>NC_090315.1:47715030-49120030 GCF_039906515.1 Pseudorca crassidens | reverse complement strand
TGGACATCCTTGTCTTGTTCCTGATCTTAGAGATTTCCTCTAAGATTTCCTTTCAGTTTTTCACCATTGAGAATGAAGTTTGCTGTGGGTTTGTCATATATGGCCTTTATTATGTTGAGGTAGGTTCCCGCTGTGCCCATGTTCTGGAGAGTTTTTATTATAAATGGGGGTTGAATTTTGTCAAAAGCTTTTCCCGCATCTATTGAGATCATATGTTTTTTATTCTTTAATTTGTTAATGTGGTGTATCACATTGATTGATTTGCATATATTGAAGAATCCTTGCATTCCTGGGATAAATCCCACTTGGTCCGTGGTGTATAATCCTTTTAATATGTTGTTGGATTCAGTTTGCTAGTATTTTGTTGAGGATTTTTGCGTGTATGTTCATCAGTGATATTGGTCTGTAATTTTCTTTTTTTGTGATACCTTTGTCTGGTTTTGGTATCAGTGATGGTGGCCTTGTAGAACGAATTTGGGAGTGTTCCGTCCTCTGCAATGTTTTCTAAGAGTTTGAGAAGGATAGGTGTTAGCTCTTCTCTAATGTTTGATAGAATTCGCCTGTGAAGCCATCTGCCTGGACTTTGTTGGAAGATTTTTAATTACAGTTTCAATTTCATTGCTTGCTATATGTCTGTTTATATATTCTAATTTTTCCTGGTTCAGTCTTGGAAAATTGTACCTTTCCAAGAATTTGTCAGTATCTTTGAGGTTGTCCGTTTTATTGGCATATAGTTGTTTGTAGCGGTCTCTTACAGTCCTTTGTATTTCTGCGGTGTCAGTTGTGATTTCCCCTTTTTCATTTCTAATTTTATTGGTTTATGTCCTCTCCCTTTTTTTCTTGATGAGTCTGGCTAAAGGTTTATCAATTTTGTTTATCTTTTCAAAGAACCAGCTTTCAGTTTTATTGATCTTTGCTATTGTTTCCTTCATTTCTTTTTCATTTATTTCTCCTCTGATCTTTATGATTTCTTTCCTTCTACTGACTTTGGGTTTTCTTTGTTCTTCTTTCTCTAGTTGCTTTAGGTGTAAGCTTAGATTGTTTGAGATTTTTCTTATTTCTTGAGGTGAGAATGAATTGCTATAAACTTCCCTCTTAGAACCGCTTTTTCTGCATCCCATAGGTTTTGGGTCATCGTGTTTTCATTGTCATTTGTTTCTGTGTATTTTTTTTTGGTTTATTTCTTCTTTGGTTTCTTCAGTGATCTCTTGGTTACTTAGTAGTGCACTGTTTAGCCTCCGTGTATTTGTGTTTTTTTACAGGTTTTTTTCCCTTTAATTTATTTCTAATCTCATAGCATTGTGGTTAGAAAAGATGCTTGATATGATTTCAGTTTTCTTAAATTTATTGAGGCTTGATTTGTGACCCAAGATGTGATCTATCCTGGAGAATGTTCTCTGTGCACTTGAGAAGAAAGCGTATTCTGCTACTTTCGGGTGGGTGTCCTATAAATATCAGTTAAGTTTGTCTGGTCTGTTGTGCCATTTAAAGCTTGTGTTTCCTTATTTTCTGTTTGGATGATCTGTCCATTGGTGTAAGTGGGGTGTTAAAGTCCCGTACTATTATTGTGTTACTGTCAATTTCTCCTTTTATGATTGTTAGCATTTGCCTTATATGTTGTGGTACTCCTATGTTGGGTGCATAAATATTTATAATTGTTATATCTTCTTCTTGGATTGATCCCGTGATCATTATGTAGTGTTGTTCCTTATCTCTTGTAACTGTCTTTATTTTAAAGTGTATTTTATCTGATACGAGTATTACTACTCCAGCTTTCCTTTGATTTCCATTTGTGTGGAATATCTTTTTCCATCCCCTCACTTTCAGTCTGTATGTGTCCCTAGGTCTGAAGTGCGTCTCTTGTAGACAGCATATATATGGGTCTTGTTTTTGTATCCATTCAGCCAGTCTGTGTCTTTTGGTTGGGGCATTTAATCCATTTACATTCAAGGTTATTATTGATATGTATGTTCCTATCACCATTTTCTTAATTGTTTTGGGTTTGTTTTTGTGGGTCTTTTTCTTCTCTTGTGTTTCCCACCTAGGGAAGTTCCTTTAGCATTTGTTGTAAATATGGTTTGGTGGTGCTGAATTCTCTTAGCTTTTGCTTGTCTGTAAAGCTTTTGATTTCTCAGCTGAATCTGAATGAGATCCTTGCTGGGTAGAGTAATCTTGGTTGTAGGTTTTTCTCCATCACTTTAAGTATATCCTGCCACTCCCTTCTGGCTTGCAGAGTTTCTGCTGAAAAATCAGCTGATAACCTTATGGGGATTCCCTTGTATGTTATTTGTTGCTTTTCCCTTGCTGCTTTTAATATTTTTTCTTTGAATTGAATTTTTGTTAGTTTGATTAATATGTGTCTCGGTGTGTTTCTCCTTGGGTTTATCCTGTATGGGACTCTGCACTTCCTGGACTTAGGTGGCTATTTCCTTTCCCATGTTAGGAAAGTTTTCAACTATAATTTCTTTAAATATTTTCTCAGACTCTTTCTCTTCTTCTTCTGGGACCCCTATAATTCAACTGTTGGTGTCTTTAATGTTGTCCCAGAGGTCTCTGAGACTGTCCTCATTTCTTTTCATTCTTTTTTCTGTATTCTGTCGTGCAGCAGTTATTTACACCATTCTGTCCTCCAGCTCACTACTTGTTCTTCTGCCTCAGTTATTCTGTTACTGATTCCTTCTAGTGTATTTTTCATTTCATTTATTGTGTTGTTCATCTCTGTCTGTTTGTTCTTTAGTTCTTCTAGATCTTTGTTAAACACTCATTGTATTTTCTCAATCCATGCCACAATTCTATTTCCAAGATTCTGGATCATCTTTACTATCATTACTCTGAATTCTTTTTCAGGTAGCTTGCCTATTTCCTCTTCATTTATTTGGTCTTGGAGGTTTTTACCTTGCCTTTTCATCTGTGACATATTTTTTTGTCATCTCATTTTCTTCTTGATGGGTGGGATTGTGTTCCTGTCTTACTGGCTGTTTGGCCTGAGGCTTCCAGCACTGGAATTTGTAGGCTGTTAGGTAGAGCCACGTCTTGGTGCCAAGGTGAGGACCTCCAGGAGACCTCACTCTGATGAATATTTCTTGGGGTCCGTGGTTCTCTGTTAGTCCAGTGGTTCTGACTCAGAGTTCCCACCACAGGAGCATAGGCCTGAACACCAGCTCTTGAACCAAGATCCTGCAAGCTCTGTAGGGGGGAAGAAAAAAGAGCAGAACAATAATAAAGAGTAAAAACTAAGATTAGAAAACTAATAGATATGTTAGAAAAAATAAAAATATAAATGAAACAACCTTTTACCAAAAGGTAAAATAGAATCACAGTAGCAAAAAAAAAAAAAGCCAGAAAAGGCCTTGGCTGTGGGGGATGGGGCTTAGGCAGGGGTGGGATTTAGGTAGGAGGCAGCCCTATTATTAGGATCCAGAGGGCCAGAAAAGGCCCCAGGGGTGGGGCTGGGGTGGGGACGGGGCTTAGGCTCAGTGCCTCACCCAGGCAACCCACCCAGGAGAGGCCCAGGAGTGCCTGTGGCCCAGGAGGGTGGAGCACCAGGTCTGGGACCCCAGCAGGCTCCCTGGGCCCGAGTGGACAGGGGAAACTAGTCTCCCCTGATCCTCCGATCCCGGAGGGCCCTCCACCTCACCTTTTCTATTCTTGGCCCCTCCCCACCCATGCCCCTACGACCCATGGGGCTGTAGGGAGCCTTGGAGGGCGAAGGAAGGGATCTCAGCAGGCTTTCCAGGACCTGAGTGTGCCGTGTGTGTGTGTGTGTGTGTGTGTGTGTGTGTTGTGGAAACGCCCGCTGTGCCTCCCCTGATTCTCTGATCCCAGAGGGGGCCCCTTTACCTCAACCTCTCCTCTTCTTCCCACCCCTCCCTCCTACGCCCCAAGGACCAGTGCAGCTGGAGGGGCATTGGAGGGGGAGGACCTAGCCTGGGAGCCCAGCAGGCTTCCTGGGGCCGATTGGGCAGGGGAAACGCTAGCTACACTGCCCCCTGATCCTCCAAGCCCCCAAGGGTCCCTTCAGATGTGGGAACCCCTCCCCTCTCCCAGCCACCCCTCAGGGGCACTGGTCCTGTCTGGCCTCCACTTCTCCTCCCCCCTCAGTCCCCCCATGTCCTACTGGGTAGCTCAGGGGTTCCTCCCATCTCCTCGGGCGTGGAGGACCTCCATCAGTGTCCCGTAGGTGCCCTAGTTGTGGGGAGATGCAAACTCCGCATCCTCCCACTCTGCCATCTTGACTCTGCCCTTCCAGTCACATACAACTTTATTTATTTATTTGGACCCATTTGGGTGATGTGAATTTGGCGTGTATATTTATTTGACTGCTAGGTTATGTTTACAACTTGTGTTTTATGTTTTCTTCTGTTTTGTTCATTGCCAAGATAGATTTCCTTACAGTCCCTTAAGCCCAGACTCCTGGATTACCATTACTTTGTGGGCCTAACTCGTTGAGTTCCCAGCTTCATGGGAGGAGAGCCTCTTGTTAGACTCTTAGATGGTGTTTGTGTTTGTTTTCTATCCTTCATTCCAAACCAGATCTGTACATTTTAACTTTGGTCAGAATGGTTGACCAGATATACTTAGGGCAAAAGCAGGTTTAGCACTACACTTACCTTCTCTGATTTCCCAGTTTCCTTTAGATTTTATATTAATAATTTCTTACTATTTTTATCAACTGGGATGCTTTTAAGATGTTTTTGTATATTACCTTGCATTTTTAGTTGTTTTCAGTGATGGAGTTGGTTCAGATGCTCTGTTTTTCTGCTTTGCCTGAAACAATATTCTGTTTGATAATAAAATTTGGAAAGCCATTCGTAGGAACTTCCTTCTCTCAACATTTTCCTCCCACTACACACCCACATACCCCACACCCAAACTCACACCTTTAAAAGGAGTTAGATTCTTGTACTTTAAAAAAAAAAAATTTTTTTTTGATGTTCCTACTACCTGGTTTCTTTTATAAATTTATTCATTTATTTATTTTTGGCTGAGTTGGGTCTTTGTTGCTGTGTGCAGGCTTTCTCTAGTTTCAGCGAGTGGGGGCTACTCTTTGTTGCGGTACATGGGCTTCTTATTGCGGTGGCTTCTCTTGTTTCAGAGGACGGGCTCTAGGCACGTGGGCTTCAGTAGCTGTGGCTCGAAGCGTCTAGAGCGCAGGCTCAGTAGTTGTGGCGGACGGGCTTAGGTGCTCCGCGGCATGTGGGATCTTCCCAGACCAGGGCTCGAACCTGTGTCTCCTGCATTGGCAGGCAGATTCTTAGCCACTGTGCCACCAGGGAAGCCCAGAGTCTTCTACTTTTAAAACTTAACTTTTAGGGAAAAGGTTTATGAAGTGCATCTGGTGTTGTCTGTAAAGTTGAGTTTTATTTTTTGATGCAAGACTATAATTATTATTGGTAACATTCCTTAGACTCTATGAGGCCCTTAAATAGTTTGCAAAAGGTAGACATTTAGGCTGCAATCAACGTATCTGCGATATTTGTGTAATTCTGTACTCAAGTCATATTTTCTTTAACAGTGAAAAATAAGTAAATGTTTTGCATGAAAAGCAGGAACAGTCTCCCTTTCTATTTTTGTTCCACCCTTAGCTCTATTTGCTGAATGGTTAGAAATTTGGTGAATTGATGGAAGTGTTTTATGAGTTTGTATACTCATGTGATTAAGTTTTATAAGTAGTTTCGGAATTTATTTTATCTTTTTTTTTGAATTTTATTTAATTTATTATACAGCAGGTTTTTATTAGTTATCCATTTTATACATATTAGTATATATATGTCAATCTCAATCTCCCAGTTCATCACACCACCACCACCTTCCCCCACCACTTTCCCCACTTTGTGTCCATACGTTTGATCTCTACATCTGTGTCTCAATTTTTGCCCAGCAAACCGGTTCATCTGTACCATTTTTCTAGGTTCCAAATATATGCATTAATATATACTTATTTTTTTCTCTTTCTGACTTACTTCACTCTGTGTGACAGTCTCTAGATTCATCCACATCTCAACAAATGACCCAATTTCGTTCCTTTTTATGGCTGAGTAATATTCCATTGTATATATGCACCACATCTTCTTTATCCATTCATCTGTCAATAGACATTTAGGTTGCTTCCATGACCTGGCTCTTGTAAATACTGCTGCAGTGAACATTGGGGTGCATGACTCTTTTTGAATTACAGTTTTCTCAGGGTATATGCCCAGTATTGGGATTGCTGGGTCATATGGTAGTTCTATTTTTAGTTTATTAAGGAACCTCCATACTGTTCTCCATAGTGGCTGTATCAATTTACATTCCCACCAACAGTGCAAGAGGGTTCCGTTTTCTGCACACCCTCTCCAGCATTTATTGTTTGCAGATTTTCTGATGATGCCCATTCTAACTGTGTGAGGTGATACCTCATTGTAGTTTTGATTTGCATTTCTCTACTAATTAGTGATGGTGAGCTGCTTTTCATGTGCTTCTTGGCCATCTGTATGTCTTCTTTGGAGAAATGTCTATTTAGGTCTTCTGCCCATTTTTGGATTGGGTTGTTTGTTTTTTTAATATTGAGCTGCATGAGTTGTTTATATATTTTGGAGATTAATCCTTTGTCCGTTGATTCATCTGCAAATATTTTCTCCCATTTTAAGGGTTGTCTTTTTGTCTTGTTTGTAGTTTCCTTTGCTTTGCAAAAGCTTTTAAGTTTCATTAGGTCCCATTTGGTTCTTTTTTGTTTTTTTTAAAATTTCCATTACTCTAGGAGGTGGATCAAAAAAGATCTTGCCGTGATTTATGTCAGAGTGTTCTTCCTATGTTTTCCTCTAAGAGTTTTATAGTGTCCACTCTTAAATTTAGGTCTCTAACCCATTTTGAGTTTATTTTTGTGTATAGTGTTAGGGAGTGTTCTAATTTCATTCTTTTACAGGTAGCTGTCCAGTTTCCCGAGCACCACTTATTGAAGAGACTGTCTTTTCTCCATTGTATATCCTTGCCTCCTTTGTCATAGATTAGTTGACCACAGGTGTTGGGTTTATCTCTGGGCTTTCTATCCTGCTCCATTGATCTATATTTCTGTTTTTATGCCTGTACCATACTGTCTTCATTATTGTAGCTTTGTAGTATAGTCTGAAGTCAGGGAGTCTGATTCCTACAGCTGTGTTTTTTTCCCTCAAGAATGCTTTGGCTGTTTGGGGTCTTTTGTGTCTCCAGACAAATTTTAAGATTTTTGGTTCTAGTTCGTGACAAAATGCCATTGGTAATTTCATAAGGATTGCATTGAATCTGTAGATTGCTTTGGGTATTATAGTCATTTTCACAATATTGATTCTTCCAATCCAAGAACATGATATGTCTCTCCATCTGTTTGTATCATCTTTAATTTGTTTCATCAGTGTCTTATAGTTTTCTGCATACAGGTCTTTTGTCTCTGTAGGTAGGTTTATTCCTAGGTATTTTATTCTTTATGTTGCAGTGGTAAATGGGAGTGTTTCCTTAATTTCTCTTTCAGATTTTTCATCATTAATGTATAGGAATGCAAGAGATTTCTGTGCATTAATTTTGTATCCTGCAACTTAACCAAATTCATTGGTTAGCGCTAGTAGTTTTCTGGTGGCATCTTTAGGATTCCCTATGTATAGTATCATGTCATTTGCTAACAGTGACAGTTTTCCTTCTTCTTTTCCAATTTGTATTCCTTTTATTTCTTTTTCTTCTTGATTGCCATGGCTAGGGCTTCCAAAACTATGTTGGATAATAGTGGTGAGAGTGGACATCCTTGTCTTGTTCCTGATCTTAGAGGAAATGCTTTCAGTTTTTCACCATTGAGAGTGAAGTTTGCTGTGGGTTTGTCATATATGGCCTTTATTATGTCGAGGTAGGTTCCCTGTATGCCCACTTTCTGGAGAGTTTTTATCATAAATGGGTGTTGAATTTTGTCGAAAGGTTTTTCTGCATCTATTGAGATGATCATATGGTTTTTCTTCTTCCATTTTTTAATATGGTGTATCACATTGATTGATTTGAGTATATTGAAGAATCCTTACATCCCTGGGATAAATCCTCCTTCATCATGGTGTATGATCCTTTTCATGTGTTGTTGGATTCTGTTTGGTGGTATTCTGTTGAGAATTTTTGCATCTATATTCATCAGTAATATTGGTCTGTAATTTTCTCTTTTTGTTGTATCTTTGTCTGGTTTTGGTATCAAGGTGATGGTGGCCTCATAGAATGTTTGTGGGTGTTCCTTCCTCTGCAGTTTTTTGGAAGAGTTTGAGAAGGATGGGTGTTAGCTCTTCTCTAAATGTTTGATATAATTTACCTGTGAGTCCATCTGGTCCTGGGCTTTTGTTTGTTGAAAGATTTTTGTTTTGTTTTGTTTTGTTTTTTGCGGTACGCGGGCCTCTCACTGTTGTGGCCCCTCCCGTTGCGGAACACAGGCTCTGGACGCACAGGGTCAGTGGCCATGGCTCACGGGCCTAGCCGCTCGGCGGCATGTGGGATCTTCCCGGACTGGCTCACGAACCCGTGTCCCTGCATCGGCAGGCAGACTCTCAACCACTGCGCCACCAGGGAAGCCCCTGTTGAAAGATTTTTAATCACAGTTTCAATATCAGTGTTTGTGATTGGTCTGTTTATATTTTCTATTTCTTCCTGGTTCAGTCTCAGGAGGTTGTGCTTTTCTAAGAATTTGTCCATTTCCAGGTTGTCCATTTTATTGGCATATAGTTGCTTGTAGTAATCTCTTACGATTCTTTGTTTCTGCTGTGTCCGTTGTTATCCTTTTTCATTTTTAATACTGTTGATTTGAGTCTTCTTTTTTTTCTTGATGAGTCTGGCTAATGGTTTAACAGTTTTATCTTCTTAAAGAACCAGCTTTTAGTTTTATTGATCTTAGCTCTTGTTTCCTTCATTTCTTTTTCATTTGTTTCTGATCTGATCTTTATGATTTCTTTCCTTCTGCTAACTTTGGGGGTTTTTTTGTTCTTCTTTCTCTAATAGCTTTAGGTGTAATGTTAGCTTGTTTATTTGAGATGTTTCTTGTTTCTTGAGGTAGGATTGTATTGCTTTAAACTTCCCTCTTAGAACTGCTTTTGTTGCATCCCATAGGTTTTGGGTTGTCGTGTTTTGGGTTCTCATATGTTTCTAGGTATTTTTTGATTTCCTCTTTGATTTCTGCAGTGATCTCTTGGTTATTTAGTAGTGTATTGTTTAGCCTCCATGTGGTTGTGTTTTTTACAGTGTTTTCCCTGTAATTGATTTCTAATTTCTTAGTGTTGTGGTCAGAAAAAATGCTTGATATAATTTCAGTTTTCTTAAATTTACTGAGGCTTGATTTGTGACCCAAGGTGTGTGACCTATCCTGGAGAATGTTCCGTGCACACTTGAGAAGAAAGTGTAATCTGCTGTTTTTGGATGGAATGTCCTATAAATACCAATTAAATCTGTCTGGTCTATTGTGTCATTTAAAGCTTGTGTTTTCTTAATTTCTGTTTGGATGATCTGTCCATTTGTGTAAGTGAGGTGTTAAAGTGCCCCACTATTATTGTGTTAATGTCGATTTCTTCTTTTATAGCTGTTAGTAGTTGTCTTATGTATTGAGGTGCTTCTGTGTTCGGTGCATGTATATTTATATATAATTGTTACATCTTCTTCTTGGTTTGATCCCTTGATCATTATGTAGTGTTCTCCCTTGTCTCTTGTAACATTCTTTATTTTAAATCCATTTTATCTGATACGAGTATTGCTACTCCAGCTTTCTTTCGATTTCCATTTGCATGGAATATCTTTTTCCATCCCCTCACTTTCAGTCTGTATGTGTCCCTAGGTCTGAAGTGGATCTGTTGTAGACAGCATATATATGGGTCTTGTTTTTGTATCCATTTAGGGAGCCTATGTCTTTTTGTTGGAGCCTTTAATCCATTCACGTTTAAGGTAATTATCAATATGTATGTTCCTGTTACCCTTTTCTTTATTGTAATGGGTAAGTTTTTGTAGGTCCTTTTCTTCTCTTGTGCTTCCCACTTAGACAAGTTCCTTTAGCATTTGTTGTAGAGCTGGTGTGGTGGTGCTGAATTCTCTTAGCTTTTGCTTGTCTGTAAAAGCTTTTGACTTCTTTGTCGAATCTGAATGAGATCCTTGCTGGGTAGAGTAATCTTGGTTGTAGGTTCTTCCCTTTCATCACTTTAAATATGTCATGCTACTCCCTTCTGGCTTGTAGAGTTTCTGCTGAGAAATCAGCTGTTAACCTTATGGGAGTTCCCTTCTATGTTGTCATTTTTCCCTTGCTACTTTCAATAATTTTTCTTTGTCGTTAATTTTTGCCAGTTTGATTATTATGTGTCTAGGCGTGTTTCTCCTTGGGTTTATCCTACCTGGGACTCTCTGCGCTTCCTGGACTTGAGTGGCTATTTCCTTTCCATGTTAGGGAAATTTTTGAGTATAATCTCTTCAGATATTTTCTCGGGTCCTTTCTCTCTCTCTTCTCCTTCTGGGACTGCTGTAATGCGAATGTTGTTGCGTTTAATGTTTTCCCAGAAGTCTCTTAGGCTGTCTTCATTTCTTTTCATTCTTTTTCCTTTGTTCTGTTGCACGGCAGTGAATTCCACCATCCTGTCTTCCAGGTCACTTGTCTGTTTTTCTGCCTCAGTTATTCTGCTATTGACTCCTAGTGTAGTTTTCATTTCAGTTATTGTATTGTTCATCACTGTTTGTTCCTTAATTCTCCTAGGTGTCCGTTAAACATTTCTTGCATCTTCTCGATCTTTGCCTCCATTCTTTTTCTGAGGTCCTGGATCATCTTCACTATCATTATTATGAATTCTTTTTCTGGAAGGTTGCCTATCTCCACTTCATTTAGTTGTTTTTCTGGCATTTTATCTTGTTCCTTCATCTGGTACATAGCCCTCTGCCTTTTCATCTTGTCTGTCTTTCTGTGAATGTGGTTTTTGTTCCACAGGCTGCAGGATTGTAGTTCTTCTTGCTTCTGTTGTCTGCCGTCTGGTGGATGAGGCCTTCTAGGAGGCTTGTGCAAGTTTCCTGGTGGGAGGGACTGGTGGTGGGTAGAGCTGGGTGTTGCTCTGGTGGGCAGAGCTCAGTAAAACTTTATCCACTTGTCTGCTGATGGGTGGGGCGGGTTCCCTTCCTGTTGATTGTTTGGCCTGAGGCGACTCAACACTGGAGCCTACCCGGGCTCTTTGGTGGGGCTAATGGCGGACTTTGGGAGGGCTCACGCCAAGGAGTACTTCCCAGAACTTCTGCTGCCAGTGTCCTTGTTCTCTCAGTGAGCCAAAGCCACCCCCTGACTCTGCAGGAGACCCTCCAACAGCAGCAGGTAGGTGTGGTTCAGTCTCCTATGGAGTCACCGCTCCTTCCCCTGGGTCCCAATGCCCACACTACTTTGTGTGTGTCCTCCAAGAGTGTAGTTTCCGTTTCCCCCAGTCCTGTCGAAGTTCTGCTATCAAATTCCCCTAGGCTTCAAAGTCTGATTCTCTAGGAATTCCTCCTCCTGTTGCCGGACCCCCAGGTTGGGAAGCCTGTCATGGGGCTCAGAACCTTCCCTCCAGTGAGTGGACTTATGTGGTATGTGTTCTCCATTTTGTGAGTCACCCATCCAGCAGTTATGGGACTTGATAATATTGTGATCGTGCCCGTCCTACCGTCTCATTGTAGCTTCTCCTTTGTCTTTGGATGTGGGGTATCTTTTTTGGTGAGTTCCAGTGTCTTCCTGTCGATGATTCTCCAGCAGTTAGTTGTGATTCTGGCGCTCTCACAAGAGGGAGTGAGAGCACGTCTTTCTACTCTGCCATCTTGAACCAATCACTCTATTTTATCTTTCTTAAAGCATGAGTACCCCAACAAAAAGGACTTGTTTTAAGATGATTTTTAAATAGTTCCCCATTATGAAAGATTACCTAATCAGTGTTAGTTGACAGAGTTATTTTATGGTAGAGTAATAGGTAATTTTAATGTTCTTTTAGTATTTGGCTTTTTCAATAAATATGAACAGTGATTATCTGAAAACTTTCTTAAAATACACTTTCTTCTTTCCCCAGAGAGTAGCAAAGTAAATAAAACCATCATTCTTTTCTAATCTTCATGAATAATTTCTCACTGGCCCTGTCTGAGAGGATGTTTCCAAGGCCATACTGTAATATCTACAGAGATACAGCTGAGATCTTGCAGTTTAGGCCTCTGTGAAAATGCTTCTAAATTACGGAAGTAAAGAGATCTTACACTTAATCTTTGGATAATGTCAGTTGTGGACTTCAGAATGAAGTAGCTAGGGAGGAAAAGGTTTCTTATTAGAAGCATGAAACCTACTGACTGTATCTTGGCCACTGTTCCCTTTTTTCCAATAAGATGTCTGCTCTACAGAGGTGTATAACCCTAGTGCCTTGTTGTATTCCTTTAAAAGGTATTGTACAGTCATTGAAGAATGACACTTTGATCAATGCTATTAAAAGAATAATTGTCTTGACACAGAAAAGCTTTCCTGCTGCAAGTTTAAAAATATGCCTTTAAAAGCTGTTTATTGTATATCTTTGCATCCCTCAGAAATGTGTCGCCTTGGCATGAGGTTACTCTGAAGTATTCCACATTGTAACTTAAATGTAAAACCTCCTATTTAACTTTAGAAGTAGCAGACAAACAGGTATTTCCCGACAAAATGGAGCTTAAAGACATGGTAGCATCTTAAGCCACTGTATCTGATCTAAAAAACAGAATTATTGTAAAGAGGAAGATGAAACCTAAATTATTCCTTTTTATTTTGTGATGTATTGATTTTTTCCATGCTGCTATGTTTAAACTTTGTGGTTTTAATTTCGCTTTGGATTTAGGAATTATACCCTTCCACCCGGTTCAGAGATCTTTTCTAATCACCTGGGAACTGGTTCTTTTAAATGGTGATATGTTCGATGTGTTTTTCTACTTTCTTTTTCTTTTATTATATTTTTGATTAGGAGTTTATATAAACCATGTCATATTAGAAAGTCTTCCAAAGTTGATGGTTTCTTCTATGCACAGTGGGTCTTTTACAGATTTTCTAATGTACTAATGCTGTAATTTTAGCTTTATTTCATTCTTTGTAACACTTCTAATATTACCTAACTTCTGACTTTATACCATACTTTTCTGACTTGTGAACTGAGTCCAATACCCTGAAAACCACAATTTTCTTAAATATCTCACTATAGAATGATTATTTACTTAAAAGATTTTAAATTTTGTACTTTAAAATTTGACATTTAACCCCAATCTAATGAACTTTACTTACATGGGTATATTTAAGATAGGTGGCATTGGTTTTTATCGCATGTTGCCTTTGTCATCTGTTTTACTTGTAAAAGCAGGTGTTTTGTTTTTGCTGTTGGTTGTGGTGGTGGTTTTTATTATTCACTATCCACTAAGTGACAGGTAATTGATATGTAGTATTTTTTTTGAATTTTATTTTATTTTTTTATACAGCAGGTTCTCATTAGTTATTCATTTTATACATATTAGTGTATATATGTCAATCCCAATCTCCCAATTCATCACAGCACCACCACCCACCCCCTGCCACTTTGGTTGGTGTCCATACGTTTGTTCTCTACGTCTGTGTCTCAATTTCTGCCCTGCAAACTAGTTCATCTGTATCATTTTTCTAGGTTCCACTTACATGCGTTAATATATGATATTTGTTTCTCTTTTTCTGACTTACTTCACTCTATATGACAGTCTCTAGATCCATCCACGTGTCTACACATGACCCAATTTCGTTCCTTTTTATGGCTGAGTAATATTCCATTGTATATATTTACCACATCTTCTTTATCCATTCATCTGTCGATGGGCATTTAGGTTGCTTCATGTCCTGGCTATTGTAAATAGTGCTGCAATGAACATTGGGGTTCATGTGTCTTTTTTTTTTTTTTTTACTTTTTTGCATTTTATTTTTTAATTAATTTTTTAAAAAAATTTTTTAATGTTTTTTGGCTGCATTGGGTCTTCGTTGCTGTGCGTGGGCTTTCTCTAGCACGGCAAGCAGGGGCTACTCTTCATTGTGGTGCACAGGCTTCTCATTGTGGCTTCTGGCTTCTCTTGCTGCAGAGCTCTGGGTGTGGGGGCTTCAGTAGTTGAGGGTGCGTGGGCTCAGGAGTTGTGGTGCATGGGCTTAGTTGCTCTGCTGCATGTTGGATCTTTTTTTTTTTATTGTGAACATTTACATATAATTAAAGTTCTTCAAAATCAGAATTTTTCAGAATCATACTGTACCATTCCAATACAATTTTTTGTTGAACTTATATCCAGTTTTTTACATTATAAATAGAAAGTAAAGAATATTCCTGTGCAAAAAGCATTGTCCACATCTGTTTTTCATTTCAGTTTTCTTTTTTTCTGGCGGTATGCGGGCCTCTTACTGTTGTGGCCTCTCCTGTTGCAGAGCGCAGGCTCCGGACGTGCAGGCTCAGCGGCCATGGCTCATGGGCCCAGGCGCTCCACGGCATGTGGGATCTTCCCGGACTGGGGTGCGAACCTGTGTCCCCTGCATAGGCAGGCGGACTCTCAACCACTGCACCACCAGGGAAGCCCTCATTTTTCTTTTTTTATTCAAACAGAAAGTCACAAAAATTATAATCATCCTCATCTGTTCACTCAGTCCCATGTAATTAATTTTTTTATCTTGATCTTTTGTCAGCACTTTTATGAATTCATCACTTTTCCATTACAGTTCTGAAAACGCTTATTCATTCAGTTCAGCAGTATAGTCAGTTACCAGAAACCTGTACTTGTCAGAGTCTTTTCCATGAATTCCTTGAAGATGAAACCCTTTTATAGGAACATTTTTGCAAAAGCATCAGAGTACACCCAGAACTGTCTATAAATGACAAAAGATTTAAAAGTGACCACAGTTAAAGATTTGATGAAAGTTCATAATAATGCAGCTGACAAGGAAATTCAGTCATTTCTGAGATACACATTTTAAGGTAATAACTAGAATTATGACTTATAACATTATACCAGAACATATAAGATTTTTAGGAATTTCTTGTAATGTCTGAAACATTTATATTAACATATTTCCATACAAGTAACCCAAAGAAAGTTTAGTATTAGTTTTTTTGTTTTTAAAAAAATTTTGAATTTTATTTTATTTTTTTATACAGCAGGTTCTTATTAGTCATCAATTTTATACACATCAGTGTATACATGTCAATCCCAATTGCCCAATTCAGCACACCACCATCCAGACCTCCCGCAGCTTTCCCCACTTGGTGTCCATATGTTTGTTCTCTACATCTGTGTCTCAACTTCTGCCCTGCAAACTGGTTCATCTGTACCATTTTTCTAGTTTCTACAAAAATGCATTAATATACGATATTTGTTTTTCTGTTTTTGACTTACTTCACTCTGTATGACAGTCTGTAGATCCATCCACGTCTCAGTGACTCAATTTCATTCCTTTTTATGGCTGAGTAATATTCCATTATATATATGTACCACATCTTTATCCATTCGTCTGTCGATGGGCATTTAGGTTGCTTCCATGACCTGGCTATTGTAAACAGTGCTGCAATGAACACTGGGATGCATGTGTCTTTTTGAGTTATGGTATTCTCTGGCTATATGCCCAGTAGTGGGATTACTGGGTCATACAGTAATTCTATTTTTAGTTTTTTAAGGAACCTCCATACTGTTCTCCATAGTGGCTGTATCAATTTACATTCCCATCAGCAGTGCAAGAGGGTTCCCTTTTCTCCACACCCTCTCCAATATTTGTTGTTTGTAGATTTCTTGATGATGTCCATTCTGACTGGTGTGAGGTGAGACCTCATTGTAGTTTTGATTTGCATTTCTCTAATAATTAGTGATGTTGAGCTGCTTTTCGTGTGCTTCTTGGCCATCTGTATGTCTTCTTTGGAGAAATGTCTATTTAGGTCTTCTGCCCATTTTTGGATTGGGTTTTTTTTTTAATACTGAGCTGCATGAGCTGTTTATATATTTTGGAGATTAATCCTTTGTCCGTTGATTCATTTGCAAATATTTTCTCCCATTCTGAAGGTTGTCTTTTCATATTGTTTGTAGTTTCCTTTGCTTTGCAAAAGCTTTTTAGTTTCATTAGATCCCATTTGTTTACGTTTGTTTTTATTTCCATTACTCTAGGAGGTGGATCAAAAAAGATCTTGCTGTTTTTTATGTAAAAGAGTGTTTTTCCTATGTTTTCCTCTAAGAGTTTTATAGTGTCTGGTCTTACACTTAGGTCTCTAATACATTTTGAGTTTAGTTTTGTGTATGGTGTTAGGGGGTGTTCTAATTTCAGTCTTTTACATATAGCTGTCCTCTTTTCCCAGCACCACTTATTGATGAGACTGTCTTTTCTCCATTGTATATCCTTGCCTCCTTTGTCATAGATTAGTTGACCACAGGTGTGCAGGTTTATATCTGGGCTTCCTATCCTGTTCCATTGATCTATATTTCTGTTTTTGTGCCAGTACCATATTGTCTTGATTACAGTAGCTTTATAGTGTAGTCTGAAGTCAGGGAGTCTGATTCCTCCAGCTCTGTTTTTTTCCCCTCAAGATCGCTTTGGCTATTCAGGTCTTTTGTGTCTCAATACAAATTTTAAGATTTTTTTGTTCTAGTTCTGTAAAAGATGCCATTGGGAATTTGATAGGGATTGCATTTAATCTGTAGATTTCTTTGGGTAATATAGTCATTTTCACAATATTGATTCTTCCAATCCAAGAACATGGTAACTCTATCTCTTGGTATCATCTTAAATTTCTTTCATCAGTGTCTTATAGTTTTCTGCGTACAGGTCTTTTGTCTCCTTACGTAGGTTTATTCCTAGGTATTTTATTCTTTTTGTTGCAATAGTAAATGGGGGTGTTTCCTTAATTTCTCTTTCAGATTTTTCATCATTAGTGTATAGGAATGCAAGAGATTTCTGTGCATTAATTTTGTATCCTGCAACTTAACCAAATTCATTGATTAGCTCTAGTAATTTTCTGATGGCATCTTTAGGATTCCCTATGTATAGTATCCTGTCATCTGCAAACAGTTATAGTTTTACTTTTTCTTTTCCAATTGGTATTCCTTTTTCTTCTCTGATTGCAGTGGCTAGGACTTCCAAAGCTATGTTGAATAATAGTGGTGAGAGTGGACATCCTTGTCTTGTTCCTGATCTTAGAGGAAATGCTTTCAGCTTTTCACCATTGAGAATGATGTTTCCTGTGGGTTTGTCATATATGACCTTTAATATGATGAGGTAGTTTCCCTCTCTGCCCACTTTCTGGAGATTTTTTTATCATAAATGGGTGTTGAATTTTCTCAGAAGCTTTTTCTACATCTATTGAGATGATCATATGGTTTTTATTCTTCAATTTGTTAATGTGGTATATCACATTGATTGATTTGTGTATATTGAAGAATCCTTGCATCCCTGGAATAAATCCCACTTGATCATGGTGTATGATCCTTTACATGTGTTGTTGGATTCTGTTTGCTAGTATTTTGTTGAGAATTTTTGCATCTATATTCATCAGTGATAATGGTCTGTAATTTTCTTTTCTTTTTTTTTTTTTGCGGTAAGTGGGCCTCTCACTGTTGTGGCCTCTCCTGTTGTGGAGCACAGGGTCCGGACGCACAGGGCCAATGGCCACGGCTCACGGGCCCAGCTGCTCCGCGGCATGTGGGATCCTCCTGGACCAGGGCACGAACCCGTGTCCCCTGCATCGGCAGGCAGACTCTCAACCACTGCGCCACCAGGGAAGCCCTGTAATTTTCTTTTTTTGTGGTATCTTTTTCTGGTTTTGGTATCAGGGTGATGGTGGCCTCATAGAATGAGTTTGGGAGTGTTCCTTCCTCTGCAGTTTCTTGGTAGAGTCTGAGAAGGATGGGTGTAAGCTCTTCTCTAAATGTTTAATAGAATTCACCTGTGAAGCCATCTGGTCCTGGACTTTTGTTTGTTGGAAGATTTTTAATCACAGTTTCAATTTCATTACTTGTGATTCTTTTGTTCATATTTTCTATTTCTTCCTGGTTCAGTCTTGGAAGGTTATACCTTTCTAAGAATTTGTCCATTCCTTCCAGGTTGTCCATTTTATTGTCATAGAGTTGCTTGTAGTAGTCTCTTAGGATGCTTTGTATTTCTGCGGTGTTTGTTGTAATTTCTTATTTTTCATTTCTAGTTTTATTGATTTGAGTCTTCTCCCTCTCTTTCTTGATGAGTCTGGCTAATGGTTTATCAATTTTGTTTATCTTCTCAAAGAACCAGTTTTTAGTTTTATTGATCTTTGCTATTGTTTTCTCTGTTTCTATTTCATTTATTTCTGCTCTGATCTTTATGATTTCTTTCCTTCTGCTAACTTTGAGTTTTGTTTGTTCTTCTTTCTCTAGTTCCTTTAGGTGTAAGGTTAGTTTGTTTGAGATGTTTATTGTTTCTTGAGGTAGGATGTATTGCTATAAACTTCCCTCTTAGAACTGCTTTTGCTGCATCCCATAGGTTTTGTATCATCGTGTTTTCATTGTCATTTGTCTCTAGATATGTTTGGATTTCCTCTTTGATTTCTTCAGTGAGCTCTTGGTTAGTTACTAACGTATTGTTTAACCTCCATGTATTTGTGTTTTTTACGTTTTTTTCCCTGTAATTGATTTCTAGTCTAATAGCATTGTGGTCAGAAAAGATGCTTGATATGATTTTAATTTTCTTAAATTTAGTGAGTCTTGATCTGTAGCCCGAAATGTGATCTATCCTGGAGAATGTGCCGTGCGCACTTGAGAAGAAAGTGTAATCTGCTGTTTTCGGATGGAATGTCCTATAAATATCAATTAAATATCTGGTCTATTGTGTCATTTAAAGCTTGTGTTTCCTTATTAATTTTCTGTTTGGATGATCTGTCCATTGGTGTAAGTGAGGTGTTAACGTACCCCACTATTATTGTGTTACTGTCGATTTCCTCTTTTATAGGTGTTAGCAGTTGCCTTATGTATTGAGGTGCTCCTATGTTGGATGTATATACATTTATAATTGTTATATCATCTTCTGGCTTGATCCCTTGATTATTATGTAGTGTCCTTCCTTGTCTCTTGTAACATTCTTTATTTTAAAGTTTATGTTATCTGGTGTTAGTAATGCTATTCCAGCTTTCTTTTGATTTCCATTTGCATGGAATATCTTTTTCCATCCCCTTACTTTCAGTCTGTATGTGTCCCTAGGTCTGAAGTGGGTCTCTTGTAGACAGCTTATATATGGGTCTTGTTTTCGTATGCATTCAGTGAGCCTGTGTCTTTTGGTTGGAGCATTTAATCCATTGATGTTTAAGGGAATTTTCAATATGTATGTTCCTACTACCAATTACTTAATTGTTTTAGGTTTGTTCTTGTAGGTCCTTATCTTCTGTTGTGTTTCCCACTTAGAGAAGTTCTGGTAGCATTTGTTGTTGAGCTGGTTTGGTGGTGCTGAATTCTCTTAGCTTTTGCTTGTCTGCAAAGCTTTTGATTTTCTGTCGAATCTGAATGAGATCCTTGCTGTGTAGAGTAATCTTGGTTGTAGGTTCTTGCCTTTCATCACTTGAAATATGTCATGCCACTCCCTTTTGGCTTGTAGATTTTCTGCTGAGAAATCAGCTGTTAACCTTATGGGAGTTCCCTTGTATGTTATTTGTCGTTTTTCCCTTGCTGCTTTCAATAATTTTTCTTTGTCTTTAATTTTTGCCAATTTGATTACTATGTGTCTCGGTGTGTTTCTCCTTGGGTTTCTCCTGCCTGGGACTCTCTGCACTTCCTGGACATGGGTGGCTATTTAGTTTTCCATGGTAGGGAAGTTTTCGACTATAATCTCTTCAAATATTTTCTCGGGCCCTTTCTTTCTCTCTTCTCATTCTGGGACCCCTATAATGCAAATGTTGTTGCGTTTAATGTTGTCCCAGAGGTCTCTTAGGCTGTCTTCATTTATTTTCATTCTTTTTTCTTTATTTTGTTCTGCAGCAGTGAATTCCACTATTCTGTCTTCCAGGTCACTTATCTGTTCTTCTGCCTCAGTTATTCTGCTATTGATTCCTTTAAATGTATTTTTCATTTCAGTTATTGTGTTGTTCATCTCTGTTTTTTCTTTAATTCTTCTAGATCTTTGTTAAATTTTTCTTGCATCTTCTCGATCTTTGCCTCCATTCTTTTTCCAAGGTCCTGGATCATCTTCACTATCATTAATCTGAATTCTTTTTCTGGAAGGCTGCCTATCTCCACTTCATTTAGTCATTTTCCTGGGGTTTTGTCTTGTTCCTTCATCTGGTACATAGTCCTCTGCGTTTTCATCTTGTCTATCTTTCTGTGAATGTGGTTTTTGTTCCACAGGGTGCAGGATTGTATAGTTCTTCTTGCTTCTGCTGTCCGCCCTCTGGTGGATGTGGCTATCTAAGAGGCTTGTGCAAGTTTCCTGGTGGGAGGGACTGGTGGTGGGTAGAGCTGGGTGTTGCTCTGGTGGGCAGAGCTCAGTAAAACTTTATCCACTTGTCTGCTGATGGGTGGGGCTGGGTTCCCTACCTGTTGGTTGTTTGGCCTGAAGTGAGCCAACACTGGAGCCTACCCGGGCTCTTTGGTGGGGCTAATGGTGGACTCTGGGAGGGCTCACGCCAAGGAGTACTTCCGAGAACTTCTGCTGCCAGTGTCCTTGTCCTCACAGTGAGCCACAGCCACCCCCTGACTCTGCAGGAGACCCTCCAACAGCAGCAGGTAGGTGTGGTTCAGTCTCCTATGGAGTCACTGCTCCTTCTCCTGGTTCCCAGTGCGCACACTACTTTGTGTGTGCTCTCCAAGAGTGTAGTGTGTGTTTCCCCCAGTCCTGTGATGTCCTGCAATTAAATCCTGCTAGACTTCTAAGTCTGATTCTCTAGGAATTCTTCCTACCGTTGCTGGACCTCCAGGTTGGGAATCCTGACGTGGGGCTCAGAACCTTCACTCCAGTGAGTGGACTTCTGTGGTATACGTGTTCTCCAGTTCGTGAGTCACCCACCCAGCAGTTATGGGATTTGATTTTATTGTGATTACGCCCCTTCTACCATCTCATTGTGGCTTCTCCTTTGTCTTTGGATGTGGGGTATCTTTTTTGATGAATTCCATTGTCTTCCTGTCGAAGATTGTTCAGCAGGTAGTTGTGATCTATACGTAGTATTGATTAAAGTAAAATCTGTTGCCATTATTATGTGCCATGTTCTGTGCTAAAGTCCTTTCTATGGCTCAGAGAAGTTATATAACTTGGTCAAACGGTAAGTAAGTTGTTAGGTTGGGATTCAGAGGTTGGTTGTGTGACTGCCAGCTATTGTGGTATTCTAACCCTTTTTATATGTTATTTATTTGTCCTAGGTGGTTTTACCCCCATTTTACAAGTGAGGAGCCTGAATTCAGAGTCAGTACTTTGCCCATTGACACATAGGGAAGGAGTGACAGAGCTGGCTCTGTTAGACTTCAAAGTATATTTTCTACTACATACTACTAGTTATTTTTCCTTTATCCTTTTCAACACATCTCCTGGTTTTTGTTAGAGATTTTGGAATAGGAATTTGTCTCGTGATTTTCCCTTATGATTTTGGAGAAAAGCATGTTGAATAGATAACTGGAGTAGGTATCAGGAGACTTGAATTCCTATATTATCTCTGATACTGGCCATATGACATTGGACAAATCAGCTTTTTAGGTCTTATTTATAAAATGAGGGGATTGGATTGGATGATTTTAAAGGTTTCCTCAAACTCTAAAATCTAATTTAACTCTATTTTGATTTAATTTTTATACTTGTTCTTTTTAGCACAGATAGAAGTTTACCACCTATATTTCCACATATTAAATATTATATTTTATTAAAGTTAGGGGTCAAGGAGCTCTTGTATTCTTTACTTGCACTATTGTATCCAATGTTGAAATTCAATAATGGGAAGAAATTCCATATAAAGTAGTAATTAGGACTTCCCTGGTGGCATGGTGGTTAAGAATCTGTCTGTCAGTGAAGGGGATATGGGTTTGAGCCCTGGTCCGGGAAGATCTCACATGCCATGGAGCAGCTAAGCCCATGTGCCACAACTACTGAGCCCACGTTCCACAACTTCTGAAGCCTGCATGCCTAGAACCCATGCTCCGCAACAAGAGAGGGCACCGCAATGAGAAGCCCACACACGGCAACGAAGAGTAGCCTCCGCTCACCACAACTAGAGAATGCCCGCTCAGAGCAACGAAGATGCAACACAGCCATAAATGAACAAACAAACATAAATAATAAGAAAAAAAGAAGTAATTAATCTCATATAAGGACACTCTTTCTTTTAAACTATTCAAGGTTGTCTTAGTTTTTACAGTCAGAAAGAGAGGACACGCAATGAGAAGCCCGCGCATGGCAAGAAATAGTAGCTCCCAATCGCCACAACTAGAGAAGGCCCGCGCACAGCCACAAAGACCCAACACAGCCATAAATAAATAAATAAATAAATAAATAAGGAAGGAAGAAAGAAAGAAAGGCAGGAAGGAAAAAAAGAAGTAATTAATCTCATATAAGGACACTCTTTTTTTAAAAACTATTCAAGATTCTCTTAGTTTTTACAGTCAGAAAGTATAATCCTGGAAATCTTAATATTATAAAAGGAAATAAATGATTTTTAATAGAAAATGTGTCCACCAAAGAAGGCAGGAATGGGTGACTGCCACTTTCAAAGCACTTACAAGTTCTTACCTGTACAATATACTAATAGCAATTATAGTAATAAGTAACATTTATTGAGAATTAATTTTATGCTACGTATTGTACTAAGTATTGGATTGGCCAAAAAGTTCATTCGGGGTTTTCCATAACATGTTAGGTAACATTATATATAATTAATATATATATACATTGCATCATTTAGTACTCATGAAAACCATATGATGTAGGTACTATTTTTTTTTGATGTAGGTACTATTATTGCTCCCATTTTACATAGTAGGAAAAAGAGAATTAATGAGGTCAAGCAATTTCTTCTAAAGCTACGTTGTTTATAAGTGGTGAAACTGAGATTTGAACCTATAGAGTGCCACAGAGTTTGTCCTCATATTTACAAAATGGAGCGTAATTGTAAGAAGTGACCAATTCTAATGCTTGTCAACACATGAAACTTTTTGGGAAAGAGTGGGTCTGATGATTTGTGATGAATGGTAGTTTCCATGTTCTCAGATTTGATCACGGCCAGTTACATATTTTATACAGTCATAAAACAAGTAATAACTTTTGGATAATTTTATAACAGCACTTATCTTCTGAAGAGTTAATAAATTTCTTATAAGTTATAGGAAACATTCTTTGGAGTTTGGGATGTAGATTGGTGTGTGGGGGGGTGTATGCACCCAAGCACACGCATGTGCACGGATTGGGATCTGTACATCAGGGTAGCTAATCATCCCAGTTTGCCTAGGCTTGGGTTTCTAGATCATGGAACTTTTAGTGCTAAACTAGGAACCTTGCAAAAACAGGTTAATAGGCAATTATGTATCTTCATATACTTGTGTGTGTGTGTGTGTGTGTGTGTCTGTCTGTCTGTCTGTCTGTCTAAAGTGATGGTAGTAGAGCTACAAGGAATTCAGATCTGGCAGAGCATAAAACAGCTCTGAATTCAGTGCCTAGACTGTTACCTGTCTGTTTTATTAGCAGAAAGTTCCGCCTCCTGTGTTTTCCCCGTTTCAGATAACCTTTTCTTGTCATGAAGAAATTAATTTCTTTGTTGGAATCGTTGCAAGTAAACTTGATAGCAGTAGTATTATTGAGGCAGCTTACTCAGTGATTTACTAAGTACAGCCTCTTCATAAAATGTGAAGCAGAAATAAATTTATTGATCATTACCAGGATTTCAATAACCTGTTGAACTATCTGATTTTTTTCCCCTTCTCATAAAGCCCACTATTTTTATTTCTCTTTATACCTTTGCGTTAGTTGTTTCTTTTGAAAACATTTTTACATGTATTTTCACATCATGTAAACAGTTTTTTGTGTGTATTTGCTTTCTTCTAGAGTATAGTTTGAATGTCTAAAAAGCTGTTATTAGATTAAACTACATGAAATTGCCAAGATTTGACTGTTTTGACCTATAGCAATGGCATCTTCATATGGATCAACTAATAGTTAATTCATCTTTTGGTCATTTGAAAATATTAGGCTACTAACTTAAGTCTAAGCAGAATATTCCATTGAAACCCTG
Source organism: Pseudorca crassidens (assembly GCF_039906515.1). NCBI lineage: Eukaryota > Metazoa > Chordata > Mammalia > Artiodactyla > Delphinidae > Pseudorca > Pseudorca crassidens. The sequence goes on along the minus strand of NC_090315.1, from coordinate 49,095,857 downwards.
GTTAATGTTATGGAGGAACTGAGATGAACTTTGGGCTTATGACTCTGTGCTGCCCATTTGCTACAAATACATTTTGAAAGGTATAACTCATGTGGAAAAACTGAGCATTGCACAGCCATTAGTACTAGTAGAGATTTAAAAATTTATTTTAACCAAAGGTTAAGACCAAATTTAACGACTATTCTTACTCTGTTTAAAAAAATTGGAATATAATTGCTTTACAATGTTGTGTTTAGTTTCTGTTGTACAGTGAAGTGAATCAGCTATATGTATACATATATCCCCTCCCTCTTGGACCTCCCCCTGTCTGCCATCCCACCCCTCTAGGTCATCATTAGATGTGGTAGTATGTATACTACACGTGGTAGTATATATATATGTCAAAGCTAATCTCTCAATTCATCCCACCCTCCCCTTCCCCCTCTGTGTCCACACGGCTATTCTCTACATCTGTGTTTCTATTCCTGCCCTGCAAATAGGTTCATCTGTACCATTTATCTATATTCCAGGTATATGCGTTAATATACAATATTTGCTTTTCTCTTTTTGGCTTACTTCACTCTGTATGACAGACTCTAGGTCCATCCATATCTCTACAAATGACCCAATTTCATTTCTTTTTATGGCTGAGTAATATTCCATTGTATATATGTACCACATCTTCTTTATCCATTCATCTGTCAATGGATATTTAGGTTGTTTCCATGTCCTGGCTATTGTAAATAGTGCTGCAGTGAACATTGGGGTACATATGTCTTTTTGAATTATGGTTTTCTCAGGGTATATGTCCAGTACTGGGACTGCTGGGTCATATGGTAATTCTTTTAGTTTTTTAAGGAACCTCCATACTGTTCTCCACAGTGGCTGTATCAATTTACATTCCCAGCAACAGTGCAAGAGGATTCCCTTTTTTCCGCATCCTCTCCAGCATTTATTGTTTGTAGATTTTTTGATGATGCCTATTCTGACCAGTGTGAGGTGATACCTCATTGTAGTTTTGATTTGCATTTCTCTAATAATTAGTGATGTTGAGCAGCTTTTCATGTGCCTTTTGGCCATCTGTATGTCTTCTCTGGTGAAATGTCTATTTAAGAGTTCCGCCCATTTTTTGATCGGGTTGTTTGTTTTTTTGATATTGCGTTGCATGAGCTGTTCGTATATTTTGGAGATTAATCCTTTGTCCATAGTTTCGTTTGCAAATATTTTCTCCTATTCTTTGGGTTGTCTTTCCATCTTGTTTATGGTTTCCTTTGCTGTGCAAAAGCTTTTAAGCTTAATTAGATCCCATTTGTTTATTTTTGTCTTTATTTTCATTACTCTAGGAGGTGGGTCACAAAAGATCTGGCTGTGATTTATGTCAAAGAGTGTTTTTCCTATGTTTTCCTCTAAGAGTTTTATAGTGTCTGGTCTTACATTTAGGTTTTTAATACATTTTGAGTTTATTTTTGTGTATGGTGTTAGGGGGTGTTCTAATTTCATTCTTTTATATGTAGCTGTCCAGTTTTCCCAGCACCACTTATTGAAGATGCTGTCTCTTCTCCATTGTATATTCTTGCCTCCTTTGTCGTAGATTAAGTGACCATAGCTGCGTGGGTATATCTCTGGGCTTTCTATCCTGTACCATTGATCTATATTTCTGTTTTTGTGTCAGTACCATACTGTCTTGATTACTGTAGCTTTGTAGTATAGTCTGAAGTCTGGGAGCCTGATTCCTCCAGCTCCATTTTTCTTTCTCAAGATTGCTTTGGCTATTGAAAAATTTTTTGTTCCAGTTCTGTGAAAAATGGCATTGGTAATTTAATAGCAATTGCATTGAACCTGTAGATTGCTTTGGACAGTATAGTCATTTTCACAATATTGATTCTTCCAATCCAGGAGCATGGTATATCTCTCCATCTGTTTGTGTCATCTTTGATTTCTTTCATCAGTGTTTTATTGTCTTCTGAGTACAGTCTTTTGCCTCTGTAGGTAGGTTTATTCCTAGGTATTTTATTCTTTTTGTTGCCATTGTAAATGTGATTGTTTCCTTAATTTCCCTTTCTGATTTTTCGTTGTTAGTGTATAGGAATGCAAGAGATTTCTATGCATTAATTTTGTATCCTGCAACCTCACCAAATTCATTGATTAGTTCTAGTAATTTTCTGGTGGCATCTGTAGGATTTTCTAGGTATAGTATCATGTCATCTGCAGACAGTGACAGCTTTACTTCTTCTTTTCCAATTTGTATTCCTTTTATTTCTTTTTCTTCTCTGATTTCCATGGCTAGGTCTTCCAAAACTATTTTGAATAATAGTGGCCAGAGTGGACATCCTTGTTTTGTTCCTGATCTTAGAGGAAATGCTTTCAGTTTTTTACCATTGAGAATGATGTTTGCTATGGGTTTGTCATATATGGCCTTTATTATGTTAAGGTAGGTTCCCTCTCTGCCCACTTTCTGGAGAGTTTTTATCATAAATGGGTGTTGAATTTTGTCAAAAGCTTTTTCTGCATCTACTGAGATGATTATATGGTTTTTATTCTTTAATTTGTTAATATGGTGTATCACGTTGATTGATTTGCGTATATTGAAGAATCCTTGCATCCCTGGGGTAAATCCCACTTGCTTACGGTGTATGGTCTTTTTAATGTGTTGTTGGATAATGTTTGCTAGTATTTTGTTGAGGATTTTTGGGTCTATGGTCATCATTGATATTGGTCTTTAATTTTCTTTTTTTGTGATATCTTTGTCTGGTTTTGGTATCAGGGTGATGCTGGCTGCATATAATGAGTTCAGAAATGTTCTTTCTTCTGTAATTATTTGGAATAGTTTGAGAAGGATAGGTATGAACTCTTCTCTAAATGTTTGGTAGAATTCACCTGTGAAGCCATCTGGTCCTGGACTTTGTTTGTTGGGAGTAGTTTTTTTTTTAAACATCTTTATTGGAGTATAATTGCTTTACAATGGTGTGTTAGTTTCTGCTTTATAACAAAGTGAATCAGCTATACATATACATATATCCCCATATCTCCTCCCTTTTGCATCTCCCTCCCATCTTCCCTATCCCACCCCTCTACGTGGTAACAAAGCATCGAGCTGATCTCCTGTGCTATGCAGCTGCTTCCCAGTAGCTATCTGTTTTACATTTGGTAGTGTATATATGTCCATGTCACTCTCTCACTTTGTCCCAGCTTACCCTTACCCCTCCCTTTGTTCTCAAGTCCATTCTCTACGTCTGTGTCTTTATTCCTGTCCTGCCCCTAGGTTCTTCAGAACCTTTTTTTTTTTGATTCCATATATATAGGTATTAGCATATGGTATTTGTTTTTGTTTTTCTGACTTACTTCACTCTGTATGACAGTCTCTAGGTCCACCCACCTTGCTAATGTTCGGAGTTTTTAAATTACTGATTCAATTCCATTACTGGTGATTGATCTGTTCATATTTTCTATTTCTTCCTGGTTCAGTCTTGTTTCCTGAGATAGGCTTGTATTGCTTTAAACTTCCCACTTAGAAATGCTTTTGCTGTGTTCCATAGGTTTTGGATTGCTGTGTTTTTGTTTTCATTTGTCTCCAGGTATTTTTTGATTTCCTCTTTGATTTCTTCAGTGATCCAGTGGTTTTTTTTTTTTTTTTTTTTTTGCGATACGCAGGCCTCTCACGTTGCGGAGCACAGGCTCTGGACGCGCAGGCCCAGCGGCCATGGCTCACAGGCCCAGCCGCTCCGTGGCACGTGGGATCCTCCCGAACCAGGGCACGAACCCGTGTCCCCTGCATCGGCAGGCGGACTCTCAACCACTGCGCCACCAGGGAAGCCCGATCCAGTGGTTTTTTAGTAGCATATTGTTTAGCCTTTACCTGTTTGTGGTTTTTTGTTTGTTTTTTCTTGTAGTTGATTTCTACATTGTGGTCGGGAAAGTGCTTGATACGATTTCAATTTTCTTCAATTTACTGAGACTGGTTTTGTGGCCTAGCATGTGATCTATCCCAGAGAATGTTCCATGTCACTTGAAAAGAATGTGTATTCTGCTGCTTTCAGATGGAATGCTCTATAAATTTCTGCTGCTTTCAGATGGAATGCTCTATAAATATCAATCAAGTCCATCTGGTCTAATGTGTCACTTAAGGTCAGTGTTTCCTTATTGATTTTCTGGCTGGATGATTTGTTCATTGATGTAAGTGGGGTGTTGAAGTCCCCTATTATTATCGTGTTACTGTTAATTTGGCCTTTTATGTCTGTTAGCATTTGCCTTATATATTCAGGTGCTTGTATGTTGGGTGCATGTGTATTTACAATTGTTATATCTTTTCTTGGGTTGATCCCTTGATCATTATGTAGTGTCTTTCTTTGTCTTTTGTAACATTCTTTATTTTAAAGCCTATTTTGTCTGATATAAATATGGCTACTCTGGCTTTCTTTTGATTTCCATTTGCATGGAATACTTTTTTCCATCCTCTCACTTTCAGTCTCTATGTGTCTTTAGATCTGAAGTGAGTCTCTTGTAGGTAGCATATATATGTGTTTTGTTTTAGTAACCATTCAGCCAGTCTGTGTCTTTTGATTGGAGCATTTAGTCAATTTACATTTAAGGGAATTATAGTATGTTCTTATTGCCATTTTGTTAATTGCTTGGGGGTTATTTTCATAGCTCATCGTTTCCCCCTTTTTTTTGTTGTCTGGTGAGTTGATGACTATATTCAGTGTTATGTTTACATTCCTTTTTATTTTTTGTATGTGTATCTTTTATAGATTTTTGGCTTTTGGTTACCATAAGGTTTTTATGTAGCAGTCTTTATATATATGTGATTGTTTTGAGTTGCTGATCTCTTAATTTCAAATGCATTTTTTAAAAACCCCTGCATTTGTACTCTCTTCTCACAATTACTGTTTTTGATATCATATTTTACATAGAATAGTTTTATGTATCCCTTCACTACTTATTGTGAATATAGATGATTTTACTACTTTTGTCTTTTAATCTTCCTGCTAGGGACTTTGCTGTTGATGAGGTACACCTGTAACGTATTGTACATCAACTATACTTCAGTTTAAAAATTAAGGGGACTTCCCTGGTGGCACAGTGCTTAAGAACCCTCCTGCCAATGCAGGGGACACGGGTTTGAGCCCTGGTCTGGGAAGATCCCACATGCTGTGGAGCAACTAAGCCCGTGTGCCACAACTACTGAGCCTACGTGCCATAACTACTGAAGCCCACTGGCCTAGAGCCTGTGCTCCACAACAAGAGAAGCCACTGCAATAAGAAGCCTGCGCACTGCAGCAAAGAGTAGCCCCTGCTCGCTGCAACTAGAGAAAGCCCACATGCAGCAATGAAGAACCAATGCAGCCATAAAAACAAACGAAAAAAAGCAAACAATCTTCCTCCTAAATTTCTGCATGGGTGATTTTATTTTTTAACTTTTATTGTATGTTTGCCTTTACCATTGAGCCTTTTTATTTTGTAATTTTCTTTTTTTAAAAAATTTATTTTATTTTTATTTATTTTTGGCTGCATTGGGTCTTTGTTGCTGTGCGTGGGCTTTCTCTAGTTGCGGCGAGCAGGGGCTATACTTGGTTGTGGTGCATGGGTTTCTCATTGCGGTGGCTTCTTTTGTTGCAGAGTATGGGTTTTAGGCGTGTGGGCTTCAGTAGTTGTGGCATGTGGGCTCAGTAGTTGTGGCGCATGGACGGGCTTAGTTGCTCTGCGGCATGTGGGATCTTCCTGGAGCAGGGCTCGAACCTGTGTCCCCTGCATTGGCAGGTGGATTCTTAACCACTGTGCTACCAGGGAAGTCCCACATTTTGTAATTTTCTTGTTTCTAGTTGTGTTCTTTTCTTTTTTGCCTAGAGAAGTTTCTTTTAAAAAATAAATTATTTATTTGGTTGCACCGGGTCTCAGTTGCGGCAGACAGCCTCCTTAGTTGTGGCTCGTGGACTCCTTAGTTGTAGTACATGGGCTCCTTGCTTGTGGCATGCGGGCTCCTTAGTTGTGGCATGCGAACTCTTAGTTGCAGCATGCATGTGGGATCTAGTTCCCTGACTAGGGACTGAACCCGGGCCCCCTGCATTGGGAGTGTGGAGTCTTATCCACTACACCACCAGGGAAGTCCCTTTAAAAAAAAAAAAAATTATTTTTTATTTTTGGCTGTGTCGGGTCTTAGTTGTGGTGTGCAGGCTCTTTGTTGTGGTGTGCGGGCTTTTCTCTAGTTGTGGCACCTGGGTTTTCTGTCTCTAGTTGTGGTGTGCGGATTCCAGAGCAGGTGGGCTCTGTAGTTGTGGCACGTGGGCTGCAGAGTGCATGGGATCTGTGGTTTGCGGTACGTGGGCTCTCTAGTTGAGGTGCGTGGGCTCAGTAGTTACCCCACGGTATGTGGGATCTTAGTTCTCCGACCAGGGATCAAGCCCATGTTCCCTGCATTGGAAAGTGGATTCTTTACCACTGGATCACCAGGGAAGTCCCTAGAGAAGTTTCTTTAACATTTGTTGTAAAGTTGGTTTAGTGGTGCTGAAATGTTTCAGCTTTTGCTTGTCCTAAAGGTTTTGATTTCTCCATCAAATCTGAACAAGAGCCTTGCTGGCTAGAGTATTTTGGCTGTAGGTTTTTCCCTTTCATCAGTTTAGATACATCATGCCACTACCTTCTTTCCTGCAGAGTTTCTGCTAAAAAATCACTTGATAGCCTTACGTGAGTTCTCTTGTGTATGATGTGTTGCTTTTCCGTTACTGCTTTTAATATTCTCTTTTAATTTTTGTCATTGTAATTCCACTGTGTCTTGATATGTTCCTCTTTGGGTTCATCCTGTATGGGACTCTCTGCACTTCCTGGACTTGGGTGACTGTTTCCTTTCCCAGGTTAGGAAAGATTTCAGCTGTTATGTCTTCAAATATGTTCTCAGCCCCTTTCTCTCTCTCTTCTCCTTCTTGTACCTCTATGATATGAATATTTTGCACTTGATATTGTCCCAGAGGTCTCTTAAACTGTCCTCATTTCTTTTTGTTCTTTTTTCTTTTCTTTGTTCGGCATCAGGGATTTCCACTACTCTTGTCTTCCAGATCATTGGTTTGTTCCTCTGTGTCATTTAGTATACTGTTGATTCCTTCTAGTGTAGTTTTCATTTGTTTTATTGTAATCTTTTTCTCTGGTTCTTTATATTTTCTAACGCTTTGTTAAAAACTTCTAACTTCTCCCTCTGTGCATCCATTCTTCTGCCGAGTTCTTTAATCAACTTTACAGTCATTACTCTGAATTCTTTCTTGGGTAGATTGCCTATCTCCACTTCACTTTGTTCTTCTGGGCTTTTATCTTGTTCCTTTGTCTGGAAGTTGTTCCTCTGCTGCCTCATTTTGCCTAGGTTGCTATTTGTATTTTAATGTATCTGATAGGTTAGTTATGGTTTTCTGACCTTGGAGAAGTAGACTTCTGTAGGATACATCTTCTGTGTCCCAGCAGCACGTTCCCCACTTGTTACCCAAGCTATATGCTCTTGGGGTTCCCCCTCTGAGGGCTGTGTGGGTCCTTCTGTTGTGGTGGGATGACTATATGGGTGGTCTGGTAGGCTTTGTTGGCCCCTAGCCCTGTTGGTTGCCAGGCCCTGCCTTGTGCAGAGGATGCCGGCTACTGGTTACCAGGGACTGGTCCAAAGCAGCTGACTGCAGAACCCCAGGGGGCCCTGGGGTAGTGTTGGCTCACTGGCGGGCAGAGTCAGGGTCCAGAAGACGCTGGGGCTGTTGCCCGCCTGTTGGTGGGTGAAGCCATGGCTTGGGGTTAGTGCTGAACTACTGGCAGGCAGAGCTGAGTCCTAGAGTCTGGGTGCAGGGCCCTGGGATCCCAGAGCTGGTGTCACACAGCTCACGGGGGGAGACCAGTTCCTGACACAGATGGGTCAGGGTCCAGGGTGTCCCAAAGCCTGTGTTGACCTGCTAGTGGACATGACTAAGGCCCAGCTGGTCATAGGGTAGGGTCTGTCCTGTGGGCAGGTGGTGTCTGCAGTCTGCAGGACTGTGGTTTCCTTGTGTCTGGTGTCTTACCTGTGGTGGGTGACGCTGGTCTAGAGGCTTGTGCAGGCTTCTTGGAGGGCTGGGCCGGTGCCTGCCCACTGGTGGGTGGAGCTGTGCCTTGGCCCTCTGGTGGGCAGGGCCGAGTCTAGAGGCATGTCTAGAGGTGGCTGTGGGCTTAGGAAGTGTTTAGACAGCCTTTCTGCTGATGGATGGCTCTGTGTCCCCCCGTCACCCACCAGTTAGTTATTGGCCTGAGTCATCCCAGCATTAGCACCTACAGGATGTTGGGTGGAGCCAGGACTTGGCATTAATGAGTTAGAGGGAGGATCCCACGGTGGCACCTGCGCACATGAGTGTCCATGCAGTAGAGAGCTCCTAAGAATGCTGCTGCCAGTGTCTGTGTCCCCAGGGTGAGCTGCAGCTCCCCTCCTGCCTCTCTGAGAGGCTCTTCAAGACCAGTAGGCTCCTATCAAATTATTGCTTTTGCCCTGGGTCCTGGTGTGTGTGAGATTTTGTGTGTGCCCTTTAAGAGTGAAGTCTCTATTTCCCCCAGTCCTGCGGGACTCCTGAAATTAAGCCCTGCTGCCCTTCAAAGCCAAATGCTCTGCGGGCTCATCTTCTTGGTCCAGGACCTCCAGGGTGGGGAGCCCAATGTGGGGCTCAGAACTCTCATTCCTGTGGGAGAACCTCTGCTCTATAATTATTCTCCAGGTTATGGGTCACCCACCCTGGGGGTATGGGACTTGATTATATCACAAGTCCACCCCTCTTACCCGTCTTGTGTGGGTCCTTCTTTATGTCTTTAGTTGTAGAAGCTCTTTTCTGGTAGGTTCTGGTCTTTTTCATCGATGGCTGTTCTGCAGATAATTGTGATTCTGGGGTGCTTGTGAGAGGTGAGCTCTCAGGGTCTTTCTACTCCTCCATCTTCGCCCATCTCCCATGTATTCTATTTATAATACGAAAAAAACCCTGGATACTGACATAGTCTTTGCTGCTTCTCTCGTCTTTGTAGCCTCTTCAATGCAGCAGTCTGACTGGCCTTTTTACAACACAAAGTTACATCACTCTTCTCCGTTGGCCATTGCAGAGGAAACGCTCTGGCTCCTACAGTGGCCTATGGAACCTATACAACATGCCCCTTTGCCTTATTTGGCCTTTTCTGCTACTTGCCTCCCTCTGACAGGGCTCTGCTCCAGCACACAGGCCTCAGTTGTTCATATTTAAGAGGAAGGAAATTATGTAATACTGCACTCTACAGTGTGGATCATATATATTGATCTTTTCTTCTTGGATGATCGGGTTCTTCATATACAAGTGGGCATACCATGATATGGGAATAAACTGTACTGCATGGAATCACATGACAGAGTGTGGTGGACTTGTGGTTCAGTGGCTAACCCAGTATATAAGCACAGTTATACCCATGGATTAGGGTTACAACCTCAGGTATTTCTGTTACTCTGAGAATGGACAGTGATCTCTTATAATTCTCAAGTAGAAAAGTAACTAACCATTTTCTCTAAGCCCTTATAAGGTAAGTACTTCATCTCAAGGTTGAAAGAACCCCTGTTTATGGGCTCAGATAATGGTATTTTATTAATTTAACTAAACTGCTTTAATGTATCAGTTTTAGGGAGGTGTTTTCTTTGAAATGAAAAGACTTGATCACTCACTCAAAGGTGGCATTGGCGGCTATTCAGTTGATCATTTTCATATCAACTATAGGAAAGCTTCAAGCCAAACCTTGCCTGGCCTTCTAATTTGTAAGCATAGCTACCTAGTGACCTCTGACATGCAGGTTTTCCTCTGCTATGGTATTTGGATAAAGGGGATGTCATTGCTCTTGAGAAAGAGGATGCAGGTGAAAAGAAGTACAGAGAGCTCATTCAGTAACATTGTACAGATCAGGGGAGTCACTACTGGGCACTGTAATAGTTACAACTATAAAACAGAACAAAAATTCTTTGAATTTAATATGAGAATCTTGATACAAGGAGGCAAGAATTTTACATAGGCTCTTATGGCACATGGAATGATTCAGGTCATATAGAGAATCAGCACACAATACAGAATAAGGGTGACAAAACATGAGCATCTAAAACAGGATCAGGATGGGAACGTTCCTTTCATCCATACTTGCTCTTTAGTAAAGAGCAGAGGGAGTTAACATTGGAATCACATTCTATGTTATTTATAATTTATGGAGTAAGTTTGTTGTATATGTTGTATGTGTATACTGATTGATTAGTAAACTAAGAAACAGGAAAGAGGTGGGAAGTTGTGACTTTTCCAAGAGCAGAATCTATAAAAAGCTAGAGTAGAGGAAAGAAGGAGGAAAGTAGTAGGCATTAAGGAAGAATCTTCATTAAGATCGTAAGATGCCCCCCGGCCCCATTTCATCCTAGTATTTAATCAGATCCTCCTCTCATTGCCTTCTCTTTGTGACCTGGTTTTCTTTTAACAACTTTATTGAGATATAATTCAATACCATACAATTCACTCATTTAAAATGTACAGCGCAATGAATTTTTTGTTATTCACAGAGTTGTGCAACCATCACCACAATCGATTTTAGAACATTTTTTATTTTCCCAAAAGGAAACCCCATACTCATTATCAGTCACTCTCTATTCTCCCCCAATATTCCAGCCCTAGGCAACCATGTGATCCAAGTTTTACAAGTTATTGATTTGAAATTCTCTGCTGCCTTCCAAGGACATTCTACTTCAAACCATTTGATTGATCACACAGGTACAGTCAGAAAACTGTAACTAATCTTTGTTGATAAAAGTCTTGTAAATCAAAGAGAGTGACATATAACCGCATTCTTAGATATATCTCATTATATACAGCTTCTTAATCATGATTTTCAAGTGTTTTTTTTTTTTTTTTTTTATCATAGATGTAGACCTGTTAAATATACCCTCAACCTCAACCCCTGACTGATCCTATAAGTAAGCTGTAGGGGAAGCTAAAGTGTCCTCAGTAAGTTGCCTGGCACATATGGAACCAGAATAAGGAGGCTAGTTAGATGGTTCAAACATGGAGTGGCACCACTCTCTTAGTCAGAATGTGGTTGGCAGAATAATGCCCCCACCAACCCCCATAGATACCTGTGTCCTAATCCCTACAACCTGTTACCTTACACAGCAGAGAGGACTTTGCAGATGTGATTAAGTTAAAGTCCTTGAGATGGGGAGATTAGATTGGACACGCCTAGATAATCCACTGTAATCACATTTCTTTATAATGGGAGAACCTTTCTGTGGTGAAAGGGTGATGGGATTATGGAAGAACAAGAGATAGGGCAGTATGGGAAGAGCTCAACCCACCACTGCTGGCTTTGAAGATGATGGCGAGAGGCCACGTGCCAAGGAGTGCTGGTGGCCTCTAGCAGCTGGAAAAGGCAAGGAAGTAGATTCTCTCCTAGAGTTCTCAGAAGGGAATACAGCCCTGCTGACACCTTGATCTTAGACCAGTGAGACTCATGTCAGACTTCTGACCTATAAAACTGTACAACAATAAATCTGTATTGTTTTACGCCACTAAATTTGTGGAAATTGGTTACAGCAGCAATGAAAAACTAAAACACAGACCTTATAATGTGGATCTAGGCAGTTAAGCCTTGGGCAAGCACACCTTCTCCTAGAACAGTGCAGGTGGGCCTTGCCCATGTTTGCCTCAGTGGCTCTTCTTTCTTTGTATCTCAGGTGTCTTCCTTGAAGCCCTTTCTTGAATGACTTATTTATTAAAATGCATTTAATGAGAACATAGACTTAAGAGTTAGGTGGGCCTGTGTTAAATTCGGGCTCTGCCATTTTACTAGCTGGATAACCTTGGACAGGTGATAATATTCTAAGCCTTGGTTTTTATGAACAAAGTGAGAATAATAATACCTACCCTTTGGGGATATTTGGAGGATAAAATGATATAATATATGTAAAATAGCACGATGCTTGATATATAGTGAGCCCCTAATATATGATAGCTGTTACTATCTTCTCCTAAAGCCTAGAAGGAATTTGCCAATAGCATGCATTCTAACACTTGCTCAGATACAAATATATTAAGAACTATTCGTACAGCTGTTGTGTTTCGGTGACTGTGCCACAGGATTCTGTTCATAGCCCTAAGGGTCCTGATATTGAGCCTTTTAACTGAAAAAGGCTTACTTTTGGAAACTTCAGTGAGTAAGTTAAAACCACCTTTGGTTTATAGTGCAGTATGTAACGCCTTTTAATATTTCCTTTATTCTTCAAGCTAAGGTGAAATAGAATGTTAAAGAAAACCTGGAATTGTTTCTACAGTTAAAAAAAAAATTCCTAATGACTGGAATAATTTCTTCACTTTAAATCCCTACTGCCCAGCAAATGGCTGACACATAATAGGCAGCAATAAGTGTTTACTGAACTGAACTAACCTGGCCTCTAAGCACTTATTCTTTCACAACCTGTTTTATCTCGTTTGTTGCTAGTCTAATTTAGGCCTGTTTTTTGGGCCTTGCCTATTAACAGCAGTTTTGAATGGCTCTTTTTGCTCCTTGTCTTTTCCCTCTTGATTTTCCACAGTACCAGCAAACTAGGCAATGACTGTTGTACAGTATATCCTCTTCATTTAGTCTTCTTTTTCTTTGACCCATCACATACTGCCTAATAGCCATATTTTAAACTCAATGTTTCCCAACTTTTTATGGCATGGTATACTTAGAAAATGATGATATTTGTGTGGTACACTGGGGTAGGAAGCAAGCCGTCTTATGACTGGAGGTTTTGGATTCTAAGGGCTGAGTCACCCTCTCAGTACAGCCGTCACCTAATTTGGGCACACCAGTATGCCTTGGTATACTTACTGGGAAGCTCTGCTTAATCTAGCATTTTAGACTGGCTGCAGTTGGAATTCATTCTGTCTTTTACATAGATAATTAATGAGCACTGTTTGTGTCCATGCTAAGCTCTGGGGGAAAGGAATTGAGAGCACTGTATCAGGCATTCTCCTACATGAGCTCTTAGTTCCAGGCAGACAAATCTGTTTACTGGCCTCCAAATGAGCCTTCAGTATTCCTCTCATACATTTGCTTATGTCTTTTTTGTTTTTGAATAACCTGTATTTCCTTTGTCATCTCTGAATCTTCCTCCTGTCTTCTCCATGATGCTGTCCCTAATACAGTTAAAGTATGGCAGTTTTGTTTGTTGTATTCTGTTACATTTATTAACTCACTCAAGTTTGGTGCCCTCTGTAAAGCCCGTATTCTTTCTTTGTATTAATTCTTATTCACTTACTTTCTATCTTATATTTGTCAGCATTTTCCCTTTATAAATGTTCCTATTGTTCTTATGCTGATATTTATCCTGCTCACTCTTCCTACAACTTTGTGTCATATAAATTCTGAGGAATATTTAATACTATTACAATAAATATAAAATAATATTCATTGTGCGTATATATTTATCAGGTAATAGCAAATGTTTTTTGTGCTCTTATTTGGACCAGGCATTATTCTAATAGCTTTATGTATATTTAACATATTTAGTCTTCACAGCAGCCCTATAAATATAAAATATTTTTACATCTCCATCTTACAGATGAGGAAGTTTGAGACATAGGTTAGTTAAGTAACTTGCCAAAAGTTGTACACTATTAAGTATCAACGCCAGGATTGAAATGTAATCAGTTACAGTGGGCAGTGTTGACAATGAGCCCATACTAATAAAACATTCTGTAATACTGTGCTGCAAAAAAGCCAAGTTATAGATGTATGAGCAGACCAGTAGGTATTTAGTACTAAACATGCCCGCTAAGGTGAGTTAGGCTATATTACAGGAAGAAAGAGAAGTTGCAGTCATAAGAAATATACAATCTGGAGAGTACGATAACATGTAATACCAGCAAATGGTCAGTGATATAGAAATCAATAGTTAATATTATTTATGGAGGATCAACTGTATATGCCAAGAAATGAACAGAGTACTTTGCATATATTATCCTATCGAAGCATTATCATAACACTATTGAGTAGTTGCTATCAACCCTATTTTATAGATGAGGGAAAAGAGGGACTTCCCTGGTGGTGCAGTGGTTAAGAATCTGCCTTCCAGTGCAGGGGACATGGGTTCTATCCCTGGTCAGGGAACTAGACCCCACATGCATGCCGCAACTAAGAGTTCCCATGCCACAACTAAGGAGCACATATGCTGCAACTAAAGGAGTTGGTGAGCTGCAACTAAGACCTGGTGCAATCAAAATAAATCTCAAATAGGTAACCTGCCCAGAAGTTACTGAGCTGGGAAGTGGTAGAGCTGAGGCTGGAATCTGGGCCCATCTGCCCTGTTTTCTTTTCACTGTGCTGTCCTGCCTCTCTGATGGTAGGTGCCCTGGCAGAAGGGCAGAGACATGCAGGCGAGCCACTGTTAGAATGTAGTTAGAGCTGTGCTTAACTTTGGAAAACAGTAGTGATAATGGTACTTTTTTTCTTCAAATTAGAATTTGAGGAAGGAATATAACCAACATTCTGGAATAAACCCAGTAAAAGTATTATTCATTTTTGTTAAACCATTACCTTGTGATCTTGGCTAAGCTTCTTTCTCTTTTTGTACTTCAGCTCTATCTTTTATAACATATATGTGGTTAATAGGTATCTACTTATATCCAAAGATGTTTTATGATGTTAGGAGTACTGTTCAAACTCTGGAAGTAAGTAGTAAGTACTACACAAATACTAAGTTTTAGTACTTAGTTTGAATATTGACATTTGATACCACCATGTTTTTCCTTTATAGCATCACACCTTTTTTTTTTCATTCCTAGGCAATATGCACATAGTTTATCAACATGATCACAATTTTTAGAGAAGCTAAAGTTTTAATGGAAAATGGGGAGAAAACTTAAGGGGTACATTTTTTACCATGCTTTATATTATTGTCCTGCCCATTTCCTTTAGAATACAAACCAATTCAAAATGCCCTACAGAGCATTTTAAATTTACAGAGCCTGTGGAACACTGCCCATTTTTGCAAATGGAAGGTCAGAAACAGTTATTTGCTACACAGCAAGCCCCACACAGGCAGCATCTGCATCTCGGTCATATTTGTATTTCCCAAGAGGCTTTGCACGAGGGGGTGCTTAATAAATATTGGTTGAATAATTGAGTTGTTGTTTTCTACCTTTCTTTAACCTTCACAGTTCAATTTGTTTGCTTAAAAGAAATTCTCATCACAATTTTTGAAAGCTTAAACACTAAGGTTTATGTTTATATAGGTATGTAAAATGACAATTAATTACAAAATACTGTTTTATGTTTTAGCTAGTGAAAAATGATGGCCTCTCTTTTATGACTTCTATAAACCAGTAAGAGATCTGAGCACCCAAAGGCTTATGTTATTGTTTAAAGATTCCTTTGAATTTTCTAATAAACATTAGAAAAAAAAAAACCCTCACAATTGCACAGAAAGTCTGATGTTTTATTTTTTATAAATTTATTTATTTATTTTTGGTTGTGTTGGGCCTTTGTTGCTGTGCATGGGCTTTCTCTAGTTGTGGCGAGCAGGGGCTACTCTTCGTTGCAGTGCATGGGCTTCTCATTGTGGTGGCTTCTCTTGTCGTGGAGCACGGGCTCTAGGTGCACGGGCTTCTGTAGTTGTGGCACGTCAGCTTCAATAGTTGTGGTGCGTGGACTTAGCTGCTCCGCAGTATGTGGGATCTTCCTGGACCAGGGATCGAACCCGTGTCCCCTGCATTGGTAGGCAGATTCTTAACCACTGCATCACTAGGAAAGTACCCTTAATTTTTTCATTGAAGTATAGTTGATGTACAATATTATATGTTACAGGTGTAAAATATAGTGATTCACAATTTTTAAAGGTTATGCTCCATTTATAGTTATTGTAAAGTATTGACTATACTCCCTCTGTTGTAAAATATATCCTTGTAGCTTATTTATTTTATACCTGATAGTTTGTACCTCTTAATTCCCTACCCCTATCTTGCCCCTCTCCCCCCCTCCATTGGTAACCACTTGTCTGCTCTCTGTATCTGTGAGTCTGTTTCTTTGTTATATTCACTAGTTCATTGTATTTTTTTAGATTCCACATATAAGTGATATCATACAGTGTTTGTCTTTCTCTGACTTATTTCATAATAAGAATATGAACTGTATAATACCCTCCAGGTCCATCCCTCTTGCTGCAAGTGGCAAGTTTTCATTCTTTTTTACAGCTGAGTAGTACTCCACTGTATATATACACACCACATCTTTATCCATTCACCTGTTTTTAAAAAATTTTTATTTTATATTGGAGTATAGTTGATTAACAATGTTGTGTTAGTTTCAGGTGTACAGCAAACTGATTCAGTTATACATATACATGTATCTATTCTTTTTCAAATTCTTTTCCCATTTAGGTTATTACAGAATATTGAGCAGAGTTTCCTGTGGTATACAGCACACCTTTACTTTGCTGTCTTTTTTTTCCCTCCTGATACTGACAAAAGAGATTTGTTCATAGAGAACTGACTCTGAAGATGACACTCTTCATTGTATCTCAATGGCTTAGGCTCCATATGCAGTTTCTTCTCTGTCTTTAATTAAACTTGTTTTTTTCAGTGCTGTAGCTGGGAGCACTGTGTTGACACAACTCATTCTTGTACAGAACAGATTAAAATGTCAGTGTTCCAATGTTCTCATCTGTGAGAAAAAGAAAATATTTGGGATATTTTATTTATAACTTTTAAAAGACTCCTCTGTGAAGAAAGATTACTTGTAGGCTGGAAAACCATTTGACAGTTAAAGGATAGAACTCTAATATTAGTCTAACAAAAAAGGGGAAAAAGACTGAAAGTTTACTAGAACCCTTTTCTAGGGATTTAGAACACATCTTTCTATTTCCTTCTTAATTTTCACTTAATTTTATCTTTTAATTCCCTAGAGTTCTGCTTAATCCTTCTAGATGCTGTGTATGCAGAATATTGACAGTTTCCGCAAAAGGCAGTTAGTCAGTCATTACAGTAAACACACATATTATGTGGATGGAGGGCTACTAGTCAAGGGAAATGGAGTTGGCGTATTGAGGCTTTAACCTTCATATCGTAAGTCTAAATGTATCTGTTTTTACAATGGAGTCTTTAATATTTGTTAGCTAGTTACTGGTGAATAGGTCCGCAAGTTCACCTTGCTACAGCTTGAGACTCTTTTCTGCCTATCAGGTGTTCACAGGATATAAGCTACATCAGTTAATGCTGGGTGCTGTGCAAATTTTAGAAGTCACGGTAAAGAGACAGGCTTGCTGCAAATTGATAAGGTAGGGACTTAATAAGAGGAGCCAATACTAATGGAACACTTGCATGCATCTAGAATATTTAAAAGTGTCTCTGTATTGATGTATCGACTGTCTAATCTGCACAGCTCTATGAATAGGTGATATTATCTTTGCTGTACAGATGGGAAATGGAGGCCTGCAAATGTAAAGTAACTTGTGCAAGGCAAAACAAGAAATGGAGAAGCTGGATTTGAATCCAGGGAGTCTGGTTCTGTAGCCTATTCTATTAGAGAGTTTCTGGAAGTTTATTAACTCTTGATATTGTACGGTTTGGGAGCTTTTACTCTGGTGATGTTGCCTGAGTGGCGTCCTGAGAAGTAGGAGCTTGCTGTGACTCCCCTCTTGCCCTTTTCTTTTGTCCTCCATTACTTGCTGAGGCCCATTAATTCTAGACAACATCTCTCAAATTTGTCCCATCTTTCCTATCACACTGCTGCTACCTTAGTTCAGGCATCTTTGGGACATAGCAGCAATCTCCGGATGTCCCTCCTGTCTCCATTCTAAGTGTCTCCCTGTCTACCCCCGCAACTGATTATCCGCATTGATCCTATAGTAAATCTTTATAAGAAACCAATCTGATCAGGTCCTTCACAGGATTAAATGTAAAATAATACCTAGTTATAGGCATATATCACATTTTACTCATCCATTCTACCAGTTGATAGAAGTCTGGGTAGCTTCTACTTTTTGGCTATTACGAATAACATTGTTATGAACATTCATGTAAAAGGTTTTGCGTGGACATAGGTTTTCATTTCTCCTGTATATATACCTAGGAGTGGAGTTGCTGGGTCAAATGTTTTTTTTGAGGAACTGCCAGACTGTTTTCCAAAGCAGCTGTCCCATTTTACATTCCCACCAGCAGTGTATAAGGTTTCTAATTACCCCACGTTCTTGCCAACATGTTATTTTCCTTTTTATTTTATTTGATACTTGCCATTGATACTAATACTAATGGATGTAAAGTGGTATCTCATAGTGTCTTTGATTTGCATTTCCATGATGGCTAAGGATGTTGAGCACCTTTTTATGTGCTTTTTGGCCATCTGTATATCTTCTCTCGAGAAATGTTTATTCAGATCTCATTTTTTAAAACTGAGTTTGAGTAATGAGAGTTCTTTATATATTCTAGATACAAGCCCCATATCAGATATATGATTTACAAATATTCTCTTCCCTTTTGTGGAACTGTCTTTTCACTTTCTTGATAGTGTCTTTTGCTTTTTTCCTTCTGTTTTTTGGCTGTGCAGTGTGGCATGTGGGATCTTAGTTCCTGGACCAGGGATCAAACCTGTGCCCCCTGCAGTGGAAGCACGGTGTCTTAACCACTGGACCACCAGGGAAGTCCCTTGATAGTGTCTTTTGAAGCATAAAAGTTTTTAATTTTGATGAATCCCCAAATACCTATTTTTTCCTTTTGTCTTCTCCCATGTGCTTTTGCTGTCATATTTTAGAAGCCATGGCTCAACCGAAAGTCATAAAGATTTACCCCTAAATAGAATTATATAGTTCTAAATATAGTACTTAGGCTTGTGATCTATTTGGAGTTTTTCTTTGTGTGTGTATGGTGGCAGGAGGGGGTCCAACTTCATTTTTCTGCATGCAGGTATCCAGTTGTTCCAGTGCTATTTGTTGAAAAGACTAATTCCCCCACTGAAATGTTTCGGCACCTCTTAAGAAAAATATCTGACCATAAATGTAAAGGTTTATTTATGGATTCTCAGTTCTGTTTGATCTATCCACATATTACTGTAGCTTTGTACTAAGTTCTGAAATTGGGACGTATGAATTTTCCAATATTTTTCCTCTTTTGAAAGGTACTTTTGCCTATTCTGGATCCTTTGCATTTCCATATGAATTTTAGGATCTGAAACATTTCTGAAAAAAATGCAGCTGTTATTTTGATATCGACTGAATTGAATATGGAGATCAATTTGGGAAGTATTGTCATCTTAAGTCATCTAATCCATAAATGTGGGATGTCTTTACATTTATGTTGGTATTCTCTAATTTTTCAATGTTTTGTAGTTTACATTCTATAAGAATTGAGGAACACTTTTGCCTAAGTTGTGGGACTGTATTTTATTTTGGTATCTGTTTTTCTAAATTATATACTCAAGTATCATAGCTTGTTTATATAGTAAAAAGTTATGCCATAAGGAGAACACTGTTAGTATTACTATGGATTGCTAAATCATGAATTAGGATATATAGTAAGGTCCCCCATTTTTAATTCCTGAACTTGGTTAGTTATGCCTTTGTTAGAGAATTGGAATCTCTCCCACAAGGACTCACCGCTCCAGGACCCGCTGTCACATTGATTCACACTCCCAGGAGGACTCTCTCTGAGATGGGGAGACAGAAAGGTGCTTCTGAGGAGGTGGTGGTGGCCTTGGGGCCTTTACACACTCACCCGTGGTCTGGCAGTGGATCACCAGGATGTTGGCCATCTCAGCAAACTTAACACTGGAAGGGTTCTTTTTAATTTCCTTCAAGAATTCTCCAAGGACCACCTCACACCTACCAATGAGCAAAGGAGAAAGGAGACAGCTCATGCAGCCAGAGCCAGAGGAGTCTCCACCAGTGGTGCCACGTCTGCTGTGCTCTGTGGGACACACTTGTCACATGGACATTTTTCCGAGGCTGGGGGTGGATGATCTCCTAGCTCCTCAAAGCAGGAAGCACACGAACCAGGAAGAGGACGGTGAATTTTGTGCTCTCCTGCCGCCTCCTGTCTGTTGGGTGTGGGGTATGCGTACGCGCCGAGGGGCCCCTGCAGCCGCCTGCCCCTCTCCTCCTCCACTCACATTTTCCGAATCTCTTTGCCGTTGTCGCCCAGGATCTGGAAGAGTCCATCCAGGATCTCCGGCAAATAATCCAGCAGGTTAATGTCTGGCACGGACTCCAGAACCAGGATCTGCCCCAGGGGAGGAAACCATCAGGGAAAGTCACCAGCCAGAGAACCTGCATCTCCTCGCCCATCCTCTGGACTGGCCAGCGAGAAGGGGCCCTGCTGAGGCATCTTTTCACGGCAGTGTCCCGTGGGGGAGCAGGTGCTAGTAGTTGTTGTTTCTGTTCAATGGGCAGGGGAACGGCAATTTAACCCCAGGGCAGTTCAGATGCCCGGGGGCGGGGCGGGGGGTGCGGGAGGGAACCCATGGGAAAGGTGGGCAAGGCTAGAAGAGGTGTGACAGCTGGAGGAGCACAGCTGGCTTCAAAGGTAAATCTGGGTGTTTCCGGAGACAAGGAAGGAACCACATCCTCTGCAGAGGCAAACGTGATGGGCTTTGGGGGCAAAGCTGAATACATGTGTCTTCGGATGATCTGATGTCATTGGCTCCTAGAGGGATAACAGTGAGGCACCCCCGCAGCCACAGGAAGTGCCCAGGTGAGCCAGAGAGCAGACCTCACTCAACTAGAGGCTCCCTACAGCTGGAGAAGGAGCGTCGCGGGGCCGGATCTTACCCAGGAGATGATGAACTGCCGGGCGTACTGGTTGTTGGAATAAATCCTCTCCCGCAACAAGGGGATGAAGCCCACCAGGTCGAACTTGTTGCTCTCCGTCACGATGTCCTGTGGGTCAAAGGCATGAGAGCTGCCTGCTGGGGGCGGGGCTGCCTGACCTGGCTGAATCCCCGGCCCGGGCTGGCTCCAGGGGTCAGGCGGACACAGAGGAAGATGACGGAGCCTGAGTCAGGCAGGAGAGGCCCCCGGAGCATCCCTCCTCACACAGGCCGAAGGACCAGCAAAAAGGATGCACTGAAAGCAGGAATCAAGGTCGAGAGAACTAATCAAAAGGCAAAACCCTGCATCTCTGTGGTCTGGCTCGAATGCCCTGGTGAGCTGAGCATAAACTGCCCTGTCACTGGGGGCAGGGTGGGGTCGGCATGAGGGGCCATTAGGGGGACAGAATGGTTCTGTATTTTGATCCTGCTGTTGACATAACTCTATACTCTCATCATAGAGCTGTATACTATTCCATTAACTGTTAAGTGAAACAAATTTTTTTTTAATTACCAAGAGCATCAAGACCCACGGTGCAAGGCCACAGAGCCAGCCTTCAGGTCTGAGATGTGGAGAGAATGGCATAAAGAAATCACAAGTCTGCAACACCCTGCTGGGGCTCGGGGGTCAGGGTCAAGGCCCTGGCTAGTGTGTAGGTCCCTCCAGGAGAAGGGCTCACCTTGCCCAGC
The DNA here is from genome assembly GCF_039906515.1 of Pseudorca crassidens. NCBI lineage: Eukaryota > Metazoa > Chordata > Mammalia > Artiodactyla > Delphinidae > Pseudorca > Pseudorca crassidens. The sequence continues at coordinate 49,074,380 of NC_090315.1, read as the reverse complement.
GCGATGGAGCAGGCGGCCAGGCCGATGAGGCCCCTTTTCTGGCTGTGTGGGTGCTGGGACAGGGCAAACTCCTGTGACAGCGTCTGGATCACATGCTTGATCTGCACTGTGTTGTTCTGGGCCACGAACTCCCGGACCAGCCTGGAGAGGGAGCAGAGAGGGGCTGCAGGACCAGCGGGATCAGGCTGCTCCTGCTACTGCCGGCTCTGGGGCCCGGGGCTGGGGTGAGGGAGGGAGATGACCTGTTTAGAAAGAGGAATTGGGAGTCAGGCATCTCAGGGCAGGGCTTTCCCAGTTCTGCTGCTGACTGGGAGGCGTTGGCTGGGTCACGGTCCTTTCCCTTTTCTGGGTCTCCGTTTCCCTTTGTCTATGACAGAATGAAGAACAGTGGTGAACAGTGTCACTTCTGGGAATCTGAGAGAATGCAAGTGAATGTCCTGCTGGGGCCTCAAAACTGTAGTGATCCATCGTCTTCATTCAATACTTGCTCAGTGTTGCAAACAGCTCATGCACCCAAGTGGTTCTCTGTGTCTGTGTCATTGTTTCTGGGGATCCACAAACAATCAAGGATGTGTAGCAACATGACACAAGCAACACCACAGAAGCAAGAACGCCGCAGGTAAGTCTCCCTGGGCTGACGGGGAAGCGCCATCTGAGTCGAATCTTAGTACCATTACCAGGCCTTTTCCAGGTAAAGAAAGGAAGGCAGGGAACCTCAGGCACAGGGAAGAGCCTGGCTAAAGGCGGGGGCCCCGAAAAGACATGGTGTATTTAGGGAAGGGTGAGGAGTCCGGTGTGTGGAAGGGGTGGCTGGGAACAGTTAAAGAAAAAGACGAGCTGGTGAAAGGTTTCCAACAATGGGGTGACATACTTATGTCTGTGTTTTGACCAGAGAGGCTGCCTCAGGTAGAGGTGGCCTGGTTTGACAGAGGGAGACTGCAATATCTCCAAGGGAGAACACTGCAGTGCTCAGGGTCAGGAAGGGAGGCCTGAAATACAGCTGAGGCAGTGGGAAGCAGCAGGGAGAGGGCAGGAAGGGTAGAGACGCCTGCAAGGTGCCCACCTGGGGGGTGATGCTAGCAGGGAGAGGGGGTCTGAGGGAGGCAGCGCCTGTGGTCACCCTGGGGGGATGCTCCCAAGGCAGGCCCTGCCCGAATGGAGGCGAGCACAGGGAGGCCCAGCTCCGTCAGGCACCAGGGTCTCCTTTCAGAGCCCAGTGGACGTGAAGACACTCTGCCCTTCGGAGGCTCACAGCATCTCTGCAGTGAGAAGCCTCCTGAGGGCCAACGGTGGCATGAGGGGCCCAGATAACCACTGGGGAGCTGCGGCCTGGGGGTCAGGGACATCTTCCCAGGAGTGGGAACTGAGCTGGACCTCGGAGGAGGCAGAGACCCTGAGAGAAGGAAACAGGTGTTCCGGGCAGGAGGAAATGTGTGGGCAAAGGCAAGGAGAGAAAAATAGCCAAATTTGCCTGGGGTCCAGAGAACAGCAGGAAATCAACTGGGATGAGCTGGCCCGGCAGCTCAGATTCAGGAGAAGGGATCTCACATCGTGGGTGACAGGGAAGCTGCTCATGGGTTTTGAAGAGATGGTCAGAGTGTTTTAAGAAAAACCCCATGATCATCTCATTAGATGCAGAAAAAGCTTTTGGCAAAATTCAACACCCATTTATGATAAAAACTCTCCAGAAAGTGGGCACAGAAGGAACCCACCTCAACATAATAAACCCACCTCAACATAATAACATCATTGTCAATGATGAACAATTGAAAGCATTTCCTCTAAGATCAGGAACAAGACAAGGATGTCCACTCTCACCACTATTATTCCACATAGTTTTGGGAGTCCTGGCCATGGCAATCAGAGAAGAAAAAGAAACAAAGGCATACAAAGAAGGAGGGGATATAGGTATACATACAGCTGATTCATTGTACAGAAGAAACTAACATTGTAAAGCAATTATACTCCAAAAAAAAAAAAGCTGTGAGATGGATGGGAAGGGGGAGACTGTCTCATCATCAGGTGGGAGGGACTAGGACCCGTGTAGCAGCTGAAGTTGTGACGAGGGAGGCCTAGAGATAACAGACTTTTCAAAGTAGTTGCCTGGACTCATTACCTAATTGCTCTGTGCCCATCACAGCAGGTACACTGCTCGCCTATGGCATACATGGGGGTCTCAAGCTGGCTCAAAGAATTTTAAGGACAGTCAAGTCCAAAAGGTATGAACTGGTTTGTGTGGTTTCAGATCAGTATCAGGAACCTGCTAGTAATTAGCGTTGTTTAACTAAATGTGCTGTCCTGTGAGGCTGTGACCACTCCTGTAAAAAGGCTGTTCAGACTTCTGGGAAGATGGCAGAAGAGTAAGACTCGGAGATCACCTTCCTCCCCACAGATACACCAGAAATACATCTATGCGTGGAACAACTCCTACGGAGCACCTACTGAACGCTGGCAGAAGACCTCAGACCTCCCAAAAGGCAAGGAACCCCCCACATACCTGGTTAGGGCAAAAGAAAAAAATAGAGACAAAAGGATAGGGACGGGTCCTGCACCAGCGGGAGGGAGCTGAGAAGGAGGAAAAGTGTCCACACACTAGGAAGCCCCTTTGCGGGCGGAGACTGCAGGTGGTGGAGTGGGGGAGCTTCGGAGCCATGGAGGAGAGCACAGCAACAGGGGTGCGGAGGGCAAAGCGGAGAGATTCCAGCACAGAGGATCAGGGCCGACCGGCACTCACCAGCCGAGAGGCTTGTCTGCTCGCCGGACGGGGTGGGCGGGGCTGGGAGCTGAGGCTCCCGCTTCTTCACAGGTCAGACCCCAGGGAGAGGACTGAGGTTGGCGGCGTGAACACAGCCTGCAGGGCGTTAGTGCACCATGGCTAGCCGGGAGGGAGTCGGGGGAAAAGTCTGGACCTGCTTAAGAGGCAAGAGACTTTTTCTTCCCTCTTTGTTTCCTGTTGCGCGAGGAGAGGGGATTAAAAGCGCAGCTTAAAGTAGCTCCAGAGACGGGCACAAGCCGCGGCTAACAGCGCGGACCCCAGAGACGGGCACGAGACGCTAAGGGTGCTGCTGCCGCCACCAAGAAGCCTGTGTGCGAACACAGGTCACTATCCACACCCCCTTCTGGGGAGCCTGTGCAGCCCGCCACTGCCAGGGTCCCGGGATCCAGGGACAACTCCCCCGGGAGAACGCACAGCGCGCCTCAGGCTAGCAATGTCACGCTGGCCTGTGCTGCCGTAGGCCTGCCCCGCACTCCGTGACCCTCCCTACACCCCCGGCCTGAGTGAGCCAGAGCCTCCGAATCAGCAGCTCCTTTAACCCCATCCTGTCTGAGCAAAGAACAGACGCCCTCCGGCAACCTACGTGCACAGGCGGGGCCAAATCCAAAGCTGAGCCCCTGGGAGCTGTGAGAACAAAGAAGAGAAAGGGAAATCTCTCCCAGCAGCCTCAGAAGCAGCGGATTAAAGCTCCACAATCAACTTGATGTACCCTGCATCTGTGGAATACATGAATAGACAATGAATCATCCCAAATTAAGGAGCGGTGTGGATGAAAGGCTCTTGGTGCTGCAGCCAGGAGTTACTGCTGTGCCTCTGAGGTGGGAGAGCCAACTTCAGGACACTGGTCCACAAGAGACCTCCCAGCTCCACATAATATCAAACGGCAAAAATCTCCCAAAGATCTCCATCTCAATGCCAGCACCCAGCTTCACTCAACGACCAGCAAGCTACAGTGCTGGACATCCTATGCCAAACAACTAGCAAGACAGGAACACAACCCCACCCATTAGCAGAGAGGCTGCCCAAAATCATAATAAGTCTACAGACACCCCAAAACACACCACCAGACGTGGACCTGCCCACCAGAGAGACAAGATCCAGCCTCATCCACCAGAACACAGGCACTAGTCCCCTCCACCAGGAAGCCTACACAACCCACTGAACCAACCTTAGCCACTGGGGACAGACACAAAAAAACAACAGGAACTACGAACCTGCAGTCTGCAAAAAGGAGACCCCAAACACAGTAAGATAAGCAAAAGGAAAAGACAGAAAAACACACAGCAGATGAAGGAGTGGATAAAAACCCACCAGACCTAACAAATGAAGAGGAAATAGGCAGTCTACCTGAAAAAGAACTCAGAATAATGATAGTAAAGATGATCCAAAATCTTGGAAATAGAATAGACAAAATGCAAGAATCACTTAACAAGGACCTAGAAGAACTAAAGATGAAACAAACAATGATGAACAACACAATAAATGAAATGAAAAATACTCTAGATGGGATCAATAGCAGAATAACTGAGGCAGAAGAACGGATAAGTGACCTGGAAGATAAAATAGTGGAAATAACGACTGCAGAGCAGAATAAAGAAAAAAGAATGAAAAAAACTGAGGACAGTCTCAGAGACCTCTGGGACAACATTAAATGCACCAACATTCGAATTATAGGGGTTCCAGAAGAAGAAGAGAAAAAGAAAGGGACTGAGAAAATATTTGAAGAGATTATAGTTGAAAACTTCCCTAATATGAGAAAGGAAATAGTTAATCAAGTCCAGGAAGCACAGAGAGTCCCATACAGGATAAATACAAGGAGAAATACGCCAAGACACATATTAATCAAACTGTCAAAATTAAATACAAAGAAAACATCAAAAGCAGCAAGGGAAAAACAACAAATAACACACATGGGAATCCCCATAAGGTTAACAGCTGATCTTTCAGCAGAAACAAGGGAGTGGCAGGACATATTGAAAGTGTTGAAGGAGAAAAACCTGCAACCAAGATTACTCTACCCAGCAAGGATCTCATTCAGATTTGATGGAGAAATTAAAACCTTTACAGACAAGCAAAAGCTGAGAGAGTTCAGCACCACCAAACCAGCTCTACAACAACTGCTAAATGAACTTCTCTAGGCAAGAAACACAAAAGAAGGAAAAGACCTACAATAACGAACCCAAAACAATTAAGAAAATGGGAATGGGAACACACATATCAATAATTACCTTAAATGTAAATGGACTAAATGCTCCCACCAAAAGACACAGATTGGCTGAATGGATACAAAAACAAGACGCATATATTTGCTGTCTACAAGAGACCCACTTCAGACCTAGAGACACATACAGACTGAAAGTAAGGGGATGGAAAAAGGTATTTCATACAAATGGAAACCAAAAGAAAGCTGGAGTAGCAATTCTCATATCAGACAAAATAAAGACTATTTAAATAGTCTTTAAAATAAAGACTATTAGAAGAGACAAAGAAGGCCACTACATAATGATCAAGGGATCGATCCAAGAAGAAGATATAACAATTGTAAATATTTATGCACCCAACATAGGAGCACCTCAATACATAAGGCAAATACTGACAGCCATAAAAGGGGAAATTGACAGTAACACATGTATAGTAGGGGACTTTATCACCCCACTTTCACCAATGGACAGATCATTCAAAATGAAAATAAATAAGGAAACACAAGCTTTAAATGATACATTAAACAAGATGGACTTAATTGATATTTATAGGACATTCCATCCAGAAACAACAAAATACACATTTTTCTCAAGTGCTCATGGAACATTCTCCAGGATAGATCATATCTTGGGTCACAAATCAAGCCTTGGTAAATTTAAGAAAATTGAAATTGTATCAAGTATCTTTTCCGACCACAACGCCATGAGACTAGATATCAATTACAGGAAAAGATCTGTAAAAAATACAAACACATGGAGGCTAAACAATACACTACTTAATAACCAAGTGATCACTGAAGAATCAAAGAGGAAATCAAAAAAATACCTAGAAACAAATGACAATGGAGACACGACGACTCAAAATCTATGGGATGCAGCAAAAGCAGTTCTAAGAGGGAAGTTTATAGCAATACAAGCCCACCTTAAGAAACAGGAAACATCTCGAATAAACAACCTAACCTTGCACGTAAAGCAATTAGAGAAAGAAGAACAAAAAAACCCCAAAGTTAGCAGAAGGAAAGAAATCATAAAAATCAGATCAGAAAGAAATGAAAAAGAAGGAAACAATAGCAAAGATCAATAAAACTAAAAGCTGGTTCTTTGAAAGGATAAACAAAATTGATAAACCATTAGCCAGACTCATCAAGAAAAAAAGGGAGAAGACTCAAATCAATAGAATTAGAAATGAAAAAGGAGAAGTAACAACTGACACTGCAGAAATACAAAAGATCATGAGAGATTACAACAAGCAACTCTATGCCAATAAAATGGACAACCTGGAAGAAATGGACAAATTGTTAGAAATGCACAACCTGCCAAGACTGAATCAGGAAGAAATAGAAAATATGAACAGACCAATCACAAGCACTGAAATTGAAACTGTGATTAAAAATCTTCCAACAAACAAAAGCTCAGGACCAGATGGCTTCACAGGCAAATTCTATCAAACATTTAGAGAAGAGCTAACACCTATCCTTCTCAAACTCTTCCAAAATATAGCAGAGGGAGGAACACTCTCCAACTCATTGTACAAGGCCACCATCACCCTGATACCAAAACCAGACAAGGATGTCACAAAGAAAGAAAACTACAGGCCAATATCACTGATGAACATAGCTGCAAAAATCCTCAACAAAATACTAGCAAACAGAATCCAACAGCACATTAAACGGATCATACACCATTATCAAGTGGGGTTTATTCCAGGAATGCAAGGATTCTTCAATATACGCAAATCAATCAACGTGATACACCATATTAACAAATTGAAGGAGAAAAACCATATGATCATCTCAATAGATGCAGAGAAAGCTTTTGACAAAATTCAACACCCATTTATGATAAAAACCCTGCAGAAAGTAGGCATAGAGGGAACTTTCCTCAACATAATAAAGGCCATATATGACACACCCACAGCCAACATCATCCTCAATGGTGAAAAACTGAAAGCATTTCCACTAAGATTAGGAACAAGACAAGGTTGCCCACTCTCACCACTTTTATTCAACATAATTCTGGAAGTTTTAGCCACAGCAATCAGAGAACAAAAGGAAATAAAAGGAATCCAAATTGGAAAAGAAGAAGTAAAGCTGTCACTGTTTGCAGATGACATGATACTATACATAGGGAATCCTAAAGATGCTACCAGAAAACTACTAGAGCTAATCAATGAATTTGGTAAAGTAGCAGGATACAAAATTAATGCACAGAAATCTCTGGCATTCCTATACACTAAGGATGAAAAATCTGAAAGTGAAATCAAGAAAACACTCCCATTTACCATTGCAACAAAAAGAATAAAATATCAGGAATAAGCCTACCTAAGGAGACAAAAGACCTGTATGCAGAAAATTATAAGACACTGATGAAAGAAATTAAAGATGATACAAATAGATGGAGAGATATACCATGTTCTTGGATTGGAAGAATCAACATTGTGAAAATGACTCTACTACCCAAAGCAATCTACAGATTCAGTGCAATCCCTATCAAACTACCACCGGCATTTTTCACAGAACTAGAACAAAAAATTTCACAATTTGTATGGAAACACAAAAGACCCCGAATAGCCAAAGCAATCTTGAGAACGAAAAACGGAGCTGGAGGAATCAGGCTCCCTGACTTCAGACTATACTACAAAGCTACAGTAATCAAGACAGTATGGTACTGGCACAAAAACGGAAAGATGGATCAATGGAACAGGATAGAAAGCCCAGAGATAAACCCACGCACATATGGTCACCTTATCTTTGACAAAGGAGGCAGGAATGTACAGTGGAGAAAGGACAGCCTCTTCAATAAGTGGTGCTGGGAAAACTGGACAGCTACATGTAAAAGACTGAAATTAGAACACTCCCTAACACCATACACAAAAATAAACTCAAAATGGGTTAGAGCCCTAAATGTAAGGCCAGAAACTATCAAACTCTTAGGCAGAACACTCTGACATAAATCACAGCAAGGTCCTTTTTGACCCACCTCCTAGAGAAATGGAAATAAAAACAAAAGTAAACAAATGGGACCTAATGAAACTTAAAAGCTTTTGTGCAGCAAAGGAAACCATAAACAAGACCAAAAGACAACCCTCAGAATGGGAGAAAATATTTGCAAATGAAGCAACTGACAAAGGATTAATCTCCAAAATTTATAAGCAGCTCATGCAGCTCAATAACAAAAAAACAAACAACCCAATCCAAAAATGGGCAGAAGACCTAAACAGACATTTCTCCAAAGAAGATATACATAGTGCCAACAAACACATGAAAGAATGCTCAACACCACTAATCATTGGAGAAATGCAAATCAAAACTACAATGAGATATCATCTCACACCAGTCAGAATGGCCATCATCAAAAAATCTAGAAACAATAAATGCTGGAGAGGGTGTGGAGAAAAGGGAACCCTCTTACACTGTTGGTGGGAATGTAAATTGATACAGCCACTGTGGAGAACAGTATGGAGGTTCCTTAAAAAACTACAAATAGAACTACCATATGACCCAGCAATCCCACTGGGCATATACCCTGAGAAAACCAGAATTCGAAAAGAGTCACATACCAAAATGTTCATTGCAGCTCTATTTACAATAGCCCAGAGATGCAAACAGCCTAAGTGTCCATCATCGGATGAATGGATAAAGAAGATGTGGCACATATATACAATGGAATATTACTCAGCCATAAAAGGAAACGAAATTGAGCTATTTGTAATGAGGTGGATAGATCTAGAGTCTGTCATACAGAGTGAAGTAAGTCAGAAAGAGAGAGACAAATACCGTATGCTAACACATATATATGGAATTCAAGAAAAAAAATGTCATGAAAAACCTAGGGGTGAAACAGGAATAAAGACACAGACTTACTAGAGAATGGACTTGAGGCTATGGGGAGGGGAAAGGGTAAACGGTGACAAAGCGAGAGAGAGGCATGGACATATATATACTACCAAACGTAAGGTAGATAGCTAGTGGGAAGCAGCCACATAGCACAGGGAGATCAGCTCGGTGCTTTGTGACCGCCTGGAGGGGTGGGATAGGGAGGGAGGGAGACGCAAGCGGGAAGAGATATGGGAACATATGTATATATATAACTGATTCATTTTGTTGTGAAACTGAAACTAACATCCCATTGTAAAGCAATTATACTCCAATAAAGATGTTAAAATGAAAAAGAAAAAAAAAAAAGGCTGTTCAATGGGGATTACAGGGCTTGATAAAGATTCAATCCCGCAAGTCATAAGGGGCATCTATTCTGTGCCTGGGACTGTGGCCACAGGTGAATCAAACAGGCCTGACTCCTGAGCTGGCGGATGTGGGAGCAGAAACAGGGATTCCAGGAAGGGGCTATGCAGATGGTCTGTGAGGGCCCTCTTGCTTTGATCTTTATAGGGTGTGATTCCACCAAGCCCACCCCAGGGGGCTGAGGGCTGTGGATGAACCAAGGGCCTCGGGAGGAAGCCAGTTCCATAAGCGCCCCCTCCCTAAGCAGTGTAACAAGGCGCAGCAAGGATGGCTCTACATAAACCCGCTGTATTCTCATACAGGACAAACCAGCCAGACGGGGCCCAGTGATGTGTCAGAGCTCTCTGACTGTCATGACAGACACAGCCTCTTGAGAAAAGCCCTGCAGGTGTGCCAGAGAACAGCCAGAGCATTGGTGGTTCAGTGGTAGAATTCTCGCCTGCCACGCGGGAGGCCCGGGTTCGATTCCCGGCCAATGCAGTGCTGCTTTTTGGCCTCTTCCTGGCAAGCTCCCCCAGAGATGCTGCTGCAGGATCCAGCTCCTCAGTCACGTCCAGCCTGCAGCAGCCAAGGGTGCTGCGAATTTCCGAGCGCACTTACCTGCTTCGTGAGCACGAACAGCAGCTGGCTTCTCCACAGAGGCACCACTGGCTGCAGGACCCTTCCCCCCATAAAGGGACTCCTGCTGCACCCCCTCAGCCTTGGCCAGTCTCCAGCAGGAAGCTGTGCTGAAGCCTGTGAGCTGTAAAACAGCTCAACACACCACGTGAATGTGGGATGGGAGGACCCACACTTCAGAGAGGAGGAAGTCCCCAGAGTCTCAGTGGGCTTTTTGCTACTGAGAAGGAACGACTTGAGCTCTACTTCCTGTCCTGACGTCTGAAGGCAAATCAACTTCTCACGCACACACATAACGCACACACATGCGCGCTTGTGCGCGCACACACACAGCCTCCTCCTGCCTTCTCTCCTGCTCTGGAGGCTAAGCCTCTGCCGTTGCAGCTGTGCTGATGTGGCCTTCCATTCTGTGAATCAGCGTACAGACAAGAGGACTGGGGTTAAAGGGAGGTGCTCACACAGCTGTTCACAGCTGGAGCACTGGTGGTTCAGTGGTAGAATTCTCGCCTGCCACGCGGGAGGCCTGGGTTCGATTCCCAGCCAATGCAGCAGCAAACTTTTTTTTTTATCATCCTAAGAGACTGGATTTGACATTTCACACTGCCTACAGCATTGGTGATACAGTCTGAAAAACCTAGAATGACTTATTTCTAGCCTGAGTTTTCCACGACTGTTTCCTAACCACAGAGACCTAGATCTTGCATCCCCTTGTTCTTGAGGAGTCCAGGATGTGGGGATCACCAAAGCCGCTGCAAGCAGCTGTGCCTCCCCTCCTGCCCAGACAGGCTGCCCGGGGACGCTAACTGCAATGCCCCTGGGGAAGCCAGGCCGTGTGTGTTTCTGCTCCATCGGTGTTAGAGCAGCCCTGAGAGTGGGAGTAACGACATTCATGAGGCTCCAGCAGGGCAGCAAAGACCCAGCCCTGCCAGCAGGGCAGCCGGTCCTGGAACCACCTCCTCGCCTGTCTCCTTGTTTCAGGTCACAAACGGTCCCTGAGCCACCAGAAAGGGCCCTCCTCCCCACTTGAGAGACAGCAAAGGGGATGCATTCCCTGCCCCTGAGGGGCTCTCTGCCAGAATCCCATGGAGGGGAAACAAGAGAGGCCTCAAGGACTTTCATGCAAAACAGAGAAAAAAAATCTGGTGAGGACAGTGCAAGGTGAGGAGGGGGCAGGCGAGAAAGAGCACAAGCGGCAGCTTTCGTGGGGAGGGAGTTAGGTGTGGCTTCATGAGGGTCAGCTTTTGAAAGGGGTTCTGAAAGATCAGTAGGTGTTCATTCAGGGTGAGGAAGCCCAGACAGAGGGAACAGCATGAACAAAGGCTCAGAGGAAGGAGAGGCACTTGGATTGGCAGCACAAAGGACACAGGTGGAGGAGACGTGGGTGACAGGGCCAGAGAGGCTGCGCCCACTCACGTGCTTGGCAAAGGAAGTGGCCTTTGCTTCTGGTGGCCGTGAGCAGCCACGGAAGGTACGAGTGATCTGCAGCAGTGGGTGGTAGGGATTCGAACAGCGTTTAGGGAACTCTGAAGACTGCAAAGGCTGACAGAGACCAAACGGTGGGAGAGCGTGAGGAATGGGGCACTAACGACGGGTGACAGTGGGCAAGTGTAACAGGGTCTCCTGAAGGGGGAGGAGATGGGCAAGGGGAATATCTGTGTTCAGCACCCCCCGACATTCCCGTTCGCTCTATACCAGCTGCAAGGTCCCCCCACCCCGAATCTTACCAGGACGCAACTCAGGGCACCCCAGGCCACTACAAATACAATGGTCCATTCAGTTCCCGAGGGCCTGGAACCCCAAGTCTCTATCTGCTCTCGGAGGAAGAATATTATCAGTGTCCAGGAGAGCGAGACAATGACAAACAGTGGTTCCCTGTGGAGGGAAACCCTGAGAACATGTTCTCACCAAAACCACCAGTTCTCAGAGCACTGGGCCTGGCCCTGTGGCCCCCTGTGGGGCCACAGCAGGAAGACCTGTCCCACGACCCGAGCCCACGCTCTCTACCTGACAGTCAGGGTGATCAAGACAGGGCCGGCTGACCTCTGCAGTCTCACTGCTCAGCTGCCCAGCACAACTTTCCTCTCCAGTAAGGGCTTCTTACTGGGCCCTGCTATGCTACTCCTTGGACACTTCCTGTGGGGAAGCTCCCACTCCCGTCCACATCCTAGCCAGCCTTAAGTCCAGTTCACATCCAACCCCCTGCTTTTCCCGACCATCCCAGGAAGGACCACCACTCCTCTGAACGCTGAAGGACTCGGCCACCCCGCAGTCTGTGCCCAGCACTGCACCATGGAATGTCACGGGTTCTTTCTCACGTGTTTTATGTTTCTAGCTCCACAGCTCCAGGCCAGAGTCCCTGAAGACAGACTGGTGGCACGATTCTCTGCCTCTTGAGCGCCAGCCCTCTCCCCGCGTCTAGAGCTCCCCACACAGTAAGTGAGGAATCAGTAAGCATCTGCCCAGGGACCCATCTGTGCCGGTGGGCGGGGCCGCAGGGCAAGCTGTAGGGAAACACGGGCAAAGCCCCACGCTGCCGTACTGGTGACAAGGGGTGGCCTGCTCATCTACACCTAACCTGTTGGGTAAATCAGAACTGTACTTGGACGGGCCTAACCCCTAGTTTACTATTCAAGTTAGGAGGGACAAAGGGCACCACTACCAGGATCTCAGAACGCACACTGAGAAGGACCAGGTACCCAGGGCCGTGGCTGGGGACAGATGCCGATGCCAGGATGTGACTTGACATGCGTTTGCCTAGGGGTGAACCAACCCCTTGGGGGCGCCCCAAATAGCCCCCGTCAGCAGGACCTGGTCTCTCCACAGGGCACAGGCAGAGAGAAAAAGCAACTACAAAGGGAAGCAGAGGAAGTGCAGTTTGAAATCCGGGCGTCCCCAGTTCCAGGCTAGTGTCTCTTCAAAAGAACACCCGTCTCCTCTTTCATCTCCACGTTGTGAGCCACAGCTGGGGGATCTCAACTAGTTCTGAAGTTAATATTTGGCCCAGATCACAAGTCCCAGTGACCTTTGCTGACATTAGGGTCACACGCATCGCTGTTCTGTGCCACAGAGAAGAGATCTGCTTCTGCTTCATTTCTCTAAAAACTCTGGCTGACGAAGTATCCTCTAGAGATTGCTCAGAGCCTCCATTCTCAACTAGTCAGAGGTGTCGCAGGATGGCAGCAACACCCATTCCCCAGGAGGCACAACGCCCAATGCTGGCCAACTCCAAGCTCTCTACCCTGCTCTCAACTTCACAAAGTGCCACACCGACTACCTTGTCCCTGATTGAGAAGGAGCCACAGACAGGCCAGGATGTGTCTTTCACCCAAGGAGAACCTGGGGCCTCGTCTCAGCAACACAAATGAGACAGGAACGGGGCAGGGCACAACCTTTACAAGAATGCCATAGCCATTGAGGACACGACATAAACTGGTTAGAAACAACTAGGTTCAAGATGACAGATGATTGACTTCTACTAACCTTGAGCCTCAGTACAGGTTCACTGTAACACATCAGCAAGCTAAATGACACACCCACAGGCGCCATGTCAATTCCGAGGCGGACAGTAAAAGGCCAGAAGTGGGCGGTGGCTCCATTCCTGGAATAAGCCTCTCACTCCTTAGCCTATGAAATTACCCACCCCTATAAAAACTGACAATCCCATACCTGGGGCCTCTCTCACCTTCCGAGATGGCTCACACTCTGTCTGTGGAGTGTGTATCTCCCTGAATAAACCTTCTTTCACTTTACTATGGCTCGCTCTTGAATTCTTTCCTCCATGAAGACAAGAACCCACATTCGGCGGCCGTCCCAGGGACTCACCTGAGACCTGGGATGTGACCATCCTCTTGCGCCCCACTTCCTTTCTTGCAACAAAACCACAGCCCCACACTGGGACCCTCGGCCTCTGTAACGCAGCCCGGGGACAACCACAGGCTGCATGAGGACTGGGGAGCTGACCACTTCCTAGGAACACACTCTAAGTATTCCAGGGGTTGGTTATTCCTCACAGCAACCTCCTTCTGTAGTTATTATCATCTCATCATTTAGATTTGAAACAGAGCCTCAGGGAAACCAAGTCCCTTTCTTGAGGTCACAGAGGATCTGAACCTTGGCACCTACAAAGCCCAGGCCCCCTCAACTGTACACCAGTTCCTCCCGCCCATCTTCTTAAAGCACGTCAGCTGCAAAGTGCACACACCCAATTACAGAGGGTGCTTCCCTCGTGCAGAACTCAGGCCCCAACTGAAGTGCAGCTTTCTCCATGCATTTTCGCCACTGTCTAGTGTTAGACATCTCTGAAGCATTCCTCCTCCACACACGGGTGTACATACAGATGAGGTACACACTTGAGATGCTGAAATGAAGGTCTAGGGCTGGTTTTCTACCATTAAGGCAGGAAAGAAGTAACCATTTCCTGAGCACTTACTACATGCTAGTAATGTGGTGGATGCTTTACACGTGTTATCTCATTTAAACCTTAAAATAAGCCACGGAGCTAGGCACTATAATACCCATTTTACAGATGGGGGGAAATGAGGCTCAGAGATGTTACGAAACATACAAGGTCACACAACTTATGGATGGGAGGTGCAGAAATCAAACCTAGATTTTTCTGACAGCAGGTCTGAAATCTACCAGGTTACATTATCCTCTCTTCAAACATCAAAGCTCCCACCTGTTGGATGCCTACTGGGTGCCAGGCACTTTACATGCATTATTCCGTTTAGCCCTATCTCGTTTCATGTGTTGATGTCCAAATGGCCCGGCCAGGAGGTGGCAGAGGTTTCAGCCACTGCATGCACATTTCTGTGTCTTTAGCGGAGACAGCCCTGGCTGTGACTTTGCACTGTTTTTAGAGAATTACATAAGATAATGCATGCAATGTGTTCTGCACTGCATATACTCATGTAACAGTATTAGTGCAAAGTCACAATCAGACAAACTTTGATCTTAAAACACACCATACAAGATCATATTCATTCATTAACTGCTGACTGAGAACCTGCTTTGCTCCTGGCTCCAAGTAGGACAGAAAGGTAATCCAGAGTTGTGTTTGTCCCTGTGCTGTAAAAATTTCAGCCTGGACTTTGGGCTGCCTTTTTTACCCTGGCAAGTCCAATGACCCACCTCAGTTCTGTATGTGACACGCTGTAATCGGGCAACATATCCAGGCAGTGATTTCCCAAACAGAAGCTGGCAGGCAAACATCTCCTCCATCTGCTTTGCTGAGTATTTAAGTAATGTGGTTTCCACTTGCTCACTAGTCTCCAATAACTGAACAGGAAAAGCGGAACATCTGCCTCTGAGGAAAGGCCCAAGAGCTTCTGAAAAAGCCCAAGAGTGAGTTAAGTAACAAAATATACTAAGCATCCACTGGGTATAATCAGTGGAAAAACTGTAAAGAAGGAACGAGTCCGAGACAGCAGGAGGCATGTTTGGATCTCAGGTGACAGTAACTGTGACCACTGAATAAGCACTGTCCTCACACTGTAACACAACCTACAGGTACTCTTATTTTTTAAAATTGAGATATTATTCACATGCCATAAATTCACGTGTACAATTCAGTGGGTTTTAGTATGTTCACAAAGTTGTGCGACTGTCACCACAATCAATTTTACGACATTTTCATCATCCCACAAAGATTATCTCATTAGTAGTCACTACCCATATCCCCCAATCCCTTCCCTAAGCCCTAG
The DNA here is from genome assembly GCF_039906515.1 of Pseudorca crassidens. Classification (NCBI taxonomy): domain Eukaryota; kingdom Metazoa; phylum Chordata; class Mammalia; order Artiodactyla; family Delphinidae; genus Pseudorca; species Pseudorca crassidens. Next base: position 49,058,842 of record NC_090315.1, on the reverse strand, counting down.
GCAACCACTACTCTACTTCCTGTCTCTGTGGATTTGCCTATTCTAGGCATTTCACATAAGTGAAATCATACAATACATGGCCTTTTGCGACTGGCTTCTTTCACTCAGCATGTTTTCAATGTGCATTTTTTTCTTTTTAAGATGAGTTAACTGAGGCAGAGAGAGGTTAAACCCAAGGTCACAAACTCAAATGCTTACAGGGGCCAAGAAAGAGACACAAGTGAGAAGGCCAAGGGAGGTAAGACAGGCTGTGCTGAACTTGTCAACACAGGAAGCAAACTGGGGAGCCCAAGTCTCGGCTGGGGTAGGAGGTTGGACCCCTGGGTCCCCTGATCTTCTATGTGGGAATGTGGGCCCCACAGAGCCACATCTTCCCATTCCTTAAGAGAACCCAGAAACTCAAATTTTACTATGAAATTTGTCAGTTTAAAAGACCCTGGGATCCAGGCCAAACCAAACAGCTCTGTTGGCCGGACACAGCCCCTGGATACCAGTCTGTGATCCCTGAATGAAGCAATTTGCTGAGGTCCCACTGCTGGTAAAGAGCAGAGCTGTGTGGAATTCTGACCCACACTGTAAAAACTGCCTTAAGCCAGTTGGTAATAAATAGTGTCTCCCTGCAGAGGTGGTAGGCTCCAAAGAGCTAGGTCAAACTCAGCAGTTCAACCTTGATCTGATCACAAAGCCCCAGGGTTCCCTTAAGAGATGCCAGAAACCTGAAATTCACTGTGAAATTTCTCAATTTATAATACCCTTCAGGGGCTTCCCTGGTGGTGCAGTGGTTAAGAATCTGCCTGCCAGTGCGGGGGACATGGGTTCGACCCCTGGCCCGGGAAGATGCCACATGCTGCGGAGCAACTAAGCCCGTGAGCCACAACTACTGAGCTTGCGCTCTAGGGCCCATAAGCCACAACTACTGAAGCCTGCGTGCCTTAAGCCCGTGCTCTGCAATAAGAGAAGCCACCGCAATGAGAAGCCCGTGCACCACAACAAAGAGTACCCCCGCTTACCGCAATTAGAGAAAGCCTGCGCACAGCAACGAAGACCCAACACAGCCAAAAATAAATAAATAAATAAATAAAATAAATGTTTTAAAAAATTAAATACCCTATAAAAAGTCAGCAGAAGGAAGGAAATAATAAAGATCAGAGAGGAAATAAAATAGAAATTTAAAAAAATTCTAAAAATCAATAAAACCAAGAGCTGGTTGTTTGAAAGGGTAAACAAGATGGAGAAACAGGGAACCCTCCTACACTGTTGGTGGGACTGTAAATTGGTACAACCACTATGGAGAACAGTATGGAGAGTCCTTTAAAAACTTAAAATAGAACTACCATATGATCCAGCAATCTCACTCCTGGGCATATATCCAGAGAAAACCATAATCTGAAAGGATACATGCACCCCAGTGTGCACTGCAGCACTATGCACAATAGCCAAGGCATGGAAGCAGCCTAAATGTCCATCAACAGAGAGGTGGATAAAGAAGATGTGGTACACATACACAATGGAATATTACTCGGCCATAAAAAACAACAAAATAGTGCCATTTGCAGCAACATGTCTGGACCTAGATAGAGATTATTATACTAAGTGAAGTAAGTCAGACAGATAAATTTCACGTGATATCATTCATATGTGGAATTTAATTTAAAAAAAGATACAAATGATCTTATTTACAAAACAGAAGCAGACTTATAGATATCAAAAACAAACTTATGGTTACCAAAGGGGAAACATGGTGGGGAGGGATAAATCAGGAGCTTGGGATGAACACACGCACATATAAGATAGATGACCAATGGGGACCTACGGTACACCACAGGGAACTCTACTCAGTATTCTGTGATAAGCTATATGAGAAAAGAATCTGAAAAAGAATGAATATATGTATATGCATAACTGAATCACTTTGCTGTACACCTGAAACTAACACAACTGTATATCAACTATACTCCAATAAAATTTTTTTTTAATAAATGTAATTTTGGCTGCGTTTGGGTCTTCATTGCTGCGCACGGGCTTTCTCTAGTTGTGGCGAGCAGGGGCTACACTTCATTGCGGTGTGTGGGCTTCTCATTGTGGTGGCTTCTCTTGTTGGGGAGCACGGGCTCTAGGTGCACGGGCTTCAGTAGTTGTGGCACGCGGGCTCAGTAGTTGTGGCTCATGGGCTCTAGAGTGCAGGCTTAGTAGTTGTGGTGCATGGGATTAGTTGCTCTGCAGCATGTGGGATCTTCCCAGACAGGGCTTGAACCTGTGTCCCCTGCACTGGCAGGTGGATTCCTAACCACTACACCACCAGGGAAGTCCCAATAAATTTTTTTTAAAAAGATGCTCAAAATCGCTAATTATTAGAGAAATTCAAATCAAAAGTACAATGAGGTACCACCTCACAACAGTCAGAATGGCCATGATTGGACGAGGGGAAGATGGCGTAAGAGTAAGACGCGGAGATCACCATCCTCCCCATAGTTACACCAGAGATACATCTACACGTGGAACAACTCCTACAGAACACCTACTGAATGCTGGCAGAAGACCTCAGACCTCCCAAAAGGCAAGAAACTCCCCACGTACCTGGGTAGGGCAAAAGAAAAAACAGAGATAAAAGAATAGGGACGGGACCTGCACCAGTGGGAGGGAGCTGTGAAGGAGGAAAGGTTTCCACACACTAGGAAGCCCCTTCGCGGGCGGAGACTGCGGGTGGCGGAGGGGGGTAGCTTCGGAGCCGCGGAGGAGTGCACATTAACAAGGGTGCGGAGGACAAAGCGGGGAGGTTCCCGCACAGAGGATCGGTGCCGACCAGCACTCACCAGCCCGAGAGGCTTGTCTGGTCCCCCGCCGGGGCAGGCGGGGCTGGGAGCTGAGGCTTGGGCTTCGGTCCCAGCGCTGGGAGAGGACTGGGGTTGGCGGCGTGAACACAGCCTGAAGGGGTTAGTGCACCACGGCTAGCCGGGAGGGAGTCTGGGAAAAGGTCTGGAGCTGCCGAAGAAGCAAGAGACTTTTTCTTCCCTCTGTTTCCTGGTGCGCAAGGAGAGGGGATTGAGAGCGCTGCTTAAAGGAGCTCCAGAGACGGGCGTGAGCCGCGGCTAAAGCGCAGACCCCAGAGACGGGCATGAGATGCTAAGGCTGCTGCTGCCGCCACCAAGAAGCCTGTGTGCGAGCACAGGTCACTCTCCACACCCCTCTTCCGGGGAGCCTGTGCAGCCCGCCACTGCCAGGGTCCCGGGATCCAGGGACAGCTTCTCCGGGAGAACTCACGGCGCGCCTCACGCTGGTGCAACGTCATGCTGGCCTCTGCCGCCGCAGGCCCGCCCCACACTCCGTGCCGCCCCCCCCCCCCCCGCCCTGAGTGAGCCAGAGCCCCCGAATCAGCGGCTCCTTTAACCCCGTGCTGTCTGAGTGAAAAACAGACGCCCTCCAGCGACCTACACGCAGTGGCAGGGCCAAATCCAAAGCTGAGCCCCTGGGAGCTGTGAGAACAAAGAAGAGAAAGGGAAATCTCTCCCAGCAGCCTCAGGAGCAGCGGATTAAAGCTCCACAATCAACTTGATGTACCCTGCATCTGTGGAATACCTGAATAGACAACGAGTCATCCTAAATTGAGGAGGTGGACTTTGAGAGCAAGATTTATGATTTTTTCCCCTTTTCCTCTTTTTGTGAGTGTGTATGTGTATGCTTCTGTGTGAGATTTTGTCTGTATAGCTTTGCTTCCACCATTTGTCCTAGGGTACTATCCGTCCGTTTTTTTTGTTTTTTAATATTTTTTCTTAATAATTAATTTTAATCATTTTATTTTATTTTACTTTGTTTTCTTTCCTACCTCTCTCCCTCCCTCCCTCCCTTCCTTCCTTCCCTCCTTCCCTCCCTCCTTTAGACAACGAATCATCCCAAATTGAGGAGGTGGACTTTGAGAGCAAGATTTATGATTTTTACCCTTTTCCTCTTTTTGTGAGGGTGTAGGTGTATGCTTCTATATGGGAATTTGTCTGTATAGCTTTGCTTCCACCATGTGTCCTAAGGTTCTATCGGTCCATTTTAAAAAAAAATTTTTTCTTAATAATTATTTTTTAATTTAACAACTTTATTATATTTTACTTTATTTTATTTTACTTTATCTTTTTTCCTTCCTTCCCTCCCTCCCTCCTTTCTTTCTTTCCTTCTTTCTTTCTTCCTTCCTTCTTCCTTCCTTCTTCCTTCCTTCCCTTCCTTCCTTCCTTCCTTTCTTTCTTCTCCTAATTCTTTCTCTCTACTTTTTCTCCCTTTTATTCTGAGCTGTGTGGATGAAAGGCTCTTGGTGCTGCAGCCAGGAGTCAGTGCTGTGCCTCTGAGGTGGGAGAGCCAACTTCAGGACACTGGTCCACAAGTGACCTCCCAGCTCCACATAATATCAAATGGTGAAAATCTCCCAGAGATCTCCATCTCAACACCAGCACCCAGCTTCACTCAACGACCAGCAAGCTACAGTGTGGGACACCCTATGCCAAACAACTAGCAAAACAGGAACACAACCGCACCCATTAGCAGAGAGGCTGCCTAAAATCATAATAAGTCCACAGACACCCCAAAACACCACCAGACGTGGACCTGCCCACCAGAGAGACAAGATCCAGCCTCATCCACCACAACACAGGCACTAGTCCCCTCCACCAGGAAGCCTACACAACCCACTGAACCAACCTTAGCCACTGGGGACAGACACAAAAAACAACAGGAACTACGAACCTGCAGTCTGCAAAAAGGAGACCCCAAACACAGTAAGATAAGCAAAAGGAAAAGACAGAAAAACACACAGCAGATGAAGGAGCAAGATAAAAACCCACCAGACCTAACAAATGAAGAGGAAATAGGCAGTCTACCTGAAAAAGAATTCAGAATAATGATAGTAAAGATGATCCAAAATCTTGGAAATAGAATAGACAAAATGCAAGAATCAGTTAACAAGGACCTAGAAGAACTAAAGAGGAAACAAACAATGATGAACAACACAATAAATGAAATGAAAAATACTCTAGATGGGATCAATAGCAGAATAACTGAGGCAGAAGAACGGATAAGTGACCTGGAAGATAAAATAGTGGAAATAACGACTGCAGAGCAGAATAAAGAAAAAAGAATGAAAAGAACTGAGGACAGTCTCAGAGACCTCTGGGACAACATTAAATGCACCAACATTCGAATTATAGGGGTTCCAGAAGAAGAAGAGAAAAAGAAAGGGACTGAGAAAATATTTGAAGAGATTATAGTTGAAAACTTTCCTAATATGGGAAAGGAAATAGTTAATCAAGTCCAGGAAGCACAAAGAGTCCCATACAGGATAAATCCAAGGAGAAATACGCCAAGACACATATTAATCAAACTGTCAAAATTAAATACAAAGAAAGCATATTAAAAGCAGCAAGGGAAAAACAACAAATAACACACAATGGAATCCCCATAAGGTTAACAGCTGATCTCTCAGCAGAAACAAGGGAGTGGCAGGACATATTGAAAGTGTTGAAGGAGAAAAACCTGCAACCAAGATTACTCTACCCAGCAAGGATCTCATTCAGATTTGATGGAGAAATTAAAACCTTTACAGACAAGCAAAAGCTGAGAGAGTTCAGCACCACCAAACCAGCTCTACAACAACTGCTAAATGAACTTCTCTAGGCAAGAAACACAAAAGAAGGAAAAGACCTACAATAACGAACCCAAAACAATTTAGAAAATGGGAATAGGAACATACATATCGATAACTACCTTAAATGTAAATGGACTAAATGCTCCCACCAAAAGACACAGATTGGCTGAATGGATACAAAAACAAGACGCATATATTTGCTGTCTACAAGAGACCCACTTCAGACCTAGAGACACATACAGACTGAAAGTAAGGGAATGGAAAAAGATATTCCATGCAAATGGAAACCAAAAGAGAGCTGGAGTAGCAATTCTCATATCAGACAAAATAGACTTTAAAATAAAGACTATTAGAAGAGACAAAGAAGGCCACTACATAATGATCAAGGGATCGATCCAGAAGAAGATATAACAATTGTAAATATTTATGCACCCAACATAGAAGCACCTCAATACATAAGGCAAATACTAACAGCCATAAAAGGGGAAATTGACAGTAACACATTCATAGTAGGGGACTTTAACACCCCACTTTCACCCATGGACAGATCATCCAAAATGAAAATAAATAAGGAAACACAAGCTTTAAATGATACATTAAACAAGATGGACTTAATTGATATTTATAGGACACTCAATCCAAAAACAACAGAATACACATTTTTCTCAAGTGCTCATGGAACATTCTCCAGGATAGATCATATCTTGGGTCACAAATCAAGCCTTGGTAAATTTAAGAAAATTGAAATTGTATCAAGTATCTTTTCCGACCACAACGCCATGAGACTAGATATCAATTACAGGAAAAGATCTGTAAAAAATACAAACACATGGAGGCTAAACAATACAATACTTAATAACGAAGTGATCACTGAAGAAATCAAAGAGGAAATCAAAAAATACCTAGAAACAAGTGACAATGGAGACACGACGACCCAAAACCTATGGGATGCAGCAAAAGCAGTTCTAAGAGGGAAGTTTATAGCAATACAATCCTACCTTAAGAAGCAGAAAACATCTCGAATAAACAACCTAACCTTGCACCTAAAGCAATTAAAGAAGAACAAAAAAACCCCAAAGTTAGCAGAAGGAAAGAAATCATAAAAATCAGATCAGAAAGAAATGAAAAAGAAATGAAGGAAACAATAGCAAAGATCAATAAAACTAAAAGCTGGTTCTCTGAGAAGATAAACAAAATAGATAAACCATTAGCCAGACACATCAAGAAAAAAAGGGAAAACACTCAAATCAATAGATGTAGAAATGAAAAAGGAGAAGTAACAACTGACACTGCAGAAATACAAAAGATCATGAGAGATTACTACAAGCAACTCTATGCCAATAAAATGGACAACCTGGAAGAAATGGACAAATTGTTAGAAATGCACAACCTGCCAAGACTGAATCAGGAAGAAATAGAAAATATGAACAGACCAATCACAAGCACTGAAATTGAAACTGTGATTAAACATCTTCCAACAAAGAAAAGCCCAGGACCAGATGGCTTCACAGGCGAATTCTATCAAACATTTAGAGAAGAGCTAACACCTATCCTTCTCAAACTCTTCCAAAATATAGCAGAGGGAGGAACACTCCCAAATTCATTCTACGAGGCCACCATCACCTTGATACCAAAACCAGACAAGGATGTCACAAAGAAAGAAAACTACAGGCCAATATCACTGATGAACATAGATGCAAAAATCCTCAACAAAATACTAGCAAACAGAATCCAACAGCACATTAAAAGGATCATACACCTTGATCAAGTGGGGTTTATTCCAGGAATGCAAGGATTCTTCAATATATGCAAATCAACGTGATAAACCATATTAACAAATTGAAGGAGAAAAACCATATGATCATCTCAATAGATGCAGAGAAAGCTTTTGACAAAATTCAACACCCATTTATGATAAAAACCCTGCAGAAAGTAGGCATAGAGGGAACTTTCCTCAACATAATAAGGGCCATATATGACAAACCCACAGCCAACATCATCCTCAATGGTGAAAAACTGAAAGCATTTCCACTAAGATCAGGAACAAGACAAGGTTGCCCACTCTCACCACTCTTATTCAACATAGTTCTGGAAGTTTTAGCCACAGCAATCAGAGAAGAAAAGGAAATAAAAGGAATCCAAATTGGAAAAGAAGAAGTAAAGCGTCACTGTTTGCAGATGACATGATACTATACATAGAGAATCCTAAAGATGCTACCAGAAAACTACTAGAGCTAATCAATGAATTTGGTAAAGTTGCAGGATACAAAATTAATGCACAGAAATCTCTTGCATTCCTATACACTAATGATGAAAAATCTGAAAGTGAAATCAAGAAAACACTCCTATTTACCACTGCAACAAAAAGAATAAAATATCTAGGAATAAACCTACCTAAGGAGACAAAAGACCTGTATGCAGAAAATTATAAGACACTGATGAAAGAAATTAAAGATGATACAAATAGATGGAGAGATATACCATGTTCTTGGATTGGAAGAATCAACATTGTGAAAATGACTCTACTACCCAAAGCAATCTACAGATTCAATGCAATCCCTATCAAACTACCACCGGCATTTTTCACAGAACTAGAACAAAAAATTTCACAATTTGTATGGAAACACAAAAGACCCCGAATAGCCAAAGCAATCTTGAGAACGAAAAACGGAGCTGGAGGAATCAGGCTCCCTGACTTCAGACTATACTACAAAGCTACAGTAATCAAGACAGTATGGTACTGGCACAAAAACAGAAAGATAGATCAATGGAACAGGATAGAAAGCCCAGAGATAAACCCATGCACATATGGTCACCTTATCTTTGATAAAGGAGGCAGGAATGTACAGTGGAGAAAGGACAGCCTCTTCAATAAGTGGTGCTAGGAAAACTGGACAGGTACATGTAGAAGTATGAGATTAGATCACTCCATAACACCATACACAAAAATAAGCTCAAAATGGATTAGAGCCCTAAATGTAAGGCCAGAAACTATCAAACTCTTAGAGGAAAACATAGGCAGAACACTCTATGACATAAATCACAGCAAGATCCTTTTTAACCCACCTCCTAGAGAAATGGAAATAAAAACAAAAATAAACAAATGGAACCTAACGAAACTTCAAAGCTTTTGCACAGCAAAGGAAACCATAAACAAAATGAAAAGACAATCCTCAGAATGGGAGAAAGTATTTGCAAATGAAGCAACTGACAAAGGATTGATTTCCAAAAATTACAAGCAGCTCATGCAGCTCAATAACAAAAAAACAAACAACCCAATCCAAAAACGGGCAGAAGACCTAAACAGACATTTCTCCAAAGAAGATATACATAGTGCCAACAAACAGATGAAAGAATGCTCAACATCATTAATCATTAGAGAAATGCAAATCAAAACTATAATGAGATATCATCTCACACCAGTCAGAATGGCCATTATCAAAAAATCTAGAAACAATAAATGCTGGAGAGGGTATGGAGAAAAGGGAACACTCCTGCACTGCTGGTGGGAATGTGACTTGGTTCAGCCACTATGGAGAACAGTATGGAGCTTCCTTAAAAAACTACAAATAGAACTACCATATGACCCAGCAATCCCACTACTGGACATATACCCTGAGAAAACCATAATTCAAAAAGAGTCATATACCAAAATGTTCATTGCAGCTCTATTTACAATAGCCCAGAGATGGAAACAACCTAAGTGCCCATCATCGGATGAATGGATAAAGAAGATGTGGCACATATATACAATGGAATATTACTCAGCCATAAAAAGAAACGAAATTGAGCTATTTGTAATGAGGTGGATAGACCTAGAGTCTGTCATACAGAGTGAAGTAAGTCAGAAAGAGAAAGACAAATACCGTATGCTAACACATATATATGGAATTTAAGAAAAAAATGTCATGAAGAACCTAGGGGTAAGACAGGAATAAAGACACAAACCTACTGGAGAACGGACTTGAGGTTATGGGGAGGGGGAAGGGTGAGCTGTGACAAAGCGAGAGAGAGGCATGGACATATATACACTACCAAACGTAAGGTAGATAGCTAGTGGGAAGCAGCCGCATAGCACAGGGAGATCAGCTCGGTGCTTTGTGACCGCCTGGAGGGGTGGGATAGGGACGGTGGGAGGGAGGGAGACGCAAGCGGGAAGAGATATGGGAACATATGTATATGTATAACTGATTCACTTTGTTATAAAGCAGAAACTAACACACCATTGTAAAGCAATTATACCCCAATAAAGATGTTAAAAAAAAAAAAGAATGGCCATGATTGAAAACTACAAATAACAAATTCTGGAGAGGGTGTGGAAATACGGTAACCCTCCTGCACTGTTGGTGGGAATGTAAGTTGGTGCAGCCACTGTGGAAAAACAGTATGGAGGTTCTCAGAAAACTGAAAATAGAACTACCATATGATCCAGCAATCCCATTCCTTGGCATATATCCAGACAAAACTCTAATCTGCACCCATATGTTCACTGCCGCACTATTCACAATAGCCAAGACATGGAAACAACCTAAATGTCCATCCACAGATGAATGGATAAAGAAGATCTGGTACATATATACCACGGAATAATACTCAGCCATAAAAAAGAAATAATGCCATTTGCAGCAACATGGATGCAACTAGAGATTATCATACTAAGTGAAGTCAGAAAGAGAAAGACAAATACCATATGATATCACTTATATGTGGAATCTAAAATATGACACAATGAACCTATCTACAAAACGGAAAGAGACTCAGGGACACAGAGAACAGACCTGTGGTTGCCGAGGGGGGAGAGGTGGGGGAGGGATGGAGTGGAAGGTTGGGATTAGCAGATGTAAACTATTATTTATGAAATGGATAAACAACAAGATCCAACTGTATAGTACACAGGACTATATTCAGTATCCTATGATAAACCATAGGATATTTTAAAAAAAGAATATTTAAAAAATATTTTTAAAAGAATATTAAAAAAAGAATGTATATTTATGTATAAATGAATCACTTTGCTGCACAGCAGAAATGAACACAACACTGTAAGTCAACTACACTTCAAAAAAATAAATTAAAAAAAAAGCAACACCCCCACCCCCAAAATAAAACAAACAAAAAAAGACAATAGCAAAATCACGCTTACCTCAAACAATGAAAACATGCCAACCCTTCCACAAGAGAGGCAGGAAAAAAAATATTATTAAAAAAATACCCTGGGATCCAGGCCAAACCAAACAGGTCAGCCGGCAGGACACGGCCCCTGGCTGCCAGTCTGTCACCCCTGGATGAGGCAATCTGCTGGGTGGAATTCTGACCCACACTCCAAAATCTGCCTGAAGTCACTTGGTAATAAACAGTGTCTCCCTACAGAGGTGGCAGGCTGCAAAAGGCCAGGTCAAACTCAGCAGTTCAACCCTGATCTGATCACAGAGCCCTAGGGATCCCGGCTCCCCATGCCACCCTCCCCACCCTGCCTTCCCCAGCAGGCAGGGACTGATCCCTCAGGAGCTCTGACCCTGGAGCCCCTCCTTGAGCTTCGGTGTTCTCAGGGCGCAGGGCCTGGGCACCTCCATTTGCTGGCTTTAGGAACTCAAAGTTCAGGAACACCAGAGACTTGCCAGTGAGCCCATCCCTGGTCACCACGAAGGGCATCATCTCTCCCAGCCTGCAGTGAGGGCCCCGTCACCGCAGTGAGGGAGCACCCACCACACTTATCAGAGCGCCTGCTGGCGTTTCTCCCCCACGCTAGACTCTCCCGGAGGGCAGGGCCTAGGGTCTCACCATTCCTGTCCTCGGGACTCATCAGGGACTATAACCCCTGACACCCAGGGCCCGCAAAACCTGCCACAGCCATTCTAAAATCTTAGCCTCAGGGCCTTATCCTTGAGAAAGCTGTGTGGGTGTGCTGGAGCCAGGCTGTGGGGTAAAGGCTCTCCAGGACTGTGCACAACAGGCTCACACATTTAGCCATCAGATCCTGGTCACCTACCACAGCCCGGTCTTGAGAGTCTAGAGTCTGGGGTCCTTCAGTCGAGCCAAGCATCCATCTCTGCGTTTTCAGTGTCTGAGAGGCCTGTCATCAAGATAAAACACCCTCCTCTCATTAGGAGTTTTAATCCCTCACTCCAGCACCCCATGCAGTACTGGTTCTGCCACTCTAGCAGATAGATGGTTTCCAGAAAACAGAAAGTGGCAGTTAAAACTACCATGAGGGTGTTCAAGTATGAAACTTATTAAGTATATGTTCTGCTTTCGGAAGGGAAAACGATTCATGTAGTGGGGAAGCCTTTTGAGACAGAAGAACCTGAGTTTTTAGATCCAGGTTCTAGCTGTGAAAGCTTGGGATGATTCCTTACCCTCAAGGAGCCTCTGTTTCCTCATCTGTGAAATGGGGTAACACTACCTAGCTCATAGGGCAGCTGCGCAAAATAAATGAGATGAGGGATGTACAAGGGCCAAATCCTCCTCCCCCCAAATGAGGCAGACAGCGTTTTACACGTGATCACTTTTTAAAATGATCAATGGTATGGACTGAGTTGTTCCACCCTGCCCCCTAATTCATACAACCCTGGTGGCAGTATTTGGAGAGAGGGCCTATAGGGAAGTAATTAAGGTTAAATGAGGTCATATAGGTGTGGCCCTGATCCAATAGGATCAGTGTCCTTATAAGCAGAGACACTAAAAAGCTCCCAGGTGAAGCACAAGTCCCTCTGTCCCTGATATCAAACAGGACACTCCTCATCCCAAACATGTCTGAAGAAGGCTCCAAACTGAGTGTAGAGTCTTCTAGGCCAGTGCTCCTCCAACTCTAATGTGCACCAGGGATCATGTTAAATATGCAGATTCTGATCCACAGGTTTGGGGTGAGGCTGGAGAATCTGTTCCTAACAAGTCCCCAGGGGATCCTGATGCTGCTGGTCTGCGGGCTACACTTTTGAGTAGCAAGGTCCTTAGACTGCAATGTTATTTCCCCACCAAAAATGTATGAACATTCATTCATTCATTTAGATGCCAACCGTCAAATGCTGCCAGGCACTGTGCTAAATGCTGAGGATAAATAAAACAGGGTCTCTGCTCTTAAGGAGTTTAGAGTCCAGTGAAGGCCCTAAGGGGTTTCCCTGATTCCACAAGCCAAGGGCAATGTCAAACACAAAATGAACCCCATTAAAGACAAAGCCCTTCCAGAACAGCCTGCAGAGTGAGAGCACTTACACAAGATGTGTTGGAGGCAACGATAATGCTGAGATGAACACCTCTATTCAAGGACTCAACCGATGACTCAAGCTATGATAAAACTGAACACTCCTGAGAAACAGAGTGGGTGATGGACAAAACAGGTGTCACTGTCGCGTCAGCTGATAAAACCACGGCTATGGAGCCAAGTCTATACATCAGCTCTGGGTCTCCTACTCATTATAGCAATACATATCATTACGACTTGCTGGCACTGGCGAGAGTCAGGGTAACCACCACTAGTGGTGGGAAAAGAGAGCATTCAAGAAAGTGGTACTTGATGAGAGAAGCAGCTAGGTGGTTCTGGACATACTGGATGTTAGAGCTGAATGTGAGGGTCCTCTTAGCAAAATCCAAACCCTTTAGCCGAGGAGGAAACTAAAACCCAAAGCAGTTAAAGCAGTGGTTCTCAACCGGGGTGACTGTCCAGCCCCACGGGACATTAGGCAGTGTTTCTGGAGAGATTTTTGGTTGTACAACTGATGGAAAGCTATTGGTGTCTAGTGGACAGAGACCTGGGATGCTGCTAAAAATCCTCTAGTGCACAGGACAGCCCACCACAACCAAGAATTATCTGTCCCATAATGTCAATATTGCTGAGATTAAGAAACCCTGAGTTAAGGAATTTGCTGGAGGTCAAAGAATGTCACACCACAGACTAGATTAGAGGGGTCCAAGAGAGCATTCGGTAGTGCCGGAAATGTTCCAAACTCTACACTGTCCATTATGGTCTCTGACAGCCACATGTGGCTACTGAACATGTCAGATATGGGTAGTGTGACTGAAGAACTCGATTTAAATTTTTTATTTTGTCTTTAATAATTTAAATGTAAACAGCCAAGCATGGCCAGTGGCTACCCTATTGGACAGGGCAGGACTACAGTCCGTATTTCCTGACGCCCAGACCGGCATTCTTTCAGTTTCACAGCCTGCTCTTTTCCACTCTTCTGAAATGACCCACCCACCAGACTTTATCACAACGATTTGGCTGGAAAAAATACAAAAGTAAGATAACAGCAGACAAATCTTAAAATGTTCACAAACATCTTGTTTTGTGGATTGCAAAAAAAGCAAAACGTCAGATCATGGTTACACATACAGTGGTCCCCCGTCATCCGAGGTTTCAGTTACCAGTGGTCAACCGCAGGTCCAAAATATTAAATGGAAAATTCCAGAAATAAACAATTTCTAAGTTTTAAACTATACGCTGTTCTGAGTGGTGAGATGAAATCTCCTGCTGTCCCACCAGAACATGAATCATCCGTTTCTCCAGCACATCTATGCTGTATATGATATGTACCCATCTAGTAGGGTTATCAGATCGACTGTCGGTATCGCAGTGCTTATGTTCAAATAGCCCTTATTTTACTTAATAATGGCCCTAAAGTGCAAGGCTAGTGATGCTGGCCATTGGGATATTCTCTTACTGTGCCTAATTTATAAATTAAACTTTATCATACATATGTATGTATAGGAAAAAACAGTATATAGAGAGTTTGCTACCATGCAAGGTTTCAGGCATCCACTGGGTGTCTGGGGACGTATCTCCCACAGATAAGAGGGTCCTACTGAACACGTAATAAGACTGCAGAAACAAGAAAGGTCAAATTATTCCTACTTCCGCTTGCACGGAAGCGTGATATGACAGAGGTAAAACAAAGCCCTCTGAGCCTTGAGGTTTTGGCTTATTTCTCCACTTGGTCAACTAAGTATCCCTTTCACTTCTCAGAAGCTGGGTAAGAAATGAGGCAGGTCAACATCCTTAGCAAATTCTCACGCTTCCCATCTCCCTCGCAACAGAGGCCAGTCTCTGATTTGCTCGTTTTGATGGAGACCACACTGAGGACGCAGCTGTGTTAAGCACCAGATATACGTTACGGCGCTACATTCTCACCGCAGCCCTCAGCAGCACACATACATTACGTCGCTTCATTCTCACGGCAGCCCTTTGGGGCATCAGTAGGTTAAAGAACTTGGCCCACGTCACACAGAAGCAAAGCTGGGACTGCCAATCTCCTGCTCTTAAGCACGGCCCTAAGGGCCTGAAACCTGGAGTACCAACACTGGCTGCAAAGGCGTGAGGAGCTGCCCGGAGGAGCGGGACCCCTGCAGAACCAGGACGGAGTCCCGGCTCCGCTCTCCACGCCTATCCCGGGTGCCCGCGGCTCTTACCTGTCTATCTCCAGCGCTGCCACCTTCAGCTTTCGTAGAGCTTGTCATTGAGGGCGCGCATGGTGTTGGGCGTTAGCAGCGCGAAATCCTTCTCGGGGTTCATGGTGGCAGCTCGGGGCGTTCCCCGGAGCCCCGCGACGACTCAGCCCGCGGCAGCCCGGGCCGCGCCGGGGCTAGGGGAGTCTGCGGCTCCGCGCTGCCTCCGGCGCCGGCTCATGGACCACGCCGCCCCGGGCCGCCTGTCTCGCTCCGCCGCCGCCGCCGCCGCCGCCGCGCGCCGCCTCGGAACCGGGGCCAGATCCCCGTCTCAGCACACCTGCCCTCGACCGCCCAACCGGTCAGGCGTCCCACTTGGAACCCGTACCGCAGCTCTTAAAGGGTAACAGCCACGTTACTTGAATCAGGTGACTCTGCAGCAGCTTCCGCCTTCCGCCGCTAGGACCCGCCCCTCTCCAGCCACGCTCCCGCACGCACCTGCAGGGTGTTTGGCCACGCCCCACACGGCTTCACCTTCTACCCTCACACTCCAGCTTTCGACCCCAACAGTCTGAATCTGGTTTGAGACCTGCTTAATTGGGCCTGTATTACATGCAGTCAACTGCCCGCACGTGGTAGGCTTGGCACTTGGTGGGCTTCTGTAGATGTTCGTGAGAACGAAGGGGCTCCTGGAGCCTGACTCGCTTAGGATAATTTATTCTATACTTGCTGAATCTGCTAGTTCATTCACTACTTAGTCACCAGTCAATATCTCATATGCCAAAGTTTCCCGCATTGGAGTAACACCATCTTGATTTTCGCTATGTCCTAGCCACTTGTACTGTTATTTTAAAAGTACTTGCTAATCAACTCACTTTAAAAAAATCTTAAATTCATTCTTTAGCCTTGCTTATGCCTTAAAATCATGGGTTTGAGTAGTGACATATTTTTCTAAAACATAGAAATTGCAATTAAAAACAGAACCATCTGCCTACCATCTAAAATCTCAGGTACCAGCAGTGGCTGTCACCCCACCATTTGGGACTCAGGATGTGTTTATCATGCTCTGATACCTTGCAGGGCTGGGTTACAGACAGCAGAAGCCCCAAATGTGTTGATTGCAGGCCTCCAGGTGGAGCCACTATAAAGCGGCCCCTCCAAGTGCTTTGAAGTTTCACACAAAATGGTGGAACAGAAGTTGAAGCTGTGTGATAAAAACCACTTTATGGATGCAGTGTGGCTAAAGATACAGTAACAGGGAGATGCATCAGAGTTCCTTATCATAAGCTTCCATAGTGAACAGGGACTTAGGGCAAAGCTATAATACCACAGTGGAACCCAATGAGGATTAATACTGTTAAAAAACAAAATTCACCTGAGTAAATTTGAGGATCTAATTGCCTTTATTCAACAATTCATGACTCTGGCAGCATCCCATCTAGCAGACAGGAGCTTCAAGGAGCTCAACAAAATGGAAGGCTTTTATAGGCAGAAGGGGGTGGCAGCTAGGAATGAAGTAGATTGTTTCAGGCATGTCACCTTCCTTTGGGGAAGGGGGGTGTTTATCATGCAGATTACTTCACCAGAGCTGATCAGGTAATTCCAGATTAACTAGTTAAAGGTCATATTGCTGGGAGAAGCTGAAACTACAAGTAGGTTAGATATTAAGTCTTGGTTTGCTGACATGAGTTTAGCACAAGTGAATCAATTTGGGGCCTGTTTCTTTTTTTTAACAATATGAAATAACACTGGTCGTACTTTTTTCTAATGAGTGAAAAGCAGTCCTGTAAAGCTTATAACAGTCTTGAAAATGGAGTGTTATCCTCAATCAACAGATCAGAATCTATGGGACACAAGTGAGGAGCTATGGTACATAGAATTCGAAGATGGTCCTTAAGAGTCCCACCCTTTTTGCTGTACACCCTGGGCAATCCCCTCCCTTCAACTGTGATTAAGTCTTGTAAACATGATGGACTGTCATTCTAACAATTGTCATGTTACATAGCAGAAGATATTTTGCAGATCTAATTAATGTCCCTACTCAGTTGACTCTGAGTTACTAAAAAGGGAGATTATCCTGGGTGGGCCTGACCTAATCAGCAGAGGCCTTAAATGAAGTTAGGAGAGATTTTAAATGGGAGAGATATTCTTCTGCTGGCCCTGAGGAGTCGATAATAACAACAGTGAACTGTCTATGATGGATCACTTGGTAAGGACCTGAGAGTGGTCTTTTGTTGCTAAAATTGGTCCCCTGTTGTCAGTTGCCAAGAAAATGATACGTCAGTGAAATGGCTGCCAGGAAATGAATATTGTCAACACACTGAGGGAGTTTGGAAGATAATCTTTCCCCAGTTCAGCCTCCAGATGAGGATGCAGCTGGCTGGCATGTTGATTTCAGCCCGTGGGAGCCTGAACCAAGAACCCAATTTAGTACCTTTTGGACTCCTAACCCATGGCAACTGAGATAAGACATTTGTGTTGTTTTAAGCTGCTAGATTTGTGATAATCTGTTATGCAGCCATAGAAAACAAATACAGGAGCCATCCCCCAACTCAGCAAGTCATGGAGTAATTGTGTCTAGAAAAATCTGTGAAAAATGTGCTTTCCTTTACTGGTGGGGTTTTCACAGCTTTTAAAACCCTTGCCAACACAATCTGACAAATGAAGGTGGGTGCACCGACAACCTGAAAACTGCCCCCAATACAGATTCATCTCCAGAAGAAAATGTATTGCTTAATAGGTTCCTCCCCTTACCTTGATACCAAGTAGCACTGATAAGGACATTTCTAAATGTCTTGCAAAGTTTATGTCTTTAGAATTTTGATGATGGTTGAGGTAAAACAATGCAAAAAAAAAATCAATGGGAATGATTTGGATCTATTTCTTTAGTGTGTATTCATTTCCACTAGATCCATGTCTAACATAATATTTCATCTGTTTCTTTTGCTGTTTGGTTTGGCTTTTTCTTAAAGGTGAACTGAATTTCCCATGGGTCATAATGTGATACAATTTTTTAACAATTGAAACAGTAAGGAAATGTTTTTTTACCAGAAGGAACTCTTTTCTTCTGTAATCACATTCTGGCCTAGGTTGCTAAGAAACCAGTTTTTCATTTAAGGCTGAAACCAATGCTTTGTCCTACCTATAGTTCAGAAGTTCCTGAAAATAACGGTTATTTTTTTTTCTGACATCTTGGAAAATGTCAGCTAGTTAAGGTTATTTATGCATAATTGGACTGGCGTTGGTACTGAGAATAAAGCCCAAGGGCCACCATTGCCTTCTCTATGTGCTCACTTCTCCTCTGTCCCTGGTGGCCAGGCCTGCCGTGCTCAGACTCTTCCAGACTAGTGGATAATTAGTATGTCTGGTTGCACAGTGGCCATCATGTCACAGTTATAACTCATCTGCACATACGTGTGATGAGGCCTGGTTGGTGTTACATAACTTATGGGCATTGTTGCAAGAGGGTGCTGGTGACACTGTAAGAAACTGAACCCGAATCTTGAATTGCACAAAGCAGTTTCTCCAACAGCAGTGTGGTTTTGCTGCAGTGTCAGGGCAACATGTTGAGGCCCAGTATGAGAGGTTTGGGAGATCCCAAACTTGGGATTTCTTCAGATCCAGCAGGCCCTCATGACGTCACAGTATCATCACCTCTGACCTGAGGCAGGACTCGCCCAAAGAAGTGGTTAGACTTAGGATGCCACACTCACCAGGGCCTCTGTGTCGAACAGTGTCAGGGGGCCTCATTCACGTTGTTTTCCGTGCACAATGGTCTCTGGGATTGTGCCACCTGGGCCCTGATATTTTCTGAACACCCCCCAGTGAGATGTCTCCTGGTTTCCTTTGCTGAGAATGCGTCCTTTCAAATGTAACTTCCATTAGCTTTCGTCAGAATGCTTGTTTTCACTAAGCCTCCCCTTCAGCTCTCTGCTGAGCGACATTCCAAACTTGCCAATATGAAACGATTTTGTCATTGCCTTTTTTGAGGCCAAGAAAACATAAGAACCACCTATAGGAAAGCGATGTACCCCATCTCAAGTCATCCGGGAAGGGGGTTCATGCTGGGGCAGGGTCTGAGCTGGTTGCTTGGTCCCAGGGAGGCCGGTCTGCCTCCTCACTCCAGGCCTGACTGAGGCTTGGGCTCTAGACTCAGTGGCTTGGGGGGAGCTGGAGCGGGGCTGAAGGAGGGGAGCTGCCCCTGGCCACCTAAAGGCACCATTTTGCAGGTGGTGACACTGGGAAGTGGCCAGTTTCTGTAGCAGCCAGTGTCTGGGGTGGTGGCTGGAGCCCTGCAGCCCCAAGGGAACATATCTGAGTCCTGACCTTCACAGTTAGAGGAATCTTTTTTTTTTAATTAATTAATTAATTTTTGGCTGCGTGGGGTCTTCGTCGCTGCGCGCAGGCTTTCTTTAGTTGCGGTGAGCGGGGGCTACTCTTCGTTGCGGTGTGTGGGCTTCTCATTGCGGTGGCTTCTCTTGTTGTGGAGCACAGACTTCTAGGTGAGCGGGCTTCAGTAGTTGTGGCTCGCGGGCTCAGCAGTTGCGGCCTGCGGGCTCTAGAGCGCAGGCTCAGTAGTTGTGGTGCACAGGCTTAGTTGCTCCGTGGCACGTGGGATCTTCCCGGACCAGGGCTCGAACCCGTGTCCCCTGCATTGGCAGGCGGATTCCTAACCACTGCACCACCAGGGAAGTCCCAGTTAGAGGAATCTTGAGTCTCATCACACTCCGACTGTGACCGTGCGTGCTTTAGCCAACTTCTACACGGCCTTCTCCGTCTTTCCTGCAGTCTTAACGATTGTTTATCATACTAGGTTTAGAAGTGTTGAAAAGGCACCCGTTTAGAAGAAGGTGGTGGTGGGCCAACTGCTCCCCTCCCCCCAGCTCTGCCTCTGGGGAGTGGGTGGGAGGAGGGACTTTGCGGGGCGGGCAACCATTTCATTCACTTCGTCTGAAAGCAGAGTTGGTGAGATCCTCTCCAGGGCTCTAATGAAGAGCGTTAGGGCTGTGGATTCAGCAAAGTCTCAAGTTCTGCTGGTGCCTTTAAAGCAGTGCTCTGCACTGCAGTGTGCACACAACCCCCCTGGAGGTGTCATTAAAATGCAGATTCTGGGGCTTCCCTGTTGGCGCAGTGGTTGAGAGTCCTCCTGCTGATGCAGGGGACACGGGTTCGTGCCCCGGTCTGGGAAGATCCCACATGCCACGGAGCGGCTGGGCCCGTGAGCCATGGCCGCTGAGCCTGCGTGTCCAGAGCCTGTGCTCCACAACGGGAGAGGCCACAGCAGTGAGAGGCCCGCGTACCGCAAAAAAAAAAAGGGGCCCCAGAGTCATACACTGCTAAGTGCTGTATGATGGAAGGTCATGAGTGTAAGACCTGTGTCATCTTATTAAACATGAGCATTATTACATAGTGCTTGGGCTTTGGAGATATATCAAGAGACTAAATGAAGAGACTTGTCCTTGTCAAGTAAAATATAGCTGTTTCGTGTAGTTACCATGTTTAATATGGAATATCTATATTTCATACAGATATCTGGAATTCATATAATGCAGAAATAAGTGCCCCTGTAATTGAACTGGAGGATAAAACAGTACCTTTAGAATTCTGATTATTTTCTCTATTCTTCACAGGGCTAGAACCACACATAGGTATTAAGGCTGAGGAGACGGCTTTTCCATGATGCCGCGGGCCCTGGTTCCCACTAGGGGGTGATCCCCTTCAGGTAATAAACCCATTTAATTCCAGTGTCGCTGCCTTCGCCGGGAGGGCAGGCTACAATCAGCTTGCTGGTGATGGGTGTTTTGCTGCCTGATGGGTTTCCTCCAAAGTAGACCGTGATGTTGTTGATCTTCTTGGGCTTCACGGAGTCTATGGCGCGGACAGAGAAGGCCGGGTTCTCCACCGTGAAGGAGAAGGTGACCGGGTGGTAGAAGACGTTCTTGAAGGAGATGACTATGTTGCACCCGGCTCGGATCAGGAAGGGGCCTTGCGGCTTGGGCGGCAGAGCCACTCCGAAGAGGGGGATGATGTACTCGCCACCCACGAGCGATGACAGGCTCAGGATGCCCTTGCTCTCGCCCAGGCGGCTGGGCTCGAAGTATACCTCCACACTCGCCTCGGTGCCGCCCTGCACCCCGGGGGCCGCGGAGATGAACTTTTCCGTGTGGAAGTCTGGACAGTCGGTCTGAAAGGAGAACAAACGCGCTCAGCTCACCCAGGACTCTGAAGAGCAAACCAGCAGTTCATGTCCATCCCCAGCCCTCCACCCTCCGCCATGAGCAACCTACGCTTGCGTGAGGACGGGCAGGTTACACAAAAGCTGTGCCCTTAAAACTCCCTTGAAGAGTAGGTGTTACTAGTTCATCCCCGTTTTACTACAGAGAAACCAAGGCCAAGAGATGTTAAACAGACACACAGCGGGATGATATGGGCGGCAGTCCTGGGTGCTGCCCCCCCGTATCCCGTGCTTCTTTCCTTCCACTGCCCCTGGAGGACCGGAGACTCTGGCTCCTCGTGGACGGGTGGGACTAGTTCTGGACAATAAGTTGAGAGGAGAAGTGCAAGGTGTCCCTTCCACACTAGAGCATTTACTTGCCAGAGCAAGTCCCTCTGGGGTCTTTTCACCCCTCTGCTGCTATGACTGGAAACATCTGAGATAGTGGTTGCCCCTCAGCCTGGATCCCCGGGTGGCTGTGATGAGCAGAGTCCCCTGCTGACCTTCCCTGGATAGAGAAGCACGAATGGGAGGCAAACCTTTGTTGTTTTAAGCTACTGAGATGTTGGGGCTGTTTGTTACTACAGAATAACCAGGCTTCTCCTGACGGATGGGGATGATCAAGAGCCTATGCCTCTTTAAAAATCGTGAATCACTACGTTGTACACCTGAAACTTACAAAATCCTGTACATCAACTCTACCTCAGTTAAAAATAGAGCCTATGCCTTGTGACCATGGCCATGGGACTCTGATGATAACTGGGCACACGGCCACCCAGTGTAAGGCTACACTCCTAGCTCCCCTTGTTGCTGGGTGTTGTCACATGAAGTTTTCTTCAGTGGAATGTGAGTGGCAGTGATGTATGCAGCTTCCCCGTTTTCCCCAGGTAGCTGGCTGCAATGTGGATGTCACAGTAAACCATCTTGGTCTGTGTGCACCGCAGCAACTCCCTATAGAGGGAAGAGCATCAGGAAAGAAGGGTCTGGGTGCCTGATGTCACGGAGCTGCCATTCCAGCCCAAACTGCTTTTGCGCACACTGCTATCTGAGAGAGGAATAAACTACTATTTTGTTGGTTTGCGGGGCTTTCTGTTTCAGTAGTTAATCCTATATTCACACTGATTTAATAGCTAACACATATGGAACACTTACTATGGGCCAGGATTAGTTTTATATACCTATTTAAAAATCCTGACAGCTATCCTGTGAGAGTGTTAGTAAACTATTCATACAAAGA
Organism: Pseudorca crassidens; assembly: GCF_039906515.1. Lineage (NCBI taxonomy): Eukaryota > Metazoa > Chordata > Mammalia > Artiodactyla > Delphinidae > Pseudorca > Pseudorca crassidens. The sequence continues at coordinate 49,036,387 of NC_090315.1, read as the reverse complement.
GTAAACGGTGAAGCCAGGATTCAAATCCAGGTCTGCTGGATTCCACAGCCGGTACTCATGACCACTAAGCTCTATTGTCTCACTGTACTGACCACTGAGTATGTTGTGGGAAGCAAAACTCCCCCTACCCCAACCCCAGCTTGTTACGCTAGAAAGTCTGTGAGGAAGAACCCAGGCCTGGTATTCTTTGTTTCTAGCTGGGAGTTTCCAACTAGATAAAGCACTTGAGTCTGAGTTTCACATTTCTGCACCCGCCGTGTCCCCCTCCCATTATTTTGGAGCCCAGACTTCTGGAAAGCATAGGGCAGAGGGTGAGGCAGGGGCTGCTCACCCTGCAGTAGTATTCTGTCTTCTGCCGGGCGTAATTGGTGAACTTGGCAAAGATGCTCTGGCCACTGCCGAGAACAGCCTGGAAGTGGACAGGCTTTTCAGGCAGTGCTGGCGTGGTCTTCAAACTGAGCTCATATGGGTAGTAACCCAAATCACTGTTGTGCAGTGTTAGTTTCCCGGAGGTTTCTCCAGCTTTCAAGGGCTGGAATTCAAATGAGAATGTGCCCTGCAATAGAAGATGAAGGCTCGGGTGACGCTGAACGTCTGACCCATCCTCTGCCCCCCGGTGACCTCACAGCAGGTTGGTAGCAGATGCTCATACTGACCTTGAGCCTGGGGGACCTCTGTCCAAACCAGCCCACTTTTCCTCCTATGGACCCCTTCTACCTTTCCCTAGTCTGGGTATTTCTATATCTGGAATCTCTTTGAATCTAAAAAAAGGTACTGGATCCTCTCTTGAGAAGCATAATTATGGAGATGGGGGTGGGTGGGCTGGAGGGGCAGGAGGGCTGAAGGTCAGGCAGTTCTTTCTTTGCTCATAGCCCATCTCTGAACAGTTTCCTGGGTTCTATCATCATTTGGGGGAGGCCTTCTCCTTCCTCTATTATCATCCAAAGCAAAACAAAACAAGAACCAAGGAGTACTGCTTATAATAGCAAAACAAGGGAAACAATTCAAATGCATTAGCAGTAAGAGACTGGGTAAATAAAGTATTCTTTATTCACGTCAGTGGAATATTACGTAGCCATTACAAAGGAAGAGGCAAAGCTCTAAGCGTTGAAATAAAAGGTGCTGGTAATATTTTAAGTGGAAGAAAGAAGGTTCTAGAAATGTATATAAAGCTCTAGAAATGTATATGAGCTTATTTTTGTGAAGAAGATTATGTCTATGTATGTACAGAAAAGAGACAAGGGTATGTCGAATTGTTACCAGTAGTTATCTTAGGATGGGGGAAATGGGACTGTGGGGACTTTTACTTTCTATTTCATGTACTTTTGTAGGGTTAAAATTTTGTTTTTATCATGAGTAGGTATTGTTTTTGTTTTTTTTTTAAAAAAAAACTACTTCTGGGCTTCCCTGGTGGCGCAGTGGTTAAGAATCTACCTGCCAATGCAGGGGACATGGTTTGAGCCCTGGTCTGGGAAGATCCCACACGCCACGGAGCAGCTAAGCCCGTGAGCCACAACTACTGAAGCCCGTGTACCTAGAGCCCGTGCTCCGCAACAAGAGAAGCCACTGCAATGAGGAGCCCGTGCACTGCAATGAAGTGTAGCCCCTGCTCGCCACAACTAGAGAAAGTCCGCATGCAGCAATGAAGACCCAGTGCAGCCAAAAATAAAATAAATTAAATTTATAAAAAAAAAAAAAAAAGAAAACTACTTCTTCCTGAACAATAAAATAAAGAGGATATCACTAAAATTACTGTAGATGTTTAACAGAGAATACAGTACAAAAATTTACATGATCTTACCACAATTAAAAAAATTTGGATGAAAATGGACAAATGTATAAACAAATATAAATTACAGAAACAGACTCAAAAAGATAAAGAAAACCCATATAGTCCTATAACCATGAAAGATATTTAATCAATAATAAAACAAAAAATTTCCCTTAACAAAATTCCAGATCACAAAGCTTTACTTTTAAGTTCTACCAATCTAATATTCCACAAGTTCTTCCAGAGAAAAGAAAAAGAGGAAACCTACCTCAACTTGACATCAGAATCCAACAAGGAGAAAGGAAAATTGGATGCTAGTTTCCCTACTGAACATATATACAAAATGTCTAATAAAAATGTTATCCAACTGATCCAGCAACATATAAAAAAGAGAATACTACATGACTAAGTTGGGCTTATTCCATGAATGAAAAGTTGGTTTAACACTGGAAAAACCAATCAGTTGCCACATTAACAAATTAAAAGGAAAACAATCAAATGAGCATCTCAATAGATGCAGTAAAAGTATTTGATAAAACTCAGCATCCATTCATAGTGTTTTTAAAAAAGCTCTTAGCAAACTAGGGATAGAAGGAGATACCCTTAATCTGATAAAGGGTACCTATAAGAAACCCAAAACAAACATCATAATAAATGGTGAAACTTTGAAAGCTTTCCCTTCAAGATCAGGAACAAGATAATGCCTTCTGTTGCCTTTCTGGTCAACATTGTTCTGGAGGTCCTAGATAGCCCTATAAGGCATGAAAAAGTACTTAAAGGAAAAGGTTTAGAACGGAAGAAACAAAATTGTAATTACTTACAGATGATATGGTTGTACATGTACAAAATACAAGAATCTACAATTTAAATTATTATTAAGTGAATTTTATTTATAAGCTGTTTGGGTAAAAGGTGATATACAAAAATCAGTTACATTTCTAAATGATTGCAACAAATATTTAGAATATGAAAATTTAAAAAGATGCTATTTATAATAGCATCAAAATATACAAAACCTAGAAATAAATCTAACAAAAGATGAGTAAAGCCTCTACGTAGAAAACAAAAAACATTATTGAGAGAAATTAAAGAAGACTTAATGGAGATTTGCTCATGGATTGGAAATCTCAATACTATAAAGATTCAAATTCTCCCCTATGACAGACAGGCTCCAAGATGGCCCCCAGTAACCCCTACTTCCTGGTATTCACACCCTTGTATAGTCCTCTCCCACACTGAACCAGGTTGGTCTATGTGACCACAAGTATGTGGCAGAAGAGATGGCGTGTCACTTTTGGGATTAAGAGGAAAAGACTGTGGTTTCTGTCTTGTGCATGCTCTTTCTTCTTTGCTGCCTCACTTTCTTTTATTTTTTAAATTTTTAATATTTTTGGCTGCGTTGGGTCTTCGTTGCTGCGCGCGGGCTTTCTCTGGTTGCGGTGAGCGGGGGCTACTCTTCGTTGCGGTGTGCGGGCTTCTTATTGCGGTGGCTTCTCTTGCTGCAGAGCACGGGCTCTAGGCATGCAGGCTTCAGTAGTTGTGGTACGCGGGCTCAGTAGTTGTGCCGTGCGGGCTCAGTAGTTGTGGTGCATGGGCCTAGTTGCTCCGTGGCATGTGGGATCTTCCCGGCCCAGGATCAAACCTGGGTCCCCTGCATTGGCAGGCGGATTCTTAACCACTGCGCCACCAGGGAAGTCCCCTCACTTTCTTTTAGATCGTTCACTCTTAGGTACGTGAGCTGCCTCGTTGAAAGCAGCTCGCGGGAGAGGCCACACGGTGAGGAACTGAAGCCTCCAGCTAACAGCCAGCAAGGAACTAGGACCTTTCCAACAACCAACCACATGAGTGAGTTTGGAAGCAGATTATCCAGCCCCAGTCAAGCCTAGGGATGCCTAGAGCCCTGGCTGACAACTGACATCCTCATGAAAGCCCCTGAGCCAAAACCACCCGGTTAGGCGGCTGCTCTTCGATTCCTGATCCTCAGAAACTGTGGAGGTAATAAATGTCTGTTGTTTTAAGTTGCTGAGTTTTGGAATAATTTGTTGTGGATCAACAGAAAACTTATACATTCTTTTTTTTTTCCTTCTGCACCACGCAACTTGTGGGATCTTAATTCCCCGACCAGGGATTGAACCCAGGCCCTTGACAGTGAAAGCGTGGAGTTTTAACCACTGGACCACCAGGGAATACCCCAGAAAACTTATACATTCTTAAAATAATCTATAGACTTAATTTAATCCCAATCAAAATCCCAACAGAGTTTTTTTTTTTTTAAGGAACTTGACAAGCTGATTTAAATATATATATGGAAATGCAAAGGGCCAAAAATGCAATGCTATTCTTGCCAAGGTACTCTTGAAAAAAAAGAATGTAAGAGATTATTAAGTCTTAATATAAAGCTAGAGTGATTGCTTGCTTGGCCATATATCAAACTATACTATAAAACTGTAATAATTAGGATGCCGTGGTATTGGTACAAGTTCAGAAATTGAGTCATTATTATATTATAGGAAACCTAGAACAGATCCATGCATATATGGACACTTGATTTATTTCACAAATGGCCGTGTAAATCAGTGCGGAAAAGACGGTCTTTGTAGTAACACAGTCTGAGATGATTATATTCACTTGGAGAAAAAGGAAACTTGACTCTTGCCTCACGTCATACATTAAAACCAGTCAGGTTTTGAGCAAGCCGCTGCACAGTCTTCCCAAACCCCCACAAAACACTCAGACCAACCAGCTTAACGACAACATCTATAACATAACTAAGTGAAAAGATAAGCTACCAACTCCAAAAGATGGGTGAGTAGGGCTGATTACTCACAGCCATGAGACTGGTGTGAGTAAGCCACTGTCTGGGAGGAGTGGGAGAGAGAGCAAAGGAACATCAGTCTGAGAGCCAGAGAATCACCCTAGATGGAGGGTCCCACTCAACCTGGGAAACTCGACGGGACAACTGACAACAGCAGCCTAAGCTGGAAGGATGATCTCAGGCTCTAGTTTATCGCTAACTGCAAACATGTCACAATAAGATTGGGTGACGTGGGGCAGCTTAAAACCAAGTTACTTTAACTACCTTCTAAGACAAAACCTTGTGCTGAGAGAAACCTCTGAGAGTAGAATCTATTTGACTGTGACTGAGACACTTAGGGCAAAGGAAAGATAAAGCTCAGATAAAGGTGGGGAGAAAAAAGAAAAAAAACCCTAAAAAGTACAAAGCTGTATTTTAAAAAATATTTGTGGTAACAACAGAAGAGAGAATCTTAGTTACGTGAAGCTACAAAAGGTATCCAGGGCCACCTTTTCCTTCTAAAAGCATGGAAAAAGTTAGAATGAACAACAGAAAAGGAATAAAAAAGGTGAATGATGAGCAGAATAATATTGCTATAGGCAATGAAGACATGCCAGGAAGAGATTACTACAAAACAAAGAGAAAAAGAAAACATAGAACAGATAAGATAAACAGAAAGTACAGATTTGCATGTACACCTGAATACGTCACTATTTACACTCAATATAAATGATGTGAATGCTCAAGTGAAAAGGAAGCCTTGCTAGACTGGGTTAAAAAACCAAATCCATCTCATCTGTACACCGTTTATAAGAGACACGTTTAGATTATACGGATAGAGAAAGATTGAAAGTATGATGATTAAAAAAACCCCACACCATGCAAATGCTAACCAAAAGAAACCTATATTAATATTAGGCAAAATAGATTTTAAGGCAAAAAGTGTTACTACAGACAAGGAAGATCACTTTATAATGAAAAGAGTTTCAAGTCACCAGAAAGATATTATAATTTTTATTTAACTAGTAATATAGCTTCAAAGTATATACATAAAGCAAAACATGACAGAACTACAAAGATAGACAGATACACAATCATAGTAGTATATGTTAATATACTCTCCTAAAACTGATTAAACAAGCAGACAAAACTATCAGTAAGGGTAAAGAAAACTGAACAACAAAACAGCAAATACATTCTTTTCAAAAAGAGATGGAGGATTTTAAAAAAAGACTATATTGGGCCATAGAGCATGTCTAAAAAAATTCTAGAGTACTGAAATAATATGGAATATATTCTCTGACCACAAAATAATTTTAAAAAGTGGTAACTAGAAAAATCCACATCTTTGAAAATTAAGAAACTTCTAATAAACCAGGAGTCAAAAAAGAAGTATTAATAATAGTGAAAATTAGAACACTTTTGAACTTAATGATAAAAAATACTACATATAAATATAAAAACTTGTATGCTGCAGCTAAAGCAGTACTTAGTGGGAGATTTATAATCTTAAGTGTGTATATTAGAAAATAAAGAAGACTACAAGTTAATTCCCTAAGTGTTTATCTTTGAAATTAGTTAAAGCAACACTAACCCAAAGGAAGCAGAAGGAAGGGAATAACAAAGATAAGAGTGGAAATCAATCAACTAGAAAGCAACCATACAATAGAGCGTAACAACAAAGCCCAAAGATGCTTTTTTGGAAAAAAACAGTTGAGAAACCTCTAGCAAGGTTGATCAAGAAACAAAGAGAGAAGGCACAATAACCAATATTAGAAATGAAAAGAGGACGTCACATAAAAAAGGTAGTAAGATTCGTGCTGTGAGACCTAAAGTTCTTATGAGGTTGTCTAAAATGAAAAAACACGTCAGCCGGGCCTCTGGTAGCTCCCTGTGTGCTAAATGTGTCAGTGACAGGATCAAACATGCTCTCCTTATTGAGGAGAAGAAAATCGTTGAGAAAGTATTGAAGGCAAAAGCACAGAGTCAGAAAGCTAAATTAAAAATGAAGCTTTTTTTGACACTCTCTTCAATAAGTGGTGCTGGGAAAACTGGACAGCTACATGTAAAAGAATGAAATCAGAACACCTCCTAGCACCATACACAAAAAATAAACTCAAAATAGATTAAAGACCTAAAAGTAAGGCTGGACACTATAAAACGTCTTAGAGGAAAACATAGGCAGACACTCTTTGACATAAATCACAGTAAGATCTTTTCTGACCCACCTCCTAGAGTAGTGAAAATAAAAACAAAAATAAACAAATGGGACCTAATTAAACTTAAAAGCTTTTGCACAGCAAAGGAAACCATAAAACGAGAAGACAACCCTTAGAATGGGAGAAAATATTTGCAAGCAAAGCAAACGACAAGGGATCAATCTCCAAAATATACCAACAGCTCATGCAGCTCAATATCAAGAAAAACAAACAACTCAATCGAAGAATGGGTGGAAGACCTAAATAGACATTTCTCCAAAGAAGACATACAGATGGCCAACAAACACACAAAAAGATGCTCAGCATCACTAATTATTAGAGAACTCCAAATCACAACTACAATGAGGTATGAACTCACACCAGTCAGAATGGCCATTATCAAACACTCTACAAACAATAAATGCTGGAGAGGGTGTGGAGAAAAGGGAACCCTCTTGTTCTGTTGGTGGGGATGTAAATTGATACAGCCACTATGGAGAACAGTATGGAGGTTCCTTAAAAAACTAAAAATAGAGCTACCATATGATCCAGCAATCCCACTACTGGGCATATACCTTGAGAAAAACCATTCAAAAAGACACATGCACCCCAATGTGCATTGCAGCTCTATTAACAATAGCCAGGACATGGAAGCAACCTAAATGTCCATCAACAGAAGAATGGATAAAGAAGACGTGGTACATATATACAATTGAATATTACTCAGCCATAAAAAGGAACGGAATTGTGCAACTTGCAGAGAAATGGATGGACCTAGAGAATGAGTGAAGTAAGTCAGAAAGAGGAAAACAAATATATAATATCACTTATTTGTGGAATCTGGAAAAATGATACAGATGAACTTATTTGCAAAGCAGAAATAGAGACACAGATGTAGAGAACGGATGTATGGATAGCGGGGGTGGGATGAATTGGGAGACTGGGATTGACATATATACACTACTATGTATACGACAGATAATTAATGAGAAGCAGAGGAACTCTGCTTGATGCTCTGTGGTGACCTAAATGGGAAGGAAATCCAAAAAAGAGGGGATACACGTATATGTATAGCTAATTCACTTTACTGTACAGCAGAAACTAACACAACATTGTAAAGCAACTATACTCCAATAAAAATTAATTTTAAAAAATGAGGGTTTTTTGAGTACCAAAAAAATCAAAAAACAAAAAAAAAAGGTAATAAGAGGATAGTAACAATGTTATACCAATATTTTCAGTATATCGATGAAATGGAAGGGCTCTTATTACTGACTCAAGAAGAAACAGAACATCTAAATAGTCCAATAACCCACTGAAAGAATTGAATCAGTAGTAGACGATCTTCCCACAAAGAAAACACCAGTTCTCAGTGGCTTCACCAGTGAGTTCAAAGAAGACATAATTTCAATCTTTTATAAACTCTTTCACAGAATTGAGAAAGTGAGAAAATTAGCAAAAGTGACACCCAAACTGAACAAAGAGTATGAGGAAGGAAAACTGTGGTCCATTCTCATTCATGAGCACAGAGGCAAATCTCCTACACAGACTATTACCCAACTAAAATCAATCTGTATGTAAAAAGGGAGTTATCAGTTTATGAAGAGTCTATCAGATTGGTAAACTTTAAAAAATTCTGACAATACCAAGGGTTGGTGAACTCGCATTGCTGATTGGCAGTTATCTACTGATTGGCAGTTAGAGGCAGGCGCATCCTATGACCCAGGGATTCCACTCCCGGGTGTACACTGTGGAGAGATACAGGCGCATGTGCATCAAGAGGGCGCTTGTGCAAAAAGAACCATAGCAGCATTTTCCACGATAGCCAAATGTTGAAACCAACACAAATGTCTGGCCATAGTAGGATGGAGATCTAAATTGTGGTCTAGTCATTTAGGATAGTCTACAGCGGTGAGGATGAATGAACCTCAGCTGTGGGCAACGGCATGGAGGACCGTCACAGTTCACAACTCTGAGCGAAAGAAATAAAACATTACAGAATGTATATAGTATGATTTCTTTTGCATAAAGTTCAAAAACAGGCAAAACTAAACTATATTGCTTAAAAGCAAAGACATGATCATTACAAAATAAGGATAGTGGCAACTTTTAGGAGTCAGGGAGAGAGGGGTGTCTGAGGAGGTGGCAAGTTTTAATTTCTTGGCCTGGGTATTGGTTTAACTGATATTTATTTCATAATTTTTTGTTTAAACAAACATGTTTGCATGCATATACATGTTTATATGTACACATACATATATGTATATGTATGTTTTATATACTTTTCTGTATCGTTCACAGTGAAAAATATAAAAATACAATAAAATAAAGGGCATGGAGACTCTCTCTGAAGAACAAAACAGATAACTAGATTCTGAAAGTGAAGGAAGAGACGGAGTGGGAGTGCAGGGAACAGGCCTGGTGGGCTGAAGCTGGGGAAACAGAAGAGATTTTGATGGAATCCGGACAGTGAGAGTTTGGAGTGACAAACTGATGAAAAGAGCATTTATCTTCCCACCAGTTCATAACTCCGGGCCATGTCTGCCCAACCACTGTCAAAGTCTTCTTGGGCCACCTCCCTGAAGTGGTCTGCGCATAAACAAGCACATAGACAAATGTGTGTGTTGTACACTTGATACACTATTATGTGTCCCTTGCTGTCCTTTTCACCACATATATTCTATGTGACTTTTGTAATTAGGAAAACCAAGAAGAATATTTTAAATTTGAGCAAGGCAAACAAACACATAATAGAGACAAGTCCCTTTTACATGCCTGAACCGAAGCTCTATGTGGCCCTGGTTTATGTGAGGACTTGGGCAGCAGAGGAAAGGAGGGAACAGGAGCGCTGTCGACCAGTCGATCATCCCCTGCCCTCCCGACCACCACCAAGGCTGGCCCAACTAAGGGATGCAGAACGTGGATCCAGAGGCCCCCTGGGCGGAGCCTCCAGCACGGATATGGGGGCGGGGAGCCCCTGGCAGGCAGGGCCATACCTCAGAGTTGGCCGGCACCACAAACTGGGAGGGCAGGCTGATGTCGGGCACCCTGCATTCCGTGGAGAAGGTCACCGAGTAGGGCAGGGGGTTCTCCACCTTGATGGAGGCCGACGTGCTTTGCCGGACAGGGCTCACCATCTCGATGGTTTTGATGATGCCTGAAGGGATGACCTTGAAACTCACCACGTAGTATAGGAACTCGTTGGTCACCTCGTTTCGGAAGATCACCTGGGTTCACAGAGAGAGTGGGAGGAAGTGGGGCAGAGCAGAGGGGTTAGCCCAGGGTCCTCCGCCGTCTACACGATCCTTCTCCCTGTTCGCAGTGCGTGAAGCACAGGGACCAGGCTGACACAGGCCCTCCCAGCCCCTGTGAACCCTGCCAGCCAGCCCTTCTCTTCAGGTATTCCGCTCTGGCTTCTCCCAGGTGAGAGAGCATGAAGGAGCCTGGGTTGCTTTAGGAGAGGCTAGAGCAGCACCATCTAGTGCTGAAGATGGTGTCCCCAGTGGGGACAGCTGAGTGGCCCTGGAGAACAAGCAAGACCTCAAGAGGTTCATGTTGTGGTGGGCTTCACTCCAATTCCTGCTGCTGCTGGAATAGTTAATAATAACAATAATGATAATGATAGCATCTAACACTTGATTACTGTGTACTAGGCACTGGAAGTACTTATTTAATTCATACAGCTTGTAGGCAACATGACTATTCCCCTCACTGGTTTTTCTAAACATGAGCAAACGGGCTTAGCAAGTTATTATCTTGTCACCTGCAGAGTGGTATCAGAACCAGGATGAGAACCCAGGCTGGCCTGACTCCAGAGCTCACACTTGTAACTGCAGTGCGTTGTCCCCTCACCCCTGTGTCTGACCTGTTGATAAGCTGCTCCCCTTTTTCAGTTCTTTCCCTGGATGACTGATGATGTTGAGCATTTTCTCATGCGCTTCTTGGTCATTCACATATTTACTTCTGTGACCTAGAGTCTACTGCAGTTTTTTGCTTTTTTTAATGCCTTGAGCTATTTATCTTATTACAGTAGGTGGTAATAGTTCTTTACATACCTGCCTTTTTACTTGCAATCTCTTCCTGTCTTTAAATTGAGAGTGCTCTGATACCCTCTGTATTTTAATTGGAGTGTTTAGTCTTTTACATTTAAAGCAATCATTTATGTGTTTGGGTTGAAGCCAGCCCTTTTGCTATTTCTTTTCCATTTGTCTCTTATTTTTTCATTCCTTGCTTGCTACTTTCCTGCCTTCTTTTGGATCAATGTGTAATCTTTTGTAATATATTTCATTTCCTCTACTGGCTTCTTACCTATATTTTTAAATAATAGATTTTTAGTAGTTGCTCTAGAGCTGACAACACAGCAGTCAGGAAATTGTCACAAGCCAGAGAGGACAATCACAGGACTCACTGCATAGGTTTCTCTTCTCTCTGATGGACTGCAGTATTGTGCTGCCTGCTGTCCGATGCTTAAGAAGAGTTACCTCAGATATTTTGTCCAGTTTTATGGTTGTTCATCGTGAGGGTCTAGTTACTCCAACATAACCAGAAGTAAAAGTGTTTTTGACTTTTAAAACACTTTTAGGTTGTTATTGTTCATTTCAGTATATATGTTACTGTAAAGAGATCCTGTGATCTGGGTTTGTTGTCATTTTTACCCAAAATTTTACTTGTATTTTATTTATTTTTTAAAAAATAAATTTATTTCTTTATTTATATTTTTGGCTGCGTTGGGTCTTCATTGCTGTGCATGGGCTTTCTCTAGTTGCGGCGAGCTGGGGCTACTTTTCGTTGTGGTGCACGGGCTTCTTATTGCAGTGGCTTCTCTTGTTGCAGAGCACGGGCTCTAGGCGCACAGACTCTAGAGCGCAGGCTCAGTAGTTGTGGCGCACGGTTGCTCCGCGGCAATGTGGGATCTTCCCGGACCAGGGATCGATCCCGTGTCCTCTGCATTGGCAGGTGGATTCTTAACCACTGCACCACCAGGGAAGTCCCTTCACTTGTATTTTAATAAATATATTTACTGGTATTTTTCTGTTCATACCTACAGTTTACAAATAGCTCTAATTCTCTTCCTACCCTTCTCTATGAATGAGAAAATCTCTTATCTCCCCATTTGCTTCCAAACGAAAGAAAATTTTTTTCATTGCCTTATTTTATCCCTCCCCTTGCTATTTCCTATATTGAGGTCACATGAAATATTAATTTCAGATTTCTTTTCAACAATTATTTGAAATTACCTATCAACTTAATTTTGATTCTTTGTTCATTGTATCCTGTACTTTCCTCTTGGATTCATTTACAAGAGGAATCATTTTGCTAATTAGAATTAATGTTTCATATTTTCCACTGTATCTGTTAACGTAAACATAAATTGTGTACAAATTATAAAAAGAGAAAAAGAAAATTTTTAAATTTTGTAGCACTTCTTTCAGATAGGGATTGTGTATATGGGTTGGTTACTTTGAGTCTCTGCATGTTTAAAAGTGTCTTTATTTTGCTCTCATGATAGTCTTGTCTGGAAAAAGCATTCGAAATTGAAAGTCATTCTAAACAGTTTGAATAGCTTACCCTATTGCTTTTGGTATTCAGTGTTTCCATGAGAAATCTAATGTTATTGTGAATATTACTTCCATCTATTTTCTCTAGAATTATTTAGGACTTTCTCTTTTATCCCAGTTTTCTGAAATTTTGTTCTCATGTACTTAGATGTGAGTCTGTTTTTCCTTGGTTGGCAACTTGGTGGGTTCCTTCAGTTAAAGACTCAGACTTTGTCAAATAGCTCTGGACATTTTTTTTCTTCAATTATTTCATAGAGTATTTTCTTCCTTTTATTATCTTGTTTTTCTGTTTCGGGAGCTCCTATTAGATGGGTATTAGAACCTCTTGATATATATTTTATGTCTCATATTTCCTTTCAGCTTTATTTAGATACAATTCACATGCTATACAATTCACCCATTTAAAGTGTACAATTTAGTGCTTTTTTAATATATTCACAAAGTGATCCAACCATCCCCACACTCAATTTTAGAACATTTTCGCCACCCCCAAAAGAAGCCCTGTCCCCAGTAACAATCATTCCCACTTCCCCCTAATCCATCCCTTATAGTCCTACGCACCACTAGTCTACTTTCTGTTCCTATAGATTTGCCTATTCTGGACATTTCATTTAAACAAAATCATATAATATGTGGCCATTTGTGACTGACTTCGTTCACTTAGCATAATGTTTTCAGCATTCATTTCAGTGTTGCATGAATCAGTACTTTGTTCCCATTACTTTTTTTTTTTTTTTTTTTTTGCGGTTCGCGGGCCTCTCACTGTTGTGGCCTCTCCCGTTGCGGAGCACAGGCTCCGGCCGCACAGACTCAGCGGCCATGGCTCACGGGCCCAACCACTCCACGGCACGTGGGATCTTCCTGGACCGGGGCACGAACCCGTGTCCCCTGCATCGGCAGGCGGACTCTCAACCACTGCGCCACCAGGGAAGCCCCCCATTACTTTTTATTGCCAAATAATATTCCATTGTATTTATCTATTCAGTAAATTGATGGAAATTTAGGTTGTTTCCATTTTTTGGCTTTTATGAATAATGATGCTATGAACATTTATGTACAGGTTTTTGTGTGGACGTATGTTTTCACCTATTTTGGGTATAAATTGCTGAATTCTATGGTGACTCTACGTTTATCCATTTGAGGAACTGCCTGACTTTCTTCTAAAGCAGCTGCACTATTTACACTCCCACCAGCACTGCGTGAAGGATTCATGTTCTGCACACCCTTGCCAGTACTTGTTATTATTGCCTTTTATTCTTGCCGTTTCTTTGTGCTCACGTGCTACTTTTTCACTTTAAAATCTTTCCCTAGGTGGTTCCATCCTCCATCTTGGCTTCAAGTACCACCTGTAAGCGGGTAATTCCTCTGTAATTCTCTTCAGCCCTGACCTCTCAGTGAGCCACTGACCCATATGCTCCTTTTCTTTACAGCACTTAGGCCATTTTATAAGTATGCATTCATAGTGCAATTATTTGATGAATGTCCATCTCCCTCCACTGGACTGTGTGTTCCAGGAGAACAGAGACTGTGCCTACTTTTGATCATTGCTGCATTACCAGCACATAGTGTATAGCATATGGCGCATGTGCTCAAGAGATGCTTGTTCAATTGACGAATGAATTAGGACAAACCACTCATGTGTGAAAGACCCTGAGGAGTCTTAGAGTCGATGGCTCTAAGCTGAATCCTGGCTCTGATGTTACTAGCTGTGTCAAGGGCTCAGCATGATGCTGGACACTCTATAAGCCCTCAGAAAAGGGATCTTTTGTTACTATTTTTGTGGTCTGGTGTTTGCTGGTCCACTGTTACCTACTGCTTAGAGATTTTCATGATTCTGCCACCTTGAAGGCTTGGAATGGACCTACACGTTGGCTGGCTAGCCCTGCAATCTGGTCTCATCTTGAAGAGTCTGGGAATCCTGAATGCCTTTGCCTGGTCCCTCTAAATGGTCAGCCTAACAGGATGACGCTAGGCTGGCTGTGAGAGGGCATCTTCATTCCCAACACGGGGATCATCAGCCTCAGGGTCAAACCTCTGGGGTCCCAGGGCAGTGCCCTTAACAGGTGGATACCTTTGCTGTGTACAGTCCCTCCTTGTGGGAAAAGAAGTTCAGCTTGTAGTCTTTCTTGGAGGCAGACAGCACATCAATATAATCAAGGCCCTTTAAGGTGACACCTAGGTCGGGCTTCTCCGGTTTCAACATTTCCACAATGACCTGGAATCTGGGGGAGCACAAGGGTGCAAGAAGAGAGGACAGACAAAATGAGACAGTTTGCCCAAAGGAAAGAAGGCAAGGTGCCATCTCCACTCTTGATTTCATGGAAAGCACACGGGTCCAGGGTTCTAGTCTTCACTCTGTCACTAACAATAACAGTAACTACCATTTACTAACCGCCTATTTTGTGCCAGAACTGAGTCGGTGCACCACGCGTGTTACATTACAGGCTTTTAGTCCTCACAGTGCCTGTCGGAGGTACCTCTCGTTATCCTCTCCATCTTACTAGGGAAGAAATTGAGGCTGAGAGAAGGAAGATGACAGCTCATTTAACAAGGCCTAGTTACTGGCAGAACTAGCATTTCAGCTTGGGTCTGGGCCTTCATCCACTATGCTGAGCAGGCAGTTCTCTTCTCCCAGCCTTTGGCTTCTTTTCCATAAAAGAAGGGGAACAGGCTGGTTGGCCTCAAGCTCCTCTAGGTCTTCTGTTCTCCTCCACTCTCACTGCAAGTACAAGACCCAAGGGACGTCCTTCTCTGGCCAGTGGCTTAGGTGATAAGACAGGGCTTTCAATAATAACAACCACAATTATCGTTTTGATAATAATAATGACAGCTAACATTTACTGAGCACTTATTTTGTGCCAGGCTCTGCTCTAGGAGATTTTCAAGTTATCAGCTGCTCACAGAGAGCGCTGAACAGGAGACTCTCTCTGGGGCTCAGCTGAGCAATGCCTGGCCGCAGCACAGAACTTTGACTCTTTAGCCCCCACTGTCCTCTAGGGGCCCTGACCAGGGGAGGGGCTAGGCTCAACGGTGCGAGTCCTCCCCCCGTCTCCCCCACTTCCTCACCTCTGGGGCTTGTTCAGCCAGTTGGTTATTGGCAGGAGCTCAGTGTAGGGCGTCTTACATGGCACTTCACGGTAGATATTGGCCACGGCTTTGGGGAGCTCGGGAGTCCCATGCAGTACATACAGCCAGCCGGTCCCATCTGGGAGGGGGAAGAAGAGGGTGCCCTAAGAGAAGAAGAAATGTGGTCAGAATGACACAGAGGGTCCTTTATTAGCTACCTCTCAGGCATGGCAGTAGCACAGGATTAGTGGAGGCTCTGCAAATAAGCATAACACTTTTGGAAAGCAGCTTGGGGATATGTTCCCAAGAGTCATAAAAATGTTCATGTGTATTTGAACCAGGGATCCCATCCCAAGGAACTTACTGAAGAAAAACCCCTAGAGCAGAAAAAGTTACATGTATACATACATGTGTATATTAGAACCACTTATATTGATGAAAATTTAGAGATAACTTAAACATCCAACAACTGGGGGATGTTAAATAAATTATGGAACTGTCATTCAATGAAATATTAGTCAGTCGTTAAAAATGATTATCACAAAGATTACATAGTTAAATAGAAAAATGCTCATGATATAATGTAAAGTAAAAGTAAACAGGAAGCAAAACTGAGGATGCTGTGATGGTAGCTATGGCTGTATTTGAATAAGGACTGGTAGTGAAGACGGAAGAAAACAGCTCTTTTTGGGGAGGGGAGGTGGAAGACTGTGGCTTCTTTTTTTTTTTCATTTTTATTACAGTCACTATGATGCTATTTGTGCACTTAAACTAAGTACCAATTGCCTGATGCTTAGTTGAGGACTCCATTTTAGAACTGAGCCCCTGGTTCCAAGAGAATCCCCTAAACATGAAAATACATGGACGAAAAGGGAAGCTGTGGACTTGATAAGCTTTGGACATGATTCCCCGTGGATCCAATATCATTTGTGGGGTCCCCTCTTGTTTTAACATTCTCTCTCACACAACTCCTCCCTCCAACCATGCCAGGAAAACAGTGGGGGAGGTGGGGCTCAACCTACCTGATGCTTGCGGTTCTCCACATTCAAGGTGCGGGGCCGGTAGGTAATCTCATAGGGCTTGCTTTGCTGATGGGGCTCCAGGGTGATGAAATCGGGCCCCTCCCAGTGCTCGCCTTCGAAGATGGGGTGCAGATTCCAGGTTTGGTTGGTGTGGTTTGAAAGCATGATGGTCTGTGTGTGCTTGGAGCGTACCTGGCAGGTGAAATTCACCACCTGGAAGAAAACAGGCACCTTAAGCAGGCAGTGGAATTTACAAATCTGGAGTTCAAGGAAAGGTTCAGGCCATATATATATATATAGATATCTATATATCTATATCTATATCTATAGATATATAGATATCTATCTATATCTATCTATCTATCTATCTATATCTACCTCTCTCTATATATATTTGGGTGTTGTCAGTATAGCAATGTTTTTTTCAGGCCAAGAAACTGGATGAAATTATCAAGAAGTAAGTGTATTTAGGAAAAAAGAAGGAATTTCAGGACTAATTCCTGACTGGCGTGTTCCAATGTTAAGAAAAATCAGAAGAGGAGACAAGAAGCGGCAGCTAATAAGGTGGGTGGAAAGCCAGGAGAGGGTGGTACCCTGGAGGCCATGTAATGAAGGAAGTGCGTGAAAGAGGAGGGGCTTGTTCAAGGTGTCAAATGCTATCGACAGGTCAAGTAAGATGAGCCATGAGAACTAGCCATTGAGCTTAGCAACGTGGACAATGTCGCAGTGGTGTGAAGAGAGTTAAAGAGATCACCAGTGGGACGAGAACAGAGTTTAGCAAGAGACCCACACATATATTATCAATTGGTTTCTGACCAAAGTACAAAGGCAGTTCGGTGGAGAAAGGATAATCGATTAAATAAATGCTGCTGGAACTGGATATCCATGTACAAAAAAAAAATGAATTTTGATTCCTGTCTTACACTACATATGAAAATGAACTCTAAACAGACTGAGGATCTAAATTTAAAACTTGTGTCCTGAATATACAGAGAGCTCTCAAAACTCAATAGTAAGAAAACAAACAACCCAAATAAAAATAGGAGATCTGAACAGACACTTCAACAAAGAAGATATATGGATGGCAAATAAGTACCTGAAAAGATGCTTAACATCATTAGTCGTTAGGAAAATGCAAATTAAAAACCACAATGAGATATCACCACGTACCTGTTAGAATGACTAAAATTAAAAAAAACTGACCATATCAAGTATTGGCAGGGATGCGGCACAAGTGGAAATGTCAGACGTGGCTGATGGGAATGTAAAAAATGACACAACCACTTCGGAAAACAATTTGGTAGGTTCTTAAAAAGGTAAACATATACCTACCCTATGACCCAGCCATTCCACTATTACATACTTACCCAAGGAAATGAAAGCATGTATTCTTGCCAAGACTTGTACATACACATTTATAGCATACTGCATGATTCCATTTATATAACATTGTTGAAACAACAGGAGATGGAGATCAGGTGTCTATGACCATAAGCAGTGTTGCCAGGAACTATCAGGTTTCCACTGTTAGGTTTCCAGGAACAGGGCTAGCAGAGGATTAACCCAAGCCCATTTTTTTCTTCCTTCCTCCCTTCCTCCCTTCCTCCCTTCCTCCCTTCCTCCCTTCCTTCTTTCGTTCTTTCTTTCTGTACGCGGGCCTCTTACTGTTGTGGCCTCTCCCGTTGCGGAGCACAGGCTCCGGGTACACAGGCTCAGCGGCCATGGCTCACGGGCCCAGCTGCTCCGCAGCATGTGGGATCCTCCCGGACTGGGGCATGAACCCATGTCCCCTGCATCGGCAGGTGGACTCTCAACCACTGCGCCACCAGGGAAGCCCCCCAAGCCCACTTTTTAACCATAGAGAAAGCGAAAGGTGTTCACCCCTTACTTAAAGAGCTTATCACAGAATTTGATCTAGCCCAAGATGTCAATACAACCTTCCCTGAGAATGAGATGCTTGAGTTGAGAGCTGAAGAATAAATAGGAATTAACTAGATGAAGAGGGGGAAATGAATATATCAGCGGTGGGAACAGCATGTGCGAAGGCCCTATGGTAGGAGGGAGCAGGTCTACATGTTTGATGTGGGCACCAAGGACTGTTTGAACAGGGCCACTTGTTTCTAGAAGGCCTGACTGAGTTCTCCTGTGGGGTTTGCTGGGCCCACTCTGGCCACTGGCCCATCTGTGGGCAGCACCTACTGACCTCTTTTACCGAAGGTGGTCCCACGCAGACTCCAGACAGGGTTAGGCTCAGAGGACTGCCACCCTGGATGAAGCAGAGCAAGTTTTTACGGAGGGTCTCCTTGCCCACCTCAGTAGGATGGTAAGTCACTTCGAAAGAAACCTCCATGCCTGCGGTGATATAGCCCTCTTCCGGGCTGATGGAGAAATGAGGCTCAAATTTTCTGGCATCCCATTTAAACCTTTTCCAAGACAAAAGGAGACAAAGTAGTTTACTAATATCCTTGGGGTGTCCTCAATCCTGCTGAGAAAAGAGATTTTGCCTGTGCTTTTAGCTGGGAGGTTCAGACTACTGGGCAAAGCAGAGGCAGTGGGACAAAGGCCAGGTCATTCCTGGGTGGGATCTCCAGGCTCTCCCTTGGGGCTGAGCAGGGTGGGAAGTGGCACACTGAGGGGCATGTGCGTGAACACGCTTACACGTGTACCCGAGGTCACACAGCTAGGATGTGGTCGGGCCAGGACTGGAACCCTCCTGAGACTGTGGCCATAGCTGCTCCCTGCACTGCCTCTCAGGTCTGACCAGGGGGGTGGAGATGATCCCTTCACATGACAGTTGCCCCTATTCTTGGTGGCACTGGGATCCGATGGCCCTGTGTGGTCACCCCCTCTGTGGTCTGGCACTTGGTCCAGGTAGGACACAGAGGGTGGATGGTGCAGACCAGTGCTTCCAGTGCCAAGGCTGCCATACCACAGCCTCAGGGCACTGTTCAACTGAGGTCGGTGTGAAGGGTGCCCCCTGCAGGTGTGTGGTGCGCAGCGGGCACGGCGATGGCAGCATTCCCCAAGTAGTGCCTGGGTGGGTCCCTGCTGGCAAGTCATATAACCACTTTGAGCCTCAACTTCATCTGTGAAATGGGGACAATATCTTAACCACTTTAGAGGGTCCTGGGATAGTTAAATGGGAATCCAGGCCCAGAGGGCTCTCCTACCTCGCACCCACGTCGCCTGTGTTCAACATGAGGACGTGACGCGTGGCTTGTGTCTGACACACGACTGTTCCGAAGGGAAGATGTTTCTGGTCCAGGGAGATCTCCAGGGCCTGGCAGCAGCCGCTGAGGAGGAAGAGGGGCCGCAGGAGCCCCATGCACTCCATGAACACCTCTTCGGAGAAGGGAGGGACACGCTTCTTCGGGGCGAAGTTGACTTCCAGCTTCCGGACCTCTTTGGGCTTCAGGGTGATGTTGCGGGATGGTGTCAAGGTGATGACCTGGATAAAATGACAACGAGCCTCAGCAGCTGAGGGTGGGGTGCTCCTGAGGCTCCGTTTCGGGAGGTCCCGCTGCTGGGACCGTATCAGGCCAGGTGTAATATCATTCTGCCCTCTCACCAGCTGTGTCACCTGTGGTGAGTTACTGAAACTTTCTGTGATTTACTCTACGGTGAAGACCCAGACCACCCGTACAAAACGTGTGGCACGTAACAGGCATTCAATCAGTGTTAATTCTCTTTCCAACCCCTGTTCTCTGGTGGAGGAAACAGTAAGAGCAAGTACAAAAGACTCAGTGCTCCGGTGGTTTTCAAGGCGCGCTCCCTGGGCTCCCTGCATCACATTTCCCAGTGTGCTGGTTAAAAGGCAGACTCTTGGGTCCTGCCCCAGCCCAAGAGAACCAGTCTCCTTAGGAGAGCTTAGAACCTGCATTTGAGGACTCATGTGTTCTAAAGTTTGAGAACCGCTGTTGGAACTTGAATATAAGGGGCTGCTCTCTCCCCTTGGTCCTGGTAAAAATCAAATCAAAATCAGCTTGAAGGAAGTCAAGCCCTTTTCATCCTTGAGCTCCCTTCCGTACCACCGGAAGTGGATTGTGGCGGGCAGGGAGGGGGGCGGGGGGAGTGAGATAACGGCTGAGAATCACAATAGGAAAGTGACCTTAGAGATTTCTCAAAACACAATGATGGAAGTGACCCCCCGGGGTGACAGTGCCGGTCCAGGCCATTCTGGCAGCTTTCGTCTCACCACCTCAAGAGGCAGAACTGGTGCAGCCGAACTGTGAGGGGCCCTGACCCACTGGAATGAGGACTTTACTTTGGATTAATGAAGAAAGGGAAGCAGCAAGTTTTCCCTCTTTCTCTGGATGGCAAAGTGGGTGATGTGGGGTCCAAGGACGAGATGCCCACTGGGTCTCCTGCTTTGGTTGGCCTCTCACAGCCAGTGTTCCTGTATCCTGCAATCCTCAGATGGTCCACAACACTCCTACCACATTGAATCACACCTAGGATTCCAAAAGCATCAACCCCTTTGAGCCTATATAATCTTCCCTGCCAGAAACACTCTTCCTCAACCTGTCTGCCTGGGAGATACCTCTTCATCCTGTAAGACGCAGTTCAGACCTCTCTCCACTGTGAGGCCCTCCTCTGAGCAGCCCTGGTCCTGAATCGCACCCTGCTTCTGCAGCTTCTAGGCTTTCCTGGGACTGTTCATGTGTCTGTGACCCCAAAAGACTGTGAACTCCACCAGACCAAAGTCTATGTCATATCCACCTTACTATGGACTGAATTGTGTCCTCCCAAGTCCATATGTGAGTAGTGTTTGGAGATGGGGCCTTTGGGAGGTAATTAGGTTTAGAATGAGGTCAAGAGAGTGGGACCCTAATGATGAGATTAGCGCCCTTATAAAAAGGGACACCGGAGAGCTGGAGCTTGCCGTCTCTCTGACATGTGGGGACACAGCAAGAAGGTGGTCGTCTGCAAGCCAGGAGGAGCGTCCTCACCAGAAACTATGTTGGCACCCTGATGTCAGACTTCCAGCCTCCAGAACTGCAAGAAAATAAATGTCTGTTGTTTAAGCCACCCAGTCTGTGGTGTTCTGTTATGGCAGCCCGAGCTGACTAAGCCACGCATTTCCAGCACGTAGCACTGACTTACTGAGTAAATGTAAGAATGAACTGAATGAAGGAATGGATATAGTCCATCCTCAAAATGAAATACACCTGGTCCATCTTCAAAGGGCCACGCAAACACTGTGAGATGGGTAGACGGCGGCCAGGACTGCAGCTTCTCGATTTAGGGAGCTCGAGGACATGGATTCGGCAACAAGCATGCTTCTTTCACACAGCGGACTGAAGTGGAAGGAGGGACAAGCTTTCGGGGGCAGATGAGTGACGTATATCGAAACATACTCTTCCTTTTGGTCCAAGGAGCCCACTCCTAGGAGTATGTATTAAGCAGAAGGTCATGGATTCACACAAAGTTTTGTTTACATGGATATTACAATGCTGCTTATAAAAATAAAAAATCAGGAACACCTGAGATGAGCAGAAACAGAGGATTGGTCCATCTGCATAATGGAGGTATAGAGGCACAAATGACATTGAATGTTTAGGAGCTATTTCAATTTGGGAAAAGCAGGTTTCAAAACAATCTGAATGTTAATATTTTATTTTAAAAATGTGTAGGAAAAACAGGGGAAAGATAGGTACCAAAATGTTAAGTGATTATTTCTGGGTATGAGATTATAGGCGAAATGTTCTGCTTTGTGATTTTCCGTATTTTTCAAATTTTCTGCTGTGATGATATATGTATATTCATTAGAGCCCAGATCTTCTGAATCCAGCAAGGGCACTTCTCTTTCTACATCACTGTTGCCCTCTAGAGGCATGCAGCCTCTCCAAGCCTTGGTTTCCTTACATGTAAAATGAGAATCATAGAAGCACCACCCTACACTGTTTCTGTGAAGGTGACCAGAGGCAGCACAGGGAGAGCTCTCAGAACTGCCCGGCACACTGAAGGTGCACAAGAACCGTGAGGTGTCAGTGTTGCTACTGTGGCCATCCCTGTCATCGGGGCAGGGGGTGGGGGGAGGGATGGGGCATGAAGATGCCACTAGGGGCCCGAGCACCAACCTTGGGGTCCTGGAGTTCTGGAATCGAGAACAGGGCTGACAGGTCAAATGTGAGCTGGGCTTGGCTGTCGTTCATGATGGAAATCGTTTTCTTCGCCACCTGTCCAGGCAGGACAGCTCCTAACTTCACAGTCCTATTGGCTGGATTGAGGACTAAAATCTGTGGGACAAGAAAGAGCGCAGGGAAGGAGGGTTCATCAGTTAATGAGAAAAAGAAATACGATATGGGTACCCTGGTGAGGCAAGGCTGCTTCCTTCTCTTTCTGTGTCCCTCATTCTTCACATTGGATGGGCATTCGCCCACTCAACAAACATTTATGTGCTTAAAATGCCCACTAAACAACTTGTTGCACAATCACATAATTACGGCTGGGTTCAGAGATGTTAGGAAGGAAAAGCTCAGGGTACAAGGGGCTGAGGCAGCCTGGGGGTGAGGGAGGCTTCCCTGAGGAAGGCATGTTCCTACTGAGAGCTAAAGGAAGGGTGGGATCCTGTGGGTTTGCGTCAGGGGGGTGTGGGGCTGGATCCCGAGGGAGGAGACAAGCTGTGGCGAGGCCCTGAGCTGGAGGGAGTGGACTGGACTCCCAGCCCGTGGCTGGGAGCGAGAGGGAGACACGGGAAGACAGTTCGCAGAGGGGTCAGGCTTTCTTCTGGGAGAAGTGGGAAGCCAGTGCAGCCTGGAGCAGCCCCATCAAGTGTGTGTCTTGGGAGGGTGCCCTGGCTCACTCCTCTGTGGAGATGGACTGGAAGAGGGCAGGAGAGAGAGCCTTTAGGAGTGAGAGGTGATGGTGGCAGCGGAGGTGGGAGAAGCACGTACATTTCAAAGTCCTCATCTGAAGTACTGATCAAAATGCTGACCTGGATCAGGCCAAGGTCAGGCTGGGCCTTGTCCTCCAGGATGACGTGACCCACACGAATAGCACCCACTGGTCACTGTCATTTGACCAGTCACTAAACTGCACCCCTCCCCTACACGCTCTTTCTATCCTGCCCATATGTTTCCATTTTGTGTACAAAGGCAAGGGTCTCCAGCCCCACCCTGTGAACTCCTGGAGGTGAGAGAACACGCTTAAGCCTCCTCTGCAGGATTTCTGCAAAGCACCTGACACAATGGGTGCTGAATGAGTGATGAAAGAATGAACACTCGAATGAATCAATGACATCAGAAGAGACCCCATCACTGGCGCGGGTGCAGACACACCAGGTGGCCTGGTCCTGTTGCTCTCCGGCTGCCGGAATACACCCCTCCCGTTTTCTCTTGGCTGCTGAAATGTCCCATGCATTGCCGAGGATCTTGGAAGGTCTTCAGTTTTCCAAAACTCCCTATGAAACGCAAATACTCCTACCAGACAGACACTTTAAATGTTAACCAGACACTGGGAAGAAAGGGATTAGCAGCAGGACAGGACCAGTCCCTTCCTAGTAGGAGCACCTGGTTAGAAGGAAGGCCCTCAGTCAAACAGGATCCTGGGAGTTGTGGCTGGCTGGAGAATGTCAGTCTGTGTGGTGTTAAGGAAAAATGTCCCATGACTGAAAGGTTTGTCTGCATACAGAGCTTAAAACAAGTCTTACCTCGTAACCTGAAAACACTACACGCCCTAATGTGGGACGAAGAGGACATGCTCGGGATGCTGCATCTGATAGTCTCAAACTTCTCCAAGAAAAAGAGTGTTTCTCCAGTGACCTCCTGTGATTACTTGTATCCTTTGATACAGTAAAGTTTGGTATTGAACGAGATCTATGTGATTCACTTGGGTCTGATCTGACGATTCACCCCTGGGTGGGACTGGTTGACCCCCTGACAGAGCAGCTTGGGGGCAGGAGACTTGGAGGGGGTGGAAGGTGGGCTCAGGTGGGCAAAGAAGGGCAAGAAGGAGGGGCGCCCAGCCCGAGGATCTCCCCAACTGGCTCTTACCTTCATTTCAGTGCCTTTCCCTTTGATTTCAACTACTTGTTGTGAGAGCCCATTGATTTCAAAGGGGATGAGTTCTCGATAATTGATACTTTCTCGAGGATAAAAGATGATGGGAATCTCCAGTGTCTTTCCTGGCTTCACCACATCAACTCGGAAGTTCACCTCGAGGTGGCTGGTGTTGGTGTACAAACACTCTAAGCTGGAGAAGATCAGGGGGAAGGTGTGTAAGCTCTCGGATGCCTGACCCAGTGGTGGAGATTTTGTCCCTTGTTTCTCTGAGCTGGATCCACTGCTTGATGTCCTGCCCAGTTTTCCTGGAGTCCAAATGTAAGGGCTGGAAGGGACTTCAGCAGTGATCCAGCCCGTGGTCTCCCGGGCACTGTCGAGTTACTTCCCCCAGATCACATCCAGAGATCCTGGCAGAGCCAGGCCTCAAATGCAGTCTCATGACCTTTTGCCCAGTGCTCTTTTCACTTTCTTTATCCTCTCTTCCTTGATAAGGCAGCTCATGGTTTTGTACCCTTTCATAA
Source organism: Pseudorca crassidens (assembly GCF_039906515.1). Taxonomy (NCBI): domain Eukaryota; kingdom Metazoa; phylum Chordata; class Mammalia; order Artiodactyla; family Delphinidae; genus Pseudorca; species Pseudorca crassidens. The sequence continues at coordinate 49,011,454 of NC_090315.1, read as the reverse complement.
GAAGGGGGGGCTTCCTGAAGTAACTGGGTGGTAAAGCACAGTGGGGAGGAGTATGTGTCCAGAGTCAGACGGACAGGAGTGTGGATCCGGGTTCTATCCCTAACTAGCCATGTGACCTGAGAACCGTTTACTCAGCCCATCTGGGTCTCTGTTTCCTCCTCTGTAAAATGCGGGTAGTGATGGCTACCTCATAAAATTGTTGTGAGGATTAAATGAGATAAAGTGACCAAATCAGTCACTAGACAGGGTACAGAGGAAACATTCCATAAAGGTGAGCTCTTATTATTATTGCTAATTGCTCAACTAGAAGGGACCTTCAAAGATCATGTCCACCCCCCTTCATGTGTGGGCAGGAAGCACGTAGACCTCCATTACAGCCCCTCCTCATCTGCCTTCCGGGTATTTAGAGAAGGACTCTGGCTGAGGCAATAAAATAGAGCGCCACGCCTTAAGCAAAGCAAGACTCAGATTAAATCAGGCAAGGAGGAGTGTAGGTAGATAAGATTTTAAATTAGTATTTAAAAGTACATGACACTCTTGTAATTTAACATTCAGGAGAATCATCATCACCAGCACCATCACCACCATCACCGCCACAACAGTAGCAGCAGATAAAAAAAACTGAGCATTTCCTATGTTCCGGGCACTGTTCTAAGTACTCTCTCTAAAGGAACTAATTTAATCCTTTTAATAGCCCTGTGGGGAGGTACGACTATCCCCCACTTCAGGCAAGGAGACAGAGGCACAGAGAGTTTAAAAATTTTGCCCAAGGTCACATAGCTAGGGAAGTGCTGGGATCTGAACCTAGACCTGTGCTATGTGATATGGTAGCCACTAGACACACGTGGCTCTTAAAGTTAAAATTAATTAAAATAAAATAAAATGAAGTTCTGTTCTGCAGTGGCACTAGCCACATTTCAAGTGCCCCACAGTCACGTGCAGCTGTAGGCTACCGCACTGGACATTGCAGACATACAACATTTCTGACACTGAAGAAAGTTCACTTGCAGAGTACTAACCTGGAGAACTTTGAATAAACATAGGTCTCTGGGCCAGTTTTGTTTTCTTAGGTCTGGAATAGGGCCCAGAAACCTGGACTGGAACATTCTACACAGGGATGGCACAGAGAGGCTGGATTTGAATCAGTTTAGATCTCAGTTTAGATCTGCCATTTACTGCAAGGTCACTTGCCTGAGAAATTAACTTTTTAACTCTCCAAACCTCAGTTCCCACATCTATTACATGCGGAAAATAAATGGAAGCCATCGAACCTCTTGTCAGGTCACTTGGCATTGCCCTCCTCATTTCCAGAAGAGGATTTTTTTTTAGCAGAGTAGCTCATGGCTATCCAAGTATGAGTGTTAGCGGCGGGGAAAGGAGACTCAGGATTCACGCCCACCTGTGTCTGAGGCTTTCCCAGAATCCTTCCTTTTCTGTCCTGGCAGGACCCCACCTGTGTGGAGGCTGTAGGACCCACAGGAGTGGCAGAATCATCTGGAAGCTCTGGGAAGTCTGCTTACCTCATAGACGTCTCTTCCTTGCTGGAGACAACTAGGATTTGTTTGTATGGGGGCATCCCAGCTTGGTAGATGAAGCAGGTCCCAAAGTTGTAGCTGGTGAAGGAGAAATGGATGGCTGGGCTCACGGCACAGCCCGAGATGCTGCACAAAAATGTTGGACCGTGGCTGATCTGTGGGAAGGGAATGGCAGGTGGAGTGTGATTACAAGTGAGAGGAAAGGGCCCTTACGCCCTCAGGTGAAGGAGGGGAACAGTCGAGTGCTTAAAAAAAATTCAGGTCTCAGGGCTCCATCTGCAGAGATTCTGATAAACAGTTTACATGTTTATTTAAGGAAAGCAAGGTGGACTACTCTGCACCTGGGCCCGACATTGGCTCTTGCTTTGCTCCTGCAGCGATGATTCAGCTTGAAGGCGGAGGGGTGTGCAGAGACTGCCAGTCCTTACCCAACAGCTGCCTCCCAGGGCCTCCTCATTAGCAGGACTCTGGCTGCCAATGTGCCTGGGAAACATGCTTGACTTCCCATCCTTCCTTGCAGCTAAGGGTGGCCATCAGACATAGTTCTCAAGACAGAATGCTGTGAATGTGTTCAGTGTTGGACAATGTTAAATGGTCTCACCTTGATTTTGAGTTCCAGGCCCTTCAAGACACATTTCTTAAATGGCTGGAAAGACAGGGAGGCCTGTGCACTCTGCCCCACATCCACACTGCCATCCATGGGTGAAAATTCCAAGTACTGCAGCAGGGACTTGGGGCCGGATAGCTCTGCCTGGAAGCTGAAGTTGAACTTGCCGGTGTTGATGAAGCTGAATTCACACTGGACACATTCATTCAACGCCACCTGAGAGAGAACAGAGTTGAATGTTGAGTGAATGCAAACCATGGTTCCCTTCTGTGGGGTCAGGATACGCAACACGTTGGGGGAAAACACCCTGTGGGAAATAGTGAAGGCAGATGATTTTCGCGAGTTGAGTTTCATTAGCTCAGAGAGTAGTCAGAGAGCCCAGCAAGAGCTACTAGGTGAGAAGAGTGAGATGACAATTTAATTCCTAGATCTCACTTGGTAGCAAAACATCCTTCTGTAGGTTTAAGACAAGCATTTCCCCCTTCTCTCCCATCTCTCCACCCTCTGGAAAGTAAAATAAGCTTTCACATCAGAACCATACACATTCTGGGGGTGGAGCTGCTCCTGGCCTGTTTCTGTTCTCCTGGTCTCCCCGGCATTTGAAACAGAGATTCAGCGACTATTCACTTGTACTGCTTTTCCCAGCCAGTGTGGAAACAGAGAGAGCGAGGCCCTCTCTCATCTTTACCTCATAGAAGTTGAGAGTCGTGGTCTGCTTGGGAGTCAAGAGAGTGACGGTGCCAGTCTTGTCCTTGCACTTGACCTCTACATTCACAGAGTAGCCCTGAGCCTTGACATTTAAGGTCAGAGGGTGGGCTTTCTTTTCCACATTGCAGATCAAATTGAAGTTCACTTCTCCTTCCTGCTTCGGTGTGAAGAAAATATCAATTGGGAACCTGGTTGGGGACGAAGACAGCAGATTAGATGACTAGACCAACCTGTTAAAGAAGGCTGAATACTAAACTATTATACACTAGGAGGAAAAGGCATCCTAACTCCAAATCACGATGAATTTTGAAGATTTGCCAGGCACGGCAGGCCACTGCTTTATGGATTTGCAAACACAGTGGATAGCAAGGAGAAGAATATAAACATAAGAAAATACTGAGAACAAGAGCTTAAAGTTCTCAATGCTCTACAATTCACTAGGAAAATTGACAACAGGGAATAAGTAGGACAGAGATGGAATTGTAATATCTAAATTTTAGAGTGGGGAGAGACTTCAGGGACGGGGCACTCGAAGGGAAACCGATTCTCCTGGCTGGTGGGCCTGGGACCCTGCCATGTTGGGCGAGTGCAGTCCTGGGGGCCTTCCTTTCTGTTTACCTGGACAGCGGTGGGACCCAGCCTTCCATGGGACACACGACCAGGCTGCTGCTGAAACCTTCAGAATATCGGGAGGTGTCCTGGAAGGCAAAATGGAACCTCTGCTCCTCCTTGTTGATGATCTTCACGGTCTCCCTGGCCTCTCTGCCTGGAGGGGGAAACACTGCCCTCAGGGAGGCCTCGTGCCTGCTCCTGGCCCACCTCAGGAGGCACGAGGAAGCCTTCGTAGAAGAGGCTCCGCAGCTTCTTTCCCTTCCTCTTCCCAGCTCCTCGGCCTTTGGCCTCCTCTCTTCCTTCTTTTTGCTCTACAAGGATCCTTCCTCCCAAAGGGACTCTACCTCTTCCTTCTAGAACTTTACCCCATCAACTGCCTGTTCCTCTTAGGTGGCTGCTCTGCCTGGGTCACAGCTCTCCTGGGATCCTCCTTGTTCCTTCAGACCCGATGCCTTCCTGCTTTTGTTAATGGGGGCTGGTAGGCCCCTCAGCCCTGCCCATATCTCTGTAAACAACCCCTGCATCGGACTCTTTCGAATTAGGCTTTGGGTATGTCACCAGCATGCTGACAGGGCCCTGACTAATACATCTCCTATCACTGTTTTGCTTTTTCTTACTTTCCTTGACTATTGTAGAGCATTTATTTTTCCACATGAACTTCAGAATCATTTTTTCCAACTCTTCCCTCACCCCAATCATTTTGGAACTAAGGTTGCCAGATTTAGCAAATAATTTTTTAGTATAAGTATGTCCCAAATATTGCATATTGCTTGGCATTCTGAACTACTATTCATTGTTATCTGAAATTCAGATTTAACTGTGCATCTTGTATTTTATCTGACAACCCTAGTTGGGATTTTAATTGAAACTCGGTTAAATTTGCATTTAATTTTGGGAGAATTGACAAATGTTCAGATCTTGTTTGGGGGCATTTTAATAAGATTTTATAGTTTTATTCACATAGGTCCTGTGCTTTTCTCGTTACATTTATCCTTAGCTATCATATAGGTCTTATGAATGGAATTTTTTGTTTGTTTCTAGGTGCTTACTGCTAAAAGAAAGAGAAACCATTGATTTTTGCACACGTCTTGCATCCAGTCATTCCTACATTATCTTGTTGATTCTAGTAGTTTGTTTTGCTTTTCTCTAGAGTCTCTTGAGGTTATCTATGTATGAAGTCATCAGCAACAGCATAATGAGATAATTTTGCCTCTTTTTTCCCCAATGTTTGTCAATTATTTAATTTTCTTGTTCTATTGTATTTGCTAAAATCACTAAGAAAGTGTTCAATAATGACAGTGATAATGAACATCCTTGCCTAATTCCTGACTTTAATTGAAGTGACTTTAGTAGTTTATTACCAGATAATATCTGCCCCTTGATTTTGGTTAATCTTCTTTATTCACGTTTTTCCCTCTATTCCTATTTTACTATTAGAGTTTTTGTTGAGAATGTCTGCTGAATTTTAGAAATGACTTTTCAGTATATATCAGTATGATCACCTGGTTCTTCTTTAATCTGTTGATGTAACAATTATATTGAAATGCACCATCATTGCATTCCTAGATTAAACCCTGTTTGTCTTATTATTCTTATGCTACCTTGCTCATTTATTTGTTCAAAACCTTACTAAATGCCACAATCTCCTCCTATCTGTTTATATGTATCAGTATAAGAAATGTATGGAAGTAATACACATCACATTGTTAACACTGGCTTCCTTTGACAGAAAGGAAAGGATGAGATAGAATGGGGGGGAATGATTATTACATTTTTCCTTATACAACACCATATTGATTGATGTATAAAGAATATTACTTTTATAAATAATAAAATCTAATGAATTACTAAAAAATCCTCTGACTTTAGTTGTATTTTACACACACACACACACACACACACACACACAAAACATCACATCCATGTGATAGATTCACAGTGTTATAAGGGACTTGCCAATCACTTCCTTTATGTCCTTCAAGTCTCATCTCAAATGTCACCTTCCCACTGCCCACTAGCATTCCTTATTCCCCTACCCTGCTTTATTCTTCTCTGGAACACTTATCAACATCTGACATGCTATACATTTTGCTTTGTCATGTTTTGGTAGTCTGCTTCCTGCTACTAGAATGTAACCATCATGAGAGTCGGGACTTGGGCTTTGTCCATCGCATTCCCAGCTCACAGAAGAGTGCCTGGCTCACACAAGGGGCTCGGTAATATTTGTTGAGCTGGATAAAAGTGTGAAAAGGTGGCAGAGAAATGTGATCACTTTGGCACAGAACAAGAAGCAAACAGATACAGCCATAATCTGGGGGCACATGCAAGCAGGATGGGGCTGACGTGGGGATCTGGAAATAAACATAGTCAGTCCAGGCCCCAAAGGAATCTTCCAAGTAGGCTCTGTAGCAAGCCTCCTAAATTTCCTTAGGTTATTGGTGTGTGGGTTTAGAAGACACTTGATGGAAATTAGATTGAGAGGTTGAATATTTTGTGGCCCTGTGAATAGTGATAGAGGCCCTCTGACATGCTTCTGGAAGGCACCAGGAAGAGCTCCCTGCCCATGTCTGCTCCTGCAGCGCATTGCTGGGTTGGTCCTACGCCCCTTCCCCACAGGTCATGCCAATTCTAAATATAAACCAACAGGGCAGCCTTACCAATGAGGAGACAACTGAAGTTGAGATGTGACTGGTCCAGATTGATGAGAGGGTCAGTGGCTTTGCCTACCAGCAGGAAAGGGACTGTGATGTTGTGTTCGGGGATTAAGAAAGTCCAGAATGCTTCCGAGATGTCCAGATGGAAAGGTGTGAACTGGAAGATAATCTGAGAAGACAGGTTGGAGCAGAGCAGTTAGAGGCACTTCTGTGTGTTTACTCCATGTGCCCTTAGAGGCTTGCCAGCCCTGGGGTTATGCGGGTGGACACTACCAGGTCATCACTTCCTTTCTACCCTCTTTGTAAGGGCACGTAAGTTTAGCTGTAACAGCAACATCAATCTCTGTTTGCCCAGCCCACCAAGTATTTCTCAGGGGGTCTACCCCACTCACAGGCTCTGCTGGCTAGGCTACCATATTTCATGCCATGTCTCTGGATGGCATGTAAAAATGGAAAGATTCAAGGTGGAAGCTTGTAATTTGGGCTTTTCCTGAAAAGTCTGGGAGAACCAGCAATGCTGAGCCCACTGCTCTGTATGGTGACCTTCCAGAGAAGCACTGTGGCCAGCCAGCCCTGGTGCCCATCATTCCCTATCACTGTCCCCTTGGCCTGCGTCATTCATTTGTATGGTCTTCCTGAAGGCAACTGAATTCGGAATTTCTGTTTCATGGATTTATTTCTGCCTCCAAGATTCTCTGTGGAATTTACAGGATATAGAGTCCACAGATCTGTTTTGGCCAGCAAGTTCATATTTCTTTAAGTCTGTCCCTCTGCTCCAAATCACTGTGTGGACATTAGGACTAAACCATGGAACATGACTCCACTTTTCTGTTTTGCCCTTTGGCCTGACCAAGTAAAAATATATCTGTGTCCTTTCATTGCTGTCAGTCCCTTGGACAAAAATAACTCTTTACTTCTTATTCTTGTATGAGTCCTAGTAGAGTCTCCAGGCATTGGTGTCCAACTCTCCTTTCCTTGCTTTAATAATCTCAATTTTTAAAACTTCTGTTTCTCCATGGCCAACCAAGAGAGCTCGGGTTTGTCTTGTCCATGAGGACTGCCTAACACATAGAGTAGCCACTCAAGAAACACTTGTTGATGGACACACCCTTAGGCTGTTCTCCCTAACTCTACCCATGCTCTACCGCAGACCTGCTATGCAGAGGGGCATAGAATTAATAAAGTCCTGGGTCAAGCGGTCCCCATTCATACACACCTCAGCTTTCTTTTCAGGGAGGATGAGGCCCTTTTCTGTAAGGCATGTGAAGGCTGGAGGGTTCTGGAGACTTTCAGTTTCTTCAGAGACCCAGCAGAAGGAGTAGGTGCTATTGGTCGGGTTCAGTATTGTAAAAGTCCTGGCCGAGGGGGGAAGAATCGATAGCAGAGAGTGAGAGAGGGGCTTGAGGATTAAGAGAAACTTTTCTAGACTGTTCCCTAGCACACTTCCTTTATGTGGGAATCAGAACTGTTCTGAGCACTTTGTTGCTGCAGAAACAAAAACTGCATCTCACTTGGGGATCCCAAGTGTGGCTAGAGTTCTGGACTTTGGAATAATAATGACACCAAGGGCTCTTCTGTTCCAGTGATCCTCTGTGGTCAAGGCAGTGGTCAGGGATCCTATTTTTATGTCTTCCAAGTTTTCCAGAGTGTCAAAACCAGGGAGACAGAAGACAGCTTCCTCACGGAGGCAGTTCTCTGAAGTCAGACCCCAGGACAGCAAGCGTGCTTCTACGTGTCAGTGTAGCTTGCTACTCTGAGTTTTTAGAAGGACTGACGGATATGAACTCAACTAGTGCAAACCTAAATGACTCACCGGAGATACTTCTCTCCTATGCCCACGCTGGTGAACTCAATCACCCGGGTGTTTGGATCCAGAGCCCCACCACGAGGCCCTGGGAGATCTGGGTTGCGCCGATGACCGCTGATGTAGTCTGAGTCTTTCAGGTCAAAATGGCAGAAGGGCAGGGAGCTCCGCCCTTTTGCTGACAGGACTGGGCCTTGCTCTCCAGGTGGCAGGTTAGGAATCCTGAGGGGATAAGGTTATTTTGATCTATTTTTAACTTTTTAATCGATTTTTGCTTTCGTGGTTGTAAATGAATATGACACCCATCAGAATGTGAACTCCATGAGAGCAGAGGCTGGGTCTGTCTTGGTCAGCAATATAACCTCAGTGCCTTGAACAGTACATGGTACATAGTAGGTGGTCACTAATTAATTGTGGAGTGGATGGATGCATGAATGGGCTGAGTATGAGAGGCCTGAATTCTGGTTCCTTCTGTGTACCTTACTATGGCCTCAAGTTACTTCCTTTGCCAATGGTGAGAAAACCTCCCTGCTGTAAGGTCAGCACAGAGTTTTTCCCCCTGGGCTCTTTCATAGGCATCTAGTGGGATACAAAAAAGGACTCAGACATCCTTACAAAACTACCCTGAGCTCCTTGGAGAAAGCACACTAGATGTGAGCAGACCTCAAGCCCCAGCACCAAGCTTAGGTGGCCCAGGTGTGGGAAAGGTCCCTGCAGTGTGATTGCAGGGTTTCTATAGGTCTTATTGTTCACATAGGTCTCTGCCACCCTATGCCATGGATCACAGACTTCCTCTAAGGTAGGTGTTCTCCATGGAGCTGGCCGGGGAGTGGGTACCACATCAGGGACTTTCAATGCCAGATGTTACTGGATTGACTCTCCTCTAACTGGACCTGGGCCCCATCTGTCCCTCGCTTACTATGTACCAGGTCCACCTCCTCCATCGCCACCACCACCTAATGTTTATTGTACTTATTGCGTGCCAGGCACTGTTCAAAGCTCTTCACTTGAATTAGCTCATTTAGTCTTCACAACTCTACCAGGTGGGTATTGTCATTTGCATTTTACATAGGAGGAAACTGAGTCTCAGAAAAGGTACAAGAAAGCTTTCCCAAGTTCATGCTTGCCCCAGGACTGGAACCCAGCTGGCTGCCCACCATCCTGTTGCCCAGTGAAATCCTGTACGTGGCCGGGAAGGGGAGGTGGGCGGGAGGCAGGGTCTACAGAGGGTTGATGAGCTATACAAAAGAATGGATTCTCCTTGTCCTCCAAAGGGAAATGTGGCAATGTGGGGCTGAGGAGGGGTCTGGGGCTGGAAAGAATGGTGGGAGTGGTGGGACAGAAGAGGCGCTAGGAGCTGCAGTGCTTTGTGCTGGGAGATCATCTCCTTACTGGCAGAGAAGATTGCTCTCGAAGTCTCCAACCTCCATTGGGGAGAATTTCACTTTGAGCTTCTGGGTCTTCCCCACGGGCACCATGCCTGAGACGGGCTCCACAGAGAAGGGTGGCAGGGAAGCTTCGTTCCAGTGGTCCATGGCACTGTCCAGGGTGCTGCCCGTGTGCAGCGTGCCCTGGCTAAGCTGGTCATTTTGGGAGAAACCTGGGGGCAGATAGAGCGCCAGTGATATTCTGCACCTGCCGTGGGAGGGCAGGTGTAGGGCAGCCCACTCACAGGCCCTAGGCACCCTCTGTGGGCTCACCTCTGCTAGCAGGTATACTTTGGGCCCCAGGGCCCAAAGAATGGGCTCCCATCTCTCACATGAGACTCATGAAAAACACTTCCATTAATTACATCAAGTTTTCATGTTTGTTTTCTTTTGGCTCAAGGGGGTGGGTCAAGTAGATGTCTGTGGGTCACGTGCCTCAAGAATAATGGGCTGTGAACATAATCTTTGGAGAATCATTGCTTTAAAGTAGGGGTTCATAATCTGGGGGCCCATGGAAAAGGGCTCATTAGGAAGGTCTGGGAAACTCCAAGTTGAAAGAGAATTAATGGATAATTGCCCACTAAGTGTTGGGCTCTTTTTAAAGTGCAAATTGGGCATGGGTGTGTATTTTCCTGGGGAGACAGTTCATAGCTTTCATCAGTTTCTCCAAGAGTCTGTAATCTTCCAGAAGGTTAAGATCTAAAAGAAAAGATTCCTAGGGATCTGTGTGGGCCCCAGGAAGGCAGATCTCAGCTCTTGAGTTTCTCAGGCCCTTTTGGCTCTGCAGATGCCAGGAGGCCTCTGCTCTGCTTCTCCTTTGCTTCTTAGGGGGCCGTTGGAGCAGTGCTTGCTTCTCCATGAACAAGCCTCTTGTAATAACTGGGGACCCAGTTCAAGCCCTGGGTTTTACCCGTCACCGCACTTACCTTGGTTGTCTGGCATTGCAAAACTGACAGCCTTTGCCGTCTCTTCTGAGATCCAGCTGAATTCCAGCTGCACATTTCCTGAATTAATCAGTTCAAACCTGCAAACAGATCAGGGAATGGAATTGAGAAACGTGCTTCAGATTTTTGTCCTGTCTGCACATCATCTGTACCGTTAACTTTTTTAAGTCACTTCGTTTCTTAAATATTTCTTCAAAGACAAGTTTTAAGCAATTTTATCTGAAGTCATGCATGCGATATACCTGTTATATTTCCTTCTAAAACACACACACAAAATATATATATAGCTATTAAAAGTAAAAGTATGCAGATGTTTAGCACTTAAATCATCTTGCATACTACTGGCAGCCTGTGCAATGAGCTCTCAGCCTGCATCATGGTAATCCTGAAAAATTCCCATGAGAGAGGAAACAAACTCTATTTCACAAGACAGCACCTTCCTCGGGTGCAAATTCCAAAGCCTCTCCTTTCCTGAATCACTTTCCACCAGAAACAATGTCCTTGTGGTCAGAAACCATTTGACCCCTGCCTCAGATGTCTTCACTGGCTGAGACACATACTTGTCTCAAATACTCAATTAGTGGAGACTTTTCTTGTCTCAAGTTTCCCTGCTCTAAGACAAGAACTGGGAGATAGAAGCTTTTTCTGGAATCACGATTAAACTTGATCACAGTCACAGCAAGAGGATGAGGCCCTGATGTAAGAAAATGGTTGTGCAAGAGAAAGAAACACACACGCTCTTCCCAGTTTTAGGGGAGAAGTAGGAGCTGAGAGTTGCGGTGGGGCAGTAGGTCTAAAGGTGGGGTTTAGGGGTTAGATTCCCATTATCTGGTCCAGGTAGACCATGTAGCTGTGCCTGAAGTCAAGGTGCTTTGGCCTCAGGGGCTTGTGTGAATTTATGGATTGTGTGAATTTATGAGCACTGGTCTTTATCCTAAAGCAAATTTTTATAAAGAGGAGAAATCTCAACGGAACAGAATACTTTTAGTAAAAACGCATTCTTGGCTTAGGTCCAGGAGTGAACAAATGCTCTGTAAAGGGCCAGATAGTAAGGTTTTTGGCTTTGCGTGCCAGAGATTTCTGCAGCAACTGCTCCCTCTGCTGTGGAAGTGCAGAAGCAGCCGTGGACGATAATAAACAGACGGGCACAGCTGTGTGTCCACATAACTGTATCTATAAAAATAAGCAGCTGGCTGGGTTTGGTCCACGGGCCAGAGTCTGCTGACCCCTGCTGTAGGTGAAATGGCCGTCAGCAGAAGATACCACTTCCTGCTTCCTACCTTTTGGTTCTATACTAATTTGAGAGGACGCCTTAAGTGCCACAAATGCAGAATGAGTTGAACAAGTTAATTACTAATTTTTACAATGCAGAAATGTCAGTGGCTTACGCTTTTGTGTTTGTAATTCTCAAAGAACAGTCACAGGCTTTCTCTCTGTCTGTGTTGCCCTCTCTGCCTGAAGGCCCTTTTTCTCACTTCCTCACCTGGCCACCTCCTTATTTCTCCTCCAAAGTTCAGCTGGGCCACCACTTTGTCCACACTTGTCTCTCCCTATATCTTGGTCTGCTTTAGGTATGCTTCCTGCAAACCCAGAGCACTGTACTGCAACCATCAGTTGAACTATTTTCACCCATTCCCCCAACACCCACTATGAGCTCTTTGAGAGCAGGACCCACAGCATCCTTGTATCACCTGAGTGTGGATAAAGGGTTAACATAACCCTTTCTCCTTCTAAGGACAATTTCAACTTTGAATTAATTTTCTAGTTCTGCTTCCGTGGAAGCCTGGTAAGAGAGAAATGTCAGCCATATTATTAGACAACTTTGTTTATAGTAAAAATGACGCCTGATTGGTAACTTGCTTTGGGCTGGACTGGGAAGAATCGTGATTCCCTGGAGGGAGGCCATAGCACTGGGGTTCTCTGAGTGTAGTGACTCTTGTAACTGGGCACATCCCTTGCAGGGATCCTGGAAGCTATAGCCATGGAGTGGTTACGAGAAATGTTGGCTTCTGTTGGTCACGGCCTTCTAAGCTAAGATGGACCCCATGCCCGCTAGCGTAGGTATTGTCCGAGCTGTCACCTGGGGCAGGGGCAACAGGAATAGTTCCTGGGTGGTGATACGGGCTGTTGCAAGGACTCTTCCCACCGAAGCCCACTGCCTGATGCCACCTTCCCGGTAAGACTGTGTTTCCAGGTCTACACCTTGATTTCAAGTGTGAACTTCAATAGTTTTGTGGGTCTGAATGTTTCATTGGACCTACAAAGACCCTCTGGTGCGCAGATGTGATGTCTGGTCTACGCTGTTGTGGACACTGAATAAATGTTTGATGAAGGACCCAGTGAATGATGGAGTTAAAGAACTTCTCTGAGAGTGTCAGGAGGCTTTTGATGACTCACTCAAACACTCGGGTCTGGTGAACCAGTGTCTCCTTAAAGTGCACATCGCTCGTCTGGCACTTGTATGAAGCGAAATTCACGTGGGCACTGATCTGCAGCTGCAGTTCTTGGTAGTTTTCTTCTAGTACTGAGTAAGCAGGCTCAGGATCCGTCTCTATCACCTGTAACAAAGGCAGCCGTGTCCTCAGTGATGCAGAGACACCTGCCTCACAGGAATAATGGGGAGATAAAACAGTGCTTCCTACCCAGGCAAATGAGAACCAACTCACAGATTCAAGTTCCAGAAGAAATGATGAGGCCAAACCTAAAATGACTCAGAAATAGGAAAGGAAGAAATTGAACAAGAAATTACTGAGAGCATCACGACTGCACAGGCATGAGTTTTGGGGTCAGATACACTCCAAGAAGGTAGAATAAAGGAAATCATAAAGGTAGGAATAGATATTAATGAAACAGAAAATAAATCTAAAACAGAGAGGACCAATGAAACTAAAAGCTGTTTATTTGAAAAGATTTAGAAAACCTGTGGTGAGAATGATCAAGAAGAAAAAAAGAGAAAATACACATCAATATCATAAATGAAAAGGGAGATATCACCATCCATCCTACAGACATTTAAACAGACGATAAGAAAATACTGTGAATAATTTTATGAAGATGCATATGAAAACTCAGTTGAAGGGAAAATTCCTAGAAGAATAATTTAATAAAATGGACTCAAAAACAAATTTAAAAAACCTAAAGAGTCTTATTTCTATTAAAGAAAATGAATGGTAGTAAAAAAAAAAAATCTTTAAGAAGACCTAAATAGAGAGATATACCTTGCTAGTGGAAAGGATGAATTATGTTATAAAATTATCAATCCTTCCTAAACTGATATATAGATACAATCCAATTCCAATCAAGTGTCCATCAGGGTTTTCACAGTACTTGTTTAAATGGATTAAAAAATTATTTAGAAAAGTAAAGGGCCAAGAATAAGCAAAATACTTCAGAATAAAACAATATGGAGATAATCATGAAAAGATTCATTAAAGTCAAAATATGAGTGATAAATATGGCAAGCACGTTTGCAGACAAAGACAGGAATAAAAGAGTGTATCAAAAATAAAATGACTAATACTCTTATTTTTCTAAGATAATACCCAAGTGCTTTCCAAAGTGGGCTGTACCAATTTATACTCCTACTAGCAAAGAACCACTTTGGAAATGCTTGGGCATTTTCTTGGGAAGCTGAGCATTCACACATCCCGTGACTCAGCAATTCCACTTCCTGTGACGCAGTTTAGGAATATAAACTCCTGCAAATGAACACCGTGTGACATGAACTATAATGCTCACAGAAACACTGTCCACAGTAGCAAACCCCAACTAATTTTCAAAAGAAGAATGGGTAAATAATAATGCACTTCTATATAGCAGGGACATGGGTGTGCTACAGCCGCCTGCCACGATACAGATGACCACACGCAATGACCTTTAAAAAAAATAAAGTTAAAAACTACACTAAACAATATGCTTTTTAGAATGCATAGGTTAATTTTAAAAAGAAATAAAAACAAAAATCAAGGGAATGAGATCCCAGGGTAGCGACCACGTCTTAGAGACAGGCAGGGGTGGGATGGCTGAGAACCACCCAGGTAATCCTGGTTATACTTCCTGTGTTGGGTGTGGGTTCGTCCCTGTTTATTATATTATTAAAAAGAAACCAACGAAGGGGTAATTAAAGGAGGGGCACGCATGGACCAAAGATGGGATTCTGACACAAGAAATAGATTATAATTAACTTAATTCTGGACACTGAGGGGAAAAAGGAAGTAGCTAAAAGAATAGCCATGAGGTTTCTGAAGAAGAAAGAGGTGGGAGGAATTTGCTCAACTAGAAACTAGATATCAAGACTTAAATGAGAGGGACTTCCCTGGTGGTCCAGTGACTAAGACTCTGAGCTCCCAATGCAGGGCGCCTGGGTTCAATCCCTGTTCAGGAAACTAGATCCTGCACACCACAAATGAAGATCCCACAAGCCACAACAAAGATCCTGCATGCGGCAACGAAGATCTTGCATGATGCAACTAAGACCCGGTGCAGCCAAATAAATAAATAATTAATTAATTAAAAAAAAATCCTTCAATGAAAGCTCTACCAATTAAGGTGTGTGGTTCGTGTGGTCCATGTAGTGTGGATGGCAGGTGGCTTGCTTGGAAGTTCAGTTCACCGCTTTGGAAACCCAGGGCAGGTGGAACAGGGACCATTTCCTTTATCCATGAAAGAAGGAAATGATGAGACACTGAGCTTGAGGGCAGAAGGCATCCAAGCATGGCAGGCCTGGCCAGACTGGGGCTTGGTGTCCCTACTCACTTTTTGTTTTGTAGTGAAAGTCCCGGGCGTGTTTCTGAGCACATCCACCCACTTGACCGTGCGCATGCGGTCGTCCCAGTCGGGGACCTGGTCTGCAGGGAGCTGAAACATGATCTTGGAGAGCTTGCACTCGATCCCCATCTTCTTCAGGTTGATGGGCACGTCTGACTTCATGGTCACCGCTATGTCCTTGGCACAGCCAGGGTGGAGGTGGCCCAGCTGGGGAAGAGCCTTGCGTTAGTATTTTGGGGAGTTCAATCCTGAGGACTCTTGATGCCTCATGGTCCCACTCTAGGGGCAGGGTCAAAAGTCTTGGCAAAAAATAATGCATCATTCAAGCCCATATACGTAGACCATCTTAAATAGGTACAAGACGTTCTTAGATAGAAATTTAATCATAAGAACAAGAGCAGCTGGGCTTCCCTGGTGGCGCAGTGGTTGAGAGTCCGCCTGCCGATGCAGGGGACGTGGGTTCGTGCCCCGGTCCAGGAAGATCCCACGTGCCGCGGAGCGGCTGGGCCCGTGAGCCATGGCCGCTGAGTCTGTGCGGCCGGAGCCTGTGCTCCGCAACGGGAGAGGCCACAACAGTGAGAGGCCCGCGTACCGCAAAAAAAAAAAAAAGAGCAGCTAATATTTACCAAACTGTTACATGCTTCAGGCACTATACTAAACCTTCACAAAATTCTACTAACCCCCACGACAGCCCTATGGGATGTACAGCTACCACCCCTATTTGATAGACAAGGAAACTTGTAACTTGCTCAAGGTCATACCATTAATGTTAGAAGATCTGGATTCAGACCCAGGCAGTATGGCTCCAGGTACCACACTCTTAACCACCTGTACTTCTCAACCATATGACCTATACAAATTATGGACCGATGTACACAGTACCTTAGCAGTTCTCAGAGTGTGATCTAGTGACCCTTGGGGGCCCCGAGGTCTTTTCAGGAGTTCACAAGGTCAAAACTATTTTCATCATAATACTAAGATGACATTTGACTTTTTCATTCTCATTTTCTCCTGAGTATATAATGGAGCTTCCTAGAGGTTACATGACATATGATATTGCATCAGATTGAATGCAGAAGCAAATATGAGAATCCAGCTCTCTTCTACTAGGCCAGATATTAAAGGGACTTGTAAAAATGTAGAACATTGCTACTCTTCTCGCACAATTTTGTTTTGGAAAATAAAGCCGTTTTCATAAAAATATGGTATTTATATTAACATGTAATGGGTTTGTTATTATATTTTAAATGAACAAATACATGTTTTTAAAGATTCTCAGTTTTAACTTCTAATGTAAATATTGATAGACATAACCCACATAAACAAAAGCTCTTTGAGGGTCCTCAGTAATGTTTAAGAGTATTAAGGAGTCCTGAGACCAAAAAGGCTGAGATTTGCTGAAGTGTTCCAGATATATGGGAAATCCAATTTGGTTTGTAGAATAAAATCATTTGTGATTGAACATGCATAAATGCACATACACATACCAAATATATACTATATATAGTCCTATATATAGAGTCCTTTCATGTTTCTAATAGATAAGAAACCCCTCCTCCTCTGGAAAGTGAAGGGAGAAGAAAGTTTAATACTTCTCAAGGCTACAACTATGAGTATGAGTGTGTGTGTGTGTGTGTGTGTGTGTGTGTGTGTGTGTACACACGTGGGTGTATACCCGAGTGTGTGCCCGTGGGTGTGTAAATGGACCATAAGAAGCTTATCTCTACCTTCTTTGACTATCACTTCATATCTCTCCAGGAAGCAAAACACTTCTTCCTGAGAGCACCCTAATTTACAGGTGACAAAGTAGGGTCCCCAACCCTCCTCGCTCCAACCCCCTAGAGTTCTGTGCTTGAACAAACTCAGTGGCTGAAACAGAGCAAGAGGCCATGGATACATCCGGTGTCCAGGGAACTCAGAAGTGAGCTGTCTATGAAAAACAAGTGCTGGCCAGAGGTGAGGCTCTGCTGCCACGTGGTCCTAGGCCTTGTTCGAGGTCGAGCTTTGGTTAGCAAATCATAAAATGTGTGCTGTGAGACACTCAAAGAAGGGGTTAGAAAATTCCAGGTAAAACAAAGTTGACTAGGTTTTAATATGCTGAAGGGCATCTAGAATCTGTAGGAGAAAGATGTAACATTTTCTAAATCTCTGTTGTCCACAAAACCCACCACCCCCGTTTTAGCTTTTGGTGAACCACTTTTGCAGGAAAAATGCTCCAAAGAACACACACCATGGGGGACACAGGTCTACACTTGGGGATGGGAAGACTGGGAGCTGTCTTCATCCATGGAGGTCTCCATGGAATTCCTCAACATCAGTCTTGGTGACCTCATTCTCTGCTCTTAGGCCAGAGGGGACATTTCTGGTACCAGGTCGGAGTGAGGGATGCATCCATCCCATCCTATGTATCTGTGGGAATGGGCCGACAATCAAACTGGGGTTGGCTCAGGCCTAAGGGAGTGCAGAAAACAAGGACTGGTTTTCACTTACCTGTGGGGAGAAAGAAACTGTGGCTAAAAGGGGCCATTCGAACCGTATCACATTCACTTGGCTGTGATTAGTGATTGTGAAGCTCACGTTATAGCTGTTTCCAATGTGGCAGTCCCCAAACTGGATGTGGTTCACCAGAGCAGCTAAGGGACAGAAGCAGGGGGCAGTGAGTCCCCTCTTGCCTCCTCTGCAGGCTCACTTCCCCACGGAGGCAGGTCCTAAAAGACATTGTGCCTCACCCTCATGCAACCCCACCTTCCTTGGATGGTTATACTGGAAACGCCTGGAGTCCTTCGCCAGCAAGCTTTCTCTCCTATAGTCTACTTATCCACCCATCCATCCACCCACCCACCCACTCTGGCCCTCACCTCCATTTGTACAAAGGAAAACATAGCTCCCCACTGCCCGCCCGCCAACTCCATTTGTTTGGTGAAACAGTACTATTAAGGGCTGGAATTGCCACACAGAATACACAAGCCCCCATTAAATTTGAATTACAAGTAAATGATGAGTAATTTTTAGTATAAGTATGTCCCATGCAAAATTTTGGGACACAAATACACTAAAAAAATGGGGACTGCTGTGTTCTGACTTTCTAAATCTGGTAACCCTATTGTAAGTATGAAATCTGATGTCTGAACTCGGGTTCACTGCTGGCTCCTGCTTGACCCCTGATAAGAAAGTTGCCACCCTGTAGCTACAAACAGGTGAAACACCAGATACATGAGGAGCACTGATTTTAACCCATGTTGTACGGACTGCCTAGGGCTACACTCCAGGACTATAATTAAGCTCCTAGAGAAACTGTGAGACTGTGTTTATAACTCACTTCATAGCAGTCAGCCACACAATTAGGGTGTTTAGCAAATGCATTTTGATAATAATGAAGAAGTAAATATTCTCCTACCCAAAGAATATCATCAACCAAATGAAGCCGCAGTGCTTGATAAACTGCAGAGCAGCATGTCTTAAGCTCTAATGTTCACACAGATCACCTGGGGATCTTGTTAAACGCAAATTCTGATTCAGTAGGTCTGAGGTGCTGGGGAGGCGTGTGAAATTCGCATTTCTAGCAACTCCCAGGTGATGCTGATGCTGTAGGTTCTCAGCGCATTGAGTAGTGAGGCTGCGGAGAACGGTCTTCTAGAGGTGGCACAAACCTACACCTTCTCTAATTAAACCAGCCCGCCATTTCTCTTAGAATGTCTAGGGTACATGATACAGATGAAACAGAGGATGCCAATGCAAGCCAGCTAAAAGATACAGACAGGGAAAACTACAGAGAGACATGTATTCACTTTTCAGCTAATCTGGAACTTGAATTTCTCTTATTAGCTAAATGGGAGTTTGAGCTCAAAGAATAAGCTCCCTAAGGGACAGACTCTCTCATTAATTACTCTTTGGAACTCCAGGCACATGCACACTGATGCTCCACAACTGTTCTTTGAGGGAACACGTGGATGAATGCAGTGACTGAGTCAGGCATGAGGGAGCATACGGTAACAAAGAGGAGATTCAGTCCTAAATTCCCAGGAAGCTAACCAACCTGTTATTTAAATTTCATTCTTATTTAAAATGAACCACAAGCCAACAGGTGTCAACACCTCACTGCTGCTTCTCTCACCTGCCACGAAGTCTTCCATCATGTTTTCCTCGATGATCTCAGAGATATCTGAGGCCTCCTGGCTGGAGGAAGCCACCAGCCCGTGGATGTTGTCCAAGGTGATGTCATCCTCGTACCCCTCTCCCACCATGTGGATGACTGTCTCCTCGTACCGGTTGTTGATCACTGACAAGTGGATGTTGCCTGCCATTCTCCCAACCTTCTGGGAGTGGAAAACAACATCAAATTCAGCTGTGTCTCCAGGAGGAACAACCAGGGAGGCTGTGTGAGCCTTCTTTGCTGCAACGAGAAGAGAGAGACATGATCTAGAACCAGATTAAAGGAAGATGTATCCATAAAGACCTGGACTCAAGGGATAGCAGCCCTCATGTGGGAATGTGCCTCGCCTGGAGAGGCCATTGGTGACGAGACTGGGCATCTGACTCTGGCTGGGTATACGTTAGTCCTCTAACAAAAGAGCTACTGGGACCCATTGCTCTCTAGAAGATATACTTGCCCTACTTACATTTTGCTTGTGGTTTGTTTTCCTCTATGATGTAGATGTAGGAGGTGGACGGCTTCCCCTTCAGGGAGAAGACTCCTAGTTGGTCCTGCAGGTCAACATGCAACTGGCATAAGGGAAATAAGATTGAGTGTTAAGCTTACAGGCTGCTCATGAGTTCTGAACTGCAGTGAGATACTGTGCTGTTGGGGGAGTACCCCAAAAAATCATTGAGCCTAGTGCCCACTTTTTCGAGTTTCTTACTAAGAGAGATATAATAAATATTATACCTGGAGAGGACAAACAAAAATTTAGCTCAGCCCTTGCTATTCAAATAAGGAACCAGAGGTCCAGAGAGTATAGGTGACTTTGGGATTACCCAGTCAAAATGGGGTTGCCAAGGCCTCCGTTATTGACAGAGGCAGTTGTGAAATATACACTAGACTAGTAAAATGGAAATGAATATTCGTCATTCTGTGAGGGCCTGCATGAATGTGAGTTCCTAAAAACCAGTATCTGCTAGGTACTAACACATTAGTTGCCTGAGAGTGTCATGCTGAGTGTCCTAACAAGATAAGAAGAAAACCAAGGTGGACATCTGATGTACCTGTAGAAAAGGGATGCTTTATAGCCCACTGGAAGCCATGTAGCTGATTAAAAAAACCTAAAGCCATATATCATATTTTATGTATGAGGAACCAGCAGACATTTTTAGAAGATAGTAATGCTGGCACCGTCATGAATAAGATTGAACAATATAAAAAATGAGGCACGAAGAAGGAAGAAATAGTGACATCACACAGGAAGCTTCTGAGATAAAAATATATACATTTAGAAATAAACTTAATAAGAAACTATACAGAGGAATCATATGAAAAAATATTGACATAAAAGAAGATGTAAATAAATGGGCTGGAATCCTACATGTTGTTCCTGGTGGAGAGCCTAAATACTCTAAAAGTAGCAATTCCCTCCTAAATAATGCATAGGAATCCCAATAGGATTTTGTGAGGAACATTATAAAATGATGTCTAACGTTCATCTGAGAGACTGTTAAAAAATCGCTAAGATTAGAAAAACAGGGAATGGGTGCTAATACCTTTTATAAAGCTACAATAATGGAAACCATGCAGGGTAATGGTAAACTAGGAAATATTGACTCAAGACAATAAAGAAATGCAAAACAAAAACCAAACAAACAGCCCCCCCCATCCCCCCCCACCCCCCCGATTTCAGAAGCATCACAGAGCTAAGAAGATAATGAAGAGTAACCAGACCAAGATCTGGAATGTCTAGAGAGGCCAGCCTAACTTTCTGGGCTGTTTTTTTTTTTTTTTTTTTTTTTGCGGTACGCAGGCCTCTCACTGCTGTGGCCTCTCCCGTTGCGGAGCACAGGCTCCGGACACGCAGGCTCAGCGGCCATGGCTCACGGGCCCAGCCGCTCCACGGCATGTGGGATCTTCCCGGACCGGGGCACGAACCCGTGTCGCCTGCATCGGCAGGCGGACTCTCAACCACTGCGCCACCAGGGAAGCCCTCTGGGCTGTTTTTGACCTGGGTCATTTGCCAGTCGGGAAGAGGCAGATGGGAGGCTGAACTGTGCTTTTCTGACGGTCTCTTGGTGTTAAGAGGGCAAAAGTCCTGTGAGGGGTGGGAGTGTTTTCTTTGCTCTAGACTAGGACCCCAAAGGTCTGCACAGTAAGACAAAAGTTAGGCTGGATATAAAGCAGCTCTTGCAAGGATAGCAATCCTGCTCAGAGTTGTCTGTCTAACACAGAAAATCTCAAGCTCTAAAACCAGTTTAAGGTGATCCTGTATTTCTAGTGCCCCCAAGTGCTAGGCAGAAGCAAATGCAAATTGCCTCTGAATAAAAATACATCCTTAGCCTAATTATTTCTAGATTAACTTTTCAAATATAATACAACACATGATCAAAAATAACCAGGCACATGAGGAGACAAGACAACATGGGCAAAAATGAACAGAAGCAGCAGATATCAGAATTAGACCCACTGGGCCTTCAGATTTTGGAATTATCAGGTATAGACTGCAAAATGGCTGTGATTACTGTGTTCAAGAAATAAAAGTGACAATTTTGGCATGAAACTAGAAATCATAGAAACTGGTTATACAGACTTGAAAAACAATCTAATAAAAATTCTAGAACTGAAAAATATAATAACTTAAGAACTGAATGGAAGGTTTAATAGAAAACTAGATATAGCCAAAGGGAGAGTTAATGACCTGAAGGCAGAACAAAAGAAATCATGCAAAATGAAGCCCAGAGAAAAATGGATGGAAAATATAGTGAGGTTGTGAGACACAGAGGATATAATGAGAAGACCTTCCATACATTGACGTGGCTTCCCACAAGGAGAGACGAAACAGAATGGAATAGAAACAATATTTGAAAATACATATAGGAATTTTCCAAAATTGACTCAGAACATCAACTGCAGAGTCCAGAAGCCTGGTGAATTCCAAGAAAAATCAACTAAAAGAAATCCATACCTAGACACATCATAGTAAAACTGCAGAAAACAAATACAAAGGTACAAAGCCAGGGGAAAAAGACTGCCTTAGAGGAACATTTTTGACTTATAAGCTGACACCTCAGCCATAACAATGGAAACCAGAATACACTGGAATAATATCTCCCATTTGCTGAAAGAAAACAACTGCCAACCCAGAGTTCTACAGCCAGCAAAATTTACGTTAAAAATAAAGGATACATTGAGATTTTCAAATAAAAACTGAGAGAATTCACCACTAGCAGACTTGCATTAAGGAAATATTGAAGAGTATTCTTCAGTAGGTAGAAAAAGGATCTCAGATGGTAGGTTGGAGATGCAGGAATGGAGAGCAATAAAAATGGTAACTTCTGGGTGAAGCTAAATGGGTCCTAACCACATCGACAACAACAGTAATAATGTCTGGTAGAATCCAAAGCCCTCCACAAACTGTCCCCTCACTCTACCCTTCTATTTTTTTTTTTTTTTTTTTTTACCCTTCTATTTTTATCTCTCACTGTTCTTCAACCTATACCCTATGCTCTCACAAAGCTGGTGCTTACTAGTTCCTATTTGTACCTTATATATATATATTTTTTTTGCTTCTGTGCCTTTGTCTTTGCAGTTTTCTTTCTCC
This sequence comes from Pseudorca crassidens, assembly GCF_039906515.1. Taxonomy (NCBI): domain Eukaryota; kingdom Metazoa; phylum Chordata; class Mammalia; order Artiodactyla; family Delphinidae; genus Pseudorca; species Pseudorca crassidens. The sequence goes on along the minus strand of NC_090315.1, from coordinate 48,988,654 downwards.
GCCTAGGCTTCACTCACCGCAGTGCCCACTTACGAAGCCCAGCTATACCCTTCGACGCCCAGCTCAAATGTCATTTTATAGTGAAATATTCCTGGATTCCCCTAGATGGGAGTAGATTATTTTCAAAAGTCCTACAGTTCTTTGTATAACACTTACACAATTTATCACTCTTTTTTTTTTTTGTAAAATAAAAACGTAATTGCTGAACCAAAAGTCCCTTCTGATGTTATATCTCTCACCCCTGATGAAGTTCCTTTCTTTTTTCCTTATTACAAATGCAATGTTCATTACAGAAAAAAAAGTGAAAAAATAAGGAAGACACTCAGAACACCCATAATCCTACCCACTCAGCTTGGTGTATCATCATTGCTCACTGCCTTGCACAGTAATTATCAGTGTACCATGTATCAGTGTACTATGTAATCAGACCACGCCTAATTCCCCTCTGAATGTCCCATGTTTTACCCAGGTTAACGTATGAGGAACATCAAAGAAGTCCTCACGAGTTAGGGATGGCAGAAACCCCAAAGTCAGAAGTCTTGCTTCTAAATGATTCTCCCTTTTCACCCCATGCTTCGCCCTCCAGCAGTACCTTGGCAGGGATGGTGCCACTGTTCTTGAGGACAAGAGGCAGCGTCTCTGAATGACCAAGCAGAAGCCTCTTAAAGAGGAGCAAGGGGTTTCCACGTTGGTTGTAGAGAATCGGCCGCACAACGGTCACTCGAGGGAGGTTCCCCTCTCCAACAATGTCAAACGTGAGGCTTTGATTCTTGGCCAGGTTGCTGCAGGGAACAGAAAGATCAAGGCCTGTCAGCCTAGCACGGCAGGAATGACATTGCACAGAGAGTGTGGCCTGCTGCCCTGCTGGAGGAGGGGGAGCTGGGGAGCTGGTACCTGGGCAAGCCGTCCAAGGTGGCCTCAAAGATACACTGGTAGGTCTGCATGGTCTGTGGGGTGAAGGACACCGTGGCAAAGGCATGTGAGCGGCTGGCAACACACATCTTGTTGGGTTCCACTTCAAAGATCTCAGTGATGCGGGCAAAGATCTGGATGGGGGCGGGGAGGAAGCAGGGATCGGGGTGTGTGCCCCTTTGCATTTGCACAAGGCTTGCTGCTCACCTCTACAAGCCCTGCTGTGACATCTCCCTCCTCTAAGCTCTGCAGTAGGCATGTCCCACTGCTGGCACAGTCATGATTCTGGAAGGAGCGGCCTGGGTACTCAGGGACCCGCCCCTGAGCAATAATCGGCCAGACCTGTGATCTTGGACTCAAACAGATGAACTAAACCATATCTCAGATAGTCAGATGCCCTGGCCACTCCACCACCACCCCCACACAAATAGATTAAGATGCCAGAGACCCCTGGTGGCTGCTGACGTGGGGCTGAGGTGGAAGCCAGACTAGAGAAAGGAGCAGTGGAGACACCATGTGTGAGAAACCCGTGGCTCCTGGCAGATGGGGAGCCACGGCTGGTCTTCTGAAAGCTGGATTTCGGGTGACAGTTCCAGTCCCACAGACCTCTGGCTACACGCTGTGTTCTGCCCTGCGTGTGAGGTCTCGGATTCACTGAAGCAAACCTTGCTATGCTGGGGCCATCTTGAGTGGGTCTCTGCTCCTTCTAACTCCAAGAGCTTTGGCTTCTGCAGCACTTTCTCTGCTCCTGTCTTAGGCCAGTGTTTGGGGAAGACTGTAGGGACTGTAGGGACCCCTGGAACGGCCTCAAAAGGATTTTTTTATTCTCACGGGAGGCAGGTGGGATTCAAGACTGACTATTCCTTCTTGTGCTTAAGCTGAGAGCATAAGGTTTCTTTCCTCTTTCCAAGGAATAATCTGCAAATTAAGGAGGAAGATGACAACATGATGCCTGCAAATCCCTGTTAAAAACCGACCTTTGTTTAGAAATCAGGCTTGCTCACTTTTTATGTTTTTAGAACAGAATAGGGAGAAAGCTGCCCTTTCCTGTCCCCAAAAGGTCAGAAAGTGATAACAGTCTCTCAAGCCGTCTCTCAACTGTCTGCGGTGACAGTCTCCCGGAAATGCACACTACTTTTGGCTCTAGACTAGACCAGCCCTCTCGGCCATCTCCCTACCGCCATCAGCCATGAGAACAAGACCAACTCTGGGGCACAAGGGCCACCTGGGCCGAGATTCTACCTTTGGGCAGAGAACTGATGTGGCTGAGCTGACACTAGGCAGTGTTTGCAGTACATTGACTGGAAATTACGGGTGAGTGAAACCCACTGACTTAGCCCTCTCTTTTGGTACCCTGAATTTTCTGTTCCACTGCGAGGGAAAAGGGTCTCAGTATGGTCTGACTTAGACAGGGAAGGCAGTTTTGGTCTGGAAGACCCTGAGATGGACACTTATTATTTACCTTGCATGTAGATGAAGCCTGGCTTTAAACCAAGCCTTATATCCCTAGGCTCTGGGACCTAGGGGAAGAATTCAGCATTTCTGAGCCTCAATTTCCCCAACTATAAAATGGGGATAATAATACAAAATCTGATACTACAAACTTCTGAGGATGAAATGAGATAATAAATGAAAATCACTTAGCACAGTGCTCGACATACAGCAGGAGGTCAATAAATGCTCACCATTTCACCTTACACTTCTAGTCTGACACCCCCCAAATCTCCCTCGCCACCAACATGCCACCTGAGCAGGCTTCATGACCCGATCTTTGGCTCTCCCCACAGTGCTTTGTCCCGTAGACACGTGAGTGTCTGATGGAGGAGTGCACTGCTCCGTCGCGTGAACCAGTTTATCAGAGAGGTACCCAGAGGAGACGCCCACTGGGATAAACATATGCCCCCTCATATAAATTCCAGGGGGCCTGAGAGCCAGATAATCCCCATTCACAATACAGGCTCCAGAGCAGGGGTTTCCAAGAGCTCTTGCCCTGGCTTTATGCCAACCATGGTGGGCCGGGGCCACTGGGGCTACTCACCTTGTTGGAGACGGGCTTAACCACAATGTTCACGTCACAGGCGATCTTTCCCATGTTGCAGATCTTGAACCGAGCCTTGGCCTGATGGCCCACCAGGACATTGCAGAAGATGAACTTGTTCTCGTCCTCCACAAACAGTCCCCCGCTCTCTATGGTCTGCAGGATGCTGTACAGGTTGGCGCTGCTCCAGATTTGGTGCTCCTCAAATATCAAGGTGGTGTTGTCGGTCACGAAAGCTGGGGAGTGGAGGGAAGGCTGTGAGATGAAGGCTGAGAGCTCGATTCCTGCTCTCTGCAATTCCTAATTTGGAGGTTTAGACTCCAGCAAAGGACAATCACAGAGGGGAATTCACACAAGAAGGTGTGAGGGATGGGACAAATTCTGTCTTCTCTTCCTCTTTTGGACTGCTTTTGCTGGTCTCAACCACCTTTTCTTCCCAATGGTAAGGAGGATAAGATCCGGGGTGAGCTGAGGAAGGGAGGAGGCATTTGGCCCACTTTGGTGAGAGGCTGCAGGGGACCTACAGCCAGAGCAAGAGGAGCTGTCTCCGTGCTTCATCTGAGCTCTTTCTGGGTTAAAGTTGTAATACACTCAGTCATTGACCACTGTTCTCTGTGCATATGTTACAGGGAGTGGCCTGGCCATGAGCAGGATTCAGTGTTTCTGGGTTCTGTGCCATATCCCATTGCACCATCATTCCCAGGTAACAATATCCATCTGAGAATCCCAGACCAAACTCAGGAAGACCAGGAGTTTAAAGCTGCACATCCCCTTCTAGGTGTGCATGCCCTGTAAGTCTATAAGGAAAAATATGGCTGAAGACACCACAGGAAGATCTAAGGTCCCAAAGGAAGAAGCCCAGCCACGTCTATTAGGCATCTGCAAGGGAGGGGGTTCTTACAGAGGAAGGAAGGTCTTTTAAGGGGTGCTGTCCCATCTGAGTGCCCAGTACCTGGCTGACAGGCTTCGGCCAACAGGCTGTAAGGAATGCCAGTGGGCTGGTCTCTTGGGTCTCGGTCAGAGATATCAATCGCTAGAGATTCCTCACATCTTCCCACAGGGTCAGCCACACAGTCAACGGTCACGACCTGCATTCCTCCGGAAGGGATGGAGCCAAACCCAGGGTACACGGTGAACATGCCGAGGGTGCAGCGAGCCTGCAGGAAGGGTGGGAGGGGCAGGAGGGGCAGAGGCAGAGTGGGTGGCAGAGTCTGAGCCCTTCCACCAGAGTCATGAGATGGTGTCAAGAGGGACTGGATGTGGGGGGGGGGTTGGGGGGCTCTCGCCACAGGCTCTCTCTGGGCCCAGCTCTTCTCCTGGAGGCAGGGAGAGTCTGGGGGGTCTCCAGGGACAGGCTTTCTCGGCACTTCTTTCTATGCACATTCCTTCTGAACAGTCATGGTTAAGTGGGGGTCTAAGGGAACAGACACATTCTACATAGTACAACACTTACCCAGATGGGAAACAGGGGTTAGGATTATGGACTTTTGAGTCAGATGCTCCTGGGTTTGAATCGCAGCCCTGCTGTGTATTAACTGTTTGACCTTGGACAAGTGACTTCTCTGAGTCTTAGTTTATCAGTAAAATGAAGCTAAACACTTTACCCTGAGAGCACCGGAGGCTTCAATAAAAGAATGTGTATGAAGCAATTAGCAAAGCATCTGTGCTCAAAACATGGGGTGTTATCATATACTTCTCTGGTTCTTAGGAGCTTCCTTCCTTTCTTATTTTTTTGCCCTCAGGCTTATTGAGATATAATTGACATATAACATTGTATAAGTTTAAGGTGTATGACATGATGATTTGATACCTGTATATATTACAAAATGATTACGTCAATGACTTTTAACAGCTACCAGGAACAGCAGGATTTCATTCCTCCATCTTTCTGGAGCCCCTCCCTCCATACACACCTTAATTGTAGTGTTCAGCATGTTGCTTGTCAATTGCTTATTTACCCTCTGCTTTTTATAAGTGTTTAAAATATTTCCTCTACATCCTTTTAGAACCACATCAGACAATGTTATAACTTTTTCTTTGGCAGACGTAATTTAGAAAATTCAAGAGGAGAAGGGAAGTCTATTGAATTTACCCACATAATTGCTTGCCATGTTTTTTCTTCCTTCTTGATGCTCCATGATTCCTTCTTTTATTGTTTACTTTTTGTTTAGAGAACTTCCTTTAGCCATTCTTTTAGGAGAGATCTGCTGGTGACAAATTTAGTTTTCCTTCATCTGAGAAGATTTTGATTTTCCATTCATTTCTGAGGGATATCTTTGCTGGATATAAGATTCCGGGTTCACAGTGATTTGCTTTCCACACTTGCAAAATGTTGTGCCATTTCCTTTTGGCCCCTCTGGTGTTTGGTAAGAAACCTGCTGTCATTTAAATAGTTTCCCCCCTATATGTAAGTATGTAAGGAGTCAGTCCTCCCTCATTGCTTTCAAGATTTTTTGTCTTTAGTTTTTAGAAATCTGACTATGATGTGTGTTGGTGTGGATTTCTTTGGGTTTGTCCTGTTAGAGATTTTCCCAGATTCTTGTATTTGTAGGTTTAAAAATTTGCCAAATGTGGGAAGCTTTTAGCCATTTTTTTCCTTGAGTACCTTTTCAGCCCTACCTACTTCTTTTTCTTTTCTTTTCTCTCCTTTTTATTTATTTATTTGTTTTTTTGGTGTCATGATCTTTATTTATTTGTGGATTTATGTTATTAGTTATGTTTTAGGACAAACATGAATTTCCATTCTTTGAAAACAAAGCAGCTTTGTAGAGGTTTATTCTGAATTATTTTACACAAAATAAAAATAAGGAAATATTTTTGTACATTCACATGATAGGACATTTCATAGGAATCAAAATTATATTTATGAAAGGTTTTAATGACTTAGGAAAATGCTTATGAGAAAGGTAGGTGAAAAAATAGTATAAAGTTATTAATATATTACCTCAATTGTGCACATATGCCAAATATTATCAGTAACTAACTCAGGGTGATGGGATTAGGCATTGTTTATGCTTCTTTCTATCAATATTTTACTTTTCAACTAGAGTAAGAAAAGACTATTTTCCTTTTATAACAACACTAAAAAAACACTAAATGAAGGAAATAGATAATCAACAAGGACACACTACATAGCACAGGGAACTCCACTTAATACTCTCCAATAACCTACATGGGAAAAGAATCCGAAAAAGAACAGACACACATGTAGGTACAACCAAATCACCTTGCTGCACACCGAAACCAACACAACACTGCAAATCAACCATACTCCAATATTAAACAAAACAGAACGAAACACTAAATGAGAGATTCACAAGGAAAAGCCTCCATCTATGGTTGCTTTCCATTTATCCAAAGAGATGAGACGGAGAAGGCAACGTACCAGGTTTATTCAGGCTGATCAGTCCCACCAAAGGGAAGAGAGGCAGCATGCTCAACTCTCCCCACATATGCCTTCCTAGTTTGGCTCCTAACCCTTCTCCAAAGAATCTCACTCCTTCTTTCTCTCCTTTCAATATCCCCTACCCTGACCCCCCCACCACCACAAATTCCATCAGACTTTTCTCCAGGGTAGAATGAGCTAGTCCACCATTGCTCGATGACCAGTTATCATTTTTCTTCATTTGCATATGCTTTTAAAATAGCGTATTATACATCCTCCGCATTATATGTACATATATCCTATAAGGACATTATAATATCCTTAAACTAAGTGGAGACTTTGTAACAGAGTTTGGGCTGAATCCTCTGCTCCATTTGCTTGAATGCCAACTGTGTTCTTTCCTCACTTCACTGGTGAAGTAGTAGCTGGAATGTAAACAGCCATCCACGAGCACCGCCTCCTTACCCTACCTGTGTCTATACAGGGACTTTCTGACCTTATTCTCTCAAATGCACTAACGTAGTATATTTCTAATAACATGGCATACACATTTTTACATGATTATAGCTCTACAAACACTGTAACCCAATAAAGGTTATTTCTTGAACTATTAAGCAACTTAAGTAGTGTAATTACTAATACATTTCCCTCTTTAATACAGTACACTTTCTTTCTGAAGGTAAGAGTGGAGAAGTAGAGCAGAGAGGAAGGAAGGAAGAAAAGAAGAAAGAGGAACCATGGAGAGCGTCCCAAAGTTGTAACTAATTTGGGAAAGTAGCATAAAATAAAGCCTCTCCAAAGTGACATAAAAAATAGAATGCTTCTATTCTCTTTGTGTCACTCATCACCCAGTAGTCCTGGGAGGCCCTGAACTGCAGGGTAGGAACCCCTGCTTGAAGCAAAATAAGAAAGAGTATTGCTACACCTTCTGATCAATTTTAATTAGTGCTGTTCATCATATATTTTTAGCTTTTTGAACACACGGTTATTACATTAAACTATGTGACTTCTTTAGTCAATGAATTGTGAGCAGAAGTAAAGGGCGTCACTTTCAAGAGGTAATTTTAAGAGACAATGTGTAATTTATCACACTGTCCCCTTCTGTCTGCCATGGCAACCCAAAAGCCTGGGTCTGAGTGTAAGGGCAACCCAGCGCAGTGTCCTCCTTCCTCCCCCATAGACATTAGTGAGAAATACTGAATAGAATTTTGTTGTTTAAAGCTATTGATAACTTTTAGGGTTGCCTGTTACCATGAGAATAGCAGACCCTGACTGATACTAATGCCGGTTTAAGTTAATAGCAAACGCTGGCTTGCTCCGCAGCCCTACCTATTTCCTACCTCTTTCTGGAACTCTGATGACAGGGTTGTTAGATTTTTTGTTATAGTTCCACAGGTCCCTGAGGGTCTCTTCACTCTTTTCCCATTAGACTAAACAGACTTTCAGTAGACTCAAAACAGTCTATTTTCTCTTTTTCTTTATATTGGGCATCCTAAGACACCTAAGATTGGACATCTCTTGTAAAGATGTCAACAACCTAATCCCTGGAACCTGTGAATATATTACCTTACATGGCAAAGGGACTTTGTTGATATGATTGAATTAAGAACCTTGAGATGGGGATAGTATCCTGTACTATCCTCGGCCCAATGTAATCACAAGAGTCCTTAGAAATGGAAGAAGCAGACATAAGAGAGTTAGAGGGAGATGTGACTATGGAAGAGGCTGGAGTAATGTGATATGAGAAGGACCCGATCCACCATTGTTGGTTTTGAAGATGGAGGAAGGGAATCATGAACCAAGGAATGCAGGTATCCTCTAGAACATGGAAAAGGGAAGAAAGTGGATTCTCTCCTAAAGTCTCTAGAAAAGAATGCAGGTATCTTGCCAATACCTTGACTTTAACCTAGTGAGACCTGTATCAGACTTCTGACCTACAGAACAATTTAAACAAGGGAAACAATTTGTATTGCTTTCAGCCACCAAGTTTCAGGTGATGTGTTATGGGAGCAATAGGAAGCAGACACAGGAATTTCTATTTTTCTGGCTTCAAGTTCACTGAGTCTTTCATTTCCTCCATTCTGTTGTTGAATCCATCCACTGAGTTGTTTTTGTTTGTTTGTTTGTTTGTTTGTTTTTTTGTGGTACGCGGGCCTCTCACTCTTGTGACCTCTCCCGTTGCGGAGCACAGGCTCCAGAAGCGCAGGCTCAGCGGCCATGGCTCACGGGCCCAGCCGCTCCGAGGCATGTGGGATCTTCCCAGACCGGGGCACGAACTCGTGTCCCCTGCATCGGCAGGCGGACTCTCAACCACTGCGCCACCAGGGAAGCCCTATCCACTGAGTTTTAAACTTTGGTGATTCATCTTTTTCAATTCCAAAATTTCCATTTGGTTCTTCTTTATATTTTCTCTTTCTTTGCTGAGACTTACTATATTTTTATTTCTTCCAAGTATATTTGTAATGGCTTTTTGAAACATTATGCTGGTTGCTTTAACATCTTTGTCAGATAATTCTAACATCTTGGGCATCTCGGTGTCAGCATCTATTGCTTATCTATTTTCACTTAGTTTGAGATCTTCCAGGTTCTTGGTATGCTGAGTGATTTTCAGTTGAAACCTGGATATTTTGGGTATTATATTATGAGACTCTGGATCTTATTTAACTTCTGTTTGAGCTGGCTTTCTCTGACACCACTCTGGCAGGGGAGGGGGGTAACACTGCCTTGTTACTGCCAGGTGGGGATAGTAGTCCAGATTCTCCACTCGGACTTCTTAGGGTGGGAGTTCCAGTTCCCCACTAGTCTTTGACTAATATTTCCCTTGTGGGGAGGGGTAAGAGTGTCTCATTACTGTTCTGCTGATTCCATGGGTTAGGAGGTCCCCTGGGGGGGATGAGAAGGATGTCTCATTACCACTGGGTTGGAGTGGAAGTCAAGGCTCCCCATGTGGTGTTGCCATTGACAATGGTGGAGGTGATGGTGGGTAATGAATGTCTGGCTCCCTACTGAGTGTTCTTGGACATCACTTTGGCAGGGGGTCAGGGCACCTCATTATAGCCTGGATTGAGTGAGAAGTCTCGGCTCCCCACTGGCCTTTGCTTGAAATATGTGGGGTAGGACCACAGATTTCTCTGTCATGTTTGACTGTAATATTACAGTTCTTGTCTGAAAGTTTTCTGTCTTGCTAGGCTACCTTTTCCTGGTCCTTTGGCTAGCGGGAGAAGGCTTTTGTTGGGGCCTTTTTTGGTCCGTGCTTGTTGATGTTTCTGGATTGCTGGCTCCCTCAGCACCCGATCTAGGGTATACGAAGCAAAAAGAAGTCAGGGAACTCATCACTGTGATGTCTATTGGGTCCCAAGGACCCTAGCTGGTGTGATTTTTTCTCTCCATTTTTCAGTCTTCTGTGTTTGTTTTATACATAATGTCCATGGTTTTTAGTTGTACTTAGTTGGAAGACTAGGGAAAAAGATGTCTACTTCATCTTACCAGATGTAAAAGTCTTCAAATCTCCTTTTATTTTATTTTTTTGACAGGGAAAAGAAAGTAGAGTTTATTGGTGGGCATGGGTAGGGAGGGGGCGGCTCCAAGGCTCTTATGAGTGCAGGGCCCGCCATTTGTCCAGGGGGCCACGATTAGGGATGTACTTGACCCCACAGCCAACTGGAATGAGCCGCTTTTCTGCCACCATGTTTTCAAATTCATCTGCATTAAACTTAGTAAATCCCCACTTCTTGGAGATGTGGATCTTCTGGCGGCCAGGGAACTTGAACGTGGCCCTGCGGAGGGCCTCAATCACATGCTCCTTGTTCTGCAGCTTGGTGCGGATGGACATTATGACCTTGCCAATGTGGACCCTGGTCACTGTGCCCTGGGGCTTTCCAGAGGCACCACGCATACCTGTCTGGAGCCTAGATTGGGGACAGCATGCCAGTCATTAATGTCCACTGGAAAGGGCTGTCTCCAAGGTCCCTTAGGGCAACCCGTACAGGCAACAGGCCGCATACACTACCGAGGAGGCTGCTGTTTGCAGCCCTTGCGCACCGGGCCCCCATGGGGAAAAGAGCACAGTCGGCTTAACTGGCTGCAATCTCCTTTTATTTAAGCCAATCTGAATGGGCTTCTATTTCATATCAACAAATGATTCTTGATTGAAATACTTATGAAGAGTAGAAACTAATTTTAAAGCAATGAGGAGCCAATGAAGGTTTTAAAGCAAAAGAGGATATCCAAATTAAAAGCCATAACTCCTTATTTCAAGAGGAAAGTGATATTTCATTATAACTATTTAATATTCCTGCCATAGTAGGAATATTCAAAATTCAAATCCCACTATCCTAGGGAGGTATTTGTTGCTAGAACTAGTTGGCAGGTTTCTGTTGCTAGAACACAGGGGTTTCTGTGAAAAAGGAAAAGGGTGCTCACCTGGTTTGTGGCATTTACGTCTTTCTGAACAGAGTCAGAGAACTTGGTTGCCTTAGAAGGTCCAGTCCTGTAGAGGCTCTCTCTTTCCCGGGATCTTGCATGTCTAACACGGCTGACGCTGCTTAAAGAAGCAAGAGCATACCCTCAGGTTGGGGTGGTCATTAAATACCACCTGCCTGTCTGCTTGCAAGGTCCCTTCTCCTTGGAATGGAGGAAAGGGCCTTTCCTTGCCCAAGAGGGCATCGGGGAGCATAGCCGGCTTATTCATCATCAGCCAAACTCATTGAACAGTTGTGAAAGAAGTAGGCAGAAATTATACTTATTAACTATGATTCATAAGGACATTGAAGTTTACTGCAAGTAAATAATAATTTTAAACGTTTACTTGAGTTCACTGGAAAGTTGTGTGTGGAAATTATTTGTAGACCTCAAATCTTTTATCACTTAAAAAGTGCAATGGCAAATAGATTAAATTCTGTCCCTCTTCTTCACATTTAGAGTCACGGTGTTTTTAAGACTTAGTGTAAACAATAGCACAAACACAGGTTTTGGTAGGTGTTCACTTCACTCGAAACTAGTTTACCCAATAATTGGTTTTTTAGAGGCCAGTTCACCTAAAATATTCAAATGTATTTGAGGTACAATTTTAAACTTTTGAGAGTTTTATATATTTGAGAATTCACTTGCTTAATGACCAGAACAACTGGAGTTTGAGTGCTTTGCATGAATTTGTGTATGCTAAGATGAAAAATAAATTAAAATTAAAACCAATTTAAAGCAAAACAAAATTATAATACCTATAAATAAACATTATTAAATTATAAAATAAGTAATAAAAAATTAGGTTGAAATTAGATTTGGAAGAAAGAGACTTTAGACAGTTTAATTAAAAATGTCTTAATATGTTCAAACTTTGCCAAAATGGAAGAGGAGATCGACAAAAATATAAAACAATTACGAACAATGTAAAACTGTATGTCTGATTTAAAACAATTAATTAGGAAGTCAATCTTAAATTACTAATTATTTAGAAAGTCAATTCATTTGAAAGTCAAGACAAAGTACCTGGGAACTGGTAAAAACAATCCCTAATTTGTCAAAAAGGAATATGACAAATAAAAGCCAAAAGCACTCAGAAAGGTAAATGGTTTTGATTAATTGATTGACAGCCACCTTTTGAAGAATACAGAGTTTTGCTGTTGGAACAATTACTAAGTTAGCTGTTGTGATAAAGTGTCTTCATGGGGAGAAGGTAAAAACAGTCCCGGGAAAGAAGGCCCTCACCAGGCTTTCTCTAGTCCAAATTTCCAGGGTACCCTTTGCCATCCCCCATGATGAAGCACAGCTATGATTCCTTTTGATTTAGCTTGCTGTTATAAATCCTACAGAATGACAGATAGGACAATGACTTACTGGTAAGTAATGCAGCACACTAGGAGCACCAGGACAACAGACACAATCCCATGCAGAAGATTTTACATTTGTTCAATTAAAATGTATCATATATTGGACAGCAGTTGGAAAGCATGTGAAGTTTGGAGTCAGACATGTGGGTTCAGAACTGAGATCCACTGATGATTTCTTCCATAATCTTGGAGGAGTCACTTCTAAACCTTAGTAACCTTACCCACAAAAGGGGATTGGGGGTGAATTTAGATTAACTATATGAAAGCTCATTGTAAAATATGAAGTACTGATTAACCAGGGAACGGTGTGAGTTAAGAAAATACTTGTCTTACATTTTCTTCTGATGGAGGGCGCTCTCCCCTGTCAGCCTATAGAGGGTGTATTTGAAATCGATCACACCTCGATTTTCTATGGTGAAGGAGGAGCTTTTGCGCGTGCCACAGATCAAAGCCCCGAAGTTGATGATGGAGGAGGGGATGATGCTGTATCTGGAGAACACGGCATTCACAGAGATCTTAATTGGGATGCTGGAAATGACTTTACCTCCTTCTGAGATACTGGGCTCAATAATCTAGAAAGGGAAAAAGGATTGGGAAGATGTCAGCCACCAGCATAACTCCAGAATTTCCATGACTGTCCACTTCATTCCGTATTTCCTTCATTGACATGAAGCCAAGTTCTCTGTATCATTCTCTTCATATTATTGCATCATCAATACGAGTAAATGCTAACATAAAACTTAACGTGTACCAGCCGTGGGTCAAAATGCACCACGTGTGCCTCCCATTTTCACTTCCCTTCTCTTCACTTTGACTTGAAACTCAGTTTCCCTATCTCTGGTCTTGTCTCTTCCGAAGACCAGGGGTCACATTTCTGCTCTGGGGTTGTCAATTTCTGATGACTCTGCATACCTCCCACCCGACCTACCCGTGCCTATAGTTCCCTAAGCCCTGGTGTATCCTCTCTGGTTGCCACCAGGCCAGCACCCCCTTTCCCCCCCCGGAGCATGGGTTAGACTGCGTACGCTTCCTTTAGGCGTGAGTCCCACGAGCCTGCCACCGTGTGAGTCCTCCCTTTGAGCTCGCTTACCTGACAGCGCAGAACTGGCTGGTGCTCCATCTTCACTTCCTTTTTTGCACGGAAGAGCACCTGGACATTTGTGGGTTTTTCCACTGCGGTCAGTGAGCCCTTCTTGGGTTGGACTGAGATCATGGAACTTATATTCGTTGCTGAAATCCCTAAGGAGTCCACAGAAAAGCTGAGAGGCAAGAATAAAAAGTCAGTTTTAGTCATTATCTAGGGAACCCAAGACACTAGAGATGAGACTCTAGACGGTTAAGTGCCTGCCATGTCCCCAGCCCTGTTTAACCACTATGCGTAGCAGTGTTCACTGTGCTTTGTACTCTGTGACCACCCCTCCTTAGCCAGGATTGACCAGGCCAAGCATTGGTGCTTGAGGCAAAGACAGCCATCTCTGGCCTGCGGTTAAGAGGGGTCCTTGCAGGAGAGCTGTGTCTAATAGGAACATGTGATGCTGGATAAGGACCAACTAAATCAATTCATTTCTCTCCCTCCCTGTCTCCCTCTCTCTCTTTGTCCCCCTTCCTTCCTCCCTCCCTGCTCTGAGACTGAATGCAGCACACACAGAGGCAACAGTGATGCAGAAGCCAGAGGATCTAAGGGAGGAGAGAAAGGGCGGGGGCAGAAGTCATGCAACAGAGGTGTTCAGAAGTGAGGCCACGGCCCAATGCAGGTGAGGTGAAGGGTCACAGAGAAAAACTGACTCACGAGATGCCAGGGGGACTGGAGCTGGAGCAAGAAACTGAAGCTGAGGCGAGACACCTGCAGTTGCCGTGGGGACCCACATGTTATCCCCAGTAGGGTCCAGGAGACCTGGCCCTTCGTTGCTATGTGCATGGTGCCTGTGCTTCCTCACTCCCCTGCACATCCCTTCAGTGAACCCTGATCACTTACTCCAACCCAAGGGTGCCTCTGTTCCATGAAGCCTAAAAGAGCAGAGCTAACGCCCTGTCATAATCTAAAACAAAACTCACGACGGGCAGGATTCCAGTTTAGCTTTTATTTATATTTATTTATTTCAATTTAGGGTTCTAAGGAACGGTAGTATTGAGGTGGGACTGTTCTAATTTCGGCAATATTTGAACTAAAGCGAAATTATCATGAATACGCTGAATGCCTCCAGGTCTGCCGGGGGAAGTTCCTTTATCAACTCTGAATTCTTCTGGGGGACGGATGACCTTCCATAAAATCGATTGGCCGTAGGTGCTGGCACTGCCTGAGGGACCTCCTCCCCCCCTGCACCCAGCGTCACGCTTTCCTCTCTGAGGAATCTCCCTTATTTAGTGTTTCATTTTTAATCTCAAGGATGAGCACAAGCTGGAGCTCTATTCCACCAGGCCACCACTTGGAGTCTATAATACAGTAGTTCTTAAAATTAAAAAAGAAAACTGGAAAATCCCTCGGTCTTTACATGAAATCCTATGTAGACTGCCAACTTACGAAACAGAGAGGAGCTGAGAGCAGGGCAGGATGGCTTAAGGCCATCCTGGCTTTAGACCGCCACCTCCGGTCTCTCACTCCACCCCTAAGACCATACCTCACCCCAGTATCTCCTCCTCCCAACCTCCCCCTGAGGCTCTCCCCCGACCCCCAGACCCCTGTGGCTCCAGGCTATAGAGCAGTTGGGATTCTATTCACCTGAAGCCAAGAGGAGCTAACAGCAGAGATGGTTCTTATGATTTCCCTGATCGACTTTTTAAAAATATCTCTCAGGCAACACACTTCTTGCCGTGAGTGGATGTGGATGACCACATGCTGTCTGATTTTTAGGTTACCTGAACATGACCTCGTGTTTCCCACGGTTCTTCAGTTGCAGGGGCTGTTTCACCTCCTCCATGACCCTCACAATCCCAAAATCGAGGCCTCCTTCAGTTCCTGCAGAAGCCAGGGGCCGGGGTGGGAAAGGGTGGGATGAGTGGGCATGGCAGTGAGAAGCAGGGGAGCTTCCAGTTGAAGTTCACACGGAAAATCCACGGCGACAATTTCAGAGAATCTGTTTTCTGAAAACACTGTGCCTAGAAAAGCCTCTTGTAATTGAGCCTTAGTAAACAAACAACAGACACTGCTCTTGCGCCCAGTTCAGTGGGGTGGCTCCCTCTGGCTTCTATCCTAGGACTACTGTTCTTCCTTTCACGTCTCTCATTAGCTAAAACTCCCAGTGTTGAAAAAGATTTTTGAATCATGTGTATAATATTCAGAATTGGGATATAACGTATACATCTGTATTGTTATACTTTGCATTATGTCATAAACATTTCCCCAAACAATTAAAAACTCCCAATAAGTGTGATTTTTTTTTTTTTGTGGTATGCGGGCCTCTCACTGTTGTGGCCTCTCCCGTTGAGGAGCACAGGCTCCGGATGCGCAGGCCCAGCGGCCACGGCTCACAGGCCCAGCCGCTCCACGGCATGTGGGATCTTCCCGGACCGGGGCACGAACCCACGTCCCCTGCCTCGGCAGGTGGATTCTCAACCACTGCGCCACCAGGGAAGCCCCATAAGTGTGCTTTTAATGGCTGTATAATATGGCTGTTTCATAATTTACAATATTATTCCTACAATAATAATATTTCATTATAGATAGACATTTAGGGTATTCCTAATCTTCCATTATTATAAATAATTCTGCAGTAAGTGTTGTTGTACATAAGACTAATGACATCCAGGCAAATATGTAGCTTTAACATTCTACGAGTCTTGCTGAGTAGGAGACCTATCGGAGGAAGGAGGGCCCTAACCTGGGTGTTGGCGCAGTGTGGTAGGCAGGATAATGCCCTGCACCACCCCCACTCCCTCCCCTGCAAGATGTCCACGTCCTAGTCCCTGGAACCTGTAAATATGCTAGCCTACATGGCAAAGGGGAATTACGGTATTAGATGGAATTAAGATTGCTAATCATCTGACTAAAATAATGGAGATTATACTCGATTCTCTGGGTGGGCTCCAAGTAATCACAAAGGTCCTTAAAAGTAGAAGAGGGAGACAGAAGTGGGCGAACCAGAGAGATGGCAGCGTGAGAAGGACCTGACCCAACATTGCTGGCTTTGAAGATGGAGGAAGGGGACCATGAGCTGAGGGACGTGTGTGGCTTCCAGAAGGTGGAGAAGGCAAGGAAACGGGTTCGCCCCCAGAGACTCCAGAAGGGGACGCAGCCCTGCCAACACTTTGCTTTTAGCCCAGTGAGATCCATTGCGGACTGCTGACCTAAAGAACTGTAAGATAATAAATATGTATTGTTTTAAGCCATAAAGTTTGTGGTAATTTGTTAGGGCAGTGATAGAAAAACAACACAGGCAGGCAGATAAGAGCTCACTCTCAGATGACTGTTCAGAAGAGAGCTCTGCAAATTTTATATTTTGACCACGCCTTGTTGTCTCCAGTTGGAGAAATTAAGATTCATAGTAACATTGCTAACATCACTTGAACTTGCGTGATTACTATTTACCTAAATTCCACCTCTCTCCCCAACAACCACTGATCTTTCTCTACACAAGAAACATACTGCCTAAAAGATGTGACCTCTAAACACCCTTTCCTTGAAGGGGTCAACAGACCTTTGGGGAAGCTGATGTCCAAGGCAACGTCGTAGGACTCTGCAAAGATCAGGATGTTTTCAATCTGAACGACACCAACGAGGTTGTCTGGATCTAAAATCTGTAGGGGTAAGAGAAATTCTTTTGTAAAAGCAAGACCCACAAGGTGCTTGGAGCCTGAACTATGGAACATGCAGGAGGAATCATGAAGAAGGGGCTATGGTAAGGAACATTTTTGAAATGTATTCAGCTTTTGTTTTCACTGAGCATTTGGTAGGATGAGTGTTCTTCGTAACACCCTTTGGGGAAGGCTGGTGTAGACAATCAATACAAGGATGGGGAAATGGGACTGCATTTTCCAACCTGTCCACTTACTGGGTTTCAATTATTTGCATGATTGTCACGACCTTACTGAAGTTTGGGTTGTGAGTGTACATTGCAGGAAAGTGTTCTTTGAACTTTCAAGTCAAATAAACCTGAAGAGCATTTTTCTGACAGTTGAAATGAAAAACACTTATATTCTAAATTATCCTTGCTTTACTAATTTTATAAATCTGAACCGTTCTGTCTCTGATTCAACCTGTGAGTCAGATTTTTCATATAAAATAAGTGCTAGATTTTTCATACAAAGTAAGCGTTTAATGTTTCTCTTTTGGAAATTTCAGATTTTAAAAAAACGAACATCATTACTATTGGAAATGTGAAAAAAAAGCAAGACTCCTAGCCTCCATCGCCTCCCTGTCCCTTCTGCTGTCACCCCTGGTGGTAGCACCTCCCTCACTGTCCTGAAGAACGTCTGAACTGGTATCAGCTCTCAGCTGGATCCAACTGTTGACTTTTGAGACTAATGATGGGCAATAAAGGGTCTGTGTCAAGGGGAAGAGCCACTGGGCAGTGGGTGTGGCCCTCCTGCATCCGCCTGGACAGCACCTGCCTCTCTGCTGAAGCCTCAATTTGAAAAACTAAGCAACTAAGTCACCAGCTCCCCATTGCTTGTGTTTTAGGTGCCAACGGGGATATCTGTAGCTGTCACCAAAAATGTTTTAATGCAGAGTTTCCATCTTATCTTCCATCAAGCATTTTGCCAGTGCTTCACAGAGCAAATCTGACTGCTTAAGTTCACCTTCCTTCTTTTGATGCTCAAACTCTGACAGAGATGACAAGAAGTGCTGGCAGCAGGAGGGAAAAATAAGACAAAGAACTTGGTTTATCAGATCCAGAATTTATATAGTTCTTTTCTACTGATAGATACCAAGTACCCAGAGCATTCTATTTCCTTTGCTTCCCTGCTTGGGAGTGGGGGGCAATTAAATTTTGTAATTGAGGAAAATAAGAAGGAAAATTTAAGAGGTGCAAAAATCAATTAGAGTTCACCAGAGCGCTTTTCAAAGGGACCAGAAAGCAAGGCATTTCCTCGTGTAGATGTTGAAGGAATGTAACCTGGGGAAGGGAAGCCTTAGACCACTTTGGGGGCCTGAGGGGAGATCCACTATGGCTGCTTTGGTTGGAACATACGGGAATGTGACGTCAGTTGTTAAATTACACAGATGTTTCCATACCAGTTGATAAATAGCTGTCATGAGGACTTCTCCAAGTGTCCCCTTGACGCTTGCCTCCTGCACTCTCACACTTCACCATGGGAAGCCCTGGGATCCATTAACTAAAGGATGAAGGTGGCACAGCTGGGACCCTACACCTGCTGTGTGGCCTGGATTCATTGTGCAGAGACCCCCGTCTGTGTAGAGACGTGTTAAAAATGCTGACTGTCGGGCTTCCCTGGTGGCGCAGTGGTTGAGAGTCCGCCTGCCGATGCAGAGGACGCGGGTTCGTGCCCCGGTCCGGGAAGATCCCACGTGCCGCAGAGCGGCTGGGCCCGTGAGCCGTGGCCGCTGAGCCTGCGCGTCCGGAGCCTGTGCTCCGTGACGGGAGAGGCCACAACAGTGAGAGGCCCGCGTACCGCAAAAAAAAAAAAAAAAAAAAAAAAAAAAATGCTGACTGTCACCTCTGGGATTCATATACATTTGCGGATTGAACGAATCTATCAATATCTGTTTTCAGCTATAGGAAGGGCTGTCAGGGGTAGGTGATAAGACAGATTAATGCGATCCATTGACTGGCCCCAAAAAGTAGAAACAGGATTAATGTGTGTAAATTACAGGGAGAAATCTGAGTGCAACCGAACAAGGCATCAACAGTCAGACATGTTCAAAGGAAGATCAGGCTACTTGGAGATACCTGGTAAGTCTTCTATCCCTGGGGGTATTCAAAGAGAAGCTTGGGCGACTTCTTGCTTGTTGCATCATCAGCTCAGCCATCAAAAGTCAGTGACATTCATTCATTCATTCGTTCATTCATTCAACAGATTTTACTGAGTGCCTTTTACATCCAGGCCTGTGCTAGACACTGGGGATATGATAGGGTAGTGAGTTGAATGATGGCCTCCAAAAGGTATGTCCATGTCTTAACCCCTGGAACCTGTGAATGTGACTTCATTTGGAAAAAGAGTCTTGGCAGATGTGATTAAGTTAAAGATCTCTAGACGAGATCATCTTGGATTATCCAGGTGGGCCCTAAATTCAATGACAGTGTCCTTATAAGAGACAGAAGAGGAGAAGACACAGACGGAGGGAAAGGCCATGCAAAGACTGAGGCAGAGATTGCAGTGATGCAGCCACAAGCCAAGGAACATCTGGAGCCACCAGAAGCTGGAAGAGGCAAGGAAGGGTTATTCTCTGGAGCCTTTAGAGGGAGCATGGCCTTGCAGATACCTTGACTTTGAATTTCTGGCCTCCAGAACTGTGAGAGAATAAATGCCTGTTGTTTCAAGCCACTCGTTTGTGGTCATTTGTTACAGCAGCCCTAGGAAACTAATACAGATGATGAGCAATTCAGGCAAGATCTTGCTCCAGTGGAGTTCACGTAAGGAAGTAAAGAAAGAAACAGGATAATGTCCGAATGGGGTGGGTGCTCTGAAGGACAGAAGACAGGGTGAGCGATTGCACATAATGAGATTTCCTCAGTGGGATGATTAGGAAAAGCCAGCTGAGGCTGTGCTGTTGAGCAGACCCTAGGGCAGAAGCCAACCCCCACAGAGCATAGGGACAACATTCCTGGCAAGGGTGCTGCAATGCCAGGGCGCTGAGGCAGGAAAAACCTGATGTGGATACAGAGGCAGGCAGGTACTCAGAAGTAGGTGAGGACCCTGGGCTTTATTCTTAGTACAATGGGAAGGCAGCCTAGTGCTTTAGGAAGGAGTGACCTGGTTTGACGGACATTGTAAAGATCCCTCTGGACACCTGCGGGGAGTGGGAAGAGGCAAGCCGGCTAGGAAGCCTCTGTGGAAGTCCAGGTGAGCGACACAGCAAGTGGCCTGCATGAGGGTGGTAGTGGCAGTGCAGACAGGGAAGGGCATGGGTAGGAGATACACTGGGAGACAGAACTGACAAGACTTGTTGGAGGACTGGGATGGAGGGGGAGGCCAACAGGAAAACGGAGGAATCAAGGATGACTCCTGGGTGTCTGCTGGGAGCAACTGGGTGGAGGCTGATGTTTACTGAGTTAGGACTCTGAGGGGTGACTGGGTTTGGGGGTCTTAAATCAGAAATCGAATGCTTCTCGAGGAACAGTAACACCGTTCATTCATTCATTTACTCATTCATCCACTCTGCACTGATTGAGTGCTCCGTTCTTGCCACTGGGAAATCAGCCATGAACAAGACTGCCTTTATGGAGCTTACAGTTGTGAGCAGAGCAGGATATTGTGGGTTGGGGGGCGTCAAACGGGGATGAGATGGGACCGTGTAACACGGAGACCTGGCTTGGTGGGTATGTGTGTGTCGGTGTGTGTGTGTCAGGGAACCCAGTGTGTACATACTTTGGTGACCAAGTCTGAAGACGTATGAAGCCTTACCTCCAACCGAATCGCCTTCTTGATGTTGATGGGTTTGGAGGGTTGGAAGCGCACTTGTAGGCTCTCCTCAGCCTTGGGGGCTATGGTCCCCTGCATCGCGGACACGGTGACGTCTTCGCCCAGGTGCTCCAGGCTGGTGATCCTCCAGGTCAGGGGAAGTAGTGTGATGTTGCGGAGAAGAACTACCTTGAAGTCTTTCCTGCAGAGACCAAGAGAAATTTTGCCAGTTTCAAATGATTTTGATTTATTACGGCAGGTCAGAAAAAGCACGTCTGGTTATTCTATTACTGCTAGTTCACTAATAAGTATTTATCAGGGAATGGGGCCTACCTGGGATGATCAAGGAATGCAGGATACATTATCAACATTCTCTCCCAGCTTTCTCAGAAATAAACATTCTCTATTTAGAGTAATACAATTCCAGTGAATGAATATGTAAGTTCTAGGTTTGGTCTAGTGTTCTGTGTTTGTCCTCTAATTTCTAGAACCAAGATTCTTAACCTTTTAGGGTAATGGACTGAAAATCTGGAAAAAGGTAGTCCTTCTTCTGAGAAAAATTCACATATGCACACACTTGGATCTTAGGGGAGTCCTTAACCATTCTGAAGTCCATTCACTGAACCCAAGGTGACAACCTGTGAACTCAGAGGGTTACTAACTATTCTGATTTGCACAGGACCAGAAGTCTCCCAGGATGCAGGACTTCAAATACTAAAACCAGGCAAGTCCCGAGCAAATCAGGATGAGCTGGTCACCTTAGAAATAAAAGTTCTTTAAACGTCATTCCGGTCCTGGTATCACCCAGAACTCTGACCTGTGCAGCAAGAGCCGGTCAAAATGCAATTGTCTGGGGTCCAGCTCCAGTTCTGGGCGGACCCCCTGGCAGCTTAATTTGAAGACGGCTGGCTTGGGGTTCTCCTTGATGCAGCAGACAATGCTGTCTTCAAAGACACCAACTGCAGTAGGGTAGGCCCAAACGTTCAGCTGCTAATGGGAGAGTCCAAACAAAGTACGTTTATACCGAGGATACCAAGGCCTCAAATTTCCCAAGAAAGCCTTGCCCTGGTAGACTTGTATCCATGTGACTGTACCTGCTTCTCACTGGGTTCCAGAATCATGTTGACAGGCTCCAGGAAGTAGGTGTTTGCTTTGACATCGTTCTGAAAACAGAAGGACACCTCCACGACCATTGGGGAACTGTTGAGGATTGTCAGTGTCTCCATGTTTTCTGGGAACAAGGATGACTTGTACCTGGAAACAAACAAAAATTAGGGATGTGGATGTGAGGACTGGCTGAGAATTCAGGTGGAAAAGGAGACTGTGAGGCGTAAGGCAATTTCAAAGGATGATGTGGCTACACAGAGGCAGTGCCATGGAGGCTAGGAACACAAGCTTTGTAGTTGTGAAGACTTAGAGCTGTGATGTGACCAGCCCCCGCTCCCATCCCAAGCCTTGGTATCCTCATCTCTAAGATGGGATGATAATATCCCTTAGGATTTCCATGACTATTAAATGAAATAGTGCACCTAACGCTCGGAGGACAGCTGCAGATATCAAATACCCAATAAATGGTTGTTATTACTATTGCAAAGATTTCTGACTGAAAAATCTGTAGCTCTCTCCTTCCCAGAGCTTATACTTCCAGGAGAGATGATAATCTGAGCAACGTGTTATTTCGTATCTGTCTTAGAGATGACCTCATTTACCACCTTCTTCTACACCTGTGCGGGATGCTACTGTTCCGACACGGATTGTAACTGTTCACTGTTACAAGGTTGTTTCTGTTCCCTTAGTGCCTTAGGGAGAGATCCATGGAGTGGAGCACTTTAAGCATTGGAAGCTGCCCAGTTAATGGAAGCAAACAGGAAAGGAGCCACAGAAGGCACAAGGAAGATTAATGAACACACACATCGTAGGAGGTCATAGCACAGGTCAGGAAAGCAGGGCACCATAGTACCCACTGGTGCCCAGAAACAGTCTGAAAAGCTCTCTGGACAGACTAAGATGGAGGAAGGAAGGAGAGGGCATTGCAGAGACTAAATCAAAGTCCGAGAGACAGAGCACTGTCTGTGTAACTGCCAGAGTGGTGGTGGCCTCCACACCTCGCTGGTAATCACCACGACTGAACACTCTGCTACAAGTTCCATATGTACTAACCAGTTCAGTCTTCCCCAAACTGTGCAGTAGGTGCTATTATTTTCCCACTTTGCAGATGAGGACATTGAGGCTCAGTAAGACTTAAAAGAATAGATGAAGAGGGCTTCCCTGGTGGCATAGTGGTTGAGAATCCGCCTGCCAATGCAGGGGACACGGGCTGGAACCCTGGTCCGGGAAAATCCCACATGCCATGGAGCAACTAAGCCCGTGCGCCACAACTACTGAGCCTGCGCTCTAGAGCCCGCGAGCCAGAACTACTGAGCCTGCGTGCCGCAACTACTGAAGCCCACGTGCCTAGAGCCTGTGCTCCGCAACAAGAGAAGTCACCACAATGAGAAGCCCGCGCACTGCAATGAAAAGTAGCTCCTGCTCGCTGCAACTAGAGAAAGCCCACACGCAGAAACGAAGACTCAACGCAGCCAAAAAAAGAAAAAGAAAAAAAAAAGAATAGATGAATAATACTTGTTTCTGGACCACTGTAATTGCCCTCCTGGATCCCCGCTGTCTGGCCCCATATCCTGGTTAATTCCAGTGCAGCTCTGAATACATGCCTCTCTGAATGGCCATCATTTCCCTGAATCCGACCTCCAGGCTGCTCTGTACATCATGTCCATCAACCTGACTCCCACTCCTTCTCTCGCCTAAGTCCTTCTACTGGGCTTTGAAGATCCTCTCCATCAACAGTCAACACCCTTCACCTTCATTTACTAGTTCAGCACCTTAGGAAATAAACTGGTGGTTATGAAGGGAATGGAGAACTAAGTTGGCTCATTAGTTTCACCAAGTAGGCATAGAAATAATCATTCTCTACTTATCACAATAAATGCTAGGCTGAGACCCTGGTTCTATTTTTAGTCTTACCTCCCTGCCTATACACTAAAAAACTTATATATAACTGAAAAAACTAGTATTACTAAATATTTCTGGTCACTGACCTTACCTGGGCCCCTGGTTCTACCTGATAATCTTAATCTATTTCTCTAATATTGTCCCTCTCCCACTTTGCACAAAACCTGTTTCATACCTTCTCCATTTTCTCAACATTTTAAACTTCCTTCCACTTGCCTCACTGTTAGGGATGACCTCACATCATTCATCATGGAGAAAACAGTTCCATGGGAACCTCCTCACCATGCCAGCCAAATCTGTAAACCTACCTGCACCTGAAGCCGTCTCACCTCCCTCCAACCTAGCATGAGATGATGGTCCCTCTTCCTGGCAAAGGCCATCATCTCCACATCTCGTTGTGTTGTTTCAGGGAGCTGCACCACTGTTGGCCCTTACGTGCTCTGGAAACTCTAGCCGCTTCCTTGCTACTTCCCCTTGACATCCAAACATCGTAAGAACAAGAGCGAACGAACAGCCTTCCCTGCATTCCACGTCTCCCTCCCGTCCTCAACTCCCTCCATCTCCCTTCACAGCCAGGCTTTCCCAAAGAGCTATCTCCACACTCTGTCTCCATTCTCTCACTTCCCACTGACTCCTCAACTCACGTTACCTGGGCTTCATCCTCAGAAATCCCCCACAAAGGGCTCTTGCTGAGCCTCCTATGGCTTCCATGTTGTTGAACCCTGTGGACGCTGATGTTCTCATCTTTACGCCCTCTCTGCCGCAATCAACATAGCTGACCACACCCTCTTCTCATGGCTCCATGACACCACCCTTTCTTGGTTTCCACCCATAGCTCTGGCCCTCTTTCTTATCTTCTTTGCTGGCCTCTCCTCTTGTGAGCGGTGGAGTCCTTTGAGGCTCCAACCATGGTCCTTCTCTCCTTACTGTGTCCTCTCATCTTAGGTGGTCTCATCCACACCTGTGGCTTTTGTTGTCTTGAAGATAGGCTCTCCTCTGAGAATCAAAACCGTATAGACTATGCCCTGCTTTACGTGGCTACTGGCTGTATCTCCCAAGCATCTCAAACTTAACATATCCCAAAGTGCACACTTGACCCTACCTTCCCCTACCAAAACCTGGTCTTCTTCCAGCTTCCCCATCTGGGAAAATGGCACCCCCATTCATTTGGGACCTTAGCAGAAACTTGGGGCACAAGAACCCAGTTCTCCTGATTTGTGGTTCTGGGCTAACTGAGACAATGTTAGTAAAAGCTACGTCTCCATAGGAACCCTGCTTGTCCTATTCATGAGTCCAACCCAGGGGTCTGAAATCTGCTTTGAAATAATGGAACACTTACTTATCTCTTGGTTTTCCACAAAGCAGTGGCCCGAAGTAAAACCTCTCCAGGCTCACAATATACTTCTTAAAGATGACCTCATTCGGCTTCATGTCCCTCTTGTGCTGAGGGAAGACCACTCTGAACACAGGGGAGGAAGAGGAGAGGAGAGCTGTCTGAATTGCCTCCACACGAGGTACACATGAACCCAACACTCTTTGTTCAGCAAAGGGTCCAGGTGTCTGGAGACAGAACGACTCTTAATTTGAGGACATTTATTGAGCCTTTATTCCTGTACCCTCCCATCCCCAACCCCGAGTGAAGATAGTACAGTTAGAACTTGAGAAAAAAGATTCCCAGCGGTGTCTTTCACCGCTGATGATGGGTGAGCTGGATCCTTTATCAGCTGATGGGGCTGATGATGGAGCTGAGCTGGATTTCCTGTTCTAGTGTGCCCAGCTAGAAAAAGTCCTGAGAAACCCTATGGAAAACTAGTTCTGGTGGATCTTAACCAGCTTCTGAATTCGCTGTCCAACGTGGTCCCTTGGCGAGAACTGCAAAAAAGCTCCTCTCGGTGGACAAGCTATAAAAGGCCCCACTAGCTTGCTCAGTCAGGTGCATTTATGTGGTGCATAAGGGACTCAGTGTTTGGTAGCTCAGGGAAAAATCTCCTGCCTGTGGAGATTCACACATATATGGATATTACAGGATAAAAAGTCCTACAGTAAACACAAAATCTGTTTACATTTGCTATATAGTTAAATAAGCAAACTAACTTGTCACAGGAAGACTTTTCCCCCCTCTTCACTCCTATTAACTTTCTCTTTATTTCAGTCTCATGGTACCATATCATTCCTGTGACTTAGTCAATGTCACAGGACTTTGACTTTGGAGCCCAGTACAAGAGGGCCTGAGATGCTGTCCCAGTTCCACATTTGTATTAAGAGGCATCTGGTTCAGGGCATCATGGGGGAAAATGAAAATGTATCTGTCAACCTTTTCTTTTCAAAACAAAGTACACTTACTTTGGGTCTTGGCAAATGTATGGGTAAGTGCAGACACCTCGGCAATAAAGCTGGTATTGGCGGTGAGTTCCAAGGATCTCAAAGTTAAACGTTTGGTCAAAGATCCCAAGATCATTGGAAGAGAAGTGCACTTGCAATGTCACCTCACCATTGGCTGGTACGATCCACCGGAAATGGTTCAGCCTGAAAATGAACACAGGCTTTTAAAGTGAGAACGCTTCCTTCGGGCCAAGAGAAGACAGGATTGGTGCCTGGGAGGAGTCTGGTCCTGCTGGGGTTATAGGCATGACCGCCCTGTTCCCATCTGGTGCTGTGACAGCCACACCCTCCATCTGGGGCTTCAGCCTTCCCCTCCCTGGGCTGCTCCGAGGCCCACCTGGGGAATTTCTCCTGTGAATGCTGCTCAGAGAGGTTGTTCTCCTCTATGTCTGACAGGGGAGCAGTGGTTCCAGAGGTTCCCCCAGAAAGGCCCTTCCTGTCGGAGGCCGTGCGACGTTTCTCCTTCTGAGTCTCGCGGGTCTGATCTGTTTTTTCTTTAGTTTTCTGTCTGCTCCCCTTAGATGAGGTGGTCTGCTCCTCCTGGGTCTTAATTAAAAATGAGCACCGGGTCTTAAACATTCATCTTATGAACACAGGAGCAGGAGACAGAGACGCCCATGCCATATGCCTACAGTCTGCGGTGACTGCGCTGCAGGTTCAGGAGGCTGGAGGCTGCCTAGAGCAGCAGGGCCCAGCCTATGACACTAGGGTACAAGGGAAGAGGTAGAGTGGAGAGAGTCTAGTGCTCTCCTTGGCACCTCATTCCCTGAGGAGGAGGCCAAAACTCCAGAGAACGCTTGAAGCTGGCAGGGAGTATGTTCCTATATTGCATTTTGTTGTTGCGTTTCCTTAATATCTTTTAATCTAGACCCCTCCCTCCCTCCCAATCACACTGACTTTTGGCAGAGACCAGATCCGTATTCTTACAGAATACTCCATAGCCTGCAAATTTCCTAACTATTCTCAGAGTGTCATTTAACTTATTCCTTTATTTGCCGCATTTCATGTAAACTGAAAATTAGATTTAAAAGCTTGATTAGATTCAGAGATGATGCTGTGTACACCGCACTCCATCACGATGGGAGACAAATAATGTCAGGCTGACCCCTGATTATAGACGCAAAGTGTGTCTGTGTGGCTGCAGCGGTGCCCGCCAGATCGTGGCCATGGCAAAGTGGACCTTCCCCTTTGTAACCAGCCGGTCACCTGTGGGGTGATGCTCTGGCTCAGAGTGAGAGTCTTGTTCCCTGACAAACCAGCACTGTGGGTATCCACTGGCGCTCCTTAATCAATTATGTCCTTGGGTACACCAGTACTTTTTAAATTCTACCATGCCTCCTATAATTTTAGCTGCCATTCTTCTAGAAAGAAGCGCTTTCCTTCATCCGTTGGAGATGAACTAGAGTTCCTCCTAAAACCGTAAGTTAAAGAATGCTAAACTCTTGCCTCTTAGTGGTCAGTTTTCAGAAAAGAGGTTGGTGTAATAGTCACCTCTGATGGTGGCAATATTTTCTTCTTTATCTTTTTTATTGGACTCTGCTCAAGTAAGGCCTGCCCACCAATGCTGGGACCTCAGATGTTGATTTCCGACTTACTTATTAAACTGAAGTTTGGGGCTCTCTGTTACCTAACTGAGCTGTAGGCAGGGGCTAGAGGTGACTTTATTTGCTGCTGATTTTATTTGTTTTTTGCTGACATGCATGGTTTATACGAAGGAGGCTGTGTGGGGAGATTCAAATTTTGGGCCCCCATACTCCTCTGGGAATAAAAAGCCCCTCCCTAATTTTTAATATCCATGCATTCTGCATATGATCGGTCAAATCTATTTTCGCTTTGTGATTTATTCCACTAATTGTATATGTAATATATATTTTCTACTTTTACATGATTTCATTTTGATCGCTTATATTTTTAATCCAGGTGGAATTAATCTTACTGTATTGTGTCAGGCAAGGAGATTAAAAAGCAACTTTATCCAAAATATCCAATCTTCCCCATATAATTTCTTTAATAATCTGTCCTTTCTCTAATGGTGCGTGTTGCCTTAACTTGTATCTGTTGATGCTTGTATTCTTATGCACTGTGTAAATTACCTTGGATTCACAATACATTCTGATATCTCTTTAAAAGAGATAGTTTTGCTGCTTACTTTTTCTTGCAGATGAGCTGCAGAGTGATTCGGCAAGTTCCCTAAACCATCCACAGGAATTGCAAAGGTTGGAAGGTAAGAATCGGTCATTTTCAGTCTCTTCTTAGGGGAGTAGGAAGAGTCAGACCTGGGGAAGGTGCAGCTTAGGGAGGTTCAGGCAGAATCCCCAGAGAGTAGAGGGAAACACCCCAGTGAGCACGACACCCAACACTGCTTTTTCTGGCCACGTGGAGGGCCCGACTGAACTCCCGCCAAGGTCAGGAGGACAAGCTGCTCCCTTTACCTTTGAGGAGGCTGGGGTGGCTGAAAGCTCTGCTTCTGCTTCCACTTCTCTTTTCTCCTCCATCAGGGAGAGCTCTTTGGACGGTAGAGTTACAAACATGAAATGCTCCAGGATTTCTGTCATGGCCAAAGGCAGCCGCTTCACAGGGTAGGAGATGAGTGAGAATAAGGTAGGCGGCGGGATGGGTGGTCCAGAGGACCCCAGGCCCAAGAGGTCTAGGATCTAAAGGAAAAGCCCAAGATTAATTTCCTGTGCAGAGGGTGGGCTACCCCTAACTGCCTCCCTGAGTGAGCACAGGACGCTCAGACTCTCCCTCCTTTCTGTCAACTTTCTGATGCCCTGAGATGGGCTTGGGTCAGGGACAGCATGTAAAGGGTCTCTGACACAGCTCTGCAGGTCCTTCCAGATCCCCACGCCCCCAGACCCGGCTGGGGCTCTTGCTGTGGGCTGCGGGCTCCCTCTCTTATCATAACGCTTGTCATTTTATTATAACTGTCTGTCTTTGCAACTGGACTGTAAAGCCCATTAGGACCGGAACCAGGGCGATATAGCACATGGCCTAGCACACAGTAGGCACTCAAAAACAATCTCCGTTTAAAGAGACCAGCTCCTCAGGTTCTGATGTCTATAGCATAGAGTTGTTTCATTTATTTTCACATCCCCTGTTAATTTTTCTTTTACCTTTAAGTGTTCTTTCTTTCCAAAGGTGAAAGAGAGTTAGGGCTGGAGCAGGTCATATACAGAAAAGAAGAAAAAAAAAAAAAAAAAAACCCACCAAAGGTTCTGGGAATGGGTTAAAAGATGGGAATGAAGAGAAAAGTAAAAAAAGAGACTTGAGACAGAGACAACTTATCCCTATAGCATTTTCCTATTCTACTCTGATATATGATAAATGAGAGCATTCTCCAGAGCAGATGGCTTGAAAATCTAGTAGTAACTTCCCTCTCAGCTTGTAAAACCCTGCGAATAAGGATGCTATCCCCTGATTAATTGTTGTCATCACAACAATTAGGCCATCTGAGTGCCCATTCTATGGACTAAATGGGCTGTTAGGCCTAGCAAGTAACTACCTTCATGTAATCTTGTGTTTCTAATTCTCTGGGTCAGACAGCAGAAGACACTTCCTGACTAACATGTAGCTAGAGTTAACTCCCAGGATTTAGAACGTCTGTGAGGAAAGGGATGAATAATTTGTACCACTTATTAAATTAACAGAGGCAGGGAGTTCTTTAAGCTACAGTCTGACCTAGGACTCCTCTCTGGCTCCACTTCCCACCTTTTAAGGTTGCATCTAGTTTCTGATAAAAACTAAACCAGAGGGACTTCCCTGGTGGCGCAGTGGTTAAGAATCCACCTGCCAATGCAGGGGACACGGGTTCGAGCCCTGGTCTGGGAAGATCTCACATGCTGCGGAGCAACGAAGCCCGTGTGCCGCAACTACAGAGCCTGCACTCTAGCTCCCGTAAGCCACAACTACTGAGCCTGTGTGCCACAGCTACCAAAGCCCATGTGCCTAGAGCCCGTACTCCGCAATAAGAGAAGCCACCGCAATGAGAGGCCCGCGCACCACAACGAAGACCCAACACAGCCAAAAAAAATTTATTAAAAACAAAAACAAAAAAACTAAACTAGAGGTGGGCAAACTGTGGCCCTCTGGTGAAATCTCACTTGCTACCTGCTTTTGTAAATCAAGTTGTATTGGAACAGAGTCACGCCCATTCATTTACATATTGTTGGGGATCAAGACAGAGACTGTAGGACCTGCAGCCTCAAATATTTGCTTTCTGGCGTTTCACAGAAAAAGTCTGTCCCTGGACAAAAGGCTATCGTAATCATCCCCTCCAAACCACTGCCAAAGGGGCTTCTAGATATGCAATGGTTTTGTTTCTAGCAACAAAAAGCTGTCTGGTAGTATAATTTCTGTCACTGGAGGAAGCCTGTGGGAAAGAAATTTTAGAATAGTTGAGCCACTTGCGTCACCCCAAAGTATACCTGCCTTGCCAACCCCCAACATAAGACTGTCAATGTTAAAAATCAACTTTACAGGTGGCTTTTTACGAGGCTAGATGGAATAGCTGAGATCTGTGGAACCCTCTGTGGATGTTTCACCACATAGAAGAAGGTCCTTTTAGGCATTATTGTCTTATATCCAAAGGGGCATCAGAGATTAATGGAATAAAGGGGATACGGATTTTGTGTTGAAAGCAACACTTTTACGAGGATTAGCACCGCACAGCTCCCTGGCTCCCATCCTGGAGAAGAGCCTGTACCTGCTCCGCTTTGGGAAGCCTGTCATTCTCCAGGGCCTGCTTCCAGCTCGAGCCTTTGGAGTCGGGCATCTGGATGTTTATGAAGGGCACACCGAGATCCTTCTTCCCTTCGTGGTCCTCCTCCTTGCTCTCGCCCCCCTCGCTGCGCTCCTCCTGCGTGCGGAGCTTCTCTAGCCGCTCCCTCTCGGCCCTCGCCCGCTC
The DNA here is from genome assembly GCF_039906515.1 of Pseudorca crassidens. Taxonomy (NCBI): domain Eukaryota; kingdom Metazoa; phylum Chordata; class Mammalia; order Artiodactyla; family Delphinidae; genus Pseudorca; species Pseudorca crassidens. Next base: position 48,957,677 of record NC_090315.1, on the reverse strand, counting down.
CAGGCGCTCCCTCTCCGCGCGCTCCCTCTCCCGGTCCTTGCGGCCTCGGCGACCACCCGACGACGACGGCGGAACCTGGCGCTGGTCGGTTCCGGACTCATGGCTCGCATCCTCGGCCGCGGTATGATGCAGCAGAACTCCTTCCTTCCGGTCCCAGTACGTGAGGATGTTCTGGATATCCTTCAGAGACAACTCATAGGTCTTAAACTTCTGGGCCACGTTCTTGTCAGTGTCCTTCCAGAAGTCCCCTTCGCTGTCCTCTTGTTCCTGTGCAAGAGGAAACCCAAGCATGCTGATATCTGACAGCTGGTTCTTCTTCTTCTTGCTCAATTCTTCCTTCTCCGCAGCCACCTGCTCCCTAACAGAGACTTTTCTTTCTATTGCGTCATTCTTCAGCTCTAGTTTGGAAAAAGTAAGAATCTAGGAGGCAAAACACATAAATTATTCTTAAAAGAGTTCTTTAAGGGAGAGCAAATCGCATAAAGAAGAGCAAGAGAGTGTTTAGTTTTGTAAGAAGGCCTCATAGAATTCCAGGCACCTCGTATTCACACTAGGGCTGTGCCTAAGAATCGCCTGGGGGCCTTTCTCAAAATAGCCGTTCTGTGGTCCTTCCTTGTCATACAGCTGGCTGGGGCCTGGCATTATGCACTTGGTAAAAGGTGCACAGCAACTGTGATGTGCACTTGTGGTTGAGAGCTGCTGTTTTGAAGGATCAGCGGGAAAGGATCCCCAAAATGATCCTCTCTTCGGGAGAGGCCAGAGTGTAGAGGTCCAATCCTGGTCGCACGGCCTGCTAGCTGTGTGATCTTGGGTGAGCAATTCACATCTCTGTCCTATCTGTATAATGTTGATAGTAATATGAATAAGTACCTCAGAGGACTACTGAAGATTAAATGTGTGAATACATGTAAAAAGCTTATAATAGCGTCAATCCCAATTCCTCCCACCCCACCCCTCTCCCCCTTGGTATCCATACATTTGTTCTCTACGCCAGTGTCTCTATTTCCGCTTGGTAAATAAGGTCATCTGTACCATTTTTCTAAATTCATATATATATGTTAATATATGATATCTGTTTTTCTCTTTTTGACTTACTTCACTCTGTATGACTCTAATTGACACATACACGCTGTTGATACTATGTATAAAATAGACAACTGATGGGAACATACGGTACAGCACTGGGAACTCTGCTTATGCACTGTGGTGTCCTAAATGGGATGGAAATCCCAAAGGGAAGGGATATATGTATATGCATGGCTGATTTGTTTTGCTGTGCAGTAGAAGCTAACACAACGTTGTAAAGCAACTATACTCCAGTAAAAATAATTTTAAAAAAGCTTATAATAGTGTCTGCCACAGAGTAAAGGGTCTCTTAATGTCAAGTTATTAAAATTATACAGGTTATGTATATAATCAGTATTGTTGGGAACAGATGAGGGTTTAGAATCTGGCTGCACTCCAGCCTTTTAAACAAACCTGCATTTATATAATGAAGCTGGCATAGAGAAGCCAACCTTATTCTCTTTCTTACTGCCCTTTTAAACCTGCTTTGTGGGCTCTGATTTTCTCTTCTCCAATGAACTCCTCTGGGAGGCTTCAAAGGCTTTTGGGTCATTCTTTGATGACATAAAGTCCAGTTCAGTCTAATGATCACTGTCTGCAGTACAGCCCAGTGACAGCTCTGTTCCTGCCTAAGTTCAGGCTTGGAGGCAGCGGCCCAGGTTGGCTACTCACCTCACCGCACTGCATCAACTCCTCCTCCACCTGGCCCTCTCTACAGTCTTGAGAGAACCGCTGGCAAGGCTGTCTGCCGGCGGGGTGGGGGTGTCTCACCTTAGTTGTGTAGGGAGGGGAGGGGCTTGGCGCCTACTGTATTATTCCCCATCTGTAGGTCACTGCCAAGACACTGAGAGTTCTGTTTGGACACCCTGTTCTAAGCAGAAGTGGATTTTGCATGGACGAATAGGCCTGCCGAGGGGAGGACTTGTACCTGGAAGGTTGCAGGAGTCTGAACTCCAGGTCTGCTTGTTTCTTGTGCCTGTTTTGGTGCCGAAGTTCTGTGCACTCAGACCCTGCTCCTTCCTGAGCTCTACCTGATGGGGATCCCTGGACACGGAGTCCTTTGCCCTTATGTCTACCTCCTGGGATCGGTCTGCACCTCGTCTGGGAGTCTGGCTTTAGTTTCACCCTCAGAACTCCCGATGCTGGAATGGCCGCTGTGCACACCAGCTAGCCACACCCCTTGGCCACCAGCGCCATCCTGGGCACAGCTCTGGCCATTCTGCCCTTCCCGTATCACGGAGGGCAGAGACGTGACAGCTGAGCTTGGCAGGCTGATAAACGCAAGGACAGCTTATGCTGGAGCATCTCCCTTGACTGTTGGCAAGGATCAGCCCTTGGTTGAACACACTGACTTGGTGGCTCACTGGAGGCAACTCTTTCCTACTAGCCTATTTAGCACCATCCAGGGGACTGCAGGGGACAGTGGAAAGAGCCAGGTCTGTGCTCACACACAACCGGTATGGCTTTATCCTGTTCAACCTCAGATGGGGTTCATGTCTATGAAGCTCCGAGGGACAGCAGGACGCAAAAGGGCAGGATTAGGCGAAGCATAAGACAGCCCTGGAGGCAGAGTCAGTGATCAACAAATGTTGGTCCCTTTCCTCCTACCTTCTGCACCACCACAACATCTACACAGTCTCCGGTCAGTTCTTTGGAGGGGAAGTGTGCTGGGCTGACTGGCCGGGTGCAGTGGTGGACCCCTCTGTGCCTGCCCTTTGCTAAGGGACGAGTGAGGGCTGCTACCTGCCGACTTGGTGTCTGAGATTTCTTCACGGGCTGCTCCTCCTTCACGGGTCCCTGCTTTGGCTTTTTGTTCCTCCGTTTTAGCTCATCTTCTTCCTTCTGCCGCTCAAGCTCCTGCTGTAGCTTCTTTTCCAGCATCTCCTTTGACAGTCTCTCCAGCTCCCTTCATCAAGCCAGGCAGAGAAAACAGAGTCCAGAGGCCCTCCTGCCCAAGCCCCTCCCCTGCCTGGGATCACGTGGTGGGAGGACATGGGGCAGAGCTTTCTCAGGCATAAAAAGAAGGAACAAAGAAAGCTGGGTATACAGGAAGGAAGGAAGAAGGAAGGGAGGGAAGAGAAGGAAAGAAGGAAAGAAAGGAGGAGAGGACGGCTCACGTCTATCTTTGAATGGTCATTCAGCAAAACTGATAATTGAAGCTCAACTAAGTGGAATTCTCAACTAATCTGTATTTCTATTCCAAACTCCTTTCACAGGAGAGTGAGGCAAGGGCTGGAAATAAGCTTGATGTTAGCACTTTTAAAAAGCAACTTTCAAAGATCGTTCTGATATCGGTACAGATGAGGCCCAGCTTCCTTCCTACACTCACGTCGTAGGTTTAGATAAGAAGAAATGGTGTTTTTAAGAGCAGTCCCCACCCTGGCTAGCTCGGAGCCATGGTGCTGGAGCTGAAGGCCACATTCCTCTCTTTCCTTCTCTTTCTTTCCTTTCCAGCTATGGATTCAAACGTGTTTGCCCTGCTGCTAATGGCAGAGAGGGCACCAAGCCTGGGCACCAAGTACAAACAAGAGTGGAGGGGATAGCATTTCTGAAGATATGAAATCCATCTATTTTCATCTCTGGGAATCCCTAGTTGTCCCCAGCTGCTGTGGCTCTCTGTCCACTGAAGCTGACTCATCATGACTTCATTACTTCGTGTGTGTGTGTGTGTGTGTGATACAAACAAGTCACTGCTGACCTTGGAGGATCAGATTTGCATTTCCTAAGTCCACTGTGAGATGAACGCCTGAAAGTAATGAACTGGATGAGAAAGAAAAGCGACTCCTTTGAGATCCCGAAGCTGGGATTTGCATACCTCTGGAGGACTGGGCATATTTACAGTAGACCATGCAGGAGAAGAGATGAGGGTATATGTACTGCATACTGCAGAGGACATGAAAGCTCTTTTGGGGCCAGTGGGAGGAGTCTGGAGGTGGAGGGAGAGGACAGAAGGGGGTTAAATTGTAGGCAGGCATCTTGGCCTTCCCCCTCCAATGTTTGGAATCCTAAGGAGGGATAGGAAATAGGACCCCCTCCCTTGGCATGTTTGAAGACCTGAGGGCAGAAAGGACGTATTTCTCGCTGTCCACCTGTATCTGAGATGGCCCGAGATAGTGGCCTAAGTGTCTTGGGTGGTGTGGAGGGGATCCCGTCGTTCCTGTGTGGTCCCCAGGGATAGGCACAGAAGGTGGCTGAGAGGACTGGCTTGGGAGCCTGCCCAGGGTCTCTGATGAACTGCCCAGGCTGAGGATCAAGTGAGAGAGGCGGTCAGACCTCAGGGAATGGACAGCACCACCAAAGGCCAAGATGGTAGCCAGGGAAGGAGGAGAAACGGCTGAGTTATGCAGGGGCAACCATCATGCCCATGTCACAAGAATGTCCCCTGGGTCACCAGCTGTGGACACCTGAGCACAGAAGTTGATGAGCCACAGTTGTCACGGGGAGCCAGCAGGAGCCCCAGGACAGCACAGGGGCCAGAAGCCCCTCCCCTCATCAAATTACATAACCTTTCCCTGAGTCCCAGCTGTCCCCAAGAAAGAAGGAAGGAGAGGAGAATGGAGACCTGGCAAGGCTGCAGCAACCAGCACCCTGGATGTGTAAGATATGTGTCTCTGCTCTCAGCAATTCATCCTCCTGGGTCTCCTGTGGCCACTGCTCCCCCGCTCCTCCACCCCGGATGACCACGGTCTCTGGGATGGGCCGTGTGCCTGACGGAAGTTGCTCCCCGGGGCTGCGCTTCCGTTCTGACAAGCCCCTGACACTGACCTTCTCTTCCTCTCCCGGAGGGCCTGCTGAACCTCTCGATTGAACACTATTTTCTCCTCCTCCGTCAAGGCATCATATTCTTCCTCATCCATGTTTTGCAGACGCTCCTTCTCTCTCTGAAGCGCTTCCCTGCGTTTGTGTTCTGTCGGGGGAACAAACAGGAAGGTGGGGAAAACTCACTCAGCAGCTTTGGCTGCAGGGTTCCCCTGTGGTTTAGCTCTCAGCCTAAACAGGCTGCGGAGGGTGTGTGACAGTGAGAGGTGGCTGGTGCCACAGGCGGCATTCCTAATCGCTGGTGGGGTTTCCTGCATTCACACAGTTCCCAAATTGGTTTCCATCTGTGGCAGGCTGAATAGAGGCCCCAGAGAGGTCCCCGTCCTAATACCCAGAACCTGTGAATATGCTAGCTTACATGGCAGAAAGGACTCTGCAGATGTGATTATATTAAGGACCTTGAGTTGGGGAGATTATCCTGGATTATCTGAGTGGGCCCAATACAATCAAAGAGGCCCACTAGAGGGAGGCAGGAGGGTCAGGCTCAAGAAGATGTGACGAAGAAGCAGAGGGAGAGAAGCAGATGTGACGATGGAGGCAGGGGTCAGAGAGCTGCGAGGCAGGGACCACGAGCCAAGAAATACAGGCAGCCTCTAGAAGCTGGAAAAGGCAAGGGAAAGGAGTCTCCCCTAGAGCCTCCACAGGAACGTGGCTCTACTGACACCTCAATTTTAGGACTTCTGACCTCCAGGACTGTAAGATAATAAATCTGTGTTAAGTCACCAAGTTTGAAGTAATTTGTTATAGGAGCAAAGTAACATACCACGCACTGACTTTACCTATTATTAACATATGCCCCCAAAGTGCTCAGGGCGAAACAACCACTTGCAGACCAAGGGGAACCGCCTTCCACACCCTACAGGTCCTGAAGTGTGGCTCACCCTCGGCACAAAGGCACTCAGCTTCTTCTGCACCTTCACCAGCACCACATTCTCACCTGACATTTCTGTAAGGTTGAGCTTTGGCCTCGGAGATCTACATCCTGAGTTCTTTCTCTGACACTTACCGAGGGATAGTAACAAGTCAGAATGATAATTCCTCCTTCATAGGGCTGTTGTGGAGATCAAATAAGCAATCGTGTAAGGTACCTAGCCCAGCGCCTGGCACATTCATAAATGTTCAATAAAAATTAGATTTTAATATAATAATATTGCTACTGTACGCTCCCTCTGGATTTTTAAAAATGATTCAGGGACTAGGAGCCCATATGGAAACTGTGAAAAACTAAAACTTCAATCTACAGATGATTGAGAAAATGAAAAGAGATACTTTTTTCTAAAAGTTGATCACTGAGGGGAAATGAGCTTTCTGGAAAACTAGGAATCTAGATGTTGAAATACTGCCGAGAGATGCCTGGTCGTTCTTTCTAATTTTTCTCTGCATGAGAATAAAAGGAAGCAATCTTTGAGTTCTGTTTAAGAACTAAGAGAGCTCAGTGTTTGCAAATGTCTCCTTAAATGGAAAAGCATTATGATTGGTGTAGATTGTTCTAGAAGAGAGAAGTAAGGCTGAGTTAGGAAGGGCAGTGATGCGGCCAGCTGGGTCTGCTTCCGACTCAACCAGGAACTTAAGCTAACATTACTTTCTTTGTGTGTGTGTATGTACTTTTCAATCGTTGAAAACTTCTTCCAGGCCACTGATGTAACGACAAAAAAGAAAAGGGTTCAGAGTTACACAGATCTTACTGATTTGCGATGTGACCTTACACAAGACTTTGGATACCTCTGAGCCTCATTTTCCTCATCTGTAGAATTGGGGCAGCAATCTTCATAGGGTTGTTGTGAGCATTAAATGACCCAAAGTGTCATTTAAAGACATTTACAGTGTACACCATGTCTGCTGCAGTGCCTGGTACACGGTAGGCTAAGATGTAGAAATTGTTTCATAAAGTGATCAGCACCTCTGGTCTTACAGGAAATGCACAGTTGACTTAAAACCGACAAGCTAATGCGTCAACTGAGTCAGGATGGGACCTGTGATCGGGTCCCCTCAGCTAGGCTGTAATTACAGAGAAGATGAAGGGATGCAGTGTGATGGGGGAAAGAGGAAGGTGCCTGCAGTCAGAAGATCTGGGTTCATCCTTCCTTCTATAATCTCTCAAAAGGTCACTTGTGTCTCAGTTCGTTCACATGAAAAGTAGAAATAAGAACTCCCAGCCACCTTCCAGGGCAGAGGCGGGGTGCCAATGAGATGGCAAATGTAATAGTTTCATGTAAACCATGGCATGGAAGGACTGTAAAAAGCCTAGAGCTCTGTTTGAAGGAAAGACCTGTAGGGCTTGGGACGGACAGCCTAGGAGGGTATGGGCTTGCCTTCTTGCTCCTTTTTGGCCTTCTCCTCTGCCTTCATGGCTGCATAATCTTGGGCCACGTTGATGACATAGATATGCTCCCGGGTGCCAATGGCCTTCAGCAGGCAGAGGAGAGCCGAAGCCGCATTCTGAGCAAAGAGCGTCTCCAGGCTGTCAAACACCACTCCTCGGTAGCAGTCACTCAGCTGAAACCAGAGAGCAGAGACAGTTACTGTGGCCACAAGATCATCTGTTCTCTAAGGAGAAAAGTTGCTTGTTCTTTTGTTGGTGCTTTTACTGGTGCTGCAATTGGTTCTGCAGACCTACTGGGTCTGGATGAAAATCCCATTCAACTGCCCTTCCACCTGCTAGATTCCAGGGGCTGTAATTAAATAAGAGAGAAAAATAAAAACATTTTAGCAGTCATGAAAGATCTTTACCATACATATTTGTAGAGTAAAGGATTTATTCTGTCTCTATAGAGATAAAGAAGACAAACTAAATGTTAAAGCGAGGGTCTGGGAAGATCCATGAAGTACAGGGAAGGAAGATGCAAAGGAAAGGTGTCCCCATGCAGCAAGGGCAGCTGTAGCAGATGGGCCATTTGTATCTTCCTTAGTTGTATTCCTGCCTTGGAGTGTAATGGTTTTGATAACATTAGCTATTGTAGAACAGCCTTAGCTGTGCAGCAGTGTTACTTAAAGTGTAGTGCACAGACTAGCCACCATTGGCTAGGAACTGAATACTACCAGTTTTTGACGAGACAAGAATCTTGTGTCAGAAAATCAACTACTACAATCAGTAAATACACTATTTAGTTTAGCTGCTGGTTTTCTTTGCCTTGTAGGAAGGCTTTGTCAATAAAGGAAGCAGGGCCAGCTCCGCATCTCATCAGAGGCCAGTACTTTGAGTAGCACGGCTCTCCTGGCTTACTGTGGGCTTTACCAATGATTCTCAGCCTTTATCTGGGTGCAGGAAACACCTGCACACTTACTAGACCGCTTAGCTCAAATCACCTGAGAGCAACAGTACCTTTAATGCAGTAGTGAGTTCAAACCTTAACACGAATCACTTCTGGTGATGACATTCCTCCTCTTCCGGGAAACTCAAGTCTAATTTTGTTATATTTAAATGCGCAATTAATAGTGTGGCCCATTTTCGAAAACCAAAGCAAGCACAGAACTCTAGGACACGGTGAACAATTTAGTTCTCTGTAAGCCATAAGCAGCAAACACTCCCAAATCCTGCGGATCTAGTTTTCTTTTAACTGTACACCACTTATGAAAAATCAAAGCAAAAAGAAACAGTTATTGTGCTTCTGATTTTAACAGCAATATATCATTATAAAATAATTCAGAAATGTATGAAGGTTATAAACCTATAATCTTGCTATTCAAAGATAACCACAGTTAACATGTACTTTAAGTGTTTTTACTATGTGTATGATATACATTTGTAAATATTTTTAGAGAAATATAATTGTGCTTTACATACTACTTCATAATCAGCTTTTTTCAGTTAACAACATATTGAAAACTTACCTTTACCACAATTAACATAGCTCCAAATTCTAACTCTTCATGGCTCCACGTTATAATTTTTAACATACCACTGTAGGGCTGTACCATGAGTCTGTCTTTGTGTGTGTATGTTTTGAAGGCGCTACCTTCTGCCCACTGGTCCTTTAAGGTGAGTGGCTTCAGGCAGCAGACTGAGCCAGGGTCAGAGACTGACAAGGGCTGTGTCAAAAGGACAAAAGAGGGTGAAGAAACCCATCTTTCCTCTCCAAGACCCCTGGGTTCTGAGCTGCTGTGGGTGGGTGATGGCTCAGAATCTCAGCTCACAGCATGGGGACGATGTGTGAGCCCTGCATCTCTGTGCAGGTGGGTGTGGACGTACCTGAATACGCTCGGCCAGGATCTGAGTGAAGAGCTCCTCAGGGAGCACGCAGCTCACAAGCCCGGTATCACCTCCAATACTGGTGCTGAGGCTGAGCCGGCGCTGTGCGGGTCCTGAGGGGAGAGGGCTGGAGGAAATCTGTTCAGAGAAAGAAGGATCAAGAGTTAGAACCCAGCTTGGTGTTCCAACAACTCGTACACTTACGAGCCATGTTACCTCGGGAAAATCATCTCATCTCTCTGGGTCTCATTTCCTCATCTGTAAAATGGGGATTGCACTGCAAAATGGAAGATTCCTATCTCACTTAAAAGAACTGCTGTAACCTTCAAGCAGGAACACTGTGGAAGGTGCTTTATACGTGTACCGAACAGCAAACATTTGTTCGTGCATTCAACAAATATTCATTGAACACTTTTGATGCACCAGGGACCCCTCTAGTACCAGGGATACAACCACAAACGAGGCTGGCAGTGTTGTTGCCCACGTGGTCCTTGTGTTCAAATGGGGGGCGGGAGACAGAAAAGGAGCACATGAATATACAGATCACTGATATAATATCAGATAGTGATGAGTGCAAGGAAGAAAACAATCAGTTAAGGGAATAAAGAACCATGACAGGGTTTAACAACGGCTATTTAGAGACCAGATCCTGAGAGATGGGTCTTTGTGAAAGGGAACAGCAAGGTCCCTCATCATGAGTGTGCTGTGGGTGTGTGGGAAGCACACAGGAGCCCAGGGCGACTGCAGCTGAGTGAGCAATGGGGAAGATGGTCAGGCTTAAAGTCGAAGATACAGTCAGGCCAGAACATGCAGGGCTTGCAGGACGGTAAGGAATTTGGATTTTATTCCAAGTATTATGGGAAGTTGTTGGCAAGTTTGAGGCAGATAAATGATCCTGTTTTGCTTTTTAAAAGACCACTCTACCTGCACAGGATAACAAGAGTGAAGCAGGAAGATTAGTTAGTTAGATATCTCTGTGGTCAAGGCAGCAGATGATGGCAGCAGGGACAAGGACAGTCATGATGGAAGTGGCTGATACAGGGTATATTCTGGAAGTAGAGCCAATAGGATTTGGCAAGGGATATGAAAGAAAGAGAGGCATCAAGCATGACTCCTTGAGTTTTGACCTGAGCAAGTTGGAAAGTGGTGAAGTTATTTATTAAGACAGGAAAGACTGAAGGAAGAACATTTGCCTTCTCTTGTTTTGTTTTTTTGGGGTAAATAAGTGTTTTGTTTTTTTGGGGGTAAATAAGTGTCAATTTTCGGACATATAAATTTTGAGACATCTTGAAGCCATTCAGTAGAGATATTTAATGTGAGTTTGGATATATGAACCTGAGCGTGGGGAGAAATTAGAGCTGGAGATAGAAATTTAAGAGTCATAAGGATACTGAAAATATCTTTAAGAAATGAAGTGGATGAGATCATCTATAAAGAAAAGAGTAGATAACTTAGTCCTAGCCTACTCTGAAAACCTAGGAGTCTGGAGGAGATGGAGAAACTGGGGGAGTGGAGAGAGTCATTAATGAGGCAGATGGGAAAGTAGAAGCGCATGGTGTTCTGAAATCCAAGTAAAGAAAGCGTTTCCCGGAGGAGGGGGTTATCAGCTGCCAAAGAGGTCACGTGAGGTGAGGACAGAAAACTGGCCACTGGATTGGACAAGATGAAGGTCAATGACCTTGAGAAGAGTAGCCAGTGCAGTGGTGAGGACAAAGGCTCACTGGAATAGGTGGAAGAGACAATGGTGGTGAGGACAAGGACGCAATCATCCAGCAACCCTTTGGAGGAATAGCTATGGAGAGGAGCTGAGAGATGAGGTAATACCTGTAGGGGGATCTGGGGCTGTGGGAAAGTATTTTAAAGTTGGGAGGTAATGCAGCATGCATAGATGATGACAAGAAGGATTCAACAGACAGGGGAGATAAACAAATGAGAGAGAGGACAGGGATTGAGCCCTTGAATGAGAGAGAAGGGGTGGAGTCCAGTGCTCATGTGTAGGGGTAGGATTTGGATGAGAGCAGGGGCAGGCTTTGGATGAGAGCAGGGGCAGTTACTCTGGGGCAGGGAAGGCATAGCACCAGGTAAGAATGAAGGTTGGCTGGTAGGTTTGGTGGTTGGAGGATAAGGTGGTTGTCTTCTGGTTGTTGCTGTGCCCTCCATGAAGCCAGAAGAGAGATCAGTAGCTGAGAATGAGAAAGAGGAAAGTGTCTCAGAGGTTTGGAGAGGGATAATGGCAATAAAACAGCTATCTTGAAGAGATGGAGGGCAAATATACTAGGGCAGATCTGAGAGTCCACTTGAGATTTGTGGTCTTAAATTTATTTATTTATTTAATTTTTAATCTAATTTATTTTTTTATACAGCAGGTTCTTATTAGTCACCAATTTTACACACATCAGTGTATACATGTCAATCCCAATCGCCCAGTTCATCACACCACCACCACCAACCCCCCTGCCGCTTTCCACCCTGGATGTCCATACGTTTGTTCTGTGTCTCTATTTCTGCCCTGCAAACCGGTTCATCTGTACCATCTTCTAGGTTCCACATATATGCGTTAATATACGATATTTTTTTTTCTCTTTCTGACTTACATCACTCTGTATGACAGTCTCTAGATCCATCCACGTCTCAACAAATGACCTAATTTCGTTCCTTTTTATGGCTGAGTAATATTCCACTGTATATATGTACCACATCTTCTTTATCCATTCCTCTGTCGATGGGCATTCAGGTTGCTTCCATGACCTGGCTACCGTAAATAGTGCTGCAATGAACACTGGGGTGCATGTGTCTTTTTGAATTATGGTTTTCTCTGGGTATATATGCCCAGTAGTGGGATTGCTGGATCATATGGTAGCTCTATTTTTAGTTTTTTAAGGAACCTCCATGCTGTTCTCCATAGTGGCAGAATCAATTGACATTTCAACCAACAGGGCAAGAGGGTTCCCTTTTCTCCACACCCTCTCCAGCATTTGTTGTTTGTAGATTTCCTGATGATGCCCATTCTAACTGGTGTGAGGTGATACCTCATTGTAGTTTTGATTTGCATTTCTCTAACAATTAGTGATGTTGAGCAGCTTTTCATGTGCTTCTTGGCCATCTGTATGTCTTCTTTGGAGAAATCTCTATTTAGGTCTTCTGCCCATTTTTGGATTGGGTTGTTTGTTTTTTTAATATTGAGCTGCATGAGCTGTTTATATATTTTGGAGATTAATCCTTTGTCCGTTGATTCGTTTCCAAATATTTTCTCCCATTCTGAGGGCTGTCTTTTCGTATTGTTTATGGCTTCCTTTGCTGTGCAAAAGCTTTGAAGTTTCATTAGGTCTCATTTGTTTATTTTTGTTTTTATTTCCATTACTCTAGGAGGTGGGTCAAAAAAGATATTGCTGTGATTTATGTCAAAGAGTTTTCTTCCTATGTTTTCCTCTAAGAGTTTTATAGTGTCCAGTCTTACACTTAGGTCTCTAATCCATTTTGAGTTTATTTTTGTGTATGGTGTTAGGGAGTGTTCTAATTTCATTCTTTTACATGTAGCTGTCCAGTTTTCCCAGCACCACTTATGGAAGAGACTGTCTTTTCTACATTGTATATCCTTGCTTCCTTTGTCATAGGTTAGTTGACCATAGCTGCGTGGGTCTATCTCTGGGCTTTCTATGCTGTTCCATTGATCTATGTCTCTGTTTTTGTGCCAGTACCATATTGTCTTGATTACTGTAGCTTTATAGTATAGTCTGAAGTCAGGGAGTCTGATTCCTCCAGCTCCGTTTTTTTCCCTCAAGATTGCTTTGGCTATTCGGGGTCTTTTGTGTCTCCATACAAATTTTAAGATTTTTTTGTTCTAGTTCCGCAAAAAAATGTCATTGGTAATTTCATAGGGATTGCGTTGAATCTGTAGATTGCTTTGGGTAATAGAGTCATTTTCACAATATTGATTCTTCCAATCCAAGAACATGGTATATCTCTCCATCTGTTGGTATCAACTTTAATTTCTTTCATCAGTGTCGTATAGTTTTCTGCATACAGGTCTTTTGTCTCCCTAGGTAGATTTATTCCTAGGTATTTTATTCTTTTTGTTGCAATGGTAAATGGGAGTGTTTCCTTAATTTCTCTTTCAGACTTTTCATCATTAGTGTATAGGAATGCAAGAGATTTCTCTGCATTAATTTTGTATCCTGCAACTTTACCAAATTCATTGATTAGCGCTAGTAGTTTTCTGGTGGCATCTTTAGGATTCTCTATGTATAGTATCATGTCATCTGCAGACAGTGACAGTTTTACTTCTTCTTTTACAATTTGTATTCCTTTTATTTCTTTTTCTCCTCTGATTGCCGTGGCTAGGACTTCCAAAACTATGTTGAATAATAGTGGCGAGAGTGGACAACCTTGTCTTTTTCCTCATCTTAGAGGAAATGCTCTCAGTTTTTCACGTTTGAGAATGATGTTTGCTGTGGGTTGCTCGGATTTGGCCTTTATTATGTTGAAGTAGGTTCCCTCTATGCCCACTTTCTGGAGAGTTTTTATCATAAATGGGGGTTGAATTTTGTCAAAAGCTTTTTCTGCATCTATTGAGATGATCATATGGTTTTTATTCTTCAATTTGTTAATATGGTGTATCACGTTGATTGATTTGCGTATATTGAAGAATCCTTGCATCCCTGGGATAAATCCCACTTGATCGTGGTGTATGATCCTTTTAATGTGTTGTTGAATTCTGTTTGCTAGTATTTTGCTGAGGATTTTTGCATCTATATTCATCAGTGATATTGGTCTGTAATTTTCTTTTTTTGTAGTATCTTTGTGTGGTTTTGGTATCAGTGTGATGGTGGCCTCATAGAATGAGTTTGGGAGTGTTCCTTCCTCTCCAATTTTTGGGAAGAGTTTGAGAAGGATGGGTGTTAGCTCTTCTGTAAATGTTTGATAGAATTCACCTGTGAAGCCATCTGGTCCTGGACTTTTGTTTGTTGGAAGATTTTTAATCCAGTTTCAATTTCATTACTTGTGATTGGTCTGTTCATATTTTCTTTTTCTTCATGGTTCAGTCTCGGAAGGTTATACCTTTCTAAGAATTTGTCCATTTCTTCCAGGTTGTCCATTTTATTGGCATAGAGTTGCTTGTAGTAGTCTCTTAGGATGCTTTGTATTTCTGCAGTGTCTGTTGTAACTTCTCCTTTTTCATTTCTAATTTTATTGATTTGAGTCCTCTCCCTCTTTTTCTTGATGAGTCTGGATAATGGTTTATCAATTTTGTTTATCTTCTCAAAGAACCAGCTTTTAGTTTTATTGATCTTTGTTATTGTTTTCTTTGTCTCTATTTCATTGACTTCTGATCTGATCTTTATGATTTCTTTCCTTCTGCTTACTTTGGGTTTTGTTTGTTCTTCTTTCTCTAGTTCCTTTAGGTGTAAGGTTAGATTGTTTTGAGATTTTTCTTGTTTCTTGACGTAGGCTTGTATAGCCATAAACTTCCTTCTTAGAACTGCTTTTGCTGCATCCAATAGCTTTTGGGTCATCATGTTTTCATTGTCACTTGTCTCTAGGTATTTTTTGATTTCCTCTTTGATTTCTTCAGTGGTCTCTTGGTTATTTAGTAGTGTATTGTTTAGCTTCCATGTGTTTGTTTTTTTTACGTTTTTTTCCTCGTAATTCATTTCTAATCTCATAGCGCTGTGGTCAGAAAAGATGCTTGATATGATTTCAATTTTCTTAAATTTACTGAGGCTTGATTTGTGACCCAAGATGTGATCTATCTTGGAGAATGTTCCATGCACACTTGAGAAGAAAGTGTAATCTGCTGTTTTTGGATTGAATGTCCTATAAATATCAATTAAATCTATCTGGTCTATTGTGTCATTTAAAGCTTCTGTTTCCTTATTTATTTTCATTTTGGATGATCTGTCCATTAGTGTAAGTGAGGTGTTAAAGTCCCCCATTATTATTGTGTTACTGTCGATTTCCTCTTTTATAGCTGTTAGCAGTTGCCTTACGTATTGAGATGCTCCTATGTTGGGTGCATATATATTTATAATTGTTATATCTTCTTCTTGGATCGACCCCTTGATCATTATGTAGTGTCCTTCCTTGTCTCTTGTAACATTCTTTATTTTAAAGTCTATTTTGTCTGATATGAGAATTGCTACTCCAGCTTTCTTTTGATTTCCATTTGCATGGAATATCTTTTTCCACCCCCTCACTTTCAGTCTGTATGTGTCTCTAGGTCTCAAGTGGGTCTCTTGTAGACAGCATATATATATGGGTCTTGTTTTTGTATCCATTCAGCAAGCCCATGTCTTTTGGTTGGAGCATTTAATCCATTCATGTTTAAGGTGATTATCAATATGTATGCTCCTATTACCATTTTCTTAATTGTTTTGGGTTTGTTTTTGTAGGTCCTTTTCTTCTCTTGTGTTTCCCACTTAGTGAAGTTCCTTTAGCATTTGTTGTAGAGCTGGTTTGGTGGTGCTGAATTCTCTTAGCTTTTGCTTGTCTGTAAAGCTTTTCATTTCTCCATCGATTCTGAATGAGATCCTTGCCAGGTAGAGGAATCTTGGTCGTAGGTTCTTCCCTTTCATCACTTTAAGTATATCATGCCCTCCTTTCTGGTTTATAGAGTTTCTGCTGAGAAATCAGCTGTTAACCTTACAGGAGTTTCCTTGTATGTAACTTTTTCATTTTTCCCTTGCAGCTTTCAATAATTTTTCTTTGTCTTTAATTTTTGCCAGTTTGATTACTATGTGTCTCAGCGTGTTTCTCCTTGGGTTTATCCTGTGTGGGACTCTGTGCTTCCTGGACTTGGTGGCTATTTCCTTTACCATGTTAGGGAAGTTTTCGACTATAATCTCTTCACATATTTTCTCTGGTCATTTCTCTCTCTCTTGTCCTTCTGGGACCCCTATAATGCGAATGTTGTTGCACTTAATGTTGTCCCAGAGGTCTCTTAGGCTGTCTTCACTTCTTTTCATTCTTTTTTCTTTATTCTGTTCTGCAGCAGTGAATTCCACCATTGTGTCTTCCAGGTCACTTATCCGTTCTTCCGCCTCAGTTATTCTGCTATTGATTCCTTCTAGTGTATTTTTCATTTCAGTTATTGTATTGTTCATCTCTTTTTGTTTGTTCTTTAATTCTTCTAGGTCTTTGTTAAACATTTCTTACATCTTCTCGATCTTTGCCTCCATTCTTTTTCCGAGGTCCTGGATCATCTTCACTATCATTATTCTGAATTCTTTTTCTGGAAGGTTGCCTATCTCCTCTTTATTTAGTTGTTTTTCTGGCGTTTTATCTTGTTCCTTCATCTGGTACATAGCCCTCTGCCTTTTCATCTTGTCTATCATTCTGTGAATGTGGTTTTTGTTCCATAGGCTACAGGATTGTAGTTTTTCTTGCTTCTGCTGTCTGCCCTCTGGTGGATGAGGCTATCGAAGAGGCTTATGCACGTTTCCTGATGGGAGGGACTGGCGGTGGGTAGAGCTGACTGTTGCTCTGGTGGGCGGAGCTCAGTAAAACTTTAATCCACTTGTCTACTGATGGGTGGGGCCGGGTTCCCTCCCTGTTGGTTGTTTGGCCTGAAGCAAGCCAACACTGGAGCCTACCCAGGCTCTTTGGTGGGGCTAATGGCGGACTCTGGGAGGGCTCGCGCCAAGCAGTACTTCCCAGAACTTCTGCTGCCAGTGTCCTTGTCCTCATTGTGAACCACATCTAGCCCCTGCCTCTGCAGGAGACCCTCCAACACCAGCAGGTAGGTCTGGTTCAGTCTCCCCTGGGGTCACTGCTCCTTCCCCTGGGTCCTGATGCGCACACTACTTTGTGGGTGCCCACCAAGAGTGGAGTCTCTGTTTCCCCCAGTTCTGTCGAAGTCCTGCAATCAAATCCCAGTGGCCTTCAAATTCTGATTCTCTAGGAATTCTTCCTCCCGTTGCCGGACCCCCAGGTTGGGAAGCCTGATGTGGGGCTCAGAACCTTCACTCCAGTGTGTGGACTTCTGTGGTATAAGTGTTCTCCAATCTGTGAGTCACCCACCCAGCAGTTATGTGATTTGATTTTACTGTGATTGTGCCCCTCCTACTGTCTCATTGTGGCTTCTTTGTCTTTGGATGTGGGGTATCATTTTGGTGAGTTCCAGTGTCCTCCTGTCGATGACTGTCCAGCAGCTAGTTGTGATTCTGGTGTTCTCGCAAGAGGGAGTGAGAGCATGTCCTTCTACTCCACCATCTTGGTTCCAATCCCTGTGGTCTTAAATTTAAATTAAGACCATTCAGGAAAGATGACAGTTTTTTCTAGCTACGTTCTACTGCCCTACATGGAGGAGGTGGAGAATTGAGAGTACGATGAAGGGGAAAGGGAAAGGGAGCACCTATAGTGATGGACCGTGAATCCAAACTGAGTAAGAAAGGAAATGAAGGGGTCGGTAGGCAGTGAAGATGTGAACTGGAGGTTTCATTGGGACCCGTTATTTACCAGAATAGGTCATCTGGAAAGTTAGAAGATGGCTGTCAAAAAGTAGGATGTGTGATGTAGAGATCACAAGTCTACAGGCCACAGTGAATAAGGTCTAGAATATGACCACGGTAGTGAGTAGATGAGGAGGCCGTGGAATTGAAGAGTCAGGGTGTTGGATTAAATATTCAAAAGATTAGGATTTCAAACTGGTGAATGACCTTATATTACAGGTCATTTCTTCATCATGTGACATAGTACACATTTCTTCCCATTTGCACCATGACTAAAATTTCCATCATTGAAGAGTTCATGCTTTAGGAGAGCTTCAAGAAAACCAAACAGCCATCTCTAGGAAAAGCACTCTGACAAGGCAACAGCTGTCCAAACCACTTGATCCTGTAACACTGGAGCAATGCTGGCAGACACATGAGCAGTGCGGGTGGGGGAAGGTCTTTGAACTCTGATTTCTACTGTGATATTGAACAGGTTTTAAGTTGCTATTTAGATAGGAGTCAGAATTGGGATTTTCTGCTGCCTTTGATATGTTCTAAAAAGCTTCACTTTACTATCCAGATTGGCAGAAACAAACCAAAGAAAATCATTTCCCATGATACCGTATTTAATAGAAATATATGGGTTCAGTTCATCCATAAACATCTAAGTAAAGAATATTCTATTAGATCTTGGAGAAGAGGATTAAAAGGATGATGCTCCAAAAGAAACTGAGTCAACGGTTTCAGTTTTCAAGGTGCTAGAAGAACATGCAACTGAAGTGAAGATCATGTGACATCATCTGGCATAAATCCCACCCCATGGATGCCCCATCCAACCAGCATACCTCCTCTTACATGAAGACCTTCACCTCCACTCTGTCCACATGCCCCATCCAGTGCTCTACTTGCCCCACCAACCCGCCATTGACCTGCCCCACCAACACGTGTGATTCTCCTCTCCTCTGCTCCATTCACCTCAGCAACCTTCTCTGAAATGTCTACCTCTCCCATTCCCCCTATACAGCACTCTCAGACTGAAGCAAGACCCACAGACCCTTTTACTCTTCCTATTTCTCCCATTCTATTGTCCTTCTTTTAATTCCTTCTCTACCTAGGCCAGATTTCCTATACTGATGCGACTCTCAACTCCCTTGACGCTTGTTCCGAGCACACCCCCACACCTGCAATGATGACATCTTCTCTCTCTGCCTCTGAATAAGGGCTGCCAGGGGCTGCTTAGGGAAATCTTACAAGCGTGAAGTTATGGCTTCACATCTTGCCTGGGCCATCAGCACTCTCAACTATCTTTTCTTTTGTCCACCACCAATTTCTGGTTCTGTCTTTACAGTGGACACATCAGTGCTTTCTTTATCATTCTTCTCAAGCATGCTATGCAACCCAACTTCCTCAACACTGCCCACAAAGACCATGCATCCTGCACACATCTTAGGGCCATTCAGCAAGACCTTCTCCAACCTCCATTTTGGTACCCCTACAAGTAGCTGTATCTACTTTCACCTTTATTGACTCTAGAGGAAGATGGCTCCCAACTTCCTCAACTATGCTTAATCCTGCCCTCCCTGTTTCTTCCTGGAATCTCATTCCCTCTTGGGTAGATCATCACCTTATACTTCTCCAGGAGCTATCTTAATAGACCTCGTTGTGCCTCCACCTCCTTTCAGAGAAAGAACTCACTGACTCTGGGTTTGCTCCTCTAATGACTACTTGATCTTTTTTCCCTTTTCTTCAAATATCTTAGAAGCCTATACTCATTTGACTCGGCTTTCCCACTCACAACTCATTACCCACCTGTCTCTCACTGTGCCACCCACTGTCTCTGACTTCAGCACCTGCTATTCATCTCACCTGCTGAGATTGTTTTTGAAGTCCCTCGGCATGTGACTCAAACTCTCTGGCTTCTTTATGACTTTCCAAGACTCCCCTGCTGCTCTCCCACAACTTATATTCATGGTTCCATCCTTCACATGCCTTTAGTAGTAGTTTGAGCCATATGAAATTGCTGCAATAGAGTTCCCGAGTGGTTGAATACTGGCAGTTTCATATGGTTCAACCTAATTCTTTTTACACACCTCTTTTGCCACCAATCTCTTTTTATTGCATATATTTGAATGTGTGGTTATCACCCTTATCAGACTCTTAGTTCAGCTTGAGTGAAAGAATTTTGCTTTATTTATCTTCACTTTGCCAGCACCCAACCCAATGCCTATAACGTTGAAGGTACTTGGTTCACACCTGCTAGATGAACACTCCGTTCAGGAGTGGTACAGGGACAGTACTCAGGCCTTCCTGGCAAGGGCACCTGTAGGAATGAAGTTGTGCTAACCTGGATGCAAGATGCCGAGGAAGAGGAGAAAAAAGAGAAGAGGGGGAGAGGGAAGGAAAAATCCCAACCTTCCTCCCGGGAGCCCTGATTTGTACCTGTGGTGTTTCGGACGAGGGCTGGTGATGCTGCTTCTGAGACACAGAGCTGTGGCTGTCTGCTTTGCCTTTGGTGAGGAGCACACTCCCACGCACAGGCTTGGCAGGTTTAATTTCGGGAGTTACCAGAGTGGATTCTGAAGTTAACTTCCCCAGGGTCTCACTGCTCAGTCGCATCTGTCCCATGGCATTTTGGCTCAAAGCAGCAGCCTCCTGGGCTACACAGAGAGAGAGGGTTTATATTAAAAGTCACCTTAGGGGACTTCCCTGGTGGCGCAGTGGTTGAGAGTCTGCCTGCTAATGCAGGGGACACGGGTTTGAGCCCTGGTCTGGGAGGATCCCACATGCCACGGAGCAACTAGGCCCGTGAGCCACAACTACTGAGCCTGCACATCTGGAGCCTGTGCTCCGCAACAAGAGAGGCCGCGATAGTGAGAGGCCTGCACACTGCGATGAAGAGTGGCCCCCGCTTGCCGCAACTAGAGAAAGCCCTAACACAGAAACAAAGACCCAACCACCTTAGGATAATAAGGAAATAATAGCAAGGATGGCAAGTTGAAACGTAGTGTGATTCTTTTGAAGACTACAAAGCCATCTCCACCTGCAGCTGGCTTAGCAGGGCTGAGAGAAGAGGCTCCACCCACTGAGGACAGATGATGATGACTGTTGTGTGCAGAGCCTGGCCTGGTGCCCCGGGCTCTTCACTGCTCATCTTCCCAGGGGATCCCACGATACTCTCCCCCACTTTCTCTTCCAACCCAGAGGGTAATCATCTCTGAAACTGCTGGTACACTACAGTCCTGACTGCCCTGGAAACCTACCACAATGATTACTGTGTTGTTTTACAGTCTTTTTTCTTACTACATCTTCAAAACCCAGCATGTATTGTATACTGAGAGCACATCTCAGTTTGGACTAGGCACATTTCAAGGGGCCGGTGGGTCCTGCGTGGGACAGACAGGTTTAGACTGGTCACTTCCACTTCAGTACAGCCTGCTGACTCCACAGCAAACAGCAAATGCAGGTCTGGGTTTAACCCCATCACTGAGAGGGTTTTCTCCAAAGTCACCAGTGACCTCCGAACTGTGAACTACAGCGGCCCTCTTCTCAGGGCTCATTCTATCTGAACCTTCAGCCACCTCTGATTATATTCACTTACTGATTTCACACATTTTTACAAATCTTTACTCTGTGTCTACTATGTGCCAAGCACTAGTCTAGATGCCGGGAATACATTAGTGATGAAAACTAACACAAATCTCTGCCCTCTGAAGCTCACATTCTTGGCTGGGGCGGGGGTGGCGTGGAGGAGGCAGACAATAAAATAAGTAAATAAAATAAATAGTCTGTTAACTAGGGGTAAGGGCTATGAGGAAGATAAAGCGGGAAGGGTCTCCCAGACTCCAACCAGGGCTCCGCAGAGATGCGAAAGTCCTTCTGGCCCCGTCCCGCCTGTAGCTCTCCTGACTGCCCACCCTTCTGACCCTCACTCTGCCTTCTCCGCCTCCCCTGGCTTCTCCCCCTGCCCCCACCTCCTCCTAAAATGTGAAGTGTTCCCCAAGCTCCCATCCTGCCCTATCCATCCCTCTCCTCTCTTTCTGGAACTTTCTGGGCTGATTTCCTCTACTCCAGCGGCTGCACCCCTCACCTTGTTGAGGAAGTCTCCCCCAGTTATTAAGCCTTTAGCTTGACATTACTTTCTCAGGGAGCTCAAATTCATGATTTGTCACGAGATGTCAACACAGCTCCAAAGACTTCTGTGAAATGCAGTTTATTTGACAGAAAAGGAAACAAAAAATCTAAGAGAACTGGAATTGTGATGCAGCCTGGGGTTCCCACTAAGTGGTATCAGAATATGCCACCCCAAAATATGACTACAGGAGTTCAGGATATGCCACCTTAAAATATGCTGCGTTGGCATATTGGTTATTTTGAGCTGTAGGCACCTGAAACACAGTAAATGCAGGGAGTGGCTTTCCTTGACCTCCCCTTATTTGCTCAAAGACAGAACCTCCAAAAGAAGCTCCACTGTCACAAGTCCCCTTCCAGAGAGTTTCACCAACTAGGGAGATGGACTCTTATCACAGGAGAGGAGACTCAAGTCCATACCACACCCAGAAAGACTTTATCACAAACAGCCACACCTCCCATCCATTCTTGTAAGGGTCCCTCATCTTTCCTAAAAACCATCTTCCCTCCCCTAAGAGGACTACATCCCTCTTCCCTTTCCCTATTAAGGTGGCATCTACTTCTGAATTCTAAAGCCATCCATTTTCCCCTGAGTATCTCCCACGGTACATGAAGTATACATGTTAATAAACTTGTTTGTTTTTCTCTTGTTAATCTGTCTTTTATTGCAGGGGGGCTCAGTCAAGAACTCAGAAGAGTAGAGAGAAAATTATTCTTTCTCCCCTAGACCACTAAAGAGCTGTTTCTCTTATCTTCCCAGCAAAGAATCTTCCATTTCTCTAAGCATCCCATGCAGAGGTATCAAGGGGAGGGGACACCCCTGAAAGCCCCAGCCAGTTTTATCATCTAGCAGGCATGGGACACTATCAGGAATGACGGCATGCTGTTCTAAGTATTTATATAAAAAAGATTCTACTCTGAGCAGGTATTCTCATTATATTTGATAGATTTTCCCACTGAGCAGCCACCCTCCTGCCCTGTATGTCTTTAGAGAATCCGGGAGAGCCAGGATTCTTAACCTCTGGTAGGTAAGGCCTCACTACTATGGGGTTTAAAAACTCAATTAATTTTCCTTTCCAGTAAACTTTCTCCTCCTCCCATGTTCCCTGTCTTGGTAAATGACATTGCTCTCTTCCTGGTTTCTGTGACCAGAAATCTTGGTGTGAACATCATCTTGAATGCCTCCCCCTCCTTCAATTCCCTGCCATGCATGCGGCTATCAGGTCAGCCAGCCCAGCCCCACTCATATTCAGCTTCACCTCTCTTCCATTACAAGACATCACTAGAGCTCCTTTCCTACTGCAACTTTCGGACCATTTCTCCCATAGGGTGAAAACTGCCCAACTCCTCTTTTCCTTCAAAATAAAATTGAAATTCCTAATCTTGGCATTAAATTCAACTATGATTGGCCTTAACCTGCCTTCCCACCTTTAATTTACTGTCAGCTTCCCTGCTTTCTTGGCCTGGAATATCCTTATCTTCATCTTTGCCTGTCAACATTCTCCTCCTCCTTCAAAGCCCACTTCCATGAAAACTTCCCCAAATCATGCTTGTTGGAACCCAACTATCCCAAAGTTGGTCTTTCACAGAAGCTGGTAGTTCTGTTACATTATTTTCCTCTGCCCTGAATGAGCACATGTCTGCTCCCCTCCAGGGGTCACTCCCAAAGGTGTGGGCCACATCTCTTCCATCGCCCTGCTCCCTGCAGTGCCAAGTGCATTGGGCAGTCAGGAGAGCCACAGGTGTCTGGTGGAGAGAATTCTCTGGGATGCTAACTGGCAGCATGTTATAAGTCAGCCTTCAATGGGGCTGTGGAGAAAAGCTCGGTGGGGGAAACTGAGAAGGTGCATTACCAGTGGGGTAAGGGCCACTTGGCCACAAAGAGTCAGGGGAAATGGCTCTCACCATACTCCTCTTCCTTCATGGACTGCTCTAGGGCGGCCCTGATGCAGAGCTCACGGGCCCGGATCCCTGCGACGTTGCTGCCATCGGAGATGGCTTGCAGCACAATGGAGTCGAAGTTCAGGCAGGCTGCACTGTAGTACCTGGCCATGCTGACTGCAGTGGCTGACTTTCCTATTAAAAAAGGTCAGGAGGTTGAATTTCACAGCTCTCATTTCCTCAGTGTCCTAGACAGAAGAAGCTTCTATAACAGAGGCTACTGGAAAGTCATCTCTCCAAGGTCTCTGCCTCTAAGTCTCTCGTGTGGCCAGAGGTGGCAGCAGAAAAGAGAGGCAAGACCTGAGCCAGGAGTTAGGACCGTGGATTCTGGTCCTAATTCTACCCCTGATGAGCTCTGTGCTATGGCAACCCACGTCCCCTCTGGATTTTCTCCTCGGCTTAAAAAGTGATTCTATCAGATGAGCTTTAAAAATTTTGTAGCTCTTACTGTCTCTGATTCTAATGGGAAGAGACTTTTTTGGTTTAAAGAATAACTTGTGTTGATTTTTTTTCTCATTCAAAATACCTGCTTATTAAAAAGAAAGCAGAAAATTCAGAAATAACAGCAGGGATAAAAGAAATTTGATCTTCCAGAGAGACTACAGTTAGCATATGGCTGCCCAGTATGCATATGTAACTATTTTATTCGTATTTCTTATTAAAAAAGAATGGGTTATGTGGTAGGTTGAATAATGCCTCCCCCACTCAGATGTCCACATTCTAATCCCTGGAACCTGTGAATATGTTACCTTATATGTTAAAGGGACTTCGCAGGTATGATTAAGAATCTTGATGTTGGAGATTGCGCTGGAGTATCTGGGTGGGCCCAATGTAATAACAAGGGTCCTTATAAGAGAAGCAGGATGCTCAGAGTAAGAACAGGTGATGCGATGATGAAAGCAAAGAGAGAGACAGACAGAGAGTGAGAGAGAGAGAGAGACGAGACAGATAGACAGACAGACTACAAGATGTTATGATGCTGGTTCTGAAGATGGAGGAAGGGGCCATGACCCAGGGAATGCAGATAATGTTTCTAGAAGCAAGAAAAGGCAAGGAAATGGATTCTTCGCTATAGCCTTGAGAAAGGATGAAGCCCTGTTGACCCATTTTAGACTTCTGACCTCCAGAATTCTAAGAAAGTAAATTTGCATTTTTTTAAGTCACTAAATTTGTAGTTATTTGTTACAGTAGCAATAGGATATTAATACAGATAACAAATTGTAAGCATGGCATTTTTTTTCTCACTTAAAACGATATATATCATGAGCATTTTTCTATTCATTCAATACACTTCTATGGTACTTTTTTTATTGTGATAGTATACATGCAAAATTTACCATTTTAACTGTTTTTAAGTGTACAGCTCAGCTGCAAAGGATATTCACATTGTTGTGCAACCATCACCACCATCCATCTCCAGCACGTTTTCATCTTCCCAAGTGGAAACTCTTTACCCAGTAAACAATAACCTCTCATTCCTCCCTTTTCTCAGCCCCTGGAAACCACCATTCTACTTCATGTCTCTATGAATATGACTACTCTAGGTACCTTATGTAAATGGAATCATATAGTAGTTGTTCTTTTATGTCTAGCTTATTTCACTTAGCATAATGTCTTCAAGGTTCATCTATGTTGTAGCATGTGTGAGGATTTCCTTCCTTTTGTAGGTGAAAAATATCCCATTATACCACATTTAGTTTATCCACTCATCCATCAATGGATACTTGGGCTGTTTCTAAGTTTTCGTTATTGTGAATAATGCTGCTATGAAAATGGGTGTACAAGACACTGTTTATAATGGCGATATAATTCACTGCGTGAATATACTATGGCTTAATTAACTAGTCCCGCATATTGAATGCTTCAAGTGCTCCCAGATTCTTAGTATGGTCACCAATGCTGCAGTGAACACTCATGCAGTTAATCTTTGTCGACGTGATTATTTTCCTAAGATAAATTTTTAGAAGTAATACTGCCAAGCCAAAGAGTTTGCACATATTCTTCCCTTCTCTCTCTCTTTTTTAAAAATATTGACGTATGTCATGAATTTTTAAATTTATTTATTTATGGCTGTGTTGGGTCTTCATTTCTGTGCCAGGGCTTTCTCTAGTTGTGGCAAGCGGGGGCCACTCTTCATCGCGGTGTGCAGGCCTCTCACTATCGCGGCCTCTCTTGTTGCGGAGCACAGGCTCCAGACGCGCGAGCTCAGTAACTGTATGTGCAGGCTCAGTAATTGTGGCTCACGGGCCCAGTTGCTCCACGGCATGTGGGATCTTCCCAGACCAGGGCTCGAACCCATGTCCCCTGCATTGGCAGGCGGACTCTCAACCACTGTGCCACCAGGGAAGCCCCCCCTTCTCTTTTTAAATAACTTAATGTCTTGGATTTTTCTTTAATATTTTAATGTTATTAAATTATTGAAAGAATGCAAGCTCCAACAATTCAGAGATGTATTAATTAAGAATGAGGTGTCCCTGCTCTTTCTCTAACTCCATATCTCTGAAGTTGGCAATTTAACAATTTGGGGATAATCCTTTGGTATATAAATTTCAAACAGAAGGGTCTTTTACTGCCTCAAAAATTACACATGCAGGACTTCCCTGGTGGCGCAGTGCTTAAGAATACGCCTACCACCGCAGGGGACATGGGTTCAAGCCCTGGTCCGGGAAGATCCCACATGCCGCAGAGCAACTAAGCCCACGTGCCACAACTACTGAGCCTGCGCTCTAGAGCATGCAAGCCACAACTACTGAGCCCACATGTCACAATTACTGAAGCCCATGCACCTAGAGCCTGTGCTCTGCAACAAGAGAAGCCACCGCAATGAGAAGCCCGTGCACCACAACAGAGAGCAGCCCCCACTCGCCGCAACTAGAGATAGCCCGCATGCAGCAACGAAGACCCAACGCAGCCAAAAATAAATAAATAAATAAATAAAATAAATAAATTAAAGAAAAGGCATCACCCAGAGGTTAAAAAAAAAAAATTACATGTGCAAACTTCACCATAAACCCCTCAGGGCTGTGCATACCTGACAAGGGCGTCCCATGGATGACGATAGCGATGCCTTTCCGGTTCTTGGCCATGCGGCCTTCTGCAGAAATGTCAATGCCCAGGTGGCGAGCAATGGCCTTGCTCACTGGGTTGTTCTCTACTTCCCCAACCTCCTCTGAAGAGTGGCTGTCAATGTTGTGAAGCTTGTCAGCTGCAAATTAAATATGCATGGGTGTGTGTGTGCATGCACATACATGCGGACACACCCAGAACTCACCTGGGTTCTGAAGGAAGTGGGGACGACTTTTTCTTAGTAAACATCCTATTTTAAAATAACAAACGTAATCTGCTGCAGATGTTGCCTCACTCCCCCTGTAGTGCACGAAAGTGCCCGTTTTGGCTAATAATCTGTCCATAGCTACTACAATTGAAAATACAGATACTCTTTGACTCTTAATCCCACTTTGGGGAATCTCTTCTCCTGAAAAATAATATTGGAAACTAGCTGAATATGCAACAGTAAGGGAAATGACTAAATAAATGATGGCATATTCATATTGTAGAATTAATATATAATAGTGCTAGAAAGATGCATTTTATGGAGAAAGGTGAAAGGCACTGAACAGCCTTCCCACTTTTGCTTAGAGAGAACAGGTACCCCAACATTAAAATGCTTGGTTACTTTGAATCATGATTTTTTCCAGGCTTTCTTCATCCTCCTCTTCATCTGGGTAGGTCTCGGACTTGACCATTGGGATATGCTGCTCTTCCAGGTAGGATGTGACAGAGATCCCTCGGCTAAGCGAGGTCCTCTTCGTGCTGTCAGAGGTTTCCTGTTCTGACAAGGGACTATCGTCCTCTTCTGCCAGGGAGCAAAGGGTGGAAACACACAGGAAGAGTTGGGAGGAGGACAAGGGAGATAGGGCAGAAGAGGGAAGAGAGACAAAGAGGAGAATCACTGAACTGGTTACCATCACCCTGGACTATCTGACCCCAATAAACAAGAACTGCAGTCAGTCTGCTGTTAAATTTCTCTGCCCAGAGTGTTTTCTACATTTTAACATTAAAAAATACACACCAAAATTATACATTTGGTTTAGAAAATTTGGGAAATTCAAAAGAGCAAAAATGATAAAATTTAGCTACAGAAATAAATATAGATAGACAAAGAAATGGTGATAGAGGAACAGCAGCTTCATTTTATGATACCAGTATAGGAGAGTGGCAACCTCTCAGATTTTTTTTTTTTTTTTTTTTTTTGGTACGTGGGCCTCTCACTGTTGCGGCCTCTCCCGTTGTGGAGCACAGGCTCCGGACGTGCAGACTCAGCGGCCATGGCTCATGGGCCCAGCCGCTCCGCGGCATGTGGGATCTTCCCGGACTGGGGCACAAACTCGTGCCCCCTGCATCGGCAGGTGGACTCTCAACCACTGCGCCACCAGGGAAGCCCCATCTCAGATTTTTAATTTTTAATTTTTCAAAACTTTTCAAAAATTTTTCAAAACTGAAGTTGGGATCATACTATACACATACCAATTTGTAGCCTGCATTCCCCCTTTATCATGAACATTTCTCCATGTCATTGTTGAGCACATCTACTACTTTATCTGCCCCGCACCATCGTCAATGCCCCTATTCCACAGAGTTTCAGTGGGTGCATTGGGATGTCATTGTACAAGGTGACCCAGCTCTACCCTGGAGCCAAGACACCTTCTTTGTTTAATTTTGAATTTGAGTCAGAGAGGTTGTAGCTCTCCTGGGAATGGCAACAACACGACTTGTAGCTGCTGGCCTTCCCTGGATGTGGTTTGGAAGCAGAGAAGGACGTGTACTCTGTGACAGCAGAGTAAGCAGATGCTCAGAGAGGTGCTGGTGAGAAGCAGAGGGAGCGCCTCCCTGGACTTCTACTGACCCTCAGGTCCTGGCTCTAGATCACCTTTCCATGGGCCAAATGGAAAAATGAACCCACAACCAAGGCGTGTAGGACAGGGATGAGAGCGATGGGCCCTTCTCAGCTCTCACTAAGTCCTCTTTACATTGCAGACCCTCGTGACTCTCTGCCTCAGGTCACTAGGCAGTCCTGAGTTTAAATGTCTATCCCCCCACCCCTCCCTGACTTTGAGCTCTCAAAGGTAGGGGCTGATTTCATTGATCTTTCTTCTAGCACTTCAGCTCAGTGCTTGGAACATAGTGGGTGCTTGTTATGGGCTGAACTGGTTCCCATAAAGTTCATTTGCTGAAGTCCTAAGCACCACCCCCGTGCCACACTCCACTCCCTGCCCCAGTATCCCAGAATGTGACTATTTGAAGTTAGGGCCTTTCAAGAGGTAGTTAAGTTAAAATGAGTGTCCTAAGCCATCCACAGTCCAATATCACTGGTGTTCTTATAGGAAGAGATTAGGACACAGACACACAGAGGGAAGTCCTTGTGAACACACAGGGGGAAGACAGGCATCTACAAGCCACGGAGGGAGGTTCAGTAGAAAACAATTCCACCAACACCTTGATCTTGGATTTCTAGCCTCCAGAATTATGAGAAAATAAGTTTTGCTTGGTTAAGCCCCCCAGTCTGTGGTATTTGCAGTGGCAGTTCTAGTGAACTAATATGCTCAATAAATACAACCAGGAGACTGGGTGGACAGGCAGCCTTCTTCTCTCATCTTCTCCTTTTAGGGCAGATTAGTGTTCTCTGACTACCTACTGTCTTGAGAGACATCAAGACAGGTCCAAGGGCAGGAGAAATGGACTTCATTCATTCATTCATTAACTCTTACAGAAACATTTATCAGGTGCTGGTCCATGCACTGGGTGTACATTGCGGAATACATGATCACTGCCTTTATGGGGGCTTGTCTAGAGGGGAGACAAGTGTGAAGAAAATACATGTGATGACTATTATGCAGAAGAAGAGGGCAAGTAAGAACGGAGGGCAAATTTCCAGGGTGAGGGCACAGGGAAGCAGAGAAGTGAGCACCCCAACAAGCTACACGATCCCATAGGTCTCCCTGGAACCTTGATGCTCAAGTACACACAAGGGGGGATCCTGGGTGGATGATGGATAACTCTGGGGTGCTGGGCAAGAAAGGGCAAGATCGTAAGAGCACAGTCCAGCTTTGTGATTGAGTTTTGGCCTTGAGGACCATCGAGGGTCTTTCCTCATGTGAACTCCCACCCCTACCTCTCGTAGGGCACCAATATCTACCATGCATGATGGATTACCTTGCATCACCTAGGCACAGATGTGGAGGCTGTGGAGTGGTTATTGTCGTGGACTCCAGAGTCAGAGAGACCTGGGCTTGAGTCCTGATTCTGCCACTTAAATCTGTGGACCTGGCTTCTCAGTGCTTCCTCTCTCATCTGTACGTGTGAAGCCCTCAGCACAGGGCTTGGTATCTAGCAAGTGTCCTTCTATATCTGAATTAGCTGTTTTTAAGTCTTAACTCCCCACCAGACTCTAGTGAGAGCAGAATGTGTCCCCATCTCTGCATCCCTACAATGGGGACAACAGGACCATTTTGCAAGGGTTAGAAATGAAATCCATAAGGTGCTCCGTAACTGGTTTGTCTCCCAGCAGAGATAATTCAAAGAAGCCAGGGGAGTGGCTGGAGCCACGGGCTCCAGAACTGTTGAGTTCTCACCGTTCTCCTGTGCCAGACTCTGCAGATATTTCACCTTCATCTGCTCCTCTTTTGACCTCTTCATCTCCTTAAAGTATTCATACACCTCTGGGGGCAGGTTTTCCCCCGGAAGGCGGGGAGGCAGCAGCAGGGAGTTGTAGGAATCATAGCCCTTCAGCGTTCGCAAGATCTGCTCAAGGAGAATGGGAACTGCTGTTGGTCCCACTGGAAGTTTCCTCCCCACAGTCCCAGGTGGGTCTGCCATCCATCTCATAAAAACCCTGCCCCTGACCAAGGCTGGGGTGTATACAAATACTTTCTGGATCTCAAAGGGTAGGGTCCTTTGCAGAGGTCTAAAGTGTAAGGCTGAGCCCTGGATCTGTGGGGATATCAAATTTTTATTTTGCCCCATTTGTGCCTGGGCATTTCCCGTGTGGAAAAAAATTTTCCCCTTGTTTTATAAATAACATATACTGTTTTTTGTTGTTGTTGTTTTCCATTGACAAAAGTACAGAACTCAATTATCCACTTTGAGTGACATGTTATTGAAAAATATTGTGGATAGCAATGTTGTCTTGGTAAGGTGGTTGTCTCATATATAGAGGATCCAGAGAAAAGTAGGCAAAATGGCTGTTTAGGTATGTGTATGGGTGTGTGTGTATATTTGAGAGAGAGACAGACAGAGAGGGATGTATATTAGGCTTGTCAGATGAAGTACAAGATGCCTAGTTAAATTTAAATTTCAGATAAAAAAATGAATAATTTTTAAAGTATAAATGTGTCCCATATTGTTTATCTGGAATTCAAATTTAATTGCGGCAACCTGTTTTTCTTTCTGCTAAATCCAGCAACACTAGTGTGTATGTATATTTATAAAAGACAGTAAAATCAACTCCTAGAAAGCAATTACTTTCTATGCAACCTAATTTACTGGTGTGAAAAATCAGTTAGGTAACCCTTCTCCAAGATCACCAATTTTAGTTGTTTGAAAACCAATATTAATGAGCTTACTCTAAAATTTATATGGAAGAACAAAGGGCTAAGGATAGTTGAAATGCTAATGAAGAAAAATAGAGAGGACTGTCCTACCAGATATCAGGAATTATGAAGTTGGAGCAATAGACAGGGTGGTATTGATGCTGAATAGAGAAACTGACCAATGAAATGGAGGTGAGAGCATAGAATAGACCCACGTGTATATGGAGCTTTGACACAGGACAGAGGTGGCATGGCAGATCAGTGGGGAAAGGAAGGCCTATTCCAAAGGCTGGCTGATGTAGAGACACAAAGGCCTGGCCAACTTGCTTCATCTGAGGTGACTGTAAACAGCCAACCCAGCTGCAGAGTGTCCTGTGGGATCAGCTGAAGTCTCTGTGCAATGTCATCACAGCTTACCTTCTCTGTCTGCCTAGGTCTAATGGTCCTTATCCTTTACAGGTGTCGTCCCTGAGAGTACTCTCTGATAAACCTTCTGTATGCAAATCTCAGAGTCTTGGATTCTGCTTTCCACTGACCCTGACCCACAGCAGAGGATGCTGTGGCAACACAAGCCATTGAACATCTAATAAATACCTAATGAAAAGACTCAAATCCAGAGGGACAGAATCCAAACCGGGCAGAGCACAAACACTGGATGTAAAGAAGATAGAAGATTCAAAGGCCAAGTTGATGGAGAGTCCAGAGGAAGCAGACCACCTTATCTAAGCCATTCCTAAATTCCTGACCCAGAGCAAACATGAGATGACAAATGTTTATTGTTTTATGTGACTAAGCTTGGGAGTAAGTTATTTTGCAGCAATAGATAGCTAATATAACATCACACTTCATGAACAGCAAGACCTTATGAGAAAACAATGGAGCAATGTATGTAAGATATACGAGTGCAGAAAATGTGAGCCAAGGATACTGTATCCAATCAAACTGATCTTCAAGCACAAAAGCCAAGGGAAAACAGTTATGAACACAGGAATACTCAGGAAATATTGTTCCCACGGTCCCTTCCTGAGGAATCCACTAGAGAATGATCTTCTGACAACCCAGTAGCAAATGGAGAAGCCTCATCACAAGGACTGGTGTTGAGCATTAAATATGTTCAAGTGTAGAACTAAGACTAAATGATGGAAATTAGCAGAACTAAGACTAAATAATGGAAATTAAAATTACTTAATTAGCATTAAATACGTTCAAGTGTAGAACTAAGACTAAATGATGGAAATTAGATGATTACCCAGTAGGCATTAACTGGAAGTAAAGAAATATCATTTTAAATTAGAGGGTGGTGAGGAGAGGTAAAAAGAGATTTTTAGCTAATTTCATTATTGCTCATAGTAGGGAACTAAGAGGCAGTTTCTAAAAAGTAGGGTACTAAGGGTATTAGATAAAGGCATAGTTTATACAGATCAGCCTCAAGGTAGGACAGCAGGGTAGAGACAGTAAAAATGGACCTGAATAGATCAATGGAAAAGAACAGAGATTCCAGAAATAGACCCAAATAAACATAGTCAACTGATCTTTCCTAAAGGAGCAAACGCAATACAATGGAGCAAAGAGTTTTTTTCAACAAATGATGCTGGAATTGGACATCCACTGGCAAAAAAATAAATCTGAGTGGATCTTAACTTCATAAAAATTAACTCAAATGAATTGTAGACCTAAATAAAAAACATAAAACTATAAAATTTCTAGAAGATAGCATAACAGAAAATTTAGATGACCTAGAGTATGGTGATGACTTTTTAGACACAACTCCAAAGGCACAGTCTATGAAAAAAGTAATTGATAAGCTGGACTTCATTAAAATGAAAAACTTCTGATCTGCAAAAGATAATGTCAAGAGAATGAAAAGACAAGCCACAGACTGGGAGAAAATATTTGAAAAAGACACATCTGATAAAGGACTATTATTCAAAATATGTAAAGAACTCTTAAAGCTCAACAATAAGGAAACAGATAACTTGATTAAAAATTGGGCCAAAGACCTTAACAGATACCTCACCAAAGAAAATATACAGATGGCAAATAGGCGTATGAATGGATATTCCACATTATATATGCCTTCAGGGAAATGCAAATTAAAACAACAATGAGATACCACTACACACCTATTAGAACAGCCAAAATCCAAAACCCTGACAATATCAAAAGCTAGTGAGGATAAGGAGCAACAGGAACTCTCATTTACTGCTAGTAGGAATGCAAAATGTTACAACCATTTTGGAAGACAGTTTGACAGTTTCTTACAAAACTAAACATACACTTACCATAGAATCCAGCAATCATACTCCTGGCATTTACCTAAAGAGTTGAAAACTTATGTTCACACAAAAACCTGCACACAGATGTTTATAGCAGCTTTATTCATAATTGCCAAAACTTGGAAACAACCAAGATGTCTTTCAGTAGGTGAATGGATAAATAAACTGTGGTATTTCCAGACAACGGAATATCATTCAGCACTAAAAAGAAATGAGCTATCAAGCCATGAAAAGATATGGAGGAACCTTAAATGCATATTACTAAGTGAAAGAAGCCAATTTGAACATCTACATACTCTATGATTCCAACTATATGGCATTCTGGAAAAGGCAAAACTACAGAGACAGTAAAAAAGATTAATGGTTGCCAGGGGTTGGGAGGAGGGAGGGATGAATATGTGGAGCACAGAGGATATTTAGGGCAATGAAAATACTTTGACACTATAATGATTGCTACATGTTGTTATACATTTGTCTAAACCCATAGAATGCACCAAGAGTGAACTGTAATGTAAACTATGGACTTTGGGTGATTATGATGTCACATAGGTTTATCAATTGTAAAAAATATACCATTCTAGTGAGGGATGTTGATAATGGGGGAGGCTGTGCATGTGTGGGGGCAGGGGTTATATGAAAAATCTCTGCATCTTCCCCTCAATTTTGCTGTGAATCTAAAACTGCTCTAAAGAATAAAGTTTAAAAAAAAATGGACAAGGAGGAGCAATTGTAAAATATACAAGCCAGAGCAAATAGGAAAAAAAAAAAAAGGCAGATTTAAGCCCTAACGTGATTACATTAAATGTAAATGGTCTAAATACACCAATTAAAAACAAAGACTGCCAGAGTATATTAAAAAGATGACCCAAATATATGCCGTCTACAAGAAACTCATTTCAAATATAATGACTATGGCATACATTCTTTACTGTTTGAATTTTAACATGAGCATGTATTAGTTTTTAAATTAGTTGTTTCAAATGTATAATGAGATCACAAAGAAGAATGAATTCTGCTTAGGGCAAGGGAAGTAGGTCAGGAAAGCCTGCAAAGTGATCTTTAAATTGACAGGGAAGGGTTCACAGGAAGAAGGAGCAAAGGTGAGGAGGAAGTTGTCCAGGCAGAGAGAAGAGTACCTGGCAAGGCCCAGCATGTGTAGGAAAATGGAGTTTGGTTTTGGTCTCTGCTCACCTTCTCTTCTACAAGATATTGCTGGTCAAATTCTAAGGAGTAAAACTCAATGGGAAAGTTGCAGGGATTCTTCACCACCACCTCGGCCTCATCTCCAGGTGCATAAGGCAGCAGTGGCCCCAGCTCCAGAACTGAGGGACTAAATTCCAAGCACGGCTCTAGACCTTGCCCCTGTGCCAGTAGAGTAAGCTTTTGATCACTCTGGGCAATCTGGAACACCAAGGTTTGGCTGTAGAATTTCTGGAAAATATAAAAACAAAACAAGCAACTAAATTTTTTTCTGTTATGTGACATGTAAAACGGATAGCCACTGGGGGACAAAATTGATCCTGTTTAGATTAAGAGAGAAAAGTTTTCTTATAAAATTGCATGAGAGCAACTTATATTAGAGTGTTAATACTGGGTATCTAGCATGCCAGGCACTGTACCAAGTGCTTCATCACAGTCCTGTGAATGCTGTTCTCATAACCCTCAGATCCTCCAATGTGCTCAGATGTCCCACTGCCACTATCTGCACCGCTGGGTCTGTACCTCTGGGCTCTCATTTCATGGGCCCTGCTGCCCATGGGTAGGGCAGGGCAAGGCAGAAGTGTCAGAGAAGTAACACCTTCTGGGGACAATCCTTAACCAACGACTCTCAGGAGTTACTGTATAAAGACTCCTGAGAGGGATAATTCTGAAATGTGCATTTTGTATATTTTCTCCGAGTTTCCAGTGGGATTAAGATCCAGTGTCCAGGACTTCCCTGGTGGCGCAGTGGTTAAGAATCTGCCTGCCAATGCAGGGGACACAGGTTTGAGCCCTGGTCTGGGAAGATCCCACATGCCGTGGAGCAACTAAGCCCATGTGCCACAACTACCTAGCCTGCGCTCTAGAGCCCGCGAGCCACAACTATTGAGCCCACATGCCACAACTACTGAAGCCCGTGCAACTAGAGCCTGTGCTCCGCAACAAGAGAAGCCACCGCAACGAGAAGCCTGTGCGCCGCAACGAAGAGTAGCCCCCGCTAGCCACAACTAGAGAAAGTCCGCATGCAGCAACAAAGACCCAAGGCAGCCAAAAATAAATAAATCAGTCCAGTGTCCAAGGTAGCTGACTCACTCGCACACCCTATTAGCTGCCTTCCTTTTCCTTATCACCTTCTACTTCTCTTTTAGTATTCCCTACACTTCCTAAATAATCTGCTTGCACTCAAATTCTTGACTCCAGGTCTGTTTCTTGGAGAATCTGAATGATCATATTTCCATTATTTAAAGATACAGTTAAGCAGCTAGTCAGAGATGATCAGCTAGCTCAATCAGTTCGTCTGATACAATTACAATCCAAATACCAGTTGATAATGATACGAATTATTCTAATCTGGTTTCACTTAGGAACCTATTAAAATGCATATTCACAGGCCCATTCCTAGAGATCCTGACTTGGTAGGGGCAGGATAAGGCTGGGGATTCTGTAGTTTTAACCAGATGCCCAGGTTGTTCTGAAACTGTTGGGCTCATGGCTTGGGTTTGGAAAGCATGATTGGCTGAGCGATTTGGAGAGCTCTTAACTACCTTAGCTCAGAGGGAAGGAAAATCAGATGGAAAGAATGTGTAAGGACATAGATACAAGTTCAGAAAAATACCTGTTGTTGGAGATAGTAAGAGAACAAATTATTGGCTAAGAAGGTTTTCTATATAGTTATGGGTTTAGCACCTTATGTGATCCAAACTTCTATATTTTAACTGCTTTTTAGGGAAATATTTCTTACTTTTTTTTTTTTTGGCTGCATTGGGTCTTTGTTGGTGAACGTGGGCTTTCTCTAGTAGCGATGAGCAGGGTCTACTCTTCGTTGTAGTGCATGGGCTTCTCATTGCGGTGGCTTCTCTTGCTGCGGAGCACTGGCTCTAGGTGCGTGGGCTCAGTAGTTGTGGCTCACGGGCTCTAGAGCACAGGCTCAGTAGTTGTGGTGCATGGGCTTAGTTGCTCCATGGCATGTGGGATCTTCCCAGACCAGGGATTGAACCCATGTTCCCTGCACTGGCAGGTGGATTCTTAACCACTACACCACCAGGGAAGTCCCAGGGAAATATTTCTAAAACATTTCATTCATCTTGTTTTCTAACACAAAGTATTCTGAACGCATGTTATAATGTCTAGGAGTTGTTAATGTGGACATCAGTGTTTCTCTGTGCTGCTGATGCTGGTGAAGATATAGGTGTGGACTGTATGGGTTGCAAGGCTAACCAGTTCCTTGTATATGGCCAATAAATTCCTCTCCCAAACTCTAATTTGAAAAGATACATGCACCTCAATGTGCATAGAAGTACCGTTTACAACAGCCAAGACATGGAAGCAACCTAAATGTCCATCAACAGAAGAATGAACAAAGATGTGGTATATATGTACAATGGAGTAAAAAAGAATGGAATAATACCATTTGCAGCAACATGGATGGACCTAGAGATTATCATACTAAGTGAAGTAAGCCAGATAGAGAAAGACAAATATCATATGATATCGCTTATATGTGGAATCTAAAAAAGTGATACAAGTGAACTTATTTACAAAACAGAAATAAACTCAGACATAGAAAACAAACTTATGGTTACCAAAGGGGATAGTGGGGTGGGGGGGAGAGATAAATGAGGAGTTTGGGATTAATATATACACACTACTATATATAAAATAGGTAAACAATAAGGACCTACTGTATAGCATAGGGAACTATACTCAATATCTTATAATAGCCTACAATGGAAAAGAGTCTGAAAAAAATATATGTATTCATTGTAAATTAACTATACTTCAGTAAAAAATGATACTTAAAAAAATTCCTATCCCATTTGGTGGAAACATTTTATTAATTTTGACCAATGCTAACTCAACACTTATGGAACTGCCCAAACAAATCTTTTTTTTTTTTACTATATTTACTGGTATTTTTTTCAGTAAAACATCCAAAATCTTGAGTAAACCTGCTGGCAGTCTTAAGACTCTCTAAGAATGACAAACACATTAGTTTTCTTTTCTTTTAAAAGGGTTGGGGAGATTTTGATAATGACAGAAACAGGGACTCTATTTTAGAATCAGATATGAAGTCATTCTCTTTTCTTTCTTCTCATTGTAGATTCTGAAGCACTTCCTCAAAGCCGTTACCAGGAAAACGGGAGTTAACCATGGGTATTTTATAAAACTCACATCGATTTCTTCTTTTAAAAGAATAAAGAAAAACATCTCCCAAATGCCTTAGGCTTTCAGCAAAAGTCTTTACAGTGTAACCTCTTGAGATCCTCTCTGGTTCTAGGATTTTTATTATTTTTTTACTGTATTCTTTGTCAGGAGTAGCTTTGTGCTCATGGTGTTTGCAAAAGAAACACTTGTGAGGCCCAGGGAGTATGTCAACCAGAAAGTACTTATTATTATCACAACTACTGATGATAATAGTAAATAGATATTGAGACACTACATACAGAGCAGTATGCTATGCATTTTATTCACATTAATTCATTTAATCTTCAAAATGACCCTTAGGAGGTAGCTACTGCAGGTTGATAATTTCTTACCTGAAACCCTAGGGGCCAGATGCTTTCAAATTCAGAGTTTTAAAAAGGTAAACACAGAGCATATACCCTATGTTACATAGTAGCCTTAGCAGCATCCCCTGTAATCAAACACATTAATATTTCTGCAGTTGCAGTGTTTGAGTCTGCAAACCAAGGGGGATAAATAAAGGTTAAGTAGTCTCATGTCAGTTCAGATAGGTTTTTCTGCCAAATGAGTTTGGGTCCGAAACTTAAAAAAATTTTCCCCCCAGTTTTTAGAACTTATTGGATTTTGGAATTGCAATAAGGGATTTTGGACATGTGATATTATTATTTTTCATTTTATCTATGAGCAAACTGAGGTTTAGCGAGGCTGAATAATTTGCCCAAAGCCATGCAGCCTCTTAGTCAGAGGCAGAAGGCCACTAAGCCAGGTCTGTTGGTAAAAGTCAAAGTGTTAGATAGATCTGCCGATTCCAGAGCCGGTGCTCCTAACCACCAGGACACAGCTCCTGCATGAACCAGAGCACTGAATGTCATAATCAGAATAGTGAGGGACAGGTCACTCAAAGTTTCCCTGGAGACCCAATCAAGCATGGACTTCGAGTACAGCTCAAAGAGATCCAGAGAGTCTGAATGAGACTGCATTTCTTTAAAGCTTACCTCTTCTTTGGGCATGAATTTCACTTGCATGTTGGACTTCTCACCAGGATCCAAGACCCCAGAAGTGGGCTGAATCTCAAAGATCCGTGTCTTTGGCTTGAATTCAGCACATAGTTTCCGTCTTAAGTACTTTGGCATGTGTTTCTCCAGCTGGCAAATAAATAGTAGACAATTAGACCATTTTCTTTGGAAAATGCCTCCACCGTCCACCCACTCAATCTATGTTTACTGATTACTTCCCAGGTGTCAGGGCACAAAGATAAATACGACATGATATTCGCGAGATAGCATGGCCTGATAGTCCTTGAGTGCTGGGCTGAGGGCCTACATTTTATTCAGGGGGCAATGGTTGTCGCTGAAAGTCTTTGAGAAGAAGGGTGAAATGAAGAGAGTGACGGATTAGAATTATAAATCTGACTTAAATGGAGATGGAAAAAAGGGGACAATGGGCCACAATTCATTTACCTTGCTAACTTGCTTAGGGGTGTGGATAAACCATTCACAAGGGACTTGGAGGTGATTGGAAAGCTGAATAGTTTCCACGAGGCACTGTCCACACTGAATTGTGGCAAACTCCACTTTTCCACAAGACAGTGTCATACTGGGAATGGTCACCTTGGCTTGGAGACAGATGTGAACTGCTGGCCCTCCAACCACCTAGAGTGGGCATAAAATTGTTGTTACCGTGTCACATGGGATAGGAGAAAGAATCACGGCTCTGAAATAGTAACTGGATCATCACAGGGGTGATCAGCAAGCAGAGATGGAAGCTGGGGAGGATCAGCTGGGCCTCGTGATGCATCTTACCTTGATGGGCAGAATGACATTTTTGTTTCCAACAGAAAGGCTGGCCCCTTGTGCATCAAATCTCACTTCAAATGTTTCCGTTTCACAGTAAGGCAGATTCTTCACACGATCTAGCTCAATACTGAAGCCTGGACCAAGACAAACAAAATTTCTTTGAGGAAAAGAAAAGTAGCAATCAAGAGCTGCTCTAGATACAGCCCATCGGAGGCAGGATGACCACTCAAAGTATCAATTAATGGCCCAACAATTCTTTCAGCTGATCCCAGAAGAAGCACTCCAGGACAGTACAGATGGGCATCGTGTTAGAAATGACAGAGTGCAATAGGAAGGGTCTCCATCCTGGTTACCTGTGTCGTGAAGGACATGCTTTTCTGCATGGAAGGACACTGGGAAGTGACTGGTGTTGGTGATCTTGATGATGTGGGTTCGGACGTCACCAAGGGTGATGTAACCAAAGTCTAGGATATATTCTGGCAGCTGGACTCTGAAACAGTTAACAAGGTCTTCTTACCACTCACATTTCCAAATGTGCAAGAGTGTGAGGCTTTCTTCCATCTCCTCTGCACAATTCTATTCTCTGGAGTAGAGAACCACCACTCTCCAGAATGGAGACTAGGAACAAGACACTTCCCCCAGAAGACCACATTGCTGCTTTAGCCATCATCTCTAAACACCTTCAGTGCTGGTCCTTAAGGACCTGAAACCGGCCCATCTATTAGACAAAGTGGGAGGTTTCTGACTAAGAGGCAGAGACCTGCCTGGTTGGCTGGCTGCTAGAGAACGGCAGACATGTAAGGCGAGTGGATTTCATCCGTACATAGTCAATCATTAATTCATGGAGCACTCTGGTGGAGGGCACCGCTGGCTCTGCCACACTCTGAAACAAACACGACATGGAAGGGCGCTCACTTGATCGGTTTGCGGTGACTCTGATGGCAGAAGTTGTCCACGGAACCAAGGACAATTGATTTCTGATGTTCTGTGGCATAGTTTTGGACTATAAGCCGCTCTACTTCCATCTGGAGTTGAGCATTTAACTGGAGCAAGAGAGAAGAGCAAGTAAGCAAATTCTTTGAGAACATGCATTCTCAATGGGGGCAAAACCACCCCTAAGGGGGCGAAAGTTGCTTCATGGAGGAGAGAGTGAGAAAATCTTAGATATTACAATGGCTTGTGGCCCTCCAAAGGGCCACAGTAAATAAATAGATATACAGTATATCTGTGGTGTTAAAATTTTTGTTGGGGTTCAAGGTGGTTAAACAAACTGTACATCTGTGCCATGGAGTATTACTGAGCAATGGAGTAAGGAATGAACTATTTATGTTGATGGATCTCAAGGGCATTATGCTGAATGAAAAAAAAATAATCTCAAAAGGTTACATACTGTATGATTCCATTTACATAACTCTTCTATACTCATAACAAGATTATAGAGATGGAGAACTACAGTGGCTGCCAGGGGAAAGGGGTGGGGAGATTGGGGATGGCTATAAGCGAGAAGCATGTAAAGGCAAAAACAAAATGTATTTCCTGAAATAAATGTTCCAAATGCAAAAAAAAAAAAAAAAAACAAATTAAAAATAAGAGACTCAAGGGAGTTCCCTGGTGGCCTAGTGGTTAGGATTCCGGGCTTTCACTGCTGCGGCCCCGGTTCAATCCCTGGTCAGGAACTGAGATCCTGTAAGCCATGAGGTGTGGCAAAAAAAAAGAGGCTCAATTCTCCCTGTTGAAAATAAGGGTAGAGACTTCTTCCAGCTTCATTTTCAAGAAAACTTGTAAGATCTTTCTCTGTCTCTTGGAAATATATATAAATCTTTTCATAGGCTAAGACTTTTTATCAGCTTCACAACCCAGGAACATCTTCCTTAAGGACCTGGGAACCATCTCTTTGACATGTCATCGTCAAGGAAGATAGAGCCCCATCTCCTATCCTGCCATTTCTGTGGGAGGATAGGAGCTCAACTTCAGAGGACCCTGTCATAAAAACACAAAAGGTTTGTTTTCCCTTTGGGTAAAGCCAATTAGCTAACACAGATGGTCACCCCAATTACCATGTGAATTTAGCATGAACTAAGTGTGACAAATGGTGCTGTCAAGTCCTCTTACTTGAGGACTAGTTATAGTTTTTACTTAAGGACTAGTTACTGTTTACCTTGAGAACATGTATATAATAGGTTGTATCTGCTTGGCTTTACGAAAGACTGAGATTTCTTTCTGTCTTTGCAATCTCCTAGCAGACTGACAGAGACACGGAACACTTTCTGCTTTAATGCTTATCAATAATAAAGTTGGATTCTTTCTCTTCCACCTTTGTGGAGAGATTTTGTGGGTTGGAAAGAGATTTTTGCTTATAATTCTATTTCCCCAGTGAGCACAAGGGATACTTACGGAGATGGAACACTTCTGTATCTTAACTGTGGTGGTGGATACACAAAACTACACGTGAAAAAATTGGATTAGAACCACACACAGACGCAGATATGCATACATACAAAGACATGCAGAGACAGACCCACGAGTACATATAACACTGATGAAATCTGAATAAGCTCTATGGCTTGTACCAATGTCAATTTCCTGGTTTTGATACTGTTCTATAGTTATGCAAGATGTTACCACTGGGAAAAACATTTTTTTGCAGCTTCCTGTGAATCTACTTCCTGTGCAGAGCGAAGCCAATCTTACCTCAGAAGATTCATCCTCAGGCACTTCCTCAGGTCTCTCTAAGTGGTCAAACATTTCATTTTTGGTTTCTTCTAGGTTTTTTCTGGCCTGATTTAAGAAGATTTCATACTTCTCACATCCTGTGGGGGTTGGAAGGAGAAGGAAATCTGAATGGCTAGAAATATATGAATTATGCCTAAAACACAGACTCTAAGCTCAGGGTAAATAAAGTGAGAAGGGAAGTGAACTTTGTGAAACTTA
The DNA here is from genome assembly GCF_039906515.1 of Pseudorca crassidens. Lineage (NCBI taxonomy): Eukaryota > Metazoa > Chordata > Mammalia > Artiodactyla > Delphinidae > Pseudorca > Pseudorca crassidens. Next base: position 48,915,131 of record NC_090315.1, on the reverse strand, counting down.
GCCTGCCATGTTTTCTCTGCTTCAGAGGATAATTTGTGAATGAGTAGAATTTGTAAAAGAGAACTCACTGAGTTTTATGAGATTATGCTTTAGTGGGCTACCAACTGTTTCTCAAGAACTTAATGACAGTAACATCCTGAGCCACTCATAGGGTGACCAACTGGATCCCAGCCTACTTGGTACTTTCCCAGTTCTAGCACTGATGGCTGCACCACTTGGGAAACCCCTCCATGCTGGACAAACCCAGGTGGATGGTCACCCTTTAGGTTGGTCTTCATGTTTATTAATTCTCTGTTAACAAAAAGAATATATTTGGTTCAAGTTGCTTTAACTACGACTAAATAAGCTACAGTCCCCTGAATCAGGCAGGCTGGGCAATGGGGAGAGAGATTTCACCAGTTCACCAGTAAGCCAGCGCAAATTCAAATGCTTGAGGGGCAAGGTAAGCAAAGTCATTAAAGTGCCTTCTATGAAACCATAGGAAGTGCTGGGACTGTGGTGAACTGGAGTACAGAAGACCCAACTAGTATTCAGATTTAAATTATTTTAAAGCCCTGTATTGGGCAAACATGTCTACTGCCATCATGAGGCCAGCTGGGCACCCAGTTTTCAACCGTGTGGCAAAGGCTTTTCTTCTTGACAATTATACGTAGAGTTGGACTAACCTCCGGCTGGCTGGAACTCTAGATACTAGAGTGTAACATGGTCTTAGATTTATTAATATTTGTCTTCATATTATCAGGAAGCAGACAATTAGGATTTAATGCATGACCATCAACAGGTGAGTTAGTGACTTTGGGCAGTGGGGTAGGAGGAAAGGCTGAGGTGGGAGGGCTTAGTCTGAAGCTGCTTAGGGAATGTAGATTTCAAAGAGCTTGAAGAGGGTTCATGAAGAAGAGTGAGAAGTTTCTCTTGACTCTTCATCCTGTAGTCCATGTCAGGAAGAAAGAGCCAGAGTCAGTCTGTGGCTAAAAGAGCTGCTGGGGTGAGCTTCAGGATCTGCCAAGACAGAAATATTCTGATACAGAGGGATGGCTCTGGGTGCCAGATGTTACCCAGAAAAGCCTTGGCTAAGGATGTGGGCAGACAACTGATAAGTCTAAATTAGCCTCCAAACTGTACTGCCAGCATAAGGGGTTGGAACCTTAGCTGCCTTTCTGTACAGTTCATATTGATATTCTGAGAACTGTATTCCTTGCAGTACAATCAGCCTTTGCCTTCTCAATGGCCATCTGTGAGTGACAACTCCACATGATGGAGGAAAAGGCTTTTGGAAGTACAATGTCCTGATCTCTCTTTAAGTAATTTAATGATGGCAAAATTGGCCAGGGGTCTTAATTTGGAACTACCATGGACCCTATCTTGTCTTACTCATCTCAGGTCACCAAGTCAATTTCAACTCTTGACGTTTTCTGCAATTCAGGAATAACACAAAAGGGAACTTGTGAGGACTGCCAAACAAATAATGCGAGTTGCCATCAACCTTATAATAAGCAGCTAAAACACATCTTGTCATCCAGTGGGGAAATACTATAGAGGGCAGAAGTACCTTTGAGGTTCCTGGGGAGATCGACGCAGATTCGGGGAAAGATTCCCTCTCCACTCAGAGTAATATTTTCTGGGTCCAAGTGGGCAATCTGTATCTGGAAGCTCCTTTGAAAGACCTCAGGTACTCCAGGCAAGTAGTAAACCTTCAACACCTGCTCTTTATGGGAACCGATAAAACCCTATACAGCAGAAAGATGGGAGAGGATTTTAAGATTTACGTAAAATTTATGTAAAATTTACAATGGACTCTTGCTTCTGGCAGTTTGATGGACTAGATAATCCTAAGGGCCTAGTGTGCTAAACTGTCCACTCACATTCCTCCTCCAAGATTCATTCCTATGAAGGTACGAGAAAATGACAAACAATAGAAAAATAGGCAGCATATGTGGGCACACATTTCATAAAAGAGGAAACAGAATGGCAAACAAACAGTAAAGCTGCTTATCCTTATAAGTAACCAGGGAAATGCAAATTAAGATCATACTGAAAACAATTTTAAACCATAAGATTGGTAAAGTTTGCCAAATTTGGTAAGACTATGCATCAAAAGAAACTCACATTTCAACACATCTGGTGGGAATGTCAACGGGAAAAATCACTCCACTAACTGCTTTAGTGGAGATAGCTTCAAAATGGTGGAGGCGCAAGACGTGGAGATCACCTTCCTCCCCAAAAATACATTAAAAATACATCTATGTGAGGACCAGCTCCTACAGAACACCTACTGAACGCTGGCAGAAGACCTCAGACTTCCCAAAGGCAAAAAACCGCCCACGTACCTGGGTAGGACAAAAGAAAAAAGAAAAACAGAGACCCATCCCAGGGATGGGACCTGCACCTCTGGGAGGGAGCTGTGAAGAAGTTGTTTCCACACACTAGGAAGCCCCTTCACTGGTGGAGATGGTGGGTGGGCAGGGGGAAGCTTTGGAGCCACGGAGGAGAGCGCAGGTGCAGAGGGCAAAGCAGAGAAATTCCCGCACATAGGATCGCTGCTGACCAGCACTCACCAGCCTGAGAGGCTTGTCTGCTCACCCGCCAGGGCAGGCGGAGGCTGGGAGCTGAGGCTCGGGCTTTAGAGTTCAGACCCCAGGGAGAGGACTGGGCTTAGCTGCCTGAACACAGCCTGAAGGGGGATAGTGCGCCACAGCTAGCCAGGAGGGAGTCTGGGAAAAAGTCTGGACCTGCCTAAGAGGCAAGAGACCATTGTTTTGGGGTGCGCGAGGAGAGGGGATTCAGAGCACTGCCTAAATGAGCTCCAGAGATGGGTGTGAGCTGCGGCTATCAGCACAGACCCCAGAGATGGGCATGAGACGCTAAGGCTGCTGCTGCAGCCCCCAAGAAGCCTGTTGCAAGCACAGGTCACTATCCACACCTCCCCTCCCGGGAGCCTGTGCAGCCCGCCACTGCCAGGGTCCCGTGATCCAGGGACAACTTGACCAGGAGAACACACATCGTGCCTCAGGCTGGTGCAACATCACGCCGGCCTCTGCCGCTGCAGGCTCACCCCGCATTCTGTACCCCTCCCTCCCCTGGTCTGAGTGAGCCAAAGCCCCCTAATCCGCGGCTCCTTTAACCCCCTCCTGTCTGGGTGAAGAACAGACGCCCTCTGGCAACCTACATGCAGAGGCAGGGCCGAATCCAAAGCTGAGCCCCTGGAGCTGTGAGAACAAAGAAGAGAAAGGGAAACCTCTCCCAGCAGCCTCAGGAGCAGCGGATTAAAGCTCCACAATCAACTTGATGTACCCTGCATTTGTGGAATACCTGAGTAGACAAGAATCATCCCAAAATTGAGGCGGTGGACTTTGGGAGCAACTGTAGACTTGGGGTTTGCTTCCTGCATCTAAGTTGTTTTTGGTTTTATGTTTATCTTAGTTTATTATTTAGAGCTTATTATCATTGGTAGATTTGTTTATTGATTTGGTTGCTCTCTTCCTTTATTTTTTTTAATATATATATTTTTCCTTTTTCTCCTTCTGTGAGTGTGTATGTGTATGCTTCTTTGTGTGATTTTGTCTGTATAGCTTTGCTTTCACCATTTGTCCTAGGGTTCTGTCTGTCTGTTTTTTATTGTTGTTGTTGTTTTTTAGTATAGTTTTTAGCACTTGTTATCATTGGTGGATTTGTTTTTTGGTTTGGTTGCTCTCTTCTTTCTTTCTTTCTTTCTTTTTTTTGTTACTTTTAGAAAAATAATATATTTTTTATTTTAATTATTTTATTTTATTTTTCTTCCTTCCTCCCTCCCTCCCTCCCTCTCTCTCTCTCTCTCTTCCTTTCTTTCTTTCTTTTCCTCCCTTTTCTTCTGAGCCGTGTGGCTGACAGGGTCTTGGTGCTCTGCCCGGGTGCCAGGCCTGAGCCTCTGAGGTAGGAGAGCCGAGTTCAGGACACTGGTCCACCAGAGACCTCCTGGCCTCAAATAATATCAAACGGCAAAAGCTCTCTCAGAGATCTCCATCTCAATGCTAAGACTCAGCTCCACTCAATGACCAGCAAGCTACAGTGCTGGACACTCTATGCCAAACAACTAGCAACACAAGAACACAACCCCACCCATTAGCAGAGAGGCTGCCTAAAATCAAAATAAGGGCACAGACACCCCAAAACATACCACCGGAGGCAGTCCTACCCACCAGAAAGACAAGATCCAGCCTCATCCACCAGAACACAGGCACCAGTCCCCTCCACCAGGAAGCCTACATGACCCACTGAACCAACCTTAGCCACTGGGGGTAGACACCAAAAACAACAGGAACTACGAACCTGCAGGCTGTGAAAAGGAGACCTCCAAACATAGTAAGTTAGGCAAAATGAGAAGACAGAGAAACACAGCAGATGATGGAGCAAGGTAAAAACCCACCAGACCAAACAAATGAAGAGGAAATAGGCAGTCTACCTGAAAAAGAATTCAGAGTAATGATAGTAAAGATGACCCAAAATCTTGGAAACAGAATAGACAAAATGCAAGAAATGTTTAACAAGGACCCAGAAGAACTAAAGAGCAAACAAACAATGATGAACAACACAATAAATGAAATTAAAAATTCTCTAGAAGGAATCAATAACAGAATAACTGAGGCAAAGAACAGATAAGTGACCTGGAAGATAAAATAGTGGAAATAACTACCACAGAGCAGAATAAAGAAAAAAGAATGAAAAGAATTGAGGACAGTCTCAGAGACCTCTGGGACAACATTAAATGCACCAACATTCGAATTACAGGGGTCCCAGAAGGAGAAGAGAAAAAAGAAAGGGACTGAGAAAATATCTGAAGAGATTAGAGTTGAAAACTTCCCTAATATGGGAAAGGAACTAGTCAGTCAAGTCCGGGAAGCACAGAGAGCCCCATACAGGATAAATCCAAGGAGAAACATGCCAAGACACATATTAATGAAACTATCAAAAATTAAGTACAAACAAAAAATATTAAAAGCAGCAAGGGAAAAACAGCAAATAACATACAAGGGAATCCCCATAAGGTTAACAGCTGATCTTTCAGCAGAAACTCTGCAAGCCAGAAGGGAGTGGCAGGACATATTTAAAGTGATGGAAGGGAAAAACCTACAACCAAGATCACTCTACCCAGCAAGGATCTCATGCAGATTTGATGGAGAAATTAAAACCTTTACAGACAAGCAAAAGCTAAGAGAATTCAGCACCACCAAACCAGGTTTACAACAAATGCTAAAGGACGTTCTCTAGGCAGGAAACACAAGAGAAGGAAAAGACCTACAATAACAAACTCAAAACAATTAAGAAAATGGTAATAGGAACATACATATCGATAACTACCTTAAATGTAAATGGATTAAATGCTCCAACCAAAAGACACAGACTGGCTGAATGGATACAAAAACAAGACCCGTACATATGCTGTCTAGAAGAGACCCACTTCAGACCTAAGGACACATACAGACTGAAAGTGAGGGGATGGAAAAAGATATTCCATGCAAATGGAAATCAAAAGAAAGCTGGAGTAGCAATTCTCATATCAGACAAAATAGACTTTAAAATAAATGCTATTACAAGAGACAAAGAAGGACACTACAGAATGATCAAGGGATCAATCCAAGAAGATGTAACAATTGTAAATATTTATGCACCCAACATAGGAGCACCTCAATACATAAGGCAAATGCTAACAACCATAAAAGGGGAAATTGACAGTAACACAATCATAGTAGGGGACTTTAACACCCCTTTCAACAATGGACAGATCATCCAAATTGAAAACAAATAAGGAAACACAAGTTTTAAATGATACATTAAACAAGATGGACTTAACTGATATTTATAGGGATAAATTGGGAGACTGGGATTGACATATACATCCTACTATACATAAAACAGATAACTAATACAGACCTATTGTATAGCACAGGGAACTCTACTCAGTACTCTGTAATGGCCTATATGGGAAAAGAATCTAAAAAAGAGTGGATATATGTATATGTATAACAGAATCACTTTGCTGTACACCTGAAACTAACACAACATTGTAAATCAACTATACCCCAATAAAATTTTTTTTTAAATTCCAAAAAGGAGCCAACATTGAAAAAAAAAACTAGGGAAAAATGCTAGTATAGGTTCAAGCTATTTAGAAGTGTTTTAAAAGTCATTTTTGAAGGGACCTCATAATTTTGAACATATTTTATTGTTTTTTGATGTTACAAGTAATATATATTCTTTGAAGAAAAATTAGAGCATGAAGACAAGAAAAAATTTAATGAAGATCACTAGTGCTTACTACTGACACATAAATAATGATTAACACTGATTGGTGGATATCAATCCATATTTTATTTAAATACACACCCACACAACACCATGGGGGTCCATGAGCCCACTAGTGTTAATAAACTTATCTCTAACCCTCAAAGTGCCTGTGACAGTTAAAAATCATTGCCATCATTTCTATGAGAAGCCATTGCCTCATTCTCTTGCTTCCCTTGGCCTCCACTCTCTCACTTCCTTACACGCTATCTGCTTCACTGAACAGAACTGAGCCTTGTCACCAAATTTCACAATGCACTCACTCACATGAAGCATTTTATGAAATTTTGCACATTTTATGGAATGTGTGAGTGTGAGTGTGTATGTGGGGAGTGTTATAAGGTGGAGTCAAATTGCAGTGTGCAGTGTTTCCCAGGATTCACCTTCCCACGCTCATTCTCTCTTCTCCTCACCCCTGTCTTGAGCAATCCACAAAATTCTCTTGTTTCCTACAAAATTCTCTTTCTTCCTGCACTCAGTGCCCTGGAGGGTAGTGGGGTGGGTCTCAGCTTTTATCTTGAGCAGTAACAATGTATTTTTCCAATAACCAATAGTTCTCTCATGTTATTCTGGTGGAAAATTTTTCTCTATCTAGTTATATGTTCAAGCATTTATGTACACTGCAGGACTCTGTAAACATTTGTTTTCATTTTAAGAATCTGGCCTTATAGCAGGAAATCTGGTAAATATAGAAAAGAAAAAACATACAGAGAAAAAAATCCCATTCAGAACCATAAAAACAACGTCCAGTTCAAAAGAAGGGGGAAGTACAAAAAAGAGTTAACATAGCAGTCCTAAAACTGCTACTCTTAGAAAGGCCTGCTTGCAAAGTTGGTAAGAATGGCTCACTGTGCCTCAACTTTTTTGTGCAAACAACTATGGTTTATGCTGAACACCTGTTTTCTTTCTGGGAGACTGGAATTTTGGTATGTGCCAGGCAGAGGGTGTCTGTGTGACTGGGCCCCACTGGCACTGAGTCTCCAGTGGGCTTCTGTGGTAGCTCTCATATTGTGTAGTCACAGCTCATTGCTGGGGGATTAGGAGCATCTTGCGTGACTCCACTGGGAGAGAATTCTTGGATGCCTGCGCCGGGTTTCTTCTGAACTTTGCTCCATGTGCTTCTTCCCTTTGCTGATTTTGCTTGTATTCTTTGGCTGGAATAAATCATAGTCACCAGTACAACTTATTGGTGAGTCCCCCTAGAGAATCGTTAAACCTGGGGGATGATCCTGGGGACCCATGACACAGTGATGATTCTGAGGAATAAGAGCAAATATATTCTATGAGTTCCTATAAGAAAGAAGAAAAAAATAAGATAATATCTAATCCATTGTATCAATGAGATTCAAGAAGCCACCGTGTGTAAACAGCAGGAGCAGAGAGTCAGGGACAGGGAGTAACCCCAAACCAGGAAAAAGTATATGGGGATGAAAAATCCTCCTACTTCTGGTTCTGAAAATGCTGGTGACTGCACTGTTATAGCTCCCTCTCATGCTACAAGTGTAAGGATATTCTGTATAAGGCCCAACAACAACAAAGGCAACAACAAAACTCTCTTTCAATATATAGTGAGCTTGAAAGAAAATAGATCCTCTGATGTGAAAAAGAAACAGATGGAACCTAGCCAGTGTGGTTAAGTTCAGAGCCTTTACTTGGTGACCATGGGTGACATCAGACCCAACTACAGTTCCTACCACCCAAGGACTGAAATAGAGAGATGCAGCCTGGACCCATGTGAGGTGGGCACACAGGGCAAATCCCTGCACGAGGCTGGAGCCATGAAGGGCGGTCACTCCTGTTATTTCTCTGCACTTCAGGGAAGAATCAAGGAAGCTTGTATCTCTCTGGGATCCCAGGTGGGGAAAATATGTATCCCATGGGATACAGAATGCTCAAGCCTGTATCATGCATGTGCATGGAGTCTTCACACACACTGACAGATCACTGTGGTTAATCCAGGTCAAAACATTAACTCAAGTAAAGCAACTATACTCCAATAAGAAAGAAAACAAACAAACAAACAAAACATTAACTCAAAATCTGACCCCTTGGGGTACCTGGCAAAAACAACTGCAACACTACTGTAGCACCACCCTGCAATCCAGGGTGAATGAGGTTGTCACAGAGAAAACGGTGTCAGTGGAAGATGATCCCAAGTCAAAAATTACATGTCATACAGGGAAAGCACTGATAATGAAAGAGAGTTAACAGTCACACAAATAGGAATAATGGCATCCCTAATAACTCAATTAGAATAACTTAAAAGAATCTACAAAATCATTAGTGATAAATGAAGAAATTAAAATCCCAGTGAAAGAGGTGAATAACAGGTGGAATTTTTGAAATGAAAAATATGATCACTGAAATTAGGAATGCAGAATAGGGTTAGGAATGCAGAGTAGGGTTAGGAATGCGGAGTATAAACAGTAGATCATACTCAGTTGAAAAGAAAATTAGTTAACTGAAAGAGCTGAGGTAATTATCTTGAATGCAGTTTAGAGAGATAAAGAGTAAAGAGATACACATGTGACATATAGGTTTAGAAACATGGACAGAATGAGAAGGTCCAACATATGTCTAAAAGTTGCTTTAGCAGAAAGGACTGGAGAAAATAGGGGAGAAGCAATACTTGAAGATATAATAAATGAAAGACATATCCTCAGAGTGAACCCACAGCCAAAGAAAAAGATATACTTGTGATTACTATGAAATGTATAGAACTGAACCACAATAAAAACACAATATACCAAACCTTGTGAAAGATAGCTAATATGGTACTTTGAAAGACACAATATTAATACCAAAGAAGAATTCAAAGTAAAAAGCATTAAAAGGGAAGAAAGTGGCAATTTAAAATAGATAAAATATACAGTGCAGGACGAACACTTAATAGTCATTAAATCTTGTGTGTTAAATAAGACAGAAATGAAAATGGATAAAACAAAAATTTATATATTTTTTATATACCATTTTTAGTCTTTTATATACCAAAACCCTTTATAAACCATTCTTAGTCTTAGAAAACTTTTTATATACCATTCTTAGTCTTAGAATAATTAAACAGAAAAAGGGATACAAGATTTGGATAATATAATTTAATAGAGGTTAATTTAATAAAGATTCATCATAATCTGCATTCTACAGTCCAGACAACATTGTTTCCAAACATTCACTGGTATTAAAAAATCATTTTAGACCACTAAAATATATTAACTAATAAAAGTAGGAATTCAGTAGGTCATATTACCTGGCCATGATATGAAAAACTCAGTATTAACTTCACATTAACAAGAGTTTCAATAACAAAAAGAAAAAGCTGAGTCATTTGGAAATTTGAAAAAGAGAAAAATATACTTTAAAATTACACTTGTAGATAAAACTACAACTCTAGACAACTTAGAAAATAATTAAAATTATAATGGTTGATATTAAAATGTATGAAATATGCAAAGTTAACTTCCTTTTTTCAATCTATAATTTTCTTTAAAATTATGAGATGGAGCTAAAGGTATACTGAGGCAAATGTGTACTCACATTTTTTCATTATTAATTAAGAAAGAAAGAAAAGTAGGCATTCAACTTAGAAAGAACATAAAAGTAAAATTCAAAAGAATATCTAAGACAAATTGGAAAAAGAAGAATTAAAAGGGAGTTGACTTAATAGACATTAAGATGTGTTTTAAAGCTGTAACACTTAAAATAGTATATTATGGATGTAGGTACTGGCAAACAGATCAATAAAGAACAGAGAAACTAGCAATAGACCCAAATATATGTGATAATTTAGGGGAAGAATAGACTCTATCATCCAAGATGACAGCACTTTTATCTGTGGATTGTAAGATGATGAACAATTATAATTTCATTCTTTATCCTTTTTCATATCTTTCAATTTTTCTATAACAATTATGTATTATTTTCATGATGAGATGAACTCGACAAAAATTCCTTAAAACTGTTAGATTAACATAATATGTACAAGGAACCATCTCTTCCATTTGCTTCTAAAACCAATATGGCTCACTGCAGTCTACTGGTGTTTTCACTACTGCTAACAAAAAGCTGCTTTTATTTGTTGTAGTCAGAGTAGAGCAGGCCCTCGGCTTCAAGGAATTACAAGGGAAGTGTGAAGACATAAGTGGAAATAAACTATTCTTATAATCATGAAAAAAAAATCCATGGGATTGTATATCTTGTTCATTGTTTAACCCCTGGTGCCTGAACAGTGCCTGGCTAATGGAGGACACACTAAATAGTTGTTTAATGAATGAAGGAAGGGCTTGGATATATTTATTTTTCTTGTCTCTGAGAGCTTGTTAGTTTTAATTAAAAAAAAAAAATCACACCCATAATCCAGGCAGTGAATGTTTAGCACAATCTCAGCTCCTGGGGTGTGGCTTGCAGGTTTGGGTTTGGGCCCCTCCTACCATCATCAGGTGGCCGTCATGGGTTGGGGGGGATGGGCTACTTACTGAGAGAGGCTGGATGAGTGGCACTCCAGGCAGAAGGTTGTCTGGCGAAGACTGGGGGTCAGTCAGAACGCTGAACTCAAAGCCAACTTTCCCAGTGTTCTTGAGTGTGATTTCACTCTCTGTGACATGGTCGAACAGCTTGAGAGGAGAAGAAGGAGAAGAGTGACTCCTCTGTCACCCACCCTCTGGGATGCTGCTGTCATCCTGACAAAGGCAGGGAGACAAGCATGTCTCACAGACACGGATTTCGTTTTCCATGAGGTAGATGCTGGCCAATCCACATTTCAGTATCACAACCAGGTGCCTACTGGGCGGGAGGAGCACTAGACCCTGGAGACTGGCTCTGTCTTAGGTCTTCTAACAACTAATTTAGTTTAGTACGGCTGTGGGGTGAGCATTTCACCTTCCTGAACCTCTGATTTCTTCCCCACAAAGAACTCATATTAGAGGATCTTAAAGTAAGCTTTTTTATATTACGAAGATTTGCTTTCTTAGATAAGATTTGAGTTCAGAATTTTCTAGAATGAATTTTTCTATTTTTATGGAGAGACAGGGGAGTAATAGGCCAGCCATATTCTTTTTCCTGAGATTTTGCTAACATAATTCAGAGGGTCCAATAACCACAAACTGAAGCCACTTCGGGGGCTCTTAGGACAAACTAGGGGAAGAACTAGTTGCTACAAAGGAAGCACTCTGAGCTGAGCCAAAACCAATTGCCCAGAAGACCCTGGAGATAAGGAGTGAAAGAAAATTCTATTTGGTCAAAGTAACGCACAAGGTGTCAATAGGTGTTAGGTGAATTTGATTTTAGGCACAATCTTTAACCTGTAAACATATATGTACACACACAATTCAGTAATAATACTGAATAATAAAAAAAAATTAATTCAGTGGCTATATAATGGGGGGTCTAATTCCCATTCATATTTGGTAGGAGATATGGTATCTGAATACATAACACAAATTCTAATTGGGGAGAGAAGTTGTACAGACATGGAATTAACTGACAATTATTCCAAAGCAAGATTTAGAAAGTACATCATATTATGGCAAAGACTCTAAGTGCCAAGAGAATATAGTGTAAGAGGAAGAGAACTGAGGGATGGAGTTGAGCTGGGTCTTACAGTATGTGTGACTTTGGAGTTGACAGAGCAGAGGATGAGATAGATAATATAATAGGAAAAATGGAAGCAGAAAGGGCTGGGCTGCATTAGGGCCAGTGGGTAAACCAGCTTGGCCATAAATGTATGAGCAGTTTATAATGGGAAATTATGAGAAACAAAGTTTAATATGTAAGGAGCATCAGTTAATAGAGGGGTTTAGGCCACCCTTACTCAGGTGGAGGAAACTGGCTCTGATCCACAGTGACTCATGATTGAAGGCCTTCTCTGACTCAGGCACAGTACTGACCAGACACTTTACTTAGGTAACCATAACCATCTGGTGAAATAGGAATTGCTGCCCCAATCCCGTTTTAGAGATGAGGGATACTGAGACTTGGAGAGGTTAGGTTATGTGCCCAAGGTCATAGTCAGTAGGGAGTAAAAGCAGGATAACATCGCAGTTCTTCTGACTACAAAACAATACCCTTTTCTCTATGCAATCATTTTTGCTCTTTTCCCAAGGTAATTTTGGGAAATCTACCTGGCAATGATATTTAGATCAGTTTTTGATAGAAGCCAGAAATGCACTGTAATCCCTTGCTTCCATGGGTCCGTGGACCAGCAGCATCAACATCACCTGGAAGCTTGTCAGAAAGGCGGACTCTCAGGCTCCACCCTGGACCTACTGAATCAGAATCTGCACTTGAACAAGATTCCCAGGTGATTTGTATGCACATCACAGCTTGAGAAGAACTGCTGTAATAATTTAGGCATGGCTTGAGATCCCGCAGTGTGATAATCGCAGTGGTGATGGGAAGGGAAAACCAACTCAGAGGAATTATGCTTGATGAATTAGCAAACCCCGGGCCTGTAAGGATGTGGGGAGCTGAAGGGCAGAATGCAGTGGAAAATTCCTTGGAGTTCGTAAACTCAAGGGACTGAGAAGGGAGTAGTCCTATTGAAAGAAACAAAGAGGGTGGAATGGGCTTTTGGACTGAGAATAAAGATGCAAATTTTAGTGTCTAACATGCAGAATTTGAGGAGACAATGAGAAAAGCAAGTGAAAATGTCTGGCAAATGGTTGGCAGTGGGGGGATGATCAGGCTTAGGAAGCAGCTTAGGGGTCAGGGATAGGGGTGATGGTGAGACTATGCTGACTGGGGTTCCAGGAGAGATGAGGGCACAAAGACTATGACCGATGTTTAAGGCAAACCCAGAAAATCTCCTCCCAATGGCTGGCAATACCTGTAATCCACAGTTAATGTCCTTGGTGTCAAAGGAATAGTTGACCAGGGAGGCCTCTCCCCTTAGTATTATCTCATAGGTGGGCCCTCCATCCACTTCACACAGAGCTTTAGCCTGTGCAATGATGTCACAGTGTCCATAGAAGGTGAATGATATCTGGTGGCTACTGTGTGGCCGCAGCACTCCATAGAGAGGCAAAATATCAAACACCTGCAGAGAAAGTCATTCCATATGAGAGTCTGCAAAGGGCAAGCTAAAGTTCAGCCAATTTACAGATTGATTCCTGACTTTACCTTGTTTGACTCCATGAAAGGTGACTAGCCTAGCACCCTGAAAATACATGATGATAAGGCAGTAACAGTGCTCGGGCAAATTTAAATTTCTAACTTGGGGCAGGGGTTCAGTAAGAAGAATTGTATCAGATGACTCTAGGGCTCATGAGGTGTTACTTACTTCTTCTATCCCAATGGAAAACATTTCATCCCGTTTAAAGATCCATGGCGGTTCCTGAAACTCCGCCTGACTCTGGTTTGTGTCTATTCTTTCTGTTTCAGCAGAGTTCATTTTTAATCCCTGGGAATTAGAAGTGTGAGGAAAAACTTGCAAACATTCATAATTTGTCATCAACGTGCTCCTCCCCCTAGCTGATAGAAAAATGAAGTATGTTGTATATATTTTTTAAATAGCACTTTTTTTTTCCCCTACGGAGATAACTGGGGAGGTGTCCAAGATGTATGTACAAGGATGTTTACTTCAGTGTTTTCTGTAATAGCAAAACTTTGGAAGTAAACTAAATACCTATCACTAGGGGATCACTTTAAGTGAAGTGTGTGTGGTACTGCTATCCATGGAGGAGGATGCAGTGTATATTTATAAACCAGGGATGATGTGCACAACATATTACTGAGTAAAAAGGCAGTTCCACTTATGTAATATTACACAGGCCTATGTACCACACCTGCAAGTGTGAGTGTGCATAAATTCACTCAGAGATCTGCATATGCAAATAGAGATATCTAGGAGGTTATTTGCTGAAATTTTTCTATGAATGGTGGGATTTTGAGAATTTTTGCTTTCATGTTTCTGTATTCTTGAATTTTCTATGACATCTTTCAAAATATATACAAAAGAAAAGAATTAACATTTAAAAGACAAGTGTTTTATATGCACACACATACTTATTCTAAAAAATGTGGAAAATACAGAAAGCTTCAAAGGAAGAAATACAAATCCATCATCAGATTATTCTGCAGATATAACTGTGTGTGTGTATAGTGTGAGTATATATATTTGTATTCTGATTTTTTCAGTTAACATTATAGCATGAATGATACCTTCCCATATGACTAAATATTCTTTACAAGCATCATTTAAAATACTTTAAAAAACAGAACATGTAGTATTTTTTACTTAATATATCAGAGATTGCTCCAAATCAGTAAAGAGAGAACTTTTTCATTTTCTAAAATGCATTTCATAGTACTGCCTTGTGCAGATGCAATTTAGTTTATCTGACCAATCTCCTACTGGGGGAATTAAGTCGTTTCTAATTTTTCTTGCTTTTACCAACAAAGCTGCAGTGTACAAGGGTAGTTACACGTCTTTATGTAAACATAAAGGTGTATCTGGAGAATAATATTTTAGCAGAGGAATTGTGCATTTTAAATTTTGATACACCTGCCAGATTGCATGTCAGAGAGGCTACACCAATTCATACTCCTACCTACGAAGTGTGAAAATGCTTGCTTTCCCCGACTCTGCCAATATTGAGACAAACCTTATTTAAAAGATTGCATATTATCATGGACATACAGTAATTTTCCTAATTTTTTGCTATTTCTAAACTGTTTTAACACACACCTTTGTACATACATCTTTGTATTTCTGATGATTTCCTTAGGTCATCATTCTAGAAGGAGAATTTAAGAGTATGAATTTGTAAACTCTCTCAATCTACTCTTTGTTTTTACTGTGGAAGACAGTTCTCCTTTTGTAGCCTCTATCTAGGGGCTGGGAAGAGCACAAGATCGCCAAGGTTAGAGGTAAATGGCTTTTCCATTACAGAGAAAATCTATTTGCTGAGGTGTCTGGGTTCTCACTGAGGTGTTGGTTCTGTCGGTGTTTGGTTGGGAAGGAACCCGGATAAAGATGTGCAGCCCACCCACCCCAGGGAAAGGAAACCATACATCTGAGACCGCCATGATGGACACCTGTGCTTTTTTGGTCTCTCTTTCTTCAGATCCAACTTCTTCATCCACAAGGATAGTCCTGGGGAGTTCAATGAAATGTGGAGAATCACTCATTTGGCAAGCATCACAACACAGTTTTCAGCTGCATGATGGCCCTGTCTTCCTCTCCCTTCTACGGCGCCCCAAAGAATAAGTGGGGTTCTCATTCTAGGGACACGTTTCTCAAGGGTCAGCTGGTCAGTGCTCTGTTACTACCTGCCCCCAAACATGCAGTCTAGGGCATCAAACTCGTCCATTTTCCATAGGCCCCAACCCTTCTTTTCCTGGGCTATCAAGCCCTTGTCTGACTTACAGAAAGTTCTCAGAAGCTCTGGCAGTTCTTCAGACAACTTGGGTGTGTCCCCAAGGCCGGAACATTTTATTGTGAGCATACAACACATGGCCAATTGTCATATCCTTTTCTGCTTTCTACCCTTGACCTGACCCTGGCTTGGCAGATGGAGAGGGCAACATGATCAGAAGGGCTCAGTCCCTCAGGACTCAGGAGGCTATGATTCCCTGAGAGCAGAGATGACTTTCAACTCTGTATCCCAGATGCCCCCTCCAGGGCCTAACACAGAGAAGGCACTCATTAAACTGCTGGAAGAATACATGAAAGACGAGTTTGAGAATGTAAGTCAGTGTAGAGAAAAGAATGCTATTTAAAGAAATCCATTCTGGCTTTGCCTTTGCACTTACTTAACAAAATCACTCAGATCCATCTCAGGGGACTCTATTGCTGGGACTGCTGCCAAGCTGACAGATGCCGAGGTTACTGGGATGGATTCCACCTGGGACAGGGGGGCACTGTAGGGCTTCCTTGGCCACATCACAAACCTACAGAGGCATGGGGATGGAGGGAAAGAGTCACATCAGCTGTTGCAAGTCAGTGCCAGGGTAGGCTCTTGGTTTCTAAGGCCAAACTCCAAATCCTAGACGAGGCCGGTTGAGAAGGGACTGCCCTACACCCTCTCTTGGATTTACCTTCTTCAAATCATAACTGAGGTTTCAGTTTTTCCAAAAGTTTGCTGACCACCCCCTCCCAGTCTGGGTCCAGTGTCTTTCCTCTGAGAACCCACGGCCACCGGGTTTCTCCTCTCACACTTGTTTTTCCCCTTCCTGCTAGACTGCGAGCCCCCTGAGGACTTGTATCTAATACGCCATCTAACACAGTGCCTGGCCTGCAGGGGGCACTCAGCATGGCTAGGAAAGAATGAGTCACCAGGGCTCCTGCTCCCAGATAACCAGAAAGCAGGATGAGGATGCGAGGCACTCACTCTCGGGGCCTGTTAGTGAGGGCTCAGCCTTTGTGGGACCCTGCCTCCCATCATGCTTGCTCTGGGTGCCTGGACTGCTCCACCCTGGTCCTGGCCCTGCGTTTGCTTTGCTGCCACTCCAATTCTCAGAGCAGAGGGCCGAGGGGGAAATTGGTGACTGCACCAGCTGGTGCTGAAGCCCTTATGTCCAGGTTTCACTGAATTGACGTCATAAAGGCCAAAGTGGTGGGGTCGCCCCCATTCTTCCTGTTTCCCCAGGGTGCATGTGGCTTTTTTAGGGACTCCTCCCCTCCCCCATCTTAGGCCCCTTATATTAATTTCAACCCAATTTCACTTCGATACATTCTTGCCCCACATGCTCTCTACTTTTTCTCAGAGGCTCAGCAGAAATGTTACCTATTATATGAAGGTCCCACCACCCTCTCCCATCTTCCCATTTGAAGAACTTTCTCCTCCCTCTGAAGTTTCACAGCATTTCATGTGCACATCTTTTAGGATACTGTCCACTGTCTACCACGTACCTGAGTACCACTACCAGGCATTCGACGACCAACTTCATGAGTTCTGCCCTGTTGAGTATCACTTAATAAATCTATTTTATTGAGGTATAATTAACATACACTCATTTTAAGCATACAGTTTGATGAGTTTTTGCAAATACATATATACCAGTGTAACCACTACCATATTAATATACAGAACACTTAAAAAGTTTATCATCAGGCTTCCCTGATGGCACAGTGGTTAAGAGTCTATCTGACAATGCAGGGGACATGGGTTCGAGCCCTTGCCCAGGAAGATCCCACATGCCATGGAGCAACTAAGCCTGAGCATGACAACTACTGAGCCTGCACTCTAGAGCTCGCGAGCCAAAACTACTGAGCCCACGTGCCACAACTACTGAAGCCTGGGTTCCTGGAGCCCGTGCTCCGCAACAAGAGAAGCCACCGTGATGAGAAGCCTGCGCACTGCAACGAAGAGTAGCCCCCACTCGCCACAACTAGAGAAAGTCCGCATGCAGCAACAAAGACCTAACGCAGCCAAAAATAAATAAATAAAAAACATTAAAAAAAAGAGAAATGTATTTGAAAAAAAAAGTTTATCATCTTAAAAAGTTCCCTTGTAGCTGGAGGAATCAGACTCCCTGACTTCAGACTATACTACAAAGCTACAGTAATCAAGACAATATGGTACTGGCACAAAAACAGAAACAAAGATCAATGGAACAGGATAGAGAGCCCAGAGAGAAACCCAGGCACCTATGGTCAACTAATCTATGACAAAGGAGGCAAGGATATACAATGGAGAAAAGACAGTCTCTTCAATAAGTGGTGCTGGGAAAACTGGACAACTACATGTATAAGAATGAAATTAGAACACTCCCTAACACCATACACAAAAATAAACTCAAAATGGATTAGAGACCTAAATGTTAGACTGGGCACTATAAAACTCTTAGAGGAAAACACAGGAAGAACACTCTTTGACATAAATCACAGCAAAATCTTTTTTGATCCACCTCCTAGAGTAATGGAAATAAAATCAAAAATTAACAAATGGGACCTAATGAAACTTCAAAGCTTTTTGCACAGCAAAGGAAACCATAAACAAGACGAAAAGACAGCCCTCAGAATGGGAGAAAATATTTGGAAACGGATCAACGGACAAAGGATTAATCTCCAAAATATATAAACAGCTCATGCAGCTCAATATTAAAAAAACAAACAACCCAATCAAAAAATGGGCAGCAGACCTAAATAGACATTTCTCCAAAGAAGGCATACAGATGGCCAAGAGGCACATGAAAAGCTGCTCAACATCACTAATTGTTAGAGAAATGCAAATCAAAACTACAATGAGGTATCACCTCACACCAGTTAGAATGGGCATCATCAGAAAATCTACAAACAACAAATGCTGGAGAGGGTGTGGAGAAAAGGGAACCCTCTTGCACTGTTGGTGGGAATGTAAATTGATACAGCCACTATGGAAAACAGTATGGAGGTTCCTTAAAAAACTAAAAATAGAATTACCGTATGATCCAGCAATCCCACTACTGGGCATATACCCAGAGAAAACTATAATTCAAAAAGACACATGCACCCCAATGTTCATTGCAGCACTATTTACAATAGCCAGGTCATGGAAGCAACCTGAATGCCCATCGACAGACGAATGGATAAAGAAGATGTGGTACATAGATACAATGGAATATTACTCAGCCATAAAAAGGAACAAAACTGGGTCATTTGTAGAGAGGCGGATGCATCTAGAGTCTGTCATACAGAGTGAAGTAAGTCAGAAAGAGAAAAACAAATATTGTATATTAATGCATATATGTGGAATCTAGAAAAATGGTACAGATGAACTGGTTTGCAGGGCAGAAATAGAGACACAGATGTAGAGAACAAACGTATGGACACCAAGGGGGGAAAGCAGTGGGGGGTGGGGGTGGTGGTGTGATGAATTGGACTATTGGGATTGACATGTATACACTGATGTGTATAAAATTGATGACTAATAAGAACCTGCTGTATAAAAAATTAAATTAGATTAAAAAAATAAAATGCACACACACACACAAAAGTTCCCTTGTGCCCCTACCAGTCAATTCCTCCCCCTCCCCCACCCCTAGCTCCAGACGAACACTCATCTGCTTTCTATCACTATAGATTAAGCTATGCCTACAGTTTCATATAAGTGGAATCCTAAATATGTACTCTTTTGTGTCTGACTTCTTTTGCTCAGCATTTTTGAGAATCATCTATATTGTAGCAAGGAGTAGTAGCCTCTTCTCTTTTTTTTTTTTAACACTGAGCAGTATTCCAGAGTATGGATGATGACTAGCGTGTTTAACTATCTTCTTGTTGATGGACACCTTGGCTTTTTCCAGCTTTTAATAACATGAATAAAGTTGCTAAGAACAATTGTGTAGAAGTTTGTGTGGACATATGTTTTCATTCCTCTTAGGTAAATTCTGAGGAAGGGAAATGCTGGATTGTATAGTATTTGTATAACATTATAGGAAACTGCCAGTTTTCCAAAGTGGCTTTACACCAATTTACACTACCACCCACAGTGATGAGAGCTCCGGCTGGTCCACATCCTCACCCACACTTGGTATTCAGTCTTTTAAATTATAACTATTCAAATGATTATGTAGTGATAGCACATTGTGGTGTTAATCAGTAGGCTTACTTTAAAGGAAAATTTTATATCATTACTATAAGTTAAAAACCAATTTTATCTACCATATTTAGGAAAATCAATATGATGGGGAAAATTAATGTTACTATTTTCTCGCCTGGTGAAGACTCTGCGCTGACTCCCGCTTGCTCTTTTTAAGAAGTGAGATCAGTTCAGATTCCCCTTGGGGAATCACTGGGCTAGCACCGTCTAAGAACTGTGAGCTCTTGGAGGGCAGGGTCCAAGGTATTCCCTCTTTACAGCTCACATAGGACAGGGTCTTATAAATAGGGCATGAGCTCAATATCTGAGCATCTGATTGAATGGATGGATGGATGGTTGAATGAGAACAGGTAAGCAGCATGCAGGGTAATTTGGCTATTCTGCACCTCCACCTCCACCCCATCCCCACCTGGGATGGCCTCAGAGAAGAGTAGAAAAGCTCTTTTCATCTTCTTGCACAAACTTCCATTTGTCTTCTTCCAGGTCAGGTGCCTCTAGTTCACATTATCTTAGGCTGAAATCACACCATTCTGGGCAGAGGACACAGGGGCTGGGTGCTGGGAAGCTCATTAAAGATTCCTGAACCTCATCCTTGGGTAAATTCTGATTTGGCAGGTCTCAAGTAGGGCCCAGGAGTTAGGTTTTTAACAGTCTTCCCAGGTAATTCTACTGTACAGCCAAATTTAGGACCCGCCATGGGTAGGAAGGGCCAGAGGACGGCTAAGGGCTGAAGCTGCTAATTAATCTGGGGCATTCACTCAGCCTTACCAGCTAGGGACCGAGAAGATCAGCAGAGGATGATTCGGAGCACTTATTAAATCACCCCAGGGCAGCAGAGACACCTGGGGAGACTCTGCCAGATCACTGCCCCACATAACTGCACTCTCATCCAACACTTGCACCCCCCTGGGATGTTGTGCTGAATGAAAAAAAAAAAGCAAATGGGGAATATCTGGAAAAGGAAAAATACGAAGCTGTAGAGTGTCTTCAGACCTGAGGAAAAACAACACCTCAGCTGACAATGACACCTGGACAATGGGGAAGCGAGAGGTCTTTTGGAAGCAAAGGAGACCAGTAAAGCAGCCCAGCTGCTAATAGGCGGCAGACAGAGAAACCTTCACCATAACGAAGGCTTTAACTTATCAGTAAAATGGAAAACCTGCTCCAAAGAATTGAAATAGAATGTTGGTAGAGTTTTTTGGATCAGATTTTATTTTACTCTCAGGAACAGATGATTACTTTCCTGTTATGCTAACCCAAACGGGATTAGATTCGGTTATTTTTAAAAGAATGCATAGCAAACAAGGAAAATCAATACTGCTCCAGTTCCAGAGCTGCCCATATCAGAATCACAGGAGGAACCAGCAAAGAAACCCTCCCTTAAGCTGTGACAGAACTGCGTGAATGTCAGACACACTGCCCATCAGCCACACTGGTTTGGGCTCAGCAGTTTCCCTCCCCATAGTTTATTTTCAATTCTTGGGTAAGGATCAATACAATCTTTTGTGTTAAAAATTAAAAGAAGTCCACCACTCTTGTTTCCGGGTCTCCCTTCACTGGAAGCAGTGTTGCATCAAAATAAAACCCCAAAGAACAGGCTTGTGTTCCAGTTAATGTTGTGTGTTGTGTTTCAGACCACACTTGGAGATGGAATGGTGTATGTCGCACATCTGCTGAATTCTCTGCAGTGCAGCCAAGGTCTCAAAAAAAGGTGGGGGCAGCCTTGTAGTAAACATTTTTAATTCGTTGATTCATTGCACCTGGATTCTGGGAATATCCATACAGAGGGTGCAAATGGCCACTGGCTGGATAAAAAGGTCCTTCAGGTATGTTTTGTTTGGCTCATATGTTGTTTAATATTTTTTTGAAATTACTGACAGCAGCAGATGCTGTTGGTGCACAGACTAGGTCCCCTTCACTAAGACGACGCACCCATCCCCTAGGTGCTGTGGGTGTTGGCTGCACCTTTCTCTGGAGCACTGCCCTGGCTCAGCAGGAGCTGCCTCACCCACCCTGAGCTGCCTGGGAGCTGTTTTTCGCCCCCCTACAGTCTGAGTAACTTGAGTCTCAGCTACTCCGTGTGTCCCACCAACTTCCACCTCAGCACGGGTGGCCAGTTGGAAGCATTCTGGGACATAATAAAGGGCTAAGGCAGGCTGTCTTCCATGTGTGTATGTCTGCAGTTCGCTCCTCCTGTTCATGTGGCAGAGCTGGAACGTGCTGATGGGGAAGGCGCTGAGCCAGTCCCATCTGTTTCATCTGTCATTTGCTTCCCGAAGTGGGAAGATCAGCAAGTGTAAGACCACAAATATGGAAAAGTGGCTGGAACTTTGTGTTTGTGCTCAGAGAGGCTCAAGCATTTGCCTACTTTTAACATGATTTAAAGTGATGATTATAATCTGCCCCCTTTAGAAGCGGGAACTGGGGGGCCTATCTAATCTGGAGGAGGCTTATGATGTGTAGAGTCAGAGGAAGGGAGGGAGGGAAAGCGGTAGAGAGAGAGGGGTTTGAGAAAATTAGAGAAGCAGAGGTTAGACAGCTGAGAGGAAGAATGGCAATGTAAAAAACCACCTGATAAGGTCTAACAGGTAAAGACGTGTGGTTTGCTGAACGTGGCACACAGATTAAACATTAAAAGCAATGGAAGTAGGGGGTGTAACTGTAGGAGAAAATATCTCGACAATGAAATCGGTCATACTGAATAGCACACATTCATAACCTTGAACTGCTGAAACTCAAACTGAACCTCTGAACCATGCTAAGACCCCTGATAGGAGACCAGTAGCTGCTGTGGGTCATTTTCTCATTTTGATATCCAAATAGGGGGAGGCTGGGGAGCAGGAGGCTTGACCTTGAAGGGCCTTGTAAGCCTCACTAAGGAGTTGGCTTTATCCTCAGGAAAATGGAGAGTCTTCCCAGAGGTTTTAAATGGGGAAGGGAAATGATCTGAAAAGTTCACTTGGGCTGCAGAAGGGAGCATGGATTAGAAGGGGACAACCCTAGAATGACCAAAACTCTGAACCATGCTGTAAACAGCGATGGAAAGCATAACCTAATGGGATGCTCTGTTTTTTTATGATTTTTTAAAAAATAAAAATCAGCAAGCCCACATAGAAAACAGTGTTAGAAATCCAGAAAAAAGATAATGGCAGCCTTGGTCAAGGAGGTCAAAGGGGAGATGGAGATGGAGTGGGAAGTTCCAGTGCATATTAGCAGGTGGAATGGCAGGACCATGGCCCTGGGGTGAGGAGCCCATCCTGAGAGACGACAGCCCGAGGTCTATCCCCATCTACTGCCACCTCCCCAGCCTGTCCATGAGCAAGGTTGGGTGGCTGGCTAGCCAGAAGGGATGGAAATAAGAGAACAGTGGAGCAGAGAGTAGGGGTCACCACAATCACTCGGGCACCTATGCTCCCCCTACATTTGCTGTTTGTGCCTGTCAACCTCCCGTGCCCAATGCCAGCAGGAAGAGGTGTGCGAAAACAGTAAAAATAAAGTGGCAGGAGGAGGATGGGCACCTCTCCTGTCCCCGTGGCTGCTAGGCCCCTGTCCTGCCACGCCTGCCTCCACCGCTGGATAGCCCTGACTGCCACCCACCACTTCTCTAGTCTTCTTCTTCTCCATCCTCCTCCTCTCCCTCATCACTGTCAACATCACTGTCAACACCATCATCTGCTTCCGTTTGGCACGCACATGCTTCCTCACATGGAAAGCAGCCTGCCTTAGCTCTTTATTATATCCCAGAATGCTTCCAACTGGCCACCCGTACTGCAAGTTGGTGGGACATAACTGAGCAGCTGAGACTCAAGTTACTCAGACTGTAGGGGGGTGAAAACCGTATTTTTAAAGGTTCTCAAAAGGAGATGCAGTTGGAGCTTTTAGAACAATAGTTCTCACTGCAGCTGTCCATTGGAACCACCTGTGGAACTTTAAGAACCACTTCCCAACGTCCAAAACTGTAAGAAATAAATGTTTACTGTTTTAAGCCACCCAGTCTCTGGTATTTGTTATAGCCGTCCGAACAGACTGAGACAGGCCCTAATAAAGTAACTGCAGCCAACAATTCTTCATCACTTACTCTCTACCAGGTATTATATTAAGCACTTACTAAGGACTGCCTAGTTAAATCTTCACCACAGCTTGATGAGGTAGGTCCTATGATGGTCTCAGTCTTCAGATGACAAAACTCAGAAAGCAAGTAAGTGGCTGAGCTAAGTTAGCCTGGCTCCAAATCTCATGCTCTTAACAGCTTTACTGGACAGTCTACCTGGTCAACAAGAGAAGCCTTCTCCTTGGTTACTTCATGCCATGCCATGCCAAAGGCAGTGACTCAAAAAGTAGTTTTTTCTCATCCTAAAAGTAACTGGAAGCCGCAACATAAGGAACATACAATGTATTTTCTAGAAGCTTTCTTTGTTAGAAAAGGGGCCCATCCTGATTGTATCTAGATAAGGAAAAGCAAGACATAGTTGACCTTGTCCCTCAAGTGACTTCCTACAGAGAGTTTTGCTGCAAGGTGAGTAGTAGAGGGATGTGCCCAGAATTTACCTCGAAGCTCTCCAGAGGGATTTCTGTGAGAAACGACCACTTCTATAAAAGTTCCAGAAGGTGTCTCCACTGCTACATGCTCTTAGAAAGGCTGCCGAACAGGTGGGCTGTGAAATCTCCCTTATAATCAGCTTCAAAGCTCTTCAGAAATATTTTCAACACAGGACAGTTTTTAAAGTCAATTTCTTTCAATGTCTGGCCTTCAGTAGACAGAGCTAGCTTTGGGGGGGGGGTTAATTAATACAAACATGTGGATAAATCAGATCACTATACAAAGCAAGCAGACATCATCCTAACTCAGGTTCAGATATGCACTGATAACTTTCCACTGATTTCCTTAGAAGCCAGCTTAGTTCACAGTGAATATCTAAAAGCCTGATGCCCTCCACTGAATTTTGAGACATTGGGAAGATGCCTTAAAAAGAATGAATCTTATAATAAGGTAACTAGAGTTCTATAATAACATAAAAGCTGTATAAGAAGTTTTATAACACTCAAAATTGAAATGAAAAACAGCCCAATTCATTTCTCTAGGGGGTAACAAATATCTCAGGAAATTGGACTAAACTGAACTGCAAACAGAAGCAGACTACGTGATCCCTAACATGGTGATCACTTTTTTTTTTTGTGGTACGTGGGCCTCTCACTGTTGTGGCCTCTCCTGTTGCAGAGCACAGGCTCCGTACGCGCAGGCTCAGCGGCCATGGCTCACGGGCCCAGCCGCTCAGCGGCATATGGGATCTTCCCGGACCGGGGCACGAACCCGTGTCCCCTGCATCGGCAGGCGGACTCTCAACCACTGCGCCACCAGGGAAGCCCATGGTGATCACTTTTAAGTTAAATATGAAGAGAGTGAAAGGTCTCCCTCTTCTTGGATTTAAGTCACTTGAAGGCTCACTACAAAGACAGGAACTTGTTTCTGGAAGCTCAGACTTGAGACATGGTGTGCAGCCCTCCCATTAGTCCCAGAGGCTAATCTGATCCCCTGGTCAGATAAATTAGCTGGCCTATCACAGCAGGAGAGGAGATTCTAGATGGATGGGCTATGGGAGGCCTGGGTGATGGAGGGCCTGGGGGGCTTCCAGGGGCATCAGCATGGAGGATAAGCAGGTCTGCTGGGGGTCAACTTCACACTGTTCTCTTTCATAAGGGGCTTCAAATTTACCATAATGTTACATTTATAATGGGGGTGATAAGACGTGGATGTTCAATTCATTATTATTCTTAAGCTATGCACATGTGTTATACACACTTTTGCCTGCATGATGTAATTTCACAACAAAACAAGAGTGGATGTCAAGGAACACTGTGGAGTGAGAAAGGGCCTCAATTCGGTAATGAAATCATCACTGAACTTCCAGAGAGGCAGTTTCAGCTAAGTGAGGGGCCAAAAGCCAGCTTAAGTCAAATTAGGGAGTGAGAGGGGTGACTAGTGTATTGCTTTCTTCTGTTTCCTTGTACAGAGATGGTGATGATGCAAGAGGATTAAGAGAAGGGCTATCAAAGATGTGGAGCACTTGTACCGAGGGCAAAGGTCTAGAGAGCTTATATCCCAAAAGATATATATATATATTTTTTCCTTTTTCTCTCTTTGTGAGTGTGTATGTGTATGCTTCTGTGTGTGATTTTGTCTCTATACCTTTGCTTTTACCATTTGTTCTAGGGTTACCATTTGTTCTAGGGTTACCATTCGTTCTAGGGTTCTGTCTGTCCTTTTTTTCTTTTTTCTTTTTTTTTTTTTAAGTATAGTTCTTAGCACTTGTTATCATTGGTGGATTTGTTTTTTGGTTTGGTTGCTCTTTTCTTTCTTTTTTTAATTACTTTTAAATTTTTAACAATTTTTAATTTTAATAACTTTATACCCTTCCTCCTTCCTTCCTCCATCCCTCCCTCCCTCCTTCCCTCCCTCCCTTCCTCTCCCCCTCTCTCTCAGTCTCTCTCTCCCCACCCCCGCTCTCTCTTTCTTTCTCCCTTTTCTTCTGAGCCATGTGTCTGACAGGGTCTTGGTGCTCTGGCTGGTGTCTGGCCTGTGCCTCTGAGGTGGGAGAGCTGAGTTCAGGATATTGGTCCACAAGAGACCTCCTGGCTCCACGTAATATCAAATGACAAAAGCTCGCCTAGAGATCTCCATCTCAATGCTAAGACCCAGCTCCACTGAATGACCAGCAAGCTACAGTGCCGGACACCCTATGCCAAACAACTAGAAGGACAGGAACACAAGACCACCCATTAGCAGAGAGGCTGCCTAAAATCATAATAAGGGCACAGACATCAAAAACAAACCACTGGATGTGGTCCTCCCCCCAGAAAGACAAGATCCATCCTCACCCACCAGAACACAGGGACCAGTCCCTTCCACCAGGAAGCCTACAAAACCCACTGAACCACCCTTACCCACTGGTGGCAGACACCTAAAACAATGAGAACTATGAACCTGCAGCCTATGAAAAGAAGACCCCAAACACAGTAAGTTAAGCAAAATGAGAAGACAGAGAAACACACAGCAGGTGAAGGAGCAAGGTAAAAACCCACCAGACCAAACAAATGAAGAGGAAATAGCCAGTCTACCTGAAAAAGAATTTTGTAATGATAGTAATGATAGAGTAATGATATCTAATGATAGAGTAATGATATCATTACAGAGTAATGATAGTAAAGATGATCCAAAATCTTGGAAATAGAATGGAGAAAATATAAGAAATGTTTAACAAGGACCTAGAAGAATTAAAGAGCAAACAAACAATGATGAACAATACAATAAATGAAACTAAAAAGTCCCTAGAAGGAATCAATAGCAGAATAAC
Organism: Pseudorca crassidens; assembly: GCF_039906515.1. Taxonomy (NCBI): domain Eukaryota; kingdom Metazoa; phylum Chordata; class Mammalia; order Artiodactyla; family Delphinidae; genus Pseudorca; species Pseudorca crassidens. Next base: position 48,887,947 of record NC_090315.1, on the reverse strand, counting down.
TGAGGCAGAAGAACAGATAAGGACCTGGAAGATAAAATAGTGGAAATAACTACCACAGATCAGAAAAAAGAAAAAAGAATGAAAAGAATTGAGGACAGTCTCAGAGACCTCTGGGACAACATTAAATGCAGCAACATTCGAATTATAGGGGTCGCAGAAGAAGAAGAGAAAAAGCAAGGGAGTGAGAAAATACTTGAAGAGATTAGAGTTGAAAACTTCCCTAATATGGGAAAGGAACTAGTCAATCAAGTCCTAGAAGCACAGAGAGTCCCATACAGGATAAATCCAAGGAGGAACACACCAAGACACATGTTAATCAAACTACCAAAAATTAAATACAAAGAAAAAATGTTAAAAGCAGCAAGGGAAAAGCAACAAATAACATACAAGGGAATCCCCATAAGGTTAATGGCTGATCGATCTTTCAGCAGAAACTCTGTGCGCCAGAAGGGAGTGGCAGGACATATTTAAAGTGATGAAAGGGAAAAACCTACAACCAAGATCACTCTACCCAGCAAGGATCTCATTCAGATTCAACGGAGAACTTAAAACCTTTACAGATAAGCAAAAGCTAAGAGAATTCAGCACCACCAAACCAGCTTTACAATAAATGTTGAAGAAACTTCTCTAGGCAGGAAACACAAGAGAAGGAAAACACCTACAACAACAAACCCAAAACAATTAAGAAAATGGTAATAGGAACACACATATTGATAACTACTGTAAATGTAAATGGATTAAATGCTCCAACCTAAAGACATAGACTGGCTGAACGGATACAAAAACAAGACCCATATATATGCTGTCTACAAGAGACCCACATCAGACCTAGGGACACATACAGACTGAAAGTGAGGGGATGGAAAGAGATATTCCATGCAAATGGAAATCAAAAGAAAGCTGGAGCAGAAATTCTCATATCAAACAAAATAGACTTTAAAATAAAGACTATTACAAGAGACAAAGAAGGACACTACAAAATGATCAAGGGATCAATCCAAGAAGAAGATATAACAATTGTAAACATTTATGCACCACCCAACATAGGAGCACCTCAATACATAAGGCAAATGCTAACAGCCACAAAAGGGGAAATCGACAGTAATACAGTAATAGTAGGGGACTTTAACACCCCACTTTCACCAATGGACAGATCATCCAAAGTGAAAATAAATAAGGAAAATAAAGCTTTAAATGATACATTAAACAAGATGGACTTAACTGATATTTATAGGACATTCCATCCAAGAACAACAGTGTACACTTTCTTGTCAAGTGCTTATGGACCATTCTCCAGGATAGATCACATCTTGGGTCACATATCATGCCTCCGTAAATTTAAGAAAATTGAAATTGTATCAAGTATCTTTTCCAACCACAACACTATGAGACTAGATATCAATTACAGGAAATAATCTGTGAAAAATACAAACACATGGAGGCTAAACAATACACTACTAAAATAACCAAGAGATCACTGAAGAAATCAAAGATGAAATAAAAAAATACCCAGAAACAAATGACAATGAAAACACGACAACCCAAAACCTATGGGATGCAGCAAAAGCAGTTCTAAGAGGGAAGTTTATAGCAATACAATCCTACCTGAAGAAACAAGAAACATCTTAAATAAACAACCTAACCTTACACCTAAAGCAATTAGAGAAAGAAAAACCCAAAGTTAGCAGAAGGAAAGAAATCATAAAGATCAGATCAGAAATAAATGAAAAAGAAATGAAGGAAACAATAGCTAAGATCAATAAAACAAAAAGCTGGTTTTTTGAGAAGATAAAACAAAATTGATAAACCATTACCGGACTCATCAAGAAAAAAAGGGAGAAGACTCAAATCAACAGAATTAGAAATGAAAAAGGAGAAGTAATAACTGACACTGCGGAAATACAAAGGATCATGAGAGACTACTACAAGCAACTCTATGCCAATAAAATGGACAACCTGGAAGAAATGGACAAATTCTTAGAAAAGCACAACCTTCCGAGACTGAACCAGGAAGAAATAGAAAATATAAGCAGACCAATCACAAGCACTGAAATTGAAACTGCGATTAAAAATCTTCCACCAAACAAAAACCCAGGACCACATGGCTTCACAGGAGAATTCTAAACATGAAAACATTCAGAGAAGAGCTAACATCTATCCTTCTCAAACTCTTCCAAAATATAGCAGAGGGAGGAACACTCCCAAACTCATTCTATGAGGCCACCATCACCCTGATACCAAACCAGACAAAGACGTCACATAAAAAGAAAACTACAGGCCAGTAACACTGATGAATAAAGATGCAAAAATCCTCAACAAAATACTAGCAAACAGAATCCAACAACACATGAAAAGGATCATACACCATGATCAAGTGGGGTTTATTCCAGGAATGCAAGGATTCTTCAATATACGCAAATCGATCAATGTGATACACCATATTAACAAATTGAGGAATAAAAACCACACGATCATCTCAACAGATGCAGAGAAAGCTTTCGACAAAATTCAACACCCATTTATGATGAAAACCCTCCAGAAAGTGGGCAAAGAGGGAACTTACCTCAACATAATAAAGGCCATATATGACAAACCCACAGCCAACATCATTCTCAATGGTGAAAAACTGAGACCATTTCCACTAAGATCAGGAACAAGACAAGGTTACCCACTCTCACCACTATTATTCAACATAGTTTTGGAAGTTTTAGCCACAGCAATCAGAGAAGAAAAAGAAATAAAAGGAATCCAAATCGGAAAAGAAGAAGTAAAGCTGTCACTATTTGCAGATGACATGATACTATACATAGAGAATCCTAAAGATGCTACCAGAAAACTACTAGAGCTAATCAATGAATCTGGTAAAGTAGCAGGATACAAAATGAATGCACAGAAATCTCTTGCATTCCTATACACTAATGATGAAAAATATGAAAGAGAAATTAAGGAAACACTCCCATTTACCACTGCAACAAAAAGAATAAAAAAGCCAGGAATAAACCTACCTAAGGAGGGTAAAGACCTGTACTCAGAAAACTATAAGATACTGATGAAAGAAATTAAAGATGATACAAACAGATGGAGAGATATATCATGTTCTTGGATTGGAAAAATCAACATTCTGAAAATGACTATATTACCCAAAGCAATGTACAGATTCAGAGCAATTCCTATCAAACTACCAATGGCATTTTTCACAGAACTAGAACAAAAAATTTCACAATTTGTATGGAAACACAAATGACCCCGAATAGCCAAAGCAATCTTGAGAAAGAAAAACGGAGCTGGAGGATTCAGGCTCCCAGACTTCAGACTATACTACAAAGCTATAGTAATCAAGACAGTATGGTACCGGCACAAAAACAGGAATATAGATCAATGGAACAGGATAGAAAGCCCAAAGACAAACGCATGCACATACAGTCACCTTATTTTTTTAATTAAAAAAAATTTTTTTTCTGCGGTACGTGGGCCTCTCACTGTTGTGGCCTCTCCTGTTGTGCAGCACAGGCTCTGGACGCGCAGGCCCAGCGACCATGGCTCACGGGCCCAGCCGCTCCGCGGCACGTGGGATCTTCCCAGACCAGGGCACAAACCCATGTCCCCTGCATCGGCAGGCGGACTCCCAACCACTGCGCCACCAGGGAAGCCCAAGTCACGTTATTTTTGATAAAGGAGGCAAGAATATGCAATGGAGAAGACAGCCTCTTCAATAAGTGGTGCTGGGAAAACTGGACAGTTACATGTGAAAGAATGAAATTAGAACACTCCCTAAAACCATACACAAAAATAAACTCAAAATGGATCAAAGACCTAAATGTAAGGCCAGACACTATCAAACTCTTAGAGGAAAACATAGGCAGAACATTCCATGACATAAATCACAGCATGATCCTTTTGGACCCACCTCCTAGAGAGATGGAAATAAAAACAAACATAAACAAATGGGATCTAATGAAATGTAAAAGCTTTTGCACAGCAAAGGAAAACATAAACAAGATGAAAAGATAAGCCTCAGAATGGGAGAAAATATTTGCAAATGAAGCAACTGGCAAAGGATTAATCTCCAAAATTTACAAGCAGCTCATGAAGCTCAATATCAAACAAATAAACAACCCAATCCAAAAATGGGCAGAAGACCTAAATAGACATTTCTCCAGAGAAGATATATAGATTGCCAACAAACACACGAAAGGATGCTCAACATCACTAATCATCAGAGAAATGCAAAGCAAAACTACAATGAGGTATCACCTCCCACCAGTCAGAATGGCCATCATCAAAAAATCTACAAACAATAAATCCTGGATTGGGTGTGGAGAAAAGGGAACCCTCTTGCACTGCTGGTGGGAATGTAAATTGATAGAGCCACTATGGAGAACAGTATGGAGGTTCCTTAAAAAAACTAAAAATAGAACTACCATACGATCCAGCAATCGCCCTACTGGGCATATACCCTGAGAAAATCATAATTCAAAAAGAGTCATGTACCACAATGTTCATTGTAGCTCTATTTACAATAGCCAGGACATGGAAGCAACCTAAGTGTCCATCGACAGATGAATGGATAAAGAAGATGTGGCATATATATACAATGGAATATTACTCAGCCATAAAAAGGAACAAAACTGAGTTATTTGTAGTGAGGTGGACGGACTTAGAGTCTGTCATACAGAGTGAAGTAAGTCAGAAAGAGAGAAACAAATACTGTATGCTAAAACATACATATGGAATCAAAAAAAAAAAAGGTTCTGAAGAACCTAGGGGGAGGACAGGAATAAAGATGCAGACGTAGAGAATGCACTTGAGGACACAAGGAGGGGGAAGGGTGAGCTGGGAAAAAGTGAGAGAGTGGCATGGACATATATACACTACCAAATGTAAAACAGATAGCTAGTGGGAAGCAGCCACATAGCACAGGGATATCAGCTCAATGCTTTGTGAGCACCTAAAAGGGTGGGATAGGGAGGGTGGGAGCGAGAGGCAGGAGCGAGGAGATATGGGGATATATGTATATGTATAATTGATTCACTTTGTTATAAAGCAGAAACTAACAGACCATTGTAAAGCAATTATACTCCAATAAAGCTATTAAAAAAGAAATGGGCAGAATACCTGAATAGACGTTTTTCCAACGAAGACATGCAGATGGCCAACAGGCAGATGAGAAGATGCTCAACATCACTAATCATTAGGGAAATTCAAATCAAAACCACAATGAGATATCACCTCACACCTGTCAGAATGGTTATCATTAAAAAAGAACACAAATAACAAATGTTGCAAAGGATGTGAAGAAAAGGGAACCTTCAAATACTGTTGGTGGGAACATAAATTGGTGCAGCCACTGCGAAAAACAGTATGGAGGTTTCTCAAGAAATTAAAAATAGAACTATCATATGACCCAGCAATTCCATTCTTGGGTATATATAGAAAAAAACCCCATTAACTTGAAAAGATACATGCATCCCAATGTTCATAGCAGCATTATTTATAACTGCCAAGATATGGAAGCAACCTAAGTATCCATCAACAGATTATTGGATAAAGAAGATGTGGTATATGTGTACAATGGAATATTACTCAGCAATAGAAAAAGAAGGAAATTTTGCTATTTTCAACAACATGGATGGACTTGGAGAACATTATGCTACATGAAATAAGTCACACAGAGAAAGACAAATGCTGTATGACATCACATATGTGGAATGTAAAGAATACAACAAACTAGTGAATATAACAAAAAAGAAACAGACTCACAGATGCACAGAACAAATTAGTGGTTACCAGTGGGAAGAGGGGAGAGGGGAGGGGCAATATTGGGGTAGGGGATTAAGAGGTAGAAACTATTATGCTATAAAATAAGAATAAAAAATAACAAAAATAAGAAACTGTTACAAAATAAGCTAAAAGGATATATTGTACAACATGGAAAATATAGCTAATATTTTATAATAACTATAAATGGAGTATAACCTTTAAAATTGTGAATCACTATATTATACACCTGTAACTTACACAATAATGTACATCAACTATACTCCAATAAAAAATAAGTAATATAAAAAAAAGAATTTGTGTAAGTTTGGAATAATTATTTGTTCCTTGAATACTTGGAAAAACTTGCCTTTGTCTATCAGAACTAGTGTTTTATTATAGAAGGACTTGAAGCTATTTATTCAATTTCTTCAGTGATTAAAAGACCATTTGGATTTTTTTTAAACATCTTTATTGGAGTATAATTGCTTTACAATGGTGTGTTACTTTCTGCTTTATAACAAAGTGAATCAGCTATACATATACATATATCCCCATATCTCTTCCCTCTTACATCTCCCTCCCTCCCACCCTCCCTAACCCACCCCTCTAGGTGGTCACAAAGCACCAAGCTGATCTCCCTGTGCTATGCAGTCGCTTCCCACTAGCTATCGGTTTTACATTTGGTAGTGTATATATGTCCATGCCACTTGGGATAAAGATGCAGACCTACTAGAGAATGGACTTGAGGACACGGGGAGGGGGAAGGGTAAGCTGGGATTTCTTTTTTTTTTTTAAGTTAGTTTTGGTAAGTTGTATTTTTCTAAGATTTTATTCGTTTTATCCAATTTTTCAAATTTTTGCCATAAAGTTACTCATGAAAATTTCATCTTTTTAATATCTGCTGCAAGTGTAGTTATATAACTGTATTCCTAGTAATGGTTGTGTCTTTTTTTTTTTTCTTTATCAGTCTTGCCTGAATTTGTTGATTTTATTAATAGTCTCTTCAAATAGTCAACTCCTGGCTTTGTTGATTCTTTGTATTTTATTTAATTTTCTCTTTCATTAATTTCTGGTCATACATTCAATATTTCCTTCTGTCTATTTTCTTTGGCTATATTTGTTTATTTACTTACCCAACTTTTATAGCTGTGAAGGTTCAACTCAATTTTCAGCCTCCTTTCTTCTGTAACATAAGCATCTAAAGTAGGGCTTGTCAATGATAGCGCTATCAATATTTCGAATGGATAATTCTTTGTTGTTGGGGGCTGTCCTGTGTATTGAAAAATACTTAGTAGCATCCCTGGCCTCTACCCACTAGAAGCCAGTAGCTCCCCCTGGTTATGATGATGCTGATGCTGATAATAATAATAATAATAATAATAATAATAATAATGTCTCCAGACATTGCCAAATGTCCCCTGGGGGGCAAAATTGCCTTCAGTTGGGAACCACTGACTTAAGACTACAGATTTTCATTTAAGTCCACTTTAGCTTCTGCTGAGAAAACTGGACAGCTACATGTAAAAGACTGAAATTAGAACATTCTCTAACACCATACTCAAAAATAAACTCAAAACGGATCAAAGACCTAAATGTAAGGCCAGACACTATAAAACTCTTAGAAGAAAACATAGGCAGGACACACTCTCTGACATAAATCACAGCAATATCTTTTTGCACACACCTCCTAGAGTAATGAAAATAAAAACAAAAGTAAACAAATGGGAGCTTGTTAAACTTAAAAGCTTCTGCACAACAAAGGAAACCATAAACAAAACGAAAAGACAACCCACAGAATGGGAGAAAATATTTGACAACAAAGTGACCAACAAGGGATTAATCTCCAAAATATACAAACAGCTCATGCTGTTTGTATGTCAAAAAAACAAACAATCCAACCAAAACATGGGCAGGAGATCTAAATAGACATTTCTCCAAAGAAGACATACAGATGGCCAAAAAAAGCACATGAAAAGGTGCTCAACATCACTAACTAGTAGAGAAATGCAAATCAAAACTACAGTGAGGTATCATCTCACACCAGTCAGAATGGTCATTATCAAAAAGTCTACAAACAATAAATGCTGGAGACGGTGTGGAGGAAAGGGAACCCTCCTACACTGTTGGTGGGAATGTAAATTGGTACAACCACTATGGAGAACAGTATGGAGGTTCCTTAAAAAACTAAAAATAGAACTACTGAACTTCCCTGGTGTACAGTGGTTAAGAATCCGCCTGCCAATGCAGGGGGCACGGGTTCAACCCCTGGTCCAGGAAGATTCCACATGCCACGGAGCAACTAAGCCCCGTGCACCACAACTACTGAGCCTGTGCTCTAGAGCCCGTGAGCCACAAATGCTGAGCCCACATGCCACAACTACTGAAGCCTGCACACCTAAAGCCTGCGCTCCACAACAAGAGAAGCCACCGCAATGAGAAGCCCGCACACCGCAACAAAGAGTAGCCGACGCTCGCCGCAACTAGAAAGCCTGTGTGTAGCAACGAAGACCCAGCACAGCCAAAAATAAATAAATTTATTTTAAAAAAAAAGTATATGCCAATAGACGATTATAAAATTACCAAATAAATTCATAACTAAAAATAAATAAATAAAAATAGAACTACTATATGATACAGCAGTCCCACTCCTAGGCATATATCTGGAGAAAACCATATTTCGAAAAGATACATGCACCCCAATGTTCATTGCAGCACTACTTACAACAGCCAAGACATGGAAGCAACCTAAATATCCATCAACAGAGGAATGGATAAAGAAGATGTGGTACATATATACAATGGAATACTACTCAGCCATAAAAAAGAACAAAATAATGCCATTTGCAACAACATGGATGGACCCAGAGATTATCATACTAAGTGAAGTCAGACAGAGAAAGACATATCATATGATATCACTCATATGTGGAATCTAATTTTAAAAAATGATACAAATGAACTCATTTACAAAACAGAAATAGACTTACAGATATTGAAACCAAACTTACGGCTACCAAAGGGGAAGCATGGGGTGGTGGGGGGGAGGGATAAACCAGGAGCTTGGGATTAACATACACAAACTAGTATACATAAGATAGATAACCAACGAGGACCTGCTGTATAGCACAGGAAACTCTACTCAATATTTTGTGATAGCCTATATGAGAAAAGAATCTGAAAAAGAATGAAAATATGTATATGTATAACGGAATCACTTTGCTGTATACCTGAAATTAACACAACATTGTAAATCAACTATAATCCAATAAAAATTTTTAGAAGTCCACTTCAGCTTCACTACCACTGATTTTTTTCATCATCATTCAATCTTAAGTATTTCCTAATTTTCATTGTGATTTTTTTCACCCATAGGTTATTCAGAAGTGTATTTTAAAATGTCTATGTTCTTCTTGTTTGTTTTTAAATATATATTTGTTATTGATTTCTAACATAACAGATTTGCTTTAAGCCCTAGTATATGGTAATTTTTCATAAGTGTTCCATAGGGCTGGAAGAGTATTTTCTTAATGGGGTGTTCTACATATATTATATGGAGCCTGTTAATTGTGTTCGAATTGTCTGTAGGAGAGCTGTCCAACAGAACTTTCTACAGTGACTGACATGGCCTATATCTGTGCTGTTCAATACAACAGCCACAAGCCACACGTGGTTACTGGGCACTTAAAATATGGCTAGTGTGACTAAGGAGCTACATTTTTAATTTAAAAAGTTAAAAAAAAAATTAAATAGCTACATGAGGTTTGGTGGCTACTACATGCGGCAATGTAAGCTATATAGTCTTGCTGATTTTCTGTCTGCTCGAGAGAGTGTTATTAAAGATAGGGGATTTGATTTGCTTTATGTATTTTGAAGTTATGTTTTGAGATGTATGAAGTTTAGGATTATTATATCTTTCTGGTGAACTGACCTAGTAACCTTCTTGATCTCTGGTAATGCTTTTTTGTTTTAAAGTCCATTTTTGGTTACTGGGGGGAAAGGTGGGAGAGGGATAAGCTGGGAGACTGGGATTGACATACACGCACTACTATATAGAAAACAGAGAACTAATAAGGACCTGCTGTATAGCACAGGGATCTCTACTCAGTACTCTGTAATAACCTATATGGGAAAAGAATCTAAAAAAAGTGTATAAATAAATATATATATATATGTATGTATATGTATAACTGATTCACTTTGCTGTACAGCAGAAAATAACACAACATTGTAAATCAACTATACTCCGATAAAAAATTTTTAAAAATGAAGTCTATTTTAACTGATGTTTCATAGTTTCCTCAGAACTTCCTCCATTATATGCCTGTTCTATCTTTCCCCATCCTTTTATATTACTGTATCCTTATTTTTCAGGTATCTCTTTTTAAAATAATTGTGAGTAAAATCCAGAAGCACAATCATTTTCTTAGTTTTATTTATAGTGATTTCAATTACCGATACATTTGGATTTATTTTATCATCTTATTTTGTAATTTTTGTTTATTTATTTTTGTGTTTATTTTCCATGTCACTCCTTCCCCTAATTTTTTATTTATTTTGGATTGACTATATTTTTCCCTTTCACTTTTTTTCTTCTTCTAGTAATAAAGTACTTCTACTTCTTTTCTTTACTTAAATTTATGTTTAAAGCTTACCTTTTCCCTCTTCTGGAACAACTCAAAGACCTAAAATCTTTCATTTCTCCCCTTCCATACTATATAGTATTTCAGTCCTATATTAATATTTTACATTATTATTTTATGTAGTTAATGGTATTTTAATTTTACCCATAATAATACCATTTTCTTAGTTCAGAAATCCTTCTTGCATCTCAGATATATGTCTGAGATAATTTTCCTTCTTCCTTAAGTATACCCAGTAGAAGTGCCTTTAATGAGCCTGCTCCCCCTTTGATAATGACCTGCTCTTCTGTTGATAATGACCTCTCGCAGTTCTGTTAGTCTAAGGACTACCGTTTCTGTTGACTCTGGTCCATGGTAGCCCATGTCACTCTCTCTTAATCACTTACTTTAAACCCTTCCATGGCTTTTCACTACATTTTGAAAAAAATCAAACTCCTCAGCATGGCCTACAGCACTGGACCTGACCTGGCCCTGCAGAATTTTCCAGTCATATTGCTACCATTTCCCTGACTCATGGGCTTCTGATACCATGACCTTTTTACTCTTAAAATGTTTATTCACGTATTTACTGATTTAATTTTTTTAAATTAAAGACTGTTATGCGCTGAATCGGTCCCCTTTGAAATACTATGTTGAAGTTCTAACCCCCAGTACTTCTGCACTACTGCTCAGTGAATATTCTTAAGGTCTACTTCCCCTCAACCCTCAGCCATACATGACTCAGAAAAGCAGGTCACATAACACCTTGAGTTGGTAAGGGAGGCCACAGAGGTTCTGGTTAAGACTCTCATCCCTTGTCCCTTCAGGCCTCTGCTACCTTTCTTCATCTCATCTAGACTAATCCTTTAGGCGTGCTGTCTACTTCCTGCCAGCATCAGCTTATGGTGATTTGTTACAGCAGCAATAGGAAACTAATACAGGCGAGGGGGCTAGCTCCTGTTTGCACTGGGTTCATTCTTTGGGCTGTTAAACTGTCATTCTGGCTCAAGTACAAGCAGGGGGAGAGTTAGGGAAGAAAGGGGATGGGAGGGGCATAAGAACTTGACTTGGCACTTTGCCTGAGGACAGCTGTGGCCACTTCTGTTCCCTCTTTTGACCCTTTTTGCTCCCTCATCAGAACTGCTTTCCCTCTAGACCCCAGGCTCCACGCTCACTTTTGTCTCTTATCCAAACTTCTCTGGGAGGTGGAAAAAAAAAATACAACTGCAGAAGCTTGAAGGATTCTGAGAGGTGCAGGGCCTGTGGGGAAGACAGAGGGATATTTATTGAAGGGACAGAAGCTCAAGCTAGCAAGAGACACCTGCGGCCCTCAGACCCCGTGAGGCCTCTCTGTGTCCTGAAATGGCTTCTGACTGATTCCAGGAGATGTTTCCAAGCCACCTCCAGGATTCTGCTTCTCAAATAGGTCCTGTATTAGCATTACAGGGGTGCCAATCCACTCAATTTCCTCAATAAAGGAATGGCCGTAACACCTGACACTTACTGAGCACTTATTATGTGACACACAGATCCAAGAGCTCTGCAGTAGGGGCTGAGACAATCCTCACCACAACCATTATGTGGGAGATGCTGTTATAATCACCCTCATTTCAGACAAGGAAGCCGAGGCTCAGGGACCCTCAGGCATCCATCAAGGTCACATGGGGCAGGTGGCTGAGTAGAAGGCTGCCTTAGAGGCCAGGCTCTTAGCACACTGAGCAGCCCTGGAAGGCTAGGGTGCAAGGATGCCCAGTGCCTGACCCATGGGATTTGATAAAATTATTATTTTTTTTTGAAAGAAAAATAAAGAACCATGTTTTATTTTCCCCCTAAACATTTTTGTTTCCTTGATTGGGCCCTTGGGCAAAGCAGGGGCAGGTCCTTGATCATGGGTCTGGGCTTACCTGGCTACAGGGAGGAGTGGTGGGGAAGGCAGAGGGCACTCTGGGCCTGGCCCTCCTGACCACACATGGAGTGTGGCCTTTGAGGGCCTGGCTTCAGCCTTGATGATTGTGGTCTGGTACAGGAAAGGAATTTTCTAACCTTCAGAAGGAAAAGGGGCTGAGTCCATCATGTTGGTGTCTAAGGACCCTATGGTTCCAACACTTTAGGATCCTGGGGAGTGCTTCACTTAGCAGCACTTGGTGGGAAGGAATGGAGAAGAAGGGACCCTTTGAGACCTGAAAACAGCCACCAAGTTCAGATTTTTCTTTCATGTGTTATCTCAAAGACACATGCACTTTATAAATATTTAGTGCTCACAGCAAGTCTTTTCGGTTTCTGCATTATCCCCATTTTACAGGTAAGTAAGCCAGGGCACGGGGTCATGTGTTTAGGACAGAGCTGGGATTCTAACCAGCCATGTCTGATTCCACAGTCCAGGACCTCAACTACCACTGATACCATGTCTTTAAGAAGTTCCACTTTCAAAGCAAGAGAAGTTGAGGGGTGATGAAGAGACAGACAGAAGCATCCAGGCGATAAGGACCCTCCACCCCACTTCCAGCCCTTCCACCCTCCTCTTCCAATCACAATATTGGACAACTGATGCTCATCACAAAAAAATCAGTGTGAGAACAACACACGTTCCTTTGCTGTCAGGCTGGGCTCCCTTAGTCTCTTGAATTTGGTTTATTTATAATCTGATTCGGAAGCAAAAAGGCAAAGCTGTCCTTGGGGATCATGCGGCCCACATGCTCCAAGTTCTAACACTGCCTCAGCTTGCAGCTCTGAGTCTGGGCATAGACGCCAGCTGAGCCAGCATCTGCTTGGTTCTCTCTCTGGTCTCTTAAAAGCAAAGCCTGGTTTCAGTGTCGGCTTCCCTGTGCTCCCCTTTCACAGAGATGCCACAAAGCATCGTGCTCTTATCCGGCTAAGCAGTTAGGCCGAAGAAAGGGCATGTTTCTGCAGTGCTGTTGTGCCGGCAGCCATGCCCAGGCCTGATATGTCCTCCCAGCTTCCTCATTACTTGCGTACTGTGAGCGCGTGGACTGTTATCTATCAAACTCAGTCTAGAACTCTGTCATGCACGTGGACTCGCATGGATGAGTGGGTTTCTAAGGCAATGACTGGCTTAGGGAGTGCTTACCTAACACCTTTGCCCACTTTACTTCTCTCTTTGTTCTTATGTGTGACATGAGGGCCAACTTGGAACCAAAAATATGCTCAAACAAGAGAGATGCTTTGAATGTCTGAGTCAGAATTCCCTACAAAATCACACACACACACACACACAAACACGCACACTCATTCCCAAATGCACAGACATGCACGTACACATGCACGTGCACACACACGCTCCCACATGTGCACGCACACACACACGTGTGATGTATACGTGTTGTGACAGGCAGGAATGTTGAGAGTCTAGGCCTCCTCATATCCTGCCTAATAAAAGAAGAAGAAAACTTCTTTTATGCTTTTGTTTCTTTTACTGGTTGTGAGGCTTAGAAGAATTCTGATTGGAAAAGAAAGGTTTGTGTTGGTATATCTGATAAAAGTGACCTTTAGCCAATGAGTGGTTCATGTTTTTCTGACGGGCTGCACAGACAGAGCATGTCTAGACAGCAAGTGGCATTGTTTTTTCTCTTCAAGGTGATATTTATGCCTTGAACCTTTCCATTTGGCAGGTGCCAGGAAGCCAACAGAAAAGAATGTTAAACCAGTTATGAAATGACTCTCCTCTCATTACAAACACCAGGGGCAGGGAGAGCAGTTGATTAACTAGAAAATACCTTTTGAGGACTGTGCTATGGACTGTGCTGGGCTCTGGGATCCAGAGGCAACAGAACAGATGTGCTCCCTAGTCTCATGGGGATTAAGCACCAGCTAGGAAGTTGACCATTAGCCATAGCTGCAAATGTGATGAGTCACCAAGGAGATAGGCTACTGGTGCCTGTAACAGGGGACCTTGGGTAGGGCAGGGTCTCGGAGAAGGCTTCCCGGGGAAGGAGGTTTAAGCTGAAGACTTAGTGAGGCAGCAGGGCTAACTAGGTGAGGAGAGGCGAGAGCGTCCAGTAGAGAGAGGGCAGTTAGACAGCAAACCACCACTGGGCAGGGAAAGAGGCCGGCATGGTGGGTAAACAGAAAGAAGTCAGTGTGGTAAGGGGAGAGCAAAGTGAGAAGAAGTTGGAGAGGAATTCAGGGGCAGCATAGGGGCAGCTGAGCCTTGAAGAACACAGTGAATATTTTGTACTTTATCCCAAGAAGCATGGGCGTCCTTCAAAGCTGAAAAGCAGGGCAGTGACATGCTCATCGCTTGTCTGCTGAGGGGGTGATGGACTGTGGCACAGGAGTGGAGGCAGAGAGCCCAGTCAGGGGCTGTCACAACTGTCCAGGCAGGAGCAATCGGGGCTTCAACTAGGGTAACCACCGTGGAGATGGGAATGAAAGGTTTTTAGGTGTAATAGGTAGAACTTGGTGATGGATTTGATGCATGGGGTAAGGGAGAGGAGGGAATCTGGATGCCTCCCAGGACAGTGATGTCATTTACTGGGACAAGGGCCCTGTAGGAGAGGCAGGGAGGGGGCAGGGGAGAGCCTGAGACTGGAGTGGGGTATGCTGGACACGAGCCACCTGCGAGACATCCAGGAGGAGACGTCAAGAGGGTGATGCACTTGGAACTCCGAGGGGTCTCAGTGGAGAAACGCATTCAGAAGCCTCTGCAACCAGGGCTAAGTGAAGCTGTCGGTAAATGCAACTCCAGGAAGAGCAGACGGCCTAGGAGGGAGCCCTGCGTCCTACAACTGCAGCAGAGTTGCTGCTGGCCGAGCGCTGAGAAGTAGTCAGTCGAGGGGACAAGAGGAAAAGCAGGAGAGTATGGTGCTATTCAAGCCATGAAAGGAATGTGTTTCAGGAAGGAGGGGTTGGACAACTGTGCTGAATGCTGCTAAGGGTTATCTTTCTGAAAAAACCTGACTCTGTCACTCTCCTGATTACAAATCTCACCACTGCCTCCAAGAAAGAGTCTAAGTGCCTTATCATGGAATACCAGGCCTCTCACACACTGCTGCCAACCTACCTGCCCAGACTCGCCTCCCCAGACTGCCCCCCACTGATGAAGTCTGCACTGTGGCTGCACTGACGGGTCCCCTGTGGACACTGATAGGGGCGTGCCACCTGCCTCTCCCGCATTCCTTCTCCTGTATTGCAGTTTTTTGCCTGGAGATCTGCCCCACTCCCACCCCTTCAGTCCATGTGGTTCTGAGGTCATCACTGCAGCGCTTGGCATGGGGCACACGGCCAGGCCAATGCTAATCAAGAGCTTCGCCCTCCCCTGATGGTGACCGGTGAGGGGAGGGGACAGGAAAGGTGATTAAGATGGTCCCATCAGAGTGCATCTCCTGGAAGTTCTGGGACCAAGGCTCATGTTCCTTTTCAGTGGCTCAGAATCTGCACAGACATGGCCCCAGGAGTGCTGGCAGCACTTGGTGACCATGGGAGAAAAGCTGATCTGAGAACGCGGCTAACTCATGACGGAGAGCAGAGCTGAGACAGGGACCCTGGCTCCAGCAACACTGTTTGAGTCCTTGCTTTAAGCCAGGCCAGAAGCCAGAATGAACTTGAACTTCTGAGTTGTGGGAACCAGTGAATGAACTTTGCTTTTCATTTTTTTTTTTTAGAAAAAAATTTTTAAAAAATTTTATTTATTTGTTTTTTGGCTGCATTGGGTCGTCATTGCTGTGTGCAGGCTTTCTCTAGTTGTGGTGAGCGGGGGCTACTCTTCGTTACGGTGTGTGGGCTTCTCATTGCGGTGGCTTCTCTTGTTGTGGAGCACGGGCTCTAGGCACGCGGGCTCAGTAGTTGTTGGTCGTGGGCCCTAGAGTGCAGGCTCAGTAGTTGTGGCTCACGGTCTTAGTTGCTCTGCGGCATGTGGGATCTTCCCGGACCAGGGCTCAAACCTGTGTCCCCTGCATTGGCAGGCAGATTCTTAACCACTGCACCACCAGGGAAGTCCCTGCTTTTCATTTTTACTTAGGGTCAGGTTTCTTGTCACTTGCAACAGAATCCATGAATCCGAACTTATATACATGCTATTCCTGTTACTGAGAATGTTTCCCTGCTTCTCCATCTGGAGCATTTAACCGTGCCTCTCAGTGCAGCCTTCTCTGACTCCTGCAAGCATTCATTCCCCCGGCATCCCTCAGAGGCTGGCACTATCATGTGTCATGGTTTACACATCCGTTTCCCCAATAGCCTCAGTCCAGTGATCATGTCTTACTCACTTCTGTATCCCTGATACCTCACCCATTATCTGGTGCATAAGAGCCACTTATCAAATGGTTTCTGAGTGACTCTCTGAATGCATGAATGAATGAACAAATGAAATATAAGCAGAGGCTCAGTATCAAGATATTAGAAGATAAAGAAGAAAGGAAACATATGGTTAAATGAGTGCTTAAGCCAATGAAAAATTAAGTGTATCATCTCCAGTACTGGCCAAGAACATTTTCAAAATGTCATCATTTTAATTATGGAAATGGCCTCTCGAAAATAAAAAAAAAAAATAAAGCATGTCCCTTGCTCCCAGATAGAAAAATCTCATTTAGCTGTGTTCCATCAGAATAGCTTCACACAATCTGGTGTTCGAAACTCATTAGGTCAGGTTGGCTGATTTTTCCATAATTATTTTAAATGTTCACCATCTACAGAATTTCATCCCACACCTCAACAGTCATTGGCACCTAATGAGCAGGCTCCATCACTCAGGCCCAGAACTGGCTTCGGTGCTACACCGGGTCATCATCAGATGTTTATGGAAGACATCCAGAGCAAGCCATAGTTACCATGGAAACAGGCACAGGAAAGAAAGGATGGCTATCATACACAAGATGAGGATAGTGTACAGGAAGCATCGACCAGCCTAGAAATAACATGAGACTTTCCTAGTTAAGAATGGCCATTCAAAATTCAGGTGTTGAAAACCGAGCTGTCCAAACATCCAATAAGGAAATATGCACAAGCCCATCCATCCTGGCCAACAACATGGCTTTTGACCCACATGAAACTTATTGAGGCTTGACTGAAATAGGCTGTTCCTAGTTCTTTAAGGGAGTGTTTTCCAAATTAAGTTGGCTTTAGCTTCTAATTGAACAGGAAAGACTCTTCTAAACCCAAATATTGTAAAGACAGCTTTTCCCTTCCGGCGCTCACCACCTCCCACTATTTTGTACATAAGTATATATCTATATACATACGTACATATATGGGCCATAATGGAACCCACTGAAATATGCAGAAGGTAGAGCTCAGGGCAGCACACATCTCATGTATCACCCTGCTCAATTCGTACTTTGGGTTTCAAATGCTTATTAAGGAAACTCTATGAAGACTATTTTTAGTGATAAATTTCTAATGATCCAACCACTAGATTCAAAATTAGAGCAGGCTTAGGGATATCACTTTGTGAATTTGGTGGCAATTGGGGCTTTCAAAGATGTTTTATCTGCTTTTCCTGTTTGGAAACCTAGGATGGACCATGGCTCTTTGTTCCTTCTGTCAATGATTAGTTGTTGGAAGTGAAAGTATTCATGAGAGACCAGTACTCAGAATACAGGAAACAAAGTGCAAAGCCCGAAGGAGAAAAAAATGAAGAGCAGGGGAGAGCTCTGCAGGATTGCCACGCAAGTTGGTACCTTATCTGATTTTCCTCATCATCCACCAGGAAGAACCAGCGAAACTTCACAACCAGGGGGCTGCAGTTGGTGACTGTGATGTAGCGGATCACCTCAGTATCGTTCAGGATACAGCCAAAATCCAGCTCCATGGTCTCAAAGGTGAGGTTGGGGTAATTCACTTCTCCACGCAGGTGCAGGCTGTCCACTTGGGGATGCTCCACATACTTGATTTCTAGAACTTCTTCTGCCACCCAGGTATTCAAATCGTTTTTATAGAAAGGGTTGAATTTGACTAGCAGGTCTTTTTCTTCACCCATCTCCAGTTTAATAGGCTACAAACAAGATAATGGGGAATTACCAACCTCCATACTGTGCATTTCCAACCTGATACATGAAATAGGACAACCAAAGTTATATACATATATATATATATATGCACACACATATACATACAGACACACAGATTAGTAGGAAATACGTATATATACACTTTATCCATAACTATGTAACCACACTTTACATAGTTAAACAGCTAGTATATCGCTATCGATATCTATATCTACCCATATCTATCTATCTCTATGCACTTACACACACATATATTTTTTAATAGTTGAAAATGAAAGCAAGAAAAATTTGAAGAAAAATGATTTGAAAAAAGAGTTGTTGATAAGCGTTGTGAGGTTGTAAGGATTGAGGAGTTGTAAAAGGAAAATCTGCAATGAATAATTATTATGAAATATTCTTAACTGAAAATAAATTAGATTGTAAAACGTTCTTCCTAGATAAGTGGGAAAAGTTCTTTGCTTAAGAAAATTTTAAAAAGGCTTTCTAAAGGACCCCATGGTGGAGGGGCTCTGTAGAGGGTGACCCAGAAAGGGATGGATTAGGTAATTTAATTTCTTTTCTAACGTCTCCAATTCTAACTCTTCAGCATAGTGGTATCCACTTTCCACTGCTTTCTATTCAACTTAAAATGACACTCCAGAGCCGTACAGAGTTTGTTCGGTAGATTGTGTTTGTTCTTTTCTCTCTTTGATTCAAATCCCCATGTGCTCCTTGATGCCAAGGCCACAGAAAGTGGCCTTCCCATAGAAAGCCTGGCTCTGAGTTGGCTTTTTTAGGAATCGCTTAATCCCCACATTTAATAGGCATGAAAGCCACCTCCTGGTTTTGCAGAAAGTGCCCTGAGGCAGTAAGGAAGAATGCGCACAGTAACAAATCTGTTTACAGAGCACTTTCCTCTCCACTGAGTTTGAAGGTTCAGGTATTTAACTGTGCACTTCAGTGACACGATCAGATGGTTTCAGCTGATAAAGCGAATCACCGGATTCAAGAGTCAGAGGGTAATGACTCCTCGGTTGGCTAATCCCCTCTGAAAGGCTCGCTGGCCACTTGGCCCAGGTAGCTTGCCACAATTTAGAAGTCATTCTTGTAGACCATGGTATCTGCAGCAGCACTAGGCATCGCAATGCTTGGTGTTTAAATATCTTGGAGATTGACTTAAACACTTCTTCCCCCAGAGGAATGACTTTGCTGTTTTGTGGAAATGATACATGTCCACAACATTTTATATTATATACAAAAGCACAAAGAAGAAGTTAGAAATTCATTCAAAACTTCACAAGATATTATTTCTCAGAGTTCACATTTGGTAAAACATTAGTCCAAGCATGACAGATAGATAAATAAAATTTTACAAAAATGGAATTAGACTAATTTATTTTAAAAAATCATGTTTGAAATAAAAAAAAAAACTGAAGAAAATTTCTTATACAAGAGATATTAATTGTAAGATCGTGGACTCTGAAGCCAGACTGCTTGGGTTCAAATCCTCCCTCTGCCAGTTACTAGCTCTGTGAACTTGGGCAAACTTGCTTGGCCTTCCTAGCCCCCAGTTTCTCCATCTGTAAAACAGGGGCAATAATAGTACCTAACTTTTTTTAAGAGGATGAAATGAGTTAATATATTTGTGATGCGTTCAGAGCAGTGCCTAGCACATAGTGTATGGTATATAAATGCGAATTATTACTACAATCCCTTTATGATCAAGAGAATTGATCAAAAAGTGTGGAGAAGTCCAAGGTTAGTCTAAAATCCTCCCTTGGTGGGTCTCTTCTTTACTGCTTAGAAGGCATAGAATTCTTTGGACATCAGTAAGGCTGGTAACTTCACTAAGGTATGTCTCCCTGTTGAATATTCTATATCATTTTGTCCTAGGACAAGGTGTGGCCTTATTTTTTTAAAAAATATTTCATTTTTATTTTTGAATAGATAGGACAATGAAAAGCATGTTACCCTTGTGCCCATCTCCCCTCCCCTCAAGCCAACTGTTCCCCTCCCCTGAGGTAACCAAGGCTACACAAGTATCTTACCTGTCCTTGTATGAATATAAAGATAATGCGTGACTATAAACCCACGTTCATATATGTGTTATTGTTTACACACAGGCACTCCTGTTCTGTACTTTTTCCACTGGAGGATAATTAATCAGTGCATATGGAGTTGCCTCATTCTTTTTAACAACTGCATTTTACTCCATCATTGAATTCTGCCATCATTTATTTAATCAATCTCCTATTGATAGATATTAGCTCCCAGTCTTTTGTTCTTATAATCAATGTTGCAATGAATATCCTTGTATATTGTGTCTGTGTCTATAGGATAAATTCCTAGGAGTCGAATGACTAGGTCAAAGGGTAGGGGCATTTAAAATGTTGATGGCATCAGGAAACTTGCAAAAGCCTCTTAGATACCCTCATCCACCAGAGGGCAGACAGCAGAAGCAAGAAGAACTACAATCCTGCAGCCTGTGGAAGGAAAACCACATTCACAAAAAGACAGACAAGATGAAAAGGCAGAGGGCTATGTACCAGATGAAGGAACAAGATAAAACCCCAGAAAAACAACTAAATGAAGTGGAGATGGTTAACCTTCCAGAAAAAGAATTCAGAATAACGATAGGGAAGATGATCCAGGACCTCGGAAAGAGAATGGAGGCAAAGATCAAGAAGATGAAAGAAATGTTTAACAAAGACCTAGAAGAATTAAAGAAAAAAAAGAGATGAACAATACAATAACTGAAATGAAAAATACACTAGAAGGAATCAATAGCAGAATAACTGAGGCGGAAGAACGGATAAGTGACCTGGAAGACACAATGGTGGAATTCACTGCTGCAGAACAGAATAAAGAAAAAAGAATGAAAAGAAATGAAGACAGACTAAGAGACCTCTGGGACAACGTTAAACGCAACAACATTCGCATTATAGGGGTCCCAGAAGGACAAGAGAGAGAGAAAGGACCAGAGAAAATATGTGAAGAGATTATAGTCGAAAACTTCCCTAACATGGGAAAGGAAATAGCCACCTAAGTCCAGGAATCGCAGCGAGTCCCATACAGGATAAACCCAAGGAGAAACACGCTGAGACACATAGTAATCAAACTGGCAAAAATTAAAGACAAAGAAAAATTATTGAAAGCAGCAAGGGAAAATGACAAATAACATACAAGGGAACTCCCGTAAGGTTAACAGCTGATTTCTCAGCAGAAACTCTACAAACCAGAAGAGAGTGGCATGATATACTTAAAGTGATGAAAGGGAAGAACCTACAACCAAGATTACTCTTCCTCGTAAGGATCTCATTCAGAATCAATGGAGAAATGAAAAGCTTTACAGACAAGCAAAAGTTAAGAGAATTCAGCACCACCAAAACAGCTCTACAACAAATGCTAAAGGAACTTTTCTAAGTGGGAAACACAAGAGAAAAAAAGACCTACAAAAACAAACCCAAAACAATTGAGAAAATGGTCACAGGAACATACACATCGATAATTACCTTAAACGTGAATGGATTAAATGCTCCAACAAAAAGACATAGGCTCCCTGAATGGATACAAAAACAAGACCCATATATGTGCTGTCTACAAGAGACCAACTTCAGACCTAGGGACACATACAGACTGAAAGTGAGGCGATGGAAAAGGATATTGCATGCAAATGGAAATCAAAAGAAACCTGGAGTAGCAATACTCATATCAGATAAAATAGACTTTAAAATAAAGAATGTTACAAGGAAGGACAGTACATAATGATCAAGGGATCAATCCAAGAAGAAGATATAACAATTATAAATATATATGCACTCAACATAGGAGCACCTCAATACATAAGGCAACTGCTAACAGCTATAAAAGAGGAAATCGACGGTAACACAATAATAGTGGGGGACTTTAACACCTCACTTACACCAATGGACAGATCACCCAATATGAAAATAAATAAGGAAACAGAAGCTTTAAATGACACAATAGACCAGATAGATTTAATTGATATTTATAGGACATTCAATCCAAAAACAGCAGATTACACTTTCTTCTCAAGTGTGCACGGAACATTCTCCAGGATAGATCACATCTTGGGTCACAAATCAAGCCTCAGTAAATTTAGGAAAATTGAAATCATATCAAGCATCTTTTCTGACAACAATGGTATGAGATTAGAAATCAATTACAGGGAAAAAACCCGTAAAAAACACAAACACATGGAAGCTAAACAATACGCTACTAAATAACCAAGAGATCCCTGAAGAAATCAAAGAGGAAATTAAAAAATATAGAGAGATAAATGACAATGAAAACACGACAATCCAAAACCTATGGGATGCAGCAAAAGCAGTTCTAAGAGGGAAGTTTATAGTTATACAAGCTTACCTCAAGAAACAAGAAAAATCTCAAATAAACAACCTAACCTTACACCTAAAGGAACTAGAGCAAGAAGAAGAAACAAAACCCAAAGTTAGCAGAAGGAAAGAAATCATAAAAATCAGAGCAGAAATAAATGAAATAGAAATGAAGAAAACAATAGCAAAGATCAATAAAACTAAAAGCTGGTTCTTTGAGAAGATAAACAAAATTGATAAACCATTAGCCAGACTCATCAAGAAAAAGAGGGAGAGGACTCAAATCAATAAAATTAGAAATGAAAAAGAAGTTACAACACACACTGCAGAAATACAAAGCATCCTCGGAGACTACTACAAACAACTCTACACCAATAAAATGGACAATCTGGAAGAAATGGACAAATTCTTAGAAAGGTATAACCTTCCAAGACTGAACCAGGAAGAAATAGAAAATATGAACAGACCAATCACAAGAAATGAAATTGAAACTGCGATTTAAAATCTTCCAACAAACAAAAGTCCAGGACCAGATGGCTTCACAGGTGAATTCTATCAAACATTTACAGAAGAGCTAACACCCATCCTTCTCAAACTCTTCCAAAAATTGCAGAGGAAGGAACACTCCCAAACTCATTCTATGAGGCCACCATCACCCTGATACCAAAACCACACAAAGACACTACAAAAAAAGAAAATTACAGACCAATATCACTGATGAATATAGATGTAAAAATCCTCAACAAAATACTAGCAAACAGAATCCAACAACACATTAAAAGGATCATACACCATGATCAAGTGGGATTTATCCCAGGGATGCGAGGATTCTTCAATATACGCAAATCAATCAACGTGATACACCATATTAACAAATTGAAGAATAAAAACCATATGATCATCTCAATAGATGCAGAAAAAGCTTTTGACAAAATTCAACCCCCATTTATGATAAAAACTCTCCAGAAAGTGGGCATAGAGGGAAGCTACCTCAACATAATAAAGGCCAAATCCGAGCAACCCACAGCAAACATCATCCTCAAACGTGAAAAACTGAGAGCATTTCCTCTAAGATGAGGAAGAAGACAAGGTTGTCCACTCTCGCCACTATTATTCAACATAGTTTTGGAAGTCCTAGCCACGGCAATCAGAGGAGAAAAAGAAATAAAAGGAATACAAATTGTAAAAGAAGAAGTAAAACTGTCACTGTCTGCAGATGACATGATACTATACGTAGAGAATCCTAAAGATGCCACCAGAAAACCACCAGAGCAATCAATGAATTTGGTAAAGTTGCAGGATACAAAATTAAAGCACAGAAATCTCTTGCATTCCTATACACTAATGATGAAAAATCTGAAAGAGCAATTAAGGAAACACTCCCATTTACCACTGCAACAAAAAGAGTAAAATACCTAGGAATAAACCTACCTAAGGAGGGAAAAGACCTGTATGCAGAAAACTATAAGACACTGATGAAAGAAATTAAAGATGATACCTACAGATGGAGAGATATACTATGTTCTTGGATTGGAAGAATCAATATTGTGAAAATGACTCTATTACCCAAAGCAATCTACAGATTCAATGCAATCCCTATGAAATTAAAAATGGCATTTTTTACAGAACTAGAACAAAAAATCTTAAAATTTGTATGGAGACACAAAAGACCCCGAATAGCCAAAGCGGTCTTGAGGGATAAAAACTCAAAAGGAATCAGACTCCCTGACTTCAGACTATACTACAAAGCTACAGTAATCAAGACAATATGGTACTGGCACAAAAACAGGAATATAGATCAATGGAACAAGATAGAAAGCCCAGAGATAAACCCATGAACCTATGGTTAACTAATCTATGACAAAGGAGGCAAGGATATACAATGGAGAAAAGACAGTCTCTTCAGTAAGTGGTGCTGGGAAAACTGGACAGCTACATGTAAAAGACTGAAATTAGAACACTCCCTAACACCATACACAAAAATAAACTCAAAATGGGTTAGAGCCCTAAATGTAAGATCAGACACTATCAAACTCTTAGAGAAAAACACAGGAAGAACACTCTTTGACATTAACCACAGCAAGATCTTCTTTGATCCACCTCCTAGAGTAATGGAAATAAAAACAAAAATAAAAAAATGGGACCTCATGAAACTTAAATGCTTTTGCACAGCAAAGGAAACCATAAACAAGACGAAAAGACAACCCTCAGGATGGGAGAAAATATTTGGAAATGAATCAACGGACAAAGGATTAATCTCCATAATATATAAACAGTTTATGCAGCTCAATATTAAAAAAACAAACAACCCAATCCAAAAATGGGCTGAAGACCTAAATAGACATTTCTGCAAAGAAGACATACAGATGGTCAAGAGGCACATGAAAAGCTGCTCAGCATCACTAATTATTAGAGAAACGCAAATCAAAACTACAATGTCACCTCACACCAGTTAGAATGGGCATGATCAGAAAATCTACAAACAACAAATGCTGGAGAGGGTATGGAGAAAAGGGAACCCTCCTGCACTGTTGGTGGGAATGTAAATTGATACAGCCACTATGGAGAACAGTATGGAGGTTCCTTCAAAAACTAAAAATAGAATTACCATATGATCCAGCAATCCCATTACTAGGCATATACCCAGAGAAAACCATAATTCAAAAAGACACATCCACCCCAATGTTCATTGCAGCAGTATTTACAAGAGCCAGGTCATGGAAGCAACCTAAATGTCTATTGACAGATGAATGGATAAAGAAGATGTGGTACATATATACAATGGAATATTACTCAGCCATAAAAAGGAATGAAATTGGGTCATTTGTTGAGATGTGGATGGATCTAGAGACTGTCATACAGAGTGAAGTAAGTCAGAGAGAGAAGAACAAATATCGTATATTAACGCATATGTGGAACCTAGAAAAATGGTACAGATGATCCAGTTTGCAGGGCAGAAGTTGAGACAAAGATGTAGAGAACAAACGTATAGACACCAAGGGGGGAAAGCTGTGGGGGGCTGGGGTTGGTGGTATGATGAACTGGGCGATTGGGATTGACATGTATACACTGATGTGTATAACACTGATGACTAAAAAAAAAAAAATGTTGACGGCTACTGCCATACTATCTTCCAATGTACACTTCCTCAATACCTTAGGGGATGCCTGTTTCCACATGCCCTCCCTAACACAAAGCATTATCCAATTTTTGCTCTTTGCCAATCTTATAGGAAAAATAATGTGTTTCATAGCAATTTTAATTTGCATTTCTTCCAACATGAGTAAAGTTGGGCATATTCTCATATATTTAAAAGCTATTTTCTTTTTCTTTTTGTGAACTCTCTGTTCATTTCCTTTGCCTATTTTTCTATTGGGTTGTTGGTATTTTTCCTGTTGATTTGTAGAAGTTCTTTATTTTTAAAATTATATGTATGCTTTTTATTAAAGTTATATGTGCAAGTAATATAAAAGGTCAAAATGTACTACAAGAGTTATTACAAGAAACAGCAGTTCCTGACCCACCGTGGCATCCCGACAATCCCGAGGCCACAGTTTCTCAATTCCTGTAGCACAGCAGGTCTATGGAACAGTTTTTTTGGGCAGAGAGGGGAAAATCAGGTGACGCACACAACTCAGACACCAGGGATTATTCTGGGGTATCGACACTGACACAGGAAACATTAAATTTCCCCGAACGTCTTGATGAGTTTCTCTGGGGAAGAGCATTTATCTTTATGTCTTGGGATAAGAGTCAGCTGCCCAAGTCTTTTAAGTGGGGTCAGCAGGGACAGCAGGCTGGTGCACAGACAGAATCCCTCTGTTTTCAGCCCTCTGCTCCACTCGCTGCCTCTAAGCCCAGGCTACTTGGGCTGAATGACTCCCACTTCTTTGCAGCCTCACTGGTGAATTTTCTATGCTTCAGGTCTTTATGCCTTTTTGTCCACCCACTCCCTTCCTCATTCTATCTTCTAGAATTTGTTTAAATCTCTCATTATTTGGTTATACCCTCCTCTTCCCCTTTTATTTTATTGCTCTGGGTGTCTTTCCTGTTGAACATTTCTACTTTTATTAAGATTTCAGGAGGGACAAGAGTGGGTCTAACCTCCCACCCAGACAGAGAAAGCTGCTCATATCTGAATTTTCATTTTCTCATCCATTTGTTTTCCTCTGCTCTTGAGTTCACTCTTCATCTCCTCTTTGAACACTTGTATCTTGTCCCTGAGCTCTTTTTAAAGACAGGTCGTATCACCTGTAATTTCTGTGAGACTGTAGAGAACTCCCTGTTTGTACTGTGGGTTTTCTTCCTGGCATAGGTTCCCTTGCAGGAGGTTTTCAGCTGCCTCTTGCTTATGATCATCTCCTCCTTTTATTTCTCTGTTCAAAGATCTTAGCTATTTTTTTCCCCCAAATCATGTTTGAATGAGACCCACTAAAGAATCAGTGAGGAAGGAAGGGCAGGGGAGGGTGGCAGTGCAGTACTGTCTGCAACACGCTCTCACCCAGTGGCTCTATCCCCCATCTTCCACAAAGATCCGTCTCCCCAAGTGTGGCTCATAGCAGATGTCCTTAAGTCCCAGGCTCCCTCTTCTGAGATCCTGCGATTGCTGCCTGCCCTCACTTCCTCCTCTATATCACTTCTCCATTAGCTATCTCCCTGGACCGGGAGGCCGAACACCATGGGGTGTGGGGCTGGTCTCTCCTTCAATCCTCCTTCCCTACGGCTCTGCAGTGCCACCTGCCCCAGGGCCCAGCCATCCCCACTGGTGTGCTCATGCCCAGCCAAGGATCACAGGGATGATCTTGTGGGAATCTTCAGAGAACACTGCATCCTGCCCCAGACTGGTGGCCAGGGGAGCTCACCGCCTCCTGCTTCAGCCTGGTTCACATTTCTCACTATCTGGAGATGGGCTGGCTGGTTTAGGGTTGGGGCTTTGAGTTTTGGTCAAATTTGAGTTCTAGTCAGACTTGAGGGGGATTAAAAGATCTTTCCTCTCATTAGTGGGAAGTCACTGTTTTCTAAAGTTGGGCTTCGTTATAATGGGCAGGAAGGAAAGGGTCATAATAATGAGCAAGAAGCTCTCACATTGTAAATAATGGTTTTCCTACCAATTGATATCAGAATTTATTGATATTATGACTCATTTTAGATTTTTCCTGTTTCCTGGATTCTTTATATTTTTCTCGACTGAAATTAGGCAGTGTACCAGTACTATTCTCTTCTTTTATCACACACACAGCACCCCCCTAGGAGTTAGGACACCCTCTGTCCAGTTACCTCAGGAATTGAGGGCAGTGGGGATTTATCAGCCTTGCAGATAAAGAAGGGTCCACTTGTTGAGAGCAACACGTTCACAGGCAGGTTGGAAATGTTCTTCATGACCAAGGGCTGGTAATCAGGTTCCAGGATAGTGTTAGGTTTCTGCAAAAAAGAGAAAAGAGGAAACAAACCAGCTTATGGTAAACACAGTAAGCCTTTAGCAACAAATGTCTGATATTCATTGTTAACAGCAGAATTAGCATTCTCTCTATTTATATCTATAGATGTATGGATTTATATTATATCTGTCATCTATCTATCAAGATATAGATAATTTATATCTATATATTATATAGGTTCACTTCTCAGTAGTCTACCATACATTCCAAATGATTTATCTAAATCTCTACGAGGGATTAATATAGATGTAGATATATGTATAGATATTTTCTATGTATCTATGTAGCCATTTCACTAGAAGAGATCCTACTTAAGCCAGAAAACAGATTAGATTTTCTTACTTTCTTGTTGCCTGGTTTAAAAAAACCTATATAAGCCATGCCTCTGGGTAGAACTGTTACTACAGAAGTTTCCACAGCATCATAAAACAAAGTTTAATAAATGAATGATATGTTATGGAAGAACCCATGTATCATTACAGTGAATAAAACATTTTTTCCTTACACAATATTCTTTTCATGCTTAAAATACCCAATTTGCAAATATATTTATCTTGCTATATTGACAAACGCTCATAACTATTTCCTGAAAATTTTCTTGATAACACTGGGAGAGTTGATTTAGAAGCATGGTTCACTCTGTTAGATCAAATTTCATTTTTCAGCTGTAGAAAACATCATAAATGGATCTTAAGCTGGAAGTTTCCGGTCAGACTGGATTTTTCTCACTCTGACATTGGGATCCACATTGTTCATTGTGTGCCTTGGAAAGGGGGTCCTTTAATATCACTAGGAAGTGACTGGAAACCTCAGTCTCTGGCCTCCAAAAAGAATCTCCCTCCCATTCCCTGGCCCTTCCAACAACTCTAGCCTATTTTTCCCAGACCTATTTGTTTTGATTTGCTTTTCTCCCTGTTCCAATTTCAGTTAAGTCCTCCTGATTCCATGCTTTGCTCTGCCTCTGCTTCTTTGTCCAGCATAGTCTTTCTTCCACTGTGGTTCCTGGAGCCACTGGCTCTGAGTGAGCTTGAGTGACCAGTGTCCATGGTGTCTTAGTCAGTTCAGGCTGCTATAACAAATATCACAGACTGAGTGGTTTAAACAACAGCCATTGACGTCTCATAGTTCTGGAGGCTGGGGAGTCCAAGATCAAGGTGCCAGCACATCCAGTGTCTGGTGAGAGCCCACTTCTTGGTTTGTAGATAGCTGTCTTCTCACTGTGTCCTCACATGCCTGAGAGAAAGATCACCTCTCTTGTCTTTTCTTATAAGGGCACTAATCCCATTCATGAGGGCTCCACCTCCACGACCCTATCCCTTCCCAAAGCCCCCACTTACAACATGATCATATACGGAATTAGGGCTTTGGTGTATGAATTTTGGGGGGACACAGACATTCAGTCCATAAAGTTGGCTTGAGCCACCTGCCTCGGTTGTACCTCATTAGCCCCTTGTGCACTCCCAAAGTTCTTTCGGAGGTTCGGTCTGGCACTTAACACGAGAAGCTGCCACTGTTCCCTTCCCTCTAACATGGTAATATAGGTACTGGGTTCACCTTGCACTTGCAGATTTCATACTACCGTTTGGAGAGGGATGAAGCAGCACTTTCGACCTTCCCCCCAGGCTGCTGTGTCACTGCAGGTAGCTTTGAAGTGAAGAAGCCACACTCGGTTGGTTTTGGCAAGAGGCCATTTAGAGGTTAGTGATGAGAAAGAGCCGATGGACAGAGAACCCGTTCTATTTTAAAATGACCCTTTCTCTCTGGCTTGTCTCGCCAAATATCAGGAGACAGGATTTGCTTCTGGACTTCATGAAGCAAACTGACTGCTAGTTTCAATTGACCTTTTCAATTCCACAGAGATGTGGTTTTATCTCTTCTGAACGGTACAATAGTACCGTGGCTTCTGAACGGTACAATAGTTATAGAGCAGATCAAATCTGAGGAAATGGTTATAGAAAAATTCTTCCCATAGGCAGGCTTTGTATCATTAAAGTCTAAGGTACTAAATCAGATACACTGCCCTGAGCCAAAAACAAGGAGACAGAATGGATAATTGGGTGTACCAAGACAGGTCTCCTGCACACCCTGGGTAATGAAGTCGCATTTCTTCATTGTCCCTGATATGGAGTGAAATGTGAGCAGGAAATGAACAATGAAGAATACAGTAGTAGGACAGATTTCAAACTTGTGATATTTGGGAGGAAGGAGAGAAGGACAAAAACAAATAGGGCGTAATGACTGAATTCATTTTTTAAATTCAACAAGTCACTGTCATATTCAAAATATTTGCTATTTTATTCTAGTGATAAATTCAAACAGTAGACATTTAAACAAGAATATGCTTTTTTTTAAAAAAAAAAAAAAGGATATAAACAGAGGAAAAGGAACACTACCCACACATTTTTATGAGTGTTTATGTACTTTGGAAAAAAAATCTAATAGGAAACTAAGCTGCATATTTATCATATACTGTAATGTCTTGCACAGAATAGCTATTCAATAAATCTTCACTGAATGTTCTCTGAATGGCTACATTTAGAGAGAATATGATGCAACCAACTTTGGCACAGCTGTTGCCAGTAAATATCTTTCCTGATTACTTGAAAAAGGAAGAATTTAAAACAGCAATGAAAGCTTAACAACTGTAGAAGGAATTCTGGTAGTATTTTCTTTTTATATGTCTCATGGAGATTGTCACAGTTAGTTTAGCATCCTGTAACTGAAACCTTTATCCTACTTCTTCAGTGTCTACATTCCCCACCAGTTTGTTAGGTTAGGGTTTTTGCTGTGTCTTTACTGCCTAATACACTGCAGGTGCTCAAAAATTATTTGTTGATTTGAATTGAACTTGTACATCTCACCTCCTGTACTAGCCTATAAGTTCCCTTATTCATCTTCTGGCAGAGCACCTTATCCATGGTGGGTGTTCGACAGATATTTATTTAATATGAACAATATATATAGAATGCACCAGAACAAATGGTCTTGAACATTCTCTTGCTAGCCTCCGTTAACAGAAGGAACCCTGGTTTGTTCTCCCATGACCGGTTAGGCACTGCCACACCCAGTCCTTTCGTGTGACAGCACAGATCACACCACGGGATCTTCCTTAATGCTTGGTCTTCCCAGTTGGTTGTGAAGTTCATCACGGAGGGAATATTCTCACTGTTGTATCTCTACGACCCGACACAGTGCCTGGCACATGGTAGGTGTTGATAAATACTCCACTCCGCAGCCAGCGTGACTGTTTCAATGAATACATCTGACCATGTCACTCCCTTCCCTGAAGCCCTCCAATGGTCACCCAAAACAAAACCCGAAGTTCACAACATGTGTCCCAGTCATGCCACACACACCTGGCCCCTGCCCACTTCTCTAGATGGACTTCATTGTCATTCTTGGCATAATCTCTGTCTGAGGTGGCCCTTCAGGTTTTATGCTGACCAAGCTCTCTCGTGACTCAGGCCCTTGGCATATGCTGTTCCCTACCTCTCTCTCCCCCACTTGTCACCAGACCGACTTCTATTTGTCCTCCCAGTCCCAACTTGAGGCATTTGCTCAAGGAAGCCATCTATGACCTCATGTACAAATAAGGTCACGTCTCCTGATACATACTCTCACTGCAACTTATACCTCTTCTTCATAGCGCTGTTTAGAATTATAATTTAAACAATTAAATTTTAATAGTTTGTTGACAGTTTGTAATCTCAACCAGTCTCTTAGTTGTGACTATGTCAGATTTTTAGCACCCACACAGCCCTTGACCTAGAGGAAATGTTCCACACATACCTGTCCTGAACAGTAAATAATTCTCTGCTGGAAACCTGCCTAGGAGTAGGTCAAGTCCTGCTGTGATATTTCCCCTCCTCTTCACCACCCAGCCCACTGCCCTGAGCAGCAGTCATCCCCATCTCTCCCCTGTTCTGGGCCTCCCCCACTTACCACTCACCCTTAACGGCACTTAAAGTTATAGACAGTTATGGGCATATACATCAAAGAATGTGAATCAAATAGTTTAAGTTGTTTATTCCCAAGCAGTGTTAGGTGATCTACAAAATAGCTTAACTTGTGTCTCAGTTTCCTCCTGTGTATCATGGGAAAGAGAAGCTCCTGCAGAGATTGCTGTGAGGGACAAATGGGAAAATGTATGTAATGAACATGGCTCAATGCCCAGCACGTACCAATCAATAGTGGCAGCTATTCTTACTGGTTACTGTAATTATCAATAATTCTTCTCCAACCATTTCTATACTGTGATGTTTATTTTACCTAGTTAGAGTAAAATGATGGACTGAAATGCATTTTCAGTGCACTGGAATACCCCTTCACTTTGGTCTTATACATCAGGGATGATGGAAGTAGAATTTCTATGGCAATTCACTTTTCAAAAGAATGTAGGTTTAGATTCAGAATTTTTAGTTGAATGTGTATTGGCCTCTGAAGCTTAAAAAACATTGGCTGGGTGTGGGTGTAACAGGATTCCCATTAATTTAGCTTCCGAAATGAAAGCGTGAACATGCGCACCCCTAGCTGGAGCACCCGGCCCTCCCCAGCACAGCCCCACTGACCTTCTCCAGTCGGTATACGAGCTGCTTGGTGGAGAGCTGGATGAACGGTGCCACGAACTCACAGATGATGTTCACCGTCATCACCAGGCTCTTCCCCTTTTGTGTCCCGATGATGGTGTGGCACACCAGCTTTTCTTTGACTATCTGCAGACAAGATATACCAGCGTTTGTGGAACCTCTATAGCTTGGAAGACCTAATTCTCAACAATCAGCAAAATGATTCTCAACTATCTGCCTGGGGACACCAGGGAGGAACACATTTTTCTGAGCAGTGCATGTCAGGGATGGGTCTCTGTCACACAAAGTCTGATTGGTTAGATGTGTCCAGGATGGGTCCTGTGTCTACTGCTGACTGTCCCTGAGGACACAATCAATTTACATTCAGCTCATCCAGTGTACTTATGGAAGATTTATCAGGGCTGTTAGGGACTGGATACACAAGACAGTGATGGAAGATGCAGATAAAAATCCTTCATGGGCTATCACTGTGCTGTACACCTGAAACTAACACGACATTGTAACTCAACTACAGTTGAACAAAAATATTCAATGGTAGTTACACACAATTTCTTATCAAGGTAGTTGGAAGCTGGCTGGAAAAATTTCGCCTTTCACATTTGAATATTTAAAAATCGTGTACGGTAATTAACACTTCTTTGGACCTAAGAGCCTTAGATTTTTATAGAGTAGAAAGGACTCAAAGTGAATTTATAACATGAATAGCCTTTATTGAAGATTGCTCAGGTGTCAGATGTTAATGAATTCAAGTCTTCTCAATTATGTAGCAGAACTTGGAATACAGGGGAGATTTTAGTAAAGCTGCAACTGAATTTAGAACCCCAGCAGCTCAGATTTAATGCCTTTAAAATACAGTCAACTGTTGAGAACAACACTGTAAACATGCCTGCAACAGACTGTCAGTGTCTTGAGATGAGGGTCTGCATTCTATTCATCTTTGCATCCTTGGTGCCTAGCACGGTGTGTGTCATGTGGTACATACTCAGTGAAAGTTGGCTGAACCCCTCAGTAACAGAGAGAAAAAACATATTATACACTCCATAATGGGAAATAACCTTCTTTTTTAAACTAAGGATGTGTTTTTCCTGAAAATGTTCTGTGAAGAAACAACGTAAGTGAAGCAAAGTGCCATCCGTGACCCTCGAGGAACTAAGCAGGGAACCAGCTTTCCCGTCTCAGTCTGCTGGGAGGCAATTTCTTGCTGTTTCCTATTTTCATGAGGAGAAAGTTCAGCATCACATCCTAATTTGGTGACACCAGCAGGAGCTCAGGTAACCATCATTCCTCATTCACAAAGTCTGACTTTGTGAAGAGGCTTGTAAGTGATTTCAGAAGTCTTTCTTTTAGGTTGTTAATGGTTTCCAGCCTCCATGAGGGAATAGGAATAAACAGACACATGGTTGGATCTGACTAAATGTCTTAAGCAGAATGGTGATAATGTGAATAAGAGCAGAACATCAGAGTTGCTGAAGATAAATGCAGCTCTTTCATTGATACATAAAAAGATGATGATTATAAATGTGATGCTGTTGAGTCAAGCTGAGAGGGAAGGAACTAAGGATATCCCAATACCTGGATAGGAGAGGCAGCCGAGAAATTTTAAGAAAAACATTTTCTTAAAAATAAATATTAAGTGAATACTGCTAAGTATTAATCAGAGGCTTAGCTTTGGCTGGACAGTGGATGTCCCTCTACCAGAGACTTACTGGCTCTGTTGACTCTGGGGATGAGAACCTGCTTTAAACAGTATTTTAAGACTGGGTTCATGGTAGCTGTAGAAACAAACAGAAAACTCAGCAGAGCTGAACCCTGAATGCAGTGGGTGCTGCCATGGTAACTCAGTGCTGTATGCAATCCTTGAGAAACCACAGCCTTTCTTCAGATAAATGTCAAGGGACTCTCCTAAGAAATAGAGCAAAGATTTATTTAGGAGAATAATAGCTTCTAAATGTGTGTCCTCTTACCCTGGGAGTGGCAGAATAGC
This sequence comes from Pseudorca crassidens, assembly GCF_039906515.1. NCBI lineage: Eukaryota > Metazoa > Chordata > Mammalia > Artiodactyla > Delphinidae > Pseudorca > Pseudorca crassidens. Next base: position 48,853,262 of record NC_090315.1, on the reverse strand, counting down.
CTTCAAGTATCGCGTCAATCGTCTGGCCTGGGTACAGCTCCATCCTGATGGGGTGGAGTTGAAACACGGGGCTTTGAGGATCCCTGGGTGCCCGGGAGCACTGGGATTGGCAGTGGCTCTTAGCACTCCTCTTCTTAGCCAGTCTCTTCTTACCCAGCTTTTCTTGAGGACAGAAATCTTCATTCATCCAGAACAACTGTTGGACCCGACGTCCCTTGTTGGTCAACTTGAAGCGGTAATAACAGGTGTCCAGGCTGGAAAAGAGGAGGCAAGGATTGAGAGGATTCAGCTTTGAGTTGTTCCGTTCAGCTCTACAGCCTTGGGATTTACTCCTCCGGAAGTATTTAAAAAGTGAGCAACAAAATAGACATTTTTTTTTTTTTTTTTAATGTAGGAAGGCTAAATGGTGATACTGCTAGGAACTACTAGGACAAGGTAACATCTACTCGTTGGGTCATTAGACTTGAGTCAGTGACTTGAGTTTGGTCCCTGAGTTGTCATCACCAGGAAAGGGGCCGTGGGGAAGTGGCCCACCCATCCCCAGTCTTTCTCAGCAGGTTAAGCTGCCACATAACACACAGATACAGTTCATGTGAAAATCACTTCAATTTACGAGAAATGGTACTGAGAAGTGAAAGCAAAACAGCTACTGAAGGAGAAGTATATTTCAAATTGTGTTGAGTAAATTTCTAGTAACTAGTTAAATGTCTTGTGATGGACTCCATTTGAGGGGAACTTTAAAGAGAAACAACACATATCCTCTAAACCTTACCAAAGGTCAAGGGGACTATAATGCATCAGAACACCACCTGGATCGGTCATTTATCTCAGACTAATGTGCTTTAAAGATGCTACTACGCATGCATGCATGCATGCATTCATTCATCTATTCTGCAAATATTTACTAAAGACCTCTTTATTGTCTGTCTCTTTGCTAGACACTGAAATTTCTAAGATCTTGGAGGTGGTTCAAATGTGTTTTTGTTTGAGTTTTTTTTTTTTTTTAAACTGATTTATAAGCTTACTTTAAAATATTCTCTTCAGGGAAAAAACTCATCTCAGGACTTTTAAGATTTATTTTTTATTTTTGGGGGCTTTGAGTTTTCATCCCATCTGTCCCTCCTTTGGAAAGACACCATGTCTAATAAGCAAGTTGAAGCTTGCTAAATAATAAGGAGTGTTTGCCAGTTGTCAGGTATAACCATTATTAGCTAAATATATGTCCAATGGGGCATGCTCATTGGAGTCTTCACTTTGTAGTTTGACTTCAGGGCTAAATGTAGGTTTTGGGGAAAATAATAAATAACATATACTATTTTATAAACTAGGCAGGGTCTCTGTCACTTATTCACAGTGTATCCTTCAGTCATCATAGCACCCCAGTAATACTAAGCATATTGATTAATTTTATTGATGAAGAAACAGAAGCTCTGAAAATTTAAAGGAGTTGTCCAAAAATATGCCATCAGAAGAGGTGGCATACGGGTATTTCTTTAGATCCCTGTGCCCCCAAAATTGGCAAACTTTTCCTGTAAAGGACTGAATAATAAATATTTTAGACCTTTTGGGACACGTAGTCCATCACAACTACTCAACTCTCCACTGTAGTGTGAAAGAAGCTGTAGACAATATATGTACATGAATGGGCGTGGCTGTCTTCCAATAACAGTTTGTTTATAGAAACAGGCAATGGGCTGCAGTTTTCCCACCCCTGCTTTTGATGATTCTTCTGGAGATTCCTGGCATCAAGATTTTATGTCAAAAAGAAGAACAACAGCGTTTAGGCAGAGCAGAAATTGGCAGCTAAAAGATACAGGTTTCTTCTATATTTGTTGAAAACTATCAGCTATCCCTCCAATTCTAGGCAAGTGTCAGAATATCCTTTGGGGCCATTTGACACTATTTGTAGATTAAGGAGAACATGTAATTAAGTCTGGTTTGCAGTATATTGTTTTTTATAATTATATTTGAATGCACTTAACAAATAAATTTGGAAACAGGAATAGTATGCAATGACAAAATGCCCTATCATATGGTCAATGGATAGGAAGAGAGGAGCATTTTTCGTATCTAGTTGACACAAAAACTGTAATTGGATGCCTCTCTGAAAACATATGCAATTAACGATCTCACTTGCCTATTACTTAACTCCTATTGGTTTATGGTATTTTCAATTAAGTGCCATATTTTGTAGATGAAGCAGAGGAAAGGAGGTATGGATGGGTTTGGGGGGAGGGTTCCTAACAGTATTTTGTCAGGTACATCTCTAAACACACTGTGTCCATCTTGGTTTCAGGGCCTTAGGCCAAAAGGCAGGAGCATCCCCTTGAGATCTGTTCACAGCACTGAAACAAACAGGCACCAATTCAGCTGGCTCCTGAGCGTCAACTAGTGACAATGCATGACTCTTCTGAGGAACCATAAACAAACCCTCACACATGTCCTCCATGGTTAGTATTCTAACCCCATACATTTTTAGAGTCACATTTAGATCGTTCTGCTCAGAGATGTCTACACTGTACCACCTGTTATTTAAATATTTAGACTCTCTAGCTTTTCCTGAGTGATCAGGTGGAGCCAACTACAACCACCTCAGTTGCTGGTGCTACGGTGGGGAGGCAAGCAGAGAACATATACGAAAAAAAAAAATTACTGGCTTTGCAATACCTGGTAAGATACATTTGAGATATATATATATATATATATATATAAATATAAAATTTTTAAAAAATATTTATTTATTTGGCTGCGCCGGGTCTTTAGTTGCAGCACGTGGGATCTTCATTGCCACATACGGGATCTTTAGTTGTGGCACATGGGCTCTTAGTTGCGGCATGCATGCGGGATCTAGTTTCCTGACCAGGGATCGAACCGCGGCCCCCTGCATTGGGAGCACGGAATCTTAACCGCTGAACCAGCAGGGAAGTCCCTGCAATATATTTTTACCTTCCTAGTTATACTCTACTTAGGTTATCACTAAGGTCCATTTGTATTTTCTACATTCATGGAGAGGAATTAACAATATATTGGAATCAAAGAAGAGAAATCATGTTCAAGATTCTGAATTTGTCACAGAGAAGCCACTGTAAGTTTCAGAGAAGAATATACTTCCTGTGAACCATCTCTTCTCTAGTGTAGAGGGACACAGCTTGGAGAATGTAACCAAACTATGACTAGGAAATGTCTTCTTGTGGCTGATGAACCCATCTGGAGGGGGAAAAGTGAAGATAGGGAAGGGAGGGGGCTGACGAGGCTAGCTCTGTTTACTTAAAAATAATTTTCCAAAGTAGGAGTGATGCTCAGCTTATAGAATATAAGTGATATGCATAAAACTTGGTCCATGATATTTCCTTACCTAAAATGTGCTCCCAAATTGAGTTCTGGTGCAAAGGGCTTATCTGAAACAATGGTGGAGCCAATTCCTGAAGCCTGGACAGGTATCCGGTATGTGTTGCTATTTTCAAAGTCCAAAATGACTGTGTCTTTGAATGTCAGTATGTCGTTCAGGTTGGCAGTCAGTGTCAGTTCAACATCACTTTCTGGGGGAACTGTGCCTTCCTTGGGTTCAACCGTCCAGAGGGACTTTTTGTGTGCCTGTAACACAAGACTGCAAGTTAACAGTGAAGATATTCTTGGCTTTTCATTCTGCACATGTCAAAGCCCTCTGTATTTCAAATGCCTGGCACTGCAGAACTCAACATCAGAGACAAACATTATTTTTTTGAATCAAAGCAGCTGGGTGTTTGTTGGCTTTTCTTTTTTTTTCTTCAAAAAGCAATATGATTCTGAAGAGCAAACCTACAATTCTACTTTTGAATGCGCTGTGAAGATTCTTTACATCTCTTTCTTAAGACGACAGCCCAGTTCTCTAACAAGCTTATACTAATTATCTGCTCTAATCTCCAAATTCTGAGATACCAACAGAAGGTACAACATCCTTCCTGGAATTTGGAAGTTTTAAAAGAAATGTTTTTCCAATGCAGAGTTTCCATGATGTTATAGTAGGGATGAACAGCTTTCATTAATAAACACAATATAGGAAGTCATCTTCGTTCCTATTATTTCATCATAATCAATAGAATTTCATTTGTTAAAATTCCAAACTTATTTTGAAATGTGTGATAGGACTAAATTATAGAGTTGGAAGTGACTCCCACCAACCTGTTCCCTTTAACTGCTTAGATCCTCATAGCTCACTCTCTTTCCTCCCTAAGGTCTTTGACGAAACAATACCTCTCAATGAAGCCTACTCTGACCATCACATTTTAAGTTGCAAGCCTTCCCCCCAGTATTCCTGATCCCCTTTACCCTGCTCTATGTTTTCCCCTGAGCATTCACCATCTTCTAACATTGTGCATGATTGATTTATCATGCTTCTGTCTCTTTGCACTACCATATAAGCTCTCCAAAGAAGGGATTTTTGTCTTTTTTGTTATTGTTGTTCACTGATACATCCCTAGGATCTATAACTATGCCTGGTACATAGGAGATGCTTAATAAATATTTGTTAAATGAATTCATATATCTGCCTTTTAATCAAATCCTTTGATGTTAGAGATCTTACTTATCATCTAAGGTAACTTATCCCTGGTTTTAATAACTCAAACTATTTGATATGTCTTCCTTATATTAGAGATATGTTTGTTTGTTTTTGATCTTCCAAACACTGGCATTTGGTCCACTCCCTTGGAGCTAAATAGAATAAATCAAATCTCCCTCTTTTGTTCAACAGCCCTTCAAATTCTACACCCAGCTTTAGAAGAAAACCCCATATGGCTCCAAAGTAAGTTGAAAATTTGGTTAAAGTGTCAAATAATAAAAAATGACTCATGCTATAAGCATCTTATTTAATTTAAAAATATAATTCTGTTTCTTTGGTGGTAATCTACTTTCCCAGGCTGCTTCTAAGATTTTTATCCTTGTATTTGATTGATTATAGTTCAGGTTCACTACAATGTCTCTAGTTATGGGTTTATTTGTATATCCTGCTTGGAATTTGCTACACTTCCAGAATCTGTGGTTTGATATGTTTATTTCTGAAAAATTCTCAGCCATTATGTTTTTAGATATTGTTTCTGCCTCATTCCTTCTCCTTTCCTTGTATTACTCCATTACACATGGGTATGACTTTCCTAGTGTGTCCTCTCTGTCTCAGCCTTCATCTGCATTTTCCATTCTTTCTCTGCCTGTGCTTCATTTTGGATGACTTCCTCTGAGCTATCTTCCAGTTCATTATTCTTTCTTCAGCTGTGTGTAATTCACTGTTAAACACATTTATTATGTTATTAATTTCAGTGTTTTTTGTGTGTTTTTGAATTCAGGTTTTATTATTTACTTTTCTTTTTATACATTTTTCAGCCTTTTGAGATTTTTAAAAATTCTGATTATGACATTCGACTTATTAGCTACTTTTCCTATCCTTCCTAGTCAACTGTAAATTTTATAAGCAAATTGTTCTTAGGATTTTTCAATACATATAGCAAATACACGTTCAGTGGTTCTAAGGTCCAGGTGTTGTGGGAGACACAAAAATGTCCAAAGCACCATTCCTGCCCCCAAGAAGCTGACAGTAATGACATTCAGAGAGACCACCGTGTAAACAACAAAAATGCAAGTCAGAAGGAGGTTGGGGTGAAAGTGCCTCAGGGAAATCTAAAGAACAAGGTGCATTTCCAGAGCAGAAGATATTGAAATTCTTTGACTGTACGACAAATTTCCAGACACATTTTCTTTTCTGTCTAAATGTGAAATTGAGCATAATTTTCAGGTAGTGTGATCCCTAACTACATATATATATATATATATATATATATATTAGTTAGTTAGTTAATTAATTGGCTGCATTGGGTCTTCGTTGCAGCGTGCGGGCTTTCTCTAGTTGGCGGTGAGCGGGGGCTACTCTTTGTTGCGGTATGCGGGCTTCCCATTGCAGTGGCTTCTCTTGTTGCAGAGCGTGGGCTGTAGGAGCCCAGGCTTCAGTAGTTGCAGCATGTGGGCTCACTAGTTGTGGCTCACGGGCTCCAGAGCACAGGCTCAGTAGCTGTGGCGCACGGGCTTAGTTGCTCCACAGCATGTGGGATCTTCCCGGACCAGGGCTTGAACCTGTGTCCCCTGCATTGGCAGACGGATTCTTAACCACTGCGCCACCAGGGAAGTCCCCCTAACTGTATTATACTATTGCTTGATAAAATTCAAATTTATTCTACTCTAATTTTATATATAAACAATTATCTCAAAATGAACACAAAGCACCATATCCCTATTTTGATTGCTGTATCATTTAAATCATTTCTAACAGTCCTGTTTTGAGGAAGAAATTACTCAGAAATATTTATATGGATAGATATTCATAGAAAATATTTAGTGATGACTAACAATGCACTGGGAAAAGGCTGAAAAAAGAACTGGTATAGAGATCATTTCGAAACTTCCAGGATAATAATGGAGAGGCAAAGCCAAACTCTCCACTTCACTGAGGAGGAGTCTCATCACTCCCTTGTGAATCTTTCTTGGCTCCCCGTACTCTTCTGAGCAGGGAAGCTCAGAATAAGCCCTCTGAAGAAAAGCACAGAGAAGAAAACAACGACTTAAAAACAAATGTAAAATATACTCTATGGGCTGGATTTGAGAGGGCACTCCAGTCCGGAATTATCCGGCCTCTATTTAGTTCCTATGGTGTATTTCTCCTAGCAAATGTACAAACACATGTAGGTCTATGAGGGCTCAGGTACAATGTAAAGCTGCGGATCAGAAACTTCCTGACAAGCACAGATTGGGTTTGGAATAGAGTTGCTCTGCTTGATGATGGTTGTAAATAAGAAGAATGTATGTTGCAATTTGCAGGCAAGAGTTAGAAATTTCAGCCAGGTAGTATCTCACAGGATGGCAGTGCTTTGGAATGTCACCAAAATCCAGGTCTGGCCCCAAAGCAGATTCAGAGACTGGATTTGTTCAGTGGGCCCTGCACGGTCACTCTCTTGGGGACAGGCTCACAGGCACTTAAATAAGGAGAATCTAAGATTTAAACTCAAATGCCAATTTCCCAATTAACAACTGAGGAAAATTCTGTTCCACAGACCACAGTGCTAATTATATTTCCTCCTGGTTTGAAAGTCTGAATGGGAACTAATAAATACATTGCATTTTAAAATTCAAATAAATTAAGCAAAGCACAGAAGAACAGTTCTCAAGATTATAAGTTGTTTATAAAGAGGATGTAGATGAATGATGATGTGGAAATTTTATTTTAATTTTGGTATTAATGGAAATTATAGGTTTAACTCTTAAGTCCAGATGCCTGTTATTATTCATAACCTTTTAATATGGGCCATCTCTAGAGACACAGATATAAAAGAAAACAAACATTAAATACCACACTAGTTAAACTAGGGCTGAGATAAGATATTTGTATGAGAATTTTCTCTATTCAGAGGACACTTGCCAAAAGAAATGTTGATGCTTGTATGACTCAAATTGTTTTTCCAAAATTTCTCTCTAACTTTTCTACTCACAGTAAATTAGCCCTAGTGGAGTACTAAAATATTAAGAAGACAGTAAGCAAAGTCTGTCTTTCCAGAACATTAACCTGTATTTGTATGTAGTTTTATCTTAAAATATTAGTAACAAAAAGATAATAATCCCCATAAATTCAATTTTGGGGACTATAGATCAATTATTACTGGCAAGAGAAACTACAAGATTGAATGTCACTGTATTTTGCTCATGTTGAGGGTCAAAGAAATAACTTCTTTGCATCTTAATTTACCCACTTTTCAAAAACAGTCTGTGATAGCCCAGTCACAGCAATGTAAGGTTCTCTGGCATGCACTTCAAAACTCTTATGTGTGTAACTGATTCACTTTGCTGTATAGCAGAAACTAACACAACATTGTAAATCAACCATATTCCAATAAAAATTTTTTAAAAATAACTAACAAGGACCTACTGTATAGCACAGGGAACTATACTCAACATTATGTAATAATGTACAAGGGAAAAGAACCTGACAAAGAATAAATATTTATATATATATATATATATATATATATATATATATATAAAACTGAATCGCTGTGCTGTATACCTGAAACTTACATGATACTGTAATCAACTATACTTTAATAAAAAAAATTAGAAACAAAAAACAAAACTCATAGCCTCGACCCATTTCCCAGTTCCAAAGCCACTGTCACATTTGTAGGCAGCTGTTACAGCAGTACCCACTCTCAGCACCAATATCTGTCTTAGTCAGCTGGGACTGCTACAACAAAGTACCGTAGACTGACTGGGTGGCTTATAAACTACAGAAATTTGTTTCTCACAATTCCGGAGGCTCTAAGTCTGAGATCAGAGTGCCAGCATGGTTGAGTTCTGCTGAGAGCCCTCTTTCAGACTGAAGACTGTTGCCTTTTCCTTGTATCCTCACATGGAAGAGAGCAGAGCAGAGGAAGCAAGCTATCTTCTGACCCTTAGTAGGGCACTAACCCCATCATGAGGACTCTACCCTTGTGACCTCATCTAATCCTAATTACCTCCCAAAGGCCCCACCTCCTAACACTATCACATTGGAGGGTAGGGTTTCAGCATATGAATTTTGGAGGAATACAAACATTCAGTTCCTGACATTCTGCCCCAGGCCCCCCAAATTCATGCCCTTCGCATATGTAAAATATATCCATTTCATCTAAACAGCTCCCAAAGCACATAACTTGTTTGGTTTCACAGGTTCACAGCTAGAGAGGAATTTTACCTCAGGATAAACGTACCTTGAGTCTCACTCATACCTGATCTAATTGATACTTAGATGAGACTCTAGAGTTGATACTGGAATAAGTTAAGACTGCTGGGACTGTTGGGATGGAATGCATGTATTTTGCATGTGAGAAGGACATCAATGTGGAGGGGCCAGGATGGAATGTTATGAACTGAATGTTTGTGTTCCTCCCGAATTAATGTTGAAACCCTATCCTCAATGTGATGGTACCAGGAGGTGAGGCCTTTGGGAGGTAATGAGAGTTAGATGAGGTCTTGAGGTGGAGCCCTCATGACCAGGATTAGTATCCTTGTTAAGAGTCATGAAAGACTCACTTCCTCTGCTCTGCTCTCTGTCATGTGAGGATACAGTGAGAAGTTATCAGTCTTCAGTCTGATCCAGCCTAGTGGTACTTTGTTATAGCAGCCTGAACTAAGACACAGTCCCAAAGTGAAAATACTAATATCCTCTAACATATTAACCACAGAAAATAACACAAAAGTGAGTTCTAAAGAGCTATAAATGCAAATGCAACTTCCTATAGATATTTTTAAGTGAGTCATTATAGCATCATTTCATTGGAGTTTTTATTACAGTAAACAGGAATCTCTGACATATCATTTTCAGTCTGACCTACATAATCAAAGTAATACATGGAAATAGATTTCCCATGCTTGAGTAACTAGCCCTTCTCTTTACTTAGAACTATCTGTCTTACTTTCAGTTGTTTTTATTCTAGGCTTTTATTTTATTTTGTCAGATTTCTCTCTTTAATGAAAAAAATCAGTAGATAATAAAGCTGGTTCCAAGGAGAATACAGAGACTGGTTTATATAGCCAGTGAAAGAAAAAAAAATGCTGAAATATAATTGCTATGTTAGATATTTGTTTCATTTCCTATAGAACAATAAAATCACAACATTTGATGTAATCTTTTGCATTTCTAGAAGTCTTTTAGAATTTAAATTTTAATGTCCTGATTGACTTTGAAAGACATACAGTAATCATTTTAGGCTATTATTTTAGATAAAGTAATGCCAGCTGCTATAATGGAAAGATTCCTGATACTCAATGGCTTAATAATACAGAAGCTTATTTCTGGCTCACATGCATTCCAGTTGGTGGCAGGAGTGAGGATGGGCTTCTGTTCCATTCAGGCATTCAAGGGCCCCAGCTAAACAGATACTGACATGTTTATTAATTCATGGCTTCTAAGCCAGTGTGGACATTGACATCTGCCTGGCCAATAAGAGAATGGAGGGTCATATGCCAAGGTTTTATGCACAAGCCTGGAAGTGGCACACATCACTTCCGCTCACTTCCACTGGCCAGAGCTCAGTCACGCAGCCACACCTAACTCCAAAGGAGGCTGGGAAATGTCATCTGCTCTGGCCCAAGAGTAAAGGAGGACAGGCGTGGTGAACTGCTAGCTACTCTCTGCTCTAGCTACCTTGTTGGTTCCATATACTGTCACATCCTTAAGTCTTCCCCCAACTCAGCTTTTGGAAGGTGAAGAGTTCACTCTATCAGAACACAGAAGTAGGAGTATAATTTGGTATTTCAACTTCTATGGGAATTGCAGGCCTGGAGTTCATATCTATCTGCTGTTAGGACAAATGGAGGGGCAGCTAGAAGATATAATAAAAACGTTCTAGGCAGGATCATCTCATTCTGTTGGCCCTTCTTCCCAAATATATGGCCTTTGAACACTCTACACAGTTTTACTCATTTATGAGGTTCAGCTTACAATCAAAACATAAGTCAATGCCATTTTTGTCCTTCTTTTATCAAAAAAACAAATGCCTTTCAAAAGAGGGTATTGGCAATGTCAGCTTTCCTGTTCTAACCATTTATTTTCCTCGTCTAGCCAGTAGCACAGGTCAACCCTCTGTCTACAATAAAGAGAGGGTGTCACCAGCCTAAGTGCTATTTCAAGTCTGGGGACATTAGTTTTCAACGGATGGGTACCATTTCTATTCTGATTCCTGCTGACACGGGTTGGCTGTTCCGGAAAGAAGACCTGAAGTTGCTCTCCAGGGCTGAAGTGGTCAGTTTTCTTTTTGATGAAGCTTATTAATCAATGTTTGGCATAAAACCAGGCAGCAAAGTACATCCTAGAATCCAAGAACAAGGCACATTAAAATGCCAGCTGCTGGGACTTCCCTGGTGGTCCAGTGGCTAAGACTCTGCACTCCCAATGCAGGGGGCCCGGGTTCGATCCCTGGTCATGGAACTAGATCCCACATGCCGCAACTAAGAGTTCATATGCTGCAACTAAAGATCCCACATGCCACAACTACAAGATCCCACATGCGGCAACTAAAGATCTCGCATGCTGCAACTAAAAAAAAAAAAAAAAAAAAGATCCCGCACGTGGCAACGAAGATCCCATGTGCTGCAACTAAGACCCGGTGAAGCCAAATAAATATATATATTAAAAAATAATAATAAAAAAATAAAATAAAATGCCAGCTGCTAAGGTACTGGACTATCCTTACCAAAAGTTAGGCTCTAAACCACTCTCACCTTATGTCTCTTTGGTATTTGGCTTTTAGGGGTATCCTTTGTTTTTAGGGAGGACTTGGCCTATGTGACATTTTATGTTATTAGATGGCAAATTTGACTAAAGGAGGGATGGATGAATGATAATCATAGCTATGGAGAACATTTGGTAACCCTTTCAAAATAACAATACAGGAAGACAACGACTGATAGGTTAGGAAGGAAGGCTCTAAAGGAAAAGAGACATTGTGGTTTGAGTCCCAGATCTGCCACATTGCAGCTGTTGGACATTGGGCATGTCACTTAACCGTGTCCAGCCTCAGCTTTCCCACCTGCAGCTCATGAGACTGACTGCACCTTCTGCATAGAGTTGATGGTTAAATGAGGTGATGCATATAAAACTCAGAATAGTGTCTGGCACACAGTTAAGTCTCCATAAATGACAGCTATTGTCATCATTTTACCAAGAGCTGAAATGTCCCACATGACACAATTATGGGCTCAATAGTATTTGTCCCTGAAATATATTACAAAACTGAGACAGTAAGGATGGATGCTAAGAAAGCATTAACATACAATACTCTTGCCAGAAGAGAAGCATCTCATAAGGGTTTACAGTACGCAGAAGTCTAAGATGGCTACTCCTACTCCATCTCCTGGTGTCCGGTTATCTTCTCCTAGTTATTAAATCAAACACTAGTCTAGGCACTGCTGTGAGGGGATTTTGCAGACGGAGAGATTACCCCAGTGCTCCTGACTTACGCCGGAACACAGAGCCCTTAGAAAGGATCGGGCTCTTCCTAATGAGGAGATTCTAAGCATGTGAGGGTCTATGGAAGGGGTACATGGTGGGGAACTGTGGGGGGCTTGACAGCTGACAGCAGTCCCTGGCTGACAGCTAGCAAGAAAATGGGGCCTCAGTTATTCAACTGAGAGAAAACAAACTTTGCCAAACCTGAGGGGGCCTAGAAGTGGATCTTTCCCTAGTCAAGCCTCCAGAAGGGAATGCAGCTCAGTCAGCATCTCGATCTCAGCCTTCTGAGATCCTAAAGGCAGGATCCAGCCAAGTCATGTCTGGACTTCTGACCCACGGAAACTGAGGTAATACATTTGTAGTGTATTAAGCCACTAAGTTTGGAGTAATTGTTTATGTAGCAATAGAAAACTAATACAGGGTTCCAAAGATGAAAAAAATTAGCTTTCCTAAGCCTTCTACCAAAATCTCAGCAACAGCTGCCTCTGTTTCTTCTATGAATTGGGGCTAGAATGCCTGAGTCATTCCAGTAGCCCATGAACAACACATACAGGAGGTTGGTATGTGTATGTGCATATGACTGTGCAAAGGATGGAAAAATTGTGATCTTTTGCAATTCAGAATTCCATGCCCGCTGGTGATAAGTGTTAAACCCTCCTCCTTAGATATGAGGGTACACATACCTAAGGCTAACATTTGCTTTTTATTTGACAATAGGGCATTAGCACACTTAGGCAGTGATCAGGTCCCAAGGTAAAACAGTCAGAGCTTTTATAAATTACCCTATCATGTACTTAATATTTGCCATAAAAGACAAAAGTGTTTGCACATGTCGTTTCAACAGTAAACGAGAGCAAATACACTCAGGCAGACCTCCTATCCTGCAGTGCTAATGACTATGAAGCTTGAAGAAAACAGCACTGTGCCCTTTTCTCTAAAATGACTCCCTTGCCAGTTGAAATCTGCAGGAATTTCCTTCCATGGAATGAGAGGACACAAATGACAACAGGAACCAAGGTGCAGAGTCAGGGATTTCTCTGGATTTATACTATTATCTCAGCAGATGACCAATTCTTTGTGGAACAAGAACAATGAACAGTCACTGAGGCCTTTCTCTTTTTTGTCCTCTAAATGATATCTGTAGTCATATGGTTCTCTGCCCTGAAGTGAGTCACTTTGCTGCTTAAAATAATTAACTGAACGTTAGGAGATGAAGTACAAAAGAAATGATGCCGGAGCTTTATAAGAGAAGCAGAGAGGGTCATCATTAAAAGAGGGGGCTTTAAAGTCACATGGAGACCTGTCGGTCAACTGTGGACTCTGCCCATTTGTAGCCAGGTGGCTCTGTATTAATTTTTAAAATCTAGGTTTCAGTTTTCTCATCTGTTAAATGTATTACTTGAAGATGAAATAAAATGGGTGCCAAGCACCTAGTACTTTGTCTACCACAAAATAAATACTCAATAATTGGTGGTTATTATTAACGTTATCATTCAAAACCTCACGTCCAGTTCTCCTTCCTGCTTGCACCCTCCCCAATCTAGTTGACAGGAATCTCTTTCACAGGCCTGATCCTATGCCTCTCTTGCTGGAAATTCTGGATGGCTCTCCAGTGTCTGGACCAGTGGTGCTGAATTTTTTTCCCCTTTGAGAAAGCTATGGAACCCCTCCATAGAAAAAGTACACACACACACCCCCCACATATCCCAAACTTTACATATAATTTCCAGGGTTCATGGACCCCCAAACATGGTGGGTGTTTCTCATCTTTTCTGTTTGAAACAGAGGCAGCCTGCAATCAAGACTGGTGCACCAGATAAGAACCTATGGCCTGGAGGATTTGTTCCAAATCCTTTGTTAGCCCCAATGCACTTTTCCAGGCTTACTTCCCAGGCGCTGTCAATTTCCAACACACACCCTCAGTTTCAGCCACACCAGATCTTCCCGAGTGTGCTGTACATCATCACTGCATTTGACTATGCTGTTCTCTGGAAATGTACACCCCATTTCCCTGTCCTTCTCCTCCTTATGCCTCAAGTCTCCACTCAAATGTGCCTACCTCTGAACATTTTTAATTTTATGGAAGAATTAGCCACTTCCTCCTCTGTGCTTATATATAACATAGCAGCACACTGTAATACTGTGTTATTTTTGTATCCATTTCTTTTTTTTGAAACTGTAAACTCTTTGAAGAAAGAGATCATTCTTATGATTTTATGAAGAAAGATCATTTTTATGTCTCTCCCTTCAGCTAGCAGAGTTCATCCCAGGCATGAGGAAGATGCTTAAAAATACTTATTTATTGGTCAATAAATATATGAAAAATGTTCAGCATCACCAGTAAGCCAAAGAAACACAGACTTAACTAATGACACAACACTTTTTTTCATCTGCCAGTTCAGTAAAACAAACAAAATGTTAGCAAGGGTCTCGGAGAGGGTGACATTCTTTAACACTGACGGGGGTAGGGTGGGTAGGATACAAACTGGTACAAACTTTCTGAGACACCATATCAAAAGATGTATCAATACTCTTAGTTATGTTCATGCCATTTGACCCAGCAATTGCATTTCTAGGTATTTAGTCTAAGGAAACAGTTAAAGATGGGAGCAGCAATTAAGATGTGAGCATTGTTTACAGTGGTGAAAACCTGGAAAACACCTATCAGCAGGGGATTAGTTAGTTAAACAACTGTCGTGGAGCCAAATGATGCAATAAAGTCAGTCACTGAACATGATCTGAACAGGAATACTCCTTAATAATTCATATCAAAATTGACTATACTACATTGCTGAATGAAAATAGCTGGTAATGAAATAGTATTATTTGACGGTGGGGGGTAGGAATACACAGTCAGACACACAAACACAGTAAAGTTTTGGAAGATGTACACCAAAGATTTTATAATGGTTATCTTCAGGGTGGCATACAGTGATTTTTTTCTCTATCCTTATAGAATAAACAGAAGTTAAGGAAACGTTATTTGTGTAACAAGAAGACACACGTATACTTCTTGAATAAATAACTCATTCTAAAAGGATACGATCACTCTTCTCTTTAGAGAGCATTTAATTTTAACTCTGCTCTCTTGCTTCAGATTCATTCCCAGTTTCTTTCTTTCTTAGAAGCTCTTTCTTTAAAAATAAATAATACACGTCACAGTGTTAAATTCAAATGGATTCAAGGATAATGAGTGTCTCTCTCTCTCTCTCATGCCTGTGCATGATCACTAGTTACCATCCCCCGAGGCAGCCACTGTTTGCTGTTTTCTGACTGGCTTTTCAGAGAAACTTTATAAGTAAAATTAGACATATATGTATTTATATTATTACATATATACTTTTCTTGCATAAATGGTAGCATACTTACACACTCTGTCCTGAAGCATGACGTAAATTTTTAAATTTTATTTGTATTAAATGTATACACATACACAATTTCCAAAGTTAAATGGTTCTAGAAAAGTTATATTGTGAGAATTTGGTAAAGTTGCAGGATACAAAATTAATACACAGAAATCTCTTGCATTCCTATACACTAACAACGAAAGATCAGAAAGAGAAATTAAGGAAACAATCCCATCTACCATTGCAACAAAAAGAATAAAATACCTAGGAATAAACCTACCTAAGGAGGGAAAAGACCTGTACTCAGAAAACTATAAGATACTGATGAAAGAAATCAAAGACAACACAAACAGATGGAGAGATATACCATGTTCTTGGATCAGAAGAATCAATATTGTGAAAATAACTATACTACCGAAAGCAATCTACAGACTCAATGCAATGGCATTTTCCACAGAATTAGAACAAAAAATTTTACAGTTTGTATGGAAACACAAAAGACCCTGAATAGCCAAATCAATCTTGAGAAAGAAAAACTGAGCTGGAGGAATCAGGCTACCAGACTTCAGACTATACTACAAAGCTACAGTAATCAAGACAGTATGGTACTGGCAGAAAAACAGAAATATAGATCAATGGAAAAGGATAGAAAGCCCAGAGATAAACCCACACACCTATGGTTACCTAATCTATGACAAAGGAGGCAAGAATATACAATGGAGAAAAGACAGCCTCTTCTATAAGTGGTGCTGGGAAAACTGGATAGCTACATGTAAAAGAATGAAATTAGAACACTCCCTAACACCATACACAAAAATAAACTCAAAACAGATCAAAGACCTAAATGTAAGGCCAGACACTATAAAACCATTAGAGGAGAACATAGGCAGAACACCCTTTGACATAAATCACAGCAAGATCTTTTTTGACTCACCTCCTAGAGTAATGAAAATAAAAACAAAAATAAACAAATGGGATCTTATGAAACTTCAAAGTTTTGTGCAGCAAAGGAAGCCATAAACAAAACAAAACAAAACAAAACAAAGACATTTCTCCAAAGAAGATATACTGGTTGCCAACAAACACACAAAAGAATGCTCAACATCACTAATCATTAGAGAAATGCAAATCAAAACTACAATGAGGTATCACCTCACACTGGTCAGAATGGCCATCATCAAAAAATCTACAAACAGTAAATGCTGGAGAGGGTGTGGAGAAAAGGGAACCCTCCTACACTGTTGATGGGAATGTAAATTGGTACAGCCACTATGCAGAACGGTATGGAGGTTCTTTTAAAAACTAACACAGAGCTACCATATGACCCAACAATCCCACTCTTAGGCATATATCCAGAGGGAACCATAATTCGAAAGGATGCATGCACCCTGATGTTCATTGCAGCACTCTTTACAATAGCCAGGACATGGAAGCAACATAAATGTCCATCAACAGAGGAATGGATAAAGAAGATGTGATACATATATACAATGGAATATTACTCAGTCATAAAAAGGAACAAAATAGTGCCATTTGCAGAGACATGGATGGATAGAGATTGTCATACACAGTGAAGTAAGTCAGAGAGAGAAAAACAAATATCATATAATATTGCTTATATGTGGAATCTAGAAAAATGATACAGAGGAACTTATTGGCAAAACAGAAATAGAGTCACAGATGTAGAGAATAAACTTATGGTTACCAAGGGGGATAAGAGGGGGTGGGATGAATTGGGAGACTGGGATTGACATATATACACTACCACGTTAAAAACAGATAACTAATGAGAACCTACTGTGTAGCACAGGGAACTCTACTCCATGATCTGTGGTGACCTAAACGGGAAGGGAATCTCAGAAAGAGTGGATATATGCATATGTATAACTGATTCACTTTGCTGTACAGCAGAAACTAACACAACATCATAAAGCAACTATGCTCCAATAAAAATTAATTTAAAAATATTTTTAAGAAGGTATACTGTGAAAAACACTTGTCTCTTGAACCCACTCTCCCACCCTTCTCATTCTCATTCTCATTGTTGCACATTAATGAGGGCAACCCCTTTAATTTTTAGCATTTTCTTTTGGTGTTTACCTTCACATCTGTAAGTAATCTACTGCTACTTCTTAATTTTTCAGTTTGAGCCTTATCCATTTGCTTCTATGGAAGATAATGAAAGCTTCCTTCCTCTCCCTCTCTCTGTGCATTTGTTTTACCAACTCTTCTACATTTTCATTTTGGGTAGTTTCATCTGACGGTTCACTTCCACAGTTTTCATCTGTATGTAATACGCAGTTAAACCCATCTATTGAGTTCCTAATGTCAATTGTATTTTTTAGGTCTTCAATTCCCATTTTTTCTCTTTTATACTTTCTAGATCTCTACCAAAATTTTAAATCTTGCCTTTTATTTCCTTCAGTATATTAAGCATATTGTAGTTTTATATTAATTTGTCTCCCGTATGCCTGGTAATTTTTAAATTAACTGTTTGACGTTGTGTATGAAAACTGTAGAGATACTTTGAGGCTTAGAACAATGTTGTCTTCCTCTGGTGAGACTATATATTTGCTTCTAGGAAAGATGTTGGGGAAAACTAGCAATCCTGGAACTCCTTTATATAGGCAGAGATTAAAATGATGGTCCGTACTAGCTTACTTTTGTTCCCAGAATGTAGCTTTTCCTAGTAGTAACCAAAAGTTTGGGAGTCTTACCAAGTCCATTCTTCTCCAATTTTTCTCTCTCTAGCCTGTCCTGATTCCAATGTTTACCTTCTTAGACCAGTGAGTTTTCTGAAAGCTCCTTTCAGTTTTTCAGCCTCTTCTGGTACTATATGGGAAAAGCAGTCACAAACGCTGGACATATATTTCTCAATTTCCTTTTTCTTTTGGGTTGTCATTGGCTTTGTTTGCTCCATCATTCCCTGAAACTCATGATTTTTCGTATCTTGCCCAGCTTTTCTCTCTGTTCTTAGAGGGAAGTAGTTCAGAATGATATATTGAATTGAAAGGGCTTGGTCTGAGCTTGGTATGCTGAGAGTTCCGGTTGGTCAAGCAATTGCCCTACCTCTTAATTTCCCCATTAAGTCTGAGAATTTTAAGGCCAGCAGACTTTGATTGTATGAGGGAGGCAGGTATCTGTAATTTACACAGCTCTTAAGTAATATGTACCAACAATTTTTTTTTAATTTTTATTTTATATTGGAGCATAGTTGATTAACAATGTTGGGTTAGTTTCAGGTGTACAGCAAAGTGATTCAGTTATACACATACATGTATCTATTCTTTTTCAACAATCTTTTAAGGCTACAAGGAGGTATCTTTGAACAAGGACAATAATGTTCTTTCTGAAAGTCACTGCCTTCTCAAGACAGATTAAAATTTTTTAATTAAAAAATTTACAAAATTAAAAAAAATTTTTAAGATAAAAAAATTTTTAAAGAGACAGTGAAAAGTGTCATATCAAACACAAGTCATGATGATAGTTAAATAAAAGGAAATAGGACTGCTCTGAGCACATAGGCATGATTTTCACAGTGCCAGGAAGCATCTGTACAAATACATGAATAAATAAGCCCCAAGGAGCTAAAGAATTAGAAAGCTAATGAACCTGAAATTTCTAAAGTAAGTTATTTGCTAATAAACCTTTTTTTCTTTGATGTGGAAGAACACATATGGATTCATCAATAAAAATGTTTTATATTTTATAAGATGGCTTCACTGTCAAAAATTATAGAAACAAGTGAAGAGTAAGGAAAAAGGCAGCATTAGAGTTCCCATTTGACAGAGCACTGTACTACGTGGATCAGTTAAATTTGAAACCTTGGGGCCTCTCTGAGTGTGCCTTATTTCTTTTTCTTTCTTACCTAAGAAAAATATAAAAGATCTTAAGATACAGTGTCATAAAAATTTAAGTCTTTCCATAAGCCATTTCACCTAGATCTTCTTGTCTGTCAACACTAATAATCAAAGCTACCATCTATTGAATGCTGAGCGCTAATTTTTTACCAGGCACTTTCTACATAGATTATCATGTTTAATCTTCTAGATGCCATTACTAGTTCCATTTAAAGAGAAGGAACCAAAGGCTCTGAAAGATTAAATAACGTGCCCAGAATCAGTGCACGCACAGTTAAGGCTTGATTCCGGATCTGTTTGAATACAGTACCTACACTGCCGATAGTACAGAATACTACTTCAGCACTGACACACTTAACCACTCTTTGTTGAGTGACTACCATATGTAAGATAACTGTGCATGACACATGACCATGCCCACCCTCAGATAATGTTGTCCTCCCCTCCCAGACACACCCCAGTTTAATGTCCTAACATCTCAGAGGAGGATTTTTTTTCTTCCAAAGCATGAAACAATGCTGCATACAACTTCATCGCAACTGACATTTAAAAAAATACCCCAAGTGTCACCCTATGGAGAGCTCTACTATGTTATATATGCCTCTCCAGTCTCTTTCCTTTTACTTGAGACAGGGAAGATGAAATGTGACTACGGAAGAATATGATCTGCTCCCTGATCAACATCATATAATATTGACGTATGTGTGTTGGGGATTTCATACCATTAATAAACTTTTACACCATGCATCTCTTCTTGTCTTTTCTCATTATATAAAAGTGTTTATTTCATTTTGTACTAGCTTATTATTGAAGATGACTGTCTACTGTCAGTGCACAAACAGGCAGAATAAATTCTTTAGTTGATAATGACAATAATAGGCATCCCTTAAAAGTGACATGAGTTGGTGTCTTAGTCAATGTGGGTTGCTATAACAGAATACTATACTGGGTGGTTTATTAACAACAGAAATTCATTTCTCGCAGTTCTGGTGGATGGCAGTCTGAGATCAGAGTGCCAACATGATCAGGTTCTGGCATGAGCAGGCTCGCTTCTGGGTTGCAGACAACCATTTTTCTCATTGTATCCTCACGTGATGAAGAGGGTGAGAAAGCTCTCTGGGGTCTCTTTTATGAGGGCACTAATCTCATTCATGAGGACTCTACCTTCATGACTTAATTACCTCCCAAAGGTCTCATCTCCTAATACCATCACTTGGGGGGTTAGGATTTCAATATATGAATTTGGAGGGCAGGGCACAAACATTTAGCCCATTGCAGTTGGGTTGATGATGATGATGGTAATAGGGAAGAAGTTATAGATTTTTATGGAGGAGGGAAATTAGAACTTGAAAAAAAAAGCACATTTGATCCATATGAAGGAAGTTTTGCCTTAATCTCCCTCTGTGGTGACAAGTATTAACTGTATGCCTGAATAATAATTAATTAACATAAACAATTTGCTAAAGCTAAGTAAGAGCTGGAATAGGCAGAATGAAGATGGAAAGGTTTACAAAGCATGCAGGAGACCAAGACATTTTTCTTTTATTTTCTGGCTAGCTCTTTAGTGACAAGGAAATCAAATCTCCTTTCATTTTGGCTCTAGCTTATACTGGAACTAATCATATTCAATCAGTAGAGCTGTCGCTCTAAATTCAGGGAAGGTGCTGACCCATCATGTTACCTAACATTCAATCAGTAGCTTTCCTTCTCTCAGGGTGGTTTATAATCAATATGACCTATTGGAATCTGTCTTTTGAGTTTCACATTTAGCTATGCCAAAGTAAAAGAGGTCTCAAGTGAGGGTGGGGGTGAGAGGCTTACAGCTCTCTGCCAAGTACAAACCTTTGCTTCTGGAAGTCTCTTGATATCACTGCCACTGGTATCCTCTTGTCACTGAATGAGTCACTTGGTATGGCTTAGGAAAAGCACAGTCCATTCTGGAATGGCTATGACTTTTATGTGGTGAAAGAAAAGATGCCCACCATGATAAACTAGAATGTTATTCTCTTCTTATCTCCTTATTACTGTGAATTTATTTTATAGATTTTTCACAATTAAGGCTAAGACGTAAGAACTCTGCTCTCTCATGCCAGCTGAAGATACATTTCATCATCCTTTTGTCAGTGCTCACTGATAATATATAAAGCACTATAAAAAGCAGTTAAGAGGACTGACAATAGATCAATGAGCTTAAGCTTTAAAACATGTCTTTTACTCTAACACACAGAAAAAAGAGATAATGTTTTGAAAAATGAAAAGCCAGGCATAGTTGTTTCCATATCTTGGCAACTGGAAATAATGCTGCTGTGAACACCAGGGTGTGTGTATTTTTTTGAATTAGTGTTTATGTTTTTTTCAGAGATATACCCAGGAGTGGAATTGCTGGGTCACATGGTAGTTCTATTTTTAGTTTTTTAAAAAAACTTCCATATTGTTTTCCACAGTGGCTGCACCAGTTTACAGTCTCACCAACAGTGTACAAGGGTCTCCTTTTCTCCACATCCTTGCCAGCATTTGTTATTTGGGACTTTTTGATGATAGCAATTCTGACAGGTGTGAGGTGGTAACTCATTGTGGTTTTGATTTGCATTTTCCTGATGATTAGCGATGTTGAGCATCTTTTCATGTGCCTGTTGGCCATCTGCATTTCCTCTTTGGAAAAACGTCTATTCAGTTCTTCTGCCCATTTTTTAATTGTGCTTTTTTTTGATGTTGAGTTGTATGAGCTGTTTATATATGTTGGATATTAATCTCTTATCAATCCTACCATTTGCAAATATTTTCTCCCATTCAGTAGGTTGTCTTTTTGATTTGATGCTGGTTTCCAGGCAAAGTTGTACTCAAAAACAAGGTAAACATCATATGGGCCAGAAGTGGAAGAGAAACAATAACCTTCTAGTAAAGGAAGCTCAAGGGAGAAAAACGGAAACCAAAAAGAGCTTCCAGGAAGTAAAGGATAAGGGTCAAGGTCCCAAGCTAAGAGAGATTCCTTGTATTTGAAAGAAGGCTAAACAAAGCTGTGATGTTCCTGAGGCTACAGTCTACACACAGGCTTGTGCCAGTGGTGGTGGACATTATGGTGGTGAAATAGAGACTGTCATGTAGATAGGCTCCAGGCCAAGCCACTGCCCAGTGTGATGACTGAATCTACATCCCCATGGAAAAAAGGCTCAACACTTGATTCTGGACTAGTGATTTGCTCAGGGTGAAGACAAATGGAAAAAATGCTAGACAGGGAGATAAGAGGCACTGAGAATGAGAGAAAAAATATCCCACACCTGATTAATTTATCATTTAAAATTCCAAATGCAACCTCAAACAACAGGTTAATGAATTCATTCTTGAGCATCAATAGAGCTAAATGAAATTGATTAGAAAATGTGCCGAGACCCTTGTAGAGGTTCAGGATACGATAATATATATAAAACAAGGATTATGAAACAAAAACATGAAGATATGAATTGAGAATTGCAGATATGAATAACCAATTATAAATCTTGGAATTGAAAAGTACAGTCACCGAAATTAAATTTAAAAAGTAAGGATTCCCAGGTGGTGCAGTGGTTAAGAATCCAGCTGCCAATGCAGGGGACATGGGTTCAAGACCTGGTCTGGGAAGATCCCACATGCCGCAGCGCAACTAAGTCCATGCACCACAACTACTGAGACTGCGCTCTAGAGCCCGCGAACCACAACTACTGAGCCCACGTGCTGCAGCTACTGAAGCCCGCACATCCTAGAGTCCGTGCTCTGCAACAAGAGAAGCCACCACAATGAGAAGCCCGCACACCGCAATGAAGAGTAGCCCCTGCTCGCCACAACTAGAGAAAGCCCGCGTGCAGCAACGAAGACTCAACGCAGCATAAATAAATAAATAAATAAATAAATGTATTTAAAAAAGTAAGTAGATAAGATAAACTTGATTTGCCAAAAGCAAAAAGAGAATTTGGAAACTGGAACATACCACTGAGGAGGCACCACAGAGAGATGAAGAGATGGATGAAGAGATGAAAGATATGGATGGAAATAAAATTAAGCTTGTAGAATTGCACAGAAACATTTGCGTGCGTGTGTGTGTGTGTGTGTGTGTGTGTGTGCATGTGCATATATGTGTATTGTTTTCCTCAGAGTAGAAAATAGAAGGACCGGTAGAGAAGAAACATTTGAAGAGATGATGGCAAAAAACTTTCCAGTATTTAAGGGTCAAATCTTCAGATACAGTAAAGAGAAATTTAAGAAAATAAAAAATGAAAACACAGTCTTAAAAGCAACTAGTGAGAAAGACAAATTACCAATAAAGGAATAATAATCAGGCTAACAGCAAAATTTTATCAGCAACAATTGATGCCAGAGATCAATGTACAAAGGAAAAAAACCCTTGTCAAATAGATTCTTATACTCAGCTAAACTAGCATGCAAGACTGAAGGTGAAATCAAGATATAGTCAAATATACATAAACTATGAAACCTCTAGCATAGAACTTAAAGGGATATAATTCACCAAGAAGAAATACAAACCAAGAAGGAAGCAGAGAGATACAAGAAATAAAAGAAGAATAAAGAGAAATTCACGAAATATTTTGATAACTAGTGAGTAGTTACTGAATGACAAAATTCAGCAACTTTGTGGAAAGAAGAGAAGATCCAAAATTCTACACAATAATTACAAATGACAGGTGTGAAGAAAGGTTAAGAGATAATAAATGTGTGATAGGGTCCTTGTCTTATCTTGAGGAGGACCAAGATACTGATTTCTTTCATTATTGTTAGAAAAAGATAACATTTATTTGTTAGGGTTAATAACAAATAAAATAAATAAATAAAATCTATAGCCTCCAAACGAGTATGGGAAAAATGTACATAAGATAGCAGTGGTTGGAGGGGGGCTTGGAGAAAATTTATCAATCCAGTACAAAGCAGAAAAGGAGAAAACTAAAGTAGAAAACAGTATAGTATATAGGAAAGACATGGTAGAAGTAAGTCCATATATTTCAATAATCACAATAAATTTTAAAAGGTTAGTCTTGGTATGGTTGATTGAATAGTAGCCCTCCAAGGATGTCCATATCCTAATCCCTGATATCTGTGAATATGTTGTTTTACATGTCAAAAGGGACTTTCAGATATGATTGAGGATCTTGAGATGAAGGGATCATCTTGGATTATTGGTGTGGTCCCAATGTAACCACAAAGTTCCTTATAAGAAGGAGGCAAGAGGGTCACAGTCAGAGAAGAAGTAAGAATGCAAACAGAGGTCAGAGAGCAAAGATGTTATGCTGCTGCTGGCTTTGAAGGTGCAGGAAGGAGCCATGAGCCAAGGTATGCAGGTGGCCTCCAAAGATGGCAAAGGCAAGGAAGTAGTTTCTCCTCCAGAGTCTCAAAAAGGCACACAGCCTTATAGACACATTTTAGACTACCTTCAGAACTGTAAGATAACAAATTTGTTACAGCAGCAATAGAAAACTAATGTACTCACCAATTAAAAGACAGAGTCTATCATTAGCGTTTAAAAAATTCAGTCATGTGGTGTTTTAAGAGAGTCTAAACAAATCAGCACACAAAACAAACCAATACATACCAAAAAATCCTGAAAATTAGGGAATGAAAAAGATATATCATGCAAATGCTAGCTAAAAGAAAGCTGATGTAGCATTATCTCTATCAGGCAAAATAGAATTTAAGTCAAAAAGCATAAATAGGGGCTAAAATGGACAACTTACTATGAAAAAAGGAATAATATATTGTGATATATAAGTCATGAATTTATATGCACCTACCAACATAGCTTTTAAATATATGGAGTGAAAGTTGACATAATTACAAGGAGAAATGGAAAAGTGGGAGATTTTGATAAAATTATATCAGAAACTATTATATCATACAAATAATTAAGGCAGTAAAATATTTGAACAATACAGTACATAAGCTTGATTTAACACAAACATGTGCCAGAAATTCAAAGCAGAGACCCTTGTCACTTGAAGGAGACAGGCATATAAATAAGTAAATATAAAAAGGGGGATCCCTACTTACACAAGAAAATAACCCGATGGCTTAGGATCAGAAGGAGATGTGAAAGCCTGATGGTTCCCTTGATGCCACATCACTGTGTATTTCTATGGCAAATGACCAAAAAAATGTTTAAAAAGAACTGCTTGAATGAGACATCAGAATTACTGCTTCCTGGATCCTGGAAACTCTATAAAGACCTAACTGCAAGGGGCTCTCTTGCAGATCACAGAGGCAAAGGACGCTGTGAAAATGTTTTAGTGCCAGCTGAATCCCAAGGTGTCACTGACACCTGTACACAAGTTCTCGAGTTAACGGTACACCTGAGGTTGAATTAGAGCCAAGAGTAAATGAAAAAGAATTCCAAATGCTTCCAAACAAGTGCTGAGCAATGCACTTGCTCCACCTAGCAAGGGGCACCCATGCAAAGAAGGCATCTATCTTCCAGCCCAGGGCTGAGGTCCCAGTGGCCAGGGACCACATCCTCGCCCTCATTTCTGCTGTCATCCCGACAGGAGCGCCGTGTGCACAAGCAGAGCCCACACACTCTTGCCAAAAGGGTCTTTCTATGGTCTGCTCTCACATTCTGATATTTTTTACCCCACGCAAACCAGAGGTGACTTACTCTATTGTTTGGAGTCCTTCACCTTAATCCAAGTAAGTTGGCCCATTCAAAACCTCAAGGGGAGGCTGATACTTCAAACATTCCAAAGCAAAGCATGACAGACGGCTGGCAGTGGGTGCCGCATCTGGGGAGGGTGGACTTTTTGACTGGCAGTCAAAAGAGGGGAGAGAATGACCCCTCCTTTTAGGGCACCCAGCAGAAAAGAGAAGAACTTCCAGACATGGATTTGTAGTGATAACATAAGAAATGAAGACTGTGCCCTTGGCCCTACTTATTTCTGAGTGAGCAAGAAATTAAATGCAATAATTATCTGACCACGACTTACGGGGGCACTGAGCGCTGGGGTTAGGGAACAAACAACTATTAACTGAAACTCTCCTAATGTTTAGTGATTCCTGTAAGGATGAATTTGTAGATTCAGTATGGTATATCAAGTTGAAATTTAATAAACGGTATTTCAATTTCTTTCTCCACTGTAGTTAATTTCTAAGTTAGTGTAATTCAATTTCTATATTAACACACATAGTATTTACTAGGAAATCCATCAAAAATCCCAGCCGAAATATGAAAGGAGTTTAATTTTCACCTATGAGAAATACAGTTGAAACTACTTTTATGCTATAAAGGTAATCAACTCAATAAACGCCAGTTTTCCACGAGGAGCCTGAGGGAAGAACATCACACTTTTGTCGCCTTGGAACTGGAGCTTGCTGTTTTAAGATGATACTAAACAATCAAAAGATGGAATCATGAAAACCTTTATGGAAAAGAAAAAGTCCCATTTTAACAACCATATGGGTCATTCAACATATATACTATATTAGTAAAACACAACAGATCCTTGATGTGCTTTTGTTTCTTAAAATGTACCAAAAGTTACCACAAATTGTGAAATCTGGAGATATCTGAAAATGAAAGGGGAGGCAGTGAGGAAGGGAATCCTTGCTGTATTTGTATGTAAGCATTCTTGTGGTTTCTGCCCATCTCCTTCCTCTGTAATCCACTGGGACCCTCTCATTCCCCCTCTCATCATCTCAGACAGGTTGGATGACTCCTCCTACCCACTGTGAACTCTGCACATACAAAACTGGACCGGAAGCCACATTTCCTAGGCAATACCCCATGCTTCCACCAAACACACCAACGGCGACTCACTGGATAAAGACTAGAGAAGGTGTCCTTTTCTGTAGGATTTTTCTTTCAACATTATTCATTATACAAGATCAACAAGGCACTAGATCAAGAGTGGGCTTGTGTCTGAATCGCATGTTCAAAAGAGCAGTGACTGTACCGGAAATCACTATCTTTACAAGGAGTAATGACAAATGATAATATAATAATAATGATAATGATAAATGGCTCCTAGTTGGGACCAATGACTCTGAGGAGCCATTACAAGTCGATAGAAAACTATGATCCTATTCCCGCTGATATTTTATAAAATTAACAATAATTGATTTTTCCGAAATATCTGACACAGTGGCACAGTGGTTGAGAATCTGCCTGCCAATGCAGGGGACACGGGTTCGAGCCCTGGTCTGGGAGGATCCCACGTGCCGCGGAGCAACTAGGCCCGTGAGCCACAACTACTGAGCCTGCGTGTCTGGAGCTTGTGCTCCGCAACAAGAGAGGCCGTGACAGTGAGAGGCCCGCGCACCATGATGAAGAGTGGCCCCCGCTGGCCACAACTAGAGAAAGCCCTCGCACAGAAACGAAGACCCAACACAGCCAAAAACAAACGAATAAATAAATAAATAAAATTAAAAAAAAGAAATATCTGACAAATGCTGAAACCAAATGTCAGTACTCATTCAAATGTCAATTAATTTGGAAATAGGAGAAAGGCTAAACTATTTTAAATTTTATATTTAAATTTAGAAAACTTCTTTTAAAATCAAGAATAGTTTCAATTACTGAATTAGAAATTCCTAAATTCTGCAAAAAATTGGTATCTCTGTTTAAAAAATTAGCTTATAGAAGACTAGTGGATCTAAATGTCATTATAAAATACACAGAAATAAGACAGACTCATTTCTAGAACCAATTTATATCTATTTTTCTATCTATCTTTGTTTTGCTGTGTTCTTTAATTTCTACTTTTGGAAACTACCATCTTGTTGTATTTCCTACATCCTTAAAAACTACATTAAAATATTGCCAGAAGGAAGAGAGAATAAAAATAGAATAAGCATACTAACAAGTCTGTAGCCAAATGGCTTCAAATTAAATACAAGGAAGCATTTCCAGTTATAGAGACATTTAAAAAGCGTTTTCTGGAAGTGCGGGGCTGAGCTCAGGAACAGTTCAGTAAGGAGGTGTCTGAAGCATCTCCCTGAACTGGGATTATAGTCAACACATTGGCTTGTTTACCAAACTACATGTATATTGTGTTTCTAAATCAACAAAAAGATTATAATAAAGAGGAAGTGGGGATGAGAATAACATAGTTTAATGCAGTTGAACCATTTAAATCTCTGCTTCTGGTGATCATTTTCAAAGGCATGTTGCCAAAATAAGGCCACTGCCTATTAACATATAGGCAGAGCTGTGTTTTCAGTGACAGTTCCACCATCTACTCACCATGCATGCCTTGAATAATGCGGGGATTAAGGACTGGTTAGACAGGTTGAGAATCCTGAGGGAGTCCTTCAGGACGTAGATATTGCCAAAATCAACCTGAGTGGGATGTACGTAGATAACTGGGCCTTCTCCAATGCTCCTTAAGTGACATACCTGCGTTCCATGTAAGAGAAAGAACACAGGAATGGCTGAAAATGGCTGGCCTTTAAAATCAAATTAAAACAGAAGCTTTTAAGCATCCCTTTATAAAAAGCAGGGACATAAAAGGGTGCTTATTAGAACTGACATCCCTTCTCCCTGGTACTCTGCAGTCAAAGGTCACAGGGATGGCCATGCTGATCAGACCTGGAATTCCTCCCTTAAAAGAATGATCCACTTCCCTGGGTCAGTCCAGAGCCGTGCACCCGAGGGGAAACCAGAATAATGGTCCTTGATATGCCACCCAGCACTACAGCCTCAAGAACACTTAGAGGTTAAGGACCAGCACTTCAGAGTTGGATGTGGCTGGACTGAGTCTCAGTTCTGCTGTTGTATTAGCAACACAATAGGGCCATCCACTGAGCAAAGTTGTGCAGGCTGGGGACTGAAACCCACCTTGCTCTCCTCCCCTTGCCCTGTGCCCTTGGCCAGGCACTGTGTCTGCCCAAGGAAGGGGGTCTTTCTCTTTCATAAAGTGCTTCCTGCTCAGCAAGCTACCGTCTCATGTGCTGCATCTGTGCAATGCAGGCACACTGTAGGCTAGAAGGGTACCTGGAAGGTGGCACATTTCAGTTGGCCTGCCTTAGTGATGTTGCTTTATAAGTCAGGTGGCTTACCTATGGCATCTTATATGGAAGACATAAAAGCAAAATCTGGGTTTATTCTACTCTCTGAGCAATCAGAATCACTTCAAACAAATGTATGTTGACATCACCCAGCTTCCAAGTAAACCCGATGTCTAGGAATTCACAGTCTGTTGGGCAACTTCCTTCAAGATTCAAGATTCATCCATCGATTCAGCTCAAGCAGCAGAGAGATTTCCATGTCTCTCTCTTCCCAGGCTTGGAGAAAGACTAAGACTTTCAGTAGGCTAATTTGGGATATAAGTCCAATTATAGAATACGTTATAGCATATAGTTGTATATATATCCAATAACCT
Source organism: Pseudorca crassidens (assembly GCF_039906515.1). Taxonomy (NCBI): domain Eukaryota; kingdom Metazoa; phylum Chordata; class Mammalia; order Artiodactyla; family Delphinidae; genus Pseudorca; species Pseudorca crassidens. Next base: position 48,823,696 of record NC_090315.1, on the reverse strand, counting down.
ACAGGAAAAGATCTGGTGAGCAGTGAGTAAAACCAATCTCAGAGTCCACATGTAGCAAGCTAGGGATACCCAGCTTTGTACTAGGAACAACTCAGGAGCGTGTTAAACATACAGATGTGCTTGTCCTCTTCCCTCAGAGATTCTGATTTAATAGGTCTGGAGAGGGGTCAAGTGTGTCTCTGTGTGTGAGAAAAATCAATTGCTATAAAGCACCACTTTTAGATGTAACCACAAACAGATTCCCGAAGTAACAGCCCTGGTATTTTACCACTGCAGAGTGAAAATGAAAAACTCTAGAACTACCAACAACTAGAGGATATGCAAATATGTTGAGTGCCTTACATACGAAGGCTGGAATGTCCGGCAAGAAGTATGGCAATTATAACTACAATTCTGAAAATTGGCTCTCACCAGAGGGGGGTCCTGGCTCCCGACGGTCGAGATGTACACTGTGGACCTGTACTCCCCAAGGACTTGGGTCTCCAGGGCCAGAGGTATGTGAACGGTGCTGTTGGGGGAGATGATCCCGCAGGGGGTGGGACTAGACAGCAACACAGCTGGTGCATCCTGATATACCTGGTGGGACAGAGAAGCCAGAAGGAAAAGCAAGCCCCAGGCTCAGTATGAAATCAACAGCACGTTAGATCATTTTCAAACAAGCGTTGTCCTGAGTCTGTGGAGGGCTTTTAGAATTGAATCATCATTAAAGCAGGTGAATGGAGATGAGCACCCCAATTCAGCCAGAAGGAACTTTGGCTAAGTGAGATGTGCATAAGGCCCCAAATGCAAAGTGTGCAACCCAGCAAAGTGCAGAAATCATCCACAATGTGAGTTAGTTCAGGGCAACAGCTTCCCATGGCCAAATTTCTTAAACTGGCCTTCCGCACCTTCATGCTTTATTCCCCATCCACTTCACCCCTTTGCGCTTCATTGGTAGAGGCCACTGGCATTTCCTGAACACATGACACTGTTTCCACCTCCAACCCTTTGCACTTGTGGTTGCTCTTCCTGGAGTGCCCACACCCTCTGACCTGCCTGCACACTCATCCTTATACCCCCAGGGATGCCCAGTGCCCCAGAGTCTGGGCGCTTGCTCTGTCCTCAGGGAGCATCCTGCAGTCCCTTCCCTCACCACGCACTATCAACGCGTCCATCTTCTCCAAGGACTGTAAACTTCTTAGGGCATGACCTGGGTCTCTCCTCATTATGTGCCCACTTTCTGGCCCAAAATACATGCTCAATACACGTTTGTTTGTTTTTGGTTTGTTTTTTAATATTTATTTATTTGGCTGTGCCGGGTCTTAGTTGTGGCATGCAGGATCTTTTTAGTTGTGGCATGCAGGATCTAGTTCCTGACCAGGGATCTAACCCAGGCCCCCTGCATTGGGAGCACAGAGTCTTAACCACCGGACCACCAGGGAAGTCCCAGTACATGTTTTTTAAATGGGGAAACAGTTAGGTGAATGAATGAAGGAATGTCGTCCACTGTTTACGAACATACGTTCCTAAGAACTCTGTTCTGCAGCATATTACTAAGCATTTATGCAACAACAACAACAAATAAAACTTTAAAACTCCCACGGTCAAATAAGTTAGAGTAACTGGGAAACACTTCTCAGAGCGTCGGCTCCTGGAGGGAAGGACAGAGCGTGCCGGTTTCACTAGTCCGGGACACCCCATGGTCTTTCCGCACCTGGTCTGGTCCAGCTTCGCCTAATCTAACTCAGCCTCCCTCAGCAGCAGTGCTCCGCCCGGCCTTCCTGGACCCCGAGGCCAAAGGAAAATCAGTAATACTGATTCCACCTTTATCTAATATTTTGATATCTTACTTATCATGGATTTTTTGTATTAGTTTTGATTTCTTCAAGTGTAGCATGAAAACATTATCATAGATTATCTTGATTACTGAGTGTTTTGGCTCTCCCCTAAATTTTGTGCTTGAGGCAAGTGCCTCACCCTTTTCCCAGCCCAGCTGTGCACAAACAGCTTCCCTATCACCCTGGGTGACTCAGGCTCTGCTCTGAGCTCTTGAGGTGACCGTGCATTCTGCAGGGCGAGCCTGTTCGGCTGTTGAACACTTGAAAGTTAGAAAAGTTGTCTCCTGTCACCCCCATTCTTGGCTTCTGGTTTTGTCTGAGAGACACCCACAGAATGACTCGAATTCCCTTTTTTACACAGTAGACCTTTGACTTAGACCTTTGACTAGTGGGAACTATTTCATCCCAGCTACTTCTCTGTTCCAGATTAGACTTCGTGCTTGCTCCTCATATGACTTGGATTTCCAGATGACAGAGACTGACATTCTCGTTACTCCAAACAGAATTCTTTTTTTTTTTTTAAGTTGCCATTAAAAAATACCCTGTCAAGATCTGAAGACAACATTCCAGCCCTGCTTTGATGTGTGGCTCTCTCCTTCCTTTAGCTGTGGAACACTGTGTTTCTCCGATGCAGCCCAAACCTGCCTTGGTTCTGTGGCCTCAACACCGGTCTTTTGGAAGGCCAATGGCACTATCCATTGCTCCGCGGAGTCAACTCACTGGTCTTTTAACTTATTTTGAACTTACAGCCAAATGAAACCCCCATTTGATTTTTTGCATGTATTTTTATTAGAGTACTACTTACAGAAATGAATTTTAAACCCAAATTCATCCTTGGTAAAGTGCCCCTCATTAGTCACCTTTCATTACGCTAGTCTATACAGATCTTTTTGAATCTTTTTTCCATCTGTGTTTAATGGCTTAGTCTCCCACCTAGCTAGGTGTAATGGCACGTGGGCAGATCCATTTCATAAAACATTAAGAAACTTCCTCCTTTCTCCTTCCTATATTATCTCTAGCCTTCCAGTCAAACAAGTTCATTTATAAATATTGCATTACCATATCTTAGTGATTCTGTTCAAGTCACAGCCATAGACATAAATGAAAACTTCTAGCTCTGCCTCATTTCCCATGCATGGTTAATGCACAGGCAATAATTTGCAGGTGCAACTTCTGCATGTTGCCCTAATTGACCCTTTCTCCTCTTTATAGAAGGCAATTTCCCTGGGAAATTAACAACTGTTTCCACCTGCAGCTGCTCACTCATACAGGTGGCAATCCAGCTATAGCTTTATAACCCCATCTCCAGGTTATCCCACAGTTAAAAATTAGAATTACACACAGTCATGTGCTCAGGAATATGGCTCTTTCAAAGGTCTTCTCTTTCTCACTGAAGGAATCCAACTGAAGAAAAATCAACACTGAAAAAGGATAGAGGGGCTTCCCTGGTGGCACAGTGGTTGAGAGTCCGCCTACCGATACAGGGGACACGGGTTCGTGCCCCGGTCCGGGAAGATCCCACATGCCGCGGAGCGGCTGGGCCCGTGAGCCATGGCCGCTGAGCCTGGGCTCCGCAAAGGGAGAAGCCACCAACAGTGAGAGGCCCGCGTACGGCCCAAAAAAAAAAAAAAAAAAGGGGGGTAGAGTAACTCACCTGAGGCAGGACCTGATAGCACGCTGGGAGGTCGTTATGATTGACAAGCTGGATCGTTTTCTCATATGGATACTTCAGGAAGCAGCGCCCAAAGTTCACCTCCGTATTAACCACGTGGAGAGGAGGTACAATACACCTGCTCGAAGGAAGGAGTCCATTAAAGAATTCAAAAGGATGGAGGGAGAGCTTGTTTACATATGGAGGACACAGAGTCCCAAGTTAAACACATTTGTCACTGTCACACAGTAGTTTTCCTCTAATAACTACATTAATCATTTTCAAATCTTCTCTCCTGTCATCCCTCTCCCTAAGCCCCCAATCACCACTTTTTAATCAAAAAAGGGCTAGAAGGAGGACTCCTTAAACACTGTCTTCTGTGGGTAATGACTAACGTTTCCATTGTTTTTCATATTTGGCCTTCCTTTGGCAAAGAGACCCCACAGCGCAAATTCCTTAGGGTTGTGGATCTGTTTCCATGACAAACAGGGCCAATGCCACCAGCATGAGGTCCTGACTAGCTGTGACACTTTGGACCAGTCAGAGTCCCCTGAAGACTAGCAACAGCTCACACCATCTAACTAATGGTAATAATTCTAATTCCTACGCAGAACAGCTGCCTTGGATCAGTAGGCTCAGGCAGCTGCTCGACCCAAAACTGGCACTGTGACAGTGGTGCTCAGTGTGGAGGGGGTGTGATGGGGGAGAGGGAGGGAGGAGTGGAAGGCCTGTGTGTGCAGCTCGCCTATTACTAGGTGACTTGGGTTTTATGTTGTGTCTGTTAAGTCTTGAAGTCTGCCCTGCCCTACTGCACTATCACAATATAGTGCAATGCTGAGGGGTGCTAGCGTTTGAATCTGTCAGAGCCAGGTTCAAGTACTGACCTTACCAAGTACAGCCTTGAGCAAGCTGCTCTCCCTCCCAGAGTCCTATTCTGCTCATAGGTAAAATGAAGGTAATTTTAGAGATTGATGTTAGCATCATTAACTCTTCTTAGGGAAACACAGAAGACGGTGTGAATGAAGGGTATGGCACGGAGCCGCATGATGGCTCGGGAAGAGATGATGAGCCTGTGGTAGTGGGTGTCGCCAGCCATACTGCTGGCTCTCTGGGAGAATTACCTTAGGGAGCACATTCTAAAAGCAGCTCTTCTGTTGAGAGTCTCTGAGCAGTTCTTACAGACTGCACCAAAAGCAGTGACATGAAAGAGAGTCTTGTTGACCTCAAAGTTTGGGTTTAGCACAAGATGAGTGTTCATTTTTAGCTAGAGTGGAAGTTGTCAGTTGACCCAATGATTTTGGTAAAGCTTATCCTTTACTACTTGAAACACTGTGGCTGAGAGGACTGATAGTATTTGACTGGGTCACAGAGAATACATGGTAGGAAACCCGTAGCCTCCTAGAACCACCCCTCCCCTTTTTCTTAAAAATTCAGGATTTTCTACTGAGAGCTGCAGGGAAGAGGGGCTGGAAAGTATCAGAATAAACCCACATAGAAAATACACACAAGACTAGACAAAAAGTAAAACTTCGGGATAGAGAGGACCAGATGAAAGAGTTTTCACTGTTTTTAAACAAACAATTAGGTCTCTGGAGGGAATACTAAGAAGAATTTGACCTTATTTTAGGGCTGCCCTGTGACTTCACTCAAACCCAAGACACAGGAAATGGTGCCAGTTATGATGGCCCCACCAACCAGCTCGGCTGCACACTCTTTAAGGCGCATCTTCCTAAGATTCATGGAAGTGCTAAATTCTAGGGATTGGAATACTGTCAGAGTTTTAGTAAGTACCTTTCTCTATTTCCTTCAGATGGTATTTTCATACACATTCTCAAGTTCCAAATCTGGGTATCTGTTTGCTTTGGCAAGAGTGTGGCCAATGATTTTATTTAGGATCACTGTCATCATCAGTAAGTGACATACCACTCTCGGAAAGGCTGTAACTTAGTTGAGGAGACCCAGTCCACAAATGGCAGAGCCAGGATCTTAACCTGACTCCAGAGCCCACTGCTGCCTCTACTAAAACGGAGAGACAAGTTGGTGATGGTTCTGAGGAGTTTATGATGTTAGCGGGGGCCTCATTTTGGGGGCCGCCTGCAGCCTCCCTTAAAGTCATAATGACAGAGTCCAGGAGCAGGATCTTCCACTGCAGGGCTGCGAGCCTCACCCTTTCAGCTGCAGAACTCTGGGGTACTATCTTTAAAGATAACAATAAGAAACAACAACTGTTCACCTCTTCCTGCTAAAACCTTGTCAGTTATACACACAGCAAGTCAGACCCATTAAAGAGCACTATTATTCTTAACACTGCAAAACACACGCATCCCTCCTCTTATTTCCACCAAAGGTGCATTTGCTGTTCTAAAGCTTTGTCACTCAAATATCAGATTTAGCTTCCTCTCCCAGGAAAGCAGAACAAACGCAGTGTGAACTGCTTGTAGGCGTGCTGCCTTCTAGAGAAAGAGCCCATTACTGGCGGCTCAGGGAAGACTGGGGAAGAGAAAGCAGGTGAGTGCAATACCTCGCTGTAATTAAGAGCGCCAGCACTTCTTCCCCGATGCCCTCCACGTCCACCACCAGGGCCAGCTCATATTTCTGCAGAGTGTTGGAGCATAAGGTCACCTGGAAAGAACAAGGTGAAAAACTGCTCTTCTCAAAGGCCAGCCCACCCTCCGCACAGGGGAAAAAGGGGCCAAGGGAGGATCACATTGATGAATGTAGTTTCTAACTACTTTATTAGGGGATGTGTGGCATTTTACATTTTTAGTTAAACAAGCTATGTTTTGGGGTTACTGCATGCTGAGTTTTTTTCAAAGGCCAGGTTAGAAACCACCGAATGGCTTTTGGTACAATAGGTTTGCTGATTTCCAAGGGGGTTGTATCAAAGGAGTCGTACACCTGCACGAGGGGAAACAGGGCCCTGAAGGATATGCAACATCAAACAAACTTTAATTACTGCAATTTAAATTGATCTCTACAACTCTGGGCTATATAAATTATGAAAATTCAACACACCAATAAAACACTACAGCTAGATTTCTCTTATGGCAAAATAAATGTCAGTTATAGAAATGGCATAAGAAATCAACTAGATAGCCTTTTTTTTTTTTTTAACCAAAATCTTGTTGTTCCTCCCCACCTCCCATATTCATTATTAGAGAAGAAAATAAGAAGCTCCAAAGAAAGGTTAATCCAAGGACAGTATCTGGCCAGTATATTTTACCCTATGTTTTTATTTACTGTTGTGAAACTTGACATTTAGGCTTTTGAAGCATTGTTGCAATTTTTAATTGTCTTAAAATGATTTGTACTGGAAGAGATACTTGTAAGTGTAGAAAACAGCTTCTGGCGTAGGTTACAGCTTTTCTATCTATAAATTATGCATCAGGTACTAATTAAAATTGTTTTGGTTGGAAAGGGAATTGTTGGATGCAAATTTTTAAGTCCACACAGACGTGGTTAAAGTGCAGATCAGGAGGGAAAACTGAGGCTTGGAGAAAGCTTTTCAAAATACAAAGGAAAAATAAAGTAAAGAGGGGGGTCATTGATTTGGAAGGAAAACTTGTCAGATTTGGAGACAAGCAGCTGCCCCAGTGCACAGATTCCTGGAGTGACTCTAACCCTTGTTTATGTCTCTGAGCTATGGTTAGAACAAGTGGTTCTGGCAGAAGGCTCCTAGATAGATGCTCTGTCTTCTAAAATCTTCCTGTACTAATCTGGGAGAAGCCCCCAAAAAGGGGGGGAATGGTAGGTAATATGTAAGCTAAGCATTACTAAGTAAAAAATAAATTAACTCATTGCAGCTGCACTTCTTCCTGGGCAAGTCACAGTTAGCAACTGCTCTGATCTGAATGATTGCGTCCCCACCTCTGGCCCCAAATTCACATGCTGAAATCTTAACTCACAATGTGATGGTATTAGGAGGTGAGGCCCTTGGGAGGTGATGAGGTCATGAGGGTGGGGCCCTCATGAGCAGGATGAGCGCCTTTATAAAATAGGCCCCGGAGAGCTCCCTTGTCCCTTCATCATGTGAGGATACAAGGAGATGTCGGCAGTCTGCCACCTGAAAAAGGGCCTTCACCAGAACCCTACCATGCTGGCACCCTGACCTTGGACTTCCAGCTTCCAGATTGTAAAGAATAAATTTCTGATGTTTACAAGCTACCCAGTCTCTGGTATTTTGTAGTAGCAGCCCAAACAGACTGAGAGAGCAACACTGGGAAATTACAACGATGTGTGAGATCAAACCTCACTGGATCCGTGGAGAAGCCCTTAGAAGAGCTGAAAACTCCCAGAATAGATTTAGGATGAGTAGATTCATGGTGAGATATTATGAAGCATTAAAAGCAAATCTGGGGGATAAAACCATAGCTGAATTAAATATTCAAAGGTAATGACTAAAGAGAAAACTATAACCTTAGCTATGAAGTCTTATTTTTTTCCTTTTCCAGAAAAGATCAAATCATTTAAATTTAGCAGCCTTCAGTATTGCTAGACCTAACTGTTTGGAGAAGCAAAAGTAAGTGAGGGAAGACAGCTAAAATCTTTCTCAGTTAGCTGTGAAATAATTCTGCTGGTGGCACTGTGAGGCCATAAGCAAAGCATCACACTGTGGACCTTAATATAAAGCACTGTTAGGAATATCACATCCACATTCGCCATGAAGCTCAGATTCAGATTAAAAATATGAATAAACTGGATATCATCTGTGGCATAAATCTGGATACTTAGTGGTATAAATGATGTGAGTCTAACGCAGGACCTAATTATCAACGAGTTATTAAATATTTTTATGTTAGTACTGATAGGCATACTATCTGTTTAGAGCAGTGGTTTCAGCAGAAATTGCTAGAATCCACTGTTATGGTAAAGGCAATGCATTTAGATCGATGGAAACCCACTGGAGCAGTGTCAGCGCTTTTGCCCAATATATTTGGTCTGGTTTCTTTTGCAGTAGTTTTATTTCCTTATAGAAATAGACTCACTTTTCTATGTGAATTAGAGGCACTCCCTCCCATTGACACCGGGCATATAAAGCAAACTCTAGATGTGGTCCCAATAACTATTTGACAGTTCAGCTGCTTGGCCACATGTGCTGGAAGGCTGTGCACTTTACCCTGATAGCAGCAAATCCTTGGGAGCGAATGGTGCCACAGTTGGGGGTGACAGTGAATTCCTTTGGTCTCATTACAGGTATTTCATCCTTGTTCCAACATGATTTTTTGTTGTCTGAATACTGCTCACAAATTGAAATGCTTTTATGGCCAACACCATCCCCAGGCACACGCAGTTTGAAGGTCATGGGGACCAAGGAGGTATTATTGAGGGAACATATCAAGGTATGAGGAAACCCTGGAAAACAAAATGTAAGGTGAGAAATAAAAGCCCCACAAGACCTTCCCTTTAACTTCAACCTCCCCTTGCACTGCCAAACCTCTTAAATGAATTGTCTATGCACTTCAACACTACTTGCTTAATTCCAACTCTCCCCAGTATTGTTTTCAGTTGCACAATCAATAAATGTATTTCACTCATTCATTCACTCAGTGAATACTTACTATGCATTTACTATGTAACAACAATAGACATGAAACAAACCCCTCCATCAACATCCAGACCCCTCTCTAGAGGCAGTCTCTATAATCAGTTTGCTAAGTAATATTCTAGAAGCACATTGTACAATTAATTTTCATATAGAAATACAGATTTTTTCCCAAAGAACAGAGTTATATTTGCTCTTTTTATTTGCCAGTGTGTGAAAGGAGAAGCCTCTGTAGTTTTGCCCGCGTGTGACCCAGAGCCTGCCAAGACATTATATAATTCATCCTAGACTTGTCTGAGGCTCATGTTCTCAGAGTCGATGACACAAAATAGAATAATAGCCTCTCCTGAGAGAGACTTTACGATCTACTTTTGAGCCAGCCAGAGACTAATACATCGGCTTTTGCCTCCCTTAGACAAAGCTGCTTTTTAATGTTATTTCTAGCCCTCCTACATTCAGTTCAGGGAGACTCATGTTCCTTTCCTAGAGATGTGGATCCTACTTGCCTGGTAAACAATAAACTGAACTCTGATTTTGGATTCCCTAGGTGGCCAATGTATCTGCTACCATTTTCAGAACAAGAATGATCTACACCCATAAGAGAATAAATACGCGTTTTTCTACTGGATGTAAACACTTCTCTTTCTATGTTGAACACTACTGTGATAAAACACAATTGGTCTCCTGGAGTAATTATTGCAGTACTGCTGGGGATATTTTGAACTGATCTACTTCACCCCATGTCTGAGCTTTTGTCTACACATTAGGACTGTTGGAAGAAACACATTCATGTCTCCTTTGTGATTCTGCACCTGCCAATCTACTTGGAAGAGATCTTTTATGGAAAAAGAACTGTCTGATTAAGGGCACTTGAAAGATTATTCTTGGAAATTCCAGAGGTATTTCTAGAAAGTCAGTTTCACAATCACGTGATCGCTACATTTGACTTTTCTGAACTTTCCCAACAATGACTCTTGTTTTACCTGACCATTTATGGGATAAATATTGTTCAAACATAGAGTGTATTATGGAAGTGGATCCTATAAAGATTCAGACAGGTCTTTCCAAACCATTGCCCAGACTACTTCCCTGAAGCTAGAAGTTTTTCTGAGAATAAAGCCAACTACAACCTCCTAACTAGAATAGTTCCTTGTACAACTACTTGTAATATCCCATATTGCTTATCCAGGAGCCTGAAGAAAAGGGATATTATTTTATTAAAGCCTGAAGGCTCATTAACACAAATGTTATTCCTAGGTTTCTGGTTGCACCAAATCTGAATTACTACCCTATCTGTAGTCCAACTGAATGCAAGTAATTTACAGCGTAGACCTCTATACTCCCTTCTTTAGCACCTAGTACATAAAAAAAAAACAAAAAACAAAAAACACGTATGTGCCTTTTCTTGGAATAATTAACAACATGCTTGGCCAGAATGCCTCAAAGATACAAAGAGACGCCTTCCTACCTCTCCTGGTACTTAAATAATGATTTAAAAGATGATAGTCTCATTGATTCTCATTCAATATGTGTATTGTCACCTGACCTGGAAAGCCCCTAAAAAGAAAGTAAACTTAAGGAAACTAGGGGCAAAAGATCACAAGGCTGCAAAGGAAAAATTCCATTTCTGACAAAAGGTGGTACATTATTTGGAACATTATCTCTCTACGAAGAATGGACCCCAGCTAAGATGAGTGTTAAACTGATACAGCAACACTCAAGACCAAAAATTAAATTACAATTAAACTGATTCAGCAATACTCAAGACCAAAAATTAAATTACAATTGATAAGACTTTTGGGGATTCACAGGCTCTTTTAGACAATGGATTCCTAATTTTTCTAGTAAAATAAAAATCTCCACAAAGCAAAGGGAAATGTGTTAGCAGAGCATTGTGCAAAACAGATGGTACTTTTGTAGCTGTCTACAGAAATAATTCACAATATGGGAGATCAATAAGCACAATTTTCACAATCTATTCTGAACATAAAAAATTCAGACTTAGAAAACAAACATTACCTAAAATTGGGATCCTCTGTTCGTGTCAATGGTCTCTGGCACACCAACTATGACGTGCCCCAAAGAATGAGCTGGTCTTTGACAAAAATCTTATACCACAGGTCCCATCATAAAAGAGATGAGATAATTTCTGAATAAGAGTTGATAGCAAAATTTCTCCTCTGTAACTGGGGATGTGGCTGGCTTCCGCCTTACATTCTGCTATCATATTCCAGGAAAACTGTGCAGTGAGTTGTGGGTCTAAATCATACTCCAAAGAACCTTTCAAATACAGATGGGCTGTGCCGAAATTATACAGTTAAAATATGTTGTTGTAATTGTAAATTCTTGATACGGATTTGAGCCTTCCTATACAGAAAGGCCGCTGCCATAAATGTGACTAAGACATTGTACTCTATAACTTTCCCACCTAGGGAATACCAGCCTTACATAGAAGAGTTATAAAGAATCTTACGGTGCGTCAACCATGTGATAAAAAAATTCACAATTACAATCCTTGGGAAATGTAGAACACAAAAATAGTATTTTTGATCTTAAACTGGCCAAGTTCTCTGAGGCTCTTGGAGTTCTTTGGTGAAGAGTTTTACCTTTGGTTCTAATGTCTTATCAGACCAGGTTAGCTCCCTCTACAACTCAGACTATTCACCCTAGGAAATAATAATTAGGGATTACAAGTCTTTTATCAATCTGAATCAAGCTTGCTTAATACAGACATAACTAAACATTATCAAGAACCAGCTCATCTATAAGTTCAAGAAATCTTCCCCAAAAACTCACCCTCAGAAACTCTCCCTCTTTCAACCTCAAAAATCAAAAAATATATATCAATAGTCTTCTTTAGAGCCTTCTAACAACTGACCCTGCAGTTAATTAAGAGGTGAGCCTGGGCTTCCCTGGTGGCACAGTGGTTGAGAGTCCACCTGCCAATGCAGGGGACATGGGTTCGTGCCCCGGTCTGGGAGGATCCCACATGCCGCGGAGCGGCTGGGCCCGTGAGCCACAGCCGCTAAGCCTGCGCGTCCGGAGCCTGTGCTCCGCAACGGGAGAGGCCACAACAGTAAGAGGCCCACGTATGGCAAAAAAAAAAAAAAAAAAAAGAGGTGAGCTTTTGGGTAAAAAGACACCCAAAGAAACTGAATTACTTGCTGAAGACGTAGAAAATGACTCTTACTGGAGATCTTAAATGGAAGTTTGCTAAAAAAAAAAAAAAACTGCCAGAAATTGATGACCTTCAGCAACAGATTGCTATTCCAAGCTCCTCAGAACAAGCAGACTCTACATGAAATAGAAAGACTCTGCTCAAGTGTGATGGAACAAGATTTTGCTACATACCGGGCATTACTGATTCTCATACTTTTCCTTGTATACTTTCCTTCTTTATCATTCTGCCATATTATTCTCTATTTACTTTCATAAAGTCATAACAACTCTGATATCCCCTATTGTGTCTCCCTTACTGTTAATGATAACTTATTCGGGTCTAGGCTTTGCCCATGCCTACTATAATATCTTCTGCCAACCCTTCTATGAACTTTCTATGATCATGACAATTAAGCTTTGGCCCTGACTCTCCACTTTACACTCTCCTAAAGTCAATTTAAATACTTCCCCTTGAGTAAAATACTGCTAGTTCATACCTGGCCATGGAAGAGACAACTATCATGTATATTTTTTGATGCTTATATTTATTTATCCCAACAACTCTAACCTCAAACTCTAACTTCTCTGTCCAAATTATCCAATGGTCAAGTTCACTGAAAGCCTGGAGCCTTCCAAATTCCTTATTCTCATTCAGCAAATTCTTGTGCCTCCTGAAAAATAGTGACTTTGCAGATACTTATCCGGCCCATTTTGGTCTATCACCTGGCATAATACCAGTTATGACTTGGTCCGTTTTATTCTTTGACCAATCTGAGGAGTTATCAAAGCCTCAGTGTTCCTTCAGGGACAATCACCACCCAAATTCTGTAATTTAACTCTCTCATGATACTGTAGCTTCAGTCACACTAATTAATTATTAGACAGGTCATCCAACAGCCATTCACAGCCATACTTTAAATATTTTAGATGCCAACCAACAGTACTATTACCTCTCACCTACTTTATGGTATTTATAATATCCTAACATCATTGATCCCCACAGACCCTGATGCCAGATCTAGATCTTCATCTCTAAGCAAGTAAATGCCATGTCTCCAACACTAGCCTGTAACAGATGCCTCTTCAGGAATGGGCCTTCTTGCCAATATGGGGACAATACTACCAACTTTAGTTAGCTTAACCTACTCCCCAGCTCTACAACAGTCTCTGAAGACCTCGTTTAACTCCACACAATATATCTATCATCCTGAAATAACTAAAAAAGTCCTCCAGTTTCTGGCTGACTCCTGTAACAGTTGATTTCTCTTTTGAATCTGGAACTAACTATATACACTTCTTAGAGTATAGTTTCAAATAAATAACTCTCCTAAGAACCATGTTTCTTTGTGATAGGAGGCCAATCTACCTGGAGAAATAAGTGATACTTTGTGTTGGAGTCATGAGGACTTTAGTTCCAACTCTGGAATTTGAAAATATACCATAAGACAATTTTGAAAGATTATTACAAAACTGCCCCTAACTTTGGCCATTATAGTGAAGAATCCAGAAGCGCAGCAAAGTAGCTTGAATTTACTGAACGAGGTGTTTTGAAAACCTTAGATTTCCTATTGGCAAGAAAAAGGGTATGTTTTTAACATTTCCTGTCATAATGCAGGGAAGATTAAGGAATCCACAACCAAACTAAAAGAAAAGGCAACTTGGGTTTTGAAGGTGGACTCAGGAGGGTAAGTTCTCATATCTCAGACTTGGGAAATCTTGGGTCATGGCTCTGTAGTGTCTTCTAGCCTCTTATGTCATAAGAGTCTAGCTGCTGTATCATCAAATAGTTCAGTAAGATATTATACAAAAGGAAAATAAACTATTTCTAATTTTCACCTAAGCTAGTTACCAAAACTTCTAGTTTTACCAACTATGAGGAACAGCTGTTGATTATTATCTCTATAGCGAAAGAAAACTATGAATAAATTACCCAGTGATGGCCCTTCCTGTATCCTTAGGGATAAGAGAGGACCAAATGGAAGACTGTTACTGGAAAAACCTAACTAGCCTTGGAGCATGCATACATGGTTTTACCCATTGTGTGACCAAGAGCTTGCCAATATCAAATACAGCATTTTGAGTAAATCAGTGGCATCTTGGGGATATACATTTGCCATATTCCATGGAAATGTACTATTAGGGGCTTTGATGTTTTAAAATGTTTGGATTTTAGATAAAAGCATTTCAGATATTCACGGGGTTCGATAATTGGCTTATCATTGGCACAGTATTTACATTAACATGTCAGAGCTCAGCAATAGGGCACATTCTAGACAATAAGTCAGTGGAGATTTCTTGGAGTAACTGATTTGAGGTGCTTACTTTGACTTGTTTTTTCCCTCCAGGGCATACGACATAGGGCACATCTTCCAAATGTACTTGGACTGGACTTTGTGTTTAAATGCCTGTGGAAGGGTATGCTGCTGTGGGCACCAGTTGCTCAGAGCTCTCCATGGACTCAGTTTGAAGTGCTTGGAGTACACTGCATAGGTCTTTGGGTACACAAACTCCCCTCTTATTGTGCATCAGTCACAGTTACCCTTAAGTTGTAGGTCACTTTCATTTTCCTTCAAAAGAGTCTATCATTCAAATATGCCCTACAAATCTGTAACATCTCTCCAGCCATTTTCACATTCTATATGAACAGACATTCAACTTCATTTATATAGATTTTCCTGTGGTATGTGCCTTACCCAATATAATGTAGATCAGGGTGGGAGCATTGTATAAATAAATATATTCTGAGTTTTAGAAACTTTCATAACACCCAAATGTTAAAGCAACTGATAAAGGCATTATGAATCAGCTTTTTCTAAAGAACTATTTTTCCCCAAGTTAGACAGGCCTACTTGAAATGAAGCAAGAGAACTGAAAGTTAAAATGGGAAACAATAGAACAAAATGGAAAGAATTATGGAATAAAGATTTAGACTAGGGTTTCTCAATTTTTTAAAGTCATCACCTCCTAAAAAGAACCGCTGTGATAAATGAATTTTATATCAAGTCAAATCAGTTAATTAAATATGATTTAAATTAGACAATTTCTACCTAACAAGAGAAATTAAATACTGAGGAATAAGATTCTGTTGGGCAGGGTGGAACTTTGAAGGAACACAAACCATTGTTATATCTAAGTTTTTTCAACACCCAAGAGCCAATTTTTGCCTCTCTGGGGGCAACTCTCAACACCCAAGTTGCCAGTATATGATTTAGACAGATCTCAATTGAAATACTAATTCTGCCACTGCTGTGTGACCTTTGGGAGTTATTTAACTGTTCCAATGCTCAGTTCGTCCAGCTCTAAAATGGGGACCTTAAAGAGTGCCTTCTCCTAGGATTGCTAAAATGTTTAAATGTAGTACCGCATGTAATTACTTAGCAGTAATTGGACTACAAGAAAGAATCATTTAATGGGTAATTTTGCTGCCACTGTTGTTATTATCATTTTTATTATTGGGGAAGTTTAGATGGGAGAAAATGACTCAGGGAAGCAACTGAGTAAAAAGACTATACAAACATATAGAAGAGTCATCAATTTGCAGTGATAAAACACCTGAATTAAACCACCACCGAGCTCACAGGTATACTGAGAGCATCTCTGTGGAAAGGTTGCTGTGTAGCCAAAGTGGCAAACCAGAATCTGCATATAAATAGAATGTTCAGAATGTTAAGACAGTGGAATAAAGTATAAAGCTTTCTGTTGTTCCACTGCAGGAAGAGGGGGGACAGCCATGGCCTGACAACTACTAGTATCCAGGAGACACGGCTATAACATTCACCTATAAACTAGGAAACAGCACCAAAATTCTGCAGAGGAAGAACAATTCTAGACCCTCTTAGCTATTACCCACACAAAATGGTAAGAGACGTTCTTTGTAAACTTTCCTCCTTCCATGTGGAGGGAAAAGTAATTCTTCTCAATTTCTAATTTAAAATGGAAAAGTACTCACCAAAGGAAACATCACCAAAATGCAGAGCAGGAACATTAAAATGGAAGGTAGGTCCAATGACACAGCCTCTGAAAGTAGGAATACAAGTTCAGGGAGTGGAAAGAGAAGCCAGTGAATTCAAGGTAACAATCAAGAAGTGGGTAGAGGTAAGTACTGAAAACCATAATTTAGCATTAACTCAATTACAGCATCATCTAGGACTTAAGGAAACTGTGAGATAATGGTCTATCCCAATGGTTCTGAAAATTCCTTTTCCACTCTCAAACCTTTGGGTTTTAGCAAACGACGCTACGGTTAACTTACCACCATACTGCTATCAATGATGAGGCAGAGCAGACACATCACTGAACTAATGGCACAAAATGTTAATGTGGATGAGACACATATCATGAAAATTTATTAACTCAGGCAAGAAAAAATTATAGGTCTAATCATATGATAGACATCAAAGACTATCAATGATACCAGTATTCCTTGGCCCACACTTTTATAAAACTGTTTTAATCCAGTTCCTACCACCAACTAGCTGTGATCTTGGCCAATCACTTTACCTCTGTAGGCCTCAGTTTCTTTTCCTAACGTACAAAAGAGAAGACTGGAACAGGTGGCCTTTAAAGACTCTTTAACTGTTGTTTTGTTTCCCTCTCATACAAGGCTCATGATCTTGGAGTGACACTCTAGCTTAAAATAAACAATGGGGAGATTCTACAGCTTCTAACTGACTTCAGTTGTGGTAGATAGCATAATGGTCCCCAAAGATGTCTATGTGCTAATCCCCGCAATCTGTGAATATATTAGGTTACATGGCAAAGGGTAATTAAGGTGGCAGAAGGAATTAAGTTTGCTAATTAACTGATCTTAAGATAAGGGGATTAGCCTGAATTATCCAGGTGGGCTCAATGTAATCACAAAGGTCTTTAAAATTAGAACACAGGGACAGAAGAGGAGGTAGGAGTGAGGCAATGTGAGAAGGACTCAACCAGCCTTTGCTGGCTTTGAACATAGAGGAGGCAGACCATGAGCCAAAGACCGTGGGCAGCTTCAAGAAGCTGAACAAGGTTAGGAGATGAATTCTCCCCTAGAGCTTCCAGAAAGAAAGACAGCCCTGGCCAACACCTTGATTTTAGCGCAGTAAGACCTGTGTTGGACTTTAGATCTATAGAACTGTAAAATAATAAATCTGTATTGTTTTAAGCTACTATGTTTGTGGTAATTTATTAAGCAGCAATAGAAAACCAATATATCAGATATTAGTTTATTCTTGTCTTTCTTCGTGGTCCATGTCCCTAAAATCTCTAGACCAAAGGTAAGAACTGAAATAATTCCCCATCTATGTGCCAAGCTTTTAAAAGTTATAGACACACAAATACCAGAAACCTCACTAAGCATGAGTCTCCTAATTCACCCAGACCCTGATGTTGGTGATGTAGGTGTGTCACACCATGCTGAACGCACTTGGTGCGCTAGTGATACTTCGGGCTGCTAGAGATCTGATGATAATGTGGTGAGAGGCTGTTGAAAGCCTGGGAGGAGAGATGACAACAAAGAATCAATGCAGCAAGTTTCAATTCTAAAAGCCTTTCCCAGGACCATCTATTCTATTTCATGCTAATGATCCAAAGTGGTTTCAAAAGGAGCAGCTGGTACCTAGCAAGGAATTAGGATCCAGCTGAGATAAGTCAAAGGAGCCTACAGATTAGATACTTGGCTTGTAAAAGAAGTTTGGGCCGGGCCAAAGTAACAAATAGATCAAAAGTGTCTGATATGCACAAAAGCCTACAGAAATAAGAAAGATCACAACACTGCACAAAGCAGTCATTTAATCAGTGTAGAAGTAGAAAAAAAACTAGAGTTAAATCACATTTGTTCAAAGGCACATGTAACTAGGGGAACTGCAGCTGAATACCAACCGGGCTTAGATACTGTCATATTCATTCAAACAGGGATCCTGAACATTAGGATAGTCTCTGCCAAGACGGTGGGTGCCCTCCATCAAAGCAATGGTCTGTTAAAATTAGAATTTTAAAGACTAAGAGAGTGACTGAATTATGATGTTATGTGAAACGGGTTGAATGCGAAATATACTACAGTTAAACTGTATAAAGTCACATATGTAAAAATAGGAGGGAACAAAACTGTTCATGGGTAATTTTAAAAATCACATTAACTTTACAGTGCTGTTTATCCAACCACTTAAAATACGGTGTCATGCAGCTGGAGAAATCAATAGAAACAGCAACTGTTCTGATCTTTCAAGGCATACTGGCCAAAATTATGTGGTACTAAGGAAAGAAGATTACCCAACAATAAAAGAATAAGAAACATAATTACAGAATCCACAATATTAACTTTATAGAGATTTCTTGGACCATAAGGCTCAAGAAAGAGTTCCTGGCAAAGTCGTAAGTAAAATCAGTATTACTGTGTGGAGCTGGAAATAAATAATAAATTATACATGTATTTCACCCTTTATCATTAGACATTTATTTGTGACACTAGATATTTGCCAAGTTTTCAAAATTACTGTTTGTGGTTTGAAGCGCTAGAACACTTTGGACAAATGCAATTTAGACAAGAATATTTCTCTTAGCAATTTGTGATTAGTTTTAGGATGAACATAAGCATTCTCTCCACAGTCAGACTTTCCTTTCCTTTGAAAGAAACAAGGAATGAACATCCAAAATAAGAAAGTGGCATGGGAGTGGTGTGAATGGTAAGGTGCAGAGGATAAAACAAGAGACTTAACCTCCACAGAGCACCTGGAGTATTAACTAGTCCAAGTTTACTTGTAAGTTCCTAGGAGATTCCTAATCCCTATTATTCACAGTGGAAAAACCAAGTAGACCCTAACCTATTCAGACATTGCTAGTGACATGCATTACTAGTTTGGGATCTTCAGGAGAAGAGATCAGAGGTTTAAAAAATTCACCCATGAAATGAATGAATTACAGGCTCCTGGAAATTAAAAAAAATAACAGCCTCATTGAAATATAATTCACATGCTATACAATTCACCCATTTAAAGTGTATAAGTCAATGGCTTTTGTATAGTATTCACATATATGTGCAACCACCACCTGGGTTAACTTTAGAACATTCCCGTCACCTCAAAAAGAAACCCCATACCCTTTAACTATCACTCTCTATCTCCCACCTCCACCCCTGGCCCTAAGCAACCACTAATCTACTTCCTATCCATATACAGATTTACTCTCTCTGGACGTTTCACATAAATGGAATCATACAATATATGGTCTTTTGTGACTGGCTTCTTTCACTTGTCATTGCATTTTCAAGGTTCATTCATTGTACCATGTTGTAGCATGTACATCCTTTCTTTCTTTTTTCATTCCTTTTTATGGTCTTAATAACATTCCATTGTGTGGAAAGACCACATTTTGTTTATCCATTCATCAGTTGGTAGACACTTGCATTTTTTGGCTACTATGAATAATGCTGTAATAAACATTCGTGTACAAGTTTTTGTATGGATTTATATTTTCACTTTTCTTGGGTATGTATCTGGGAGTGGAATTGCTGGGTCATATGGTAACTCAACGTTTACTTGAGAAAACCTGTCAGACTGTTTTCCAAAGTGGCTGTACATTTTACATTCCCATCATCAGTGTATGAAGGTTCTGATTTCTCTACGTTCTCCCCATCACTTATTTTCCATTTTTTAAATTATAGCCACCCACGTGGGTGTGAAGTGGAAGTTGTATCTCATTATGGTTTTGATTTGCACCTCCCTGATGATTAATGATGTTGAGAGTCTTTTCATGTTATTAATCATTTGTATATCTTCTTTAGAGAAATGTCTGCTCAGATGGTTTGTTCAATTTTTGATTGGTTGCCTTTTTATTACTGAGTGTAAATGTTCTCTATATGTCTTAGATATAAGTCCCTTTTCAGATATATGATTTACAAATACTTTCTCCCATATTGTGGTTTGTTTTTTCATTCTTAATAGTATCCCTTAAGGCACAAAATTTTTAAATTTTGATGAAGTCTAATTTATTTATTTTTTCTTTGATTGCTTATACTTAGGTGTCATCTTTAAAAAACCTTTGCCTAATCCCAGGTCATGCATATTTGCACTTATGTTTTATTTAAACAGTTGTACAGTTTTAGTTGTTACATTTGGGTCTTTGGCCCATATTATGTTAATTTTGTATATGGTCTGAGGTTTGGGGGGGTCCAACTTTTATCCTTTTGCATGTGGATATCCAGTTGTTCCAGCAACATCGGTTGAAAAAACTTTTCAATTTTATCCAGGTGTTAACAACCTACTTTCCCTAAACATACTAAAACAGAGAGTAAGTAGAAACTAATATAGTGTTTAAGTTCTTATTTTATAAGGTTAGAGCTTACAGAAAAACTAGATTCCAAAATACCATCTGCATCCATACTACAGTAATAAGTTAAACATGTTCACTAGAGAAACACTGGTGGAAATTTAAAACACCCCAGTATGTTGATGTGGTCATATCAACAAAGACAGTTATGGACATTCAAGACATGATCTAGTTTTGGTTTTTTAAAGTAAGTTTATGAAAGGATTTTATTTTTACATTTTACTTCTGTGCCTGGATTTTAAAAAGTAAACAGTAGGGAATCAAATTGTTGCTACTTTCAGGCAGGTATCAATATTGTTAACAAAAGAATAAATATTTTGGCAACCTAGTAATTCTCCATTAATGTGTAAAGTGCTCTAGTTTTGAAGTTTAAGAAAGCATTAGGTAAAAACTTCAGTTTCCACATTACCTGTAGAAGTAACTTACATAATGGTCAATTTCACAGGCTCTGGTGATCCATTGACATTGACCAGGAACTCTTCTTCAAAGTGTCCCAGGATGGGAGAACTGAAGGATATCTGGACAGCCTGGACTCCACTTGGTTCGATGATGCCTTCCTTGGGACTGAAAACAAAGCAGGTCCCCACAGCCGAAGTTGGAGGGATCATGTTGAAGAGGGCATCAATGCTGCCTTTGTTGGATAGTACTGCCTATATCAAAAAGACAAGAATGAAAAGGTAGGCAACGGGCCTCTGATTTATTTTCATATAAGCACCAACACAGAAACAGCTGCAGGAAGTAGAACCACAGAAAAACTCCAGGGGAAAAATAATCAGTCTTCTGTCTTGAATGTTTGAAGACAGGAATCCCAAGCCAGAAAGTAATTTTGTGTTTTTTAATCTCCTCTTTAAAATAGAGTTAGTCATATGCATTATATTCATGCTATAAAGATTGATCATAATCACATCTATTGAAGAAGACCCTTAAAAGACCTTTGTTTTTGATTCTATCTCTGAAGTAACCAAGGGAAGGTAGGTCTTTCTCTTATACACATGAGAAGGCTGGGATTAAGTGACATGCTGAAAAATAAAAAGCAAGCTACAATAGAGGATCAAGAAATATCTAAGCCTATGTTTATAACGTAGCTTGAAGAATGTAGAATAAGCTATTATTGTGGATTCCGGATTGCAAGGATTCTCTTTGTTGTACCATCAGATTTCATCCTATTGTGATATTTTCATCTCAAACTGTAATGGATGGATAACTGTTTTGGGATGCTTATGTAAGCCACTGATTTACTACAGAAAAGTTTTTTGTTCATTTGTCTGGTTTCGGGTTTTTGTTTTTATTTTTTGGCTGCGCAGTGCTGTGTGAGGCATCTTAATTCCCCGACCAGGGATGGAACCCGTGTCCCCTCAATAGTGGAAGCATGGAGTCTTAACCACTGGACTGCCAGGGAAGTCCCATACAGAAAAGTTTTATTCCTATATACTAATGTTCTGGAACCAAGTCATTGCCCATATTTGATTGCACACGAGGTGTGTGTACAAAGCTCATGCCTGGCATTCAGAGGCCTCCACAGCTGGCTCCGTCTACCACTCCCACTGTCACTTTCCACAAGTCTGTCCATGAACTTGTACTAGAGCCACACAGTCCTATTCCTCGGCTTCTAAAATACAATCTCTATTCCTTGCCAATGCTTATACCTGAATGGGTGAACAGTCATTCTCTCTACTTAGAAAGTACCTTCAACCTACATCAAGGCACTGGAGGAAAAAAAGAGGAGATGATGAAGAAAGATTCAGAAAAGTATGGGGGGCATGGCAGGAACCGAGAAATCCAAGAGAGAACTTTCAAAAGGGGTTGAATGGGGATAGAGGTTAAGGAGAATAAGCTTTGAGAAAATTCTATAGATTTTAAATTTTTAATTAGAGGCCATCCCTGCCCTTGAAGAAGAAAGTAATTTCAATAGAGTGTGACTGTAGAATCCGGAGTACAAATGTTTAGGGAGTGAGTAGGTGCAGAGGAAATAGTGGCTGACTATTCTAGATTCCTGTTTTGAGAAGATTAGTAGTAAAAAAGAGAAAATGAGGGTGGCAAAGCTGCAGGAAGGTATGGTAGGTGAGACCTAGTCTATTTATACTATTAAATGAGATAATGCACACTTAAGGCCCAGCCTACATGTTTGTTTTTGTAATAAGAAAAGGGGACTGGGTAACCAAGGTAATAGGGTCTGGGTGGATGTAGGGGGTCCACTAGATCAGGGTGCCTCCTCAGGAGCAGAGAAGAAGGAATCAAGAGCATAAGCAGGATACAGTCAGGGGCTCTTGCAAAGGAAGACAACCACTCCTGCCAAGAGAAGATGGATGACGTACCAAAAGAGGTACATAACTAAGTGTTACTTGATATGTTGTTCATCTTTTTACATTTATTTCCCATCTCCCTCATCCTATGTTCCCTGGTCATAGGAGTTATGCTTCATCCTTTATTCCTCTTAAAAAGACCACGTAGAAAAGTGATTATGACCAGGGTCTCAGAAGCCAAATGCCTGGGTTCAAGTCCCAGCTATTCCACTGACTTGACTAGCTGTGTGACCTTGCAGAACCTGCTTGGCTTCTCTGTGCCCATTTTCCCATCTGTAAAATGTAAGTACTACTGAGAAACCAGGGAACCCGGGCAGCAGTCGTAGTTGCCGCCTGGGGCCAAGCACCACAGTGCATCTTGTTCGCCGTGTAGCTGACAGGGTCTTGGTGCTCCGGCTGGGTGTCAGGCCTGTGCCTCTAAGATGAGAGAGCCGAGTTCAGGACACTGGTCCACCAGAGACCTCCTGGCTCCACATAATATCAAACAGCAAAAGCTTTTACAGAGATCTCCATCTCAATGCTAAGACCCAGCTCCACTCAACGACCAGCAAGCTACAGTGCTCGACAACCTATGTCAAACAACTAGCAAGGCAGGAACACAACCCCACCCATTAGCAGAGAGGCTGCCTAAAATCATAATAAGGTCACAGACACCCAAAAACACACCACCAGACGCCGTCCTGCCCACCAGAAAGACAAGATCCAGCCTCATCCACCAGAATGCAGGCACCAGTCCCCTGCGCCAGGAAGCCTACACAACCCACTGAACCAACCTTAGCCACTGGGGGCAGACACCAAAAACAATGGGAACTACAAACCTGCAGCCTCAAAAAGGACACCCCAAACGCAGTAAGTTAAGCAAAATGAGAAGACAGAGAAACACACTGCAGATGAAGGAGCAAGGTAAAAACCCACCAGACCAAACAAATGAAGAGGAAATAGGCAGTCTACCTGAAAAAGAATTCAGAGTAATGATAGTAAAGATGATCCAAAATCTTGGAAATAGAATGTAGGAAATACAAGAAATGTTTAACAAGGACTTAGAAGAACTAAAGAGCAAACAAACAATGATGAACTACACAATAAATGAAATTAAAAATTCTCTAGAAGGAATCAATAGCAGAATAACTGAGGCAGAAGAACGGATAAGTGACCTGGAAGATAAAATAGTTGAAATAACTACCACAGAGCAGAATAAAGCACAAAGAATGAAAAGAATTTAGGACAGTCTCAGAGACCTCTGGGACAATATTAAATGCACCAACATTCAAATTATAGGGGTTCCAGAAGAGGAAGAGAAAAAGAAAGGGACTGAGAAAACATTTGAAGAGATTATAATTAAAAACCTCCTTAATATGGGAAAGGAACTAGTCAATCAAGAACAGGAAGCACAGAGAGTTCCATACAGGATAAATCCAAGGAGACACACACCAAAACACATTAATTGAACTATCAAAAATTAAATACAAAGAAAAAATATTAAAAGCAGCAAGGGAAAAACAACAAATAACACAGAAGGGAATCCCCATAAGGTTAACAGGTGATTTGTCAGCAGAAACTCTGCAAGCCAGAAGAGAGTGGCAGGACATATTTAAAGTGATGAAAGGGAAAAACCTACAACCAAGATTACTCTACCCAGCAAGGATCTCATGCAGATTTGACGGAGAAATTAAAACCTTTACAGACAAGCAAAAGCTAAGAGAATTCAGCACCACCAAAACAGTTCTACAACAAATGCTAAAGGAACTTCTCTAGGCAGGAAACACAAGAGAAGGAAAACACCTACAATAACAAACCCAAAACAATTAAGAAAATGGTATTAGGAACATACATATTGATAACTACCTTAAATGTAAAAGGATTAAATGCTCCAACCAAAAGACATAGACTGTGAATGGATACAAAAACAAGACCCATATATATGCTGTCTACAAGAGACCCACTTCAGATCTAGGGACACATACAGACTGAAAGTGAGGGGATGGAAAAAGATATTCCACGCTAATGGAAATCAAAAGAAAGCTGGAGTAGCAATTCTCATATCAGACAAAATAGACTTTAAAATAAAGGCTATTACAAGAGACAAAGAAGGACACTACAGAATGTTCAAGGGATCAATCCAAGAAGATATAACAATTGTAAGTATTTATGCACCCAACATAGGAGCACCTCAATACATAAGGCAAATGCTAACAACCATAAAAGGGGAAATCAACAGTAACACAATCATAGTAGGGGACTTTAACACCCCACTTTCACCAATGGACAGATCATCCAAATTGAAAATAAATAAGGAAACACAAGCTTTAAATGATACATTAAACAAGACGGACTTAATTGATATTTATAGGACATTCCATCCCAAAACAACAGAATACACTTTCTTCTCAAATGCTCATGAAACATTCTCCAGGATAGATCATATCTTGGGTCACAAATCAAGCCTTGGTAAATCTAAGAAAATTGAAATCATATCAAGTATTATTTCCGACCACAATGCTATGAGACTAGATACCAATTACAGGAAAAAATCTGTAAAAAAATACAAACACATGGAGGCTATAAAATACACTACTAAATAACCAAGAGACCACTGAAGAAATCAAAGAGGAAATCAAAAAATACCTAGGTAGAAATGACCATGAAAACACGACGACCCAAGACCTATGGGATGCAGCAAAAGGAGTTCTAAGAGGGAAGTTTATAGCATTACAATCCTACCTCAAGAAACAAGCAACATCTCAAATAAACAACCTAACCTTACACCTAAAGCAATTAGAGAAAGAAGAACAAAAAACTCCAAAGTTAGCAGAAGGAAAGAAATCATAAAGATCAGATCAGAAATAAATGAAAAAGAAATGAAGGAAACAATAGCTAAGATCAATAAAACAAAAAGCTGGTTCTTTGAGAAGATAAACAAAATTGATAAACCATTAGCCAGACTCATCAAGAAAAAAAGGGAGAAGACTCAAATCATCAGAATTAGAAATGAAAAAGGAGAAGCAACAACTGACACTGCATAAATACAAAGGATCATGAGAGATTACTACAAGCAACTATATGCCAATAAAATGGACCACCTGGAAGAAATGGACAAATTCTTAGATAAGCACAAACTTCTGAGACGGAACCAGGAAGATACAGAAAATATGAACAGACCAATCACAAGCATTGAAATTGAGACTGTGATTAAAAATCTTCCAACAAACAAAAGCCCAGGACCAGATGGCTTCACAGGCGAATTCTAGCAAACATTTATAGAAGAGTTAACACCTATCCATCTCAACTTCTTCCAAAATACAGCAGGGGGAAGAACACCCCAAACTCCTTCTACGAGGCCACCATCACCCTGATAACAAAACCAGATAAAGATGTCACAAAGAAAGAAAACTACAGGCCAGTATCACTGATGAACACACATGCAAGAATCCTCAACAAAATACTAGCAAACGGAATCAAGCAGCACATTAAAAGGATCATACACCATGATCTAGTGAGGTTTATCCCAGCATGCAAGGATTCTTCAGTATATGCAAATCAATCAATGTGATACACCATATTAACAAACTGAAGGATAAAAACCGTATGATCGATAATCTTAACAGATGCTGAGAAAGGTTTTGACAAAATTCAACACCGATTTATGATAAAAACCCTCCACAAAGTAGGCATAGAGGGAACTTACCTCAACATAATAAAGGCCATATATGACAAACCCACAGGCAACACTGTTCTCAATGGTGAAAAACTGAAACCATTTCCACTAAGATCAGGAATAAGACAAGGTTGCCCACTCTCACCACTATTATTCAACATAGTTTTGGAAGTTTTAGCCACAGCAATCATGGAAGAAAAAGAAATAAAAGCAATCCAAATCGGAAAAGAAGAAGTAAAGCTGTTAATGTTTGCAGATGACATGATACTATACATAGAGATTCCTAAAGACACTACTAGAAAACTACTAGAGCTAATCAATGAAATTGGTAAAGTAGCAGGATACAAAACTAATGCACAGAAATCTCTTGCATTCCTATACACCAATGATGAAAAATCTGAAAGAGAAACTATGGAAACACTCCCATTTACCACTGCAACAAAAAGAATAAAATACCTAGGAATAAACCTACCTAAGGAGACAAAACACCTGTATGCAGAAAACTATAAGACACTGATGAAAGAAATTAAAGATGATACAAACAGATGGAGAGATACACCATGTTCTTGGATTGGAAGAATCAACATTGTGAAAATGACTCTACTACCCAAAGCCATCTACAGATTCAGTGCAATCCCTATCAAACTACCACTGGCATTTTTCACAGAACTAGAACAAAAAATTTCACAATTTGTATGGAAACACAAAAGACCCCGAATAGCCAAAGCAATCTTTAGAAAGAAAAATGCAGCTGGAGGAATCAGGTTCCCTGACTTCAGACTATACTACAAAGCTACAGTAATCAAGACAGTATGGTACTGGCACAAAAACAGAAATATAGATCAATGGAACAGGATATATAGCCCAGAGATAAACCCACACACATATGGTCACCTTATCTTTGATAAAGGAGGCAAGAATATACGATGGAGAAAAGACATCCTCTTTAATAAGTGGTGCTGGAAAACTGGACAGCTACATGTAAAAGAATGAAATTAGAACACTCCCTAACACCATACACAAAAATAAGCTCAAAATGGATGAAAGACCTAAATGTAAGGCGAGATACTATAAAACTCTTAGAGGAAAACATAGGAAGAACACTCTATGACATAAATCACAGGAAGATCCTTTTTGACCCACCTCTTAGAGAAATGGAAATAAAAATAAACAAATGGGACCTAATGAAAGTTAAAAGCTTTTGCACAGCAAAGGAAACCATAAACAAGACGAAAAGACAACCCTCAGAATGGGAGATAATATTTGCAACTGACAAAGTATTAATCTCCAAAATTTACAAGCAGCTCATGAAGCTCAATATCGAAAAAACAAACAACCCAATCCAAAGATGGGCAGAAGACCTAAACAGACATTTCTCCAAAGAAGATATACAGATTGTCAACAAACACATGAAAGGACGCTCAACATCACTAATCATCAGAGAAATGCAAATCAAAACTACAATAAGGTATCACCTCACACCAGTCAGAAAGGCCATCATCAAGAAACCTACAAACAATAAAGGCTGGAGAGGGTGTGGAGTAAGGGAACCCTCTTGCACTGTTGGTGAGAATGTAAATTGATACGGCCACTACGGAGAACAGTATGGAGGTTCCTTAAAAAACTAAAAATAGAATGTTCAGAAGTAAGACAGAAAGAGAAAAACAAATACTGTATGCTAACACATATATATGGAATCAAAAAAAAAATGTTCTGAAGAACCTAGGGGCAGGACAGGAATAAAGACACAGCTGTAGAGAATGGACTTGAGGACATGGGGAGGGGGAAGCGTAAGCTGGGACGAAGTGAGAGAGTGGCATGAACATATATACACTACCAAATGTAAAACAGATAGCTAGTGGGAACAGCCGCATAGCACAAGGAGATCAGCTCGGTGCTTTGTGACCATCTAGAGGGGTGGGATAGGGAGAGTGGGAGGGAGACACAAGAGGAAGGAGATATGGGGATATATGTACAGCTGATTCACTTTGTTATGACACACCATTGTAAAGCAATTATATTGCAATAAAGATGTTTAAAAAAATGTAAGTATTACTAACTTCTCAGATGCTGTGAAAATGACATTTATTAAATTGCATAACTTTTAGAATAGTGCATGACAAAGAGTGCTCATAAAAGACAGTGATTGCTATTTATGTCCCCAGTGCTAAGCAGAATGGGTTTAAGATTTACCTGTGCTTAAGAAGCAACTGATATGCACTAGTGATAACTTGAAGGCAACTCAAAGGTGTTAATGGTAACTGAAGGACAGATGTACTTCTCTCTGAGCTGGTGCATGGATTGCCTTTTTTCTTGTTTTACCCAGATCTTCTATAAGTTGCCAGTTCCTCTATTTTCGAGAATATGCATTTCATTCTTCTCCCGACAAACCAGCAACTACTTATGTATACGGAATCCAGCAAATTGTTTGACAATACAGTTCTGACACCTTGTGATTACTAGTAATGCCCTTACCCTTGCAGTTCAACTCCTTGGAGTGGGGAAAATTTATAGTAGAACTTCACTTCTCATTTGTTTTCCTTCAAATTACACTGGGGAATAGCATACTCTTGGGGGTTAGTCTTCATGTATCTGCTAAGCTCAGCAATGACTAACAGCAATAGCTAGTTACTCAAATTTGTTTCAAGTAGGTAATGTAATAAATTGAAAGAGAGATGCAATGAGGCATCAGCATTAAATACGCAGAGAGTGCAAAATATTCCCCTAAGAAGCACCTTACTATGTCCTTCTCTGCCACTGCACAGCTCTCAAAACTGTCCAGTCTGATGCAGCACCTCATTTAACACTTACTTAGCTGGCTGTGGTTTGCTTTACTGTTCAATTATGGGAGGGTGGGAAGTGATGGTCTCAAGGACACTTCTGTTAAAATTTGTAAGAAATTATTATTACATTCAGAGAAACCCTATCCATTTTGTAACAGGGAAGAGCAAAATCTGACTCCATGTTAGATCTGTTTCTTTTATTTAACCTTTGCTTTTCATTGCTTTTGTTATTATAATCATACATAATGGCTTGCCTCAGGGCACCCTGCCCCTCTGCCTGAATGTTAAACTAAAGTGCCTTTGTTCAGCTCACAGGGAGACAATCTGACCCTTCCCACCTGTGAATGGCTGCAGAAAAGAGGAAATTAACAGATCCCCTCCCTGATGCTGGCCAAGCCCAACCAGAGATATTTTGCAAAACTAATGGCCTTTTTACTTTACTTCCTCACCTCCTCCCCTTTTCTGCCCTATAAAAGAAACTGGCATCCAGACCCCAATAAGATGTTTTTTGCAGACACTAGTCTGCCATCTTCTCGGTCTATCGGCTTTCTGAATAAAGTCACTATTCCTTGCCTCAACACCTTGTCTCCCAATTTATTGCCTTGTTGCATAGCCAGCAGAGCGAGCTTGGGCTCGATAACAATTCTGCACCAGAACTAAAGGTTCTTTTCCAATGTGGCATCCATAAGACACAGTCTATAAGGTGTGAGGGAAATTTGCACTGGATAAAGTACAGGCAGAGCATCAACTTAATAAGAACAATTTAGTTTAATAAGAACTCTTATACCTTCTTTTCCCTCCCTAAGTGACCATTTTTTTCAGAATGCAATACAGGACAATGCAACATAGTAGCTGTGCCACTTTTCACTTTATGTTAGTCATGTGAGTGATTACTTCATTTAAGTTATGCTCTTCCGTATATTCCATCTCATCTTATGTATATTCCATGACATTAACATCTCTATTTACCTTTCAAATCATCCCATTTGGCCCATAGTTAAGTCTAATGAATGTGAGGACAAATGACACTCCAGGAAGCTCTCAACATCAATTGGGCACTTACCTCCCATGCTTAGGCTGAGCTGAATTGGTTGTAGACCAGATTTGCCCATAATGAGAGCCCAAGGGATTGAAAAGCCAGCAAAGGGCTTTCTCTTCCCACACAATGTAGGGCCCTACTACCCTGGGGCTCACTAACATTTACAGGCTGTGTGACCTTGCCAAGTTACTTAACAAATGTGGCAGAGTCAGGTTGGCCATTCACTGAACCCATATCCTCTTCTTCCTGTGCCTATAGCTAGACTACATTTCCCAGCCAGCCTTGCAGTTACAGACCCTAACAGGATATGAACAAAAGTGATACGTGCGACCTCCATTACTACCTCCTATAAAAACCTCTCATGTGGGGCTTCCCTGGTGGCGCAGTGGTTGGGAGTCCACCTGCCAATGCGGGGGATGCAGGTTCCTGCCCCAGTCTGGGGGGATCCCGCATGCCGCGGGGCGGCTGGGCCTGTGGGCTATGGCCGCTGGGCCTGTGCGTCCGGAGCCTGTGCTCCACAGCGGGAGAGGCCGCAGCAGTGAGAGGCCCGTGTACCGCAAAAAAAAACAAAACAAAACCTCTCATGTGCATCCCTCCATGCCTTTCTCCTACTGCCAGTGTGATACATGTGAGACTACAATCTTGCAACTCAGATGTTAGGGGTTGGAGCACCATGAGATAGAATGAGGCTGAGTTCTTGATCCTCTGCGGTAGGAGAGCCATCTGCTGATGACCAAGCTTGTCTGAGACTTTATGTTAGGAACAAAATACTATTGTATTTATTTGTTACAGTATGTAGGGTTACCTTAACTAGTAAAACTCCTCTAAGCCCCAGCTTCCTCAGCTATAAAATGGGGATAGTCGTTGTGCCTTCTTCATAGGGTTTTTGTGAGGACCAAGTGAACTAATGCATATGTGCTCAACATACATGAAGGGTGAGGATGTTGACTGAATTAACCACTATGTGCCTCATACTTCTCATGTGTAGAAACAGGTACAGTAAAACCCACCACTCATAGTTCTGTAAGAGTTAGAAATCACACACACATACGTAGGCATGCACACATAATAAGGCATGGAACTTGACACCTATTTGTCACTCATTAAATAAATGCTTTTATTGTTACCTCTATAGAAATATAAACACTTACAATTTAGGAATCTTTCTACAATAAACTTTCAATGGTTATAGTTTGATATAGTGTAAACAAGTGTCCTGGATATGAATTTAGTGATGAAGTGACACTGAAGTAACTTTGATCCTCACGAACCCATGGGTACATCATGTAAAAATTCATTTTCTATTTAACTGGAAAGACAAAGCAGGGAGATCTCTTCCAGAAATCAGGACGATTGGTTTTTAAATCAGAGAAAATTAATTAAAATTTTAAATTAGAGAAACTTCTGAAGTGTGAAAACAGCTACCCTCATTAGGACATTCTGGAAAATGTAAAAGGTTCTCTATCCTCTGATCTGTAGGATTTATGTTGTCAGAGATCAAGCATTAAATAGATGGGGAGACGTATTTATAGTGTCCCCCTTTGCAATTTACAAAATGATGATGATAAAACCAATTAACTTATGACTTTGATGCTTTTTATAAAGCTAGAGAGGCTGAAAAGGATGGAAAAAGTCGCTTCCCTCAACAAGGCTGGGAGGGAGGAGGAGGAGTTCGATTGTTTGGGGTCTGAATAGGTATGAGTAATGGAAAAAAACGTGATGTCACAAATTTTCTATCAATAAAAACACACACATAAAACAAAAAAAGCCAAGTACTTTTGCGTCTCAATGCACAATTCTAGTGCTTACCTCATAACAATGTACAGATCCAACAAAAACTTTTCCAATATCCAGCAACTCAAAGTTGAAGTGGATCTTTGGTCCCATTCCTTCCCCTTTGATTCGCAGGGGCAGACGGATCTCTCGGCCTGTAAAAACAATTCAGACTTTATTACCCTCAGTGATGCTTTATTACCCCAGATTACCCACAACCTCTTATTAATGTAAGCAGTCAAGATTATTGCAACAACTCCCTACAATGGACTGAGGGAGTGTAATTTAACCAATGCTGAAGATTTAGCTTATCTTTAAGAAACAAGAATACTGGTTAGTTTCTTAACTTTAGGGAAAAGCTTATATTGCAATCTAGGCTGACATTTTAGCAGAAAAAAAACAATTAAAAAAATTTAACCCAATCTTAACTGTATCCTTAAGTTTTTTATAAAGGAAAATAATTTCTCTAAATCAGAGAAGAATGACATAAGATGAGCGCTGCCACGGGGCTCCAAGAGACCTTGTTCACACTGATCTTCCCTAGATTTAGGAAAAGCCAGGGCATTAAGGGATCTGAGTCTAGGAGTCTTACCTGACCCTCACTTTGCAGCTTCTTTCATACAGAGGAAATGGAATCCACTAAACAGTATCCTTTACTACACAGCCACAACGCACCCAGGGTCAATACAGAGCACAAGCCTTTAAAGTACTGACTGCTTTTGTCTCCCTTTTAAAATGGGGTATGTATCTGCATCTGATAATATGTGATCATTATAAAAATATTAAAAGGAAAGTAGAAATTTTATCATAATTCCACCACCCAAAGATAACTACTGTTAGCATTTTGGTGCCAATCCTTCCACATTTAATCATATTTAAGAATTGTTAATGTAAATGAGAGCATCTGCTATAAATTACATTTAGCCTGCTTTTTTTCACTTAACAATACATCTGGAACATTTTTACGTATCATCACCTAAAGATGTAGTAAATATTTTTAACCAGTCCTTCTTATTGGATATTTAAGTGGCTTCCAAATTTTCATTACAACAAATTACAATGTAATTAATATCCTTTAGTACATTTATGATCAATTTTCCTATGTTTTCTTTAAGCACTTTGAAGATACCATTCTATTGTTTCTTGTCTTCCACCATTTCTGTTGAGAGCTTAGTTTATAGTCTTATTGCTCATTTGAGATAATACATCTTTTCCTCTGACTGCATGAAGATTTTCCTTTTGTCTTTGTTTTTCAGCAGTTTTACTATAATGTTCCCAAGTGTGGTTTGCATTTATCCTTCTTAGGGTTTATTGAACTTTTTGAATCTGTGGATGAATGTATTTCATCAAATTTGGAAATTTTTTTAGTCATTATCTCTTCAAATATTGCTTATGCTCAATTTTCCCATTTCTTTATATATATATATATATAGTGTATATATATACACACACGCACATGTATATGAGCTTTTTACCACATTCCACTCAGTTCTTATGTTCTTTCCTGCATTTTGTCCCTATATGCTTTAGTGTAGCTATTTTCTTTGATTTATCTTATTTCCAGTTTACAAATTCTACCTCTAGGCATACCTAACAGGCTATTAAATTCATCTACTGAGTTCTTAATTTGTCATCATAACTTTTCCATGCTAGACTTCCTATTGGATTTTTTTGTAGTTTCCAGGTCTCTGCTCAATATTATCTTTAGTAAGAACATTTTAAAAAATCTGTGTCTGGAAATTCTATCACCTGGCTCTCTATGGGTTTGCTCCTATTGTTTATCTTGGTGTTCTATCAGACTGTGCTACCTCCTCATATACTTGGTTATTTCTGATTGAGTGCTGATCAGTGTATATAAAAAACTGTAGATTTAATTTGAAACACTAAGATGTTATCTTCTTCCAGGTTCTGGCTGGTGACTAGGGGATATTAGTGATCCCAGATAACCTAATCTAACCATTGAAGATTCTGTGACGGAATTAAGCCCTGCAGCAAATCACTGGAGTGACTATTTTCTCAATTCTCCCAAGAAGGGTGTGTAGCTAGTACTATCCTACATATAGAAGAGAAGTTAATTCCTCATATATAAGAGATACCTTAGAACATTAGGGATTAAATACTCTTGGAACCCCAGTGGAGAACAGTCTTAATCAAATCTATGCTTGAAAAATGATCCAAAGCTGAGCTCTAGTTCTTATAAGGACTTACTTCTAGTCTTATTTCTAGTCCCCACTTTACTGGGTCCCACCCTCAAGCATGGGGGATTTCTAGGGCCCTTTCTCCTTGGGCATCCCATGAACTTCTATGTTTTCTTCCTTAACTCTGCTTAATTTTTCAGTCTCTGCAGTATCTCCCAAAAAGTCAGTGTCACTAAGGATAAAGAAGCCCCCCAAATCTGACTGTTTTGGTTTCTTTCTTCTCCTGGATCTTGGCCCCCAAATCCTTCACTGTCCTGGAAGCTCTCTTTTGCTTTCTAACGAGTTTAAAAAATATATTTTGTCTCGTTCTTTTATTCTTTTAGTTGCTCTGTGTGTGTGTGTGTGTGTGTGTGTGTGTGTGTGTGTGTGTATGAGAGAGAGAGAGAGAGAGAGAGAGAGAGAGAGAAAGGGAGTTAAATTACCCAGCCCACCACTATAGGAAGTAGAATGCCAGAACAAAAGGATATACATTTGACAGTTTGATAGCTATGGCCATATTGTCTTCTAGAATGGTTGTACTAATTTACACAAAAACATCAACAGTTTTAATGGTTTCTGTCTTTCCATGTTCTCCCTCAAAAATCAATACTCGAAAATATTTGATAATTTAATAGGTTTTCCTTAAATTTGCACCACTAAAATTTCAAGTTATTTAGGGAAAAATTGTGTATTTGCTCTGTGTGTAACATTTTGAACATTCAAAATTATTTTGATGCTCTGTTAGATGTAATTTTCAGTATTAGAGCAAATACATTTTGAACAACCAAGTGATATTATTGGTTGTTATTAATAATATTAATTTATTATCATCATAATAATGCCTTGTGACATTTTATGTTCCACTGTCTTCTATTGCTATTCAGCGTCTGTATCTTTAATGCTTCCTCTCCATGACTGTCCTTTTAAAGACAAGAATACTTGTCTCTGGGTCCCTTCTAGTGCTTGGCAACACAGTGGTCATTAGGCAAGTATTGCTTTGATTACAAGAAACAAGAGCAATCTTAGCAATATCTGGAAACAGCTCATTTATTCAAAGGGTTCTCCCAATCCATGTGATCCCTGGGAAAGAAGTTCCTCTAAAGATCAGTGTTGGTTTGACAACACTCTAGAGCATCAGTAAAATTCTCAGAGAGCCCAAACCTTATCAACCTACTCCATTATTTTAGAGTTTTAATCTTCAAACCTGTTTTGAAGGCAATGATTTGTACTCCTTGGTCAAGAGAAAAGTATTCTGACAGAGATCCAACTTTCAGAACGGCAAAGGAAGAGAACTGCAAATACATTGTGGAATAAACTGCAAGACTATTTATAACTGTCAGGCTTAAAGCTTTCCCAATCTGTTATCTTGACTGCCTTCCTTAATAAAAAAAAAAAAAGAGAGAAAAGGAGATGTGTTGTACAAAAGCAGTGAGCCAATGTTTCTTTGGGAATTATTAATTACTTCAAAGGAGACTTTCTTATTTGTAGCTAGCCATTTCCCTAACCCAGGACAGAATAGGAGTAAAGTAATACCCAGGCTTGTGTTTGTAAGAGTTAGTCTAAATTTTAGTGTTACATTACAAATGCTATGTTTCCACAAAATTTTTGAAGCAGGGATTTTGGCAAAAGGCAGCAAGATGGACAAGCTTGAAAGAACTAGTAAGCTCTAAGGTCAGATTCCTTATTAGAAAAGCAAAATATTAAAATGTTTTTAAAATAGGGAAGCTTCTCATCTATGATTACAGTGTCCTGGTTTCACACATGAGAAGCAGGGAGATGTACTATAGAACCCCTTTCACAGCCCTAAAATCTGTGAATGCAATAGATCATATTGCATTAAATACCAGAAAATGTAACCATGGGCTTTCAAAAACTTGCCATCTAAGATATATATATTAGATGTTCAATATGATACTTGAGCTCCATTCCTGTGCAGTAAGACAAGAAAAAGGGGGGGAGGATGTATAAATAGGAAGAACAAATGGTCATAATTCACAGATTTTATGACTACCTACCTGAAAAATCCTAAAGAACCTATAAATACTTTTTAAAATTAATAAGATAAAGAATGATGGTTACCAAATCAAATACAAAAGTCAACTGCATTTCTATACACAGCAAGTCAAAAAATTAATTTTCAAGATATTAATTTTACAATAGCAACAAAAATATAAAGTACCTATAAGTAAATCTAACAAAATATACTTAAGACTTTCAAGGAACAAACTGTAAAACTTTACTGAAAGATATTAGGAAAGATCTAAATAAATGGAGAACTAGGTTATGTTCTTGAAATGGGAGACTCAATATTATAAAATTGTCAATTTTCCTCAAACTGATCTATATAATTTTAATGCTCTACTAAACAAAATGCCAGCAGGTAAAATTTGGAGGAATTTGATGGTTCATTATAAAATTTAAGTGTAAAATCAAAGGGCCAGTAACAACCAAGACGTTACTAAAGAAAAATAAACTGAGGGGACTTGCCCTTTCATATATTAAAGTCTGTTGTAAATCTATTGTAATTATGATAGTGTGGTCTTGGGGCAGAAAGTGCAAAATGACTAAGGAAACAGAATACAGAACTCAGAATAAATGCACACATATGCAGATTTGACTTATGACAGAGCAGGTGTTGAAAATCAGTACAGAAAGGTGGACCACACAGTATAAAGAGCTAAAACAACTGGGCGCCCACATAGGATCTGTGGTAGGCTGAATAATGGCCCCCAAAGATATCCACATCCTAATTCCTGTAACCTATAAGTATTATTTCATATGGCAAAAAAGGTGAATATTATATGACAAAAGACGTGATTAAGTTAAGAATTTTTAGTTGGGGATATTATGCTGGATTATCTTGACTACCGTAGCTTAGAAGTTGTCTTGAAATCAGGTCATAGTAGTCTTCCAATTTTGTTCTTCTATTCCAAAGTTGTTTGGATTATTCTAAACTCTTTGCATTTCCATATGAATTTTAGAATGAGCTTGTCAATTTCTACCAAGAAAAAGCTGTTTGGATTTTTATTGGAATTGTATTGAATCTAAAGATGAATTTTGGGGGGAAATGACATCTTAATATTTAATTTACCCACCTATTAACAAGGTACAGTTCTCCATTTATTTAGGTTTTTAATTTCTCTCAGCAATGTGGTTTTTTTTTTCTTTTTTTTTTTCAGTACACGGGCCTCTCACTGTTGTGGCCTCTCCCGTTGCGGAGCACAGGCTCCGGACGCGCAGGCCCAGCGGCCATGGCTCACGGGCCCAGCCGCTCCGCGGCACATGGGATCTTCCCGGACTGGGGCACGAACCCGTGTCCCCTGCATCGGCAGGCAGACTCTCAACCACTGTGCCACCAGGGAAGCCCTCTCAGCAATGTTTTATAGTTTTCAGTGTACAGGTCTTCCACAACTTTTGTCAAATTTATCTTTAAGTAGTTCACATTTCTTAATGTTATTGTATTATAAGTAATATTGCTTTTTAAAAATTCAATTTCCATTGTTCATTGTCTAGAAACATAACTGATTTCTCTCTATATAAATCTTGTATCCTGCAACCTTGTTACACACTTAATTTTCAGTCCTTGTCAAAATATTCTTTAGCACTATCTCCACAGATTTTAATTCAAAAAACATAGGTGAAACCCAAGAACCTACATTTTTAATGAGCAGCCAGAGTGACTCTATGCAGATTCTCTAAGGATATTACCTCAAGAAAGATATGAACATTGTTAACTATATTAACTTCCGACAACAGGGCAGGGTAAGCTGACTCAACACATCCTTCCACTTCAAATACAAAAAAATTATTAAAAGTATGACAAACATATAGTTTTAATACTTATCCAAGCCCAAAAGAAAGAAAGGAAAACACCAGGGGCTAGAAATAAAAAGGGAACTCAGAGATTTTTAAAGTACATACAGCCTTATGGTCTAATGGCTTCAGTTTAAACACCCTCATAGAAATAGGGCATATGGCTTTGTTCCTATCTGGGAATGAGGAACTGAACTTCGATCCCTGCATAAATTTAGGACCTTGGAAAGGATGCCTCTTTCCAAAAAGGAAACTAGAAAAATTCTACCTATTGGTCTAAGGGAGCAGTGATGAAGCTTGTCCTCTACCTTGCAATCTGAATAGGGGGAAAAGGCCCCTATGAGAAATCCAAGTCCCATGTATAGGTATGGGATCCAAATTTATATTATATTATAGGTGAAAGAATCAGAAGCTGTGAAAATAAAAGTTGTAAAGTCTTGAAGAAATAAAAAATTGTTCTGAAGGAACACCTCCATGAATCCAGTACCCATACTGTCTTAGTCTGTTTGGGTTGCTGTAATAAAATACCACAGACTGGGTGGCTTAAACAACAAACATTTATTTCTCACAGTTCTGGAGGCCGGGAAGTCCAAGATCAAGGTGCTGGCAGATCCAATGTCTGGTGAGAGCCCTCTTCCTGCTTCACAGATGCTGTCTTCTCACTCACATGGAAGAATGGGCAATGGAGCTTTCCGGGGTCTCTTTTATAAAGGGCACTAACCACATTCATGAACGCTCTGCCCTCTACCTAATCACCTCCAAAGTTCCCACCTCCAAATACCATCACATTGAGTATTATGTTTCAAAATATGAATTTTGGGGCAAGGGGGCAGGGCCACAAACATTCATTCCATAGCACATCCTAAAGATGAGCTAACAACACAAACATTTCAAGCCATCTGAAGAATCAACATGAGGAAAATCAGTGGTTACCGAAAACATGCAAATTAGTACCCCAAGAGCTTGAGATAATAGAATAGTCTTAAATAAACTCTAACATAGCATTCTCAAAATCTTTAAAGAGGTAAATGAAGAAAGAGAAACCATTTGAAGGAGACAAAAATGAAAGTATTAAAACCAAACAGAATTTCTAAAACTGAAAAATCAAGTTGATGAAATAAAAACTGAATAAATATACCAGAGTAGAAATAGCTGAAGAATTAGTCAACTAGAAGAAAGATCTTGGAAAAAAAAAAAACCCAGAATGTATCATACAGAGATGAAGAAATCAAAAATATATTAGGAGAAGTTAAAAGACTCTGCAATTCCATGGGAAAGACATATATCTAAAAGAATTTACAGAAGGAAAAAATTGAGATGAGATGAAAATAACACTGAAGAGATAATTGCTGAGAATTTTCCAGAATCGATTAAAGGTTCTTAAATTAAAAAAGCATATCAAGTAGGATAAAGGCAAATCCATCTCAGTGAAACTGTAGAACATCAAAGCATAAAGTAATTCTTAATATCAATCTGACAGAAAGACAGATAACCTAAAGAAATTAAAATTAAGACTGCAGTAGATTTCTCATCTCAACAATTCAGTCCATTGTTCACGCTATGAGGAAGCAAGCAGCCACATGGAGAGGCCACTGATAGGTTCCAGCAAACAGAACCTGCTGAGGTCCCTGCCAACAGCCAGGATCAAATGCCAGATATATAGATGGATGAGCTAAAAAATGAAATCAGCTTCGACCTTCAAGCGTGTCCAGCTGTCTTCATGTGGAGCAAAGAGAGCTGTCCTTGCTGAATCCTGAATCACAGATCTGTGCAAAATAAGTGATTGCTCGTTGTTTGAAGCCACTAAATTTAGGATGGTTTGTTATGCATCAAAAGATAAACAGAACAAAGTGACTTAAGCAAATTAGGGTTTTTATTTTGCTCACATAGGATATATTAGGACCTTGGAAAGGATGCCTCTTTCTAAAAAGGAAACTAGAAAAATTCTACCTATTGGTCTAAGGGAGCAGTGAAGAAGCTTGTCCTCTACCTTGCAATCTGAATAGGGGGAAAAGGCCCCTATGAGAAATCCAAGTCCCATGTATAGGTATGGGATCCAAATTTATATTATATTATAGGAAATGGGAAATAATATATATTATGGGAAATAAGGATTTGGGGGGGGGTAGGATTTAGGGGATTAGGACATGCTGCTGCTGCTGCTGCTGCTGATGGTTGAAAAGAAAAATAAATATTGATTTGATGGCTACTTTCTCTTCATGTTCATAAACCATACATACAACTGTATTTACTATAGGTTTTAATGTTTTAATATATGGTGGAGCTAGTCCTCCCACAGTATTCTTGTTGAATTTTCTAGGCAACCCTACTTTCATTTATTTCTTCCATAAGAATTTTAGAATCCACCCAATTAAAAAAAACAACCTTACTGATATTACCACTGGGATTACATTGCATTTACAGGGAGAATTGACCTATTTATAATATTGATTTTCCTGACCAAAAACATGGGCGTTTCTATTTGTTCAAGTTTTCCTAAATTTGGGTATGTATAAAAGACACTGGTATATTATTCCCTGTATTTTTCTTTATGTTTGAAATATTTGATAACTGAAAATGCAATTTAAAGTAAATATAATCTAAAGTAGTTGATCCAGAAAATAATTTCTCATTCATAGGACTAAGATACTTTATATTA
The DNA here is from genome assembly GCF_039906515.1 of Pseudorca crassidens. Classification (NCBI taxonomy): domain Eukaryota; kingdom Metazoa; phylum Chordata; class Mammalia; order Artiodactyla; family Delphinidae; genus Pseudorca; species Pseudorca crassidens. Next base: position 48,783,021 of record NC_090315.1, on the reverse strand, counting down.
TTATCAGGTTGCAATCTGATGAGTTTTGAGAAAGACAGCTTATAAATATGTAGAGTATTACTCACTTATTACTCTGAAAATCCAAAAATGTTTTTAATGATTGGGGTGATTTAGCTTTTCCTTTCCTAAATCTCCATTCTTTAGTTTAATTAGGATTAAACTCAAAAGCCTCAAATTGTGCTAAAAACTCAGATGTTTCTCTTATGATGCACAGAATGAAAATGGACAATAAGGTTCATATTAATTGGGTCTTTAAAGGAAGCGGGTATGTCTGGAGTCATTTCCAACATGCTGCTTTTCTGCATTTGACTCTGAAGCACCCATTAACGAGGTTATCTAGCAATATATTTCACAATTGAAATCAGAAAGTGTTACTTCCTTTGAAGTTCCCATATGGTGATCCAAACCAAATATGTGTAGTTTCCCTTTGAGTTTCATTTTTTTTAAAGGCAATCTTCATGATTAAATCAGGTGTTTACACATTCCATTGTTAAGTCAAGATACATGAAAGATCAGTTTTGAGACCTAGATCAAACTATCAGCAAGTCTTTATAAATATCTAACATACAGGTTTAACTACTTCTAAGGAAATATGAAAATTTTAAATGAAGAAACAAATTCAGTTTCAGATTAACTGAAAAGATTTTAATGATGTTGTATTTGCCATATTCATGTCTGAGCAGATCACTCCCCTGCTTAGAGCCCTTCAGTGATTCCTTACTCACTCTGGGTGAAGGCTGAGGTTCTTAGTCGGGCAGACAAGGGCAGCCCTCCAAGAACTGGTTCCCACCTACTACACCAGCCTCCAGCTTCATTTCCTGCCCCCGCCTGTCCCCTCCCAAGTTTCTCTGTCTCTCTCTGTTTCACACCCCAGGAACTTGCAGTTATTTGTCATTTCATGCTCATGGTATATTTTTACATAGTATTTCTCTATGTGTTTTCACAAGTGTTTCCCTGCTTCTTGTGCCCAGCCCCTCCTTTTTTTCACTTGACTAACATATATTTCAAGACTAAGCTGTGTGTCCTGTATTCTTTTCAACTATTATCATTCATTCACTGTATGGCATTACGTAACTGTTGATTTATGTGTCAGTTTCTCCCCACTCAATTCTATGCCTTTCTGAGGGCAATTCTATGCCTTTCTGTGCATCTCTGTACTCATGGTGCCTAGATATAAAAGCTTTCAAAAGAAGAAAAGGTTGTAGGAGATGTGGGTTAAATTTCATGCATCCCGAGCGGCCTCCCCAAAACCAATGACACTGGCCTTCCCTGCTACTTCCTGTCTCTGAACATACATTCACACAATGGAACACTATACAACAATGAAAATGAAATGCAACTAGAGCTACAAGCAACAACGTGGATGAGACACGCAGATTGATTCCAATTATGTACATTCCAAAGGCAGGCAGTACTAAATTGTAATGTTTAGTTATACACACATGGGAGTATAAGCTATAAATGAAAGCAAGGAAATAATGATCATGAAGGATAGAATGGTGATTATCTCAGGGAGAGGTTGGGGTGAAGGGAGTGTGATTGGGAAGGAATACACAGGGGGGCTTATTGAGGCTGGAATTATTCTATTATTGATCTTGGTGGCAATTACATAATGCCTGCCTATAATTATTTGTTATACTGTACATGTGTGTGTATTAGTTCCCCATTGCTGCTAGAACAAATTACCACAAACGTAGTGGCTTAACATACAAACTTACTATCTTAAAAGTTCTAGAGGTCCAAATCCAAAATGGGTCTCACTGGGCTAAAATCAAGGTGTTGGCAGGGCTGCGTTCCTTTCTGGATGGTCTAGGAGAAAATCCATTTTCTTGCCTTTTCCTTTCCTAGAGGCTGCTTGAATTCTTTGGCCCTCTAGCTTCAAAGCCAGAAATGGCTGGTGGAGTCTTTCTCATAAGGCATCATTCCGACACTGAGACTGATCCTTCTGCCTCCCTCTTGAACATTTAAGGACCCTTGTGATTATTATTGAGCCACCCAGGACATTGTCCTTATCTTAAGGTAAGCTCATTAGTAACCTAAATTCCATTTTCTGCCCTAATTCCCCTTTGCCATGCAATGTAACATATACACAGTAACATATCCACAGATGCTGGGGACATGGACATCTTGGGGAGGCCATTACTCTGCCTACCACAGCACACGTTATGTACATTTCTGAATCTGTGTTCTATTTCTCAGTGACAAAAGGTGAGAAGTCAAACTGTGGTATGTAAATACAAAGAATTCCTATACAACCATGAAAAAGAATGGCCCCTTTTTATTTAGCGTTATGGAATAATCTCTAAGAAATATTTAAAAAGCAGTGTTAGAACTACTGTGTAAAGTATGCTGTCATTTATGTAAAATGGTATGAGGAAAAGCATATCTATATGTATTTGCTTTTATATGCTCAAAGCATATAGGAAAACAAAAGCAAAGCAAAACAAAACGAGGGAAGGAGCTTTTCTATTTGCCTACGAAGTATTTCTTAGTGGCCTAAAACCAGGAGGTTTTACCAACCTTTGAAGATAATAGTAAGGAATCAGCACCAGCCCTTGAAAAGACACAGAATTGCACAGAATTTACAGGGAAGACAATATGGAATTACTATGTAAACAAAACCCTTCCCTGGCAATCCTATCTTTTAATAAACCACTAACAAAATAAAGAAGAATGTCATGGAGATGGAAAATTACACCGTTCAGTTTACCCAGGATGTGAATTCTGTGGCAGAATTCAGAATTGCAAAGGAAACAATAGATAAATGCAATTAGTTATGTAATGTTTGGGAACCTCCTGGAGAGCAGCCAGCCCCCTGGAATATGGCCAAGCACAACATCCCAGGGAAGCCATTGTTGGGAGGGAGGTCCCAGCTCCTGTGATGTGGGGGCCACTGGACCATTTCCAGCCTATGTCTGAACACTGATATACCAACATTTCCTCCAGATCCATTAAGAAGTCCAGGGAAGGGGCTTCCCTGGTGGCGCAGTGGTTAAGAATCTGCCTGCCAGTGCAGGGGACACAGGTTTGAGCCCTGGTCCAGGAAAATCCCACATGCCATGGAGCAACTAAGCCCATGCACCACAACTACTGAGCCTGCGCTCTAGAGCCTGCGAGCCACAACTACTGAGCCCATGTACCACAACTACTGAAGCCCGTGCACCTAGAGCCCGTGCTCTGCAACAAGAGAAGCCACCACAATGAGAAGCCTGCGCACAGCAACGAAGAGTAGCCCCCGCTCACCTCAACTACAGAAAGCCCACACACAGCAACGAAGACCCAACATAGCCAAAAATAAATATAAATAAAATAAATAAATTTATTTAAAAAAAAAAAAAAAAGAAGTCCGGGCTAGATGATGCTGGTCTGAAGTGTGAAAACAGACCTGTCAATCCAGAAACTCCTAGTCCATTCTTCATTCATTCTAGGGCCAGCTTGAGAATCTAGCATCCATGGGCAAGGGAGAGAGCAGATCAAACTAGGATTCATTCACTCATTCCTTAATTTTTTTCATTTATTTTCTCATTCATTTAATGAGTATTTATTGAATGGCTTTATCTTCCTAGTGCTAACAGCTTAAGACATAGAGTATGATTTCAACATATAAATTTTTAAAACAGGTAAAACTACACTATTTTGCTTAGGGATGAATACATAGGTGGTAAAATTATATATGAAAACAAGAAAATGACTATCATAAAAGTCAAGGTGATGGTTACATCCAGGGAAGGTGCAGGAAATATCATCAGGAAGGGATACATACCTGGGGTGGGTGGAGGGTGGCAGAGTCTTGGGTTAAGCAGCCCCCTGTAGACTGCCTGACTCCTTTACACAAAGAGAAAAGTAACTGCACAGATATGGACTGAAAACAGTCCATAGATATGGACTGAAAACAAGATATTGCAGAATAGTGGAATTTTTGCACTTGGGGATACTAATGATTGTGTACTCTTATTACTCTCCCCCCAAGTTTAAAATCACCACGGTTATATTCCTGGGAGACCTACACATTAAACAGCAGAAGTAAGTAGCACTAGCTACCCTGAAAATTAAACTCATTTTCTTATTCTTATATACAAACAGATAACCACAGACCAGAAGACATTGGAAGTAACCCTATGAATGCATACCTGCTACCCTGGATTTTTCTGACTAATAAATGTCAGTAATTCTCTGGGCATCCTTATTTAATTGCTTTAAATGGCATTTAATATTATTTATTATTCATGTTTGAGGATTAAAATCTTGTTGTTTGACAACAGACAATCAATCCTGTAGGTCTAACTTTGGAATGTTAAGATTTCCGGAAGAATAAAATGAAAAGAAAAAAAAAAGAAAGAAAAAGGAGGGAAGTATGTAAAAAAAAAATTTCCCAGAGCTGGAAGGGACACATGAGTAACCAGACTCAAATGGCCCATAGAAAGCTGAAGAAAACGAACTAGGAAAACTCACTCTTGGACACAGCTTCATGACATTTCAGACCCCAAGTACAAAAAAAGGAAAAAAACGAAAACAAAAACCCTAGAAAAGATGAGAGAGAAATACAAGGCCACCTATAAAGGAAGGAGAATTGGGTGGCCTTCAAACTTCTGGATTTTTACAATAAAGTTGGCACTATGGCTTCGAAGTTCTGAGGAGAAATTATTTTGAACCTAGAATTCTACAGTCAGCTAAACTCTCAAGTTGGTATGGAGGCAGAATAAGACATTTTCCTGCAGGCAAGGGTCAAAGTTTCCCACCTAGATACACTTTTTCTGAGGAAGTTACTTGAGCAAAGTGAGAGTCAAAAGATATAATGGAACACACATGGAAATCAAAGAAAAATTCCTGGATAAAAACTGTGCAGGAGGTAACTGATCTAAATTAGAATAAAAAGCTGGTGGGCTCTGAGGAAATGTCTTCAAGGAGAAGAAGAACATGAATTCTGAAATTAGATAGGAATAAAGAAATGAAGAATTAGAAACCACAGGGGGGAAAAATACCAAAAGCTGTACAAAAGAGTCAAGTCAATTATGAAGTAAGCTAAAACAAGGTATAGTTAAGTGGTGGACAGTAAAGAAAGAGAATCTACAAGATACAGACCTTAAGGACATTCTTTGAGTGTCTAAGGGTCAGAACAGTCAACCAACAGAATATAAAATGTAATCTCAGAATACAATTTGACCCTTCAGTGTATAAAATTTATGTAGACAAAATAGAAGACTTGAATGTGGTTATCAACCATGACAACACAAAGCAGAATAACTCACAGAAGAGGGAGAAATAGGGTTAACTGCAGTGGGCAGGTTAGGGGTTCCAATATCTTTATACATCCAGAGATACTGTAGAGCTGATGGATCCAAAAATATAGTTTTAAGTATATAAATAAAAGTTATTTAAGGCTATAAATAAAACTCATAAAATAAAATAAATATAATAAAAATAATTGGGTTGCCAGGGGCTAAGGTGGGGGATAGAATTGCCTGTAAAGGGGCATGAGGAAATGTTATGGGGTGATGGAGATATTCTACACTTGCTTTTGGTGGTGGTTACATCCCTGTTTAGGTTTGACAAAGTTCACAGAACTGTACACCAAAAAAGGGTGAATTTCATTGCATGTAAATTATAAACCAATAAGCCCAGGAAGCGGTAGAGGAGACAGAGGTGAACTAAATCTTCATCTTTCATAATGAGGACTCAAAAGTAGTATATAAAATGGATAAATCAACAAATAGCCATACAAGCATAGAATCAGCAAGGGACATTACCACCACAAGAAACACGTAAAGGCACTTCTTGGAAGCAGTACTGGAGAAACAGACTGTTATTTAGCTTCATATTACTATATGCATGTTTTACTTATTTACTGGCATCAGCTTTTCTAAAAATTCTGAAACATTTTTAAAATACAGAAAAGCCTCCAGAGTAGTGCAAAGAACTTCTATACATCCTTTGCCCAATAATCCCCTTTGTAGCAAAGGATCCAATCCATGCTCACATGTTGCATCCAGATATCATGTCTCCCAGGTCTCCTTCAATCTGGAGCAGTTGTTCAGTCTTTTCTTCTTAAATTTTTTGATATTTTTTGAAGATTACAAGCCGGTCATCTCGTTTTGTCCTTCAATTTGGGTTAGTCTGATGCTTCCTTGTTATTAGACTCAAGTTAGGTATTTTGGTCCTAATATCATTGAAGACATGCTGTGTTTTCTTTGCATTCTAGCGGGTGATACACAATATTGATTTGCTCTATTTGCTGGTAGTAACTAAAATGACATCTACCAGGTCTGTTTAGTGTAAAGTTAATTTTCTCCTCTTTATGATTAGTAAGTATTTTGAGGGAGAATATTTTGAGACTATGTTAAAGCCTGTTCCACACCTCCCTTTCACCTATTAGTTTTTAAGCCATTGGTGATTTTCACCAGAATTGGTTATTACTATGATTGCCAAATGGCAAATTTTATTGAGTAGATTCATAGATTCCTGTTTATTCAATTGATTATAATCTATTAGTGTCATTATTTATTTTGATTCTCGACTTGTTCCAAATTTGGTCAGGGAGAGTCTCTTTGCCGGCTTCTGTGTCATTTTGACATATCTGTCTTTCTTTACACATTTCCTTATTTTCCAGCACAAAAGGATGTTCCAGGCTCATCTTGCTCTTTCTCTGCCTCAGTTCTAGAATCAATCAATTCTTCAAGGTTCCTTCTGAGTGGAGGGTGGGATTTAAAAACCAGCCTTCGGGTGCTAGCTGTGCTCATTGCTATTAGGGTCTCAAAGCTTCCATGACATCTCAATGAACATAGCTAGGAATTAAGCATATGTATGTACATACACATATACATATATTTATATTTATTTCTATATCCATGCATATCAGCAACCCTGAGTTCACAGTGATAACTCCAATTCCATTCCAATACCAAAGGGCTCATCTTAGGCTTCCTCCTTCCCATATTTGTATCTCCTCCCTTCGAGAGTGAAAAATACTGGCTCTTGTTATCCTCAATATATTTACTTTTTTGCTTAACTCCTCTATATGTATCCAACCTCCTGAAGCCATCAGGTTGTCACCCTACTAGTACACCCTCCTTGTGGCTCTGGCCACTGCCAGGCTGCCTTCCCATCTCACTTGGCATGCATTATTATGATAAAAACTTAAAAAGGAAAATATTAAGTAGCCAAATACTATAAAAAGAACAAAATATAACATTGTGATATAACACTGTGAGAATTGGTGTCAAGTAATATTCTTACTGCTCTAAAAATCAAAGGGTAACCCAGACCCATGGTTTCCCATCCCCACCCACCACACCACAATTGTAATGTACTTCAAAGTTTGATCTGTACTAGAAAGAAGTGTGACATGCCTAGCTTGACTCCATCATTCCCCTATTGATATCATACACTGCACATAGCCCGAACATTCTCTCTCTCTCTCTCTCTCTCTCTCTCTCACACACACACACACACACACACACACACACACACACACTTTATCACTTCATGCTCTAGGTACTTGGTAACCTGAGTTTACCACACGGAAGAAGTCTTTACCTGAAATGTCACAGTAAACAGTCTGCTGGTAGAGTTTGGCTTCCCGAGGGTTAAAGTACACAGTGATTTCAGCTGATGAATTGGGCCAGACATCACCTTCCTAAAAACGTGAAAGAATCATTAAAAAACAATATGATGGAGGGAATGCACTGCTTTTAAATGCTGTTGTTGTAACTCCAGGAAATTTGAAGGAAATATTTTGACAACAAATAAAAGAAAGCACAATTTTACCCAACAGATAGGAAATTTCTACTATTTGTTAAAAGGTGGTACAAGCTGGAAACAAGCTTCAAAGATCATTTCAGTGAGTTTATGAATATATAATTAGTTACTAAAGGAAACTAGGGTGTTTAGGGCATTTTTAAAATTTGTGGATTCAATTAACATTCATTTTATGCCACTGTGTGTCCAGCATTGGGCTTCAGAGAAGAAGAAAGGTATGGTCTAAGATTGCATGGAGCTCACACCTCAGAGAGATGATAAAAATGTACACAAATATCTTGAAATATACGTGATAAGTGCTGCGCCTTATCTATATAAGGTCCAGAAAGGCCACAGGGAAAGAAGTATCTAACTCACCTGATGGAAAAACCATTCCTAACTTTTGAGTGACAGCATAAGGAAATACTCTTATTCTGTGAAAACAGCAATGGCCCGAGGCAGAACAACGGCCAAATCAAACTCTGGTTCTGATCCAGTGTGATATTATTTCTCGTTTTAACTCAAACTACTCAAAAGTCACAATAAGAAAACCAAGTTTTGAAATTGTAATGCAACATACCACATATCAGAATCCCCTTGAGATATCTTTTGAAAAATATTTTTGTACTAACCATGTAACTTTTCAGGGCTGTAAAAGGAGATGCTATAGCACCTGCCCCAAAGAGTTTCCTACGGTCTGACGAGGGATCATGCAGGTCAAATGCTTTCTGACCCACATTCAGTACACAGTAAGAGCTCAGCAAATAACTGTTTGCTATGACTGATGTCATTCTTATGCCACTTGGAAAGACTAAGATGAAAGTATCAGAAAAATTAGGGGGAAAATGTGGTTTTTTCCTATGGTTTCTGTAAATAAGGCCAAGAACATCAGTGATAAGCACATCTAAAAATGTATAAATGGTCCTACCAACTGAATAGAAAACTAAGGAAAGGCAACTTGATAAATAATTAGGATCCAGTTTCAGACAGTCCCACATGCATGTTCTATTTCCAGTTTGGCTGGAAATGAACATAGTGCTGGAGTAAGGAATCAAGCAGAGAGCAAAGTGGTTTAAAATGCAGACGTCAAACAAGATGGGGAAAACAGAAAACTAGAGCCAATTTGGGTTTGCTTACGAAGGTAACAGCCTGGTGAGTGTGCTTCTCAGGCAACGTCGCCCTGCTTCAGAAGCATGAAGGGCACAGAGTCTCCAAGAAGCAGCAGTGAGGGGGACTTCCCTGGTGGCCCAGTGGTTAAGACTCTGCACTCCCAATGCAGGGGGCCTGGGTTCGATCCCTGGTCAGGACACTAGATCCCACATGCTGCAATGAAGATCCCGCACGTGGCAACAAAGATCCTGTGTGCCGCAGCTAAGACTTGGCACGGCCAAATAAATAAATAAATAAATAAATAAATAAATAAATAAATAAAAGAAGTAGCAGTGAGGGCTGTGGGTGTCATGTGGGTCCCAGGAGCTCTCACTTCCACATCAGCCCACTAGCATGAAGGCTCCATGAGGGTGGGTGCTGCTCTATCTCCAGCACCTAAACCAGAAGTGGCTCATAGTAAGTGTTCAACGTATTTATTGAATCATTCGTATCACTCAGTTTGCACACTGTGTAGTTATTGGTAAATGCCTATTCATCTTTGCAGTCTACTTCTGCCATTTTCTCCTCAACTGGAACCACAAAAGTCATACAATTTTAGAGCTGACATGGACTTCTGAGATCATTCAGGGCATAGGGAAGTCCTAAGCACTTTTGCTTATCTGCACATTTCACCGTGGCGCTTTTCCAAACCTTGAAATGGGTATCTGTTTTATTCTGATAAACAGCGGCTACCTGGCCCATTTTGATTTGTGGGGGTTTTTAGTGATATGGAGTGCTATGAACACTCGTGGCCAGAATGAGCAGAGAGGCCAGGCAGAAAAAGTGGCTCATCCATTCACTGGTGTATCAGTGGGTAGTCCATCTCAGAATGTCTAAAGACCTGGCCTTACTCCTAACCCATGAGACAAATGTATTCCCCTGCTGGGTTTAGGCTCTGCTTTGTTTAGAAGTGTAGAATGGACACAGCTAACCTGTTCCTATCCAAACTGACCACTGGGGCCATCTTGGATCCCTACAAATCCTCTGCTAGAAAAGTCTCACCAGAGTGGTAAGAAATGCCCCAAAAAGGATATGCTGGGAATCAGATAAGCTCGGTACATGTGTGAAAATTCAAGGGCCTTATGGTTTGAGCTGGGCCAGACCACTTTCAAACACAAGAAAATTCAGGGTCCATGTGCATACAAGAAGGCCACAAACTTAAGTTCTATCCCAGAAGCACTCTTGCACATCCCATCATCAAAGAAGTCTGATTATCAGACTGGTGGGTTGGAAAATGGTGGGACAGACATGCTACAGAGAAGCAACCAGAACCTCCAAGAGGAGGGAGCAGTGGATCCAGGAGCGGACTGTCTGATACGGAGTCCCCTGGAGGCTGAGAAGCCCTTCCTCCACGGGGTTCTTCAGACTGGGAGAATGGGACCGTGGGTGCCGTGCTTTCTTATCCTGGGCTGCAGCTGTTTTGTTGTGCTTACGACGTAGTAATTTACGGCTTTTACTGAGCCCCTGGAGACAATTCAAGGACAAATCCTATGCTAAAACCTCTCCTGGGCTTGTATCAGGTAATGTGCATTAAGAGGGCTGAGTGTATCTACAAAAACAGAAGTGTGGTCATTCAGTTTCCTCCCACAGAGGGATGTTTTCAATATTAGGTCATTTGAAGTGAGCTAGGAACATGCAGAAGGACACTTTTATTTTTCAGTTGGGATTAAAATAAAAGTTAAAGAACTTCAATTTCTTTACAGCAAAAACTCACTATAGCATTTGCTACCAAATCAGAGAGAGCAAACTCCAGTAACAGGCAACCAGCCTAACATGACCCCACTGCTACTTATATATCTTTGATACATTTCATATTACTTTTCCCACACTTCTGAAGTTAACTTCCATGTCATCTATGTCTCTGAAAATAATTTTTCTTTCTTTATTGCTCAGTTCTAAAGTTTCTTTCTGAAAGCCAAAACATTCAGAATGTTCCCTACTGGCTCTGACATCAATATCCTTTCCTCCCGGTCCTGTGAAACCAGCCTCATCGTACAGAACCCCCTGCTGTTCTGCTTTCCTTCCATATATGACTCCTTTCCCATCACTGTCCATTTTCCTGCTCCAGATGAGAGATGAGTCTGGAGAATATAATCTGTAAATGACCATTATCTTGTTTGTTGAAAATAATTGTCCAAATGGCCTTCACTTTTACTGTAATTACCTTCCTTCTTGGTCTTAATGTTTCGTTTTTCCCTCAGACCCATGACTGCCTTTCACTTATTAATCAAGTGACCTGCTAGAAGGAATCAACTTTAAATTTTCAGGTCTAAAGTTAATTCCCATGTTTGCAGTTTTTGCCCCAATATTAAATATTTCTGGAAATGGAATTTCTGGAACACGAATAACCAAGTGACTCGACAGGTACAGTTCTGAGACTTTCTGAAAGCTGTCTATGAACATGTCACCACTGGTTCATGACAGGTCATTAATACTATCATGAGAAAGGTGTCTATTAAAATGATCTCCTTTAAAATTATATGGGCAATGATTAAAGAGGCTCTTTAAAAATTCTCTATTGAAAATCTTTAAATAAAAATAAAATATTTTAAAAATCACCTTTCTTCCCCCCCCCCAACCTATTACCCATCTCCTTCCTTCCTTCCAATGAAGAATTATTTCCGAAAATTTTGCAAAATCAAAACCCAAAGTGCAAGAACAGAGGGTTATGTACACATTTAATTTACTTGGTTTATCTGGAAAGTAGTTTACAACATGACTCAAGGCCTAAATTTATCATATAAAATAGCTGCATTTTAATTCCCAACTTACACTTAGAAGAGTAATCTAAACGTCTGCCCACTCAAATGTTATACTTTCCGATCATACTTTCTAATCTGACAAGAGATTAGACACAATACAAGACTGAACTGTATATAACTCCAAACTATAATATTTGCAGCCATTAACTGAGAGCTCATGTTCCCAGCACTGTGTTAAAATGCTGATATACATTATCTAGTTCAATCTTTACAACCTTGTGAAGTAGTACTATCCCCATTTTAAAGATGAGAAAACCAAGGCAAGGGGAAGTTAAGTATCTCACCCAAGGCCACATCAATAGTAAGTGGCAGAGCTGGGATTCTATAATACTTTTTTCTTTAACTTCCTGAACCCTACTGCAATTATAACAAAATGTCAGGTCTCACCTTTCTCATATTGTTTTTAAAAAATGCCAGGAGAAATTTAAAAACACTATAACCGACAATCAGGCTTCATTGAAGCCAGCATGACCTGGTGTTCCTGTCTAGTGAACATAGTAGGACACTCTTCATACTCAAACATTCAGGTAACTTGGAAGGTGACTCACAGGAAGTTCTTGTGGATGATACAGTCAACACTGGAGGATCTTTATCAAGCTATCCTGGTGGGGTAGGGTACAGCCAGCTCAGAACAAGCTCAGTGAATAATGACTTCAAGAGCAGCTATAATGTGTAATGAGTTCTATCATGTTCCACCAAAATGGAAACATTCTTGACTATATAATCAAATATCTTCAGCTATCTTATCATATTTAAGAAAAATTTAAAGAATTTCTCTTGGGAAATAAAAACATCCTCTTAAAGTCAAATTTCTATCAATCAATAAGAGAAAAAAATAAAAGCACTGATTAGAAGCTATAATCTGTGTCACTACCCACAATTCTCTTGTAGCACCTTTCCGATCAATGGGAGGCTCTCTATTGTCACTTGGGGCAAAGAGAAGTGTCTCAAAGAGACACAGGGAAAAAACAGAAGCTAAAAAACTGAAGGTAAACTATCCTAATTATCATGGAGAGAAAAGATTGAATTGGCACATGACATGCAAGGAGATTTTTCTCGTCCAGTATATCTCCTAGGACTAGAAACTGTGAATTTAGTAAAGTTTTGATTCTTAACATAATGACCAGAAAAGTTTCTAAGAGAGGGGTTTAAGATTTGGCCATCTGTCAGAGAAAGTTTCACAAAAGGTGTGTTCTATCTGGGGTGAGATACTCCAACCCATGTATGGTGAAAATTCCAGTGGAGTTTTGCAGAGCTGAGGTAGTTGTGCATGAATGATGCTCATGCCTTTCTCTGGAAGACAGCAGACATGCGTTTCTTCCAACAACGAAGGGTCTTAATTTATTTAATAAGCCATAAGGAACCTTGCTGTTTCTAAGACTTCCCTAGGCCTCCCTCCACCTCCAATGGTTCTCTAATCTGAGCACAAAGATCTGAGAGGACAAACAATAATAAAGAGAGGGTGAAGAATGGGAAAACCACACAGACAGAAGAGCCGTGACTTGTCAAGGACAGTCTGCTCTCAGCAGATCCCTGTCCTCCTTTCTCCTTTCCAGTGTCCTTTTCCAAGGAGTCAGCGCCCACATGTTTGCAATGTGACTCACGACTAATGGTACAAGAAGTGGAAGGGGGTTGCAGTAAAAAGCTAGATCTTTCCTCTTTGGTAGCCATCTGGGCTCCCACCCAACCTGGTTCTGCTGAGCTCACATGCTATGCCGATTTGGGAAAAATAAATTAATTTGAGCTGTGCTTTCGAAGTCTGAATTGCTGAACCACATGTTTTCCGCAGGCTTAGGTGATGACAAAGCATAGTTTACTGTTACTTACATGGTAATAAAGAAATTATCAAGTTTCTCTCCCTTTTTAAGCCTTAGTTACATTAAGCTGAAGCTTCCCTAGGGATTCTGGATAAAGGAGCAGAAATGTCTTCCCTGCTCACTGATGTCAGTCAGCCAATCATTTAGGGCCAGTTTGGCCAAAGATCTTTAAATTCTCAGACCCTTATTTCTGAGAAAATATCAAGTGTTCAACATTCAGAAAATTGCTGCATCTTAAAAGTGTGACCTGAGCCAGCAGTACCAGAGTTCAGAAACAAGGCTAGCACAACTGTGCTGTGATTTCTCAGAGGACTCCTAGATGCCCATGGAAACCGAAAGCTTAATTCTCTCTTTTTGCCCTGTAATATTCTTCTGCCTCTCAATTCTCACGATTGTGTTTTTTATCTCTGACTCTCTCTCACTCAGGGCACCCAAGAGACCTAAGCAGAGGAAATAACAGAATGAGACTGTCAAAATTCTGTACAGCCAAAGTCCATCTAGTAAAATAGAATATTGTATTTCTGAAGGTAGTCAATTCCACTTGTTTTTCTGGAAGGCACAAAACATGGCTAATAGACTAAATTTCACAATTCTTTTCCAAAGGGGGAAGAAAACTATATGGATGCAAGTGGCTTGAGAAATGATCAGTATTCTGTAGAACGTACTACCTTCCCTAGGTCAGGAATAAATGGGAAATTTTAGGTTAATTACATTAATATTTCAAGACATTATCAAAAGAATGGACATGAGGAACTTGATAAAAATGGTAGTAATACAGCACATGCTTTAATGACTAGAACAACAATTATGGTTACTATTAAAATATCAATAAACTACCAAGTAAAAAAAATTCCTTCCAGCCCATTTTCTTGTATCTGCCCAGGAATGCCTTCTCGCTGGGTCTTTGCCCACCCACTTCATCTTCAATGAACATGTCTGGGGTCTCTCAAAAGACAAACTCCCACTTCTGCACTCTGTGACCACATCAGTACCAAAGATGCCCCAGCATAACTCCTCAAGGTTCTTCCAACAGACTCCATGGCAATGGTAGGCAATGAGCATGATGAGAAGACAGTGGAATTAACCAGTGGCCAAGTGGTGGTAGAACAGAGTAAGAACTTGAAGTTCTAGAGTTTTGGATCAGACATTCCTACAGCATTGAGTCAAACTACTTCTCACATGATCACATAAATAAAATGTGATTTAAATTCAAACCCATCACCACTTTTTGACAATTTAAGGACAGTGATCTCTTAATCTTGAATCTACTTGCTTTAAATTGAAAGAGCCTCTAAAATAGGAACAGCGTTCCCATAAAACACTCAATACACAGAGAACACAATAAGGGCTAAACTAAACTTTGTTTTGGCTGACGCATTTAAAGAACCAGATATATAGACATAGGTCTGAGAATATAAGCATATCATTTCTTACTTCCTTTCAGACCCTAAGGTAACATGGGGTTTTTTTTGTTTTTGTTTACTTTTTAAGTTTACCTCAGTTGAAGACAATACCCTTCCTGGTGGACACAGAGGCTGAAGGGCCCATCAGAAAGCAAGGTAGTCTCTAAACCCCTGCATCAACCTTCAATTTTATTTTTATTGTTTGAACAGGACGTCAATTAGAGATTGACTGTTAGATCAGTAGGTGGCACTGCTAGGTTTTAATCATCTCTGCTTCTACTATGAACTCAGCTCATATCAAGAAGCTAATCAAAAGGAATCACATCCTAATAAAAAAACTAATCGATGATGCATAGCTCAACTGTCAGAAATTAAATAGTGGCTATTTGGTGTAACTGATCTTCTATGTGAGCAAGATTCAGAAGATCCTTCAGTAGAAAATGGTGATGAACAAGGTATAATAGGGTAGAAAGACATGTAGGATAGGCTGGCGAGTTCTCAGCTGTCTGGTTCTCCTCTTGGCCATCCTTCTCTGTGAATTCACAGCCTCTCCTCTCTTTGCAGGGCCTCTAAAAATGAGCACCTGGGGGCTGTCCTGGGCCCACGGCAAGTTTCCTTCTTTGCTCTGCTCTTAAAATTTCCATCCGCTTTTCACGCCTTCCATGAAGACCTCTAAAGGATACTCACCTCCAGTCCTGATTCCCATCCCACAAGTACTGCAATCCCAAAATTATTTGGACATCTAGTGTCATCTCAAATTCAACATGTTCAGAAACAAAATCATCATCATTAATTGATTTCCATTTGTTCGTTCGTTCCTTCCTTCCTTCAGCCACGCATTAATTGGTACTGTGCTAGGCCTGGGATACAGATAAAGATAAGGCACTCCTTGATGTTGACAATCTCGGAGTCTGTTCTCAAACTGGAGAATCATAACCTACCAGCTAAAAAGGATCAACATGCCCGAATATCCTTATTTTGTGTAAAAGGCAACTGATGCCAAAGGAGACCAAACTGCTTGTTTAAGGTCACACTCGCCATTGGCAAAGCTAGGAGTTAAACCCAGGACTCCTGACTTGCTAGTTCCTATCAAAGACATCATAATTCTCCCAGTCATGCTAGTTCAGATCTGAGAAGACATATGATTCCTCACCATGTCTCACCATCAACGGCCAGTCAGTCAAAAAGCACTCTAGTGTCTTTCCTTTGAGCGTCTCTCACATCTGCCATTTCCTTTGCTTTCCGACCATCACCAGGCTGTTCCAGGTCAGTGTCACCCTCACACGTTACCCTCCACTTGCCTGCAGAGATGTTCAGTTTCCCTGACCCTCGCTGCACTAGTGAATTTCCCCTGCCTGACCTGCACTACCCATCCCACCCTCTAGCCATCCTCTTCCAATTTGATCCACAAGCTGATGCTATGATAATCTTTCTAAGACACCCCGAACACATCCTGTTCCTGATCCAAACCTTACAGTGAGTCTCAGATACCCTCAGCACCAGTGACCAAACTAGGATCCACACAACACTGACTCCGGTGGATACTGTGTGGGAAAAGGGGTCTCTCATCCTGGGGAAATACTGTTTGCACTTTTCCCTTTGAGAGTCACCTTCTCTTGAACCAGTATTTCCCAAACTTATTTGAGCACAAAATTCCCCTTGGCAAGGAACACACACTACCACCCCTCAGATCCAGTATTTACAGAAAACATAATGTGGGAGACAGTCGGCTATAGTGTAACGGGTTGCCAGGGCAGCCCAGATATGCCAACTCTCCTTCTCAATCTCACTTCTTATATTCTCCATGACCACCTGCTCCAGAAAAATCCATCATTTCATTGTTGTTTAATATGCTATGAACCTATTATTAGAAGTTTCCCTTTTCTTTGTTTTCAAAATTTCTCCAGTTGGAAACATCCTTCTTCTTCTTTTCTATTTAATTAAGTCTTACCCTTCCTCCAACATTCAGTTCAGATCTCATCTCTTCTATAAACCCTTTCCCAACTCTATCATCCAAAAATACTACAGAATTTATTTACCTGTATCATAAAACCAAAATCTCAATAGTGGAAAATACCCATAGTTCACATTAGAGTCAAGAAGCTAATGAAATTACAGAATTTTCCCATCAAATACCTTCAAAACTAATTTACAAGGTAAGATTATGTTACACTCACAAGAACTGTATTTCTATAAAACTATCAGGATCTTTAAGTAGGAAAAAAGGAAATTAAAGATCAATAAATATATCAGTATAACTGACACTGAGTTCTGTTATTCTGACCAGAAAAACACTACGGATAACACTAGGAAAAATTCATGCCTTCATTTTTCATTTTGCAAAAATGATCAAGAATCAGCTAATGAATACTATCATGAGAAGAAAACCTGAATACTGTACAGAAAAGACAAAATTATTACAGATGCCATAAACATCACTTAGGTACTAAGCAAATATTATCCCCTTCCTGGGTATTTTTTTCACATAATATAAATGAAATTAGTCTCATTTATTTAAAAAGGTATCATTTCTGTGTATCATTATTCTATAAAATGTTTTTCTTCCTAATAGTGAAAAAATGCCTTGTGATAAGAATGCCCAATTCAGTTCCTATCTAGAATTCAAAAGGAATCATATTAAGTGCCACATTTTAACACATATATCTGCAGCAAGAAGCTCTGGGTTTCGTGCATGAGGAGAAGAAAATCTGAGGTAAGCCCAGTCTTCCTACTTCTGAATTTGAAATATACAAGCCTTACCTGCAGGCCTCCCACCTCCTTCTCACCACCAATGTTTGCCATCCCAGAGTCACCCACTCCCAGAATGCTATGAGAAAAGGACAGCAGTCATCAGTCTGGATTCTCCGTACCAGCTAGAAAGAATCTTGGACTGCCTACACTCTGGACCTTACCAGCCATGTCTAAGATTGCCATGACTGACTGCTCCTCCCTGCCTCTGCCTCACTCAGCAACTTACTTGCTTGGACTTGTCATGCCTTCCTGATCTTTTCAGCATCTTTGGGCATGACCTACTTTTATCGGTGCATGTCCTGTCCTTCCAAGACTATATGCTCACCTTGATTTAACCTCTTTCTGGGCTAACTCATTATATATGAAGATCCCTTTGATCAATTGAGCCCTGGATAGTCTTCTGACAGGAGAGAAGATTCAGCCTCAACCCACATCTCCAACCTTGTTTCCCTACATGAACCCTTTACTTCAAGCAAATTGATCCACTAATGGAACCTTGAATGAACCATGCCATGCACACCCCCAATTTTGTTTGCCAAAAGTTCCATCCTGCAAGACCCAGTTCAAGGCTCTGCTCTCAAAAAGCCTACTCTAACTTCTTAGCCTATGATAATCACCTCAGCCTCTGAACTAGTGTCCTGATTGTCTGTCTTTACCTGTGATTCACACAGCAAGTCCCACTAAATATTAGTTCCAAAGGATATCTCCAAGGGGAAGGCTCCCTCTTAAGAGATTTATAATGCTCATTATCATATGAAAGACTTTTATAAGTCTAACAGCAAATAAACCTGTCAAGCAATATTGAACCCAGTGTTTCTCAAACTTATTTAGCCATGGACTCCCTTTTCTATGTTATATACTGTAATAATTTGGAAGTACAGACATAAGGAAAACTGGTACGTACAGGTCAATGGCACGCCTCACAAGTGACTTTTTATTCTAATGTGTCCTTCTGCCCATGTCTTCTCTCCAACAGGTTTGAATGGCAGCTCTAACTAGCTGTGGGTTTTCTCAACTCCTATTGCTGTCTTTACCCTCACAGCACTCTATGCTTGCTAAGTTTAAGGTAATGTACAGTGCCTAGCAGATAGTAAACACAGCAGATGCTGGTTTCTTTCATTTTGAGGCAGTGGGGCAGAGGGGTCAGGAGTTTGGTCTGTGAAAGAAGCACATAAATATATAAAGCAAATATTAACAGACATAAAGGGAAGAATTTACAATAATATGATAATAGTAGGGGACTTTAACACCTCACTTATATCAATGAACAAATCATCCAGACAGAAAATCAATAAAGAAACTGTGACCTTAACTGACACATCAGACCAGCTGGACTTAATAGATACCTACAGGACATTCCACTCAAAAACAGCAGAATACACATTCTTTTCAAGTGCACATGGAACATTGTCCAGAATAAATCACATGCTAGGCCACAAAACAAGTCTCAACAAATTTAAGAGACAGAAATTATATCAAGCATCCTGTCCAACTGCAACAGTATGAAATTAGAAATCAATCACAGGAAGAAAAACGGGTAAAACACAAACACATGGAGACTAAACAAAATGCTATTAAAAATCAATGGATCAAAGAAGAAATCAAAAAGGAAAGCAAAAATACACCAAAATGAATGACAATAAAAGCACAACTTTCCAAAATCTATGGGACACAGCAAAAGCAGTTCTAAAAGGGACATTTACAGCGATACAGTCCTACCTCAAGAAACAAGAAAAATTTCAAGTAAACAACATAACCTGCTATCTAAAGGAATTAGAAAAACAACGAAGCCCAAAATCAGCAGAAGGAAGGAAATAATAAATATAAGAGAGGAAGTAAATAAAATAGAGACCAAAAAAAGAAAAAAACCCAATAGAAAAGATCAGTGAAACCAAGATAAATAAAACTGATAAGCCTTTAGCCAGGCTCACTAAGAGAAAAAGAGACAGAACCCAAATAAACAAAATAAGAAATGAAAGAGGAGAAATTACAACTGATATCGCAGAAATACAAACAATCATAAGAGAATATTATGAATGGTCATATGCCAACAAATTGGACAACCTAGAAGAAATGGATAAATTCCCAGAAACACACGATCTTCCAAGACTGAATCAGGAAAAAATAGATAATCTGAATGTACCAATTACTAGTATTGAAATTGAATTAGTAATCAAAAAACGTCTAAGAGAAAAAAGTCCCGGACTGCCCAGCTTCACAGGGGAATTCTACCAAACACATAAAGAAGAGTTAATACTTATCCTTCTCAAACTATTGCAAAAAATTGAACAGGAGGGAACACTCTCAAACTCATTCTATGAGTCCATTTCCCTGATACCAAAACCAAACAAAGGTACTACCAAAAAAAGAGAAGATTACAGGCCAGTATCTCTGATGGATACAGATGCAAAAATCCTCAACAAAATATTAGCAAGCCAAATTCAACAATATATAAAAAGGATCATACATAATGATCAAGTGGGATTTATTCCAGGGATGCAGGGATGGTTCAATATACACAAATCAATTGCTGTGATATGCCACATTAACAAAACAAATGGTAAAAATCATATGATCATCTCTCAATAGATGCAGAAAAAGCATTCAACAAAATTCAATACCCATTCATGATAAAACTCTCAACCAAGTTGGTATAAAGGGAACATACGCCAACATAATAAAGGCCATTTACAATAAATATACAGCTAATATAATACTCAGTGGTGAAAAGCTAAAAGCTATTTCTCTAAAATCAGGAACAAGACAAGACTCTTGACAATTCTATTTAACATACTATTGGAAGTCCTAGCCACAGCAATCATACAAGAAGAGGAAACAAAAGCATCTAAATTGGAAGGGAAAATTGAAACTGTCAGTATTTGCAGATGACATGATACTATATAGAGAGAACCATAAAGTCTCCAACAAAAAACTACTAGAGCTAATAAATGAACTCAGTAATGTTGCAGAATATAAGACTAATATGCAGAAACCTGTAGATTTTCTACACACTAATAATGAACTATTAGAAAGAGAAAGCAAGAAAACAATCCCATTTACAATTGCATTAAAAAGAATAAAATACCTAGGAAAACTTAACCAATGAGTTGAAAGACCTGTGCTCTGAAAACTATAAGACACTGATGAATGAAATAGAAAATGAAACAAATAACTGGAAAGATATCCCGCATTCATGGATTGGAAGAATTAATACTGTTAAAATGTCCATACTACCCAAAACAATCTACAGATTTAATATAATCCCTATCGAAATACCCATGACATTTTTCAAAGAACTAGAACGAGTAAACCTAAAATTTGTATGGGACCACAAAAGACCCCCTAAAAGCCAAAGCAATCTTGAGAAAAAAGAACAAAGCTGGAGGTATCAGGCTCCCTGACCTCAGACTATACTACAAAGCTACAGTAATCAAAAGAGTGTGATACTGGTACAAAAGCAGACACATAGATCAATTGAACAGAATACACAGCCCAGAAATAAACCCACACACATACGGTCAATTAATCTATGACAAAGGAGGCAAAAATATACAATGGGGGAAAGACAGTCTCTTCAATAAGTGGTGCTGGGAAAACTGGACAGCTACACGTAAAAGAGTGAAACTAAAAGACTTCCTTACACCATGTAAACTCAAAATGAATTAGAGACCTAAAGGTAAGACCGGAAACCATAAAACTCCTAGAAGAGAACATAGGGAGAACACTCTTTGACATAAATCATAGCAATATTTTTTTTTAATCTGTCTCCTAAGGCAAAAGAAATAAAAGCAAAAAATAAACAAATGGGACCTAATGAAACTTAAAAGCTTTTGCATAGCAAAGGAAACCATTAACAAAATGAAAAGACAACCTACTGAATGAAGAAAACATTTGCAAATGGCATGACAGATAAGGAGTTAATATCCAAAATACAAAAACAACTCACAGAACTCAATATCAAAAAAAAAATCTGATTAAAAATGGGCAGAAAGGGCTTCCCTGGTGGTGCAGTGGTTGAGAGTCCGCCTGCTGAGGCAGCGGACACAGGTTTGTGCCCCGGTCTGGGAAGATCCCACATGCCGTGGAGTGGCTAGGCCCGTGAGCCATGGCGGCTGGGCCTGCGTGCCCGGAGACTGTGCTCTGCAATGGCAGAGGCCACAACAGTGAGAGGCCCGCGTATTGCAAAAAAAAAAAAAATGGGCAGAAGATCTGAACAGACATTTTTCCAAAGAACACATACAGATGGCTAACAGGCACATGAAAAGATGCTCATCATCACTAATTATTAGAGAAATGCAAAGCAAAAAATAAAAAAACAATGAGATATCACCTCACACCTGTCAGAATGGCTATCATCACAAAGCCTACATGTTACAAATGTTAGAGAGGATGTGGAGAAAAGGAAACCCTTGTACATTGTTGGTGGAAATATAAATTGAAGCTGCCACTATGGAAAACAGTATGGAGGTTCCTCAGAACCCTAAAAATAGAACTACTGTATGATCCAGCAATTCCACTCCTGGGTACATAATCCGAAAAAAAGGAAAACACTAATTCGAAAAGATACTTGCACCTCAATGTTCATAGCAGCATTATTTACAATAGCCAAGATATGGAAGCAACCCAAATGTCCATGAATAGATGAACAGATAAAGAAGATGTGATACACACACACACACACACACACACACACACAAAATGAAATATTACTTTGCCATAAAAAAGAATGAAATTCTGCCATGTGCAACAAGTGTATGAACCTAGAGAGCATTATGCTTAGTGAAATAGGTCAGATGGAGAAAGACAAATACTATATGTTATTATCTAAAAGACAAAACAAACAAATGTATACAGCAAAACAGAAACAGACCCATAGATATAGAAAACAAACTAGTGTATACCAATGGGAAGAGAGAAGGGGGAGGGGCAAGATAGGGTTATGAAATTAAGAGATACAAACTACTATGTATAAAAAAGATAAGCAACAAGGATATATTGTATAGCACAGGGGATAACAGTCATTATTTTGTAATAACTTTAAATGGAGTATAATCTATAAAAATATCAAACCACTATGTTGTACACCTAAAAAAAAAAGTTTCATCTGTGGAATCAGACAGATCCTGTTCTAACTCTGGCTCAGGTCTCACTAGATAGACATTGAGGTCAAGGACTATGTCTGTTTTGTTCATTGATGCCTGGTACATACGCAGTGCCTGGTACAGAACATGCACTCAATAACTATTTATTGAGCGAATTAAGGACAAAGCAGTTTTCAACCCGAGTGATTTTGCCCACCAGAGGACATCTGACATCTGGACAGAGTTTGGGTTGTCACAACTAGCATCCGATGGGTAAAAGTCAGGGCTGCTATTAAATATGCTACAATGTACAGGACAAAGAATTATCCAGCCCCAAATGTCAATAGTGCAGAGGTTGAGAAACCCTGCTCTACAGTGAGGCTAATCAGGGATAAATTTCTAACTACTGACACTAATCGTTTGGGCTCGAGTAAGTTATCAAATTTCTCTAAGTCTTAATTTCCTCATCTGTAGAATGGGGGACTGATTAAAACTGATAATATATATACAAACAAGATAAAGTATGTAATATATATGAAGTGTTTAACAGTGACTGGTACATATAAAGTGTGACCTATAAATGTAACCTCTGAGTGTTCTTACTATTAATCTTCATTCACTGTCTCATAACGACAATGAGGCTCCTCAGATGGACTCTTTATGCTCTTGGAACTCACCCTATCAATCTCAGAGAGAGTAATCCCATCAAATTAAGCCCTGCATCCCCACTACATTTACTGTAAGGTCAGACTGTATTTATGTGCTTACCAGAGGCTCAACACTGAAAATGTTATTCGAGAAGAGCATGCTATCTGCCTGAACCAGCTTTCTCTGATTCTCAAAGGTGTGGGACAGAAAGGAAAGACACTGTTGTAGTGAAGGATCAGTAATGCACTCCTCAAGAAACCCGTCGATCTCATTCTTTTCCTCTTTGGTAAGATCATCACAGACCCTAAAAAAAAGCAAGAAACGTGAGATTCATTTTGATACTCCCATGAACAACATTGTAAAGGGCTCCCCACCAGCCCATCCTCTTGGGAATAGTTTCACCCATGACCTTGGGGTGGTCCTTCCTTGCCCTGAATCTACAATATACCAGCTGAGTGACCTTGTATTTTAACCTCTCAAGAACCTCAGCTTGCTTCCTTCAAGAAGCACTCCCAGGCTTCCTGTCCTACTCAATGCCCATTTGCTTACTCCTGAGCCCTTAGTATATTTGGACAAATATTTTCTTTTAGGTAATTGTGTTTTCCAGGCTGCTTTTTCAATATTTAACATATACCCTGCCTCTCACACTTTAAGTGCAATTTTATTTCTTCTACACTTGCTTAGCTTGAATTCCTTCCTAGCTGTTATTACCTAGAGAACAGAAGCTGGAGCCAGCAAGGCCTAGAGCTTTTTTTGTTTTTGTTTTTTTAATTAATTAATTAATTTTTGGCTGTATTGGGTCTTCGTTGCTGGGCACAGGCTTTCTCTAGTTGCAGCGAGTGGGGGCTACTCTTTGTAGCAGTGCATGGGTTTCTCATTGTGGTGGCATCTCTTGTTCTGGAGCACGGGTTCTAGGCGCACGGGCTTCAGTAGTTGTGGCATGCGGGCTCAGGAGTTGTGGCTCGTGGGCTCTAGAGCGCAGGCTCAGTAGTTGTGGCACACGGGCTTAGCTGCTCCGCGGCACGTGGGATCTTCCTGGACCAGGGCTGCATTGGCAGGTGGATTCTCAACCACTGCACCACCAGGGAAGTCCCAACGCCTAGGTTTTGTTACTGACTCTACTATCTATTTACTCACTCTGTGACTTCAGGAGTTACTTAAATCCTCTAAGCCTCAGTGCCTTCATCAATAAAATGGAAAGAACAGGAGCTCCTCCATCATAAAGATATGTTGAGAATTAAATGTGATCAAGGACCTGGTATAGTTCCTGGGACAAAACAGTTGCTCAATAAATGCCAGTTTTCTCCTTGTATCAACCGCAGGCAATTACCAAGCTGTCAAGCTTATAAAATGCTCAGACTACACCTGGAGACACGTCCTTTTTTTCTCTCTCTTTCTAGATCTTCATATCCCTTGTGATAAGTCAGAAAAGCAGCCTTCCCGACATTCTACTCGTTACTCAGGCTATGCTCACTTTACTCCTGGTGTCTGTTACTTCACCTGAACTTTGAAGACTGAATTTCATCTCCTCCCAGGATACATGACTATTTTCCCAGCATTTTACTGGTATTACCAGTGGTGAGAGATAAATTATTTAGTAATGTGAGTACTGACTGAGAGGCTAGGGTCACTGAATTCCAGTCCCAGCCCTATTTTCTAAATGACTTCACACAAACCACATGCTCAGCAATGTCAAATAACTCTTTTTTAAATAACTTTTGTGTTCAGGATCCTTTGGTCACATAGCATAAAGAAGTCAAAGAAATAGGTTCAGTATGTTCTGGTCCCAAGGAAGAAAGCATTCTGTGCTCCCTTTTTATTGCTAGATGGGAAGCAGTGTACAAGGTAGCCAGAGCAGCTGTCCTTTTATATTGCTGGGCAGGGCAGGGCAAATTAAAGACAGCTCAGTCCACAGAAAGAAAGGAAACCATGTATCCCTGCAAGTGGAATTTATTGATATCTATTCCTTAGGAATAAGTTCTCAAAAAAAACAATCATGGATGTAAATAAAGAGCAACAAAGAGGTTCATCAAAGTTCTAGCAATAATACTAAAAAAAGTGGGTAAATTCGATGTAACGGATTGAAGTATTGGTTAAATAAATAATGGGAGTCATATACATTACATTTACTTAGGGGGGTTAATGGAAATGGGGTGTGGGGATAAAATGCTTTATGTGGACCAAGGATGATAATGCTCTATGAATTGAGGAGTATGATTAACTCAGCCCTTACACCAGAAAACAAAAGAAGACAAAACAAAAATTCCCAAATGATGCTCTTCTCCCACGCTGTTGGGACTCCTGTATCAGTGACAGCTGTATAATGCATGGGGGGTGGACACCAGATGTCATCCTCTTTGCCCTCTATGCAGAATTAGAGCCAAGGCTGAGAGTCTAAGAAGGGAACGTGCAATACCACCTTAAGCTGGGCTGACTCCAACAAGGACTTCTATATACCTCAGTCTATTGTTTTGCTATCTTGTTGTGCTGATACTCATGGTCTCTTGAATTCAGAGATGGTTCTGTTTTACAGACGAAGAGACCTCTCATCAGAGAGTGTAATATCACACAACCTTCTCTTTCAGTAAAACCATGGATTTAACCCATTTTGCAAATCGTCTGCTAGCCCGAATACCCATCACCTTCAGGCAGCAGCTACATTCCAGCTAATGGACTATACTCAATGGGGAACCCTTGTGTCTCAAGTACAGTAGCATTGAACTAGTATTGCCCCTTATCTTGAGTTCCTAGAGACCTGCACCCTGCTCCTTTACAACACCCCTAAGAGGTGGTAACTGGATGCTGAGGAGATTAAAAACTAAGAACCTTGGCCATCATGGTTGGCAGAAATACTCCCATGTCCACACCTGGCAAGGAAAGGATGGAGCCATCCACCTTCAGATGGACTGTGTGACCCTGGACACACAACAACTCTGATGCCTGTTATAAAATGAGGACTAGAGGTCCTCTTCCTGTTTATCAGGTACCACTCAAGTCTTCAGATTCTTTTATGATTAGGAAAGGGAAGGGCTCCCCAACCACAACTGAGATTAAGTTGGAGCCTGGGTGGCAGGCTCAAAGCTCAAATAAAACTGATTTATTTAGAGAAACATGTCATTTCCAACACTGGAATGTTTTGGAACACATCTATGCTGATCACTTTGTGGGGGGGCTCCACTGAGGATTCTACAGTTCTTCCACAGAGCAGATCTAGAATTAGAGCAGTTGCTATTGAGACAATGGTCATAACCTTGATGGAGAAATAGGGAGCAGAAATCCTCAAACGCCCATGCCAAGTCTCTGAATATAATAAACTGTGATGAAAATGAGGATGAAAGAATCTTGTAGGATGTTTTATAATCCCTCAGGCCAAGACAGAAGAAGTAAGGAGGAAAGAATTCAGCACCAGTTTTTGAAGAGATTAATTTCTGCAACTCTCAGAAAAGTATCAGGAGAGACCTAAAAGATGATTTTTAAAGGTTCTTATATCTGATTCCTAAGGTTTAAAAAAAATGGAAAAAAATTTTAAGCCCAGAACTTCTTCCTAGGGGAAATAACATCTTCATT
Organism: Pseudorca crassidens; assembly: GCF_039906515.1. NCBI lineage: Eukaryota > Metazoa > Chordata > Mammalia > Artiodactyla > Delphinidae > Pseudorca > Pseudorca crassidens. The sequence continues at coordinate 48,756,109 of NC_090315.1, read as the reverse complement.
GTCAGAGTCTGGAGCTTGAGATTAGCCCGAGGCCCCCAAATCTGGACATGTGCCCTAAAGTTTGTACCAACGTGTTTTGGTAGGCAGAGAGGAAGTCATCCTTCCTAGAATGGAAAGTATAAACTGCCAGAAAGGAATAGGACTCAGTAGGGCTGAAATTCCCCCACTGGGAGAAGAGACGTCCAAGTCTTTGCTCAGGAACATCATCAAGATGCTGGAGAACAAGAAACCATGAAGAGGCATGGACATATATACACTACCAAACGTAAGGTAGATAGCTAGTGGGAAGCAGCCGCATAGCACAGGGAGATCAGCTCGGTGCTTTGTGACCGCCTGGAGGGGTGGGAGGGAGGGAGACGCAAGCGGGAAGAGATATGGGAATATATGTATATATATAACTGATTCATTTTGTTGTGAAGCTGAAACTAACATACCATTGTAAAGCAATTATACTCCAATAAAGATGTTAAAAAAAAAAAGTGAAGGGAAAAAAATAAAAATAAAAGAAAAGGAAAAAAAAAAAAAGAAACCATGATGGCTGGAATAGGGTCTTGAGGACATCCATAATACTAAAGCAATTAGAATTCTTGAAACCACCATGGAGCAACTTTCAGCCCCTGTAGCTGAATGCCTTGGGACGAGTTTTAAGCCATGTTATAACTGGAAAGCAGTGGGCAGGCTCTTGAGTCTCACTTAAAAATATACACTGACGTTTTAAAATCTTAGGTCATTTGGGTGCTGCAAAGGGAAACTTTAATCTCTCAAAGTATACATGAGCCCATTTAGATCATCTCTGTTCCAAGTTCAGGACAAATGTGGACCTTTCGCTCTGCACATTAACTACAGAGGCTGCTGAGGGAAGAGGAGAAAAGGAAGAGGTTGCTCACCATTAGGAGCAGGAGAGTCAAACATTAAAAAGATTATTCCAGGGATTCCTGCACTGGCCTTGCTGGGGAGCTCAAGAGAGAGTTTATACCATTAGCTAAAGAGCTCACTGCTGCTTCCCAGGGATGAGCAAACCTCTGCCCACAAGAAAGCTATCCAAGAACATTCTGCTTTATCTGCCACTGATGTGAGCCTAAGAGACAACCTAAGGGTTTGTGAGAGGGAGGAGGAGAGGGCCTACACCCACAGCAAGAGCACAGCCACCCACCAAAGGGGCAGCTATCCAAAGACAGGAACCAAATGTTCAGTAAAGAGCAAACCTCTTTCTTTGCTTTGCTTTCTGAGAGGATGGGCGTTTCATGGCTAGTTGCCTCCAGGACAAGAATCCATGGCTAATAATATGAAACTTGTGGCATGCTTGGGAATGTATCAAGAAACAAGAGAGGCATGGGAGAGAAGACACACCTGGTCAAATAAGAGATTAGGCATCTGGCCCTAAGAGAGGGGTAGGGAGAGGGCATGGAACAGAATATTCAATAGACTCTTCACTTAGATCAACCAATCCAGTTTGCAGGAACATGAGTTATGTCGCCGTGTGTCACCCACACACAGCAAGGTATTCTTATTTAGCCATCTGAAGTCACTCTTCAACTTCATTGTTTAAGGGAGGGGCATGATCCAAAATGATAAAATTGGGCTTCCAATTATGGTTATGAAAGTGCTCTTCAATATTGTTCCCTTGCTACAAAAAAACTGCTAGGGGAACTAATAGAAAGAGCAAAAGAGACAGTGAAAGAAAGACAATGCAAGAGAAAAGGAAGAATAAGACTCAAGGATAATATTAGAGATAGAGCCATGAGTGTTGGAGGAGGTGAAGTGGGGGGGGGGGCGAAAGTCCATCCACGTGTGTTTGAAATTATATTCTCTATACCTTAAGCATTTCTGATAGCAACTAGTTTGAATTTTTCCTGAGTTTCACTGTTGAAATTAACTTCTGTAAATATTTTTTGGACATAGGCGTGGCATCAATCACGTGCTATACATTTGGTCAAACACAAAGACATACTTGAAATTAAAGCTGGCTTTCCCTCTGATAGTATATACTCATCCTCCCCAAAAGATTATGCCCACAGCACAAGTAGGATGTTGAAACACTACTTTTATTGCTGTTTCTTTATTTGTACCTGCTCTCCTATCTTATCTTTAAACACGCCTGGATCATTCTGATTGTTGGTACATACGTGTCAGCTGAAGAATCAGGACAGATGAAACCGTGGATAAGTAGTCTCCTCTTACCTTTTTAAACTACTGGTATCTATACCATGAGGCAAAATGAAGTTTTTAGGCAGGAAAGGCTTTTCTTTTCTCACTTTTTAAAGATGGCACAGGGGCAATCTGGTGATTAAAGCTCATTGTCTGAATGATAAAGCTTCTGGTCCACTGTGTCCTATCACTGTCACAGCTCCTTCTGATTCAATTACGGACAGCACACTGGGGGATTTCTGCCTGGTTTCCCTAGACCTAAGACTTTTATTTTTATCACATACTAACTTGGTTTTAAACAAAGCTTTGAAGCTTCCCAGGGCTAATCTTTAATGAAAATGGAGAGGCAAATTAAAAAGGCTGAAATAAATTCCAATGAAAGCAGCAAAAGAGCTAATTCAGGGAGGATGGAAGAAGATAAAATTGCAAATGGAATTACAGTAATCAAGGACAGATTCAGTAAAAAGAAATATTCAAAATTTAACAGTGATGAGATTAATTAAAACAGTTTGGTTTTCCATTTTATTAATTTTCTCCACTGCCTGAAGTATCATTTGAAAAAGCAGCAGATTAAAGATAGCAACAAGAAATCACTATTAAATTATATGGTTAGCAGGGATTGAGAATGCTACTAAAACTGAAAATATAAAAGCCATTATATCTAAGCCCTCATTTTCCCCACTCTTCATATTTTCTGAAAGTACCTTTTCACTGAAGAAAAAAAATAAAAAGGCCACATTGATCCCAATCCAAAAGAGATTATTTTTAGAATCCCTATGAAAACTGATCGATCTAGTTAGGGTTATGGAAAGAAATAAAGACATATAGATTAGTTTTGAGAGAATAGTGAAGAATGATGTATTTGGTCTTTAAAATCCAGGAGTTTAGCTACTGATAAATTAAAACTGGGGTAAGATTAACTGAGGATGGACGATGTTGTGTTCCACATAGCTCAGCTCCAGTTCTTTAAATGAAAAAGGGAGCATTGTACACTGGACCCAAGTTATAATAAATTTGACACTGAGTGAGTTAGAAACCACAAAGGTCACAGAATTTTCATAACTAACTTTCATGTTCCCCCAAATTATACAAATAGCGTATAGATAGTGATTTTTCTTACAAACCTATACTTTTCTCGGTCTTCCTCTTCCTGTGTAGCAAATATCTTCCACTGGAAATGGGCAATGATGTTACTGCGGTTGTGAATAGTTAGAGTTCGGTGATTGGCCAGAGATAGGTAAGTTTTCTCAAGGATCAAGGAATTCTTGTCCAGCCTTATGTTCATGTCTATAGCAGCTCCATACAGAGATATAAACACTTTCTCACCTAGAAATTAACAAAGTATAAATACACTTTGAGATTTATTCTAGAACTATGCTACTAGGCTATTTTTCCCCCAAGGTGACATTAGGGAATATAGCACAAGCATTAGACATTTCATACTACCCCCACCCCCCCCAACATCAGTCAGAGATCAGACATGATCAGAAACCTGAAATGTTATGTTTGGTACAGTTATAGAGAAAAACTATCTTGCTTGGTTATTGTAAAAAATACATAAAATATGAATTGTTGTGGTGAGTGCTACCAGTCTTTTTCTTCTTTGTAGTAGTTTAAAATCCGACAACCTGACCATGGGGGCACCTGAGTTGTAGAATTATAACCATTAGCCTCATCTTTATTGCAAGCATGAGCTGGATTTCTTAAATTAACTGCACCCAGTACATCTGGGAAGAGCTGCTCAGCATGAGAGGATCTAAGTCCAAACAAAGGGGATCAGGAAGGAAGCATTAATAACTTCATTAATAGAAAATCAAATATTTAAAATGAACCACATCCCTAGGGAGGGCGGATGGGAGATGCTAAAGGGAGGGGATATAGGGATATATGCATAGATATAGCTGATTCACTTTGTTATACAGCAGAAACTAACACAACATTGTAAAGCAATTATACTCCAAAAAAGATGTTAAAAATAATAATAATAAATGACAGTTTAAACTCAAAGGAAAAAAAAAGGGAACCCACATTCCTAAACAACAGCAATTAAAACAAAACAACACTATCTCTGGATAGTGGTTACAAAGAAAGAAAAACACAGAAAGACAAAAGTTATGTTTAAATTTTTAAATGTTAAGAACACCTTTGTTCAGCATAGTAATTTAAGGCCTTGACTTCATTCAGGATGCACCAATTGCCTTGATTCTAGGTATATAAATGAGGCCCCTGGGACTTCCAAGAAGACACAAAGCTACAAACTATATTCTATCTGATCTCTGCAATGTCACAGCAGGTGCCTCAGTCTGACGTCAAAGTAGAAAAAGGAAATACTTAAATATCATCAATGTTCTGTTGATCTGTGCTGTTACCATTTTAATCAGAACCAGAAAGCCTAATCACTTGGACTTTATTTTTTAGCAAATATTTCTGCTATATTCATGACTATATGAACTGAGCACCACTTAGTAAATTGATAATCCTTTATACAGTACAAATGTTTTCTAGGCCCAATCACTTTGAACACAGCAACATCTTCCCCAAAGTTTAAATAAAAAGTAAGTATCTAGGGGACTTCCTGGTGGTGCAGTGGTTAAGAATCCACCTGCCAATGCAGAGGACACGGGTTCAAGCCCTGGTCTGTGAAGATCCCTCATGCCACGGAGCAACTAAGCCTGTGCACCACAACTACTGAGCCTGAGCTCTAGAGCCTGCGAGCCACAACTACTGAGCCCACGTGCCACAACTACTGAAGCCCGCATGCCTAGAGCCTGTGCTCCGCAACAAGAGAAGCCACCGCAATGAGAAGCCTGCTCGCAGCAATGAAGAATAAGCCCCGCTTTCCGCAACTAGAGAAAGCCCGTGCCCAGCAATGAAAACCCAATGCAGCCAATAAATAAATAAATATATTTTTTTAAAAAGTAAGTATCTAGGCATTTTAAATTTTTATTAAAAAATATGTACATGAAGTAAAAACTTTAAGTACTATAAGAGCATATACCATGAAAAGAAAACATCTTCCTCTCCTTCACTCAATCCCAGGCCTGCTTTTTAGAGTTAAGAATTGTTAATATTTTCATGTACTTCCTTCCCAAATAAAGGTATGCACTCTTGTCAACTTTTAAGCTTTCTGATGAGTTAAATTTAACAGTCTGATGAGTGAAAACTTGCTGCTTTAATTTGCATACTCTTAATTATAGATGATGTTAAACATTTTTTCATGTATTAATTGATTTTATACACACACACACGTGTGTGTGTTATATCGTTCTTTGATCATTCATCAAAGAAGCTATCATTCGTGTGGGGTCAAGAGAGATAGAAATCAAAGCCCTAAGCCTACCAACCAAAGGGGGAGGTTAAGGCAAAAAAAGGGATGTCCCCACAACAAGCTGATCCTCAAAGGACTGTGCCCTCAAAATGAGGGTAAATGGGAAGTAGACTAGCCCTAGTTCAGAGTTAAATATTATGCTGGCATTACCTAAGTCTTTCAGAGAACTTTGCACCTTGAATTTGGTGGTCATGGACTAGTTTTGCCTTCAGAAACCTGGAAGAAGGAACCCACTTCTCTTTGGAGTAAGGTACCTCCATCCAAAGTTTCAAATTGTTCAACATTTTTTTAAAAAAGCCAAACATAACCAGGCATGCAAAGAAACAAAACTCCATATGCTAGAACCTGCATATACAAGAAAAATAGAAGCAGACCCACAAAGAATCAGATACTAGAACCAACTATGCTTAGTAGTCGAAAGAAACAAAGGATGCACTTGAAGCTCTATCCAAGGAATAGGAAATTTTAAAAAGATCTAGAAAATCTGAAAAAGAGCTACACTCTAGGCTCTAATAGAAATAAAACAACTTAAATTTTTAAAAACTCTAAGAATATACTCAATAAGATAATGTTATCAATTTTCTGAAAAAATAGTGAAACGGTTCAGAAAATACAAAAGTCAATATGAAGAATTAAAAATAAATGGAAATGCAAAATGAATGGGTAAAAGATGAGGCAGATTAAGTGAGAAGGTGTAGAAGTGTTTAACTGAAAGCTCAGAAGAAAAGGAAAGAGATAATGAAGCAAAGACAATATTTCAAGAGATGATGGTTAAGAGTTTTCTAGGATTGATTAATGACATCAGTTTACAATTCAAAAAGTGCAATGAACATCAACTGGGATAAATGAAAAGAAATTCATACATAAACATATTGCAATGAAACTAAAGAAAATCAAAGACAAAGAGAAAATACTAAAAGCAGCGAGAGGGAAAAAGATTATCTCAGAGGACCCATGGTTAGGATTACAGCCAATTTTTCAACTGAAATAATGGAAACTAAAAAAACAACAGGATGGCTTCTTCAAAATGATGAAGGGGAAATCAATGCCAACCAAGAATTCTATAGTTCTTCAGCATTTTTTGGTCTACAAATGTCTTTGTTTTGTCTTCACTTTTAAAGGATATTTTCAACGGGGTAAAGGATTCTTAATTAGCTTTTTTTCTTTTCAGCACTTGCATAATGCCATTTTACTATAATCTGGCTTCCATAATTTCAGCTGAAAAGTTTGCCATCAGTATTATTAGTGTTCCTTTTAAGGTAATGTGTTTTTCTTTCTCTAGCTACTTTTATGATATTCCCTTTGCTTTGGTTTTCAGCAGTATTTGTATCACTAAGGGTTTGCTGAGCTTTGTTTAATTAAATGGATTTGTTAATTAATGGATTTGTTAATCCATTAAACCATGGATTAATGTCATTCATCATTTTTGGAAAACTCTCAGCCATTATCTCTTAAATATCTTTGTACCCCATTCTTTACCCTATTTCTAGGACTCGAATTACATGTATGCTGACCTTTTGACTGTGTCCCACATGGCTTTTTCTGTTTTGTTTCTCCCTACCGCATCTCATCCCCATTCTTCTTTGTTTTTCTCTGTGCTTCAGTTTGGGTATTTCCTGTTGACCTGTCTTCAGGTTCACTAATCCTGTCTTCTGCTCTGTCTACTCTACTGGTAAACTAACATGATTATTTTTTAATTTCCAATATTGTATTTTCAGTATAACATTGTTATCAAAACCTGACAAAGATAAAATAAATAGGCCAAGATACAGGCCGATTACACTTACAGATATTAATGTAAAATCCTAAATAAAAAATTAGCAATCATAATTCATGAGCACATTAAAAGAATGAGACTTCACAATCAAGTGGACATTATTTCAGGAATGTGAAGATGGCTCACTATTAGAAACCCTACTGATATAGAATATATCTAAGAAGAAAAAATATATGATCTTCTCCATTGATGCTGAAAAGGAATTTGACAAAATTCAAAATATATTTTTTTATTTAAAAACTCAATAAAATAGGAACTGATAGAATTAAAACATAGTATAAGTAATTAAGACAGCATAAAGAGACAGATCAATGGAATAGAATAAAGTCAAAAAAAACCCAAATACACATTGGAATTCATTATATTATAAAGGCAGCATCTTGAATCACTGGTGTATTGACAAACTTTGTTTTTTAAAAAAGTGCTATTGGAACAACTTGGTAACCATACGGAAAAACATACCTCACATCTAACATCAGATAAAGCCAAGTGAATAAAATATTTAAATGTTCAATATGAAACTGCAAAAGTAGAAGAGTACACAGAAAAACTTCTTCATTGCTTTCGGGGGAAAGTTTTCTAACTGTGGCTCAAAATCCAGATCCCTCCTAAAAAATTAAGAAATTTGATTACATAAAAATGAAAACAGAAATTCTGCATGGCACAAAAAGTCATAAGCAAAAACAAAAGAAAACTAGGTAAAATACTTAATTCATATCTTAGACATGGAGACTAAATCACCCATTACATAAATAGCTCTTAGAAATCAGTAAGACAATCCAATAGAAGAATGGGATAGAGTTGCAAAAAAAGAAACATAAAGGCCCCCTATATGTACTAAAAGATGCTCAATTTGAGCATCAACTCATGATAAAAGAAATACAACTAAAGATGTATTTACATACCATTTCTCCCCATCAGACTGTAAAACAAAAGTTTTAGATCATAATTTATAGTCAAGACTGTGGGGAGAAGGCATTCTTATACACCCTGTGGGAATGCAATTCACTCCATGGACTCCCCAGTCCATGGAGTGAATTTGGTGGCACGGATCAAAATATCTATCAAAATTATAAAACTATCCTATGGCCCACTTCTAGGAATTTATCCTATAGATAAGTCAGAACAAGATGAAGGGTATTCATTACAGCATTGTTCTTAATAACAAGAGAGTGGAAAAGGCCAGAGCACTCATCAAGAGAAGGCTGGTTACATAATCTGTGCTACACCTAGAAGCAGAATACTGTGCAGGTATAAAAAAGTACCCAGTAATATGGAAAGATCCCCAATATATATGATTAAGTGTAAAAAGCAAGGTTTAGAACAATTTACATAGTATTTTATTTTTGTGTAAGGTGGGAAAGTAAGAATATACATTCACGTTTGCATCTATTTGTATAAAAGCACTGGAAAAGTATACAAGAAAGCAATAAAATGAAAGAAGGGTCAGGTGAATGAGGTAGGATGGAAATAGCACCTTTCAATATATACCTTTAAAATACTGCTTTAATTTTTGACCACATGATTACATTACTCATCCAAAACTTTAATGTTAAAAGGACTATAGGGCATCCAGAAAACATGTAAAGGTGCTAGATAGCACTAGTAATGAGAGAAATGAAATAAATAAAAATAGAATAAAATACCATTTCATAACCATCAGATTAACCAATATCAAAGCGTTTGACAATGCTGTTTTGGCAGTATATTGGCAAGCACATAGAAAAACAAGAATTTTCATATACTACTGATGGAAATACAGATTGGTACAACCACTTGACCAATCAATTTAGTATCCAGTAAAGCTCAAGATACATTTGCCTTATAACTCAGCAATTTCACTTCTAGCTATTTATCCCTAAGAACAATCTCACACAGCTACACAGGACATACACAAAGACACTCACTGCAGCATGGTGTGTAATTGCAAAAAACTAGGAACATCCTAATATTTAATGGGAGAATAGATAAATTACAGTATTTTCACATGCTGGAGCGTGTCGCATTAGTTAAAATGAATCACAGCTATATATCCACGTGTTAAAATCCTTAAAACATAATGTTGAATGAAAAAGTCAAGATGGGAAATGGTATATACAGTATAATACCATTTATGTGAAGTTTAAAACTATTCAAGACAATGGTATGTATTGTTTATGGATAAGTAAATATGTAGGAATGGCATTAAAATGCACCCAATACAGCTCCCCTGAGGATTAATACATGGGAGTTAAATCAGGAAAGAATAACAAAGCGACTCCAAATCTATAATCAATTTAGTTATCCATAAAATAAAACATCTGAAAGAAACATATATAGCAAAATGTTGAGATGTGTTAAAATACAATGGTTGGGCTTCCCTGGTGGCGCAGTGGTTGAGAGTCCGCCTGCTGATGCAGGGGACGCGGGTTCGTGCCCCGGTCTGGGAGGATCCCACATGCCGCGGAGTGGCTGGGCCCGTGAGCCATGGCCGTTGAGCCTGCGCGTCTGGAGCCTGTGCTCCGCAACGGGAGAGGCCACAACAGTGAGAGGCCCGCGTACCGGAAAAAAAAAAAAATACAATGGTTGTTGATTACCTTATTTCTGTGCTTTTGCACATATTTGAAATATTTCATTGTTTAAAAAACTAATCAAGGGGCTTCCCTGGTGGCGCAGTGGTTGAGAGTCCGCCTGCCGATGCAGGGGACGTGGGTTCGTGCCCCGTTCCGGGAGGATCCTACGTGCCGCGGAGCAGCTGGGCCCGTGAGCCATGGCCGCTGAGCCTGCGCATCCGGAGCTTGTGCTCCGCAGCGGGAGAGGCCGCGACAGTGAGGCCCGCATACTGCAAAAAAAAAAAAAAAAAAACTAATCAAGGAAAAGGATTCAAGGGCTTAACTTATTTCATAAAAATCTAGGGGTCAGAGAGACTAATGTCATCAATTTGAGTTGCACACTGCAAAACGTTCCTTCCCAGAAATATAACAAGAGCCACTGTCTTCTTTTCAAGAACCATTTAATATTGATTTTTTCACTACTATCTTCCAAAAGTCATCAGGTCACAAAGTGAAGGAAGCAATAACTCTTGTCTTCCCCCATAGCTGTTGAAGAACTTGCTTTTCTCACCCACTGTCATGAAGACAATCTTAAATAGGGTCCCTCTCCGCCGCTACTTAGACGACTGATAGGATGGAAAGGGTATTATGCCTGCGAGAATGGATGGATTTGCTGTGCCTCATCATTAGTATTTTCTGTGCCCTTGAAGTGCCAGTTACCACTATAGTTCCTTTTCAGTTTCTGAGGTTGAATTCTGCAGTCCCTGTAGATGAGGTTAGCCACAGTCATTTATTATGTTTTAATAAAGACACATTTTGTGGAAGGTCTCATTACTTCTTGCAAGTTTTGCTACTATCAGTCAAGCAAAAACCAATATGAACAAAACTAATTTTACCCAGAAAATGTGAAGCTAGCTATATACACAATACATTTCATACTGTGGTTTCAGTTATTTTCAGACAACAGAGGACACAGTAAATAAAATATATGAGTAGAGCCATAGATTCTCTAGGGAACTGGCAAGTTGATGGAAAGAGTGTTTCTCCTCTCCTGGTCACAGCAGGGTCAAACTCACCACTCAAGTGAATTGCTGAATCAAACTTCTTTGGAAGTGCTCCTTCTCTAAAGGGTTCAGGAAACAAATTAAGCAACTTGACTGGGCTTAGCCAGCACACCAGTGGCAATGCCAAAATCGGTATTCTTAATCTGCACAGAAAGGAGTTTAGGATTATAGAAAGCATGCTGGCCTCAGAGGGGGCCAAAGACCTGTACTTCGGTGTATAGTCATTTAAGCCTCTGGGCCTCAGTTTACTCATCTCTAAAATGAAGAGAGTTACAGAGATGGGCTCTAATGTCCCTTTAAGTACTAACACCTAATAACTTGAGAGTCTTCCCTTGTTATGTAATTTTCGAAAACATTCCACTTCCCTAAACAATCTCTGACCATCAGTATATCTTCTGCCATTCCCTAACCTAAACTGTTGAATAAGAGACAAAGAAAAGAAAACTAGGTCAAGGAATATTTGCATTGGCTCTAAAGCCATTTTAAAAAACATTTGGGTCTTTTACGACAACTATGTTTTGCTAGATTTTGTAATTATAATGGCACATGTTTGTAATTCATTATAATAATCGCACAATTGACAAAAAGCTCATACAGCTAAATTTGCATGGGTATATTCAGATACATATTATTTAACAGTTTCAACTGCAAGATATCATATCATGCTCAATTACTATATTATATTTTGGTACTTGTTTATCAGCCTTTAGGAGGAAAAAAAGAATTTCTTCACGGTTTATTAGAGTAAAATATATAATTACCATAAAGCTGCTCTGTGAAGTACTAATATTATGATTGCTTGTATATTTAATAACAATACATCATCACACCTTTGGGGAAAAGAGCCTATTTGCCAACTTCTGATCCATGAATTGAAATATCTCCCCTTCAGTAAGAGACCTAATACTTTAAAAAAAATACTGAATAAGTACATTAGCTCTATTTCCTAATTATACCAGTAGTTAATGTCACCTCTAAGTGACAGCAACTTCACCTGGTATTAAAGAAAAAACATTGCTATGCTCCTACTTCTAGTGCTCATTCAAGTAACCGAAATTTCAGTAAGAATGTCTTTTTTTAAAGCCTATTCTAAATACTAATATTTGCTTGAATTCTTAGATTATATAAAGTTTCTCAATACCCGGTTAAAAAGTGTAAAACTTAAGCAACTAACCATTTATTTGTCTCCTAATAGTCAATATTTTCACCTCTCAGTTTTAATGAAATGATAGAACTAATTTACTCGTTCTGATTTTGTTTTAGTTTGGTTTTTGTTTTGTTTCACTGTTAATCAACGTAGCCTTGAGAAATTATATCCTTAATCTCTTCTGGACAGATTAGTTTGTAAAAGGTACCAAGTTACTTCAGCTTTTTCTCTGGAAGTTTTAGACTATAATAAAAAGGTAACTAAATCATTCCTGGGGTAAAATCGATTGCTTGAATAAGCTTGATTTTACTACAGAAGGGCATACACAGGAGGAAAGGAGGGGAGAGTTCTGGTTTAGGAAAATGCTAATGAGTAAAGTATTAGATATTGGTGAAATTTACACTTGACCTCCTTAATTACTAGAGCACTGGTTCAAACTCTGGTTGTCAAGAAAGCAAAATCTCCCAGCTGCATTTAATCAAGAATATATCCAGTGGAGGACCAGCAATGGAAGGGCATAAACACAATTGTTAGAAATGTGATTGAGTACTTCCTGTTGAGGAGTATCAATGTTCCTCCTTCTGGAACATTGAAGAAGTATGAAGAAAAACCGATGCTAAATTTCCCTCCTCAAATCAATTCATACTTCAAACAGCTGCAGAAATTTCAGTAAGATGCTTATTTAGTGAAATGAGAAAACAATGGTCAAGGCTGCTTGGAAAAGCTCTGTGATTAACTGGGTTTAGGTAGTCATTAATGTTTTTCACTAATAAAAGGTTATAGGTCCTGGTCATTGATAAGGCACAATAAAGATGAAAGCATATCCTTATCAGTAGTTTATTTCATGTAAGGAAAAATGCTACAAGACAGTTTACCTCTACCTGCAATCTTTAGAAAATGACTTTATTCATAAATCAAATTTGACACCAGCACCTCAGGGTATGGAAATCAACTTTTCCATGCATGATTAAATTTTAATACACAAATACTCATTTCCTTTAGCACAGGACTATAAATGTAAGTATGGATGTCAATCCAAATATTTCCATAAAAGTAAAATCCAGATTGAGGGCCACTGGGAGAACGTGGCTGCATTTCAAAGTCAACAGATTAAGGGAGTAAAAATGCACATGTAGTAATACAAGAGATTAGGGAGATGATCCACTATAGAGGAAAAAGCACTACACGTGAGTTGAGAGTCTGAGTGTGGGTTCTTTTTTTTTTTCTTTTAATTTACTTTTTTGGCTACGTTGGGTCTTTGTTGCTGTACATGGGTTTTCTCTAGTTGTGGCAAGCAGGGGCTACTCTTCGTTGTGGTGTGGGGGCTTCTCATTGCAGTGGCTTCTCTTGTTGCACAGCACGGGCTCTAGGTGCGCAGGCTCAGTAGTTGTGGCGCATGGGCTTAGCTGCTCCACGGCATGTGGGATCTTCCAGGACCAGGGATCAAACCCGTATCCCCTGCATTGGCAGGCGGATTCTTAACCACTGCGCCACCAGGGAAGTCCCTGAGCGTGGGTTCTAACTGTGCTTCTGACTAGTTATATGAGTCATGGGCAAACCACTTAATTTCTTAGGGCTTCAGTTTTACACATGCAAACAAATCTAAGGACTAGATTATCATTGAAGTCTCCTTTCAAGTTTTGATTCTATTGATCCATGGGCAATCTAAGCCTGTTGGTCTCAAAACTCAACCAAGTAAAATATTTTGACATTATACCCCCAACATATATAAACTTGTTTGTTTATAAATTATACCCATATACTAGAATAGTCACATGTCAATTGTATTAAAAATACAACCAAAAATATTAAAAAAGGATGATGATAATATTTTAAAGATAATTTATTTGATATATTTACCAATTTACCAACAATTAATTATTTTAGTGAGAGCTAAAACAGTGACTAACTTTTTTAAACTTTTTAAAAAAGTTTAAAAACTTTTTTAAACTCCCGGTTTAAAATGTTGTGATACAGTCATCTGAAAAAGGTAATTCTTTTTTAAACTTTTTTAAACTCCCGGTTTAAAATGTTGTGAGACAGTCATCCGAAAAAGGTAATTCTAAGGCCACAAATTTTTCCAATACTTCATTTTAGGGGCTGACATAAACAAAAAATGATACCTCACAAAGACATGGAGATCCAGATGGAAGAAATATATCACTGACTGAGTTTATTAACAGTCATATTTTTTTCACTTTCATCCACTAGTAACACTAATAACACAAAGGTCTTTGTTGAAATTCAGCTAATAATTTTTCCATAAAGGTAACAGTTACTTCACAGTCAAACAGAAGATTCAAACTCAAATATATCAGAAATTGCATTCAACATAAAAGGACTGAAGAGTACTATTAAAAGACAAAGATTCTCAGACTGGATTAAAAAACAACCTGGTGATACTCCCAAGTGTCACACTTTAAATATGAGGACACCGAAAAGTTGAAATAAAGAGGATGAATAGAATATACTACGTACACACTAATCAAAGGAAAGCTGCTGTACTAAACAAATATCAGATCAAGCAGTCTTTGATGTCAGAAATCTTATAAATGATTGAGAAACATTTCATAATGATAAAATAGTTAATTCAACAGTAAGTTATAACAAACCTAAATGTATATACACCAAGCATCATAGCCTCAAAACATACAAAATGAAAACTGATATCACCAAAAAAAGAGAAATAGAAAATTCACAATCATAGTTGTGGATTTTAATGACATCTTCCAATAACTAATAAAATAAGAAGAAAAACATTACTAGAGATACAGACTGAACAATATGATTATTAACAAACTTGACCTAATTGATATCTGAGGAACTTGTACTCTTTTCAAGTACACAGGGCTCATTTACCAAAATGGAACACATTCTGGGCTATAATGTTAAGTCTCAACTATTTTCAAAGATAGAAATCATACAGAATTTGTTTTCTGTCACTAGTGGAACTCAGCTGGAAATCAATAACAAAAAGAAAACTAGAAAAATTTCCAAATGTTTAAATACTAAGCAACACACTGCTAAGTAGCCCATGGATCAAAGAAGAAGTAAAAATGGAAATTCTAAAATACTGTCAATTATGTGTTAATGTAAATGAAACATATAAAAACATATGGGCTGAAGATATAGTCAGGTTTGGAGGAAAATTTATTGACTTAAATGCATATATTAGATAAGATGAAAGGTTAAAAATCAGTGCTCTAAGCATCTCTCCTAAGGTTTAGAAAAAGTACAACAAATTAAACCTACAGAAAGTAGAAGGAATGAAATAATAAAGAGTAGAAATCAATGATATTGAAAAGAAATGAACAATAGAGAAAATCATCAAAAGTTGGTTCTCTGAATAAAGCCCTAACAATACAGATCAAGAAATAAAAAGATACAAATTACCAATATCAATAATGAAAGAGGAGATATCACTATAGGTCCTAAAGACATTATACAGATTATAGTTATTATGAACAATTTTATGCCAGCAAATTTAAAATTTTAGATTAAATGGGAAAATTCTTTGAAAAAGTTTACCAAAAATTACATAAGAAAAAATAGAAACATCTCAGTAGATCTATATCTACTAAAGAAACTGAATCCATTTTTAAAAGGCTCTAGACCCGAATGGCTTGAACAATGAATTTTTCAATCATTTAAGGAAGAAATAACATGAATCTTAAAAAAATTTTTCCAGAGAGAGTTTTAAAAGAGAATAATTCTCAACTTGTTTTATGAGACCAATTTGTTTTTTCAGACCAAAGACAAAGGCATTTCATGAAAACAAAATTACAGGCAGGCCAATCTTTCTCATGAATTTGGATGCCAAACTTTCAAAGAAAATATTAGCAAATCTAATCCAGGGATTTATTTAAATGATAATGGTTAAAACTTACATTTACCCCAGAATATAGCAGGGATTTAGTATTTGAAATTCAATCTGTGCATTAGAAGAATAAAAGTGAAATAATACATAATCATCTCAACAAAAGCAGAAGTAATTGATAAAATTCAAAACACATTCAAGATTGAAAGTCTTAGAAACCTAGAGATAGAAGGGAATTCACTTAATCTGATAAAGAGTATCCACTAAAGTCATCATACTAATTCATGAAACACTGAGCACTTCCCCTCTGAGACTGAGAACAAGAAAAGGATGTTTGGGGCTCCCCTGGTGGTGCAGTGGTTGAGGGTCCGCCTGCCGATGTGGGGGACGCAGGTTCATGCCCCGGTCTGGGGGGGATCCCGCGTGCTGCGGAGCGGCTGGGCCCGTGGGCCGTGGCCGCTGGGCCTGCGTGTCCGGGGCCTGTGCTCCGCGGCGGGAGAGGCCGCAGCGGTAAGAGGCCGGCGTACCGCAAAAAAAAAAAAAAAAGAAAAAAGAAAAGGATGTTCATTCACTATCATCATTTCCATTGATCACTGTACTGAAGGCCTAGCCTATGCAAGAAATAATAGGAAACAAAAGGCTAAAAATTTAAAAAGAAGAAAACTATGATTATTTGCAGATGACTGATTGTATATAAACAAAATCTAATATCTACAGATAAATCATGAGCTAATAAGTAAATTTATCAAGCTCTGTAGATAAATGATCAACATACAAAATTCAATATTTTGATACATTCACAAAAACTTAAAAAATGAAATTAGAAAAAAACACACTAGTTATAAAAGAAAAAAATGATAAACTGTATTTCATCAAAATTAAATTACTTTGCTAATGAAAAGACCCTGTTAAGAAATTAGAAAGATAATTCACTGATTGTGAGAAAATATTAACAATAATAATTTCTGAAAGACTTGTATGGAGAATATACAAAAACTACAGGCCAATAACAAAATGATAAATAACCCAATAAAGATTGGGCAAAAACCTTGAATACACACCTGAAAGTAGAAGATAAAAATAGAAGCACATGAAAAGTTACTCAACATTACAAGTCATTAGGGAAATGCAAACTTAAACCAGAAGAGATACCACTTCACTTCCACTAGAATGACTCAAATTAAAACAAAACAAATGAACAAACACAACAAAACAGAAATAGACTCAAAGATACAGAGAACAAACTGGTGGTTGCCAGAGGGGAGGGGACAGATGGGCAAAATAGGGACAGAGGATTAAAAGGTACAAACCTCCAGCTATAAAGTCAATGTCACAGCTCATGCAGCTCAGTATCAAAAAAACAAACAACCCAATCAAAAAATGGGTGGAAGAACTAGACATTTCTCCAAAGAAGATATACAGATGGCCAACAAACACATGAAAAGATGCTCGACATCACTAATTATTAGAGAAATGCAAATCAAAACTACAATAAGTCAGAATGGCCATCAGCAAAATATCTACAAACAATAAATGCTGGAGAGGGTGTGGAGAAAAGGGAACCCTCCTGCACAGCTGGTGGGAATGCAAATTGATACAGCCACTATGGAGAACAGTATGGAGGTTCCTTAAAAAACTAAAAATAAAACTACCATATGACCCAGCAATCCCACTACTGGGCGTATACCCCGAAAAAAACGTAATTCAAAAAGACACATGCACCCTATGTTCATTGCGGCACTATTTATAATAGCCAGGACATGGAAGCAAACTAAATGTCCATCGACAGATGAATGGATAAAGATGTGGTATATATATATACAATGGACTATTACTCAGCCATAAAAAGGAACGAAACTGGGTCATTTGTAGAGATATGGATGGACCTAAAGTCTGTCATACAGAGTGAAGTAAGTCAGAAAGAGAAAAACAAATATCGTATAATATCGCTTATATATGGAATCCAGAAAAACGATACGGATGAACTTATTTGCAAAACAGAAATAGAGACACAGACGTGAGAACGGACGTATGGATATGTGGGGGGGGGTGAATTGGGAGAATGGGATTGACATATACACACTACTATGTATAAAAAAGATAACTAATGAGAACCTACTGTATAGCACAGGGAACTCTACTCAGTGCTCTGTGGTGACCTAAATGGGAAGGAAATCCAAAAAAGAGGGGATATATGTATACATAGAGCATATGTATACATATACCATATGTATACGTATAGCTGATTCACTATACATATCAGGAACTAACACAACATTGTAAAACAACTATATTCCAATAAAAATTATTTTAAAAAATAAAAATAAAAAAGCCAAATGTCACAGGGATTAATGTACAACATAGTGAATATAGTCAATAATATTGTAATAACTTTGTATGGTGACAGATGGTCACCTGACTTACCGTGGTGATCATTTTGCAATACATAAAAATATCAAATCACTATGTTGTACACCCGAAACTAATATTAATATTGTAAGTCAATTCAATTTTTAAAAAAACACATGACCAAGAGCTGGTGAGGATGTGGAGTAAATGGAACCCTTAAACATTGCTGGCGGGAATGTAAAATGCTTCAACCACTTTAGAAAACTTTTTGGAAGTTTCTTATAAAGTTAAGCATATAACTACTCTATGATCCCGCAATTCTACTCCCAAATATTTACCCAAGAGAAATAAACGCATATGTACACACACACACACGACTTGTACAATAATGGTTATTAAAGCTTTATTCATAATAGCCCCAAACTTCAAACAATTCAGTTACATTAACAGAAGAATGGATAAACTATGTATAACCAAACAGTGGAATACTGCTCAGGAGTAAAAAGGGAATTGCCAATACACACAACAATATGAATAAATTTCAAAAACATTATGTTGAATGAAAGAAACCAGACTCAAAAGCGTATATACTGTATGAGTACATTTATCTGAAGTCCAAGAACAAGCAAAACTAATATAAGATGATAGGAATCAGAATCTCTGGGATGGCAGATGGAGGGATTGACTGGAAAGGGGCATGAGGGAACTTTGTGAGGTGATAGATGTTTTATATCTTGAATGTGTTACACAGGCATTTACATTTGTCAAAATGAATCAAACTGTACATTTAAGATCTGTGCATCTTATATCTAAATCATACCTCAATTTAAAAAGTCATAGAAGAATCACTTACAGGATCCTCAAACATGAATGAATATATAGGAATAAATCTAATCAAAATGTTCAAGACTTATACCCAGAAAACTGCTGCTGAGAGAAATTAAATGAAACCTAACTACATGCAGGGATAAACTGTGTTTATGATATACACAAAGGATTGAAAACTAGTGGGAAAGGATGAACTACTGCATAAGTATTGCTGAATAATGTGAAAAAAGACATACATTAAAAGCAGCTTTAAGTAGCACATTAAACTGGAGATTGAAATAACTAAAATACTCAATAAAACATTTTTCAAACTACTTTAAAACTGATCACTAACCTGATAGGAAAATAAGGACATTAAAGCAAAGTGAAGAATACCAGGAAATAATCTAGTGCCAAGGTTGTCTTTTGCCCTAGTGGACTTTGTTAACCCTTGAACTTCTGTTTTAACTATTGCATTGGGTGCCTAGGACAGGACATAAAGTCCAGGGCCTGCCCAAAGTAACGATGCTAAATCCAGAAACTACAAAACACAAAGAGGCATAAGATAATGATGGGGTTCAGAACACACTACCACAAAATATGGCACCTTGGCATATTAAATATTTCAAGCTGAAGGAACATAAGAAATGGCAGGTACAAGAGGGATTTTCTTAACTTCTCCTGAAGCAGGTCACAGATCCCCCATGTGAGAGGTGCCCTCCAAGACCAGGTAGAAAGAAGCATGCATATCTTCAAATATAGAGGGACATCAAGAGGAGCCTGAATAAACAGGCCTTACTGTGTCCCCCAGTTTGCTACTCTTAGCTCATGTCATTTTATTGTCCTGTCACGTTTTCCCACAACTCTCCATCCTTCATCAAACCAGCATAAAGGAATTCAGATTTTACTACTTCTTCAGATCTTCATTTCCTTATGAAGCCTCCCATATCATGTAAAACTTACATTAAATAAATTTTTATGTTCTTCTCTTGTTAATCTGTCTTTTGTTACAGGGGCCCCATCTTAAAAACCTAAATGGGTAGAGGAAAAAGACATTTTTCCTCCTCTACAGATACCATGATTGAAAAACCATAAGAAACAACAAACAGCAAAATAAATACATAGATGAGCAGACTTAATATGTTTGAATTACCACATACACAATATAAATATGTTTAATATATTTAAGAAATAAAAGGGAAACATGAAAAATAAAAGAGTAGACAGCAATCAGATTTGACAAGAACCAAATAAAACTTTCAGAAATTAAAATAATTATAATAATTGAAAAATTAAAACTCAGCAGGTGGGTCTTCACTGAAGAGGGAGTTATTGAATGGGACAGTAGATAGGAAGAAAGTATCCAGAGAAGTCTACAAAAAAAATGGAAAACATAAAATAGAGGTTAAAAGTAATAAATAACAGACTAATAGTAGAGTAAGTAATAGAATAATAAAGTAGTTGGAATACCAGAATAAGATAATAGAATGGAGACGAGCCAGTAACCCACATGGAGAAAAAAAAAAAGAAACATGGTCCGCACCTGACACATATGCAAAACTGAAATCAAAGACAAATCATTAACTTAAACTAGCAGCTAAAACTACTGCCCTTCTAAAAGTAAACACAGGAGAACATATTCATGATCTTGGAAAAGGCAAAGATTTCTTAGCAAGAAGGCAAAAGCATTAATCTTGAAAGAAAAAAGGGCTTCCCTGGTGACGCAGTGGTTAAGAATCCACCTGCCAATGCAGTGGACACGGGTTTGAGCCCTGGTCCGGGAAGATCCCACGTGCCGTGGGGCAACTAAGCCTGTGCGCCACAACTACTGAGCCCGCACGCCACAACTACTGAAGTTCACGTGCCTAGAGCCCGTGCTCCACAACAAGAGAAGCCACTGCAATGAGAAGCCTGCCCCCGCTCGCCGCAACTAGAGAAAGCCCACATGCAGCAACGAAGACCCAACACAGCCGAAAATAAATAAATTTTTAAAAGTTATTACATTTAAAAAAATGATAATACAGATTTCATAAAAATTTAAAATGTCAGCTCATCAAGAAATACCATTAAGGAAATGAAAAGGCAATCTACAGACTGGTAGAGAAAATTAACAACACATATACTTGACAAATGACTAGTATTCAGAATAACAAGTTGTAAAGTACTCTTACAAATTAATGATAAAAGGAAAAACAACTCAAAAATGAGCAAAAGACTTCAACACTTAAATTTCAAAGATACGTGAAAAGCCAGCAAGCACATGAAAAGGTGTTGAACATCATTAATCATTAGAGAAATAAAAATTAAAACCACCAGAAGACATCACTTTATACATCCAGTATACCTAAAATGAACAATACAACACTATGGGTAGGCGAGGGTGTGAAGCAACTGGAACTCCCAAGCTTGGCTGGTGGGAGTGTAAAATGGCACTACTTTGAAAAACTGACATCCCTGGTGGGTTATGTACTGTGCTTTTAATCTTCCACTGTTGGGTTACATGGGCCAAAACTTCCCCCTTTTGCTTAAGCTAGTCCAGGTTAGGTTTTTCTTACTAGCAGCCAGTGAATTGTGGACAACACTAAAAGATAAATATAGATTGTGCCACTGATTATGAATTGTTGTTATGCTGGGCAGTGTGGAGCCAGGACCACTTAACCACACGTCCTTATTCAAGGGCTTGATTGATCCTGCTCAGATAAGCATCCACAAAGTCAGCAACTCTGAACTATGACCTAGGTATCATTTGTTGCTTTTTCCCTGACTGTGCACTTCTGTTTTCTCCCTACAGTGACCTTCTGATGCAGACAATCTGGATCAATCAACACAAATGGGTAAAAAAGAAGTGAGAAGGAAATGAGAAAAATCATGAAATAATAAATAGTAGTAATAAATATTAATTTGAAAACCAACTTCAGAGACTCGCGTAATGTACATGCAGTCTACATGACCATAGATTAAATATTTGCAAAAACAATAAGTGAATTTTCATTACTATCCTGGGTGGGGCCTTCAAGAAAATGCTAGCAGCAATAGACAAAGTCCTAGATTTAAGTAAGACATTTGTATATTCTAAGGATTAAAGTAACCGGATCTTACATCCAGTTAGAGGACACACACGAGAACATTCTGAACTCGGGTCTGTATTTTTTAAATGTTAGACTAATGCAGCAGTAACTGGAAAACCCATGTGTTATTACGTTACCTTCAAGTTTCCATCTACATATAAATAACCTCAACCTACCAGTGTAACTTCTGGGTATGGGTTTCTTCCGTTCCTTCTGAGCCCTATATTTCTCAGGCTTTCAAGCACAGGAGAAACTGGTAGGTGGGATTTATACGTGGCTCAGCATCATTTCTGCTGGAGGCGTTCAGTCTTTAGTTCTTTACCTTGTGGGTCTTAGCTTACTCTAACGCAGCCAAAATAACCATTTCCTGTTTTGCCTCATCATGTTTTCCATCTGACCTTTCTTAAAATGTAGAACTTTTAACAAAGAATAACACATACCTGTGTCGTAACACACAATAAGTTTTTCGCTGTGATTGCCCACGGTTTGTGGCTCAAAATCCACTTCCAGTTGCATGGACTCTCCTACATTAAGGGTTCCAATAGATGGCTCTACAGAGAAGGGCCTGCAACACACGTGGAGACACATCATCAGAACACATTCCTATATGTACACATATAGCTGATTCACTTCCTTGTACAGCAGAAACTAATGCAACACTGTAAAGCAATTATACTCCAATAAAAAAAAAAAAGAACACATTCCCGACTAGTGTGAGGGGAAAGGGGAGAGGAGACATGAGTTCCAGTTCTGCAGACAACACAGACCCGACACCACAATTCAGTGATTCATAAGGATACCTTCCCGTTAATGTGAAAGAACTTTAGTATTAATGTTAAAATAACAGTAATAGAACAACAAATGTAAGAAAAACTTAAATGATGCATAATATTCTTGTTTGTATCCTTGCCATTTAGCCTTTCTTTTAACATTCACTGAGTGATTCCGGTAAAGGACAGACTTATAACATGTACGTAAATACTGTAATTTGCAAAAGAACAGTACCTTCAAAGGGATAAAAATCAAGTTTTGCGAGAGTTCAGCGAAGAGAGGGTTTTATGACGGAAAAACATACCAGAGTCTCAAAAGTAAAGTGATCACACAATCACACAAGGATAAGGTGAGGGCAGTCTAACAAGGGGTCTTTTTAAAAGGGGGGAAGGGGTGTAGGGAAACTACAAGAGATGATGCAATTGCCCAGGGTTGTTAACAGTAGAACTGTTACCACCTCTAGGCCCAAAGAGCCAAGGAGAAGGAGTGGTTTTGAAACCCACCAGAGTCCTAAGAGAAGGCTGCCTTATGAGGCTCAAAGGGCTTTAGTTAAGAGAGACAGTCAGCCCAGGAGACCTCACACATAGGACACTAGGGGGAAAAGTGCCTTGACCTCACATCCTTTGCCTGATTGCCTGCTGGGACTCCCACTGGCTGAACCCAACCAGAAGCCAACGGCATGGGGAGCCTAACGACCTCTGCCATATAGGTTAGCCTCCTGGGTGAGAGTAAGCTGGAGAAGGGTGGAGAGCATTTGGAAAGGCAAACTGGGGACATCTGTGTCTTGAAAATAGAATTTGGGCATGCAGACCTTATGGGGAGGTAGGGTGGATCTGCGAACAGGAAACAGTTGACTTTAATTGTCCTGGAAAGGAAGAGTAAGAGAGAAGCTGGATCTGATCATGAAGTACCTTAAATAACTTACAGAGCTCTTCCTTCTAAACAGGAAACCCAGCCCTTTTAATTATTTTCATGGTCCATTTCACTTCTTTAAATTGCCAGTTTTTCAAAATAATGTGTTGGACAATGTATCTGGCAGGCTAAGCTGTTTCTGATTATTTACTTCTATCGCAACTGTTTTTAGTCTTCAGTCCTTAAACCTTCCCTTAGATAATGAACTTAATTTCAGAAAACCTAACCTTTCTTCTATGAGGGTACGGAGCTTACAGCATGGGTAGCACTTGGTGGTACCTGAGATTATCACTGCAGGACCTCGAGTGCTTCCTACCACAGGCACTTGTTTATTTTCTCTGGTGCCCTCTATTTGGATTGCCCTCTCCTTTCACTACTTTCCCATTCCTTTGTCTGTCCTTTTCCCATACCTTCAGCACCGAACCTCCAATGAACTCCAGGCACTGTTGTAGGGGCACCAAGAGGTAGTAGTTACTAGCCTGGAGCCAACTGAATAAGTTCAAAACCCAGATCAGCCATGAGCTTGGGTAAGTCACTGAACATTCAGTTTCCTCAACTGTAAAATGAGGATAAAGACAGCACCCATTTCACAGGGTTGTAGTGAGAATTAAAGGAGTTGATACAGGTAAAAGCGTAGAATAATGTCTGGCATGTAGGAAATGCTAAACAAATGTTTATTATTATTTTTGTTATTGCTGTTGTTATCTCCCTCGTTGGCAGCCGGAGGATGATCTTGGGTATTCAGGTTTTTATCATCCTCCTCTCAATCCTTCACACTGCTCTAGAGACATTGTAAAAAATCACACACAGGATATAACACATCAATCTCTTGTTCAAACACCTTCAGTGGCCCCCATAACTTATGTAATAAAGTTCAAAGTCCTCGACATTTGAGGTCCCACACAATCTACTCCCAACTAGTTTTGGCCTTCTCATTAAACAGATACATCTGTCCAAATACATTATACACCTGTCACATTCTATGTCAGACTGGGGTGGGACGGAATGGGAGGGCTTTAGTCTCTACACCCATAACCTTCCCCAGCACTGCACCTACTCTTCCTTCCAACCAGACAGTGCCCCCTACATAGTTCCAGAACTGCTTGGGTCAGATAGGAACATTCACCGTTTCCATGTCATACTCCTTCCAAAGTCACCCATCATAGCCTAGACTCAAAGTTACCTTTTAAATAGAATCTTTCCTGATTCTCTCTCTTATTAATAATGTCTCCTTCCTCTCAGAGGCCATAATTTTATTTTTACTTCTTACATTAGCTCACCTTGTACAATAATAAGTTTTCATGCCTGTCTCTCCCAATAGCTAGAGACTCTTGAGATGAAAGGAAAGAGAAAGCAAACAAAATTTCATTAGCACATACTCTATGCTGGGTACTACAGTAGGCATTTTACATATGTCAATTCTTTTAATCCTCACAAAATCTTGAGAAAGTAGGTCTTGTTATTTGCATTTTAGATACGAGAAAGCAGATGCTCTAAAAGGGCAGGCAACTGGCCCAAAGCTACCCAACTAGGTAGTGGTAGAGCAGGGATGGAAGCCTGCCTTCAAGTTTTTTTCTCTCTCCCCAAACCATCCCTAAATGTGGAAGCCACCTGGTTAGATTCATCTTTGTGTCTCTCACTACCCCATGCATAGCTCTTTACTCATAGGAGCCTCTCAAAAGAGGTTGTTAAATTGAATTATAATCAACTTTTAAAGGGAAATTAAAAATATCTCTAATCTTTATTTAATCTTTATAACAACGTGGCGGAACAGAAAAGGAGCAGACTTTTGGTATCACAAGAATCTCTGCTTGATGGGAGATGAAGGTGAGTCTCAGCGTCTTTAAAGTTCTTTCCTTCCTTATGGCCTCAGGAAGAATCTGAAGAATTGAGAACTGGCCTCAGTTTCCTGGCTTTGGGAACAACATTGTAACATTCTCTTCTACCTCCGCTTCCCCAGTTTCTAATATTTTTCTCCCTACACTGTGCTTTCATTTTTTTCCCCAAACATTTCTTAGTAGCAAAATAACAGTTTTGAAATGAATTGGATAGTATTACATTACAGAACGTAAGCTGATTTTCTATGGACAAAGGGACTCTTCTTAGGACCTCCAGAAATCCTAATTCCATACAGTGGTAACAGATTCTTCCCTTTTGTGCTAATTGTTGGGTTTATATTACACTAAACTTCTTCAGTGGTTAGAAAATCACCTGGGATAGCCATATGCTACTTAGAGCCGCCTAAGCTTTCTCTATAAGTCAGACATTAATTGGATAGAGTGTGTTAAGTTCTGGTGCTTAAACATTGTCTATAATTTGATTTTGTATTCATTTTACTAGAGGCAGACAGGCTGAAAAGGCTAGAGAATACCAAGTACCAGAAAATGATCTTACAGAGAGGTAAAAGGTGCTGTTCCTCCAGGGTATAAAGCTGCCTCTGTCTACCAGAATGTCTGGTTTCGATATCACATCCTCATTAATACCGAATACTTGATTAGGGAGGGAACTCGGGTTTGTGTAAAATCATGAGCCACAAGAAAGATTTTGAGTTTTTGTTCAATCCACTATGAACTGCTCTTAAGAACTAAAACTATTCCATTCAAATGATTCAATATTTTAGCAGAAGACTAAATACTGGTTCTATTATATTAAACATTGAATATAAAATTAGTATTTTTCCTTCAGATAATCTTTCTTATTAACTGATTCCTAAACTGAGATTTTAGATTTTGAAAGTGCTCCTTAATTCTTTCTATTTCACCTTCCAAAATTAATCCTACTTTAATAGTCAAAGTTATTCTGGTACCTACTCGAGTTTTAGGTCAAATCTGTAATAAAGGTGAAGAGTAATTGTTTATGTTCTCTGTATACTTTATAGCACATTGAGGCTCCTTTTATTAGTGTAAAAAAACACTATGCCTCTTTTATAGTACTTGGAGCATGATTTTTTATTTTAAATTATTGTAGAGGTTTATAGTTGTAGCTCTGCTGTTGTGATATATTGTTGGTTAGGCAACCTATAAACATTTATTAAGCACTTATTTATTCTAGACACTTTGCTAGATGCTGGGGACATACAAATGAAAAGAGATACAATCCTTGCATTTGAGATCATATTCTGATGGGAGCAACAGACACATAAAGTTTTATTTTTTATAATTTATATGAACCTGACCACTTATAAACTTCACCATTAATTAAATCATTATTTCAATGAAAAGAATATGATTTGTTTTTTAAACAATTTCCTGTGAGATATTATTTCTAACTGTATAATGCCTATAAAAGCAGCAAGACCAAGAGTATAGACCCTATGTTTTTGACTCCAAATTCTCAAACTACATATACTGCTCCACTCTGTCTATTGACAATCATGTTGTCAATGAAAGAGTGGTCCTCAGCCCTGTCTGGGCAACACAATCACCTGTGCACTTTTCAGAATGGATAGTCATCAGGGAATCCCCCCAGACATTCTGATTCAATAAAATGTGACCGCAAATTCAACTGCATTCTTTCTCATTGTAGTCGTTAGGGTTTTCAGTTGCAAACAATAGAAACCAATTCTGGCCAACTTAGACAGAAAAGGGATTTATTGGAAGGATTTGACGTAGCTCACAGAATTGACATCATGGTTGGAATACATGCATTTTGTTGAAAGAACCATTTTGTGCATAAAAGTACCATTTTGTGCAGAGTCTAAACAGGAAAACAAAAATAAACAGGAAATTTAATTGAAAGACTTGGTTACACAGAAGATGAAAGCTATGAAAAGCCCAACTTAAGATGGTGAGATAGCTCAGGGATTGGTAATAGCAGTAAGCCATTTCCACCACTGGGCTGGAAACCAAAGGAGAGGAGGAAGTATTAGCAGATCCTGGGGACCTGGCAGAAGTTGGAACCATAGCAGGTCTGTCTGACAGGAGCTAGAACCACAGAGGAGATACAGCTGCTTGCTGGGGACTCTACTGAAGTTAGACAGGGAGGAAGAGAAATACTCTGACTTCTTCCTACTCTCCAACCTCCTTCTAGTGCCCCCCACTGGTCAAACCCAGGTGGAATCCAGCAGGTCGTGGAGGCTAGAGGGGCTAACACAGCCCAACATAGATACTGAGCAAAGCCTGGGAAGGGCAAGGAATGGATCTTGAGGTAAACAAGGCCAGAACTGGCCCATGTTTGTTTTAATCCAAGTTTTGCTACTAACTTACTGGGGGAACTTGGCTAAGTCATTTACCTTCTCAGACCTTACTTCTTTCATCTGTAAAATGGGAATGTTGGACTAGAGTTTCTAATGTCATTATGATTGCTGGCTAGTCCTTGAGTTAGCTCACCATTTTACCTTAGAAGTGTTTCTACATTAGGAAAAGATGATTCACATTCACAGTTACATGGATATAAAAGTTTTAGATCTTTTCCCGCAATTTCACACTATTAAATCTGTGATTTTGTTTCACTTTACATGAATGTATTGCCAATTATGTGTAGTTTTTAAGATTCAGCCAAACAGTTCAGGAAGATGTGCTGCCTGTGCTTGTTTTTCCACCTTAGGTGGACTCTCTTTTTCATTGGAACAATACCAATGTCACAGGAAGTTTTTAATGTGTATTATGGATGGTGGTTATTAAAGTTCTTTTTTTTTTTTTTTAACCAAAAGAGATTGGTTCTTTCTAAGTCATGGTGAGCCAGTTGAACAACTTGCTTTCTTCCCTTCAATCAAAATATGAGTCTCACCACGAAATGACAAAAGAAGCCTTTATAAGCACTTTGACAATGTCAGGAGACACTGATTTTCAAAAGAATTTTTCCTTTGCCTCTAACGGTTGATTTATCTAAAGTGGGTCAGAGTCCTGCTTCCACCCAGGATGTAGAGAGCTGAAAAGAGTGTTTCTTTTACCCTAACAACAACAACAACAACCAAAAAAAAACAGATAAACAACAAAATCACGATTTTTCTCAAACCCATTAGAGAGCTGAGATTGCAGGGCAAACAAAAATGGACAATCCCCTGCCCCTAAAGAAGACAAGACATGTGCAGAGTATTTCACCTGTGGCAGACAGAACATTCCTACAAGCAGAAGAAATGGTGAGAGAGGATGGAGAAAAGAAATATTTGAAGAAATAATGGCTGATGTTTTCCAAAAATAATGACAGATCCAAGAAGCTCAGAGAACTTCATGCAGAATTGAAACGAAAACCAAATAAAAGCAAAATAAGATCCTTAAACCAAAAAACAACCAAAAACAAAATCCACATCTAGACACATCACATTCAAACTGCTAAAAACCAAATATAAAGACAAAATCTTGAGGCAGCCCAAGAAAAAGACATAATTACCTACAGAAGAACAAAGCTAGGAATTACAGCAGAATTCTCATTAGAAAAATGTAAGCCAAAAGACAATGAAGTGACATCTTTAAAGTACTAAAAAAAAATGTATATAAAACTGCCATTTCACAATTCTATACTGTAGAGAAAAAATCTTTCAAAAAATGAAGGCAAAATACTTTTTTTCAAGTAGACAAAAACTGAGATAATATCCACTAGATCTGTGCTACAGGAAATATTAAAGTAGTTTTTCAGCCAGGAAAAAATGATACCAAACAGAAACTTGAATCTACATGAAATGGTTTAGAGCTAGTGATGCTCCTGGGACACATGTAAGAATAAACACATTTTCCCTCCTGAGGGATGTGCCTCAACCCACATTATGGCATCCCTGCTACCTACAATATGGCAGACCAAGTAACCCGAAAACTCTTCCACCAGAAAATACCTAGAAAGTCTGGATAAAATATAACTTACATAAATGTGTAGCTGAGCATGCAAAAAAAAAAGAGGCAAATCCACAGGATTCAAAAACAAGAGGAAATAAGAACCAGAGCAGTAAGCCACTGAGCCCTTGAAGCCTGGGTTTTAACAGCCCTGCTAATAGCAGCAGGATACAAGGTCTTGGGATGGTTAAGTCAGGGGAATGGTAACAAAATCCCCATATAAACCTGGGAAACTTCAAAGGTTACCAAAACATTCTCCCATTAGCACAAGGAAAGATGTCTATCGTGGTCTTGAATGAGGGAAACAAGGATTCTCTAGGGAATTCATACTTTGGACATGTGTATTCTACCAGTTTAGGGTTTAGATATGCATGATCAGTCCAGGAACCCGTAAGCCGAGAAATTACCAGAGAGGCATGTAGTCTAATATATGTAGTAGAGTCCATGTAGTCTAATCTTTGGGAACCAGGCAGAAGTAAATGCTAATCCTTACTGGAGAGATGTGTCCTTAAACTAGAGATTGTCCTTAAACTAGCGAAGGATTCCACAGGTAAAGCCCTTATGAAAATGACCCAGCTCAATACCTGCCTTATTTTTAAAAAGTCATAGAAAAAGAACTTGACCTTCTGTCTCCCGTGTTCCCAACCTGGCCATTCTTGTTATGGCCCTGCTAATCAGCCAGCATCTTCACGTAACAACCATAACAACCATTCTTCCCCATCTTATAAGAGAGATCATTGAGGGCAAGGATTGTCCCATAATATTTACATTGTCCCATAATGTCTACTGCACTATAGCTACACCATAAATTATCAGATTAAAATCAAACAGCTTCACTTACTAGCTATGTGCTCTTGAGCAAGTTATACAACCTCTCTATTGCTCAGCTTTCTCATCTTCAAAGCAGGCTGAGTTCTTCTCATATCTCATCACTTCAAACTCTTCTTCTGCCTCCTTCTATTTTTAAAGATGTTTGTGATTACACCTGGCCCACCCAGATCATCCAGGATAATCTGCCCATTTTTAAGGTCAGCTGATTAGCAACCTTAATGACATCTACAGCCCTAGTCCCCTCTGTCACGTGACACTACACATTTCCAGGTTCTGGGGATTAGGACATGCACATATTTGAGGAGCCATTATTCTGCCCACCACACTGGCAGTAGGTCATTTAAAGAAACAATAAAAGAAGAAACACTCACTATACAGTACTTGCTATATACCAGCAGTTTATGTTTATTAATTCATCTATTCCTCACAACAACCCCATAAGGTGGCTACTTTGCCCCGTTTTTCAGATAAGAAAATTGTGGGTGGCCTGTAAAGCTGGACAAGGCAAAGAAATGGATCCTCCCATCAAGCCTCCAGAAAAGAACACAGCCCTGCCCACACTGGGAGTTTAGCCCAGTGACGATTCTGATCTACTGAAAGGTCAGGTAATAGATTCGTGTTGTTTCAAGCCATGAAGTTTGCGGTAATTTATTACAATAGGAGTAGAAAACTAATACAGCCAGTTATAAAAGTCTCAGTCACAACAAATATGTTTATTAATATATTCCCATGAGCCATTCGCTATGCTAAATAGAAAGGCTCTTATCCAGCATTTCAGAAAACCACCCGTACCCAAACAGGTAACCTTGAATTTTGGGTTCCTCGTGGGATGAAGAAGTAGTCTGCCCCACATCATTGAGGTCTCCCATCCTTGCAAGTGAAGACTGTAATAAGCAGTTGCATCTTGACTGCTATTCTAGGAGACTACATGTGCTGACTAGACTTAGTTATAATCAATCAAAAACAAAAGCTGAAGGAATGCGTACCTATGAGTTTTGAGGTGAAACACAGCATCTTTGTTGCCAATGTTTCGCACCAGCAGAATCTTCTGAGTGCTGTATTTAACAGGGCAAGCAGAAAAATTCAGCTTGTCAGGAAAATCTAGGATGGCTCGTGCACCTCTAGCTTTGATGGGCACAATAAACTTTTCTCTTTCAGTGACACAGGTCAACATATGGGCATAGTCCTACAAGAGAAGGGTACAATCATTACTTGTGGAAACACCAACATGACCAAGATAACTGCAAGAAATATGGCTGTATGCCAAGCATCTTGCAAAACAACTTAATATATATATATATTCTATGAAACCTTCTCAAGACAATTATGGATGCACCTTCAATGAGATATTCTTTTCTAAGAAAAAGAACAGTTCAAGTATTAAAACCTACAAGCCAATAGAGAAGCTTATGCTTCTTGTGTTTCCTGGATATTAGGGAGGTGGGATGTGGGACAGTTGAGGCTCATTCTTCTTTAGATCAGAGGAGGTTCACACCAGTAACTTCACGTCCTCCTTCTAAACCCTACCTACTTATCCTTCAAGCCATGTGTTAGACTGATAGCTCCGAATAATGGTCTCTCTATGACCACACTCTTTGAAATATGACTGTGCAGCTTCTCCATCATGAGTGGAGTCTATTTCTTTACCCTGTGCTTTGACCACTGGAATGTGGCAGACGTTATGCTATGCCAGTTCCAAGCTAAGGCCTCAAGAAGCTTTGGGCATTTCCATTCTTGCTCTTGAAACTCTGCCATGTAAACAAGCCTGGTCTAGCCTACGGCAGGATGGGAGCCCAGATGTCCCATGCTAGACCAGCCTACTGCCCCAGATATGTGAGAGAGCCCAGCCAAGTTAAGCAGAGTTGCCTACCCAACTCATGGGTGGGCCCAGCCAAGATTAGCTAAACCACAGTCTGGTGAGCCATAATATCCATAACTGAATTTGGGAGTGGTCTGTCGTTATACAACAATCGCTAACCTATTCAAAGCCCATTGTAAACCTCACCTCTTGGGCAAAGCCATTACTGACCATTCCAAATAAAAATGCTGAGGCCCTAGGCATCCATCGTCCCCAATCTTGAGTCTAAATGCAACAGAAATGCTGAATTAAGTCACCCTTTATCTCCTCTCATAAGATAGGAAAATGGAAATCTCATCCTCAATGCAACGAAGAAAAAGTTAAAAGTAAACCATCACCAACAAGCAAACCTAAATGTGAAAGGAAAGCATTAACAGTCTCCTCAAGAATAGGCTCAGGGGGCTTCCCTGGTGGCTCAGTGGTTAAGAATCCGCCTGCCAATGCAGGGGACACAGGTTCAAGCCCTGGCCCAGGAAGATCCCACATGCCACGGAGCAACTAAGCCCGTGCGCCACAACTACTGAGCCCGTGAGCCACAACTACTGAGCCCACATGCCACAACTACTGAAGCCCACGCGCCTAAAGCCCATGCTCCGCAACAAGAGAAGCCACGACAATGAGAAGCCCGCGCACCGCCACAAAGAGTAGCCCCCGCTCCCCACAAGTAGGGAAAGCCTGCATGCAGCAACGAAGACCCAATGCAGCCAAAAATAAATAAAATAAAATAAAATAAAAAAGAACAGGCTCAGAAGTCACTGTGAAAGGAATTTGCTATCTAAACCAGGTTCATTTTCCTTCATTTTAAGTTTCCCCATCATTTTAGTGTGTGTTTTGGCTGCAAGGCAATCTTTATAAGTATAAAGGCCTCTTGGAACTTAAGTTTCCTTTTGGTAATCATGCAGTAAATGGTTTTCAGTGGTGGAGGTTTAAAACCTCTCTTTGGACTTTAGGCACAGAGCAGGAATGGGAATGTCTGACATACTGACTGACATTTAGACCTGGCCATGCACTCAATTTCACGAAACCCACAGGACAAGTAGAAACCAGTGGTATCCCCAATTCGTTTATTCATACAACCATGTTTATTAAGTGTCCAGGTGCCAGGCACTGAGCTGGGTCTGGGTATGCAACTGAGTAGTAAACGCAGACGTGGATCACTTCAAGCTTACATAGTGACGGAAGAGACAGTGAGCAGGTAAATAAAGCATATCTAATGTACAATGTAATACATACACAAATATATTAAATAAATATAAAGAGAAAATAGCCAGGAATGTTCCCACGACAGAGCTTTACACCTGCAGTCTCTCTGCCTCCCTGAACTCCAAACTCATACCCAGCAGCCAGATCAACATCTCACTGGATACAAACTTACCATGGCCCAAAGCGAAGCTGCTGACTAACGCCACTGCCTGCAACTGTGCATAAAGATACCCTACCCAGGGAAGGAACGGGGCCTGAAATCCAGTCCACTCTGCTGGCTCCAACTGAAATGGCCTAGAGGGGCAGCCTTTTTCTCATGCCCACAAAAGCTCCACAATGCCAACTGAGGTCCTGCTCATGACCTTCCTTCCACCCTAAATCTGTCCCCTCACTGCCTCTCCATCTTGGTACATGAATCTCCATCCTTCCACTGGCCTGGATTTAATATCCTGGCATGAGGCATCCTTGATCACTCTGTTTCTCAATTTCTTAGTAAATCTCGTAGGACTGACCTCCAAAATATATCCAGACCACAAACATGTCTCACTACTTCCACCCTGCCACCCTGACCCTAGCCACTCCAATCTTTCCTGGGCTAACTGGACTCTATTTCAACCCTTGCTCCCTAAAGTCTATTTCCACACAAGGGCCAGAGGGATCCAGTTAAAATATAAGTCAGCTCAGGAGGCTCCTCCATTCAAAATCTCCCAAGCAGAGAGCTGGGGGGCTCTGAGTGCTAGGGTCTGGCACCCCTGTCATTTCTCTGGCCACACCCCCCCTCCCCCACTTGCGTCTGTGCTCCAGCTACAGGTTTCCTTGCTGTCTCTTGAGTATTCTAGAGATGCTCTCCCTTCAGAGCCTTCAAACTCGATGTTCGTTCCATCCAGAACATGCTTTCCTGTAATTATTCACATTGCTTACTCCCTCACTTCCTTCAGGACTTTGCACAATGTCCATTTTCTCCCTGAGGCCTCCCCTGATTGTCCTATTGTAAACTTAACTCTCCCTCTCCTGTCCCATCACTCCCTAGCCTTTCGTTTGCTTTAGTTTTCCCAAAGCCATCTAATATATTATATATGTTACCTATTTATTGAGTCTATTGTATGCCTCCCCCCATATCTCCATGTCAACAGGGATTCTGCCCATCGTACTGACTTCACATATCCAGCTCCTAGAACAGGGCGTGGTACTTAGTAAACATTCAAAAAATATTTGCTGAAGACAGGCAAATGAGTACTATAATGCTGAGTGAAGAGAAATAAAGCATAAGGGAATAAAGAGTGAGTGGGGGGGCTTCCCTGGTGGGGCAGTGGTTGAGAGTCCGCCTGCCAATGCAGGGGACACGGGTTCATTCCCCAGTCCGGGAAGATCCCACATGCCGCGGAGCGGCTGGGCCCGTGAGCCATGGCCGCTGAGCCTGTGCGTCCGGAGCCTGTGCTCCGCAACGGGAGAGGCCACAGCAGTGAGAGGCCCGCGTACCGCAAGATAAAAAAAAAAGAATGAGTGGGAAAAGGCCTCTATGAGGAGGTGACATTCCAGCAGAAATCTAAGTGAAAGGAGAAATGACGTCATGGGGGTGGGTGGTAATCTGGGCGAAGCATGATTCAGAGACTGTGGTCATAGGGGAATAAGGTAAGGAGACGTTAGAGATGCAGCAAAGAGGTTGTGGGAAGCCAGATCACACAGGAGCTTGTAAGCCATTGTTAGGACCTGAGGATGGCCAAAAACATTAATGATGCTGAAAGTGGATCATGATGTACCTGATTTATGTTTTAGAAGAATTACTAGCTGCTATGTAGGCAACGAACTGTAAGGAGGCTAAGATGAAAAAAGGGTGGCCAGTTAGGCAGCCACTGCAGTAGTCCAGGCAAGAGATGAAACTGACCTGGCCTAGTGCAATAAATGCTTAGCCTAGAGCTTGGCGAGTAGTTAAGTACTCAATAAATGTTAGCTGTCATTACTAAAGTGTTGCATAAAATACAATGTTTTGTGTAAGGCACGTAGGAAAACTCAATTTGTGTACTTGTTGTTAGGATAATAATGATAATCCTGGTAATGATGATAATAATGGAACAAGATAATCTCAAAAAACAACAAGGACTTTGAAGAAAATAAAACATGGTAAAGTGATAATATGGGAAGCGGCTGCTTTAGGTTAGAACAACCAAGGAGGCCTCCCTGAGGAGGTGGCCTTCGAATAGAGACCTGAATAGCCAAAGCATCCAGTCAGGCAAGATATAGGAATGGAGCGTTCCTGGCAAGGAGAGGTGCAAACATGAAAGTCCTAAGGTAGGAGCAAGTAATAACAATTAATGGACAGTATTCATGAAATTTATTTAAATTGAGTTGTTGGACTCTTAGCTCTTGAAGTGATTCTGGTTTCTGCATGGTAATGCCAGGCTCAAAAATTATGCCATTCAGGTATAAGAAAGTACAAATTACACGAAGCATACTTGATCCTAGAAAACTCCACAGCATTCAACAACAAAACAGTCTAGTCTGATTACATCAGAATCCTAAAGAGATAAGTACTGTTTTCATTTTTTCTTAGGAGATCAAACCCAGCAAGCAAAGGTTTTGTTGGGAATTAGAAACTGGAAAGCTGCTGGCACATGTGGAAACTTAATATTAACTGAGGCTTTGAGAGAAAGAACAAAAGATGCTGCTGAATCCACGATGAGAGGGGATCTCCAAGTAATCTATTCTATGTTTACATATTCTCTGCCTTGTTCTATAAGGAATTGAAGACAGCTGAAAATACTTTAGGAGGCTAACTGAAATATTCAAATTTCCAAATGAGGAAGATTTGAAGTTTGATCAGAATTATATATTTTTTCATAATCAAGTCATATAAAAGAATACGAAGAAATTCTTTAAACTCCTTAAAAATGTATTCCAATCTCTTAAGCTCTGTATTTAATATGACTATATTAGACTATATAATATACAATTATATATTGCTCTACTGGCTTAAAATTAATTCAGATGTTATGACTTGGGGGGCTTTGTCAGTCTGCAAGCTAAGCAATTACTTCAGTTGATGTACTTCCTTCCTTCCTCTGTACTTAAATTCAGAGCAATCAGGTCACCATTCAGAGCCAAAATATTTATTCCAAACTCTCTCCCGTCTACTATGAGACTTAGCAATGAATTACTTCATATCCCAAAATGTTATTCTATATAACAATGGCCTCCAGATGAAACTGCCTATCCATTCTTTTTTCTGTGCATTAGCCTTCCTTCCAACCTGCCTATCCTCCAAACTTAAAAAAAAAAAAAAAAAAGGCAGTGGAATATGCAAGTGGCAGATTTGACTCTGAGAAGTGAAAAGAATGAATCTTGATTTTATATTAGCTCCATGATAGAAAGCAAACGTGGCAATAATTCTGTCCTTTAACAACTCAGGCAAAGGAAAATGATGTCTTCTACTGCAGCAAACGACTCCCCAGGCATTCAAGTGCAAGCACAGCCAGTGCGGTTAAGCCGTCACAATCCTCTTTCTCCCTTTTCTCCACTCCTAAACTTGATGGTGGAATGGCTAACACAGAGTAAAACCAGATTTGATTAGGACTCAGCACATTTAATACTCACTGTCCCTGAAAAACGTTATAAATTCCCTAACCAGTTAAAAGTACTCAATCTGAAATTCACCTCTCTAAAGGGAAGAATTAGTTCTCAAGTCCTCATCAGTTTAAAAACAAGACTGATCAGGTCTCTCGGGCCTTATCCTCTACCACTCTGACTCTTCATATGATTTACCTGGGGTCTCAGCTTCCTAGGGGCATCTATACTTCTCCACCTGTTAAAAAGGAATGACCTCTGATCTTTGGCTTGTAAAGTGACCCGAGGACTTCCAAATTTACTTTGAGCATTTTTATCATTAGTATACAATGATAATGTGGTTACTTCATGATTCATGTACAAATCATCCACTTAAGGTAATTAATTTCCTGTTTAGCTTTTTTGCTTTCTAAGTTACCTTAAATCTACCAATCTACCTGTATCTATACCCATATACTCTGCCTTCATTCCTGTTCTTATCTAAGACCAAACCCTTTCCTTGCGTACTAGATTTCAATCCTTCTCACTTACCTTAGGATTTTCCTGAAGCATCAATTTCCCTCTTTACTGAACATTCACAGCTTATAACAATGCTTAAGTAACTTAAACATCAGCTTACAACAATGCTTAAATAGCCTCAACTTAAATATTAAATAAACTACCCTCAATCTCAACATCCACCTCCAGCTACTGCCCCATTTTTCCAATTACCCTTTACAGCAAAACTCCTCAAAGGTGTTATTCATACTCAATATTACCACCTCCTCACTTTCTCTTTTCTCTTCTACCCACCCCATCAGACTTCTCTACCCAACATTCCACAGAAACTGTTCTCACCAAGGTCACTAATGACTTTGCCAAATCTAATGGCTAAGTCCACATCCTTGTTTTATCCTATAGCTTTGGACACAGTTGATCTCTCCTTCTTTTTTAAAAATACTTTATCCACCTGGACTCCAGAGCACTGCAGTCTCCTGGCCTTCCTCCTACTTCACGACTACCCCTTCTTAGTGTCATCCTCTGTTGGCATCTCCTCCTCTTTCCACCCTCTTCTTTATCTCCACTCACTCCCAGCATCATCTCCTCCACCCTTGGTGGTAAGTAGCATCATTACACTATGACTTTTAAATATTTGTCTGTAGACCCAACATTTCCCCTTTATTGCAGACAATTGTGTCCAACTGCTTCCTTGATATTTCCACTTGGATGTCTAAAGGGAAGTTCAAACTTAACATATAAAAAAACAGAGCTCCTGAGTCCCTACCTCACTCCTACCCAGCCTCGTTAACCTGTTTTTCTTCCACTTTCCATATCTCAGCAAATGGTGGCACCATTCGGTCAGCTGCTGGCCAAAATACTATGAGAAACTAGACTCCTGTTTCTTCACACCCTTTATCTAATTCATCAGCAAACCCTGACAGCTCTACCATAAAAATATATATCCTTTGTCCACCTACTTCTCATCACCTCACTGTTACCACCCTCATCCAAATCATCCTCATCTTTTTCTCGCAAACTATTACAATAGGCTCTTGTCTCTATATTCATCAGGGTTCAGTTCTGCTACATATAACAGGGAACAGAAGAAAATAAGAGCAACTTAAACTAGGCAGCTAGAAGTTTATTTCTCTCCTAGAAAGTCCAGAGGTAGTTGGGCCAGGTTGGTATGGTGACTCCACAGTGTCATGAGAGACACAAATTCCTAAATTCCTGCTCTACCAGTCTAGCACAGGGTCCATCCTCAATGTCGCCGGATGGGGCAGAGTGATTCCTGGGATGCCAGCTATTCTCACAGCCAAGCTGCAGGCAGGAGAAGGCAGAATAGAGCACTTTCCACTGTGTCAGCTTCCGTCAAGTACATGCGTTTGGAAGTCCTGCTCACATCTCACAGGCCAACATTTAGACAACATGCAGCTGCAAAGGAGGCTGGGGAAATGCAACATTTTGTTTCTGGCAGCAACGAATCCAATCAAAACATGTGATTCTCTTACCAATGAGGAAAGAGAAAATGGATGTTAAGAGTAGACAACTAGCCATTATGCCTCACACCCTCTTCAGTCTATTCTCCACACAGCAACCAGAGTGATCTTAAAAATGTAACCCAGATACGTCATTCCTAATCAAAACTCACCAGGGCAGATAAAGGGAAAGAAACAAGCATTTTTCCTATCTTTCCTGTATGAACTGTACCTCAGGATCCTTATTAACTCATTACAAAAATAAAGTGTAACAACACACATTTTGTGCCTCTCGATGTGATGTAATAGGAAATACCATGTTACCTAAGAATTCTGGCCCCTCCAAATCAAACATGAATCTAAACAAGGCTCTAGACCTAATTACCAGTCTATAGGAAACAGAGGGGATGGAGGATCATTCTATGGAATCTGGTGGAGTTGCACTCAGTACCTTGTATGGATCCCAATTTAAGCAAACCAACTTACACATATACATATGATTGATTTAAGCAACTTAAAATGCACATATATCATTGATTTATGTGATATTTATATACATATATACACACACCTCTACATATACATATATGTTTTCATATTACTCAACTGGGGAGATGTGAGTACTGACAGATATCTGATGATATTAAGGAGTTCCTGTCATTTTTTAGGTGTGATAATGGTATTGTGGTTACGTTAACTTTTAGAAAGGACCTTATCATTTAGAGACAAACAATGAAGTATTTACAATGAAATGATGTATGGGACTTGCTGCAAAATCCTCTGAGGCAGGCGACAGGATGATGAAGCAAGATTGGTCATGCACTGATAGCTTGAAAATCTGGGGGATGACAGTTCACTATATCATTCTCTATATTTTTACATATGAGTGAAAGCTTCCATAATAGAAATATTTTAAATAACTTATGGTGGCTTCCTATTCTACTTTGCATGATTTCTAAGACGCTTCATGGTCTTACCCTCTACAAACCTTGTCTCCTACCATTTTCCCAGCAGCTTCCTCTGCTCCAGCCACACTGGCCTTGCACTTCCCTGACCTGTTGCCAGACATATTTCTGTCACAGGGCCTTTGTAAGTGCTGTTCCTGCTCCCACACAAATATCCTCCCCGTTTAGCTCTCTGCCCAAATGCTACCTCATCAGAGAAGTCTCCCCTGATCTTCCTACTGAAAGGAAACAGTCCCCATTCTCTATCACTCTCTGTTCTCTATCATGTCAATATCTGACATTAAATGACCTGTTTGCTTATTCATTGTGGAACATAAGCTCCATGAAGGCCAAGCTTCTTCTATTCTCCACTGGATCCTGGCTGACAGAACTGGGCCTGGTGCAGAGCGAGTGAAATAATATTCATCTTAATATCTTTATTTGGATACTACATTATCAAGAGTTCTTCATAAAGAGAATGCCTGAGATCCTCATTAGCCGTATTATAAAATGATATTTGTCAAATCCAGAAAGCTAGAAAGTAGTGATGTGGCTCACTGAAGATATGAAACAAAATGGGAAGAAACACCTTTAAATAAGCCTTCTTAGATATCTTTCTCCTGGTTGAAATGACGGGAAAAAAAGTTAACATCTAATACATTCATGGCACAAAAAGATATTTGAGCCCCCTTTTTATATGCCTTTGCTTTTATCATCTTCAGGCCATCCTCAAGTTGAAGAAACTACCTTATATTTTCTTGAGATTAACTTCCTTATCTTACTTGGCAAATATTTATTGCGCACTTCCTATATGTTAGGCCCCGTACTAGGCACCTGGATTACAGGGGAAACCCAGACAGAACTAGGGAGGGTGAATGCTAGGCAGGAAGAAAACTAAATCCCTATCATTATTTCTGTCAACAAGAATCACTGATTGTAGAAAATCTTATGACATCTATACTTTAATTCAAAGTGCTGGCACTATAGTTCATTAATGTTACACACCTGGGTAACAAATTATGTCAACGTTTTTCTACTTTTCTTGGGCCATGTTCTTTAAATTTCATAGTAACAAATCAAGAAAACTATTTTGACAACAAACTAGATATTTTCTCAACACATAACTGAGCAATAAGATTACATCACTTCATATTTTCTTCAGACCACTGCTGCCATTTCCATATGCCAACACTATTACAAAGCGATGCTTTCTTAAGTCCAAGAAAGTACCCAGTTTTGCTTTCCTACATAAGCCTAATATTTTTATACTCCTTTTAATAGTAAAGATACAGATTTAAGAGGTCAAGAAAAATGCCTGTCTCCAGAATTTTATAGTGTTATGATAACATTGATTACTATATTTCTACCATCCATGACATGTACACTAGGATTATTAGATAAATAACATATCCAATCTTTTTTTTTTTTCCAAGTCCATGTGAAAAGAAGAGATAAGGAAAGCCAAAGTGAATTTCCTGCACCTGTTATCTGGGTATTTGGCATTCTAAACAAGTTAAATCTCCAGGAAGCTAGATTAATAGATGACAGGAAAAAATATAAATTGCATTATCATCTTCGACATGCTAATATACATGGGTGCTGAAAATCCAATTGAAAGGGGACTGGCTTATTAAACTGTGGCATGCTGCAATTTACATATCTCACCCTCCAGGTGTGAGGAGGGTAAATGAGAATGGAGTGTGTTCAGATCAGCAGGGGATAAGGAGGAAAAATACATATGCACATTGGCTATCAATTTGGCCAACTGGAGAAAAAGTGACACAGTGAAAAGACTGACTTTTATTCTTCCTGAAATAAATCTGGCTCTAGTACTCCTCTGCTACATTCTGGAGCAGCACAACTAACAGCACAACAGCACAACTAACCCTAGCTGGTCATTCTGTGCATGGCCCTGTTGGTTTTCCAACAGTAAGAGTGAATGTAGATGCCCAGACAACTGGAAAAACTACTGGAATGGAGCCCTGCTGATGGTGCAAGGGTGGCAGGATCTTTGCAGATAAAGGGAACCAAAACTAGCAGCAGGAGCTTCCCCAAAAACCCACCATCAGTCTTAGACAGTCAGCAGAAGGAGAAATCACTACGTCCTTAGAAAAACGTATTATGTCAATTATTTCATAGCTTAGAGCCCAATCCAACATAAAATCCTAATGTGTCCAAAATTAGATAAGTTTCTCATAGGTAGCCATTATACTCACTCTCTCTCTCCTCATACATGCATGTAACCATTGATAACTTTCAAATACTTAGAAGAAGAAACAGTAAAACAACATTTAACTTATTTTTTTTAATTAAGGCTTTCCCCATAGGGCATAGGCAATGTTCGTGAAATGGAATGCTAAGAGGGAATAAAAAAACTAGGAGTGGGCTTTCCTGGTGGCGCAGTGGTTAAGAATCTGCCTGCCAGTGCAGGGGACACAGGTTCGAGCCCTGGTCCAGGAAGATCCCACATGCCGCGGAGCAACTAAGCCCGTGCGCCACAACTACTGAGCCTGCGCTCTAGAGCCCGCAAGCCACAACTACTGAGTCCGCGTGCCACAGCTACTGAAGCCCGTGTGCCTAGAACCCGTGCTCTGCAACAAGAGAAGCTACCGCAATGATAAGCAACGAAGAGTAGCCCCCGCTCACCGCAACTAGAGAAAGCCGAAGACCCAACACAGCCAAAAACAAATTCATAAAATGAATTTATTAAAAAAAAAAAAACTAGGAGTAAGATAAGCTTCCACGAAATATAGCCAAGTAATAAGCCTCAATGGGAATGCTGGCATTTCATACTTAAAGTAAATACAAACTCACCTAAAATATATTTCAGTTATTTATTTGCTGTATAGATAAGCAGTAATAAAATCTCTCCCCCTTTGCTTTTAACATTTGATGAGGTAAAATTTTAAATATACACAAATAAAACAGAATAGTATAACAAATCCCATGTATCCATCACCCAGATTCAACAGTTATTAACATTCTGTCATTCTGGTTTCATCTGTACCTCCATCCATTCACCTTTCTATTGCTTTTATACTTTAAAAGTTTTTAAGGTAAAGTTTAGATATTTTGGAGTGCACAAATATTAAATATACAATTTTGATGAATGAATTCATCCATGTAACCCACACATCTATCATGACATAGAACATTCCACCTCTTCAGAAACTTCTGTGTATCCCTTTCTCAGCCAGACTACCTACAGGTAGAATAATACTTATTCAACAGAAGACATTTTTTTCTCCAGCACAGAAAAAAATTAAGGAAAGCCAACTCCTCAAATCCAGCAAGCTTAGTATTTCAGGCTGCACAAAAGCTTATTATATTCAGCTTTTATAATTAATTGACAGTGTAGGAAAATTTGACACCCAAACTAAATCCAAGTACTGTTCTCTTCACAGAGAGCATTCAGATATAGAGCCTGGAGAAAAAAATAAGGACTTCAATAACGTATAACAAAAAGCACTACTTCTGGAACTATTTATCTTTCTGTTTATTTCAATACCCCAAACAAAATGATAAGTTCATAAACACAGCCCAAGAAACAAACAGTAATACTACAGAGTGGAAAAATAACAGCAGTATAATAGTAATGAAATTTCTAACCACTTGCTCCAGTGATGTATGCTTGGCAGACCACATTAAATTCTCTATCCCTGCTCTCCAGAAAAGCAGAAACAGTAGCACCAGCACCAGGAATACTGGTAATGACATTTACAACAGCTAATAAGTATTAGTGATGGAGAAGCAGGGATTCAAAGCTAGTTCTCTGTGTCTCCATTATGCTCTTTTGATTCCAACCATAACGGCACAATACAGATAAGCAAACACACTATTTAACATTATATATAACCTGACATTTTGTTATGCCTATTTTAGCCTTGTTTTTTGTCCTCGCTCTTTCAGTCATGCTGGTAAAAGCCCTTTCCTCCTCCACACAAGTCCCCACTTTGGCCCTTACAGAGGAAAACTCAACCCACAATTCTGCAGTCTTGGAGAAGGGCTGGGGTTCAGAAGCCTCCTCCCTCAGTCGCCCAAGCTAGATTTTCCTTCCAGAAGTAACTGGAATTTATACAACTGAGGAGAGCCTGAGAATAGGCTAGATTCCTGACAGCTGTGGTGATGCTGGAGGGAAACGGCCTCTTTTTGAACTCAGGCTCTTTCTAGCCGGTCTGTGTGCAGACAAGGATAAGCAGACAGGGCAGGTCTCTGCTTTTGGCTCTAGCCTCTCCACTCGTGCTCAGGAAGAGCTACTGGTGAGGTCACCCCTTCACGGAGGACTGGTTATCTACCGGTCATTGAGGAGCAGAATATGGCCTCAGGTCCTGGCCATATTCTTTGCCATTAATGAGGCTGATACTGTGATCAATATTGGATCTTAGGACTCTTTCCTAAACTAGTTAGAGTGTGGGGAGGAGGGATGCAACTAACAAGAATCCCAAACTTCCAAGAAGGCATAATCTCTACCCTTTGTCTCAGCTCATTGCACCTGGGCCACATCTTTTCCTTTTTGGTGTACAGTCCAACATAAATAGCTGTACAATCCAACATAAATATGCTGAAGTAGGTTCCATGGGAGCATCCAGGATTACCCTTCTTTACACTCTGGCTACTTGCAGCTCATATAAGCCCTCATCACTGTTTGACAATTCTCTCCGTATTCCCAGTGGTGCACCATCCCCTCCTCTCATCCACCCTCACCATTCCTCTCCTCACCACCACCACCAGCAATACCACCATCAACACCACCACCACCGATACCATCAACGACACCAACAACACTGTCGACGACACAGCTACCACCACCACCACACCACCACCACAACCAATACCACTAAAACCACCACCAACAATACCACCACCAACACCACCTCCTCGAATGCTCAGAATTGCAAACTGCTAGTGACGCGCATTCAACCAGTTTGTTGCCAGCGCTGCTGTTACCTTGTTCTCCTCTGGACTAAAGAGGATTCGGAAAACGGACGGCACTCCTGGTGCTACTTTGTGGCCAGTATCTTTGGGGCTGATTACTTTAAAGTAAGGTGAACTTTCCTCAACAACTTTCACCATCCTTGGAACCTGCAAGAAAAACACAATAATGGGCACTGTACATGTGAAAGCAGAAGAAAAA
Organism: Pseudorca crassidens; assembly: GCF_039906515.1. Lineage (NCBI taxonomy): Eukaryota > Metazoa > Chordata > Mammalia > Artiodactyla > Delphinidae > Pseudorca > Pseudorca crassidens. The sequence continues at coordinate 48,711,133 of NC_090315.1, read as the reverse complement.
GGACAGGCCTTGCAGTTAAATGTGAAATCTCCATCTACTACTTACTAGCCATGTGACTTTGGTTAGGTCTGAACTTCCGTTTCCTCGAGTGTAAAAGGAGATGACAGTACTTACCTTTACCCCAGGACCTCACACAAAGTAAGCACTCAATGTACTTTAGCTTTAATTTTTATTAACATTATTATTATTACTCAATTTGTTATTGCAAATCTTTATTTTATTATTTAAATGTGACTATTTTCGAAGACTAACTGCTTAATCATCTAAAACCCCACCCACACGGTGGAGCTGCACTGGACTTCCCAACATTTGAGAACTGCTCTGGGAGAAGAAATCACACTTACTGCACTCCCGCTATGGATCATCCACTGTACACGAGATGCCACTTGATCCTCACAATAACCTTTGAGCTTCATTACAATTCATTCTACAGATGAGGAAACAGACACTTGCCATAAGTGCTACAGCTTTACCAAGCAATGGTGTTCCGGATCAAGTCCCGGCCTAACTCCACCTTCCCTCCCTATAGGACTGTCCTACCTAAACACCACTGTGAAGTAAGAACACAGAGGGCAGTACAATCCCCAAGGCCAGTCTCAGAGCAGCTTCAAACAGTCCCATCCTTTTACAGTCTTATTCCTCTGCTCTGCTTGCCTCATCCAGAGTACATATTTCTATCTCAGATAGCCCCAAGCAGTAAAAGAAATGTAAATGTGAGAAGGGGGTTGGTCAGGAGTGGAGGTTCTAGAGACACAGGAATGGGAGAGGACTGTTTTTTTAAAAACTCAAAGGGGGCAGAAGAAAGTTAACTATAGTTAAGTATGTCCTAGGAGTCTCAGGTGAAATATGAGGAAACAGGAACTCCCACAACCTCTCAAAGCTGAAACCCAGATGCAGAAGGGAAGAAGAAATGCAGAGAGAATTCAGACAGATCTCAAGACTAGAGAGTGGGGAGGTAAGAAAGAGATGTGTACAAATCTGGTAGGAATAGAATTGGCTTTGCTGGTAAGAGAAATGTGCAGTGGTGTTCATGAATGATGCCATATAAGCTTGCTGGGAATACTTTAGTAAGAGCCTAACTGTGGATTAAAAACTAGAAAGGAAAACAACAGCAACACTAATAAGAAGAAGAATAGTAACATTGCTTTAGTGCTTATTATAGGACAGACACTGAGCTGAGTACTTTACATCCATTATCTCATTTAATATTCCAAACAACCTATTGAAATGGGTGCTATTCTTATCCCCATAGCTTGGAGAAGTGAAGCGACTTGCCCAAAGTCTACAGCTGGGAGACAGTTCACCTAGAATCTGAACCCAGATTAGTCTGACTCTGGAGTCTGGGTGTTTATAATTATACCCCAAGTGAATTGTGTTGTGGCTTGTCGAGTGTTCATGGCTTACTTTCAACTTGTGTGTTTGAGAGAGGTAGAGAAACAAAGACCAAACAGGCTCTGTCTTTTGCACTCCATGGCAGTCAGGAAGCAAATAAAAGGTAAATGACACAGAAAGCATTTCTCAGTGCCCCAAATGTATCTCAGTGGTTCCTTGCATATCCATGAACCAAGAAGTAGAGAAGCAGGCTTACATCAGCCACCTCGTATGAAGGTCCTGGGAGTAACTCACCAAGAACAAGCCCGCCTAGCCTACAGAATCTGTCTGCTTGCTGATAGCTGAACTTTCCTTAGATGAGGACCGTCCTTTCATGGGATCCAATACTCTAGCAGCATCTTACCAAGAAGTGTGGGTTTTATACATGAGAACTGAATGCCCTTTGGCAGACAAGACTCACACATGCCTCTTATCCTTGACGTGCACATATACACTCAGTGACAAGCATTTCTTGCTTATGGCTGGGGAGGAGTACCCAAAGTACCCTTTGGACTAGCTCCTCTCTGCCTTTAATAGCCTAAAAGAACTTGAACAAGAGTCAAAAAGTAATGGAGAAAGGGAAAACAAGAACTCGAAGTGAGAAACTAAATTGGTTGGAAGCCCTGCATGAAAAGAGAGAGTTCTAATGTCTATGTAACTCACCTCTTCCTGAGGTCTAGGAACATAACCCTGAACACCTCGGGGTTTTTCTTCTCTCTGCCTACCTTTTAGCTTCCAACCCATGAGCTTCTCTTGCTAACACGCCTTCAGCGAAGAACTAAATGTTCCATTTTCTCCAAAGTCTGACTTTGCTGTCACTAAATCACCCCATTGATCTCTGAAAGGCATCACTGATTCCTTTAATGAGCTACTGTACTGAATATAACTGCAAGTCTTCCCATTTGCCTTGAATTCTTGCATAGTCTTCACTTATTTTCCCTACTTTATTATAGCTAGAATTTTTGTCTCAACATTCTAAGACTCCCATAAGTATTTCTACTTGTCCTTAACACCTGATGCTTAGCATCTCTCTAATGCCTTCCTTCCTACCTGATTACTTTTCACACTTAACTGTGCTTCATACTGACCTTCTGCATTATTCTTCCTTTCATTATTGTTACGTGTCAAGGAACTCTTCAGTCATTTAATACTCTTTCTTGAAATATACCCTAATATATCTCTGAAAGAAAAGGCATAAGGATGGAGAAGAAATCCTCAGTTGCAAGCACAAAGAAACAAGGTACAGACAGTGGGAGAAGCCATCCAAAACTATCTGTAAACAAAATCTGAAGGCTATCTGAGGTAGAAGGGAGGAGATGGAAGAGAGAAAAGGGGATCTTCTTTTTTGTTTTGCTTTTTTTAATACAATTTGCAGAATCTAAATGCATTGGCTCAACAACTGCAATTCATGAGTAGAGTTGATACCTTCAATTGGGGAAACAGTGGCTCTAACGTGGAGTATGTAAACATGAACAGTAATCATCTTGTATTAAATGAAAATCTAGCCCAAATGGCCACTCATGAGAACTTCATGACACTGATCTAGCCAATCTCTTATTCAACAAAATGTCAGTGCACACACTGGGAGTTTACCAGTTGTTGGGCACTGCCCTGGGACTGAGCATTTAGCAACAAACCAGCCAACACAGTCTTGTCTTCATTAAGCTTATAGTCAAAGGGCATGTTTTTATCTGCCTTCCTAGGCCTATCAAGTTCAGGAGCTTATCTAAGACCCTACAGGATCCCATTTTATCTAATCCCTTCTTATAGATCCATGAAAGGTACAGTCATCCCAGCAAACATACTCACTATGTCATTGTTCCTCAAAACCAGTGGAACTTCATAGACTTCACAGGGAGTGTAGTTCTGAAATACAATTTCTGATGGAAAGGGCTGGAATAAGGCCTGATCCAGGTCAATTCCTGGAAACTGCAGTTGAAAGAATAAAATCATATAGTCACACAATGGCAGAAACAACTGGGGAAGATAAGAAATTACTACATATACCTATGAATATTAACACCAAGAACAAAGGAAACATTCAAAGAGAGGAAAGTACTATAAACACTATTATAATCAGTAAGGTTATTGTCATCAACTTCTTTAATACAAAAGAAAGTAGGTTTTGGTCCTCAATTTAAAAAATAGGCTAGTTAGAACAACAACTCAAAACTTCCATTTCCAGTAATGGTGAATAAGGTAATTTGAACCAACTCCCCTATGAGAATAAGAAGAAAAGCTGTTTAACAACAAAAACCTGTTTGGAGGCACTGAGGGATTAAAAAAACAGTATTATCTAATGTTAAAACTGAATTATCTCAAGCTAATAGCTTATGTAGTATCCAACAGGTTTTGAGTACTGCCATGTTTCCCTTAAAAATTCAGAATACCCCACGATGCTGTGTTGAGTTCACGGTTGTATCCTGGGAGCACCCCAGCAGAGAGTTTGGAAATTGAAGATGTAAGTATCCACCTCAATAATTTAGAACAACAATAGCAAACATAAAAAACACATTAAAACCCAAACAAAAAACCAAAAACGACACAACAAAAACAGCAGAAATTAATGAAATACAAAGTAACTGTCCCACAGAATCAACAAAGCCAAAAGTTGAGTCTTTAAAGACTAATAAAAATAATAAAATACCTGAGTCTGATCAAGAAAAGAAGACACAGCCAATTATAAAAGAGCCAATTATAAAAAATAGGAACATTACTACAGAACCCAAACTAAGTAAAACGATAACAAATGCGAAAATTTAGATTAAAATTATAAATTCCTAAAAGATACAATTTGTAAAAACTAGCACAAAAAGAAATCGAAAATATGAAGTGTTCCCTAACTATTAGAGAAATTGAATCTGTAAAGTAAAAACTTTTCATGGATAAAACTCTGGCCCAAATAGCTCTACAAGCAAATTCTGGCAAACATTTAAAGAAAATACAACTTGGGGCTTCCCTGGTGGCACAGTGGTTAAGAATCCACCTGCCAGTGCAGAGGACACGGGTTCGAGCCCTGGTCCAGGAAGATCCCACATGCCGCGGAGCAACTAAGCCCGTGTGCCACAACTACTGAGCCTGCACTCTAGAGCCCATGAGCCACAACTACTGAAGCCCGTGTGCCACAACTACTGAAGCCCATGTGCCCTAGAGCCCATGCTCTGCAAAAGGAGAAGCCACCACAGTGAGGAGCCCATGCACCACAATGAAGAGTAGCCCCCACTCGCCACAACTAGAGAAAGCCCACGCGCAGCAACGAAGACCCAACACAGCCAAAAATTAATTAATTAATTAATTTTTTAAAAAGTGTGGCACTGCCATTTAAAGAAAATACAACTCAAACATTATAGGAAATCTCCCAAAGGAAAGAAAAACAAAAAATTAGGGGTTGCCAAATCAAGATGACAGAATAGAAGGATGAGGAGCTTACCTCCTCTCACAAATACATCAAAAGTACATCTACATGTGGAATAATTCTCACAGGATACCTGCTCAGTGCTGGCAGAAGATCTCATTAAACCAAAATAGAAAGAAAGATTACCACATAACCAGGTAGGATGAAAGAAAAAAAATAAATGAATCAGGACAGGACCTGCGCCCCTGGGAGGGAGCTGTGAAAGAGGAAAGGTTCCCTCATCCTGGGAAGCCCCTTCACTGGCGTGGTGATCAGCTGGGACAGAAAGGAAGCTTCAGAGGCTCGGAGGAGAGTGCAGCAGTCAGTTTGCAACAGGCAGAACAGAGAGCACACAGCAAAAGCAGTCCTAAGAGGGAAGTTCATAGCAATACAGGCCTTCCTGTAAAAAACAAGAAAAATCTCAAATAAACAACCTAACCTACCACCTAAAAGAATCAGAAAAAGAACAAACAAAACCTAAAGTTAGCAGAAAGAAGGGAATAATAAAGATCAGAAAGGAAATAAATAAAATAGAGATTTTTAGAAAGTAGAAAAAAACCAATAAAACCAACAGCTGTTTTATTTAAAGGATAAACAAAATCAACAAACCTCTGTTCAGGTTCACCAAGAAGAGAAGACTCACATAAACAAAATAAGAAATGAAAGAGGAGAAATAACAACCAATACCACAGAAACACAAAAAACCATAAGAGAATACTATGAACAATTATATGCCAACAAATTGGACAATCTAGAATAAATGGATAAGTTTCTAGAAACATACAGCCCACCAAAACTGAATCAAGAAGGAATAGATAATTTGAACAGATCGATCACTAGAGATGAAATAGAACCTGTAATTTAAAAACTCCCTGCAAACAAAAGTCCAGGACCAGATGGCTTCACTAGGGAATTCTACCAAACATACAAAGAACTTACACCAAAACTCTTATATCAAACTCTTCCAAAAGACTGAAGAGGAAAGAACACTCCCAAAGTCATCCCATGAAGCCACCATTGCCCTGATACCAAAACCAGACAAAGACAATACCAAAAAAGAAAATTACAAGTCAATTACAAGCCAAATCTAACAACACATAAAAAAAGATCACACACCACGATCAAGTTGGATTCATCCCAGGGTCACAAGGATAAGCAAATCAATCAATGTGATATACCACATCAACAAAAGAAAAGACAAAAACCACATGATCATCTCAATAGATGCAGAAAAAACATTTGATAAAATTCAACATCCATTCATGATAAAAAAAAAACTCTTATCAAAGTGGATATAGAGGGAACATATCTCAACATAATAAAAGCTATTTATGATAAACCCACAGCCAACATAATACTCAACAGTGAAAAGCCGAAAGCCTTCCCACTAAAATCTGGAACAAGACAAGGATGCTCACTGTCACCAATTCTATTCAACATAATATTGGAAGGCCTAGCCATAGCAATCAGATAAGAAAAAGAAATAAAATTTGTCCACATTGGAAGAGGTAAAACTGTCATTATATGCAGATGACATGATACTATATATAGAAAACTCTAAAGACTCCACACAAAAACTACGAGAACTGATAGGTAAATTCAGCAAGGTAGCAGGATACAAGATTAACATACAGAAATCTGCTGCATTTCTTTACACTAACAATTCATTGTTAGTGTAGTGTACTGGAAAGGGAAAGTAAGAAACAATTCACTTTAAAAATCACATATGGGCTTCCCTGGTGGCACAGTAGATAAGAAACTGCCTGCCAATGCAGGGGACACAGGTTCGATCCCTGGTCCAGGAAGATCCCACATGCCATGGAGCAACTAAGCCCGTGCACCACAACTACTGAGCCTGCGCTCTAGAGCCCACCAGCCACAACTACTGAAGCCCATGTGCCTAGAGCCCATGCTCCATAACAAGAGAAGCCACCACAATGAAAAGCCAGTGCACCACAACGAAGAGTAGCCCCCGCTCGCCGCAACTAGAGAAAGCCCACATGCAGCAATGAAGACTCAATGCAGCCAAAAATAAATAAATAAATAATGTTTTTTAAATCACATACAAAATACAAATAAACCTGATGAAGCAGATGAAAGGCATATGCTGAGAACTATAAAACATTTATAAAAGAAACTGAAGATGATTCAAAGAAATGGAAAGATAGCTCATGCTCTTGGATTGGAAGAATTAAACTGTTAAAATGCCCATACTACCCAAAGCAATCTACAGATTTAATGTGATCCCTATCAAATTACCTATGACATTTTTCACAGAACTAGATCAATTAATCCTAAAATTTATATGGAACCATAAAAGACTCAGAATTGCCAAAGCAATCCTGAGGAAAAAGAACAAAGCTAGAGGCATAACCCTACCAGACTTCAGACAATACTACAAAGCTACAGTAATCAAAACAGCAAGGTTTTGGTACAAAGACAGACATATGGATCAATGGAACAGAACAGAGCTCAGAAATAAACCCACACGCTTATGGTCAATTCATCTTTGACAAAGGAGGCAAGAATACACAATGGAGAAAAGACAGTCTCTTCAGCAAGCAGTGCTGGGAAAGCTGGACAGCCACATGTAAATCAATGAAATTAGAACACACCCTTACACCATACACAAAAATAAACTCAAAATGGTTTAAAGACTTAAGCATAAGATATGACACCATAAAACTCCTAGAAGAGACCATAGGAAAAACATTCTCTGACATAAATTGGTAAAATAAACATTCTCTGACATAAATACCAATATTTTCATAAGTCAGTCTCCCAAGGCAACAGAAATAAAAGCAAAAATAAACAAATAGGAGCTAATCAAACTTATAAGCTTTTGCACAGTAAAGGAAACAATAAACAAAATGAAAAGACGACCTACAGACTGGGAGAAATTATCTGCAAATGATGCAACAGACAAGGGCTTAATTTCCAAAATATACAAATAGCTCATACAACTCAATAACAAGAAAAGAAACAATCAAAGAATGGGCAGAAGATCTAAATAGACATTTCTCCAAAGAAGAAATACAGATAACCAATAGGCACATGAAAAAGTGCTCAACACCACTAATTATGCAAACCAAAACCACAATGAGTTACCACCTCACAGTGGTCAGAATGGCCATCATTAAAAGTCTATAAATAACAAATGGTGGAGACGGTGTGGAGAAAAAGGAATCTTCTACACTGTTGGTGGTAATGTAAATTGGTGCAGCCACTGTGGAGAACAGTATGGAGGTTCTTTAAAAAAAACTAAAAACAGAGTTACCATATGATCCTGCAATCCCACTCCTAGGCATATATCTGGATAAAACTTTAATTCAAAAAGATACATGCAACCCAATATTCATAGCAGCTCTATTTACAATAGCCAAGATATGGAAACAACCTAAATGTCCATTGACAGATGAATGGCTAAAGGAGACATGGTATATATACACAATGTAATACTACTCAGCCATAAAAAAGAATGAAATAATGCCATTTGTAGCAACATGAATGGACCTAAAGGTTATCATACTAAGTAAAGTAAGTGAGAAGGACAAATACCATATGATATCACTTACATGTGGAATCTAAAATATGACAGAAATGAACTTATTTATGAAACAGAAACAGACTCACAGACATAGAAAACAAACTTATGGTTACCAAAGGGGAAAGAGGGTGGGAAAGGGAGAAATTAGGAGTTTGGGATTAGCAGATACAAACTACTATATATGAAATAGATAAACAACAAGGTCCTACTGTATAGCACAGGGAACTATAATGTCCTATAGTAAACTACAATGAAAAAGAAAAACAAAAAATTAAATGTCTTCCATTTAATGATGATGTTGTTAGCATAACTTTCATATATTTCAGAAAGACAGTAGGAGACAGGAAAATTATAGGTCATGAACCATAGATCAAAACAAAAAAAGCAAATCATTAGCAAACTGAAACCTACAATATATAAAAAAGATAATACATGACCAAGTTGAGTCTATCTCAGAAATACAAGGCTATTTTAACACTAGAAGTTTTGATCAAGAAGAAACAAAACTGACATTTTCCCCAGAACAAAAACTTGTTTATTTAGAAAATTCAAAATAACCTATAGATAAATTAGAATTAACAAGTGATTTATCAAGGTCACTGAGTACAAGGTCAACATAAAAAATCAATTATATTTCTTTGTACTAGCAATGAACATTTAGGAAATGAAATTTATAAACAATATCATTTAAAATCACATCCTAAAACATAAAATACATAGGAATAAATCCAATGAAAGATGTGCAAGAACTTTACCTGGAAAAACTACAAACCATTATCGACAGAAATTAAAGAAGATCTACACTGAACTACTGACAATTGCGTGGAAAATACACAAAATGCATATTTATAGGAAGAGTCCATCATTTAGACAGGGTAAAAGAATCATAAGAATCCCTAAGTTAGAACTCTGGGGAGAAGAAAAGGCTAACACAACTCAGTTACTCCTCCTCCCTTCCTCTCATTTCCCTTCCAAATAAACACATACATATGATCTGCTTCCATAAAGAGCTGCCCTTAGACTCATGGAGAATTCCTGCTGGTCTGTGACCCTACCGAGCTCCGCCTCAACATTAACTACCTGCAAACAGCAAGTCCAGGAAGAATTCCCTTCTTTATTTCAAAGATGAGTGATAATAATAATCACAATGACAAAGAGATGAAAAATTCATGTGTTCATTCAATAAATGCTAATTGAGTTTCTAATATTTTCCATATGTTGAGCATAGAGTAGTGAACAAAGCCAATAAAGCCCCTGCCTCATGAAGTTGAAATGCTTAAGGAAATGGATAAAAAATAAAGAAATAGGGACTTCCCTGGTGGTCCAGGGGCTAAGACTCCACAATCCCAATGCAGGAGGTCCAGGTTCAATCGCTAGTCAGGGAACTAGATCCCGTATGCCGTAACTAAAGATCCCACACACGGCAACGAAAATCCCACGGGCCTCAACTAAGACTCAGCACAGCCACATAAATAAAAAAATATTTTTTTAAAAAAAGAAATGCATAATATGAGGTCAGGCAGTGATAAGGCTATGAAGAAAACCAAAGTAGGACAAGGAGACAGAGTGAATGGGGGATGGCCTCTCTGAGGAAATGATCTGAAGCAAGTCACGCAAAGATCTGAGAGAACAGCATTCCAGTTAGAAGGAATAACAAATGCAAAGGCCCTAGGGTGAGAATTATCCTTGAGTGTTTGGAGAGCAGCAAGAGGGGAGAGCAGCTAGAGGAGAATGAGCTGGGGGAGAGAGGAAGGAAAAGACTATGAAGGGCTCAGGATCAGATAATGCAGGACCTTATAACTATGAGGGTAACAGGAAGCTACTAGGTGGTTTTCAACACGGAAGTAACATGTTCTGATTCACATTTTTAAAAACCACTCTTGGGACTTCCCTGGTGGCGCAGTGGTTAAGAATCTGCCTGCCAATGCAGGGGACATGGGTTCAAGCCCTGGTCCGGGAAGATCCTACATGCCACGGAGCAACTAAGCCCGTGTGCCACAACTACTGACCCCGCGAGCCACAACTACTGAAGCCCACGCACCTAGAGCCCATGCTCTGCAACAAGAGAAGCCACCACAGTGAGGAGCCTGTGCAACACAATGAAGAGTAGCCCCCGCTCACTGCAACTAGAGAAAGCCCACGTGCAACGGAGACTCAACACAGCCATAAATAAATAAATAAATAAATATTTTAAATAAATAAATAAATAATAAAATAAAAATCACTCTTACTTCTTTGTGGAGAATTGATAACGGGGCGATGAGTTGGAAACAGGGAGGCTATTTCAGGAGTCTAGATGATGGTGGGTTGAACTGGGATGGCAGTGGTGGAGGTGGTGAGAAGTGGTTGGATTAAAGACATATTTGTGATTATTAGCCCTTGTTTTGGATTTCATATAAGACATGAGAAAAACAGAGGCATCAGAGATAACACCAAGGTTTTTGGCCTGAGAAAATAGATAAATGGGGGTATTACACGGTGGAGGGAGGAAAGACAAAAGAGGAAAGATCATGCCTTTAGGGAAAGAATGTAATGCAAAAATTAGCTCTTAAGGATTTTAAGTTTGAGCTGCCAATCACACATTGAGCTGAATATATGATCCAGAGTTCAGGGGCTAGGCCATAGCAGGAGATATAATTATGAAAGCAATCACTTAAAAGGTGAAATTTAAAGCCTTGTTCCTGGAAGGAGTCACCTAAGGAATGAGTTCAGAAGAGAAAGAAGTTTAAGGACCAAGTACTGGGGAACTCCAATATTTAGCCAACAGGAAGAGGAGAAAGATCCAACAAACAAGAAAAAAGCAACCAGTGAAGTAGGAAGAAAGCCAAAGAAGAGTGATATCTGAGACACAAGTGAATTAAAAAGTACAAAAAAAGAAACTAACTGTAAAATGCTGTGAGACAACCCAGGTGTGTTGAACTGGTCAAGCTTAAGAATGAATTTTTAGAGAAACACACACACACACACAACTCAAAGTAAGGGATACAGAGGTTAAGTTGATGAATGTAATTACAATGAAATGGGAATGAACAGAAAGTTTAAGATGGATTAGGGAGGAAATGCAAGGTGTAGAAGGGCAGACAAAGAAGATCCAGCATGTTCACAATTGATATTTCTAAAAAACATAAAAACAAAAATGGCCTGGACAAATACTTGATAATTCAAGAAAAACTTTCTAAAAATAAAATAATGGTATGTAGTGTCTTAGGAAAAATTTAGTCACATCCTAATAAAATCACTGGACATCAAATAAGAATAAACAATCTTTGGGCAAACAAGCTAAAATATTAGGCTGCATACTTCCGCATATCCTCATTTAAAGCCAGAAGGTAGTGAAGAAAAGGCCTGCAAATCTCTTATGGGGATAATGTGTGACCCAAGAATTTTACATCTAACAAATCTGCAGTTCACCTATAAAGGCAATAGGCAAATATTATCAAATTTATAAAATCAAGGAAATATAGTTTCCATAATCTCTTCTTGAGGAAATGAGAAGAGTACGACTATCTACCAAAAAACAAATGAAACTCCGGAAAACAAAGGAAAAAATAACCGACTGAGTTGACAGAGGACAGAGGCAAGAAGATGAGATGTGGTACACTAATTTCTTCATCCTTCATAGCAGGAATCAAAATACATTAAAACACACACACAAGCAGTACACACAGAACAATACACATAGTCTGGTCTTAGTTATGCTCTGGGAAAGGAGCATTTAGCCCTTAATTAGGATGAATTAGCTTTGGAGAAAGCTGTGTTCCCTGCTCTCAAAGTTAGAGGGTGTTATGGGAAAGAGAGGAAACAATGAATAGCTAAAGCTAGAAGTGCTCAGAAGAAGAGCAAATTTTATGGGATGGCAATGGCATGCCAAGGAGAGCAAAAGAGCCTGAGGGACTCACTTGTCTTGTGGGAAATCACTCTGAAAAACCCTCAGGAATAGCTGGGAACCCTTTGAGAGGAGGCTAATCTCCAGCAGTTTAACTGATGGAGGCTCATACCATAATTTGTGCAAAAAGTGAAGCACATAATTCAAGAAATTAATTAAAATGTAGGAAATAAGAACTACTTTATAAACATATACTCCTAAAGCCTGGAATGTATGGTTTACATGAGAATACAGAAACATGTTAAAATAGCTATTCTTTAGAGACTAAAAGGATACATTTGTTATTGGAAATCAGCCAGAATAGACAAAAATGCCTATTTTAATAAACAGTTCCTCCTTCTTCCTTTCTAGTTATGACAGCTCAGGTAAGGAGGGATTTCTTACACTAGGAGGATAACCTAATTGGGCTTGGTTAATATAATTCTTGGGATTACTCCTAATCTGTAAACAATGGTGTCCAGAAGTAGCTAAGGAAGAAATGTGACTAGTCAAAAGTTAGTTGAGGACTTCCCTGGTGGTCCAGTGGGTAAGACTCCATGCTCCCAATGCAGGGGGCCCAGGTTTGATCCCTGGTTGGGGAACTAGATCCCACATGCATGCCACAACTAAGAGTCCGCATGCCACAACTAAGACCCAGCACAGCCAAAAATAAATAAATAAAAATAATAAATAAATATTTTTTAAGTTATTGTATTGTGTAATTCTTTTTGTATCAAATTATAGATATCAAGATCAACAGAGGTAGAAAAAGAACACATAAAACAAATCTAATAAGGGATTAGTTAGCCCAGGAACAATAAGTACTGCTTAGTTCTTATTGTTCTAGAATATTCACATTATTCCAGGACCTACTTTATATGCAAGTATGACAGAAAGCAGCTACCTTTTGATATGTTGTTTCCCTCATATCTAAAAGTTCAGTGATCTGTGGTCGGCACGTCACACGTGTATTGGCAAGTCTCTGCTCTGTGGTGAGGGACATTTCCTTCAGGAACTCTGAGGGAGTCAGCTAGAATTTAAAGCAACAGGAGCCAAAGATTCATAAATGGTAATACTGAAAAAGTGCTTTCATAAGTGCCAGTAATGAATAATTTGTGTTTGCAGCTTTCAGAATAATTCTGGAATGCCACTAAGTTCCCCTATAAAACGTTTAAAATAACTGAATAATACAAGCGAAGTACCCGTGCACTTCTGAGCTCTTTGCACAATAATTTGAAAGGATATGTGGTTGCTGTTTCCTTATGATTTTGAAGGAATCACACAAAAGAACCTGGGGTAGGGGAGAGGAAGGTCAAGAAATTGCACGGGAACATGACCAAAGAGCTTATATATGCTCAGAAGAGCATAAAACTCTAGGTTTCTAAAATCACTTAAGGGCTTCAGAGCTAAGGAGGCTAATCCTCCTTGAAATATTTCTATTTCTCAAATGAAGTTACAACATGCAAGTAAAGCTTTTGGGTGTTTATCATGTTATATCAGGTTAAAGAGAAATCTTATAAAGTAAAGGATCTGGGAAGTATGACTGTGCTGCTTAGGAACGAGTTTGAACTTTTTAGAAATCGTAAGAGCACATTTAGACCTTGTTTTAAAAGAGCTCTAAGTCAATCATCAGATCCAGCAGCCAGTCACATCCACATACCCAAACAAGAACACAAAATTCTTTAACACTTTCTACTGTTTTGAGAAAAAAATGTAACCTATCATTTAAATAAAATCATTTAAATAAACCAGCAAGGGCTTACCCAAGACCAATCACTATTAATCGTTGTTCTGGAATGTTCACTTTGTTCTAGGGCTACTTTATATGCAAAGAGATTATGATCACTGGCAGCAACCTAATGCTTAAGTATGTGCCAAGACTTCTTAAAACATTCAGGGGCATATAATTTAGCTGACTCATTTCGCCTTGGGTTAAAATCAATGCTCTTCAAATTCCCTACACATTTAATTTTTGTGATTGAATCCATTTAAATGAAGGCATATTTCTAATATAGCTTTTAAGATTCCTTTTGATTGGAACACAGATTAGAATGTTAAAATGTTATGAGGTATCAGCTGTGTTGTGATTTAAATAAAAATAAACTCTTACAAGCAAAAAGTAAGGAGTTACTTTAAAGCTGAAACAAGAACAATCACAAAAGAAAATGATGATAGATTTTATTTTTCTAATTGGAACATAACCTGAGACTAGTTTTTAAAATGCAGTGAACACAATGTTTAACACTTTAAATTGTTACTGATATTTCCATAGCATGTAGTTTATAATTCAATTCTCACCAAATCATTATAATTCATTAAAAATGTAATTGTTTTCTATCATAAAGGACAGAAAAAGTTATGCATTTCTCCTAGATATTATACAGTCATCAGTTTAATACATTATGTTCTACAAATACACAAACAAAAATAACTCTTGCCAATCAACAGGTAATTGATTATATATGTTAAACCTATGAAATTCTGATATTTGACTGTTTTTGAACTACATAAATGACAGTTTCTTAAGGTTCTAGCTAATATTTAGAAAATCTTAATAATTTGCTTGCATAGTCTTAGTTCAACTGATTAACTTAAGCAATTTAATTTAAGCCTCTACTTTGATGTATATAATTTCAAAAATTTCCCAAGCTTTAAAAGGTAACTATGCTCTGCAGCAATCTACCCATGTTAACTAAACTGATATTATCAGCCAGTAATTCTGTTTGATATTCTGAGAATGTCAAGTAGCAACTGTCATTCTTCTGAGGAGAAAGACTGCATTAAGTATTTTACTCTGAAATTCTCTTATACATTACCATTCGATTTACTTCTTCTTCTGTAACCACCTTCGAACTCAGGGGTGGCAAAATCTTGCTTTGGAATCCTTTAAGCGTTCTGACTAACCCCATATGAACAGCCCCCATGGACTCCTCAAGACTTCTACTTGTCATTTTTAGTTATTTCCTTTGTATACCTAAGAGTGAAAAAGAAATAGTTTTAGAACAAATACAGTTAACTCCTGAATACAGGTCACATTTTTTGAAGCTTTTTCCAATATACGAAGGTTTAGAAAATACCGATTTTCAAAAATACATCCAATGCTTGGAACAAATGCCTTAACTGTAAGAGTCTATTCCATGAATCTGTCTAGATTTAGCCTTATCCCGAAGTCTAGGATCACTTTTAGAAAAAGCAAGTGATTCTGGACTAAGCTCAGGGAAGACATGAAAACATAAGCAGTTACTATATTTTGGTACTTTTATCTTCTCCAGATAAATAAACAAAAACTGCTCAATAACTATACTTCATAGTTTGCTACTTTATCTGCTTATTTGACAATTCTCTCTCATGGCACCCTTCAAACACAATAAATATAAGGCTTCAAAAACCTTCACACCTAGGCAGAGAATTGAAAAAGGCAGTATGAGATGATACGTGGAAAAAGAAGTTTGTGAAAATTTTTTTGAAGTTTATAGTAATAAACAAGGCATTCAACAGCCACCCAATACCTCCAAAGCAAAGAAATAGGACATCTCCCCTTTGCATATATTTCCTTATACTTCTAGCAGGACACTTGCAACTTTGGAAGTCCATTTATGACTAAGTAGGGATTTCTACTTTTAATAATAGCAGGCTAGGTTGTTCAACCCTGCGCAGGGGAAAAAAAAAAAAAAAAAAGCTTGATTCAATGTCAAATAAAAAACCTTAAAATTGTTAAAAGCTCAAAAGACAATAAGGCACTACCAGACCAAAATGGAGGGGAAAGCAGTACATAAAGGAAAATAGATACGATGAATATGTAATAAGGTACACTGAAATAAAACAGTAAAACACCCAAAGAAATGAATATGAAATCTTAAAATAAGAGAAAAGATCAGAGAAAGAAATGATTGAAATAGAAGACAGTGAAAGAAGTTCTAACATGCTATAATTGGAGCCCATGAAGAAGAAAAAGTACTGGAGGGAAATTAATATTTAAAGCCATAATCCAAGAAAAATTCCAGAAAAAAAACCAATGAAAAGGGACTAGTAGGTACCCAGGAAAACTGACCCAAAATGATCAACTATGAGTCATATCTTAGAAGAACTACTAGGCTTCAAAGAATTGTAAAAATTAGCATCCAGGCAAAAAGTCAAAATAACGTACAAGGGCAAGAGAATTAGATGTCATTGGACTTTGTAAAAGCAAGCCATGAAGTGGGAAAACAGAGGAGCAGCATTTTTCAAAGACTTTACAAAGCAGGAGCCAAGGATTTTACAAGGAACCAAGCTCTCCTTCAGTCACTGAGGCTACAGAAAAGGAGTTCTGAACATGCAAAAGCCCAGGGAATATTATAAACATGTTCCCTTCCTGAAGAATATACTAGAGGATGGGCTTCATCCAACCAAAAGCTGACTGGGGAATTTCAGCAAAAGGACTGATGATGAGCATTTCATATATTTAGTTGTACAGGTATTAAAATAATGTTGAAGACATAAGGAGAAGAATAGAATTTAAACGTTATATTTTCTGACAAAGTAGAAAGGATGCAATTTTAAATGAAAAGAAAAAAGAAAGACAGCCGAAAAGTAGAAAAGATTAACAACTGTGTAAGTACTAGGTAGGAATCAAACCATTTAACGAGATAGAATAAAGGAGAATTAAGGGAATTATGGTAGAAAGCCCCTATGATGGCAGTCAATGATACCTGTTTCCAAGCATTCATATATTTATATGATCCTCTCCCCTTGAGTGTGGGCTGTGCTTAGGTATTCTAACAAATATAATACAGCACAAGTGATGGATGTCACATCTGAGATCAGTTATAAAGAAAATTAGTTCCATCTTGGGCACTGCCTGGCTCTCTCGAATCACCAGTTACCACATTGTAAGGACACTCAGGAAACCTATAGAGAGGCCCATGTGGTGAGGAACCAAGCCTTGACAGCAATGACATGAGTGAGCTTGGCAGTGGATCTTCTGAAGCCTGCCAACAACCATGTGAATGAAAGCAGAGTTGCCAGACCCAGTTGAGCCTTAAGATGACTGCAGTCTGGACAACAGCTTGACGGGAGATGCATGAGAGACCCTGAGTAGGAAGCACCCAGCTAAGCCTGACCTACAGAAACTGAGAAAACAAATATTCAGTGTTTTAAGCTATTAATCTGGGGGTAATTTGTTATACAGTAATAGATAACAATACAGGCCACTATAAACGGTTTACATACAAAGAAACTACTGAATATAAAGATAAACCTTCCTAAATACTAAAAGTAATTTTAGAAAAAGCAAAGAAGACATACTAAATAAAGAAAAACAATAAATCATATACAATCACAGTATACAATATTCAATACACATAAGTATTACAGTGTAAAATAATATAGGCAGTGTGATGTCACCATCATGGAATAGGTGGTTGCCAACTTCAATCCCCCTCACAAAAAGACCAGCTAGCAATCCTCCATAGACAAGACACCTTTGTGAAAATCCCAGAACCCAGGATGAGACTGAAGCATCCTCTTGGATCACAGAAACAGGGAAAAACCTCAAAAACATTTTGTTAAGTAACATAAGCCAGTCACAAAAAACTACATATTGTATGAGTCTGTTCACATGAAGTGACAAGAACAGGAAAATCTCTAGAGAGAAAGTAATAGATTAGTCGTTGCAAAGGGCTGGGAGAAATGAAGGAATAGAAGGGTGTTAACTAAAAGGTATGGGATTGCTTTCTGAGATGATGAAAATGTTTAAAGTTGCCTGTGGTGACGATTGCACGTGTTCGTGAATATACTAAAAACTGTGGATTGTATGTACACTTTAAATGGGTGAATTGTATCCTGAACTGAATGTGAATTATATCTCAATAAAGTTGTTAAAATATACATTTTAAAACATTTTGAAAAATCAATTATTAAAAGTTGAAAAGTGAAACAAATAAACCTTGCTGTATATCAAATTGGTGTTGTAACACCAAACAATTATTCCAACCAACTTTAAAACATGGTTTTTGACTATATATCTTCATTGTATAGTAGTCTTATTGTTGGTCATAATATCAATAATAATATTTTAAAAACAAGCAGCTACATCAATATTGCTAGGAACCAAGCATTTCAGCATTTTAAAAATATAAAACAAAAAAAGTTCTTATATTAAGAAACCCTATAATCTTAAATTTAAATGGAAAATCTGAGTTTTAGCTCTTGATTATTCTCTCCTTTTAAATAACCTCCCTACTGAAAGACCCCAGAAGCAAAGAAAGCTAAGTAAGCAATGACAGTCCAGGGACATAATGTGGTCTTTAAACACCATTTCCCACTAAAAGAAACCATAACTCCTTAGAGAAATGGGTAATTCAAGGTCTGGGGCATGAAATGTATAAGATGAACTTGGAACATTCTATTATACTGTAAAATAAGTACATTATCAAAGGCTACTAGGGTTGTATCTAAGGAGCCCAGAGCCACTTGAAGGACTTTCCATTCACCAAAGACAGGACAATTTGGGGAAAACAAAAACAAAAACAAAAGTCTGCAATGGATTAGTCTTTAAAACTCGGAGTTCAAAAGATACTAAAAAAAAAAATCGTTGGTCACCTTTGGAAGTTGCTAAGGCACCAGACTAATTATTTTGGAAATAATAACTGGGAAGAATCAACCATTTATTCTGTACCATTTTTGTACAAATTGCATTGCAAGTTAACCAAATAGTTGATGATGGAAAATCATTCTTCATAGAAGAACTCCAGCTAATAAATGCAGAAGAAATGACTGAAAAATAATCACCATTTGCAGCCCCTAATGAAACGAAGGTTCATCAATGTTAAAACCATTAGAAAGGATGTTGCTGAAGAACTTTATAATGGCTCAATCAGGCTAACAACACCAGAGCCCTCTAAATCAGTCTTAACACTAAAAGAGTGAAAACCAGACATATTATGTGCCTCCTGACGTGATGCAGTACACAGCACCACCTGTGCAGAACTATGAACAACAATCTAAACCTAAATCTAATTAAGTCTCTAGACCTACCAGCTAGGTTGCAGGAGATCAAGAAATGCAGGAACATGTGTATTCTGTAAGAATAAAATTAAGCCAAATCTAGAATGTGGAAAATGTTATAGGAAAATGACCTACTTCACTCAAGTAATAAAGAGCGTGTGTGTGCAAACATGAACACACAAGCGAGAGAGAGAGAGAGGAAGGATAGTTATGAATTAAGAGAATCACTTCAATGATAATGATATAGGTAGATTATAAGCAAAAGGATGGAAGAGGTATACCATGCAAAAGTTGGTCAAAAGAAAGCCAGAAGGGCTACAGTAATATTAGATAAAGTTGACTTCAAAAAAAAAAAAAAAAAAAGATCAGGAACAAAGAGGGACACTATATAATGTAAAAGGCTGAATCTACCAAAAGGACATAGCAATCATAATTATAAGTGCACCAAACAACTTTTAAAATATGTGATTTGAACCAAGCTTCAAACTATATAATGCAAAAAATGAAAAGAACTATACAAATCCACAACTGTAGCTGGAGACTTCAACATCTCTTTCTCAACAATTGATATAAGCACTAAACAGAAAATTAACAAGATATAGACGAACTTAACACAACCAACATGATTTAATCAATATTTATGGAACAGTCCACCCAACAGCAGAATGCATGCGCTTTTCATGTGTCCAAGGAACATATACTAAGATAGACCATTTCCTAGGCCAAGAAATAAAATTCAACAAAGTTAAAAGAATTGGAATCATACAGAGGGCGCTGGTTGACCACTGTGAAATCAGAAACACACAACAGAAAGATAACACAAAATTCTCCAAACACTTGGAAACTAAACAACACACTTGTAAATAAATACATAAGTCAAAGAGGGAAATCCACAAGCACACTGAATTGAATGAAAATGAAAACACAGCATTTCAAAATATTGAAAAGGTAGCTAAAACAGTGTTGAAATTTATAACACTAAATAGATTAGAAAGCAGTAAAAGTCAAATGTGTCATCTAAGCTCCTAAGTTCAGAAAAAAGAACACCAAATAAAATGAAAGCAAACAGACAGAAGGAAATAATAAAGATAGGAGCAGAAATCAATAAAATTAAAAACAGAAAAGCAATAGAGAAAATTAATTCAACAAAGATCTGATTCTCTGGAGAAATCAATAATATTGACAAACCTCTAGCAAAGAAAGAAGACACAAATCACCAATACTAGGAATTTAACAGGAGAGGACAAACCATACAGATATCAAAAGGATAATAAGGGAACACTATAAACAACTCCACATTCATAAATTTGACAACTTAGATGTACTGCTTCAATTCCTCAAAGAACACATACTACAACAATTTAATATGAATAGATAATTTGAATAACTCTAACTATTAAAGAAATTGAATTCATAATTTTATAACTCAAAAAAAGAAATATTGGGCTTCCCTGGTGGCGCAGTGGTTGAGAGTCCGCCTGTCGATGCAGGGGACACGGGTTCGTGCCCCGGTCTGGGAAGATCCCACATGCCGCGGAGCGGCTGGGCCCATGAGCCATGGCCGCTGAGCATGCGCGTCCAGAGCCTGTGCTCTGCAACGGGAGAGGCCACAGCAGTGAGAGGCCCGCATACCACACACAAAAAAAAGAAATACCTAGGTCTAGATGGTTTCACTGGAGAATGACAGCAAACATGCAAAGAAGAATTAACACCAATACTACCAATCTTTTCCAGAAAATGGAAAAGAGGGGAACACTTGACAATTCGTTTTATGAAGCCTAAGACAAAACCAGATGAAGAAAGTACAAAAAAAAACCCCAAAACCCTAAAAACCAATATCCTTCATGAATATAAATTTAAAAATTTTAACGAAATTTTATCAGAATCTTAACAAGTTATTTAGCAATATGTAAAAAAAATTATATACCATGACCAAATAGGTTAAGTCCAGGAATGTAAGGCAAGTTCAATACTCAAATATCAATCAATGTAATCCATAATATTAGCAGGCTAAAGAAGAAACATCATATGATCATGTCAATTTATGCAGAAAAAGCATCTGACAAAATTCAATATCATTCATGATAAAAATTCCCAGAAAACTAAGGAATATAGAGGAACACAATAAAGAAAGTATACAAAAAACTTACAGGTGACATCATACTAAATGGTAAAAGACTGAATGCTTTCCCCCTAAAGACTGGGAACAAGGCAAGAAGGTCCATTCTCAACATGGCTATCAGACACAGTACTGCAAGTTCTAGTCAGTGTTATAAGAAGAAAAAAAGAAAGAAAAAGCATACAGAGCAGAAAACAAGAAATAAAATTGTCCTTATACGCAGATGGGATAAGTGTCTACACAGATATTCCCTAAGAATCTACAACAAACCTCCTAGAACTAACAAGTGAGTACAGCAAGGTCACAGGATATAAGATAAACATACAAATATCATTCATATTTCTATATACTAACAATGAAGATGTGGAAACCAAAATTTAAGATACGATACCATTTATAACTGCCACTCCTTCAAAAAAGAAGTAGGTGTAAATTGATCAAAACATATACAGGACTTATATGCTAAAAACGACAAAGTACTGATTAAAAAAATCAAAGAATATCTAATTAAAAGGAGATCTATGTTCACGGATTGGAAGACTCAACATAGCAAAGATGTCAATTCTCCTCAAATTAATACACAAGTTTAAACTAATTCCTATCAAATACCAGCAAAGTTTTTATTTAAACAAAGATAAATTTATTTAAAAATTTATATGGAAGGGTACAGGCCCTAGAATAACTAAAACAAACTTACAAAGAAGAAGAAAATGAAAAGAATTATTCTAACTGATTTCAAGGCTTATTACATAAGCTATAGTAATCAAGACTATGTTGTATTGGCAGAGGGATAGATATAGATCAATAGAAGAGAACAGAGAACTCAGAAATAGACCTACACAAATATTCCAAATTGATTTTTGACAAAGGTGCAAAAGCAATTCAATGTAAGAGCAAGAGCCTTTAAACAAATGGTGCTGGGGCCATTGGAGCTCTATAGGCAAAAAGTAAGCCTCAATCCAAATCTCGCATCTTACACAAAAGTTAATTCAAAGTGGGGCATATATTTAAATGTAAAATATAAAACTACAGAGTTTTTAGGAAAAAAAGGAAGAAAATTTTCTAGACTAGGGTTCGGTGAAGGGTTCTTAGACATGACACCAAAATCATAATGCAGAAAAGAAAAAGTCAATAAAGAGGACTTCATCAAAATAAAAAAACTTTTGTACTTGGAAAGAATCTTCTAAGTGGATGAAAGAAACCAACTGGAAGAAAATATTTGTAAACTTCATGTCTGACAAAGGACTCATATCTAGAGTACATTTTTTTTAAAAAACCGCTCAAAACCAAACAGTGAAAAAAAAACAAACCTGTATTAGTTTGTTCTTGCTGCTACAACAAATTACCACAAATTTGTGGCTTGAAACAACACAAATTTATTATCTTAAAATTCTGAAAGTTAGAAGTGTAACAGAGGTCTCATTGGCCTAAAATCAAGGTTCTGCAGGGCCGTGTTCCTTTCTGAAGCTCTAGGAGAATCCATTTCCTTGCCGTATGGGCTCCTTCCTCCATCTTCAAAGCCAATTATGGCAGGTTGAATCTTTCTCACACAACATCACTCTGACCTCCTCTCCTGCCTCCCACTTACACCTTTAAGGAAACTTGTTATTACATTAGAGCCAGCTGGATAATCCAGGATAATCTCCCTTTCTCACAGTCACCTGCCTAGCAATGTTAATTCCATCTGCAACCTTAACTCTCCTCTCCCATGTAATTAACATATTCACAGGGTTGGGGGATTGGGACATGGACATATTCGGCAGAAAAGTGACATTATTCTGCCTAACACACAATCCAATTAGAAAATGGGTAAAGGACATGGAGACATTTCACTAACGATATATCAATAGCAAAAAGCATATGAGGGGCTTCCCTGGTGGCCCAGTGGTTGGGAATCCACCTGACAATGCAGGGGACACAGGTTTGAGCCCTGGTCCAGGAAGACCCCACTTGCCATGGAGCAACTAAGCCCGCGAGCCACAACTGCTGAACCCAAGCACCACAATTACTGAAGCCCACACGCCTAGAGCCCATGCTCCGCAACAAGAGAAGCCACCGCAGGGAGAGGCTCGCACACCACAACAAAGAGTAGCCCCCACTCGCCGCAGCTAGAGAAAGCCCACATGCAGCAACAAAGACCCAACGCAGCCAAAAATAAATAAATAAAATAAATTTTTTTTAAAAAGCATATGAGGGCTTCCCTGGTGGTGCAGTGGTTAAGAGTCCGCCTGCCAATGCAGGGGACACAGGTTTGTGCCCCGGTCCGGGAGGATCCCGCATGCCACGGAGCGGCTGGGCCCGTGAGCCATGGCCGCTGAGCCTGCACGTCCAGAGCCTGTGCTCCGCAGCGGGAGTGGCCACAGCAGTGAGAGGCCAGCGTACCGCAAAAAAAAAAAAAAAAAAGTATATGAAAAGATGTTCAACATCTCTAGCCACCAGGGGACTGCAAATTAATACCATGTAAATAATACCACTTACTTATCAAAACAGCTAAAGTAAACAGATATGTAAGATGAATAAATTCTAGTGATCTGCTGTACAACATAGTGCCTATAGGTAACAACCTATAGGTAACAATATGATATTGTGCCCTTAAAAATGTGTTAAGAGGGTAGATCTCATGTTAAGTGTGGGACACAAGGAAACTTTTGGAAGTGTTGGATATGCTTATTGCCTTGACTGTTATGGTATCACAGGTCTATGCATATATCCAAACTCATCAAATTATATACATAAAATACGTGCAGGGGTTTTTTTGGTGGGTTTTTTTTTTTTTTTTTTTTTTTTTACCAATTATACCTTAGTAAAGCTACAAAAGGTTCATCATAGAATGATAGAATTCCTATTCTCTTAAGCATATGGATCAAAATAGTATTAGTAACTTCAAATTTTTCTGGTAGTATAATCAGACCTCTAACTTAACAAAAAAGTCCAGCAAGCAGTTCTTGAAACTAATGATAATGAGTTGTTATAATGATTTTGTAAAACTTTGCTGTTTATTTAAAGATAAGGTTTACATTGAGATATTTTTAATGAGCATTATATGGATATATAATATAATGTTCCAGGAATTTTTTTTAAAAATAGTGAAAATATCAAATGCTGGTAAGGATGCAGAGAAACTGGTTCTCTTATTGCTGGAAAATAGTTTGACAGTTTCTTGGAAAAGTAAACCTATGAGTAAACCCAACAATCATATTCTGGGGCACTTATCCCAGAGAACACGTATGGCCACACAAAAACCTGTGCATGATTATTCTTAGCAACTTAAAAAACCAAAGTGTCCCTCGGTAGGTGAATGGTGAAACTAACTGTGGTACATCCATACCATGGAATATTACCAGCAATAAAAAGAAACAATCAATATATACAACAAATTCTACGGATCTCAGGGAAAAAAAGAAGTGATAAAAGACATTCTTAACAGCTCACATACTGTGTGATTCCATTTATATAATATTCTCAAATGGCAAAATTACAGAGATAAAGAACGAATCAGGGGTTGCCAGTGGTTGGCAGGGGGTGGGGAAAAATGACTATAAAGGAGATGTTTGAGGTGATAGAATACACATAAAGAAGAAATAAAATGGGTAAAATCTTGAGGTTTACAAAGTTGGGATAAATAAGAGGTAACCTGCTAACAGCAAGTTTTTCACTTCTCATAAGCTATGAGTTCAATTTCTAGTGCTATCACTGAAGCTAATAAATGAATTTTCTGTATCTTGATCGTGGTGGAAGTTACACAAATTTACATATGCAATAGGTTGACATATAACTATACACATACATTGTACCAATGATGATTTTCTGGTTTTGATATTATACTATGGTTATATAAGGTGTAACCACTGAGGGAAACAGGAGGTCAAAGGTATATGAAACCTCTCTGTACTTTCTTTGCAACTTCCTGTGAATGTATAATTATAATTATATTTTGTTTAGTTTTGCAAGAAAAAGACTGACAAAACTCATTATTTATGCTCATGCAGCTCAATATCAAAAAAACAAACAATCCAATCCAAAAATGGGCAGAAGACCTAAACAGACATTTCTCCAAAGAAGATATACAGATTGCCAACAAACAAATGAAAGGATGCTCAACATCACTAATCATTAGAGAAACTCAAATCAAAACCACAACGAGGTATCACCTCACACCAGTCAGAATGGCCATCATCAGAAAATCTACAAACAATAAATGCTGGAGAGGGTGTGGAGAAAAGGGAACCCTCCTGCACTGTTGGTGGGTATGTAAACTGATACAGCGACTATGGAGAACAGTATGGAGGTTCCTTAAAAAACTAAAAATAGAACTAGCATATGATCCAGCTATCCCACTACTGGGCATGTACCCTGAGAAAACCATAATTCAAAAAGAGACATGTACCACAATGTTCACTGCAGCACTATTTACAACAGCCAGGACATGGAAGCAACCTAAGTGTCCATCGACAGATGAATGAATAAAGAAGATGTGGCACATATATACAATGGAATATTACTCAGCCATAAAAAGAAACAAAATTGAGTTATTTGTAGTGAGGTGGATGGACCTAGAGTCTGTCATACAGAGTGAAGTTGGACCTAGAGTCTGTTATACAGAGTGAAGTAAGTCAGAAAGAGAAAAACAAATACCATATGCTAACACATATATATGGAATCTAAAAAAAAAAAAAAAATGGTCCTGATGAACCTAGGGGCAGGACAAGAATAAAGACGCAGACATAGAGAATGGATTGAGGACCCGGGGAGGGGGAAGGGTAAGCTGGCACGAAGTAAGAGAGTAGCACTGACATATATACACTACCAAATGTAAAATAGATAGCTAGTGGGAAGCAGTCGCATAGCACAGGGAGATCAGCTCGGTGCTTTGTGACCACCCAGAGGTGTGGAATAGGGAGGGTGGGAGGGAGGCGCAAGAGGGAGGGGATATAGGGATATATGTATACATATAGCAGATTCACTTCGTTATACAGCAGAAACTAACACAACATTGTAATGTAATTATACTCCAATAAAGATGTTTAAAAAAACCTCATTATTTATGAAGATGTTGTGAAGATGGGCACTCTCATACACTACAGGTAGAATGTAAATCAGTAACTTCATTAGGCAATTTTTTTAAACTGTACATATCCTTTGATGCTGGAGAATTTACCCCAAGTATGAAAAGATGTATTCATAAGCTATGCTGTAACTTAAATTGGCCACTCTATCTCAACAAAATAGAAATAGCATGTCCTTTTATCATACCAGAATACAGAGTAGTTATTGCATTAAAATCTGATTACCCAGGTATTTTTTATTAAAACTCATTTATTTCTGTAACTGATGTAATTACTTTAAAAATCTTGACCACTTTCCTTTTTTGTTCCTGATAAATAGCACTATATTACAACTCCAGCCTATAGTATACTTGGATCATGCTTTTACAGCTCTGTATCTACAATGGTTAAGGTATGTTTCCCTAAAACTGTTCACACTGCACCTTCTGTCTGCAATGTCCTCTCTTTACCTCTGCACAGATTACTTCCTGATTCAAATGTCATTTCCTTATCGAAGCAATTTCTAATCCTACCAGCAGTAGTGATTGTTCAGCCTCTTTGACCTTCCAGTACCTTACTTCTTCCCTCTCTTGTAACATCTAAAACATTCTACTTTGCAATTATGTACGTGCTTATTCCAATATTAATACAAGCTCCTTGAGGTAGAGACTGTAATGTATAGTGCCTTGTGTATAATGGATGCTTGTGAATTTCTAATGAACCATTGTCTAGTAAATTAGACAGAGTCAATATTCAGGAGTGTCATGAAAAATGATAATCACCTAGCCCACTGCTCCAATATCTAACACAGGACTAAATCCATGCATTAATGTCCCTGGAATGCCTTGAGTCATGTAATTCATGGGTTAACTTAACATCCTGCTTTTAAAGACCTCCCTCCAGTCAAAGTACGGTAAAAGAACCCATGAACCAAAGAACTTTTTAACTAAAAAGGTCTGGACAACAATACTTTTACTAGGGCATTTACTATCTCATCTAGGCATATCTCCAAATCTTCAGTTTCAATCTAGAATAAATTTTTATTTTTTAAAATTAACTTCACAAACTCATGGAATTATGTTTTAATTAAATAGTCATTATATTTCTTTCCACCCTGCACACATACACGTACACATAAGTCCTTGTTTTTCCTCATCCTCTGTTTCTTATCATCTTAGTTTTCACTGTCATTTTCTCAAACCAGTAGTTGGAGAATCACCCTCAACTCTCCTGCCCCCTCACGCCAGTGCTATCAGTCACTAGGTCCTGTCGGCCCTGCAAACATCTCTCTTATCCACATCCCCAAGCTCTGCTATTTTTTCCAGGACCACAATAGTCTCCCAGCAGGGCTACCTGCCTTCAGTCTTTCAATTCTTACCAAATAAAATCTTTAAAATATATAAATTGCATCTTTTATTCTCCCTGATCCCCACTCCTTGTAAGTTCACACTTTCCCTGCCTGGTTCCCATCTGCTTTGCAGACTGACCCATGCTGCTCCACTGTGGCTCAAATCATGCCCCACTATACTCACTTCCCTTCCTTCATCTCTTCTGTCTACTCACATTCTCATACTCACACACTGAGGATTCTGCCAACCGGGTCACTGTCCTCCCTTTCTTCCCAACTCCTGCCATCATTCTGGATGACTGCAACATCCATAGAGCTGGAAACCCATTCAAAACACTCACCTCCGTTATACTTCAATCTGCATTTCCATGAATGCCCTTCCAGACCTTATCATCACCAGATACTGCTCTATATCCGAATAAAATCTTGAGTTTAAATATCCCACTCTCTGGAATGGTGGTTGTCAGGGGCTAGGGGGAAATATTAGTCAATGGGTACAAAGTTTCAAGTACTAAGAGGGCAAGAGTTAAGTGTTCTTGTCTCTCTCTCTCTCTCTCTCTCTCTCTCTCTCACACACACACACACACACACACACACACACACACACACTAATAATAATAATAATAAAGAACAAGAGGGCCAGAGGAAACTTTTGGAGGTGATGGATAGGTCTAACGGCATAGATTGTGGTAATGGTTTCATGGGTGTATACTTATCTACATATGTATCAAGTAGTATATACTAATTATGTACAGATTTCTGTATGTTAAAAAAAAATTCTTAGGAAAAAAGAAGAAAGAAAAGCCTCTCAATCTACCCAAAAGTCATAACAGGGAAAATTTTTGAACAGTAATTAAAATCACTGTGGACAATGAATAAATAAATAACCCATTGTCAAAGATTAAATGTACAAGAAATTATTATAGCCAAGGTATATTAGAAGAAAAGCAAGTTTCAGAACAATACGTATAATATGATTCCATTTCTGAAACAATACTAAGAAATAATGCACAGAAAAATACGGAAGAGTATATACTAAACTGTTAACAATACATTTAAAATAATGAACACCAAAAATTATAAGAAACTATTAGAATAAGGGACTTCCACTTCCTAAATGGATTTGTCTAAAGTGTTCGAACTTTTTACAAAAAACATGTACTACTTTTTAAATCTAAAAATAATAACAAACACCATGGTGGGGGGTGGAGAGGGCACCCTCTCTCCATAGAATCACTCTCTCTCATTCTGATACTCCCAATATACCTGGTTCCAGCATCCTATGCTCTTTCATCTCCTAGCCTCTCTATGGCTCTCTCTACCCTCTCATGTCATCTTCACTCTTCCCCCTCCAGCCTAGACCTCACAGTTGATCCTATCCTCCAGTTTCTTAGTAATATCGTCAATGTCCTGATTCCAAGTCTTGCCATCACAGCCAGTAAAAGCCCAACACTGGGTCAGTCTAGCTGTTCAACTCTTCTCTCATACTAACAGGCTGTTAGGATTGCTGGAGAAAACCACACAATGGTCCAGATCATGTGACTGCAAATTCGGGGTCTCCAGCCTCCACTGGGGCCTCTACCTCCCGATCTCTTTCCCTTGTCAGCTGTCATCTCAACAACTATTTCAGTCCTTCTCTCTATTTCTCATGCCCCTGCTCATGCCCTCCCTGCAGTTCTAGAGGATTTATCCCACCCAGATCCCTTCTGAGCTCCACTCCATAGACTCCAACGCCTACAAGATGTCTCCATTTGGGTGTCCACAAGCACCTCAAGCCCAGCATGCCCCCCAGGCCTGCTCTCTTCTGTATCCCTCTGTGAATGGAATCATGATTCACACAATTGCCCATGCCCAGAGTCACCTATGACTTCTCTCTCCTCCTATCAATCATATAATAACTAAATGTTTATGGAACACTTACTATGTGCCGTACTTATACATTATAAGTATTCATTTAGTCGCCACAACAACCCTAGATGTGGGTAGTATTATTCTCCCCATATCACGGATAAGGAAACAGAGGCACAGAGAAGGTAAGTAACCTGCTCCAGTTTCCACACTAGTAAAGGGTAGAAGTGGGAGGAGAACCAGTCACTCTGGTTCCAGAGTCCACACTCTTGATGGTGACATTATTCTGCCTCCACCTTGAGGATCTACCTCCTGACATCTCACAAATGCATCTACTCCTTTTCATCCCTGCTGCCTTCCTTTGTTAATGTCACTCTCATGTCTTGCCTGGGTGACTGCAACAGCTTTTTTTTTTTTTTTTTTTTGCGGTACGCGGGCCTCTCACTGTTGTGGCCTCTTCCATTGCGGAGCACAGGCTCCGGACGCGCAGGCTCAGCAGCCATGGCTCACGGGCCCAGCCGCTCCGCGGCATGTGGGATCTTCCCAGACCGGGGCACGAACCCACGTGCCCTGCATTGGCAGGCGGACTCTCAACCACTGCGCCACCAGGGAAGCCCTGCAACAGCTTCTTAACTGACCTCCCTGACTCCAGAATTGTGTCCCCACTCCCACCCCACCCCACCCCCATAGCCTGGCCATTCTCTACCCAGCAGCCACAGTGACTATTCTAAAGGGAAAATCTGGTCATGTCATTTCCCTACCTAAAATCCTTTAGTCCAGAATACTCTGTAAGCTTCTCAGCACGACATCCATCTCAGGAACCTGCCCTTCTTGCACTTTATGCTCAACTCGCAATTCACAAAGTCTCAGGGGCTCACACACCTCCAGACTTGTACATAACACCTGGAATGCCTTTCTTCTCCCCTCCTCCCCTTCTCTCCCCAACTAACTCCCATTTGTCTTTCCAGACTCAGATGTGACCTCTTTCAGAAAGGCTTCCCTGACTACCCAAGGCTGCCCCTTCTTTATGAACTCACAGGTCCTCATGCTCACCCCATCATGGTTATTTATTCATCTCCTTCTGCCTTGAGACTGTAAGTTCCTTGAGCACAGGAATTTTGTGTTTCTTATCACTGTATTTCCCATATCCGGCACAGGGCCTCATACATATGCATATTTAATAAATGTTTGTAATTAATTAAATGACTTTCACAATCCCCAAATGTGCCAGGCTATTTCACACCTCTATACCTTTATAGACTCATACTTTCTTCTCACATCCCTATCCTTGTC
Organism: Pseudorca crassidens; assembly: GCF_039906515.1. Classification (NCBI taxonomy): domain Eukaryota; kingdom Metazoa; phylum Chordata; class Mammalia; order Artiodactyla; family Delphinidae; genus Pseudorca; species Pseudorca crassidens. The sequence continues at coordinate 48,680,319 of NC_090315.1, read as the reverse complement.
TGCCTTGCAAACTTCTATTCATCCTACAAAACTCATCTCAAGGGTCCCCAGAAGTAAGGCTTTCCCTAATGCATTCAAAGAGTGACAATCACTTTGTCCTTTGCACATGCCTCTATTATTGAATGCAATACACTGTACAGTAATTATTTGCTTACCAGCCTGCATCTACCTCCAGAATGTAAGCTTCTTTGCTGTACAGACCATGCGTGATTGGCACATAGAAGGGGCTCAGTTAACATTCGTTGAATTGAATTTAATATTAAATTGCACTCAATAAAAGAGAATTTTCACTAGGCTAAAACATTTCACAGAGGAACTATTTTCCTCTTTTTCCTTCATTTAAATGTCAACCTCCAGCTCCTTCTAGTGTTTCTACCTAAGAATCTAGTTAAATAAGTGTTCAGTATGTATGACAGAGTACCTTCTTTCAGAGGAAAATGTATTCCCACATAACTCAGGAAAGAGAACCTTGCTTGGGGTCTCTGATGAGGCTGCAGTCAGAGATGGTAGCAAAGGCTACTGTCATCTGAAGGCTTGACTAGGGCTAGAAAATCCACTTCCAAGATAGCTCACTCACACAGCTAGCAAGCTGTTCCTGGTTGTTGGTGGGAGGCTTCAGTTCCTCCCCTCATGGGCCTCTCAACAGGGATGCTTGAGTGTCCTCATGGCGTGATGACTGGCTACTTTCAGAGCAAGCAGTCTGAGAGACCATGGGAGAAGCTGCAATGTAGTTTGTGCCCCAGAAGTCACACACCATCATTTATGCAAGATCTATTAGTCACACAGATCAGCCCTATTCAGTGTGGGAGAGGCCACACAGGGACGTAAATACCAGGAAGTGAGGATCATTGGAAGCTATCTATCACATCCACCTCATATGTTTATTATGAGGATTAAATGAGATAATATTTGTAAAGTACTTCACTTTGCACAGTACCTGGCATATAATTGTTCTTAGTGTTATTAGCAAAAAGTTTGGTTTAAAAAAACTGAAAAGATGGAAATTCCATTCAATTAAATCTTGCTTGCTGGAAATAAATAAGAGCATATGAAACTGTTCACATGTCTTCAAGTTCTGCTACTGCTAAAGTGAGGGCAAGGGCAATTATACTCTGGGATGTTGATAAATATTTCTTTATCCCAAAGAACCATTTTAGCAGGAAAATATCAAAGAAAAAAAATTACAGAAAATGCTCAAGTAAATGCAACATGACTTTTGTTGTCAGTGACAGGTTCTCTAGGCACTTGGAGTAAAAGGATTAATTTTCATATTTTAATCTTGCGCTTCTTCTGGTTTTCTACTGTTTCTAAAGCTGTTATGCTCCTTGGTTTTCTATTTGTTTGATCTCTTTTAAATTGGATGACTTCAGGTTTCATAGGTTTCACATTGGCCTCTGCTCTTTTCTCCCTGAACTACTTCCTGAAAACATCTGTCTGCAGAATGTGTGACATATATCTGAGGTAGATAAAAGAGAGAAATTTCAGAAAGAATCCTCTTATTTGACCCAGGTTGAAGAAAAGAAAAATAAATATGTATTTTGTATTTTGTTCTGGTCACCAATTCCAACATGCATGCGTGTTTGTGTGTGCATGTTTGTGGCAGGGGCAGGAGGGGTGTTCCCCAAAACAGCAAGTAATTTATCTACACGGAGATGGCATCAAATTCCACAGGCTAAGTGTTCCACTGGTTAAGACTGCCCCCAAACTTCAAACACCAGTCACAAGCCCAGCTTGTTACCTGTGCTCTGACCCACTGGCTATAAATCAGAGTATCCCAAGACCCCGGCCTCAGTTTCAATTAATTTGCTACAGCGGCTCCCAGAACTCAGAGAAACATTTTACTCACTAGGTCACCAGTTTACTATAAAAGGATATAACTCAGCAACAACCAAATGGAAGAGATGCACAGGGTAAGGTATGGGGAAGAGGAACAGAGCTTCCATGCCCTCTCCAAAGGCAACACTCTCCCCAAATCTCTAGAGCCCACGCATCACAACTACTGAGCCCATGCACCACAACTACTGAGCCCATGCACCGCAACTACTGAGACTGTGTGCTGCAACTACCGAAGCCCTCACATCTACAGCCCCTGCTCCGCAACAAGAGAAGCCACCGCAATGAGAAGCCCGCGCACTGCAACAAAGAGTAGCACCCACTCGCTGTAACTAGAGAAAGTCTGTGTGCAGCAACAAACACCCAATGCAGCCAAAAATAAAATTTTAAAAATACTTAAATAATAGAGTGTCTACTATACGCTAAGCCACTGTATTATTAGTTAATTATAAGTAAAATCGTAAGGAAAGAAAATGAAAGTTAGTAATAAACACCCAGAAATCAAACTCGATTTTGACTTTGACTTTGCCTGTCTGCCCACATTCAGGCTTTGTCACATCTCTAAGTGAAAAGCACTGCTGCAATCTGATTGAGTATGTCATAAATTCTGCTTTTAGTTTCACTGAGATGGATAAAAGATAAAGTGATATGGTCTTTTAAAAGATTTTATTGTGAAATATTATATGCATGTAGAAAAATGTCTCCAAAATGTACAGCTGAATTAATTATTACAAAGTGAACATCTGTGTAATGATCACCCAACTAAAGAAACAGAACACTGCCAGCACCCCCTCAAACCCCCTCTTAATCACTAAGCCCTCCCTCCCCACTAAAGGTAAGCACTGTCCTCACTTTTGTAGAAATCACTCCCTTGATTTTCATTTATAACCTAAGCATGTACCCCTAAACACTATAGTTTTGCCTGGCTTTTAACATTTAGAACAATGGAATCACACAGCATGTAATATTTTGTGTCTGGATTCTTTTGATCTATTTATGTATCTGTTTTGTCGCGTTTAGCTATAGTCTGTTCATTTTCATTTAAGTATAATAGTTCACTGTTTGAATGTGCTATTATTTATTAATCCATTCTACTACTGGTTAACATTTGGGTTGTTCCCAGCCCAAATGAATAATGGGTTCACAAGGCTATCATGAATAATGCAGCTATGAACACCCTTGTATACGTCTGTGCACAAGGACCAGCAGCATATATATCTAGGATTGGAATTGCTGGATCATAGGGTATGCATATCTTAAACTATGGTAGATAATGCTAAACAGTTTTCCAAAGTTGTTGTGCCTATTTATACTCCCACCAGCAGTGTATGAGAGATCTGGGTGCCCCCTGACCTTGCTACCACTTGCTATTGGCAACCTAAATTTCAGCTATCTGGTGGGTGTGTCATGATAGCTCACTGTGGTATTAATTTGCATTTCCTTGATTACTAATGAGATTAAGTACCTTTTCACATGTTTACTGGCCATTTGGATGTCCCTTTTGTAACAGTTCATACTTGTGAACTGTTCAGTTCTCTTGACTTTTTTCTATTGGGTGGTCTTCTTCTTATTGATTGATGAAAGTCCTTCGAGATGCAAGCCCTTTGTTCAGTTACAGGCTTTTACAAATGTCTTGGCCCAGGCTTATTTTTTCATTTCATCTGGCTTCATGGGCTGACTTCTAGTTCATCCCTACTCCTTTGAGGCAGCCCTTTAAGGTCCAAACCCAAAGGGAAAGGATTCACCAGGCTCCCTGTATCCTTGCAGACCCTGGGCACCAATCCTCATTGCATTAGCCCACAAAGATTGCCCAGCCTCTTAGTCTCTCAGCTTCTTCCTTGGAATTTGCATGTGCTCTCAGGGGCGCCAAGTTTGGGGCTCACTTCCCTGGGTTGCTGTTCCCCCAGGATCTGGTCTGATAGCTTTTTTTTTTTTTTTTTTAACATCTTTATTGGATGATACCTCTTCACTATTTGTTAGCCTTCTAGTGCCTTGAAGCAGGCCTTTGTTTATAATCTGTCCAGTTTTTCTACTTGCCCTCAGCAAGAGGGTAGACCTGTATTACCTAGTCTACCATTCTTAGGAGCAGATATCCTCATTTACTGAGTGTAGACGGTATAAGGGGAGAAATCCTAACCCAGGCCGAAAGAATTTTCCAAAAGTCCAACTTTTTTGAAACTTTGAAGATAAAATGCAAGAATTAAGCAAAATACAAAGAGTGTCCAGGACTGGTAGAAGTCTACTTAGATGCTCAGATGTCTGTAATTACCTGGATAACCCATTCATGCCACTAATCTAAGATATACAGAGCTGATGTCTCAATATCATTTCATTTCAGGTAAAAGGTTGAGATACAATCACTGTTAGCTTAGATGGACACTTAGTGTGTTAACACTGAATAGCTACTTGCAGAACTTTAATGGCCAATAGTAAACATTTTTGTCTGTCAAGCAGCCAAGGGCATATTTTCCAGCCTCTTCTCACTTGAAGAACCCAGAAAAGCAAAACTTTTTGAAAAGGTGTATTAAAATTGAGACTCTCTGAGCTTTAGCCAGATCTTCTTTCAGGAAGTCTTGACCCATGTATGGATCTGGATTATGAGACTCACTTATCACAGACACCCGCAGATGACATAGTGAAATGCATAGCTCTTGTCTCTGGAACACTCAGCCTCTCCTTCCAAGTCCGTTAGCCCTACTGGTACACTCTGTCCCCATTTTGTCTAGGTTCTCAGGTTTCCCCAGTTCCTCTGATCAAACTACAGGGTTACTTAGAGGTAAAAATCTCTGAAACTCTCTCCTTCCATCCCACCCCCTTTCCCTTGCTTAGACTCATCCTACAGGTCTCAGTTGAAACAACACTGCCTCTAGAAAGCCTTTCCTGACCTCCCTGAAGGCTCCTTGTTATATGTTCCCATAGCAATTGCACTTTTCACATAATAAGTAAATTGTTTGTGTAACTAGATTTTTACGTCTGCCTTCTCCACCAGAGAGCAACTTCCATGTGTTCTGAGACCTCGACCATTGTGCTCACCACTAGCATATATGCCTAATATAGTGACAGGCATGGAGACAATAAATACTTGTTGAATGATTAATGGGCATCTGAATCACTGAATCATTTATTCTGTTTTCTTTCTCAAGGATATCTTCATTTTAAAAAAGAATCATTTGGCAAATATTTATTGATTTTTAATACCCTGCATCCATTCACCCTTCTTCTGGGATCAATATCATTTTTGCTTACGAAAACACCCCACTCCTTACTCCAATCCGGGAGTGGCCTACCCCAATATCATACCTCCCTGGCCGTAGTGACTGGTTCAGGACAGGGCAAATGACCCCAGTCAAACCAATCAGTCAATGAGGCTTAATTCTGACTTTACTGCAACTGCTGAAAAAGAGGCATGCTTTCTTTCCACTGAGGTTGCTGAGAAGTGAGATATGAGCTTAATCCTGCTGGCAGCCCTCTAGCACCCAATGAGGGGGGAAGCTGAGAACGAAGCCACACAAATAAAAGCAGTGCCGAGAGACTGAGTTCTGATGACATCACTTGAATCCTCAGATCCAGCCAGGAACTTTTGAGTTATCTGAGCCAATTAATATTCTTTGACACAAGTGTCATCTGAGCTGTATGCTGTGGCCACAGTCTCCTGACAAAGTGAATTCCTTATAAATAATTGCAGTCCACCTATTATTTGTAATGTATTACTATAGCATAAACAACTTGAGAGTTACGTTTCCAGACCATAACTTGTAAAAGCAGTTTTGTTTTGTTCATTTTGTCAGATATACTAATTTAAATATAGCAGATGAGCTATTTTAAATCCATGTTTGCCTTACTAAAATATAATAACTTCTAATTTATATGCCATTGATTCTGTTACCACCAGAGTCTAAAAACCAGTAGGCTTGCAAAAGCACAGTGAGAATGTTTTTGGTTTCTACAGATATTACACATGATGAATGTTCATTTGGAGAATTTGCTTCAACTCACATGCACATACATCACTCAAGGTAATCTATTTTTATATCCGTATTAATGCTAGTCAATTCATATTATTTTCATTGCAGAATATTCATAAACAAATGCATATTTATGAATTTGCTGCAATGAAGAACTGATACTGAAATTACCACTTATTGATAACTAAAATCCCTTATTTTGGATCTAACCATTAAATCAATGAGGGCTTATTTTAATAACAACAGATGAAATGGCTCACTCTTGCTGGCTTAGCAAAACTAAAAAATAATTTTTAAAAAAGCTACAGTCTATCATTTCTTAGTGACTTCTTTGTGGAAGAAATGTAAGCAAAGGAAAATCTTGGGTGTATTAATTTCTTTTCTAACACAACAATCCCTAATTCAATTGTCCTCTCCTCTAGTGTGCTGTATCAGTTCCTCTAATCTATGGAATTTTCCTTTTGTGTGCGTGTGTGTGTGACTTTTTTTTAAATTATATAATTCATTTATACAGAGGAATTATTTGGATTTAACTATTTACAGTCTTTTTCAATTTTCATTTCCACTGGCCAAATATAGTTCACATAATAGTCAACATTTCTATGGAATTTTCTAACATGAGAAAATATCTTCTCATATGAGTATAAAGAGTTTGTGGATCCCCTTATAGTGGATTATTTTCTCAAATCTTTTTATCTTACTTGTATTCAAGAATGCGTACTCAATAAGGAATACTCTTTAACAGTATTTAACGCTTTTTAACAATCTACTTTTGTAAAGGATTTCTTTGGGATCTCCAGTATAATTCCCCCCATCCCATTCTCTGTCTTCCTATAAGAACCCACTGTCCTGTCCAGAAGGGGTAAGCAGACCTGGCCAATCATAGTATCCTGTTCTCCTATACTCTGACTGTTCTTGGGTATGAACATGTGACCCTGATAATGCCAATTGGAATTCTTCCCTTGAATGATAGCTGAACACTGGGAAAGAGAAGTTCTTTCTTTGGACCTTCTAGGTTGAAAATGAATTTAAAGATATTAGCAGGCATCTTTCCCACCACATGGAGAAGGCTTTCTGAAGAACAAAGCCATGGAGGTAAAAGCAGAAATGTGAGCAGGATGGATGGATGACAGGAGGCAAGAAAGATGAATATAAGTGAATCATAATCATACTGACAGCAGTTCTAAACCTTGAGTTCCTGGTATCTGCAGCTCATCTTTTGACCCTATGAGCCATTCTAGTGTCTTAGTGTCCCAACTACATGATCTAATAAATTTCTTATTTTGTTTAAGCAGTACTGAAGTTGGAAGTAAGATTCTGTCACTTGAAATCTAACACTCTCTAATGATAACTGCTATATTTTTAGGAACCATACATTTACCTGAAAATTATTCCTAGCGTTTAGGAGGAAGATTTGCAAACAACTACTATGCAAAGGCATAAGTTATTATTTCCAAAGCAAGTTAAAAATGCCTCATTTCTATTAGGAGAGAATAAGTTTATACATTTTGTATTTACATATAATGTAAACACTAATTCATTTGCACCATCAGATGTACTATAAACCTGGAAATCATGAAAAATCACTGCATGTTTGGATTAGGTAACCCAGGACAGGTAATTCCATATACAAACTCTTCTGCTCTTACCAAGCCCACATTTGAATATGATCAGCACATAGCAAGGTCTCTGCAGAAGCTCACATGGATACAAATATTCCAGTCATCCAGAAAGTATGAGTCCAGAAGAGAAGACTGAAAATACTTCATTTTCAGACTTTAAAGATGAAAGTCTATAGAGGGTTACAGAGAAAATCCTTTACAGAAAACTGACACATTTTGCATCATTTTTTTCCAACTACTACCAACTTAGAGTTATTAGCAAACATTATTTAAAAGTGATCTTATTTGTTAACCAAATCCTTCTGACAAAAATAATGACTGGGAATCAGAGTTCCTTTCACAGAATCTCTTTAATAAAGCCAGCCATTCACATAAGATCAAATCTGGATTCACGCAGTGACCCTTGCATAGTTCCAACTGACATGAGTGAAGAAAGGGACCTGCTTTCATCAATCTCCACCAGCCATTAGGCATGTGGCAAACCCCAGAAGAAAGTGAACACCAACCCTGCCTGACCCTGCTAAAGTGAGTGCTTTCAACACTGATCACTGTCTCATACACCCTCACTGGCAGCTTTTGTTAAATGCTGCATGTCTACCTTTTATTAAAATGTCAAATGTCAAATGGAATTCTTTTAATTCATACTGGATGGCTGTCATAACAGAATTCAGTAACGAAAAACCAATGACAGAGATTGATTACAAACTAAAACACTGTACTTGAGCTGTCTAGCATGTAACAGGGCCATTTTTCTTCTTTCAGTTATCACACTGCTAAAGGTTGACTAGGAAATTCTGACTGTGGTGCTTTCACAGGGCTTGGCCAGATCAATTCCCATTAAAAGTATGAAAAACATCTGTATCCAGCCCATATCTCTAATAAGGACAACAAAAACTTTTCTCCTAAAATTAAAGAGGACCTCCATTTCCACTAACAGCAGGTAACAGTTACATTAACCAACAAGTCATGTGAATACAACTAAAAATTCCAGGTGAAAAAAAAATTTTTTTATCTCCTTAAAAGTATTAAAGAGCTTTCAATATAGTCAGAATTACCAGACCAAAATCTAAAGGAAATCAAACACCAGAGAAGTCAGCAAAGCATTAGAACCCATAGCCACTTTTGCCCTACAGCATTTGCTAGTACAGAAAAATCTGGGCTTTGGTTTAGCTGGCCTTGCTGGGCAAAGAGAGAGAAGTTAATGATTAGAGTCCACTCAAGATGGGAAGTATAATGAGAGATCTTTTTCACTTTAGGCTGGGGTCCACAGTTAAAACTGGCCACTCCATCACCATCCCCAGAAAGCCAAAGTAAAATTTGTCATGGTGCTAATCAGAGAAAGAGAATAAAAAGAAAAAGAAGGGGGAAAAAATACCCCAAAAGGTGGGGTCACTTCTGACTCAGATTTGCAGCCCAGTTCCCTACCACTTAAACCATCTACAGAACTTCAAGCCATGAGCTACGTTTACTTTAGTCCCAGACTAACAAATCCTGAGGTGTCTGGCAGAAGCAAATATAAATCTACTATGGAGTAAGGCACCACCCCACCAGACCTCAAAAAATAAAAATCCCTACAAATAATATTTCAAGGATAATGAGGAACAAAAACAAGCAAACACACAAGAAAACAAGACACCATGAGCAAAATTAACAGAAACTACAGACAGGAGAAAGATCATCAAAGATTTCATAGAGGGGACTTAATGGATACAGACTATAAAACAACTATGCTTACTGGGTTTGAAGTACTAACAGATAAGCTTGAAGATCTCTTCAGGACACAGGAATCTATAACGAAAAATGATACAGCGGCTTTCCCAGGTGGTGCAGTGGTTAAGAATCTGCCTGCCAATGCAGGGGACACGGGTTCAAGCTCTGGTCCAGGAAGATCCCACATGCTGCGAAGCAACTAAGCCCGTGCGCCACAACTACTGAGCCTGTGCTCTAGAGCCTGCGAGCCACAACTACTGAGCCCATGTGCCACAACTATTGAAGCCCGCGTGCCTAGAGCCCATGCTCTGCAACAAGAGAAGCCACTGCAATGAGACGCCCGCGCACCACAACGAAGAGCAGCCCCCGCCCGCCACAACTAGAGAAAAGCCCGCACGCAGCAACAAAGGCCCAACACAGCCAAAAATAAATAAATAAAAATAAATTTTAAAAAAATGATACAGCAATTCTGTAAAAACAGACACTTCAAAAACGTTAATGTCCTGAAAAGCAAAAATCAACAAAACCCCCGCAAAATGTCAAGGGAAGTGTTCTACACTAAAGGAGACTACAAAGCTTAAAAATTCAATGAAGCATATGATCCTTGACTGGATCCTGAATTTAACTTAAAAAAAAAACAAACAACAAGGTGCATTATTGAAAACTGGGGGAAATATGAATATGGAATATATTAGATAATACTGTAACAATTTTATGTTTATGGACTGTGAAAACAATACTGTGATTATGTGAAAGAATGTTCTTCTTCTTAGGAAATACCTGCTAATGTATTTAAAGGAGCAGTGTCATGATCTCTCTCTTCCGGAAGTTATAAACTTGCTCCCAAGTAGTTTTAAAAAAAGAGACAGAGGAGAAAAAAAATGAATCAAAAGCAAATGCGGCAGAATGTTAACAACTGATGACTCTAAGTAAAGGATATTTAGGTACTATTATTTCGAGTTTTCTTTGGATTCGGAAATATTTTTTTTACATTTTTATTGGCGTATAACTGCTTTAGAATGGTGTGTTAGTTTCTGCTTTATAACAAAGTGAATCAGTTATACATATACATATATCCCCATATATCTTCCCTCTTGTGTCTCCCTCCCTCCCATCCTCCCTATCCCATCCTTCTAGCTGGTCACAAAGCACCGAGCTGATCTCCCTGTGCTATGCGACTGCTTCCCACTAGCTAGCTATTTTACATTTGGTAGTGTATATATGTCTGTGCCACTCTCTCACTTTGTCCCAGCTTACCCTTCCCTCTCCCCGTATCCTCAAGTCCATTCTCTAGGAGGTCTTCGTCTTTATTCCTGTCTTGCCCCTAGGTTCTTCATGACCATTTTTTTTTCTTTTAGATTCCATATACATGTGCTAGCATATGGCATTTGTTTTTCTCTTTCTGACTTACTTCACTCTGTATAACAGACTCTAGATCCAACTTCACTCTGTATGACAGACTCTAGGTCCATCCACCTCACTACAAATAACTCAATTTTGTTTCTTTTTATGGCTGAGTAATATTCCATTCTATATATGTGCCACATCTTCTTTATCTATTCATCTGTCAATGGACACATTGCTTGCTTCCAATTCCTGGCTATTGTAAACAGAGCTGCAATGAATATTGTGGTACATGACTCTTTTTGAATTATGGTTTTCTCAGGGTATATGCTCAGTAGTGGGATTGCTGGGTCGTATGGTAGTTCTGTTTTTAGCTTTTCAAGGAGCCTCCGTACTGTTCTCCATAGAGGCTGTATCAATTTACATTTCCACCAACAGTGTATGAGGGTTTCCTTTTCTCCACACCCTCTCCAGAATTTATTGTTTATAGATTTTTTGATGATGGCCATTCTGACCGGTGGGAGATGATATCACATTGTAGTTTTGATTTGCATTTCTCTAATGATTAATGATGTTGCGCATCCTTTCACGTGTTTGTTGGCAATCTGTATATCTTCTTTGGAGAAATGTCTATTTAGGTCTTCTGCCCATTTTTGGATTGGGTTGTTTTTTTCATATTGAGCTGCATGAGCTGCTTGTAAATTCTGGAGATTAATCCTTTGTCAGTTGCTTCATTTGCAAATACTTTCTCCCATTCTGAGGGTTGTCTTTTCATTTTGTTTATGGTTTCCTTTGCTGTGCAAAAGCTTTTAAGTTTCATTAGGTCCCATTTGTTTATTTTTGTTTTTATTTCCATTTCTCTAGGAGGTGGGTCAAAAAGGATCTTGCTGTGATTTATATCATAGAGTGTTCTTCCTATGTTTTCCTCTAAGAGTTTTATAGTGTCTGGCCTTACATTTAGGTCTTTAATCCATTTTGCATTTATTTTTGTGTATGGTTTTAGGGAGTGTTCTAATTTCATTCCTTTACATGTAGCTGTCCAGTTTTCCCAGCACCACTTATTGAAGAGACTGTCTTTTCTACATTGTATATTCTTGTCTCCTTTATCAAAGATAAGGTGACCATATGTGAGTGGGTTTATCTCTGGGCTCTCTATCCTGTTCCATTGATCTATATTTCTGTTTTTGTGCCAGTACCATACTGTCTTGATTACTGTAGCATTGTAGTATAGTCTGAAGTCCAGAAGCCTGAATCCCCCAGCTCCATTTTTCTTTCTCAAGATTGCTTTGGCTATTTGGGGTCTTTTGTGTTTCCATACAAATTGTGAAACTTTTTGTTGTAGTTCTGTGAAAAATGCCAGTGGTAGTTTGACAGGGATTGCATTGAATCTGTAGATTGCTTTGGGTAGTAGAGTCATTTTCACAATGTTGATTCTTCCAATCCAAGAACATGGTATATCTCTCCATCTATTTGTATCATCTTTCTTTCATCAGTGTCTTATAGTTTTCTGCATACAGGTCTTTTGTCTCCTTAGGTAGGTTTATTCCTAGATATTTTATTCTTTTTGTTGTAATGGTAAATGGGAGTGTTTTCTTAATTTCACTTTCAGATTTTTCATCATTACTGTATAGGAATGCAAGACATTTCTGTGCATTAATTTTGTACCCTGCTTCTTTACCAAATTCATTGATTAGCTCTAGTAGTTTTCTGGTAGCATCTTTAGGATTCTCTATGTATAGTATCATGTCATCTGCAAACAGTGACAGCTTTACTTCTTCTTTTCTGATTTGGATTCCTTTTATTTCTTGTTCTTCTCTGATTGCTGTGGCTAAAATTTCCAAAACTATGTTGAATAATAGTGGTGAGAGTGGGCAACCTTGTCTTGTTCCTGATCTTAGTGGAAATGGTTTCAGTTTTTCACCATTGAAGACGATGTTGGCTGTGGGTTTGTCATATATGGTCTTTATTAGGTTGAGGATAGTTCCCTCTATGCCTACTTTTTGCAGGGTTTTTATCATAAATGGGTGTTGAATTTTGTTGAAAGCTTTCTCTGCATCTATTGAGATGATCATATGGTTTTTCTACTTCAACTTGTTAATACGGTGTGTCACATTGATTGATTTGCGTATACTGAAGAATCCTTGCATTCCTGAGATAAACCCCCCTTGATCATGGTGTATGATCCTTTTCATGTGCTGTTGGATTCTGTTTGCTAATATTCTGTTGAGGATTTTTGCATCTATGTTCATCAGTGATATTGGCCTATAGTTTTTTTTTTTGTGACATCCTTGTCTGGTTTTGGTATCAGGGTGATGGTGGCCTCGTACAATGAGTTTGGGAGTGTTCCTCACTCTGCTATATTTTGGAAGAGTTTTAGAAGGATAGGTGTTAGCTCTTCTCTAAATGTCTAATAGAATTCGCCTATGAAGCCATCTGGTCCTGGGCTTTTGTTTGCTGGAAGATTTTTAATCACAGTGTCAATTTCAGTGCTTCTGATTGGTCTGTTCATATTGTCTGTTTCTTCCTGGTTCGGTCTTGGAAGTCTCTGTATTTCTAAGAATTTGTCCATTTCTTCCATGTTGTCCATTTTATTGGCATAGAGCTGCTTGTAGTAATCTCTCATGATCCTTTGAATTTCTGCAGTGTCAGTTGCTACCTCCCCTTTTTCGTTTCTAATTCTATTGATTTGAGTATTCTCCCTTTTTTTCCTGATGAGTCCAGCTAATGGTTTATTAATTTTGCTTATCTTCTCAAAGAACCAGCTTTTAGTTTTATTGAATTTTGCTATTGTTTCCTTCGTTTCTTTTTCAGTTATTTCTGATCTGATTTTTATGATTTCTTTCCTTCTTCTAACTTTGGGGTTATTTTTTTCTTCTCTCTCTAATTGCTTTAGGTATAAGGTTAGGTTGTTTATTTGAGATGTTTCTTGTTTCTTAAGGTACGATTGTATTGCTATAAACTGCTCTCTTAGAACAGCTTTTGCTGCAGCCCATAAGTTTTGGGTTGTCATGTTTTCACTGTTATTTCTTTCCAGGTATTTTTTGATTTCCTCTTTGATTTCTTCAGTGATCTCTTGGTTATTAAGTAGTGTATTGTTTAGCCCCCATGTGTTTGTATTTTCTACAGATTTTCTCCTGTAATTGATATCTAGTCTCATGGTGTTGTGGTCAGAAAAGATATTTGACATGATTTTAATTTTCTTAAATTTACCAAGGCTTGATTTGTGACCCAAGATATGATCTATCCTGGAGAATGTTCCATGAGCACTTGAGAAGAAAGTGTATTCTGTTGTTTTGGGATGGAATGTCCTATAAACATCAATTAAGCCCATCTTGTTTAATGTATCATTTAAAGCTTGTGTTTCCTTATTTATTTTCATTTTGGATGATCTGTCCATTGGTGAAAGTGGGGTGTTAAAGTCCCCTACTATGATTGTGTTACTGTCGATTTCCCGTTTTATGGCTGTTAGTATCTGCCTTATGTATTGAGGTGCTCCTATGTTGGGTGCATAAATATGTACAATTGTTATATCTTCTTCTTGGATTGATCCGTTGATCATTATGTAGTGTCTTTGTCTCTTGTAATAGTCTTTGTTTTAAAGTCTATTTTGTCTGATAGGAGAATTGCTACTCCAGCTTTCTTTTGATTTCCATTTGCATGGAATATCTTTTCCCATACCCTCACTTTCAGTCTGTATGTGTCCCTAGGTCTGAAGTTGGTGTTTTGTAGGCAGCATATATACGGCTCTTGTTTATGTATCCATTCAAGCAAGTCTATGTCTTTTGGTTGGAGCATTTAATCCATTTACATTTAAGGTAATTATCGATATGTATGTTCCTAATACCATTTTCTTAATTGTTTTGAGTTTGTCACTGTAGGTCTTTTCCTTCTCTTGTGTTGCATGCCTAGAGAAGTTCTTTAGCATTTGTTGTAAAGCTGGTTCGGTTGTGAATTCTCTTAGCTTTTGCTTGCCTGTAAAGCTTTTAATTTCTCCATCAAATTTGAATGAGATCCTTGCTGGATAGTTATCTTGGTTGTAGGTTTTTCCCTTTCATCACTTTAAATATATCCTGCCACTCCCTTCTGGCTTGCAGAGTTTCTGCTGAAAGATCAGCTGTTAACTTCATGGGGATTCCTTGTATGTTATTTGTTGTTTTTCCCTTGCTGCTTTTAATATTTTTTCATTGTATTTAACTTTTGATAGTTTGATTAACATGTGTCTCGGTGTGTTTCTCCTTGGATTTATCCTGTATGGAACACTCTGTGCTTCCTGGACTTGATTAACTATTTCCTTTCCCATATTAGGGAAGCTTTCAACTATAATCTCTATAAATATTTTCTCAGTCCCTTTCTTTTTCTCTTCTTCTTCTGGGACCCCTATAATTCGAATGTTGGTGCATTTAATATCGTCCCAGAGGTCTGTGAGACTGTCCTCAAGTCTTTTCATTCTTTGTTCTTTATTCTTCTCTGTGGTAGTTATTTCCACTATTTTATCTTCCAGGTCACTTATCCGTTCTTCTGTCTCAGTTATTCTGCTATTGATTCCTTCTAGAGAATTTTTAATTTCATTTATTGTGTTGTCCGTCATTGTTTGTTTGCTCTTTAGTTCTTCTAGGTCCTTTTTAAACGTTCCTTGTATTTTCTCCATTCTATTTCCAAGATTTTGGATCATCTTTACTATCATTACTCTGAATTCTTTTTCAGGTAGACTGCCTATTTCCTCTTCATTTGTTTGGTCTGGTGGGTTTTTACCTTGCTCCTTCATCTGCAGTGTGTTTCTCTGTCTTCTCATTTTGCTTAACTTACTGTGTTTGGGGTCTCCTTTTTGCAGGCTGCAGGTGTGTGGTTCCCGTTGTTTTTGGTTTCTGCCCCCAGTGGCTAAGGTTAGTTCAATGGGTTGTGTAGGCTTCCTGGTGGAGGGAACTAGTGCCTGTGTTCTGGTCGATAAGGCTGGATCTTGTCTTTCTGGTGGGCAGGACGGCGTCTGGTGGTGTGTTTTGGGGTGTCTGTGGCCTTATTATGATTTTAGGCAGCCTCTCTGCTAATGGATGGGGCTGTGTTCCTGTCTTGCCAGTTGTTTGGCATAGGGTGTCCAGCACTGTAGCTTGCTAGTCGTTGAGTGGAGCTGGGTCTTGGCTTTGAGATGGAGATCTCTGGGAGATTTTTGCCATTTGATATTACGTGGAGCTGGGAGGTCTCTGGTGGACCAATGTCCTGAACTTGGCTCTCCTATCTCAGAGGCACAGCCCTGACGCCTGGCTGGAGCACCAAGAGCCTGTCATCCACACAGCTCAAAATAAAAGGGAGTAAAGAAAGAAAGAAAGAAAAAGATAAAATAAAATAAAAAGTTATTAAAATAAAAAACAAAAAATAATTATTAAAAAATTTTTTAAGTAATTAAAAAAAAGAAAGAACAACCAAACCAAAAAACAAATTCACCAATGATAACAAGCACTGAAAACTATACTAAAAAAGAAAAACAAAACAAAAAAAAACGGACAGAACCCTAGGACAAATGGTAAAAGCAAACCTATACAGACAAAATCACACCCAGAAGCATACGCATACACGCTCACAAAAAGAGAAAAAGGGGAAAAAATCATAAATCTTGCTCTCAAAGTCCACCTCCTCAATTTGGGATGATTCTTTGTCTATTCATGTATTCCACAGATGCAGGGTACATCAAGTTGATTGTGTAGCTTTAATCTGCTGCTTCTGAGGCTGCTGGGAGAGATTTCTCTTTCTCTTCTTTGTTCTCACAGCTCCCAGGGGCTCAGCTTTGGATTTGGCCCCGCCTCTGCGTGTAGGTCGCTGGAGGGCGTCTGTTTTTCGCTCAGACAGGACGGGGTTAAAGAAGCTGCTGATTCGGGGGCTCTGGCTCACTCAGGCTGGGGGAGGGAGGGGTACGGAGTGTGGGGCGAGCCTGCGGCAGCAGAGCCCAGAATGACATTGCACCAGCCTGAGGCGCGCCGTGCGTTCTGCCGGGGAAGTTGTCCCTGGATCACAGGACCCTGGCAGTGGCGGGCTGCACAGGCTCCCGGGAGGGGAGGTGTGGACAGTGATGTGTGCTTGCACACAGGCTTCTTTTTGGTTGCAGCAGCAGCCGTAGCGTCTCATGCCCGTCTCTGGGGTCCGCGCTGATAGCCGCGGCTCGCGCCCATCTCTGGAGCTCCTTTAAGTGGCGCTCTTAATCCCCTCTCCTTGCGTACCAGGAAACAAAGAGGGAAGAAAAGGTCTCTTGCCTCTTCGGCAGTTCCAGACCTTTTCCCGGACTCCCTCCCCGCTAGCTGTGGCACACTGGTCCCCTTCAGGCTGTGTTCACGCAGCCAACCCCAGTCCTCTCCCTGGGGTCTGACCTGTGAAGAAGCCGGAGCCTCAGCTCCCAGCCCCCACCCGCCCCGGCGGGTGAGCAGACAAGCCTCTTGGACTGGTAAGTGCTGGTTGGCACGGATCCTCTGTGCAGGAATCTCTCCGATTTGCATTCCGCACCCCTGTGGATGCGCTCTCCTCCGTGGCTCCGAAGCTTCCCCCCTCCGCCACCGGCAGTCTCCGCCCACGTAGGGGCTTCCTAGTGTGTGGAAACCTTTCCTCCTTCACAGCTCCCTCCCACTGGTGCAGGTCCCGTCCCTATTCTTTTGTCTCTGATTTTTCTTTTTTCTTTTGCCCTACCCAGGTACGTGGGGGAGTTTCTTGCCTTTAGGGAGGTCTGAGGTCTTCTGCCAGCGTTCAGTAGGTGTTCTGTAGGAGTTGTTCCACATGTAGATGTATTTCTGATGTATTTGTGGGGAGGAAGGTGACCTACACGTCTTACTCTTCCACCATCTTGAAGCTCCTCCCCCGGAAATTTTTAAGAACAGAATGTTGTAAGGGGGAAGTTGTATAGAAGATTTCGAAAGATCCAAATAGAACATCTAGCAATGAAAGATACAGTAACAAAATTTAGAAATTTCTTGGGTATACAAGTGACTTAAGAGAGAGAGGAGAGAGATCTGATGTCACTGGAGCCCTGAGAGAAAAGAGGTGAGCCAGAGGCAATATCTAAAAAACGACAGCTGAGAATTTTACTGAAATGTTGAAAAAGAACAATATATAGATTCAAGAAGTCCAACAAATCCCAAGCTTGACAGATGGGGGAAAAATCCATACCTAGACTCATCTTAGAGATGGTAAAGAAAACCAAAAATAAACAGATAAATCATTAAAAAGGCCAATAAAAAAGACATTATCTTCAAAGGAGCCATGGTTCGATTGAGAGCTAATTTCTCAATATAATGGAAGACAGAAAATGGTAGAATGATGCATTCAAATGTGTTGGAAGAAAAAACTGCCATCTATTAATTCTGAAAGAAAAAAACGCCATCTTTTAATTCTATAACCAGCAAAAGTATCTTTCAAGAGTAAGAGTAGATTAAAGACAATTTGGGACAAACACATGTGGGAAGATTCACCAGAGCAGACCTACTTCACACATGGTTAATTGGCATTGACTGTGAATTTAACCAACACTGATATGTTAGATTGTGCTCTCCAGTATTCTGCTATTGTCTCAAACAATCCATCCAATAAGTCACAAGAATAATGAACTATTGCTGAAAATGATTTTGAAATGGTTCATACACAAATTACCCCATTTGAAGTCTCAATGATGGTCCAAGTTGTCATTCATACAAGTTCATGAATACTAAATCCACACTGATGTACGACTTTTCCAAAATGAGAAACCAAAATAATTTGAACTCAGCAGGGATATCATTTGTCCCTGACTCATAATAATATGTCTGTCCTATGGCTCTGTATTCATTACTTTACAAATAGAAACATCATTACCCATACATAAGTTTCTCTTCTAAGCGAAACAAAACAAAACAAAAATCCATGAGTGGTGACCTCAAACTGAACTGGTTAAATTTAGGGACTCATTTATAAAGGTCAGTGTCCTTTACTGCAAATCCACTTCTTATGCAGATGAGAAGTTTAACCTGCCCTACAGGCGCTGGGCATAATTAGCCAGCTGCACCCTCATAATAAGGTGCAGATGGTTAATTATACCAGCAAATAACTGCTTACTTGTGGGCACAAAAGCCTGTACCTAAAAATCATTCAAAGTATACTTGGGTGTATTTATGCTCTTGCAAACAAAACACGTATTTCCAAGGTTTCATCTGTGAGCAGACCACCACGGGCTCCAACCCCACTGCTCTAGAGGAGACCCATTAACACTGCTGAGGTCTGGGTCAAGGAAGGGACACTGGCCACAAAGCCATATATCAACTAGTGAAATATATCATGGGGTGCTGACTCCTTGCTGAAAAATCTTCTCAAGTTAATTTGTTGTAAAAGGGATCTTAAATAAGGTAGAATTTGGTTTCCCTAGAACCCAAAGTAAATTCTACATTCTTTAGATTAAAAACTCTGAAATGAGAGAATTTTTTTTTCCACAAGCAAACGTCAACATTAGTTGTCTGGCAAAGAAAAAAAGGACAAATTATCCTGTGCCCTTGAGGAATTTCATGGGCTAGCTGAGCTCCCAGAATTTAGAAAACCATATTGGAAACAACACATCCAATGGTTGTTAGAGGTTGTTCCAAAGATCCCATTTAAAAACGTGTTCTATTAATCCCCATATGGCAAGAATAGGACTTGGGAAGAAGGCAGAGAGGGGTAACTACTTCCTAAAACCCAAGTTTGGAAGTTCTCTGCCAGCTTTAATGTTCTCAGTTTGCAGGGGTCAAGCTGTCAGGGCTGGGGAAGAGAATGCTAATCTACTTGAATCTGCACAGAACCTTTTCTCTGAGGAACCCACAGAGTGTGTGATTCTATTCAGTTTAATTGTATGTTGGGGAAGAGGAAAAGCTGCTTGCCATGATTTTAATTGCTAAGAACACACTATCTTTTTAGGAACCATCTGTGTAATTGTAATTACAAACAGCGATGCAAAAAAAAAAAGATTAACAAGTACAAAACTTCCCTACCACTAACAGTTTTAACATAACAAGCCATGTTGTGAAAGGGTATGTCGCCTTTTTCCTGTCTGCAATATTTCATGATTTAGCAACTGACAGCCTACCATTTATTACAGAATCTCATTCTGGTGGAGCTAAAGTTATTAATTAGTATTCTTAGATTACATTTCTCTGTTATTCCTTTTTTATTAAACTTTAATTCCCTCTGAGAGTGACAGGGTATATCAGAAATGAAATACCTAAGGCTCCTGTTTTCTACCTCCTGCTAAAATCTTTGAGGTTTCATATAATAGACATCACCTATAATTAATTACCAGGGACATTCCAAAGTATTGCAAGACTAATTTTTTGGCTTTCATAAACACAAATTTCTGCCTTCTTGGTTTTGAAATATGCTTACCACACTGTTATTATTTTAAAAGCCACAAGTATTGGTAATTGTTCTGAGGCATGAATAAAAATAGCTTAACCTTGAAATTTATTCTAATTAAGGATTTTTCAAAGCCATTGCCGCAAACATGGGTGGATTGTTTAAAATAAAAACAAGCATCAACAACATAGTACAGAACACAGAATTAGGCAAAGTTTTTTAACTTGGACTTACAATAGTAGTTTAAAGAAATAAAACAAGACAGATGCAGTGAGATCATAACGTTACTAAAGCAATTTAAATCCTCAAAGATGTAAAAAGCCTGACTGCACAGCTTTTAAAATTAAATTGCAGTAGAGGCATTTTGTGATATGCCAATTCCTCACTTATGCTCTGCCCAACACAAATCCATGATTTTTGCCTTATTGCAAGCCTAGTTCCCCCTTGCAAGGTGTTTTATATGAAGAACAGCCAAATGCTAAGTGCCTCTGCAGTGTTAATGAGGAAATAGATCTTGTGAGAAATTATGTGAGAGAAAGAAACTGCCCTCAGGAAACGGCTGTTTCTTCACTTTTAACAACAGCAACTGTGATGGAGCGTATCACAGTGCCCTGCATTCTGAAATGTGCTGTCCTAAACCAGTGATCTTTAACCTTTGAGGTCCAAGTCCCATTGGGAATCAGTTAAAAGCTATGAACACTGTCCCTCAAAAGATGAACATAAGCATAAAATCTAAAATCTAAACATAAATATAAACCCAGGGTCAAGCATCTCTACTCTACACGGATCCCTAAGTGTACCAGTTAAAACATGGTTTCAATACTCACAGGCTATGTGGGCTTCTGATGAGTTTTCATCTTCTAAATATTTTTGATGTTAACGTGGAAAAACATTCTCAAAGCTATTTTGAAGCTTGTGAAACTATACCACTAATTAATAAGAAATAATAACTTCCCCTCTACTTTGTGATTACATGAATCATTCTCACACACAAGCCAGAGGTATTGATATGCCTTCCCCCGAATAATTCTAAGTTTGCTCATACACAAAATGTGAAATAAAATGTGAAACTAAATCTATAAAATTCCAAGAAGAAAACATAGAAGAAAATCTGCGGTAAATTCTTTACCTTGGGTTAGGCAAAGAATTCTAGATAGCATAATCCATAAGAGAAAAAAATAATAAACTGGACTTCATCAAAATTTAAAACTTTTGACTCCAAAAGGCAACTCAATAAGAAGACAACTGAATAAGACATGGGCAAAAGATATGAACAGAAACTTCACCACCAAAGAGATAGAATAATCCATAAGCTCATGTTGTTCAACATCATTAGTCATCAGGGAAATGCAAATTTGAAACAGAATGAGAAACCATTACACATCTACAAAAATAACTAAAATTAACAAAACTCTCACCTGCTGGCAAGGATGTGGAGCAGATTAAACTCTCATACTAGGCTGGTGGAAATGCAAAAGGCTACAGTTACTGTAGAAAACAGTGTGGCAGTTTCTTATAAAAGTAAACATACCATAGAACCTAGCAATCCCACTCCCAGGTATTTATCCAAAAATTATAATAACATATGTTGATACAAAGACCTGTCTGTGAATGTTTATTGAAGCTTTATTTATTTATAATCACCAAGTACTGGAAGCAATCCAAATGCCCATCAACTGGTGGTACATCCATTCAGTTGAAGAGTACTCAGCAATAATAAGGAATGAACTACTGTTACATATAACAACATGGATAAATCTCAAAAGCAATATGTTAAATAAAACAAGCCAGACAAAAGTGCTGTGTATTTTATGATTCCATGTATATGATATTCTGGAAAACACACAAAACGAGTTAGATCATTGGTTGCCAGGGGCTGGAGGTGGGGAAAGGGATTGATTGACTACAACCAGCAACAAGAAAACTTTTTCAGCTAATGGAATCATTCCATACATTTATATGGATACATGACTATATATTTTTCAAAACTCATGGAACTGTACATCTAAAAGGGATGAATTTTGGAAAAGTATCTATTCAGATCCTCTGCCCATTTTTTGGTATCACTTATATGTGGAATCTAAAAAAAGGCTACAAAGGAATGTATCTACAAAACAGAAATAGAGTTACAGATGTAGAAAATAAACTTATGGTTACTGGGCGGTAAGGGATAAACTGAAAGATTGGGACTGACATGTACATACTACAATATATAAAAGAGATGGCTAATGGGGACCTGCTGTGTAGTACATGGAACTCTACTCAGTGCTCTGTGGTGGCCTATATGGGAGGAGAGTCTAGAAAAGAGTGGATATATGTATATATATGGCAGATACATTTTGCTGTACACCTGAAGCTAGCACAACACTGTAAATCAACTATACCTAATAAAAATTTAAAAAAAAAGGTCCTCTGCCCATTTTTAATTGGGTTGTTTGTTTGATGTTGAGTTGTATGAGTTCTTTGTATATTTTGATATTAATTCCATATCAGACATATCATTTGCAAATATCTTCTCCCATTCTGTAGGCGGCCTTTTTGTTTTGTTGATAGTTTCCTTCACTGTGCGAAAGCTTTTTAGTTTAAACTAGCTTTGTTTAGTTTGTAGGTCAATTATACTTCAAAAACAAACAAACAAACAAACTCATAGAAAAAGAGATCAGATTTGTGGTTACCAGAGGTGAGGAGTGGGGGGAGGGGGAACTGGATGAAGGTAGTCAAAAGGTACAAACTTCCAGTTGTAAGATAAGTAAGTTCCAGGGATGTAATGTACAACATGACAAATATAATTAACACTGCTGTATGTTATATATGAAAATTGTTCAAACATATGGACACCAAGGGGGGAAAGCTGGGGTGGAGCGGTTGAATTGGGAGATTGGGATTGACATATATATACTACTATGTATAAAATAGATAACTAATAAAAAAAAGTTGTTAAGAAAATAAACCCTGAGTTCTCATCCCAAGTAAAACAAATTTTTATATTTCTTCAATTTTGTATCTACATGAGATGATGGATGATGACTAAACTTACTGTGATAATCATTTAATTATGTATATAAGTCAAATCATTATGCTGTACACCTTAAACTTATATAGTGCTGTATGTCCATTATCTCTCAATAAAACTGGAAGAAAAAAATAAAAGAGGTGAATTTTACAGTATGTAAGTTACACCTCATAAACCTGACTTTTTAAAAATAGCTAAGAACATACTGGGAGAAAATATTAATTTAAATTATACCTCAATATATTATCAGCATCTCAAAGTATCAATACCCACAGTATGTACAATACCCCTACAAATCAATATAAAAAGGACAGTCAAATTTAAACTGGGCAAAGAGAGGCAACCCACAGAAGATCAATTATCAACAGTCAATAATCATAAATTGCTTGATCTCACTACTAAGCTGGCAAATGTAAATTACAACAAAGTGGTAAACATTATTTTCCCGTAAGAAAGACAAAGTTTTAAAAGGCTGATAGTATCAAGTGTTGATGCCTATGCAGGACAAGTACAATCTCTACAATAAGACCTCAAGAGAGTTACATCAATGTGGATGATGGAACTTCAGTTTATTCATATTTAGCTAAATCAAAAAAACAAAAATATAACCTTTAAAATAGTTGGGTGATTGTCTTTGCTGTTCCAGTCAGTGGGCTGTAGAATGAGGTGAGATGGTAGTCCTGATAATGCTAGTGTGTCAATTTCAAGAATGCTTAAAAGTCAGTCCAGTGCAGACTGGGGAGACTGAGAAGGATGCATGAGTAATTCCAAGGCTTTAACAGCCCCCCAAGCAAAGAGTGATGTCCAGGTAGCCACGTAAATGGTGATAGCCTCGTCAACATTCTCAAGGAAGAAACTCAAGAATGAAATGAGGGCCACAGCAAAATTTAGATGACAATGACACAATGGAAGAGATTAATTTATCCTTCCACTAATTTATGGTGACAAAAAGGAAAGGTCTATAAATTAGAACTGTGTGAAATGTGTTTAAATGTTCCCAGAATTAAAGCTTTTCAATGATTCAATTTCTGAATTAGGTTGCTCAGAGGTGATTTAAAGAATCTTCCAGGGATATTTTTGACTGCGTTCAACTTTGACGTTAGGACTGACTCCAAACCTAATACAGTAAAACATGACTCCACTATATAAGTTCATCAAGGGCACAGATCCTGTCTTAACATTTTTTTCCTGTAAACACCTAGGTCACTACTAAACATGAAGTAGGATCTCAATTACTTTAAGGAGTAAAGAAAAGGAGAGGGGGAAAGAATCATCTTGATAAAATACATACTGGTTGAAGTATTCTGAAGTGAAAAGGCCAAGACCCAATACAGGCAGGGAGCAAGAAACCTAAGTTAAACAGGTGAGCACACGTAGAGGACAGGACACCAGGTGGTCAGCATAGGTGGTGGTTAAGAGTCATATCAACAGCCCTGATCATGGAACACTTTCTGAACCTAGACTGCTGAACTCTAAAGGGCAGTTAATCATCACAGTCACTTCACAGGTGTGGCTATGAAACAAGACCACACAGGTAAAGCACATCTGAGGGTATACTAGCCATGCATTTGATCCTCAGTCATCCTGAAAAAAGGGGAGGAGGCAGAGGAGGGGAGCATGGCACCCCATTTTTCTGGTAAGGAAATACAGAAAGTGACTTGCCCAAGGCCTCACGGCTAATTAGAAGTTAGAAGGAAGGTGAACTCCTAAGTCTCTGTCCAGGGTGATGCCTGCCCCTACCCAAACAGGTAGTCTGGCTGGGGGATCCCAAGAACAGAAATTTGAGGTTCCGCTATTTTAATGGGGGTGAGGAGAAAGGGCCAGAGGAGGCTGGGGAGGGATGGGATCTGGAAAACTTGGTGAACCCCTGGGACAAACGGCTGGAACACGAGGGGACGCCCCAGCCAGGCCCCAGGCCCCTCATATTGTGACCCCCACAATCACTGCGAGGACCCCCCGACCCCGTTCAACCCCCAGCCCCTGTCCATTCCGCGCCCCGTTCCCCACCAAGACCCCGCGTCCAACTCACAGACGCAGCAGCAAGGGCTTCCCCAACCGGCTCCAAGCAGCGGGCTCTCCTCGGGTGCAGCCTGGTCGCACAGCTGTTGCCATCCGTTGCCACAGCAACCACGGAGCGCCGCACAGCTTAGCAAGCCGCTCGATGATTGGAGAAGGCAAGCGTCCATAGCAACCGCCAGGCAGCGATACTTGGAAAGCATTTGGTTTCTAGAAATTCTTCGGACACCCTCTCTCCCCAAAGGCACCCTTCACCAGGCACCTGTCCTAGTTCTTTAAATACATCATGCATTATCTTATTTAACATTTTTCTGCCGGTGTTGCTGTGAGGGTCCTCATTTCTACAGGAATTTTTAACTTAAGGGTCCTTTTACCTCTTCAGGAGGTCTGTGAACCATTAAGTTACACGCAAAAATTTATGTCCATTTACCCAGGATGCTCCATAACTGTAGAGTCTTAAAGGAGCCAGAACCAGAAACCAGGTTACCGGATGCCCAAGAAAGTCCAAAAGAATAACTGCTGTATGCATTTACCCCCATCTTCCTTCTCAGAGACTTAAGATAAAAAATAGTGCCGTTCTTCCCAGATTCCATTGAGACTGTGGCCTCATTCAAATGCCTTGAGACAGCTCCCAAAGACTTTAACTCTTGACCCTTTATTCATTCATTCAATAAATTATCTATTGATCACTAATTATGGGTCGTACATTTACCACAGAGACACTTTTCTAGCCACTGGAAGATAGAAACTGTCAAGACAGAGTCGCTAATTTCTTAGAGCTCTCCTTATGGCGTGGGAGACAGCAGATGAACAGACAAGATCATTTCAGAATATGGCAATAAACAAAATTTGGGACATGGAGAGTGTCTAAGGTGATGAGCCCTTTAGAAAGGATGGTCAGGGAAGTTCACACTGAGGAGATGGTATTTGAGCTGAGACATGAGAAGACAACACCTATACAAGAGCAAGGAAGACAGCAACACAGGCAAAGGAAACAGAAAGTTAAAATAAATGAATATGGGGTGTTAGAGAAAATGAATGGCCAAT
Source organism: Pseudorca crassidens (assembly GCF_039906515.1). Lineage (NCBI taxonomy): Eukaryota > Metazoa > Chordata > Mammalia > Artiodactyla > Delphinidae > Pseudorca > Pseudorca crassidens. Next base: position 48,654,436 of record NC_090315.1, on the reverse strand, counting down.
ATGGCTGAAAAGGAGAGAGCCTGTAGGACTGTGGTAAGACACAGTCAGATGGCCCTTCCCCTAGCTCTTTGAAGGACTGGCTACTTCTCCCTACTCCCTTGCTCTTCTGCCCCTTAGTTACACCCTATCACATAACCCGAGTTATTTCCTTCTCAGTCCTTGTTACATTTTATTGTCTGTGAGCTCCATGAAGGCAAAGACTGTGTCTACATTGTTCAAGAAGGTATCCCAGCACCTAAAATAACTAGCCCAGCATGGACACTAAATAAGTATCTGTTGACTACATGAATCTTCATTTTACAATACTAGGAACTGGGATAGATGGTGAAGACAAGACAAAGACACCTCTGCCTTCATAGAGCTTAAATGCTTGCGGGATAAATGACTTACAAACTACGTGGGCAAACTAAATGTGTGCAGACTTGAATGATTTAGACTTTAAGTGCTGTGGGAAGCTGCTGAACAATTTCCTTGACAATTTCTTCATTTAATATATTTTAGTTCAATTTCACAAATTTGAACACCTACTATATACCAAGCACTGTGGTGTATGTAGTAGGTGTATACAGTAGCAATGACAAGGCAAGGACAACACCAGTCTTGCCTGTGGAGCTTACAGTCTACTGCCATGCTGTCTATTACAGTAGCCACTAGACACCTGTGACCACTGACCACTTGATATGTGGTTGGCCTGAATCGGAATGTGGGGCAAGCATAAACTCTGGATTTCAAAGACTGCGCAAAAAGAGAATGTAAAATATCTCAATAATTTTCAACACTGATTTCATGTTGAAATGACAACATTTTGGATATATTGGATTAAATAAGATTATTATTAAAATTAATCTCACTGTTCCTTTTTTTAATCTGCTAGAAAACATATGTTTTCTAAAACATAAATTACGTATGTGGCTTGCATTATTTTTCTATTGGACAGCACTGGTCTAGTGAGAGCTTAATGCTAGTTGACTAAACAAGTGCTATCTTATTACAGATGTTAAAATAGACTTTTCAGTGGAGGCATGGTAGGTAGCAAATTTCAAATAGAGGAACTAGAACAAGAACTTACAAAGAAAACAGGATAGACAACTCTTAAGCCTTTCACACATGGAGTGTATAAAAGAGGCAAGAGTAGGTGATTAAGGAGGATTTCTTCAAAGAGACCTGAGCTGTGAGCCCCACTTCCTAAACTCTAGTCCAAAAAAATAGGAGTTTGAGGGCACCACTCAGTAAGTTTAAGATACTAGGGCACACAGTGGGCTTGTGTCTGAATCCCACCTAATTGTTCTAAAGAGCAAGACATGAGCGGACTAGCAGGCAGACAGCAGAGCAAAGGAAGAATTGCTTGGTTGGGAACAACCCATCACCTTACCTCAGGGTTTATCAAGGGTAAAAAATGCATGAGTGCTTTCTATGGTGCTACAGATCTCTCTTGAGAAATGTTAGGGTTATTCTGCATCCTTTCTAAGAGAGACAAAGACACCTCAGCGCAGGGAAGCTAATGGTACTGTCAGGTTCCTAGGGGCCAAGGAAAAGCAAAGATCCAGCTAAAACAGAGATGCATTTGACCCCCACTAAGAGAACTGCAGGGTACAGATGCCCAGCGATGAGGGTAAGTTTTCTGACTCTTGAAAGTGCCCCACAAGAGGAAGTATTCTAATCACAGCAGTATCAGACAAGTAACAACTTCCTTAATGCCTTTTCCTCTCTTCCCTCCTCCTAATCTAATCCCAGAGGAGCCAGAAAACAGTTAGTTACCCAACTGGGGGCACAGGTATAGCAGCTGGCAATAAACCCAATTAGCAGACAATAGGAAAGAAAGCAGAAAGCGATGATGCTTTCATTTCCCAACTGCAGGTTTCCTGCTTGCAGCAGGGCCCAAACTAAAAAAGGAGGGAGCCATAATTTTAAGGTAAAAGTTTTGATTATCACCTTGAACAGAACATATTGAGACTGTGTTTTGACACCCAAGAGGGTCCACAAAAGTCTTGGCACCTGACTGAGTTAACCCAGAGGCTGGAAAGCTATTTGCCCCACAGAGACATTTTAAAGAGACTAGAAGAAACAAATTAAGCTGCTTTATGACTGCGGCCCACAGTTACATACAAATATGAGACAGGCTATAAATATAGGCAGCGACATGTGTTACACTTGAAGAGTACAGAACAGCAGAAGATGTATAAAGTTAAGGATTAAAGTGCACACTATCATAGGAAAATAGATTATCTAGTCACACAGCATCTCAGCCTCAGACCTAAGACTAGCATCTAAGCCCCAGTCCCCAGAGGCCTTGCCAGGGCTGCTGAGACCTGAAGCCAGTGACCATGGCCGCTACTCCCTCAGGGCCCATTTGCAGCTGGTGCACAATGATGGAAGCCTACTTTGTTCTCAGTGCCAGAGAGACGGGCATGCAGGCAAACACAGGGAAAAACAAACAAACAAAAACTATCCAGAAATGGATATCCAACTAAACGCTAATTATAATATTAAAAAGTAGATCAAATTTAGGAATCATTTTTGTTAACTTACATGTCCCTTCAACCAAAAAGGCTAACAGGAAGCATGAAGACTTCTCCATTCCTAAGCTACCTGACCCCCAAGGAAACTCACATTTGGATCGGGTGTGAGAGGTGAGGTCAGGGCCTTGTCCTTTCCAAGGTGTGAGCAGATAATTGGGTCAATGAGCAGATAAGACTGTGAAGACAGAGACTTCTTCAGACTTCAGAATGAAGTATGCCAGTAACCCTGAAGGCCCCAAGACACCAAGCCCACCTCAGCAATCCTGGTCCATGGGACCCATGCAGAGGAGGGCCCTGGGAAAGAAGCTGAGAGGCAGATACCCAGAAATCATCGACTCACCATTGTAAAAAGCCTTAGAGCTCAATGTGTATAAAACTCTTAGAACATAGTAGTTGCTCAATACATGAGCAGTAATTTTTCTTACTAGTATGAGATGACTCCAGTTCTGAACTTATTCCTTGTGTGGAGATTGCTACTTAACCTCTCTGTGTTTCATGCAGCTCCCACATCTATAAAATAGGGGCAACCACCCCACAGAATTGCTGAAGATTAGATAAGATAATAACATAAACCAAGGGCCTAACAAATGAAAGTTATCATTCTTGCTAATATTGTCACCATCCTTCAGTCTGTCTTCTTTTTGACATCACCTCTCAATAGTCATCCAGTGCTAGAGACAGAATGTTTGTGTCATTACTCAAAATTCAAAATACACTAATCCCCAGTGTGATGGTATTAGGAGGTGGGCCTTTGAGAGGTGATTAGGTCATGAAGGTGAAGCCTTCATGAATGGGATTAATGCCTTTGTAAAAAGAGACCTCAGCAAGTTCCCTCACCCCTTCCTCCAGTGTCTTCACACAGTGAAGTGTCTTTCCTTATGAAAAAGGAAGTGGGCTCTCACCAGACACTGAACCTGCCAGCACCTTGATCTTGGACTTCCCAGCCTCCAGAACTGTGAAAAATGAATGTCTGTTGTTTAAGCCACCAGTCTCTGGTGTTTTTGTTATAGTGGCTCAAATGAACTAAGACACTCAGTCTCTGTTGAAACTCCTGCTCTTCATTCTCCCATTTATCAAGCTTTGACTGAGAACTCACTAAGCACTAAACATTATGTTAGGTACTGAGTACACCCAGAAAATAAAATGCAGTCCCTACTCTCAACGGGCTCAGAGTCTTTTTTAGGATGTTTACTTCTCACACCTTCTCAAACCTAAGATCAAGCATCATGCCAATCCATTTTTGAAGAGTTAAAATTTTTTGGAAATCTCTTCCTGAATTAACCCAGAATGTGACTCCCAATAATAGTTTCTCTTTTACATGACAATCCTTCCAGTTTAAAAACCACCCACCATGGCCTTCTAAATTCTCCATTTTTCAGACTAACCTGCCTAAGTGCCATAAGCAGTTTCTCATGTGGTATGATTTCTAGTCCCTTTACATCCTAGTCATGCTTCATAGGACAAATGCCATTGGGCCAATGTCCTCCTTCATCATTGCTCAAAATGGAACACACGGGGTGGGATGGGGAGGGTGGGAGGGAGGGAGACACAAGAGGGAAGACATATGGGAGCATATGTTTATGTATGACTGATTCACTTCGTTGTAAAGCAGAAACTAACACACCATTGTAAAGCAATTATACCCCAATAAAGATGTTAAAAAAAAAAAAAAGGAACACACGGTTCTTTCAAGTGCTGTGAGTAGTGTGTAGAGTGGAATTATTGTAAGAAAACAATTTTACTTCTTCACACTCTGAGACAGTGAGGTAAATAAACCTTCTCCTGATTTACATTTAAAAAAATCTAATCAGCCTCATCTTGTGAGTAGCCACCATCAGAATTTCCTGTTGACGTTGGGTGGGGTGGCATAAATCACTGCCTTAAGAAGACTGAAGGTCTGCCAAAATTGAGACTCACTTCCCCTCCCTTCTGCTGTTTGGCCTTTGTCAAGGCTCCTGGCTGCAAATTAGAGAAATCTACTCTGACTAGCGTAAGCAAATAGGAGAATCTGTTGAAGAATTCAACTAAGTCATAGAACCTGAGGGCGGCTGGACTTCCTGGGCAACAGGAACCAAGGAGTGGAAAGTTAAGCCAAAGCAGGGCTGGTTCCTCTGTCTACATATCTTTCTCTGGGCCCAAACATCCCTTTGTTTCTGCTTCTCTCTCTACATCTATGTCATTTTTCTCCTTTACCGTAGACCTATCTTTCTCTACTTTTCCACCCAAATCTTACAAAATAGTCATCCCAGTGCCCCACGTATCCATCCTCTCAGTTCACATGCATCTCTAAGTCTCTAAGTGTGGTGGGTTAAATGGTGGCTCCAAAAACGATGTGTCTGTATCCCAAAACCCAGATCCTGTAAATATTACCTTATTTAGAAAAAGGGTGTTTGCAGCTGTAATTAAGAGTCTTAAGATATCATGAATTACCCAGGTGGACCCTAAATCCACTGACCTTGTAAGAGACAGAACAGGAGAAGACACAGACACATAAAGGGCAAACAGCAATGAGACCACAAAGGCAATGCTTGAAGAGATATGGCCAAGGAAGCCAAGGACTGCCAACAACCACCAGAAACTGGAAGAGGCAAGGAAGGATTCTCCCCCAGAGCCTCCAAAGCAAGTGCGGCCCTGCCTATGCCTTGATTTCAGACGTCTGGCCTCCAGACTGTGAGAGAATAAATTTCTATCATTGGAAGCCACACAGTTGGTGGTGATTTGTTGCAGCAGCCATAAGAAACAAGAACACTAGGTTTTCATTTCAAATTCTTGGGAGAGAAAATCTGATTGGTTTAGGCTGACTCATGGACAAAAACATATCCCCTGCGCCCATTCACTTCTGCCAGAGAGATGAGTCACAGTGGATGAACATGGCTGCTAGGGCCACTCCGGTATGGAGGGTGGTTGTCAGTTCTCAAGAAAGTGAAGGTGGGCTGGGCAGAGTCCCCAGAAGCCTTCTACTACATGGGAGTTCTTCAAGTATCCAGGCGCCAGACTTCATTTTTCAGACCTTTCCTCCACATCCTGTTCGTTTACCATTTTTGGATCAGCTCTCTTTGCCTCTAATTTTTCACTTCTTCATCTCTGCAAATCTTCCCACTTCTTCCCAACTGCCCTGCCACCACTCCATTTCAAGCCAGCATCATATCTTGCCTTGGTCTACTGCCACAGTTCCCAAACTATATGCTGAGGCACTTCAGGGTGCCACAGTGAACTCAGAGGGGCGTCTCAGGTTATTTTATATCGTCACGGGAATCACAGCAATGTCTGTCAGAAACTACTAGCTTGAGGTGGTTCAGTTTTAATATTAGATTATTATACTGCTTCCAATGACCAAATCTTTTCAGAGTTGGCGTTTTAGTAATTGCTGTGATGAAATCAAGCACCACGTGAAAGTCAGTGTGGAACAGGAAATGAGACTCATGGTATCTGATAAGATTCCAAGGCTTGAAAAGGTGTGCACTGTTCAACAGGCACTAAATTGTTAGAACAGAAGTGCTTATTAAGGTATTTGGACCTGCTTACTTAGTAAACGGAGTTGTTTGTTATTTCTTTCTGCCCAGGGATGCACTGAAACAATTACTAAGACACTAAAAATATTGCTCACCTTTGCATTCTTATTTTACCAAGAGTCGGAGATGGAACCAACTCCCACTTCAAAGATGAGCCAAGTATCATTAATGCCCCCAGAGAAGAAGGTTATTGGGACCTTTCTGCACAGAATGACTTTCTGAGATCACCTGTTGGGTCACTTAGGAAATATGTTTGCTTTGCTTCCTCTTGTGGGAATGTCTAGTATGTTCAAGTTAACTCAAAAAAGCATATATTGAGCATTTAGAATAAAAAGCACGAGACCCAGGAAACCTAGGTTGGAGACTCAATTCTACCATCTATCACCTTCATGTCCTGAGGCTAGCTACTTCACCTCTCTGAACCTGTTTCTGCAGCTATTTAAGGGCGTAAAGCAGTCACTCAAAAAAATGTTATTTATGAGCCTACTCTGTGCTCAGCATTGTTCTATACTGTGAAGCAACGTTCTCAACCTTTTATTTCAGTATTGCTCCTCTAAGGAGACTTCTTAGACATTTTTGGTCCTAATTCTGCCTCCCAAATTTTAATACCATGTATATACTGTATATCTGTTGGTGTATCGTATATAAATCTGTATAAAAAGAGTGAGATTTTTTGCCCCCTCAAGAACTACTTTTTGCCCCCTAGGGATATTATCGCCCCTGTTGAAAATGCACACTGTAAGGAGAGAGAGGATATTTCTGCTCTCACAAAACCTATATTCTAGCATGAGAAGTTGGATTAAAAATAAACAAACAAGTATCAGATGGGAAAAGTGCTTGAAATAGTAAAATAGGATGTGCTGATGGAGAATGACTGAGGTGATGAGCCAGAGGCCTCTCTGAAGAGGTGACCTCCGTGGTAAGATCTGAATGACAACAAGGGCAGCCAGGCATCTTCAAATGAGGAGCCTCTAGTGTGGTGGCCCTCTGCTGGGCACCAGCTGGATGAGAGGCAGCAGAAGGGCTGAGCACGGTGAGCTCAGCTGACACCGCCACAGCCATCGGAGCATGGTTTTCAAGACTGAGTGATACAGCACTTTTAGGCACGATGGGCAGAAAATGACTAAGCCCTGGCCCCTGCTGTCAAAAGAGTTGTTTCTGAAAAATGGCTAAAGAAGCTGGATTCTGGGAAAAGGTTTAAACAACCAAATATATGAGATATCTATCTATCTAGATAGATAGACCTAGAAGAGAGAGAAACATTAGAAGTAAATAAATGGTACCCAACATTTCTGAAGTGCTTACTGTGTGCTTCTGCGCAGAGTGCTTTACACATGAATCCTCACGACTCCATGGGGTTATTCTCTTCGTTTCACAAGTGAGGAACAGAAGCTCACAAAGCATAAGTGACTTGCCCCAAATCACACAGGCAGTAAGTGGCAGGACTTAGGTCTGTCTGACTTGAGTCTAAGGTCTTAACCAAGATGACACAACTCCCAGTTTCCCCACCTGGTTCTTTGTGGCACTCCATCTTCCATGACTGCCCCTCTGATATCAGTGATTTATATTTATTCAATTTGTAGAACTGAACTTCTCCTGCTAGGACACCAAACTCAGCTCAACAATTAAAGACTAATTACAATGCTATTACAGGGCCTAGGAACAAAAACTGTCCACACCATGTTTAATTACCCACTGTTTTGCTTGTAGGGGTAAAATATATCTTATCTCAGGCCCTAAGGATGACCTCATGTCCTTAGTCAACAGAGTCAATGTCTGGGTTGGAAGAGAGTTTAAAATCAGATTTTGTTCTGTCTTGGACTTCCTAAAAATGCAAATCCAAGAACGGCCAATGGGAATATACTGCCAGTGATTCACAGTCAAGAGGAGCCCCAGAGAGAAACACTTGTCAAGAGGTGACACCAGACACTTGCTGTGTCTGTTGGCCTTGAGACACAATTTAAAGAATAGTAGATGTGAACACCCAGGATCTGGGATTGATTCATGATACAAAAGTGTCATGCGGCTCTGGAACCGAAAGTATGTGGTAGAGAAGACCTACAGTTTAAAAGAGGTGGAGCCAGAGCTAGTGCGTGAAAAATTCTTCCAGTCATCAGGCCTGCACAATTAATTGTCGGCAGAGGACTTGGTTCTTGTCAATATCCCGGCAAAGTAAAAATCATCTCCTATTAGGAAAATACTTGATAATGCAGTATACAATTACAGAGGCACTATGTTTGTTCTCCTTTTTTTTGATGAAAATCTCACAAAATAGAATCCCTGTGTTTGTAGGGCCCAAAGGTGTAGCAGTACCACAAAGAGGGAATATGTCTGTTTGTGAGGTAGCAGACGAAGATATATATGCAACTATCAATAATAAATACACCAATTTACATCAACCATGCTAGAGCAAAAAAACCCTGAACTATCTATTCTCTCTAGAAAATGATACTATAAAAGCACTGGGAGAGAAGGCACATAGACATGCAAATATTAATGTGTAAGACATCACAAAATAGCACTGTAATAACCTACATTATTACATTCAACAAATACAAGGGTGGTTAAGAAGGGCAAGACCGTCGTTGGCTGCAGTTGTGAGGAAAGCTTCAGGAGAGGTTGAACTTAAAGTGGCCATTGAAGGACCAGTAAAATTCTGATTCACTTACTAATATGCCTCTGATGGATTCATCAAATATTGTATCGAATCTTCACTCTAGAACAGATCATGCCAGTCACTGGGGGGCCACTGAAAGCTCACAACCCCATCATCTATTCATTTAACATATTCACAGCTATTCATGAGTATGTACTCCATGCCAGGCACTGGTGATGCTGCTGTGAACGAGCAAGAGCCCTAGAGAGCAGAGGAAAAGGAGGGGTGAGGCTTCCACATGGGGGCCACAACATCCCCATAAACAGCTCATCAGGGCTTCACCACAGTGAAGATGACAAATTCTGAGATAAAACTTAGTCTTAGATACTTGGAACAAAAGAACTGAAAGCAACAGAGCCAGAACTACATAGAGGAGAAAATGGAGATGGGCTATAACTTTGATTTTAGAGGGAAAGGGTTGCAAAAAATCTCATACTCTCTTTTCTGGCAAAATGAGGAAGGTTCTGCAAAATGCCCAGATGACCTAGAAGAGAAGAAAGGAAGGCCTGATTTGAGTCCATATAATAATTTTGCTCTGATAATTATATCCTGTTATAGAAATGGAGAGGAATATATAAGAACTCATCCATTCATTCATTTAAGCACAAATTTCTCAAACACCTATATATTCAAGACTGTATCAACTGTGTCAGATACTAGGGATAAGAGAGGAAAATTCTCAGTTGTTCATTTTCCAGCTAGACTAAACATAAAAGGGTACAACCTCCATGATAATGACATGGGAAGGGGGCCAGTAGGAAGCAGACACTGAGCCAGTGGTCTTTCATTAGCTGTCCAGCCTGAATGTTAGGAGGAAACAAGCAAGTCCAATTTGAAAGTACCCCATTGTCCTTGTCGTCTCATTAGACCAACTCTGAGGCTTCAGAGAGTCCTCAGCCCCAGGCCTCATTAGAAAAGCAGATGGACATATCAGAGGGGTTAATGGCAGCCAAGGATGACCCCAATATGATTTGGTCCTAGCTTCTGACCCTCTAGAGATGGTTATGACTTTGAAAACTGAGGGCAACAACTTTTGGTGGGGAATGAACAACAAGGTAAAATCTAAAATTATGCTAGAATTTAAGAAAATAATCCTCCCGACAGAAACAGAAAAAAAAAAGGAGAAATAAAAATTAAAATAGAGTAGTAGCAACATGGCTATTTATACAATCAAATATTGCCCACTTGCACTAATAAAGGTAGTCGTGGCATGGATAATACACCAAAAAGGAATACTTCAAAATATTCTTAGCTATTCTACTAATGAGGGCAAAATTGGGAACCTAGCAGAGGAACATGGCTGATATATACATGGGTGGATAGTGGTGTGTGTGTGTGTGTGTGTGTGTGTGTGTGTGTGTGTGTGTGTGTGTGTGTGTGTGTGTGTGTGTGTGTGTGTGTGTGTGTGTGTGTGTGTGTGTGTGTTTCTTGAGAGCCAAAATGAAGATGAGGACATAAAGTCGAAGTCCACGTGGATAGAGTGGAATTATATGATGTGTTCTGTCCATGTGTTCTTCCTGTTCCTCACCAACTGTCTTGGTCTGCCAGTGTCTGCACTTTACCACCTAAACCCTTAATAAACAGGCTTTACCTCTGCAGCTGGCAACAGAGTTATCAAAGTAACGTGAGATTGAAGCACTCTATACCATGGATAAATGGGATTCCCAAAGAGTGCAAAAACACCAGTTGCGGCTCTTATCAGATGAGCTGTGGATGTTTCCCATCCCAAAATAACAGTTCTTGTTCCACTCTCAGTAAAACAATTTCATTATTTAGGAGCTCAGGAAATAAAAAATTTCCAAATCAGTGGTGACGATATCTGCACAGTCTCTGCCTTTTCCCCATAACACAGCTTCAATGAGCTGTTAACAGTTCAATATGCATAACTATGCAAAGAGAGCATTGGTCTTCCTGATTTATTAAGCCAATGACTTATCCAAAGTCTTGCTCGTGAGCACTCTCGGACCCGTGGTTCCTGCTCTCCCCACTCTTGTTTCCGCACCTCTGTTAGCCCTTCTCTTTGTCTAGTGTTGGGCACGAAAATGGTCCCTGGTCTAGAATGCCTTATGCATTCCTCACCAGGCTGCCCAAGAGACTTTTCACAAATTGCTCGTGCACTTTAAACTTTAATAATGAAGACTGTGGACTTATATGAATAATACGCAGATGGAATTTGAAAGCCAATTTCTTTTGCTCATTAAAATTTAGGACAGCCATATTATACAATCAAGCACAACAGACTCATTTCACATCTTGTGACATGGACAACTGGCTCTCCTAGGCAAGAAGGAATTCAATTTACATTTAAATGCTATTCCCAGAGTATGACAAAAGCTCTCTGCATTAAAGTTTGAAGTACTTGAGGTTTTAGCCAGTGCATTTTAGAAAGTGTTTGTGATTGAAGTGCAAAAAAATGAGTGAAGAAGCTAAGACCTTGATTGCAGCCTGTGAGAAACCCTGAGCCAGGGGAGCTGGGATTCCTGCCCCACAGAAACTGTGAGGGAAGAGATGCTGCTGTTTTAAGCCACTAAAAAAAGGAAAATGAGTGCATGCTTTGTTAAACACCTACACACACTTCTGGGAAAGTGTATTTTATTTTCTCCTCACCTTCTTTTCCCCTCTCATCTTTTCTAACTTGATAGAAACAATGCAGCAAGTGGACTGGTCCTATTCATACCAGACTTTAAGCCATGGGTAGCTCTTTTTCCCAGATAAACCATGACCAGGAGAGGTACACATCCCCAGTGAGGTGTACACATCACTCATGTGCACGTGAGCACACATACACACCCACACACACACACATGCACACATCATTTCATTTACTCTTCTGGGAGAAAAATTACTTTAAGAAAACACCCATTTATTTTTGAGATAAATTAATTCCCCCAAACCAATAAATATAGAGTAAGGGAACTAATATTTACTATGGCAAACAAGGTCATTTGGTGCTAGCACCAGAATAGCCTTGAATTCCACATCTAGAAATTTAAACATTACTGTGTGTGAGGAACCATTCTGAGATTTCTGAAGATGGAGCTGACGTAAACCAACAGTTAACTGACAGTAATAGGAATAATGAAGTGGAGAGGAAAGGAAATGGAATCAGGGAGACTAGTTAGAGAACAACGGTTATAGTTTGTGGAAAAAACAGCGCAGAATAAACCAGAGACAGTGTGAATGAGAGAAGGGGGAAAGCACAGAGCTACTGGGGCAGAAGCACCTTAGTAACTGATGGCTAGTCGGATGGAGGATGGAGAAGAAAGAGTAGATGCAGTTTCTAGTCTTCATGACTGTGTGTGTGATGATGCCATTAATCGAGATAGGAAATACAGAAGGGAATACAAGTTTGGGGACAGGGAAGGGTAATTATATGCTCACATTTTTTAAAGTTTGCTTATACTATTGATACGACATGATGAAAATGACATTTTACCTCTGTGATCTTCCTCCCCAAAACCCATAACACCAGTCTAACATGAGAAAAAACCTCAAATTCCAATAGAGGGATACACTACGATACACATGACCAGTGCTTCTCAAAATTGTCAAGGTCATCCAAAACAAAGTCTGAGAAACTGTCACAACAGAGAGAAGCCCACATAAACAGGATTACTAAAAGTAATGTGCTATCCTGGGTAGCATGCTGGAACAGAAAGTGACATTACATAAAAACTAAGAAAATCTGAGTAAGTGATACACTTTAGTTAACTGTTCTAAAAAATACAATCTGTTTTTTTAAAAGTTTACTTATTAAAGCTTTTCTTTTCAAATTAATTAATTAATTAATTTATGGCTGCATTGGATCTTCCTTGCTGCACACAGGCTTTCTCTAGTTGTGGCGAGCAGGGGCTACTCTTCTTTGTGTTGTGCGGGCTTCTCATCGCAGTGGCTTCTCTTATGGAGCAGGGGCTCTAAGTGCACAGGTCTCAGTAGTTGTGGCACGTGGGCTCAGTAGTTGTGGCTCATGGGCTCTAGAGCGCAGGCTCGGTAGTTGTGGCTCACGGGCTTAGCTGCAACACGGCATGTGGGATCCTCCCGGCCCAGGGCTCGAACCCATGTCCCCTGCATTGGCAGGCAGATTCCCAACCACTGCACCACCAGGGAAGTTCCTTATTAAAGCTTTTGATGTATGCTAACCCATCATGGGAGCTGGGGGCACAGGGAACTAAGTTCTTGTTCCCCACTCACAAATACTCCATTATATTAGACCTCATCCCTGCTAACTCTGTCACCTCCCCACCACCCACCTGAATGAGAAAATTGACATGAAGGAAAGCAACTCATTGCCTACCCTTAAAAGCTAGAGTTTCTGGCACTAATGTTGAAATTAAGAAGGGGCACATATGGGCGAGATAGCAATGTGACAGCAGAGGGGAAAGCTGACCTGAGAAGAGCATTTTTTTTTCCAGTGACTGTGTCAGGGCTGTAAACACTATGATCATATACCTCAAAGCTCTGTGCTTTCGGATTTCATCCAACAAACGTTTACTCAGCACTTAGACAAGCTGTGTACTGTGAGGTGCTAGCGATACGGGGAGGAATACACCACAGCTCCTGCCCATAAGACGCCCACAGTCTACACTAGAGACAGGATGGCAAATGATTACAGTACATGGTTAGAGCAGGGATGTTATGTATTAAAATGCAAAAAAAAAATCATTTTGGGAGTGGCTAAGGAGTTAACAGTGACTTCCTTTTATCTAGGAAGGTTGTCACGGAGGGCCACATCAAAGACTGAGCTTTGAACTGGTGCTTCAGAGATAAGTAGGCTCGGACTTCCCTGGTGGTCCAGTGGTTAAGACGCAGCACTTTCCATGCAGGGGATGTGGGTTTGATCCCTGGCTGGAGAACTAAGATCCCACATGGCGCGCAGCACGGCCAAAAAAAAAAAAAGTTAAGTAGGCTCATGCCATGTTAAGTGGGAGGATTCAGCATTTGCAAAGACATGGCAACATTCAACTGCACGGTGTACTTGGGGAAGTGGCAGCCAGAGTTTCAGGTATGGACTTACTACCTGCGGGCTGTGAGAAAGGTCAATCAGGGAGGAGAAAGGCTAGAGTTAGGGAGACCAGGTAAGAAGCTACTGTAATGATTCCAGCTGGTGATGATGAAACTCTACACTCAGGAAGAAATATAAAAAATACCCCAAGTCTCCTATCCTCTCACTCTTCCATCAACACATTCAAGCAAAAGAACCTGAGTCCCCGATGTCTTCTGCTCTTGGCAATGCAGGAAGGCCTGGCATCTGTTTCTTGGCTAGAGGTTGCCAATGTTCAGGCCTCCTCTCATTAGAGAACCCTGGGGTGCAGGCCCATGCCTGTTTCAGAATTCACCAAGGAATTCCACACGCACCCATCTGCTAAGTAACCCTTCCTTTCTCCCCAGTACAAGTCCTCTCAGCTCTGGATGCTAAAAGGGGGCCATGCTCAGTGCCTGCCTGGGAGCACTTTGGCATAACTTCAAAAGCTGCAGAGATTTCTATCTATCTTTTCTGTTTCCAGGAAGATGTGGTCAAAGCCATGGAAATGCAGGCTTCTTTTTCCCTTGAAGGTAGGTGAAAATAACCTATGGCAGATACTTTGCTTAACAAAGTCAAATGGCCTCATGAAACCTCAGGGTTTGGTCTCAAATTCTCATTGTTGTTGTCAGTTGATATAGCTCAAAGAACTCAAGCTCTGTAACCAGGAGCAGCGGTTCCTGTTAGGATGTAGGCCCTGCAGCTTTGCTTTCCTGGTTGTTGCTGAAGAAAGGCACGTGGTGGGATAGTGAAGGGCACAGACTCTGTAGCACACAGACTTGGCTTGGGATCCTGGCTCCATCACATACCAGTGATATGACCTTAGTCAACTGGTTTACCTCTCCATATCTGTTTCCCCATTTGTAAAAATGGGCACAATAAGAGTACCCACTATGAAGGCTTCTGTGAGGATTAAACATTATACTCTAGGTGAAGCACTTGTACACGGCCTGGCACATGGTAATTAAAGTTAGCTGGTAGATGCCTTTTGCAGGGCCCACCTGTACCAGCTCCTGTGCCTCTGGGTGTGTTACACTAAAGCAGCACACACACAAAGTACCTGCCGCTTGTACAGCCAGAGGTTAGGGGTAGTGGTACATGTAGTTAAGGGTTGGAATTCAACTGCCAGGGTTTGAATCCCAGCTACTCCTCTTCCTAGTTGTGTGGTCTTAGGCAATAACTTACCCTCCCTGTGCTTCAGTTTTCTTACCTGTAAAATGGAAGTAATAATAATAACTACCTCACAGAGTTACTGTGAGGCGCAAATGAGATTCATACATAGTGCTACACATAGTTAGAGTTCATTCATTCCCACTGTTGTATACTAGCCCATTTTGCAAATATTCTGATTCATTTATCCATTCTACTCTTGATGGAGATTTCAGTTGTTTCCATTTGGGGGCTATTGTAAGTAGTGCCGCTATAAAAATTCTTGTACGTCTTTTGGTGCAACTATGTATACAATTGTGGGTCAAGTGGAATTTCTGGGTCAGAGAGTATCAGTTTTAGCAGATGTGCCAATCAGTTTTCCAAAGTGGTTGTTCCAATTTAAATCCCTGCTCGCAGCGTATGAGAGTTCAGTCGCTCCACATCCTCAACGACATTTGGTATTTTCTGACATTTTCATTTTACATATTCTAGTGGATTTGTAGCACTATCACACTGCAGTGTCAATTTGCATTTCCCTGGTTGAACACCTTTCTGTGTGTGCATTAAACACCATGTCTAACATATAGTAAGTATGCAACTACTACTACTACTACTACTATTATTATTATTATTATTATTATTATTATTATTATTCTCTGGTCACCAAAGCACAACTTTTCAAATAGGGACCTGGACAGAGACTTCTAGAAGTTTCTAGACATTTTATACTCTCTTGACCCACCTTTTATATCTCCCATGTGTGCCCTTCCCCATGTCTCCCACTTCTCTTGGTTAATTTCCCTATTAATAACACTCCGTGACTTTCCCACAGTCCAGACATAATGAATAAGAGGAACTAGAAACCAGGCGAGACTTCTGACCTCCACTCCAAACAGGTTCCCATCCCTGCTCAGGTGTGTCATTTCCAAGAAGAGCAAAACAGTCCTCACTCAGAGGCTCTAGACCACCCAGAATCTCATCCATCTGACCTCACTTCCCTCTAGACCCTTCCTGATGAATGGTTTTGACAACTTCCTCATTATTACTGCCTCTGGTCCAAGCCAGAATTGAATCTTTTTTTTTTTTTTTACATCTTTATTGGAGTATAATTGCTTTACGTTGGGGTGTTAGTTTCTGCTTTATAACAAAGTGAATCAGTTATACATATACATATGTTCCCATATCTCTTCCCTCTTGAGTCTCCCTCCCTCCCACCCTCCCTATCTCACCCCTCCAGGCGGTCACAAAGCACCGAGCTGATCTCCCTGTGCTATGCGGCTGCTTCCGGTGTGGAGAAAAGGGAACACTCTTGCACTGCTGGTGGGAATGTGAATTGGTACAGCCACTATGGAGAACAGAATTGAATCTTTAATGCCTTCCATTAGGAAAGATGCATCACTTGATTTTTAAGATGCACACTCAATTCCCCCTCGCATAGCCAGTATCCTTTACGCATTTGTTAATGCATAAAGCCACATACCTCTGAGGAAAATTCCATGATGTCCCTAAAACAAGAAGACAGTTAAGCTCTATCCTCAGTTTAGTCCTTACTGGTAAGCTCCAGGAGAGAAGAAAAAAAATGGCATTGTATAATTGGGGGTAGAGTTGCATCTTACAAGATCTTAGCAAAGAGGAAAAAAGGAAGGCAGCTTTATAATCCCAAATCAGGTCAAAACTTTTTGCCCATGTTTGTATAAAATATTCTTCATTATGTAATGTAATGGACACGATTTTATTCTCTAAGTAGTTGGGTAAAGACTTCCTCTTAGATGAGACCCACATTTCTTGAAAAAATTTCTTGGTGTACCCTATGGAATAAAATGTGGGACCCCTGCCACCAAGGACCTTGAGAGGCAGAAATACTCTGGATAAGACAAGAGAACAAATTTGCTGCTTTGTTGAAGGCAACAGAAAGAAAGAGACGGATGCTAAAATGCCAAAGACATGGTTAAAGGCCACTCCGTGTAATATTTGACCCTTTAAGTCTTCAGGAAAGGTGCTTACTTCTTTAAATGCATAGTGCCAAGTGCATCTTTTGTGGAAATCCACGAAGCAACTGAGATTTGGATGCAGGTCCTCCCGGGGTAGAATTGAGAAAGTCTGAATAGAGGAGTCACAACAAGGAGGCAGAAAAAATTAAGCAAGGGCTCTGGACTCAGTCAAGCTCAGAGTAACCAACCTGTTGTGATTTGTGTAGGATTTTTCCAACGTTAGCATTGGAAAGCTCGCATTCCAGGAACCCCCTCTGTCCCAAGCAAACTCTAATCAGGCTGGAAAATTGAGGATTTGAATTAAGTTTACCAAAATTTCCTAAGGTCAGGGAGGTCCCAGTTGACAACTAAATTCTAACTAAAATAGCACATATACTGCTCAGCTTTTGTTTTCTAAGTATGACTTCTTCTTATACAAAAACGTATACACAGAAACACAAATACCGAAAGTGTACACTAAAATTAAAATCAAATCTCCTGACAAGCTAAATCCCCCTTCTGATCAGTAATTTAAGTTTTTCACCATGGTTTACTTAAGAGTTTGCATTCCTTTGTGCATGGAGAAAGATCCACAGCTTTGCCTCAGCTCCTGCTTAAACCCCCCAAATCAGCTGCCTTTCCACTGGAAGACCTTCATTCTGATCCTGTACTTTTGCGAGGGAGAGAATAAGCAGCAGAGCAAGAGGTTCCTTTCTGGGACTCCTCTCATCCCCATTTTTCTTCCCCCAACATGTATGCATGAAATGTGGAAGAACTAACCTAGGAAGGACTTGTTTGTTTTTAAAAATCTGGGCCCAGTGATCTCCTGAGCTAAGATTAATTATGTTTTCAATAAGTTTAACGCAGATTTTCAACTTTTTTAGTCTTAGAAACCAGGAGAAATAATTTATTAAGAACATGATCTCATGTCTAAACATTCACTCAGTCCATGGACTCCTAAACTAGAGTACAAATCCCAAGAGTCAAATCAGAACTACACTTCAGGCTAATGGGATTAGAATAAAGCAGTATAATCTAGGTGTGTTTTAAAGCAAGGCATGCCTGGATTTTAATTACAAACCTGGTAGGAACTGGCAGTCTGGCCTTGGTTCTATTCTCTGAGAATGAGGGGTATGAGAGAATGAAAGGAATCAAGAATTTGGGCCTGAACGTTTGTAGCAAACCGGATGAACCCAGAGGTTACCATATTAAATGAAGTTAGGTCAGACAGAGAAAGACAAATATCATATGATATCACTTATATGTGGGATCTAAAATATGATATAAATGAACTTATTTACAAAACAGAAACAAACTCACAGACATAAAAAACAAATTTATGGTTGCCAAAGGGGAAAGCGGGGGGAGAGATAAATTAGGAGTTTAGGATTAAAGGATACAAACTACTATATATTAAACAGATAAGTAACAAGGTCCTACTGTATAGCATAGGGAACTATATTCAGTATCTTGTAATAAACTATAATGGAAAAGAATATGAAATAGAATATATATAATTGAATCACTTTGCTGTGCTCCAGAAACTAACACAACATTGTAAATTAACTATACTTCAATTAAAAAAAAAAAGAATTTGGGCCTGAAGAACTAAAAGGATGAGGTAGTAGCCAATTGAGATGGCTATAGGTAGAGCAAGTTTAGGAGGAAAGATCAAGAGTTCCATATAGGATATGTTAAGGAGAGAGTTCTAGATTGGAAATATAAAGTTTAGGACTCGCTGACATACAGTGAGGTATTTAAAAGCTGTGACCAAATAACATCACCAAGGAAGTGATGGCAGAGAGAGAAAAGTCTGTATGTCCACGGGTACGCCTCAGGGGTTAGCTGACCAATATTCCCTCCACGCTCCCTCTCCCCTGCACCTATGCTCAGTCAATCCACCACAGCAGAAGGTTTGGCGCTCCTCCATGAGAAGCCAGCAGTGCTGTAGGACAAAGAATTTCAGGCTTGGAGATAAAAGATGGACTCGGGCTCGGATCTGCCACCCAAGTGTACTGTCTTAGGCAAATCACTTAATTTTGATGAGCCTCTGTTTCTTCACCTGTAAATTGGAGATAACATTATCTCCCTATAGAATATCTGTGAGTGTTAAATAAGTTGAATAAAAATACTTCGTAAGATGCTTTACACGCTACAAATTAATATCATTTATCTCATAACCTCTGATAACTGAAGGAAGAAAATGCTGTGCTTCTGTTAGTGATTACATATAAAGTTTAGGATGGTATCTACCCATGTTTAAAATGCATAACCCTTTTGTTTTTGTTTTTGCTTTTGTTTTGGTACGCGGGCCTCTCACTGTTGTGGCCTCTCCTGCTGCGGAGCACAGGCTCAGGACGCGCAGGCTCAGCGGCCATGGCTCACGGGCCCAGCCGTTCCGCAGCATGTGGGATCTTCCCGGACCGGGGCACGAACCCGTGTCCCCTGCATCGGCAGGCGGACTCTCAACCACTGCACCACCAGGGAAGCCCCACATAACCCTTTTAAAGATATCTTTTATCTTTATCAACATTCAAAATGCACATACCCTTTGATGCAGCAATTCCAACTATCCTAGAGAATATAGCTGCACAAGCGTAAAGATAAATGTGTTAGGCACTAGTAATAATAATAAGATATTAGAAATTATATCAGTAATGGGTTGGGTAAATAAATCATGGTACATTCATACAGTGGAATACTAGTTGTTAAATGTAATGAGAAAATGTATGTGTACTGACATGAGAAGATGCCCATGCTATTTATGTAAAATAACAGCAAGCAAGTTGCAGACAATATGTACAGCATAATCCAACTTGTTTTACATGTCTATGTATTCATATTACACATTTTGATACACACATAGCAAAAGAGACTAGAAGGACATGGGCCGCACTGTTGAGAGCAGTCACAGGGTCACTGAGTGTGGCTGAGGAGTTCATGGCCCTCTGAGGAATGTGAATGGCAGACATTGGAAAGAATTACTTTCACTTTCTCCTTTTGATACTTTGGAATTCTTTGAAGTTTTATAACAAAGGAAAGCTATCTTAAAGACATACCACAGGGCTTCCCTGGTGGCGCAGTGGTTGAGAGTCCACCTGCCGATGCAGGGGACGCGGGTTCGTGCCCCGGTCGGGGAAGATCCCACATGCCGCAGAGCAGCTGGGCCCGTGAGCCATGGCCGCTGAGCCTGCGCGTCCGGAGCCTGTGCTCCGCAGCGGGAGAGGCCACAACAATGAGAGGCCCGCATACCGCAAAAAAAAAAAAAAAAAAAAAAGACATACCACAAACCAATCCCTGTACTTTGAGGTCCTTAAGAGGGTGGGTGCATATTTCCAAGTCCAGAAGAATGTCTCTGTTGGGTTCCTGGTTATATTTCAACTCGGCAAGCCACAGCTTTCCTTCCCACCAAGGCATGGGGTAACATAGTGGAAGCAGTCCATTGAGGGGAAAACATAGGCCCCAAAGTAGGGCTACTTTGGGAAGGAAAAAGAAAATACAAATATATTCTGAAAACAGATGGTGTCTGGAAGAGAACGTGTGTTTGGCAACAAGAAGGGAAAATCACAGGGGGAGGAGAGAAAAGCAGTAAAAGAGAAACAGCCAAAGGAGGTGGTAATTAAGTGTGAAGCTGAAGATTTCCAAGGGATTTTTCAGCTTTGGCAAAAGTCAGGCCTCTGGACAATTCTGCTGAAGTGTGTAGACACTGCTTTACATTTCTTTTATTTATTAAAAGTATTCCAAGAGAGCAGTAGCTCTGAACCATGATATCCTGAAACTAGTTTGTCACCAATGTTTCAAGTATTAAAATTTTCAAATAACGTACTTTTAGTCACAGTTAAAGAGGCCCCAAAGTTAGCCCTCTCACTCAGTGGCATCCTAATATGCTTCCTGGGGTGGGAGACAAAGGGTGGAGTCACTGCTAATGTTGAGGGAGTTGTGTATAACCCACAGGCTACCTGTCTCACCATCTCCTAACACTGTCCCTATTCTTCTCTGGGCTCTGGAAGTCCCCACGGGTCACTGGTGGGACAGGCAGGACAACCATACGTTGGGAGATTTGTGACAATCAAGAGTCATGCCACATCCCACCTCATTTATAGTATGAACTAAGGCACAAGCATCTGAAATGTCCAATAACAAAGAGATTAATTGATGAATTATTTTGCACTAAATTGCTTGCTATTGCAGCTGCTCAGAATGTCAAAGAGCACCTAGGAACTATGACCGTTCCAGCAGGGAACAGCTGTGGGGGCCAGAGGCCAGCTCCCCTATCAGTGAGGGAAGGAAGTCCTTATGTCTGTATTGACCCCTCCTGTCATACCAGTGACGGTTCACAGACAGGATTACAAAGGATAGGTTTTGCACTTGGTCCTAAATAATCTTTTAATGTCACAAAAAGCTGAGCCACAGACAAGAATACATTATGAGGTCTCAAATTATCAGTTCTACCTTTGGGATAAGATGTATTCCATGCATCAAACTGAAGGTCAAGAGATGAGTCTTTTCCTCCAGACATGGTCAAAACCTTTCTGGGTCTTATAAAATGGGGCTTGGAATACAAGTTCACTCTAGCAGGGAGCTTTTGGATTGCATGAACTCTAGACGTTGGATGTCGAGGGCTGAGATTCCATACCAATCTCAAGTTTAACCTCAAATTATATATATACATATATGTGTGTATATGTATGTATGTATGTACATATAGTATATGCCTATGTATGTTGCCCAGGGGCTCAGTTTTGGACAAATTAGGTTTGAGATGTCTATTAAACATCCAAACAGAGATGTCAAGTAGGTGATTGAATATATGGTCCTAGAGTTAAGGAGAATGGTCTAGGCTGGAGACATATATTTGGGCATTGTGGAAGGCAGAACAATGTCCTCCCAAGGATGTCCATGACCTCGTCTTCAGAACCTGTGAATATATTACCTTACATGGCAAAAAACTTTGCAGATGTGATTAAGGGTATGGACCTTGAGGTGGGGAGATTATCCTGGATTATATGAGTGAGCCCAATCTCATCAGATGGGATCTTAAAATCAGAGAATTCTTCTCAGCTGTGGTGAGAGAGAGAGACGATGAAGGAAGAAAGTTCAGGGAGATATGACGTTGCTAAGGAATAAGACAAGCTAAGGAACGTAGGAGGCCTCTAGAAGCTGGAAAAGATGAAGAAACGAATTCTCCCTAGAGATTCCAGAAAGGAATACAGCCCTGCTGACAGGCTATTGTAGCCCAGTGAGACTGTGTCAAACTTCTAACCTAAAAAGCTGTAAAATAATAAATCAGTGTTGTTTTAAGCCACTAAGTTTGTGGTAATTTGTTACAGCAGCAAGGGAAAACTAATGCCAGCACCATAAATATATAGATGGTATTTAAATCCATACAAATGGGATAAATAGAGACAGAAAAGATAAGAGGTCTTGGGACTGAGCTTTGGTAAATTTGAATATTAAGTCAGGGAAATGAGAAAGACCCAACCGGGATGACAGAAAAGGAGTGGACATGAGGTAGAACAAGAAAGTGGTATTCTAGAAGCCAAAGGAAGAGTCTGCATCATCTGCTGCTGAAGGGTGAGGTAAAATGAGGGCAGAATTAGCAAACAAGACAGACAGAATAGGGAGAGCACACGTGCTCAGGCCAGTTGATACACAGAAGGAAAAGAGTGAACCCTGGTCCTCAGCACTCAAGCCACAACGATGGGAGAGACACAACAATGGTACCCACTCAGAATGCAGACGTTTTCACATACAGGGACTGTAGTCACCAGCAAACATGGCCCAGCTACAATCCTGGGACATTTCCCAACAGATCAGCACTCTTTCCCCATGGGGGACAGTAGGTGTGAAAGTCAGTAGCAAGAGGAGGAGAAAGGAGCAAGAAGACTTTCAACTTTCCTTTACAGACCTACACTACGGTCTCTCCTTTTACCATATGATGTAGTCTGAGCCGTCCAAGGCCCTAACTTGTTAAACAGCATATACCCTAAGTCCAAGAAAGTTAACATAATATCTCAAGAGCAGGAAATAGTTTTTTCTTAGGAAAAAACATGAGATCATCAAAATAAAAATACACAACCTTCCAAGACCTGACATTCCACGTCAGTCATAGCTTCAGACCTTTTATGTTTTGCCTTTCTTCACCTCAAAACTCATGTTAGGTAATCATCTACAAACGAACGACTGAAATCATGCATGGAGGACCTTGTAGCCTGAGACGAATATAGCCCATGTAACACTGCCTCACACTGACTTATAATGATTTGTTTACGTGTTTATCTTCTCCACTAGACTTACAAGTCCTCAAAGAGGTGAGACTGTGCCCTTTCGTCACTGAATAGTAAAAACAATAATCCATTAACTTCCCATTCCTTGAACTAGTAATATGTGTCAGACACAATGCTAATTATTTTCAGGCATTTGATCTTCACACAAGCCTATAAGATGGGTATTACTTACTCCATTTCTCAGATAAGAAGCTTGAGATTCAGAGAGGTGAAGAAACTTACTTCATAGTCAAACTAAGAGAGTAGCAGAGCTGTCCAATGCCAAATTCTTGCTGAATAATGCTGCCTCCAAAGACGTTCACATCCTAATTCCTGGAACCCCTTATGTGGAAAATACTACTTTGCAGATGTGATTAAATTAAGGGTTTTAAGGTGAGGAGATTATGCTGGACTATCCTGGGCTCAATGTTATCACAAGAATCCTTATAAGAGGGAGCAGGAGATATGTTGAATAGTAGGAGATGCGACAGCAGAAGCAGGAGTTGAAGTGATTTGAGGTAGGAGCCATGAACCAAGGAATGCAGGCAGCCTCTAGAAGCTGGAAAAGGCAAGGAAACAGACTTCCCCCTAGAGCCTCCAGAAGGACACAGACCTGCCAATACCTTGATTTTAGATTTCTGAACTTCAGAGCAGGAAGATAATAAATTGTGTGGTTTAAATCACTAAGTTTGTGGTAATTTGTTACAGTAGCAGTAGGCAACTGATACAGTGCTCTTTGCCTCTGTCCTTGTTTGTCCTTACATCCCCATGACCTAAGGGAGTCAATGGATGTTTGCTAGGCGAACACGAAGGAGGAAGAGATTTTCCTCTAAGGCTTCTCCCACCTGGCCCAACCTGAACTCCTGACCAGGAGAATATAGCCTTCCTCAAAGAGAGGCAGGCAGAAGCAGCCAAAGTATATCTGGGGTGATATTATGTGTTTTCCTAATTGCTAAGTCGAATGGATATGCTAGTTGAAGCGTGAATCTCATTCTATGCCAGTCAGTGTGCCCTTGGAAGACATGACAAAATGCAACCTTAATTTACAGCTGTGAGCCACAGGGCTGAAGGAAGGTAGAAGGATGAGGGGGAATTGGATATTTTTATGTTCTACTTCCTATAATAGTACATTAAACATCGCAATGATTCAGCTGAAATTATAAGCAGCATTAGTAAAAAGACGAACAGAAATCATACTTTATAATCTGATTTCATTATAAAAATTATTTCATAGCAAATTAGAGCAATGAATACACTTGTACATACAGCAAATGCATATAATTCTACCTTCCTCTTTCTCTGAGACCATTATGGTCCATTCTTTAAACAAGGAAGATGATATCTTCTCTATTAGTATCAATAAGGAGACAGTTTTTCAAATTAATAAATTCAATACACCCCATAGCTTAGCTCCTTAAGAAACAAAGAGCTGGAAGACTGAACACAGTTTAGATTTCACAAGTGGCTCATCGTGCCATGAAGGATTTTTTCCCCTTTCTGTATCCCAGTTTCTCGAGCCAGGTTAAAATCCTACACTTAGTAAAAACTTCAAAACAGCTTTTGATCTTTTAAGAACAAGTATTAACATAAGCAGAACTAAGCCAAAGCAAAAACTAAAAGCAATTGTTTAGAACTGAATCTCAAATTCACATACACTTGTATTCCATAATCTATTTGTAGTCGACATAGAAAGTGAAATAAATTATTGGGTAGATCTAAGGTAAAATCAGTCACTGCCCTCGGTCTAGACCTTCTGATTGGATTGGCAATTCCCATGGTGTTCCCAGCTTGCATGGTTTTGCAGCCAAGGTTCCCAGGGGTCTTCAGTGGCTTTGGAATCTGAATAAATCACACATACTAGGGGTCTATTAAGACCATCAGAAACTCAATTTATTTGTGATCTGAGACAAGATTTTATTACTTCTCAGATTAATAATTAAAAATGTTTTGCTTTTCTACATCAGGGGTATTAGTTTGATAGATGAGACAGGGAGATTATTAGATCTTCAGTGCCTTCCAAAGATGTAAATTAAACCACAGCATCTCCTTATAGCCACCTCCCCTGTATGAGCTGGAGATTCATTATTAACTTGTCACTCTTGCATGCTCATCAAAACAAACAGCACCATGATTAATCACACCTGTTTATTTAAGGGTACCTGTCATACCAACTTTTTGTGGACAGGATATTACAATCTCCTGATTTCTTGGCAGAACTATAGCTAAGGACTTTTAGAGGGGAGGAGAGAATCACTGTCCTCTCCTAATCATTCCCATAAATACATTTGAAAGAAAGGTGGCCTATATGCAACTGCATAATGTTCTTTTTATTTTCAATGAAGCTGCACTTCATTTGATTTCCCCTGCCTATTCACAGACATCACGCTGGCTAATTCTGTTCATCTGGACATCTTTCGAACACTTGAAGAGGTCCAGCACTAAATGCACATAAAACTCTAAAATTCTCTTTTCAGTTCTGTCACTCACAAGTCAATTGAACAAATACAATATTTAGTAGGTCCCTTCCATGTGGCAAGCAGCAAATGTGAATTTATTCATTCATTTCTTCATCCAATATTTATTTAATGTCTTTCATGTGCCAGTAATGGTACTAGGTATACCATTCACTGTTCAAAACAGTGAACAGTCCTTGGTCCCTCAGAGTTTATAACCTTGCTACCCACTTCCCAAGGCATTTGTCTCTCCAAATTACGAAAACAGGAGAGAATGGAGGGACAGTGAGAACCTGGATAAAGGGAAGAATAGCAGAGCGTATCCTTAAGGTAAGGTTGCACGAAATAGACACTGAATTGAACCAGGATTAATAAGACATCTGCAAGGTTCATTCCCTCCTCCTGGTCCAGTGTGGGTCTGCAGGACTGAACTACATTGAAACCATGGCATTTCACTTCTTTTTCTTCTCCCTGTACCTGTCATATCACAGATTATCTGGTTTGCTAAATAATCACTGAAGCACAGGAAGTTTTCAAATGAAATTTTAGGCAGGGCTGCCTGACCTCTGATCTGCCACAAGAAAAGTTCACCTTTACCACTTTAAATTTTAGGATAATTACCTTTTTTTTTTAAAGAAATAGATTCCTGATTATATTCTTATCTCTCTTTTTAAAAGTTTTTATTATGGAAACTGACAAAAAATACAATAAAGATGAGATAATAAAATAACTACCTATCACCTAGCTTCAGTAATTATCAATATTTTGTCATTCTCGTTTTTATCTATCACATTTCTCTCACCCTTCACCTTTATTTTTGTTTTTGAGCATTTTAAAATAAATTCCCACTATCATACCATTTCACCTCCAAATACATCAGAATTTATCTATAACAAATAAGATTTTTAAAAAACATAACTATAATATCATTGTAATACTTAACCAAATAACAATAATTTTTTAATATCTTCTCATACCTAAGCCCATGTTCAAATGACTCTGATTGTTGAAAAAAAATTGTTTTGGATTGAAACAAGATCCAAACAAAGTCTACACATTGGATTTGGTTGATGTCTTTCATTTACACCTTTTCTCCTCATGTCCTTTTGAATATTACCAAAATGACCTTCAATATTTGATTTTTATCCAAAATAAATCCATCCAAACTTAACATATGTTCCTAGTGAAACCTCATTATGTAATATTTTCAAGGACAGGCTGATCATACAATTTATCTTCCAAATGAAGAAACTCTTGAATGTAAGGGGGATGCTATTAATAATTAGACTGGTGTAAATCAGGACAAAGAGTCATCCTACCAGTAGAGATATTAGGGGGTAAAAAGAAGGATCGGGTTTTGGGTTTTGGGTTTTGGGTTTCTGCTTGGCTATTGAGAGCTGGAAAAGACCTTATAATAGAAAAAAAAAGTTGAACTAGTTAGTTAATGACTTTTCCTGGATCCATCACAGAGCTGAAGTTGAAGAAATGCCAACTAGCCCCAAATATGAGAGACAAATGCCTACAGGGAGACATGAAATGCAAGCACTTGTTTACTTGGGGCACTTGAACACTGGTAAGAAGAATTCACCTAGAATTGTTAAGAAATTGGCGAAGGCTAGTGACAGAGTATGGAGCTCTAAAGGCTGCAGATAAAGGGGACTTCACACCACTCACCGGCCTCTCTCTCTGCAGACTCCAATGGATACTCACAAAAAATGATGGCAAGAGTCCTGAGAAAGCACTCCTCATGGTACAGGCTTAGGGGAGTGGAAGAGCAGCTGCTTCAGGAAAGGCATGGAGCCCTGCCCAGATCCTTCTTCTCTATCTCCCCTATTAAAAAAAAAAAATTACCAGTAATGTGGTGTGCAAAAAAAGCAAGAGAAAGAACCCACAATGCCAAGAGACAAAACAATCAACAGAACCAGACTCATACATGACACAGAAATTGGTGCTATCAGACAGGGAATTTAAAATAACTATGAAAAATATGTCAAAGGCTCCAGTGGAAAAATTAGACAACACTCATTGTCAAATGAGGAATTTCAGCAGAGAGAGAGAAACTATAAGGAAAAAAAAGAGAGGCTAGAAAAAAAAAAACACAGTAATAGAGATCAAGACTGTTATTGAGAAGCTCATTAGTAGACTTAACAAAGCTAAGGGAAGAATCAGTGAACTTGCTAAACATACAAACTGAACAACAAGGAAAAAAATATTTAAAAATAAAAACAGAATACAGCATCCAGGAACTGTAAGACAACAACAAATGATCTAATAGATGTTCAATTAGAATTCCAGAAGGAAAAAAAGAGACTGCGATAAAATAAATAGTTGAAGGGATAATGGCTAAGAATTTCCAAAATTAATGGCATATATCAAACCACAGATCTAAACCACCAACCAAGATAAATACCCAAGCAAGATGGAGACATATCAAATTCAACCTCTGAAAACACAGAACAAAGAGAAAATCTTGAAGGCAAAGGGGAAAAAAAGACGCATTACTAAAGAGAAATAATGTAACAATTGTAACAGCCATCTTGTTAGAAACCATGCACCTAAAAGACAATAGTGTGACATTTTTAAAGGACTGGACAAGGGTGACATCATCAAGATGGTGGAGTAGGAGACCCACACACACACACACAATGAATAACAATTAGACACCTATCCATGAATGAAATTAGCTCTGGGAGAGCTCAGGAGTCCACTTAAGAAGCTTCAGCAACACAATGGAGACAAAAAACTGAAAATAACCACAAAAAAAAGGTAGGAAGAATAGTTTCATTTTGTCTGTATCATCCCACCCCCCAGGCTGGCACTGCTCAGTGCTAAGAGGAAACTCCTCAGCCTGAAGTTTCCCTCATCAGTGAAAGGAAAGTGGGGTGAGCAACCAGCTTCCCCAGCCTTTCAGAGCACTGCACAAAGAACCCAATTCACTTTCACCCTGCCCAGAGACCAGCAAGGCTGAGATACCTAGAGATGGCTAGGAACAGAGAAGGGCAGGAGCTACCAGTATCAGTCCTGAAGCATGAGCAAATGTGGTTCCCAGTAGCCGGCTCTGCAGAGGACCACAGAAGTCTTCACTGCTGAGGACCACAATGGCCCTTGCGGACACTGTAGACCGCCTTTCCAGCTTTTATCACTGAAGATCTCATTGCAGATCCCAGCAGACTGCTCGCAGAGTACCCTAACAGCTTTTGCTGCTGAGGAAACCAACAGCAAGCATACTCACTGCAGGCCCCTGAAGATTTTGCTGCTGAGATTTTCACCTCACAGGTTTTCATGTTCAAAGACACCATCTGCACAAGTCCCTCCCACCAAAGCCCAGGATCCACACTGGCTACTAGTAAGTCTCTGCAGCCTAGGTCCCCAAAACGGATCCCCATTGCTGTGCATGCACCCATTGCTGTGCATACACCCATGGCCAGTTACTGCAGCCACAAGAGTACACAGAGACAGCCAAGGCCCCCTCAGCAACTTGTGGACCCAGAGATGGCCCTGATTCCTGTCACTGGCCTGTACTGCTACATGGGCCTGACGCAAGCCCCTGCAAGTGTGTGCCTGCAAGCTGCCTGCCCCAGCTCCTATCACTAGCCTCCACTGCCTTGCACTCACCTAAGGCTTGCCCCTTTAGTCAAACGAGTACATACCAACAGCCAGGGTCTCCACAGCTGTTCGTGCAGCCACAGCAGTTGGTCCTGGCCCCTGCTGCTGGCTCTGGCCTTTGCCACTGCACGGGTGTCTGCAGCCAGCCCCTGCCACCATGCAGGTACCTGCAGCTGCCCCCACAACCAAGTATGTGTATACCCTGACTCCAACCACCACTACCACATGCCCTGGTCCCTAGCCACTAGACCTAGAGGCACCACTGAGGACCAGGAGCCCTTGCAGCCACTGTAGACCCCTGTAGCTCTTTCCAAGGATCATGCAATTGTCAATGTCGTGGAACCCAGCCGCCTGAGCTAACAAGACACCATGTACTCCTGGACCCAGAACCACAACACACCCTCACACTTGGTGCCCCACACCACTAGACTTAGAATCACAAAATGCTCCAGCATGCCACCACCCAAAGGTGAAGGTCTTTCCTTACCAAAGTCAGTCCATAAAGTTTGGAAGAGGTGACTGATCCCTCAAATGTGCAAATGCGTACACAAGGCTACAGGGATTATGGAGAATCAGGGAAACATGACACCACCAAAGAAACACAGTAAACTTCCAGTAATTGACCCCAAAGAAATAGAGATCCACAGATTACCCAAAAAAGAATTCAAAATAATTGTTCTAAAGATGGTCAGACTGCTACAAGAGACTATGGATACACATCTTAATGAAATTGGGAAAATAATATAAGAGCAAGATGAGAATTTCAACACAGAGATAGAAAATATAAATAAAAAGCAAACAGAAACTTTGGAGGTGAAGAATTCAACAACTGCACTGAAGAATTCAATAAAGAACTTCAACAGCAGACTCGATCAAGTGGAAGAAAAAAATAATCAGTGAGCTTGAAGACAGATTATTTTAAATGATCCAGTCAGAAGGGTAGAAAGAAAAAATAATGAAAGGGAATGAAGAAACCCTAAGGGACTTAAGGGGCACCAAAATCACCATCATCATCATTATCTATGCATTATGGAAGTCCCAGATTGAAAAGAGAGGGAGATAGGGGCAAAAAGCTTATTTAAAGAAATAATGAATAAAAATTTCCCATATCTGGGGAGAGATTTAGACATCAAGATCATGAAGCTCAGAGGTCCCCAAACAAATTCAACCCAAAGAGATCTTCTCCAAAACACATTATAACAAAACTGCAAAAAATAAAAATAAAAAAAGAGCAAATCTTGTACGTAGCAAGAGAAGGAAGCTTGGCACTTACAAGAGAACTCCCACAAGACTATCACTGAATATCTCAGCAGAAAACTTGCAGTCCAAGAGAGAATGTGATGTGATTATATATTCAAACTTCCAAAAGAAAAAAAAAAAACAAATCTGCCAACCAAGAAACCTTTACCAGACTAAGCTGTCCCTCAGAAAAGAATGAAAGATATTTACATGCTCAACAAAAGAGCACCTAAATATATAAAGCAAATATTAACAGACATAAAGGGAGAAATAGATAGCAATACAAGAATAATAGGGGACTCTAATACTCCATTTTCATTAATGGATAGATCATTCAGACAGAAAATCAAAAGGAAACACTGACCTTTAATAACACGTTATACTAGAAGGACTTGTCAAATGTATCTGAACATTCCATGCAAAAACAACAGAATACACATTCTTCTCGAGTGCACATGGAACATTCTCCAGGATAGATTATATGTTAGCCACAAAACAAGTATTAATAAATTTAAGAAGACAGAAATCATATTAAGCAACTTCTCCAACCACAATGGTATGCAACTAGAAATCAATTATAAGAAGAAAACTAGAAAATTCACAAATATGGAGAGATTAAACAACATGCTACTGAACAACCAGTGAGTTAAAAAAGAAATTAAACGAGGAATCAAAATATACCTTAAGGCAAATAAAAATGGAAATGCAACATACAAAAACATGGGATGCCACAAAAGCAGTTCTAAGAGGGAAGTTCATAGTAATAAATGCCTACCTCAAGAAATAAGAAAATCTCAAAAAAATAATCTAACTTTATACCTCAAGCATCTAGAAAAAGAGGAAGAAATGAAGCCCAAAGTTAGTAGAAGGAAGGGAATAACAAAGATCAGAGTGGAAATAAATGAAATAGAGACTAAAAACACAATAGAAAAGATTAATGAAATCAAGAGCTGGTTTTTGAAAAGATAAAATTGATAAACCTTTAGCTAGACTCATCAAGATAAAAAAAGAGAGGACTCAAATAAATAAAATCAGAAATAAAAGAGGAGACGTTATAATTGATATCACAGAAATACAAAGGATTATAAGAGACTACTATAAACAATTGTACACCAACAAATTTAACAATGTAGAAGAAATAGGTAAATTCCTAAAAACACTACCAAGACCGAATCACAAAAATAGAAAATCTGAACAGACAGATTACTAGTGAGGAGATTGAATGAGTAATCAAAAACATTCTAATAAACAAAAGTCCAGGAGCAAATGGCTTCACTAGTGATTTTTACCAAACATTTAAAGAAGAAATAATACCAGTCCTCAAACTCTTCCAAAACAACAGAACAGAAACACTTCCAAACTCATTTTATGAGGCCAACATTACCCTGATACCAAACCAGACAAGGATGCCACAAGAAAAGAAAATTATAGGCCAATATCCCTGATAATCATAGATGCAAAAACCTCAATAAACCAAATTCAGTAATACATTAAAAGTGATCATACACCATGATCAAGTAGGATTTATTCCAGGGATGCAAAGATGGTTCAACATCTGCAAATCAATCAATGCGATACACCACACTCACAAAATGGATAAAAAATCATATGATCATCTCAATAGATGATCACAAAACCACAGGGACATATCACCTCCCACCTATCAGAATGGCTGTTATCAAAAAGACAACAAAAAACAAGTGTTGGAAAGGATGTGGAGATAAGGGAACCCTTGTGCACTGTTGGTGAGATTGTAAATTGGTGCAGCCACTATGGAAAACACTATGGAGTTTCCTCAAAAAATTAAAAATAGAACTGCCATATGATCCAGCAATTTCCCTTCAGGGTATATACCCGAAGAAAACAGAAACACTATTTCAAAAAGATATATGTATTCACTCCAGTGTTCATTGCAGCATTATTTAGAATAGCCAAGATATGGAAGCAAGCTAAGTGTCCATCAACAGATGAATGGATAAAGAATATGTGGTATATATATACAATGGAATATTACTAAGCCATAAAAAAACCTTGCCATTTGAGACAACACGGATGGATCTAGAGGGTATTAAATAAGCTAAGTAAAGTAAGTAAGTCAGAGAAAAACAAATACCTCATGATCTCAGTTCTATGTGAAATCTAAAATAACAAAACAAACAAAACAAAATGAAAACAGACTCATAGATAAAGAGAACAAACAGGTGGCTGCCAGAAATAGAAGTGAGGGTGAAATAGGTATAGGGGATTAAAAAGTATAAACCTCGGGCTTCCCTGGTGGCGCAGTGATTGGGAGTCTGCCTGCCAATGCAGGGGACGCGGGTTCGTGCCCCAGTCCAGGAGGATCCCATGTGCCACGGAGCGGCTGGGCCCGTGAGCCATGGCCACTGAGCCTGCGCGTCCGAAGCCTGTGCTCCGCGCCGGGAGAGGCCACAGCAGTGAGAGGCCCACGTACCGCAAAAAAAAAAAAGTATAAACCTCCAGTTATATAATAAATAAGTCATGAGGATGTAATATACAGCATAAGGAATATGGTCAATAATATTGTGAGAACTTTGCATATGGACAGTTACAAGACTAGACTTATTGTGGTGATCATTTCATAGTGTATGCAAATGTAAAGTCATTATGTAATACAACTGAAACTAACATATTATACATTAAATATATTTCAATTTGAAAGAAAAAGAAAATGCAGTATGCATTATGCGATATTATTCACCCATAAAAAAGGAAGGAAATCCTACCATTTGTGACAACATGGATGGACCTTGAGAGCATTGTGCTAATTGAAGTAAGTCAGAGAAAGACAGATACCGTATGATCTTACTTACATGTAGAATATAAAAAATTAAAAAGTGAGATCATTGATACAGAGAATAGGTTGGTGGTTGGCAGAGGTGGAGGTTAATACATATACAGTTGACCCTTGAACAAGTCAGGGATTAGGGGCACCAATGCTCGATGCAGTCAAATATTCAAGTATAACTTTATATTCAGCCTTCCTTATACACACTTCCACATCCATGGATTCAACCAACTACGGACAGTATAGTGTATGTATATAATACACATTTAGTGAAAGAAATCCACATGTAAGTGAACCTGCACAGTTCAAACCCCTGTTGGTCAAGAGTCAACTGTCTGTAATTAAAAATACTCTACTGTATACTTGAAAGTTGCTAGGAGAGTAGATCTTCAAAGTTCTCATCGTAAGAAACAGAAAATTTGTAACTTATGTATGTGGATGAATGCTAACCAGTCTTATTGTGGTGATCGTTTTGCAATATATACATATACTGAACCATTATGTTGTACACCTGAAACTAATACAATGTTATATGCCAATTTTAAAAAATAAAGCAGAAATTGATGAGTTAGAAACAGAAAAAACAGAAAGTAAACCAAAAAAGCTGGTTCTTTGAAAATTAATCAACAAAGTAGAAATAGTTAACCTGATTTTGAAAAGAAAGTACAAACACACAAAAGAAACTAACCCAAAACAGGAAATTTTTTTAAATCATGAGACTACCCTGTACAATTTTATGGAAAAAAAAATTTTAATAAAATTTAGATGAAGTAAGTAACACTCTAAGTAAATATACCAAAACTGACACGAATAGAAACAAAAGCTCTAAACAAATGAATTTTGTAAAAAGAAATAAAGGAAATCATAAATGAGTTCCCCTGCCAAAAATACACCAGGCTCAGCTTGTTTCACAAAGCAGTCTACCAAAGCTTAAAGATCAGATGATGCAAATGCAATTTACACTCCTTCAGTGCACAGGGGAAAAAAAGAAAACATCCAAATTATTTTTATAAAGCAAATATAAAATTGATTCCAAAACCAGATAAATACTGCTCAATAAAACTACAGACCAATTTCACTTATAAATATTAATGCAAATATTGTAACTACTATTAGCAAACAGAATCCAATAATCCATCAAGATCAAGCAGTGCTTATTTCAGAAATGTTAAGAGGAGTTCAATATTGGGAAATCCACTAATACAACTAATCATATTAACAGAGCTAAAGAGAAAAATATGCTTATCTTCACAGATTTAAAAAAATGGAAAATTGAACACTCATTTATGTTTTTAAAAGCCTCAAAAATAGGAACACCTCATTAATATAAATAAAAATAATGAAATAAACTTTTAAAAGCTCAGCAGCTGATATAATGGGGAAACACCTGAGCTCCAGCTCTCAAAGTGTGGTATGTGGACCCAACCAAGACATTATTTCCCCTTTTCACTATGTTACTAGTGAATGTTATGCAAAAGCAGTGGGCAAAATTGCTGGTGTCTTAGCACAAATCATGGTAGTGGCAACAAACTATACTAGTAGTCATTCTTCATCACACATATCATAGTGGGGGGAGGGGAAGCCATTTTTACCTATGAATACCTTTGATGAAGTAGTAAACACGAGGAATTTTATTGTCTCAATCCTTGAGTATGTCTTTAATATTCTAGGTGAAGAAATGAGAACTACACATGAAGCACTTCTGCTGCATATCCAAGTAGGATGGCTGTCTCCAGGAAGCATTTGTGGACTGAGTTGTAAACCGAAGTGGTGCATTTTTCATGGAACACCATTTTCACTTTAAAGAACCACCAGCAGACAAACTATAGTTATTCAGACTTGAGTATTTTTGACAGATATTTTCTCAAAAATTGATAAAGTGAGCTGTCACTTCAAGGAAAACAACTGACAATATTTGCTGCCATGATAAAATTCAAGCACTCAAGTGAAAATCAGAATTTTAGAAAAATTTTGTCCACCACTGTGAGCGTGACAGCTTCTCAGTACTTAGATTTCTCTGATGAGATTAGTGGGGATGTTTAAAAATGTGATTTATTTTTGATACCATATAATCAAATGTGTCAACATTTGCAAGATGTACAAAATTCAATGAACTGATATTTTCCAAATGACAAATTCACGGTGTTACAAAACCACATGTGGGTAAGTGACCCTCTCAAAGTGCAAGACAGACCAGTGGATGTTAGTGTAACAGAGTATAAAATGTTATTAATATAGTTTAAGATTCTTCATTGCAACCGACTTTTAAGAAACTATTACCTGTCACATTCTAGAGTAGCATCAAAGAATATCCATAATTACATAAAGAGGTTGTTAAATACTCCTCCATTTCTCAATCACATAGTCATGTGAGGCCAGATTTTAAGTACTTCAATCAAAACTGTGTCACAACAGACTGAATGTAAGAACAGATATGAGATTCTAGCCATCTTCTATTATAAAGACAAAAAAAAAAGATTTGCAAAAATGTAAACAATGCCATGCTTCTAACTTTTGTTTTTTAAGTTATTTTTCATAAAAATATTTATATTGACATATAATGGTTTTATCATTATTTTTGAATTAACAAACAAAATTTTTCTCAGTTTTAATTTCTGATATGGAAAATATCAACAGATAAACTCCCATAAACTAAAGTTCTTTGGATTACTCAATAATTTTTAAGAGCATAAAGGGGTCTTGACACCAAAAATCTTG
The DNA here is from genome assembly GCF_039906515.1 of Pseudorca crassidens. Lineage (NCBI taxonomy): Eukaryota > Metazoa > Chordata > Mammalia > Artiodactyla > Delphinidae > Pseudorca > Pseudorca crassidens. Next base: position 48,618,522 of record NC_090315.1, on the reverse strand, counting down.
AGAACCACAGCACTGCAGACATTCCCACTAAGGTCAGGATGACATCAGGTCTAGGCAGAAAATATAAAAGATGAAACTGGCACATGCTGTGCCAGAAAGTATCAAAGACTGTTTGAATTATGTAAAAAATGACATAGTATCAACTTGAAGGAGTCTCTCTCCCACACACCCATGTCAAATAGGATAATTCAAGCATCAAGTGAGAACAATAATGGTAATTGATTAAGATACATCAAATAGGGTTTCCCTGGTGGCGCAGTGGTTGAGAGTCCGCCTGCCAATGCAGGAGACACGGGTTCGTGCCCTGGTCCGGGAGGATCCTACATGCCGCGGAGCAGCTGGGCCTGTGAGCCATGGCCACTGAGCCTGCGCGTCCAGAGCCTGTGCTCCGCAACGGGAGGGGCCACAACAGTGAGAGGCCCGCATACCGCAAAAAAAAAAAAAAAAAAGATACATCAAATATATAACCACCCATGAGGTCCTAGAGATAGTTTAAAAAAACAACTGCAAAAAAAATTTTTGTCACCCCTGGAGGTTGCTAAGACACCAACTTACTTATCTGAAAACTGATAAAGTGTTTTTTAAAATTAAGCATTTATAAGACCAGAAACCATAAAACTCCTAGAAGAAAATATAGGCAGAACACTCTTTGATATAAACTGTAGCAATATATATTTTTTGATCTGTCTCCTACTGCAAAGGAAACAGAAGCAAACAAATGGGACCTAATTAAACTTAAAAGCTTTTACACAGCAAAGGTAACCATCAACAAAATAAAAAACAACCTACTGAATGGGAGAAGGTATTTGCAAATGATATGACCAATAAGGGATTAATATCTGAAATATGTAACTCGATACCAAAACAAACCCAACCAACCTAATTTTAAAATGGGCAGAAGATCTGAACAGGCATTTTTCCAAAGACATACAGATGGCCAACAGGCACATGGAAAGATGCCAAACATGGCTAATCATCAGAGAAACGCAAATCAAAACCACAACGAGATCTCAGGTACCTCACATCTGTCAGAATGGCTATCATCAAAACGACCACATGTAACAAATATTGGCAAGGACGTGGAGAAAAGGGAACCATTGTACGTTGTTGGTAGGAATGTAAATTGGTGTAGCCACTATGAAAAACAGTATGGAGGGTTCTCAAAAACTAAATATAGAACTATCATGTGATCCATCAATTCCACTCCTAGGTATTTATCTAAAGAAAACAAAAACACTAATTTAAAAATATGCATGCACCCCAAAGTCCATAGCAGCATTATTTACAATAGCCAAGAATATGGAAGCAACCTAAGTGCCCATCAATATGAGTGGGTAAAGAAGATGTGGTATACATATACAACGCAATACTACTCAGCCATAAAAAAGACTGAAATTTTGCCATTTGCAGCAACATGGATGAACCTAGAGAATATTATGCTTAGTGAAATAAGTCAGGCAGAGAAAGACAAATACCGAATGTTATCATTTATATGTAGACTCTAAAATTAAACTAGTGAATATAATAAAAAAGAAACTGAGTGACAGATATAGAGAATAAACTAGTGGTTACCAGTGGGGAAAGGAAAGAGGGGAGGGGGAAATAGGGGTAGGGGATTAAGAGATACAGACTACTACGTATAAAATAAATAAGCTACAAGGATATATTGTACAGCACAGGGAATATAGCCAATATTTTATAATAACTATAAATGGAGTATATAAACTATAAAAATTTTGAATCACTATGTTGTATACCTGAAACTAATACAATATTGCAAATCAACTATACCTCAATAAAAAAATTAAATTTTTTAAAACTTAAGCATTTCTCCAGCTTTTTCTGAACAAACTGCTTCAGGAAGAAACAAATAGTTGATGACCTCAAGAACATATTATAAAGTCCAATTAGTACAGAAGAAATGTGGTCAGAAAACCACTAATTTGCAACCCCTAATAGAGCTAAAAATCAATATTCAATAGAAGCTAATGCTATTAAGTGGAAGATTGATAGAAAACTTAGTAGTGTAAAAATAAAATTGATATCTGAATCTCTGACTAACCCTAATGTCACTGAGAGGGGGAAACCAGCCATTTTGTGCTTTGTGGCATGATAGAAAAGGAAGTACACAACACCACTTATGAAGTATCCTTGCCAAAAGCAATCAATTCTCTAGATCTAACTACCATTTTATAGACAATGTGTGGCATATATACAAGTTAAAAGATAAAATAATCAGCCAAACCCAGAATGTGGAAAACTACAGGACAGTTAAATTAGCATGGAAAAGAAAATGTTGGGAGAGGGACTCAATAGATGGAGAGACTTTGGAGACATATTAAGTAAATGCAATGTGTGAGCCTTATTTGGATCCTTATTTGAGTCAACTGTAAAAAGCCATTTTTGAGACAATCTGGAAAAATTAAACACAGACTAAGTATTGGATGATATTTTGTTAGGTGTGATATCTGTTAGAGATATTTCATGAATTTGCTTCAAAATATTCCAAAAAAAAAAGTGGAGGATAAAATTAGTTCAGAAAAATGTGGATAGTTATGGTAACTGGGTGAGGGTATGGGGGGGGCTGTTATCTAATTTTAATGTTGTATATGTTTGAAAGTTTTCTATAATAAAAACACAAAATCAAATAGTATTCTATAGACGCCTATATTGACAATATTAGATACAAAATAAGTATATGTCATAGTGCCTTGCCCTTGAGTTTATAATTCTGGCAAGAAAATGAGAGAATGGAGAAAAAAAAGAAAGAACAATGTAAGTAATGTTCAAATGGAATATAATCTTTAAAAATTCTCAACTATGTTGTACACCTGAAACTTATATAATATTGTACATCAACTATACCTCAATAAAATATATATATATATAATACTGCAAATAAAATGTTCCAGAGAGCAGAAAAATCAATCAATCAAAAATTTTCAAATTGAATGACCCAAGCAGTAAGTGAAATAAAAACAGCTCCAGGACGAGATTAACATTACTTGAGTTACAGGATAGTTGCAGGAATGATGTTTACGCTAACAAAAAAAAAAAAGAAATTCATTAGGATATCTGTGCTTGTTTTGAATTTTCTCAGCTAGTCTAGTATAAAAACTAAATTTTCAGTCCTGGAGTTCACTGGAAACAGAATAGAACTCCCAAAAGTCTAGACAATAAAAGCACATCTGTCTTGCCCAGTAAATTAATTTGGTGTTGATGCACACAATCTTAAATCCTAAACCCTTAAAGAGAAAAAAGATGTAGATATACATGTAAACAAAATAGGTTTATCCACAAAGATATGTAGACTTTTCAAAATAAAAGTATCTTTTTAGCATAGTGTACATAGAGAAAAAGAACAATCTCTACAAATGTGTTCCTTAACTATATCATAACAAATTTAAGCCACAAATCAACAATGTGGCTGCAATATTAAATATTATTAAATCCCTGGTAACAGGCTAAACTGATGCTCCTGCACTTGGTATAAATGAATATAGAATGATTACACCTAGTTAATCTATTAAGACACTCTGTAAAAACACAACGGTCAAGATCTTGAGAAAATTAGAAAAACACTATTATGGGTACAATTTGTAAATGAGTATGCAACCTATATATGAACATAAGCAGATTACACTTTTAAATAAAATTTTCAATTGAGTGAAATTAAATGCAAACCTATGCTCAGTGACAGATAATTTCTAAATATTTTCACTAGTAAAGAACAGTTGGCATCTTCCATATCTGTGGCTATAAAGCAGCTTCACCTCTTCCCAAAACATTCCAGTATAAACTTGTACTTATCCAAAGATAAATTACCTTCATTTTCTGTATTGACCAAAACTAAGAAAAAACAAATAACAGAATGGGGGGGGAGGGCAGGGGAATCCCTTCTTATTCAAAAATTTTATATAAACTATTTTATATAAACTAAAGAATGCATTGATTGGAAGCACAAAATAATAAATAACTTATTACAAATTCATTGAGGATTATTGTTTTAATTACATGCCCTAAAACATACCAACATATTATAAGTGACTATATGTAGTATCAAGTTTTTAGTTTTTTGCTACTTGGCCATTAGGCCAACCGGAAAAACATTTACCATCCAAATAGAAATTTATTAGGAAATATTGAAATTTTTGTTTTATAGTTAGTTCTACTAAGATCATCCAGAAATAAGTTTTAATCTAACTTAAAAAAAAAAAAAAGGTGGGGAGGCCTATTATCAAATAATTGAGTCTCTCTTTTCAATAATAACTATATTGTAAACAAATTTTCAGCCAGGCCTTGGCTATCTGTACCATCTAAGTATAATAATTTTTCATCATTTTAATAAAGGATAATATCTATATTAAGTCTAAGTTTTGTTCAAATTGTATTAAACAGATTACAAAGGAAATTTAAGACGTAATTGTACCAGTGTAATTAGTAAATGTTTTTATTTTTTTAGAACATAAAAATTAACAGAAAACCTCTCATGCTTTGGTTAAAATCTTTGTAAGGAGGTACTGGTTTTATAAAAAGTAATAATCATTTACTGCTTGAGACAATTTTAAAAACTGAAACAAAACTAAAAATCTCCTTTTTCGTACTTTCACCTTCAAACGCAAAAATACACTAAACGAAATATGTTGCCCTTTTTAAAAAATCAATGAAAAGTATTAAATATTTAAACATGGAAAATAAGATTTTGATTGGGTTTATAATCAATATTTTCATTTCTAAAAATGTGAGGTATTAACTGATTTCATATACCCATACCACATATAACAGTACCGTAACTAACGTTAAAACTATTCAATTAATGATCTCATCTGGAAATAAAAGATAAGGTTTAAATATTTAAAAGACCCAGTATTCTCATCAAAGATAAGTAAAATAACAAAAGCATAATAAACATGCTTTTTCCAACTATCCTAATATCTTGCTTCTTTCATTACACTCCAAGATCTTTGGAGTAGAAAAAAATTTTTAATGCAAATCTTTTTAAACAAAATAATTAAAGATAGAGAAAGTCCACAAATTTGGATTTTAAATTTATTCAGAAAAGATACTTTTAACACATTTAAATATTTATGTGACATTAGGGTAATATATAAAAGCCCTCACTAAAATACAAAACTGACTTTTCTCTTAGGGAGAACAAAAATCAATACTGAAGAAAGTAAATGTGCAAGACCTCTTTCTCTAAGTTTGTTAGGAAACACATTTGTGATGTTTAAATTTTCTGGCTGTTAAAAATTCCTTTCATAAAGCATCACAATTGGGACTTCCCCGGTGGTGCAGTGGTTAAGAATCCGCCTGCCAATGCAGGGGACACGGGTTTGATCCCTGGTCTGGGAAGATCACACATGCCGCGGAGCAACTAAGGCCGCATGCCACAACTTCTGAGCCGGCGCTCTAGAGCCCGTGAGCCTCAACTACTGAGCCTGCATGCCATAACTACTGAAGCCCACGCACCTAGAGCCTGTGCTCCGCAACAAGAGAAGCCACCGCAATGAGAAGCCCGCACAACGCAACAAAGAGTAGCTCCCCCCGCCGCCACAACTAGAGAAAGCCCACACGAAGGAACGAAGACCCAACGCAGCCATAAATAAATAAATAAATAAACAGCATCACAATTAAGTTAAAAATCTCAAAATCTACTAAAAAGAATTTTTTTAAGAACAGTAACTAACTTGATAAACTATACAAATCATCTCTCATCTTATGGTCCTCCTCTATTTTTTTATTCATTTTTCAGACAGCATTTTTCCTTCCCTTTTTCTTAAAGAGAAATTCTTATAAATCATTGGTACCCGTCAGCTACATCCGGTTCAATATGAACTTTCCTCCAGTTGTATCTCACCTCTAGAGCAAATCTGAATCCAATAAACCAGATGAACAGCAACTGATCCCAAACACTGGATTAAAAACCAAAATACACTCTAACATACACCAGGTATGTTACGTATTCCAACACAGGTTAATGTTAAAAACAACTAAGCATTCAATACTTATTTGAGGGGCTTAAAAGAAAGTGTTAGTACCAGAACCTGGACCTAGGCTTTCAACTTCATTCTAATCAAATAGTTAAAACAAGTAAAAACAAACTGAGTCATTGTACTGGACCAAATCAACCAAGGCATAAAGACTATTTAAGCGCAAAATGGTTTCCCCAGAGTGGTTTTTGATTCTCTCTTGGTAACCAATTTTTCTATCAGACTTCTACCATTATACAACTATAAAAGCTTCCATAAAGTCACAAGAAGAAAATCACATTTCTTTCAGAAATCTACCTCTAGTACTCCACACCCTCCCTGACAAGAAGTACATCTACCCTCTTCCTCCCTCCCTTAAGTATTCAATTTCTTTCCTGAAGCAGAGCTTCCATAAATATTGCAATATTAAGGACTAAATTTTAATGAATACAAATCAGAGGAAATGAAGGAACATTAACTCCCATTCAAACCTTCCTTTAAAAAAATGTGTTTCCAAGTTATATTTTTAACTTCCCCATGATTCTCTTTAAAAAACTGAACACAAAATCTCTCTGCTAATGACTTTATTCATAAATCTATAATGGAACTCAAAATAGCAAAGAACATGAAAAAATTCAGGTTAATATTTGTCAACCAAATACATCAAAGAATATGTTTACTTTTCATATAACTAACAAAAATGTCTAAAATGCACATGTGACAATACACATATTCTTCACTGTGCAGAATTTCAAAGTAACAAAGATCTGCTTAATTCAGTTGGCCAGAATAGCCCATTTATACTGACAAATACATATAATTCAAAAGAAATCAAACATAATTGATAAAGTAACGATCTCATGGTTAATCTTCTGGTAAAGTGCTACTTTCATACTGAAAAAAAGAATTAATGAAAATTAAAAAAATTTTAATGTTATACCATCATTCTGAAAGTGTTAAAATTTCTCTTCAGTACTCACTACATTCATCACATTCACATGTCCACATTATGAGACCATAAACATTACTTTGCAAATTAAAAAAATCTTTCTGTTCACAGATTATTTCCCAGAAGTTAAAAATTACATACCATTGCTAAGTGAAACTTTTTACTCATATAGGAGTGTTTTAGACACAATAATTTTTCATTTTTTTAAACATGATCTTTGGTTCGAAGCTGTCTTGATATCCTTTCTAGTTGGATGGTTGTGGTTAAGTAAAATATTTATAAAACAGCACAGTAGCTTCATTTAAACCACAGAAGTAAACTGGATCAATGGCCTAAAGGCAATGAATGGCATGTATCAAGATGTCTGGCATGATGAATTCCACATATCCATAACTGACATGGTCAATATTAAAGGAAATTACTGTTGCTGAGTAGTGGCTCACCTCCTTTCATCAAAGACCTCTATCAATTCAGTAACAGTATTAGCCACTGAAAGAAAATTAGTTGGAAAAAAAAATCTAATCTGAATGAAGGCACACAGGTGCAAATCTTAAGCAGATAAATAAGACCAACTGCATAAACTGCATATGCAAGCATGGGTGTGTCCACCCCAAGCTCATACACACTTCTCATGTTTGAGGTTGAATATCATCACTGCATATATTCTACCACATAGAAAACTCTATGTCTGTGAGTGTATATACCCTAGAGGTTAGAACTAGCTGATGGCTTTCCAGAAAAAATGAAACTTTAAATGATGCAAAAGTTGTCCTTTCCTCAAAATAAAAGGTTTTAAATCAATACAAAGGGATGCAATACCAGTGGAAACTGAAAGATGCCATGAAGTTAAATCTCAGAAAGGACAAGTTCAACTTCATAACTGAAGGCTGCTGATGATTTCTTCTCTCTCTCCTTGAATAATCAAATGCAAATGCCTTTTAGCAATGGTAGCATTCAAATCCCACAAAAAATCAAGTAGTGTGCCCTTAAGGAGCACCTCCATTGGCACAAACTGTAAAACCTGCTGGGGTGCATCAGAGTTAACCAAAGCGCTCAACAATTCATTCACATTCTGTAGATACTGGAAAACTGGGTTTGGAAGGTCTTGATAACCAACACAAAGCAGAACTGCACAAGTCTTCAGGGGCTCGGAAGAGGTGGGACAAGAAAACGTGATGAATCTAAAACAGCTGTGGAGTACAAAGATCAAACCAGCCATAAATCTTGTAAAACAAGAAAGTACAGGCAAAATCATAATATCTCCTGTATGAAGCTGCTGCAATGAATGTAGAAGGCAGTCCAAAAATAACTGCTGGTAAGCTGGGTCTCCATCATGAAGCAATGAACAGCTAAAAGTCATGAGTTCAGCTGATTCCAAGAGCTGAACTTCCAATGGTATATGTATTTTGACATGTTGGAGAGCTGGAAAACCCACAAGCAGGCACTTTACTTGGTTGCTGGGTTCTACATCCTGCTCAGCCTGAAGGCATTTTGTAAGGCTAAACACCTCAGAAAATACCAATTCTTCAGAAAAAATGTGACAAGAACAACAATACTGCTGTTTTGGCCTAAACTTGGAATCCAAATTCAAGGCTCCTCCCAATGACTTTTCAATTGCTTCATTAAGAGCCTTTAAAATTTCACCATCACAGAAAGGAGAACAGTTTACCCTTGGCAGTTTCTTTCCCTGTAAAATCTGCCATAAGTGACACTCAAGATTGGAAGCTGTCCCTTCTAAAAGAGCACTTTGCCCAGGATGATATGCAGCATGTTCTTCAGCCCAACTATTAAAGTACCCTTTGGCCACCTTATCTTTCCATGAAAGGGTTTCCAGCATTTTCCTTTCATTGTAGGTTTTAAAATATCTGTTCCTCTGCCCAAACCATTTTGTATTTGTACTACAACCAATATTAGATTTTTTCACTAGCCAATTATTTCTGGAAAGAGGCTTCAATTGAAACTTTTGCATGAAATACTGAACAGCATAGTCCCTTAAACTATTCAGCTTTGCTTTTTCCCCTTCTCCCATGCACTCAAACAGACGAATGTTCTCGGAAATAGTCTCTAGCTGGTATTTATGAAAGAACACACAACATTCTTCATGTCTTTTAAGAAAAGATTCGGGAATCATGTGATGGGGAAAGAGAGCTTTCCTGGTCATTTCAGGCCCAAAATTCAGCACCATCTTAGATAAAAGAGGATAGATTGCCTCTCTTCCCTTATAGTAGAGACATACCACATAGACTTCTGAGTTTCCTGCCTTGCTGGTAGCAGGTTTGAAAACATGGACTTTGTCAAAAGAACAGTTTAGCAGGTACATCAGGTTTATGGAACAATGTTCAAACAAAGTAAACATCTTCAGAACAAAAGAGCCACCACTTCCAAGAGTCATCAGAGCAGTGACAGCTTCACAGTAATGCAAAGAAGAGACTAAAGCTTCTTGTTCACCTGGGTTTCCTTGGCAATCAAAACTTCCATCTGCAGTGATCAAGTGAATGGTATCCATGCTGCTTATGAAATTCTGAAGTCCAGTCAGATATTTCAAGGTCATGATATCGCCGGTGTTATCTGGACCAAAGTACCAGCAACGTAAGGTATTTGCAATAAGTCGGTCATCCATAATCATCATAAGATTGTCATTTGCTTCATGGTATGGATTCAAAGTATTAGCCACCCAACTCCAATCACAGGGGAATCGATGGGATTTTAAGTAGTGATTGAGACTAGCTATAAAAGCTCCAGGAGCTTCACAAAGGTGTAGAGAATTCAGTTTTCCCTTCTGAAAAGCTTCCTGTGGAATAAGTGGAAAGCTACACAAAATTTCATGAAACTTACACCATGCTTGAGTACAAAGTTCAGCATTCACAGATTTTCTCACATGAGAAATTATTTTCCCAGCTTTATTAGTGAAAGCCGTGTGCTCATGCCACTCATCCAATTTCTTATCACTCAGTAGGTTTTTCACTTCATTTAGGGAGCTCTTCAAATCAAGAAACACATTGAATTCCGTGTGGTCACAGGTGAAAATCTCACTGGAATCTGGTAACTGCCACTCATCGTTAAGTGGCTTGCCATAAGAAAAGTTCTTGGCAAAGAGTTCAAAAATATCAGCAAGAACATCTGGGCTGAATGTCCCAGGACTTGAACCCAGTGGTAGCTTTCTGTACTTACTCATTTTCAAATTAAATTAAAATCTAGAAAAAGAAAACACACAATTAAATGAATCAAATTTATTAGTGGGTGAAAACTCATCCACAGCAAACTGGATCACAATCATGACAACCCACAAAAAATGGGAAGACTAATGTCAGCACAGTTCATTACATGATGAGGCAATCTGGAATAAAGAATAAAGGCTTTGCTATCCGATAGACCTGGGCTCAAATCCCAGCACTGCCATTTACAGCTTAGTAAGAGGCTGTGGGCAAATAACTCTACATCTCAGTTTCTTATTTAAAAAATTGAGGTATCATTTTTTTAGATGAGGATAAAACATGCTAGCATATAAAAAGCATATACCAAAGAATATTCATCAGTGACTGGCAGCTCTTATTACCAAAGTAACGCACCGAGCTCCTCTCCAAAGTTCTCCTCTACCCATCACTGAGACACTGCCCACAGGGCCCCAAACACTTACTTAGACTAAGATTCATCCCTGAACGTGACCATTGATCAAACTCTAACAAGTGACTTTTAGCTTTTTTTAGCTCCCTCCAAATCTCACTTCCTTCCAGGAGAGGTTCCCGCACCTGAACCCAGCACTGGTCCTGTTACCAGACCTCTCTGACACCACCCACTTACTCACCTACAAAAATTGCCAAATATATCCTCTGTCCAGATCTCACTCTCTTGCTAAATCACACACTTTGGTGGTACCAAATCGCCTTTACAGGCTACCAGCAAACACTCATCACCATATTGCTTGTCAACTGTGGTGTACCTGACAGGTTAGCCTCCTGATCAATGTTGAAACTGACCTATAGTTCACCCTGGCAGGTCTCTAAACTAGATTCCTGCTTTATATGGTTGGTCAGACAGCTCCATGCTTGTATTACAAAATATTAATTTTTTGCACAAAAACTTAATACACTTTGATAGAATAATTTTAAACTGAAGAAATATCCTTAACGAATATACAAATTACAAATAGTAACCCTACATTCTGTGTTCTAACACTGCCTAAGAAACCAAAAACATCTGTCCAATGGAAAGGGATAGGGGTACAAGAGAAAGAAGCAAAGCTTAATGGCATAGTGTCGGAAAAGTTCTAAATTCCAGCAGATACAGCAATGAGTATTACACAGTACTTGCTGGCACAATGTTAATCAATAGGTGCTTCAGTTCATGACTACTGCATTTACTTAGCATATTCAATACATTCTACACCAGTCTGAAGATTAAAATGGGAGATAAAGGTGAGCGGGCAATACAATAAACAAAATAACAGCCAGAAGACTGTATTCTATTAGCATTTGTACTCTTCTCTTAACACACTTTTTCATCCTTCTATATATATTTTTTTAAGCTGTATGTGGGCCTCTCACTGTTGTGGCCTCTCCCGTTGCGGAGCACAGGCTCCAGATGCGCAGGCCCAGCGGCCATGGCTCACGGGCCCAGCCGCTCCACGGCACGTGGGATCTCCCCGGATCGGGGCACGAACCCGTGTCCTCTGCATCGGCAGGCGGACTCCCAACCACTGCGCCACCAGGGAAGCCCTACATTTTATTTAAATTATTTATAAGTATAGCAGAAACTAACACACCATTGTAAAGCAATTATACCCCAATAAAGATGTTAAAAAAATTATTTATAAGTCTGTCTACTCTACTAGCTTGTAAACTTCTTAAAGTAACAAGTATCTTCTTAGCCATGTTTGCCACCATATATTTACACACTGCACAAAAATTGCGGATAATCACAGTTACCCATTAATATATTTTTCTTACCTTAGATTTTTTTTTCACTGTTAGAAGCTATATTAGACAAACTTCTGAAAGATGGCAAAAAGGCGGCATTCACTAAAATCCTAAATAAAAGTAAATGAGAGTTTACTACAACAAGTTATTCTGTCCTAATTCACACTTTGCTAACTGGAAACTACAACTTTTAGATTTCAACTATATTCTATTTTGGAAAAAGTCTGATTTTAGTCATGAACTTCACATATTAATTAATGGTTGTAGGTAAGCTCTGAAATCTTACTTAAGCTAATAGGTAATTATTCTCACAGGAAAACAACTAAAGTGATTCAAACACTCCATTGTTCTTCCCAACTATACCTGTGGAACACAGACCAAAATTATATATTATATATTTATATATAAATTGTATATTATATTGAATAATGTTCAGGTCAATAATCCACAAATTATCCAAACATTGTTTCCTACTATCAAATTCCCAGAATCCAAATGCTTCTCACCCACCTCCAGCTATCAGCCTCCTGATTGTAGACACTGTCAACTCTCTCCTGGATTACTCCCATAGCCTTCTCACTGGTCTCTTTGCTTCTACCCTTGCCTCCTACATTCTATTCTGAAACATACCCACCACAGTAACTTTGTAAGACCTAAGTTAGATTGTATCCCTGCTCTGCTCAAAACTGGGCTGCACTGGCTCCCCATCTCAAAGTAAGGGCCAAAGTCTTCACAGTAACTTACAAGGCCCTTGAAGATGTCTGTCCTCCACCCCCACTCCATCTCTAACCTCATTTTCTAATACTACCCCTCTTACTAATTGTGTTCCAGCCACACAGGCTCTCTTGCTGTTCAGGTAAGACCTCAGACACACTGCAAGGGGAAAGTCTGTCTATGCACGAGTTAGTCCCTCCGCCTGGAATGCTCTTCCCTCAGATATCTGCATAGTTACTTCCCCTACCTCCTTCAAGAATTTACTCAAGTGTCACTTCCTCTGTGAAGCCTACCCTGACATCCTAATTTAAAATTGCATCTTGCATTACCAATGGTAAAGTAAAGGTAAGAACCTTGCTGTATTTTTTTTTCTTTTTTCCATGGCACTCTTTTCCTTCTAACACATAATTTACTTATTTATGTTTACTGTTAACTGTCTTCCCAAAACTACAACCTAAGCTCCACATGGCAGGGATCTTTGTTTTCTTTACTCAGTTATTCCAAGAAGTTAGAACAGTAAGCACTCAGTACACAGTAAGCACTCAATAAGTATTTATCGAATAATTGAAGGGATATCAGATTAGCACAAAAGGCACTCCTCCGATTAGGTTCTGAATGTCTTAACAAGGCACTTCAACGTCACTCTAGCACCGCAATGCTTAACAACAAAAATGCTTGTGGTTTACAGGATATAAGGTAAAAGTTTCCAGTATGTGTTCCTCTGTCCCTCTCATTAAGCACTCCAAAGAGCTTTGTGGCACTGTAATTCTGCTACGAGGGTCAGTATTACCATTCTTGTTTTGCAGAGTCGAGTAGGGAGTCATGTAGACCCCCTGCTCAAAGCCACGAAGAGAATACCCGCAAAATTCGCCGGCCTAACACAAAACCCGCAATATCTCATATACAATTGTTACTCCTCCAACCAACACTTAAACGAAAGAGTTTTGGAAGTGTTTCCGCCAACTCCTCCTCCTCCTAGCAACGGTGAAAATAATGCCTAGTGTGTATCCAGCGCTTTACTTTGGGCGAGGAGCACCCAAGACCTAGTTTCCTCTGGTGGAAGTGAGTCCCAAGCTCCATTCGAACGGCCCGGTCCCTGACCCGGAGGAACTTCAGTTCCAGCCCCTGCCTAACCCACTGGAAAGTCGAAGGAGGACCCGGGCTCGGAACCAGGGCCTGGATTACCTTCGCTCACGCCCACCTCAGCCCCCAGACTCTACAGAGGCTGCGCTTCACTCCCTCTCCTCACCCGAGGAGGGCATTCTCCACTTCCGCTCGTGGGGATGATTTCCGGGAGCGTCGCTCCTTCAGGCCTTCTGTGTCCCCGACACAGTGAAGGGAGGTGGCGCGCCGGGAGGCCGGGAAGGAGGCAGGGACCTGCCCTCCTTACTCTAGTGCTGCAGGACACACGGAGCAGAAGCACTCCTCCAGGCTGCGCCGCCGCCGAAAGTCGGCAGACGACGGCCCGAGAACTCTGACACACGCTCGCGCATGCGCCTCAAGGCCCGGCTGGCGTCACACGTCAACGTTACGCACGCCAGCGACTCTCGCAGCGCCGAGATCTCGGCTCTCTCGGTTTCGTTTCTCCTCAGGTGCAGAAGCTGGGAAACTCCAGCCTCCCGCCCCAAGGCTGCTATGGCAACTGCGCGCACAGAGGGAGCGTCCTTTGGCCCTGCCCCCTCGAGAGTGGATGCGTGGGATGGGGCGGGGCCAACCTGTCCGGGACACGCTGGCCCCGCCCACCTGGGCCCTGGGCAGAGGTTTTCTTTTGCCGTTGGGTAGAATTGAACTCCTAGTACTGCTTGACTTCAAACTGGTGCTCAGAAGAACATGAGAAAAACCAAGCTAGGGAAACTACGAAATAACACTCTGTTATCATAACACATATATTTATAAACCAATAAGAAAAGATAACCTCAGAAGAAAAATGGGAGATTTGAACAGGCCATCCAAAAACAGTAATATAGCCAATAAGGATATAGTACAAAGCTGTTTAACTTTTTAAAAAATAATTAGAAATGTTTTCTTTTCACTCAACTTAGCAAAGATTTTAAAAGATCGATAATAGCTGGTGAGAATGTGGAGAAACAGGTTTACATACTGTGACGAAGAGTAAAAATTGGTACTACCTTACAAAATGGCCTTGCACCTTAGCCCAGCTATTCCCACTCCCAGCAATTTATCTTTAGAAAACAAAGAACTGGCACTCACTTTGGACAAAATGTTTATTACAGCACCTTAATTACATCAATAACAAAACCTGGTTACTCTAAATGTCTGCTATAAGGAAATTAAATTCTTTATGGTACATCCATATAATGAAATACTATGCAGCCATTAATAGGCCATATATGCCAACAGTATTGTGTGAAAATAGAATATAGAACTGTGTGTAGAGTTTGATCCATTTATGTAATATATATATACACACATATATATGTATATATACACACATATATGTATGTGTATATATATGTCGATGTATATATGTGTGTGTGTGTGTGTATATATATATATATATACATTTTTTACAAGTCTTCCAGGACATGCATCAGTGGAGAAGAAAGTCTTTTCAAAAAAATGGTGCTAGGACATTTGGATATCTATATGGAAAAAACTTTATTTGGACTCTTACCTCACATAATAAAAATAGATTTCATTTGGATTGCCAATCTACATTTTAAGGATCAAACAATAACTCTTTTAGCAGAAAATATAAGAGGACATCTTCGTAACCTTTACATAGGCAAAAAGTTTATAACAGGATGGAAAAAGCACTAATCATAAAGAAAAAATATATATAAATTGAACTACATTAAAATTAAGAATGTTGGGCTTCCCTGGTGGCGCAGTGATTGAGAGTCCGCCTGCCGATAGGGGACACACGGGTTCGTGCCCCGGTCCGGGAGGATCCCTTGTGCCGCGGAGCGGCTGGGCCCGTGAGCCATGGCCGCTGAGCCTGCGCGTCCGGAGCCTGTGCTCCGCGACGGGAGAGGCCGCAACAGTGAGAGGCCCGCGCACCGCAAAAGAAAAAAAAATTAAGAATGTTTATTCATCATAAGACAGCACTGAGAGTGAAGAGGCAACCTATAGAGTGAGAGAAGATATTTACCATACGAATATGTGACAAAGGACTTGTATCCAGAGTATATAACTCCTACAAATAAGTGAGAAAAGATGTCCCAGTGGAAAAATGGGCAAAGACCAGAAAAAAACTTCAAAAAGATGGTATCCAAAAGGCCAATAAACATATGAAAAGATGCTTGACCTCATGTTTTGGGGCAAATGTAAACAAAACCCAAAATGAAATACAATTACACATCTACTAGCTAAAATGAAACACTGAAAATATAATTGTTGGAGAGTTTGAGGGGTGACCAATGGAAAGCTGTTTGTAAGAAAAAGATCTTCCAAGATCTTCCAAACTCACGGGTTGTTTGCCTTTTTCAATTTTTTCGAGGTATAATATATACAGTCAAATGTTCAGATCTTAAGTGTACTACTCAACCATTTTTGCCAAAGGCCTATTAAATATTCCAGAAATTTCCCTCGAGCCCCATCCCAATCTCCCACCCCCAAGAAGCAACCATTAATCTGCTTTCTAACACTATAGTTTAGTTTTGTCTGTTCTAGAATGTCATATAAATTCTATCATTACAGTTTATAATTTTTAGTTTCCAGTCCCTTTCCATTCACTGTAATTTTTTTTTTATATTGTAGGGGAGAAAAAGAATCTCTTCTACCCTTCTAGGTTCTTGGCTGGGGCTCTGTAACAAAAGATATACTTGACGAAAGAAAGGCATATAAATTTATTAATGCTTTTTGTGACATGGAAGCCTTCACAAGGAAATGAAGATCTGAAGAAACTGTTTTTACATTAGGATTTTTTTTTTTTATTTTTTTTTTATTTTGGCTGCATTGGGTCTTCGTTGCTGTGCTTGGGCTTTCTCTAGTTGCGGTGAGCGGCGGCTACTCTCCGTTGCGGTGCGCAGGCTTCTCATTGCAGTGGCTTCTCTTGTTGCAGAGCACGGGCTCTAGGCGTACAGGCTTCAGTAGTTGTGGCATGCAGGCTCAGTAGTTGTGCCTCGTGGGCTCTAGAGTACAGGCTCAGTAGTTGTCACACACGGGCTTTGTTGCTCCATGGCATGTGGGATCTTCCCGGACCAGGGCTCAAACCCATGTCCCCTGCCTTG
This sequence comes from Pseudorca crassidens, assembly GCF_039906515.1. NCBI lineage: Eukaryota > Metazoa > Chordata > Mammalia > Artiodactyla > Delphinidae > Pseudorca > Pseudorca crassidens. The sequence continues at coordinate 48,601,778 of NC_090315.1, read as the reverse complement.
GCAAGCAGATTCTTAACCACTGCACAACCAGGGAAGTCCTATACTAGGTTTTTATACTAGGACCTGAGTGTTTTTACATAGGTTTGATGAGAAGTGGAAAGTCATGGGAAAATGTGACAAATGAGTATGAGCTAAGAGGGGCAAACTGGGGGAAATTTAGCAAGGTACGTTCATTTAAATTCCTGTTGGAGTCCTCCCATCTTTGGAGATAAGGATGTTTCTTTCCTCCAGGCACAGGGAGGGCACCTCTCACACAAGGTTCTTATGACCTGCTTCAGAGCAAGGTCAGAGAGTCTTTCCTGCACCTACCATTTCTTAAATTCCTTTAGCTTAAAATATTCAGTATGCCAAGACACCATATTTGGTGGTAGTGTGTTCTGAACCCTGACAATATTCATCCATGTTGTCTTCCGTATCTGTAGTTTGTTCCTTTTTATTGATAAGTAGTATGCCATTATATGGATAGACCACAGTTTAATTATCTATTCTCCTACTGATGGACATCTGAGTTCTGTTTCCGGTTTGCGGCTATTAGGAATAAACCTGCTGTAAGCATTCCAGTACAAGACATTTTGGTGAGCATATGTTTTCTTTACTCTTGGGTAAATACCTAGCCGTCATATGGCTGTGTAATGAAGTAGATCAGGGTTTCTCAACCTTAGCATTATTGTCATTTTGAGAATCACCAAGGGAGATGTACGTGGAACTCTCCAAGCAACCCCCAAACAGTTTTCTCAAGTGCTCGCACCATTTTACATCTCTACCCACAGTATGTGAGCATTCTGGTTGCTTCACATCCTCACCAAATTTTGGTGTTGTGAATCGTTATTATTTTAGCTATTGCTGGGAAATGGTTGCTTTTTACATCTGATTCTTAATAAATAGTAATTAAAAACTGAAAGCTGTCGATATTGTTCTTTCATGGGACCAAAGACTAGATAAAGGATATGTAATCTCTTAAACACAATCACTATGTTCCCCAAAGTTTATAAATATAATCAGGAATATTCCAAATAACAAAGCTTATAGTGAGCCTGTCTTTACTAAAATAATCACAACATTAACATTTTTTGAGTACATAATACGTGCTAAGCACTGAAAACTGCCGTTTTTCATTTCCTCGTCTCAACAGCTTTATTTGGTCAATATATGTATTGTCCCCATTTTTTTTTTTTTTTTTTTTTGGTACGCGGGCCTCTCACCGTCGTGGCCCCTCCCGCCGCGGGGCACAGGCTCCGGACGCATAGGCCCAGAGGCCACGGCCCACGGGCCCAGCAGCTCCGCGGCACGCGGGATCCTCCCGGACCGGGGCACGAACCTGCGCCCCCTGCATCGACAGGCAGACCCCGAAACACTGCGCCACCAAGGAAGCACCTGTCCCCATTTTATGAACAGGGAAATCAAGGACTAAAGTGATTAAGCAATTTGCTGAAGGTCATGCAGTCAGTCAGTAGTGGAGTCAAGGTTCGGACCTAGGTCTGCCTGACTTCAAGGCCAATCTGTTCTGCAGAGAATTCCTAGAAATTGCCTCCAGTAATTTAAAAACAACTTTATAGTCCACATTCATGGCCAGAAATGCTTATAGTAGGCCAGTAATTTAATTTTTTTAAAAAAAGATGAGTTTTATTCATTTTGTCCTAAAAGCGAGAAGGTAGATTGTTGCAAAGTTTTTAGAAAAGATGAAATATAATGAATGAATGAAATTAGTATTTAAACCTTTGCAAAGTTTAAAGAAAATAACCAGGCCTTGCACTAATGTATTTGCAAATTTGTATTAAAATGCAGTTATGTGAATGCACTTAGTTTCAACTTTTTAAAATATATTTTGATGATCATACACAGTACCTGAGTGGAAGCTAGCTACAATTAGTTATTCTTTCCAGTTCCTGAGTGTTCCTTATATTCAACTGGCATGACTACAACATAAGTAGCATCCAAGAATTGAAACAACTGGCTCCCTGGCCTCTACTCCGATTATAATTCTGTCAAAGCAAACAAAAACTAAACTGCTTCTGTGATCATTTATCACCAATCAACTTGCTGAGTCTCTAATTACATCCTCAGATTCTGTGAGGTGACAATGTACAAATCGTGGTTCCAAAACCCCAGAGGGAGTTTTCTGGGGTGATGGAAATGTTCTATATCTTGATAGGGGATTTAGGTTAAGAGGTATATGTATCTGTCAAAACTCATCAAATGGTACAATTCAGATTAGCATTTCACTAAATATAAATTCTGCTTTAAAAAAAAAAAAAGAGCCACAAATAAATATTGAGCTCTAGGTTAACCATTTGCATGCTGAAATGTTTAGGGGAGAAGTATACTACATCTGCCCCTTACTTTGAAATGCGCTACACATAAGATGGGTTGATGGATGGAGAAAACGACGGATCGATGATAAAGTGAGTATAGCAAAATGTTCACGACTGTAGAATCTAGGTGGTGGACATGTGGCTGTTCACTAGGTAATTCTTTCAGCTTTTCTCTTTTGAAATTTTTCATAATAAAATATTGGGGGAAATAAACAGAGATTCACAGCATGAAAGGCAAAAAATGGCATCTCTTTCCACTAAAAAACAAATAAATACATACAATGAGTATCTAGTACTTCCCATTAATGCAGTAAAGAGAGCCTCTAAGTGAGCTTTAGGTGAACAGCTTCGATCTGGTGAAGACCAGGTGAATGTCTTTATGGCTCAGTCATTTGACCCACTTACCTGACTTAGTGAACAGCATTCAGGCTTGGTTTTGACCATGACACAATCTTAAACTGTTCCTATTCTTTGTCACATAGTGTTCTGCTTCCTCTCTTCCTTCCACATGGAATGGACTTGTTGTTCAAAGGCAGCAAACTAAGGGAACATTGACACTGAAATTTCAGAAGTCAATAAAGGTTATAACCTGATAATAAGTCTTCCGATTTCCCTCATGACAATCTTCCACTAGATCTTTAAATTGTATTCTGATCAAAATTCTCATGCAGCACCTTAAACTGTCAAAATACAATGTTAGAAAGAGAAAATATAGTAAAAATTATAACCAATTTGTCTATTCAGCCATTGGTTAGAACTTGTACATGGTGGTATTTGAGGAAAAGTGCTTGAAAACAGCAGCCTATAGTCCATTTTTTTTCTTACTGTTTGGAAACTAAACAAAAATTATTAAAGCAAATCAACTAATTTTTAAGCATAAATGCAAGAATTTTAAATATCTGATCATTAAAGCAGTTTTTGTCTATCTTTGGTGCTGTAAACATAGCTAAACTTCATTCTGCACTTTAAAATATCCAGGACTAAAACTCAATATGAAATGTCTTCCATAAAATTTATTTTTTAACAATTTATGGTTTTTTTCTCATATAGTTAATTTAAAGTTAACAGAGTGAGTCACTTACTAAAGGAAGAAAAGTCAAAATGTGTTTTTATATGTTATGAATAGCATTCAAGATTATATTTAAATGAACTTTAAAACAAGATTTATAATACAGTCATTGATAATATGCTGACCTAAAATATGTTTTTACTTAAAATTAATTCTTCATTTTATTTTTGTAGAAATGACCAAAATGACTTTTTTTAAATGTAAGGGTTTAAGAGAGGATGTATATTACCGTGAGATGGTCTCAGGAGGTTAAAAAAAAAATTAGTTGGGAAACACTGACATGTGGAATAGAATACAAGACATGGCCCACCCTTGAAGCATTAAGCAATTCATTGCAGACACGATGTTAAAAAATAAATAACATTATATAACTAAGTACTGTATCGTACAGTACAGGTTAAGTGTTGTAGGAGTCTAAAGAAAGGGGGAACTAGTAATGAAAAGATAGGGGAAAGAGACTTTAATTTTTCCCTTAAAAGGATGTTATTATTTGGGGAGAGGGAAAATAACATAAGTGAAAAAACAGGGAAGAGGAAGGATAATTGCAGAAAAGGGACGGAAAGTTAGTAAGATTAAAACGCTATATAGGTGGTATCTTAGTTCAGGCTGCTATAACAAAATACCATTGACTGGGAATCTTAACCAATGGAAATTTGTTTCTCACGGTTCTGGAGGCTGGGAAGTCTAAGATCAAGGTGTGGGCAGATATGGTTCCTGGTGAGGGCTCTCTTCCTGGCTTGCAGAAGGCTGCCTTCTCACTGTGTCCTCACAAGGCAGAGAGAGAGTGAGCAAGCTCTCTGGTCTTTTCTTATAAGGGCACTAATCCCATCATGGGGACCCCCCTCTCATGAACTCATCTAAACCTAATTACCTCCCAAAGGCCCCCATCTCCAAATACCATCACATTGAGGGGGAGGGCTTCAACATATGAATTTTGTGAGGACACAATTCAGTAAACAGCAGGTAGTGAAGAACCAGAGTATAGAGGACCATTGAAGCCAGACTGAGGTGCCAGAATCTGCAGCAATAGAACATGGTCAAGAAGAAAAGAAATAACTAAGTTTGGTTCTTAGAGAGTTAGGGATGGTAGAGGAATAGCCAAGCAGAAATATCCTGGAGGGAGTTTGAAATCAATGGGTGGCTGAAGTTCAGGTGAGAAAACTGAACTGAGGTAACACTCAACCCTGTGAATTTTTAAGTACTTTGTTATTATTTATTATTAACATCCATTATGATACTTCATTCAGAAGTGAAATCCATACCAAAAGTTGTTAAAAGCACTAGCCCTGGGGATTCTTTCTGTTAACAGCTCACCTAACACTGTCCCTCCTAGGGCTCAATACGGCTTCTCTTTTTGAACGGTTAAGCATATCAGCTCTAGCATCTGAGTGCCTAGATTAAAATCTTCATCTAGAGCTCTGTGACCTCGGGCAAGAAAAATCTCCAAGGGTCTCACTGAGGATTAACAAATAAATGTAAAGTGCTTAGTACAGGGTTTTTGCACTTAGCCCATATCTGACAAATGTTAGCTGCTCCTGAAAAACGTCTATTCTTTTCTGGAAGATAGGGTGCTAAATTCAGGCCCTCATTGCAGAGTGTTCCTTCTTTTGCTGTTTCTTTTTTTATTCAAAATCCTTAATAGAGCAGGAGAGGAAAAGAGGGAGGGAGACTAAGGAAGAGAAAGGGAAAACTGAGAAGACAATTGAGACCAAATTATTTCACATCTGTCACTGAGAAGCTGCCAGATGTATCTGCTTTCTGTCTTCAACAATTTCGGCAGGTTTTAAAGAACAGAAAGAGGGCCAGCTGTAAAATGAATGAGCACACGAATCAACATGGCTGCATCTCAAAAACAGTGTAGAATGATAAAGGCAAGTGGCAGCAATTTTACATTGCTTTACCATTGGTGTAATGTTTGAAAACACACGTAACAATTCTGTTTAATGTTTACTGATACAAACATAGTAAAAATATAAAAACACAGATGAGGAAGATGCACACTATAACTTCCAGAGAGTGGTAAGCTCTGGGAAGACAGAAGGGATGGGAAAGAAGCACAAAAGGGACCTCGACTGTATCTGTAATGTTTTTATTCTTTTTATTAAGCACTGAAGCAGTGGCAAAATATTAGCACTTTAAAAATCTAGGTAGTAGATACATGGGTGTTATATTATTCTCATTACTTCTTTGAATGTCTGAAATATTCCCTAAAAATTTTAAACATAAAAAAGAGGACAATCTGCCTCATTGTTAAATCCATTCAAACTCCCACACACTGTAGAAATCGAGTTGTTCAGCTAAATCGCATGTATGAATGATTTTCAGGAATGAGTCTGCTTCTCAGAATCAATTTGAAAAGAGTATAATGAATCTATTAAAAATAGGTTATGTTTTGTGTCATGTTTATGTTACCAAAAGAGATTTCAAATTCTGATATCTCGTTTGAATTACACATACTACCATATTATTGAGTTTTTCTTTCATTTTATTTAATTAACAGTTGATAGTAAGACCACATTACAATTTGGGAGTGCTTTGTAATTAACAGATTGGTTGTGTATACCTTAAGATTGTATATACCTTAAGAGTGTGTATACCTTAAGATCACCAATGGGTTTCATCACAGGGGCAAACCCTGATTGATGCTGGCTGCCTAGAGTGCTGAGTTGAGCCAATTGTGAAACAATATCTGGGCTCCACTGGACAGGCAACGATCAGCTAGGGAGGTATGTCAAGGGCAGAGTGGTAGAATAGGGCCCTGTGTGTCCCACTGATACTCCTGACACTTTCCTGATTCTCCTTCTGCCTCTCTCACTGTTTTTTCTCCATCTACCTTCACCTACCCCTTCTATCTTGGTGCTTCCAAGAATTTCCCCTCCCTCATTCCCCTTGATCTTCACTCAGCCTGCAACAGTCCCTGGCTGATTTCATCTTCATCCACAGCAGCCCTACATGCTGATGAGTTCCTCCTCTTCTGTTTACCTGTGAAGCCTTCCCAGATCCATCTGGGCCAGGTGAGACACCCGCACCCCACTTTCATCCCCATGGCATGCACAGAGCATTTATCTCTCAGTATTCCAAATGTTTGTTTACCCATCTATCTCTGCTGTTGGGCTTTGAAAGAACAAGCCTGGGTCTTATTGATCTCTGCACTCCCAGCTTCTGGCACACAGTGAGCAATCAATAAATGTTTGTTAAATGAAAGAATGATTTAATGAATGGTGTCCTTATTTTGCAGAAAAGGAAACAGACTCAGAAGTTGGGGTTTTCTCAAGGTTTTCCCTCCTCCAAAACATCCCCATCTTTCCTCTAGAACAGAGGTTGACAAACATTTTCTGTAAAAAAGCCAGATAGTAAATATTTTCAGCTTTGTGGGCCATAAGGCCGCTGTCACAACCATTTAACTCTGATTTTGTAGCTGGAAAGCAAACATAGACATGGCTGTATTGAAATACAATTTTGTTACAAAAGCAGGCAGTAGGCCAGATTTGGCCCATAGGCCATAGCTTGGGGACCTTGCTGTAGAAGATGGTAAAATAGACACTCCTATGTCTCTGGTTCCTTCACTGAACATCCTCTCTGCCTCAACCCAAATCCCAGAATCCTGATTCCAGTGTATCCATAGTCCCTGTTGGAGTTAGGTCGACAACCCCTTCATACCTCCAAACCAAGGAGTTGAGGAAGGCTTATGAGAAAACTGGCTGCAAAGCTGGGATCAGAAGGGAGGAGAGGACCTTGTTGACAACGGCTCTCAAGAGACCTAGAGGAATCCAAGCCCAACTGATCCACATCCTCCTTGATCACTTGTTTTGGGTTTTGTTTGTTTGTTTGTTTGTTTTTCGGTACGCAGGCCTCTCACTGTTGCGGCTCTCCTGTTGCGGAGCACAGGCTCCGGACGCGCAGGCTCAGCGGCCATGGCTCACGGGCCCACCCGCTCCGCGGCATGTGGGATCTTCCCGGACCGGGGCACGAACCCGCGTCCCCTGCATCGGCAGGCGGACTCTCAACCACTGTGCCACCAGGGAAGCCCCACTTGTTTTGTTTCTGTATCCATTCAGCCAGTCTGTGTCTTTTGGTTGGAGCACTTAATCCATGATCACTCATTTTTGAATCCCCTTAACATTTCGAAATGAAAAGAGGTCCATTTCTTGCGTGCAGTGGACAAAGAAGAAAGTGGAACGAATAACTCCTTTCTATTCCCCCAACTCCCTTTCTGTGTTTCCAAATGACTAGTCTTTTTCTCTTCCAGAGACTACCTCAAACTTCTCCCACTCTTCTCATATTTCCTACCCTATCGTCCTCTCATTCACTGTCAGGAGATGACCTCATCTCCTCCTTCACTAAGGAAATAGAAGCCATCAGAAGAGAACTCCTTCAGAATTCTGCCACTCATCCCAAACTTATCTGTACCCACTCTCTACTCCTTTTTTTTTTTTTTAATTTATTATTTATTTTTGGCTGCATTAGGTCTTCGTTGCTGCGTGCAGTCTCTCTCTATTAGTGGCGAATGGGCGCCACTCTTTGTTGCGGTGTGCAGGCTTATTGTCGTGGCTTCTCTTGTTGCGGAGCACAGGCTCTAGGGCATGCGGGCTTCAGCAGTTGTGGCACGTGGGCTCAGTAGTTGTGGCTCGCAGGCTCTAGAGCGCAGGGGCGGTAGTTGTGGCACACGGGCTTAGTTGCTCCGCGGCATGTGGGATCTTCCCGGACCAGGGCTCGAACCCGTGTCCCCTGCATTGGCAGGCGGATTCTCAATCACTGCACCACCAGGGAAGCCCCTCTCTCTATTCTTTCTTTTAACATTTTATTTCTTTTTTAAATTCTTTTCCCATTTAGGTTGTTACATAATATTGAGCAGAGTTCCCTGTGCTATACAGTAGGTCCTTGTTGGTTATCCATTTTAAATATAGCAGTGTGTACATGTCAATCCCAAACGCCTAACTATCCCTTCCTCCCTCCCTTCCCCCCTGCACTCTCTATTCTTCCTGCCATAATGCAATAGGTGTCTAAGACTAATCCCTCCTTCTCTCCTCTGTGTCCCGGGTCTTTCCACCTTCTCAGGGAATGTGATTCCATCAATCATTTCTCTCTCCTGTATCTCTCGGTCTCTCTCTCTGAACTTCATCCCAAAGGCACAGAGGAGCCTCTCTCCTGGTTCCATCAACATTTACATATGCGTGTCTCTACCATCTTGAAAATAAGTCTCTCAAACTCGTGACTTGCTCCAATCATTGTCCTATCTCTCCCCTACTTCCTTCATGGCCAAATTTCTTGAAAGAGCCGTGTGATCATGGTTTTCACTTCATCATCTCCCAGGAATTCTTCAACTCATGAAAAACGTTTCTCCTCTATCATATCCCTGAAACTCTCTCCTTGAAGACCTGAAATAACTTTGTTTGTTGTTACATCCAACCTGGAATTCTTTGCCCTTATCTTTACTGAACTCCTGACACTATTCAACACTGTGGTCTTCCTTCTTCAAACATTCTCTTTCTGTGACTTTGGCAACAACCTCCTGGTTTTCCTCCTATGCTCATTCTTCCTTAAGCTTCTCTGTAGGCTCCAGTACCACTGTCTATGCATTAAATGTTGGTGTCCTCAGAGTTCTCCACTAGGCCTTCTATTCTACCCTCCTCAGTCTACATGCTTCCCTAGGATGTCTCGTCAAATTTCCAGGCAATCCTTAAATAACTGGATGATTCTCAACGTTACTTGTTCAACCCAGAGCTCACTGCTGAGGCTACCGCCAGCTGGCCAACTGCCTAACAGAATTAGAAATTATCCCTCTTCTCCTTTATTCACCACATCCAGTCCCATCTTTACAAAGCATTGTCTTGACCCCACCATCCCAGCCAGCTACCTCCCCTTTTCTTCAACCCACATGCAACAGCGTTTCTTAAAAATTCTCTTAAACTCTTCAATCAAGCTTACTATTATACAACGCCATTGAAACAGCTCTTGTCAAGATCACTCATGACTGACTCCTGCATTGCTAAAGGCAGTGGACAATTTTCAAGTCTCATCTTACTTTGATCTCTCAGCAGCATTTGACACAGTTAGTCACCTACTTTTCCTTAATATCCATCCTTCACTTGGCTTTTCAGACACCACCTTCTTCTGGTTTACTGCCTTCCTCACTGACTTTCCTTCTCTGTCTTCTTTGCTCATTTCTCCTTTCTCCCTGACTCTTAACATTGGGGTTAACAAAGGCTCATTTCTTGGCCCTCTTCTCTACACTAATCCCCTGAGAGATCTTATCCAATCTCAAGCCATAAATGTCATCTCTAGATCCATGATTCCGAGATATATATATATATCTTCAATCCAGACCTCTCTTCCAACCTCTATTCTCTTATATACAACTGCCTGCTCAACTTCTCCACTTAAATGCATCCTAGGCATCTCTGATCAAACCGAGATCCAATTCCAGTCCCAAACACCTCTTCTGCCCACAGCCTTCCACATGTCAATAGATGGGAACTCACTCTCCCAGCTGTACAGGCCCAAACCTTGGTCTCATCATATACAAGTTAACTCATTTCCTTTTACTATGCTTTCTCCATTTGTGTCTTTTTACCATGGTTTCAAGAATTTTTTTTCAAGAGGGCTCCTAGGTACAAAGTTTGAGCAAGCTTAAAAATGTCTCCTTTATTCTCAAAGGATATTTAGACTTTCTTTCCCTCATAAGTTTGTAGAATTTGTTCCATGATCACCTGGTAATGAGTGTTGCATTAGTTCTTCTTTCCTGACCTCTCCATTCATCTTGTGATTTGTTGAATTTCATCACTGAAGTAGGTGGGTTTTTTTTTTTTTTTCAAACTCTTTTCTTATTGAATTCATGTTAATTTCCTCTGTAGCTCAAAGCAATTGCAGGGAACTTTAACTAGCTTGTTTTGTTTTTTTTTTTTTGGCATCTATTTTATGCCTGCTGTGCTCATTTAACTTTTTTTTTTAACATCTTTATTGGAGTATAATTTCTTTACAACGTTGTGTTAGTTTCCGCTGTATAACAAAGTGAATCAGCTATATTCATACGTATGTCCCCATATCCCCTCCCTCTTGTGACTCCTTCCCACCCTCCTTATCCCACCACTCGAGGTGGTCGCAAAGCAGAGAGCTGATCTCCCTGTGCTATGCAGCTGCTTCCCACTAGCTATCTATCTTACATTTGGTAGTGTATATATGTCAATGTTACTCTCTCACTTCGTCCCAGTTTACCCTTCCCCCTCCCTGTGTCCTCAAGTAACTCTTCCTTTCATTTCACTCACCTGCAGAATGCTTCCTTAGTTACCACGTTGCTTCGTGTTGCTCATGCTTCAAATGTACAGCGCTACCCAGTTCTTCATTCTGCTTTGTAGAAAGAGGATGACAACTTCTTAACCTTATCTAGGACCTTTTTTCCCCCCTTCCAGCTACATTCTGAGGCCAGGGAACTGTATTCTGTCCACTTTCCTATAGCCTGAGGGCAGGAACTTGGGAACGAGCTTGGCAAACTTCCTGCAGCCTTTGGTATAGGACTGGGCTTACCTTCTCTTCTAAGATTTTGTCAACGTCCAGGCTGGGGTACCCCCTTTCCATGGGGGTGGGGGGAGGAGCGGGTGTTCCCGGGCTTCATCTCAGTTCCCTGACTCATCATGGAATCCTGGCAGATGATAACACCTGGGGACTTTTCCTGGCTCAGGAAAACCTGAGATCATAGGTGGAAACCTCTACCCTTGGAAGAGATTTCCTTGCCTTTCCTCTAAGTTCCCTACTCCCAATTTTGTCAGCTTCTATTCAAATGAGGGGCATTGGTGGGAATTCTCAAGGTTTTGCACCTTCCTTCCTTTCTCTGTGTCACTCTCTGGAAAGGGGAGAGGGGGATGTAAGTCACACCAGAATCTGCTCTTCTTTGTCAGGCGCTCTTCAGTCTATAGCATGAGGACAAGGTCTTTTCCTTGTTTGGTTGTTGCTGGCAATTATTTTTAACTGGCTTATTTCACTGAGTGATGCGGACAGTGATTCTGGAAGCAAAAACGTGGTTTTTTTTAATTGTTTGGAGACTGGCCATTTCACTCTACCATCCTTAGGGACAGGGTTGGGTGGGGGAGGAGATGAAATGTGGTGAACTTACACAGACCCCAGCCTGGTGGCAGCGGCAGGCTCTTCTCAGGGAGCCTGGTATTTTTTTGTCGAAGGATATCTGGCTACCACAACCCTCATTTACTCTTTCTGCTGCCCTGTGTTTTCTCAGCAAGGAGTAGTGTCACCCTTAACACAGAAAGGGCTTCTATTGTACTTGACTTTAGAACAGCACAAGTGGGAGAACCAGGAGGCTGCTCCCCACTCAGCAACCAGGCTCAGGAAGGAAGCGGCCCAGCAGTGTGAAGGAGTGGAGATGAGAGCAGGCGGGCTGAGCCCCAGGCACTGTAATAAAGACACAGCGTGACAGAAGGAGACGGGTGGGAAATCCGGGCTTGGGCGGTGGTCTTGGGATGGAGTGGGGGAAAAGACGGAGGTGAGATGGGTGGGAGATCTGCAAATCTGACATCTCCCATCATCACCCAAGGTCCACAGCTGCCAGTGGGAGAAAACCAGCATCCCCAAGGAGCAATGAAAACATGGTAACTGAGCATGGGAGCTTCGAATTAGTGAGCACATCCCAAGAAAACTCTGACACAATGGGCTTTGGCCTCAGAAGGCAGAAACCTTTTAAGTGCCAATGATCATCGCCCTGCTCTTCATCTTAGGCTCTGTCTCGGTGATGGATGGCCACCTGCATAGTGCCCTGGCATTTCGAAGCACAAAATAATTGGCTGCAGAAGGCTGTTGGACGCCTTTGTGGGAAGGAAGCTGCAAAAACAAATTCTATCAACTCAAATATTTTTTGATATTTTGAATCGGAGAGCACAAATTCTGTTATTTGACTTCTCCACGATATGAAATTGTTCTTTACTATAAAACCAAAAAGAGTAAAATGAAAACAGCCCTCCATATTTAGCAGTTAAATAGCCATTTGCTTTAAAGAGATTTTTGGATGTTTTTTGTTCCTCTCTGTATCATCCCTGTAAAGGGCATAGAGTTCTCCACTTCTTTGAAGAAACTGAAGCAACAATAACCCAAGAGTATAGAGTTAGCAGAGCTGTGAAAGCTTAGTGACAGTAGCTACACTTTATTGATATTGCTAATATTAGTTAATGCACGAATGAATATTAATATAGTTAAACTTAATGCTGGCACTGGGTTACTCATTTAGTCCTCCCAACAACCAGATTATTACTATTATCTCTATTTTACAGAAGAGAATGTGACTTGAACAGGTTCAAGAGCTTGAACAAAACCACACAGCTAGCACCTGGTGAAGTTAGGACAAGACACAGGTCATCTGACCTCAGAGCCTCTTCAATCACCGCGTGCCTGCCTAGTTATCTATTGCTGCGTAACAAACTAGCCCAAAATTTACTAGCTTAGGGGTGGAACTTCCGGAATGGTGGAGGAAAACTTAGTGGCTTAAAACAACATCTGTTATCTTATGGTTTTTGCGGGTAGGGAATCGGAGCACAGCTGGGTGCCTCTGGCTCTGGGTCCCTCCCAAGCCTATAATCAAGGTATCAGCTGGGACTGCAGTATCTCAAGGCTGGAGTAGGAAAGGATCTGCTTCCAAGCTCACGCCCATGCTTGCTGGCAGGATTTCGCTCCTTGCTGGCCCTTGGCCAGATGCCACCCCGAGTTCCTTGCCCCATGGACCTCTCCATAGGGCACAACGTGGCAGCTTGCTGTATCAGAGCAAATAAACAAGAACCAGAGAGAAAGAGTCTGAGCGAGATGGAAGTCCCAGTCTTTTGTAACCTAATTTTGCCACAGTCTGTTCATTAGAAGCAAGAGTCGCTAGATCCAGCTCACACTTAAGGGGAGGGGGTTACACAGAGGATAATTGCTGTGGACGCCAGGAAGTAGTGATCCTTGAGAGCCATTTCAGAAGCCCCCTGTCACCGTGTCCTTCTCCAGTAACTGCCCCTCTCCCATCACTCACAGGGGCAGGCTAAATGGTATGATTGTATAATGTGACTGTGACCCCCTAGCCACAGTCCAGAGCTCGACACCTGACCCAAACCTGGCCAGTTAGATACTTCCCCCCACGGGAATTCAGAATTACAATCCAGAGACCCTGGTTGGTTTCTAGGAGAGGCTTGAAATGGACTGAAATTAACAGGAGCTATGAGCAGCCATCTTCGGCTGTGCTCCAAAATAAGCAGAGAGTGCCTGGTATGAGGGGGGCGGCGGGGGAGGGGAGGAAGACAGAGAGAGACAGACAGATAGATAATGCTTCCTCCCCTGGCTTTGAGAGGTACAATAAGAAGTTTAGGTTTCTGTCACGTGTAACCAGGGGTGATAGTCATAATACTTAACCACCGATAAGGCGCAAATGCCAACCAATCCGGAGGGAACTCACCATAAACACCTAGTGCAGCCCACTGCTGGACTCTGGGTGCTCATCAGCTCTTGCCCACCCCCCCCACCAAAGCTCACCTCTTTCCCACCTCGACCACACTGCTGCCCTCTGAGAGGCTGCAGGAAAGTGTGACCTAGGAACCTCAGGATCACCAGAGCAGGACCACGCAGCAGATCACACAAACTGTAGTGCGATCACAGCTTTCCTCTGTAGCCCACTGGGGAGTCAGTATCGCTTTCAGACAACTCACAGATGAGTTTCTGTGATAATGTCAAGTGCGGTTCACTGTGATCCCTGCAGTAACACACACAAGTGGCCTATACAGGGATGGAAAGCTTCCATCTGATCTGTGTGAGGAGGGGCTAGATCCACTAGTGGGTTGTGGGATTTGGGGAACTTGCCACTCCGTCTGAAACAGGAACATGGAGCTCCTTGATACACTCCAGGGACTGGGAACCCCTAGACTGTATGCACAGAGAGTTGTGGGTATTCACAGGTATGTAGGTAACATCAGGTACTCCAAAGACATGACGAAGACAAGACAAAATGAAAGAGGCCAAGAGGTGCTGTTTAGGGAAAGGATTAGGTTTCTTACGACTATTTTTTAAATTAAATCAACTGAGAGTCAGCAAAGTCAGTGAATGCTCACCCAGCCTGATTCTGCTCAGGAACAAGGAGTAAACACAGCATTCCTCTCTAGACTCGGAAGAATTTCCACCCTGACTCCTCGTCTCCCCACAATTTTCTTTCTCCATTAGGAATAAACATCAGTGAGTGCCATCTGAAAGCCGGTAAGGAATTGATCACTGAAGGAAGTTTTGCCCTGCCCATTAAACCAAAATCTGATTTCCTTTTGAGATATCCTGTTGAGTTAAACCTCTGCGTGAGAGCTATACAGTCAGAGGATTTTTTTTCCTACGTTAGATATTGTGGATGATTGCTCTGCTTCCTTGTCCAATGAAATATGGGGTAAATTGTTACCATTTGCAACAAAGACAGATTTATGCCCCTGTCTCACAACTGAGCGTGGTGTGCACGTTTCTTTCTTTAAAAAAGTAAGGTATATACTTCGATGCACTGAAGTGGAGATCAATATTCATAATTATAAGTCATAACTCACAATACAAATTTTCCTTGAATCAGGAATTTTTCCCTAGAAGAGATTTTTCTTAAGGTATATGTTACTTTTATAATTAAAGGAAGGAGGGGAAAAAAATATATATATGTAATCGTCATCTTTTTATCAGAGCTTTAGATGAATTAATTGCAAAATCCTGTCCTACATTACCAATTGGACGTGCAGCAACCACATGTTTCTATGTGGAGATGTCCTTTGGAGGTTCATCATCATCAGGAAGAGTGCATGATATTTTCTGAGCACTCACTGTGTGCCAGGCACCACACTAAACCCTAGGCATGCATCTGCTCACTGGAGCCTCACAGCAACCCTCCCAATAACTATTATTATCTCCATTTTACGGAAGAAGAAATTGAGTCATCAAAAGGTTCAGAAATTTAACCAAAGGTGCACGTTTAGTAACTGGGAGAGCAGGGATTTGGAACCAGGTCTGTTTTATTCCAGTGTTTACTCTGAACCACTGTCTTTGATCCCTAAACTTGAGACTCTAAAAATATCAAGTTGCCTTAAGTATTTAGTAATATAGTTAGTAACCTTCCAAATAGTCTCACCCAGCATCACCCCGCTCCTTCAACTGGCCTACGTAAAACTTTAAGTACCGTATCAGTTAGCTACTGCTGCAGAGTAAACTCTCCCCAAAACTAAGCAACGTGAAACAGCAAGTACTTGTGATTGCTCGAATCTGTATGGGTCAGCTGAGCAGTTCTTCTGGTCTCTGCTAGACTTACTCACGTAACTGAGGTCAGCTGTGGTCATGTAGGCAGTCCTGCTGACCTTAATTGGGCTCTCACACCACTGGGGTCTGTAGGTTACCGATGGCCTGGTCCTGATGGCCTCGTCTGGGACAACTGGCCTGTGCTCCACGTGGTCCTAACCCTCCAGCAGGCTAGTCCAGGCTTTTTCATACGACAGTGGCAGGGTTTCAAAAGCAAGCAAGAGATTGCAGAAGAGTGCAAGGCACCTGGAGGCCCTGGCTTGAAACTGAAAGATGCCACATGCTATGGCCCAAAGCAAGACATAAGGCGAGCCTGGAGTCAGAGTGGGCAGGGACTAGAAATTCTCACTGCAAAGGGTATGGATACAGGGAGTCACTAACTGGGGCCATTGATGCAATCAATCTTCCACAATGAATAGCTGTGGAAACAGTCAAACGCCTATTTTGACACCAGTAACAATACTGGTTGAATGCAGGGTATGTGTGGACTCTCTCACAACTTCTCTATCACAATTGCCCTCATATGAAAGGAAATTGAGGCTTAAAGAAATGAAGAAACTTGCTCGCAATCTGACACTTCCGCACAAAGGACATAGCCTTAGCTTGGCTGGCTCTCCAACCAACTGGGCCCTGAGCCAGAGGCTCTGGTAGCTTCTTTTCTTGAAAAGCATAAAGGGCTTCCCTGGTGGCGCAGTGGTTAAGAATCCGCCTGCCAATGCAGAGGACACAGGTTGGAGCCCTGGTCCTGGAAGATCCCACATGCCTGTGCATCACAACAATTAAGCCTGCTCTCTAGAGCCCACGAGCCACAACTACTAAATCCGTGTGCCACAACTACTGAAGCCTGCGTGCCTAGAGCCCATGCTCTGCAACAAGAGAAGCCACTGCAATGAGAAGCCCGTGCACCGCAACAAAGAGTAGCCCCCAATCTCCGCAACTAGAGAAAGCCTGCGCGCAGCAACGAAGACCCAATGCAGCCACAGATAAAAATAAATAAATTTATTTTTTTAAAAAAAGCATAAAGATTGATCTGTACCTACCTGGTCCCAAATGTGTATTCAAGGGTTTTGATTTTTCACCCTTTCAGTGGAGGGTCCTATGAAATTGATAGGACCTGAGAGCTCACAACTCTGAAAAAGCTCCTTCTCGGTTTACTGCTCTGGGAGCTTTTGCTCTAATTCCTAAGTGTGTGTGGTGCCTGGTGGCATAATAGCCTTCTTTAGAACGGCAAACAAGATCAGTCTCAGCTATTGGATTTCATGTCCTATAAGTACATTGGAGGAACGAACAGCGGCTAGGGACCAGGCACTTCGGAAGGCCTTTGTTTCTTCATCTGCAAATGATAAATATTTAACCTGACCCTGTCTCTCTCACAGAATATTTAGGAGGACCCAAGGAGGCAATGAGTGTGAGTGTGCTTTACGAAGATAAAAGGTCTGGGGGTGTGACGCAGAGCAAAGGAGGGGAGGAAGCAGAATAGAACAGGAGACAAGAGGAAAGAGGGTAGAACAGGATCTAGGAGAAGAGAAAAGGTGGACTCCTCTACCCAGAACCTGCCCACATAGGCTCAGTTTTAGGCTACAGAAACTCTTACCCAGACCCTTATGTGAAAAGCAGACAACCCCTTACTCACAAGTAATACATTGGCTACTCTGCCCCCTGCTGACCATCATGTGTAAGAGCATAAACACTGAACAGCCAGTGAAAACAATGAACTTGGGTTTCAGAGACCACCAGACCACACATGTACCAAGGAACCTATGAGGACTTTCTGCCTACTCAGCCTCAAGGCTGCTTATTAGGCCTAGTTCAGAATCTCCCCCCTCCCTTCTCCTTTTCCCCCAGGGATCCAGAGAATCGGCATTTGTTCCTTTGCCTCAGGCATTGGTACCATCCACTCTCTAAGTTGGTTGTAACATGGGACCCAGTCTTCCCAGCTTCTCTCTTCTCTGCAAAGACAAAGCCCAAGGGTCATTATTTCTTTCCAGCGTTTTACTGCTAATCACCGTGGAGAAATGGCAGGTGGGGTGGGGGGGAGTGGAGAGGGATGCAATACAGCAAAAAATTCAACCATGTTATTAAAAAATGAAGGGACTTGCCCAAGGTCACAGAGTTAGTTAGTAAGCAAGGGAGCTGGGATTTGAATGAAGGCTTTCTGATTCCAACCCCCACAAGCTTAACCATTAGAATACACTGCCCCTCACTACAAGTAATGAGACTGATCTTTGTGGCTTATGGGCTCTGGGACTTAGTTTGCATTTTAATCCCCATTCTGCCTTTCTGTCACTGGCCATCTGTGTGAACTTGGACAGTATACTTAAATTCTTGAAGCTTCAGTTTCCTCATCTGTAAAACAGAAAGAAGAATAGAATCTACCTTACATATTATGACAACTATTAAATAAAATGATACATATAAAGCACATTGCACAGAGCCTGGCAACACTAAGTACTTAACAAATGATAATTATTCTTTCATTTTTACATTTTTTCTACTGTACCGAATCCATTTACTGTTAGAAGAAACCTAATTTTTTTTACCCCCGGCTCTACCATTAACACACTCTATGATTGAGGAGTTATCACTCATTTGGATCAAAGCAGAAGCCTCTTCCCTCTACTCCATGCTTCTCTGTTGCCACCTCCAATAGCCTATTTTTCTTAGACAGCTTGAGTAGCCCTTTCAAAATAATATCAAATCACTTTGCTTCCCTGCTTAACACTTCCGAGTGGTTTCACAGTGCACAAAGAACGACATCCAAAACACTTGCCGTGACTTGCAAAATCATGCATGATATGACCACTGCAGCGCCACCCCTTCCCTCACTGCGATCCAGTCACACTGGCCTTCCTTCTGTTCTTGCATATAACAACTTATTCCCTTGTGGTATTTGCCAGAGTAGCAGCCAGAAAATTCTTCACTTTGACCTTTGCAAGGCTGACTCCTTGTCAACTCAGATCCCAATTCAAAAATCCATTCTAGAGGCATGTTCCCTTATTCCCATGGCCAACCCCTTTCCCAGTCACTGTCTCATTAGCTTGTTTTATCTTCTTCCTAGTATTCACCACCATCTGAAACTATCTTATTTATTTATTTGACTGGTTTTCGCTCTGTGTCACTCCATCAGAATGTAAACCACCGAAGAGCAAAGAAGGTAGTTAGAACTTTTTCTGTTTTTTTTTTTTTTACTAATGAGGCCCTGCAGTAACAGAAGCTCAGTGTCTGGCATCTAATAGATCTTTAAGACATAGAGATTGAATTAATGAACAAATGAAGGAATTCAATTAGCGCAAGACCCATTTATGAAACAAGATCCCTTGGGTTCAGTGGTAATGAAATTTCTTTCTAGCTCTAAAATTTGAAGAACCTTGGAACATTTGGGGGCCCTAAGCCAAGCATAGGGAATAGAGAGTGATCTGTCTGGATTGTGCAATTCTAGGAGATGTTACTGATAATTGATGTTTGCCCAATGATGGGAACAAGGTTTTAATCATCTTCCATATAACTCAGTCACATTTTGTCCAAATGTCCCCAAAACTTCTCTCACTGTAATATTTCACAACCTTCTCTTAGGTTTAGCTTTATTATCTCTTCTGTATTCCTGTAATCACAACCTAGGACAAGCAAAAGGGCACTATCAGAAAAGATGGTGGTTGACACTGGCTGATAGGACCTTTGCCTCTAATCCAGAGACGTTTGTTGACTCTCAGAGTTCTCATTTTATGAGTATTTTCTTTCGAGAATGTTCCATTTTACATCATCCATGAACAATGAAAACCCTTTACAGACGGACCTGGGCTGTATCCAACATCTTGGCACTAAAACTACCACGGTGATACTTACCTAGATCAAATTTATTTTATTTATTTTAATTTATTAATTTATTTTTGGCTGCGCTGGGTCTTCATTGCCGCGCGCAGGCTTTCTCTAGTTGCGACGAGGGGGAGCTATTCTTCCTTGCGGTGTGCGGGCTTCTCATTGCGGTGGCTTCTCTTGTTGCAGAGCGTGGGCTCTAGGCGCGTGGGCTTCAGTAGTTGTGGTGCACGGGCTTAGTTGCTCCGCGTCATGTGGGATCTTCCCGAACCAGGGCTTGAACCCGTGTCCCCCTGCACTGGCAGGCAGATTCTTAACCACTGCGCCACCAGGGAAGTCCTCCAGATCAATTTTTAAATTAATCAGTTCAACAAACATGTACTCAGCACCTGCCATGTGCAGTCAAAGGGAGATCAAAAGAGATACCAGTACCTGTTCTTATAAAGTATCCATTGATCAACCACCAAAACTATGTAAGTGCCACTTGTCAACTCTGATACAGATGATGGCAAAACATTCTCAGGAATCCTGTATAGTAGGTAAGAGAATGCAGGCTGAGAACAGAACAATACTTACAGATGAAGAACAAAGGGTAAGAAATATTAACTGGCAATGTAAATAGAGTTCTGAATAGCTTTCTACATTTAACCTCTTTGAAACCACTCTCTTTTGAGACTTTGCTTGTTTATGCGGATCTAATCAGCATGTTTGTTTGGGAGTTGAGGAACCACAGGGGGCCAAGCCTATCATTTCAACACGGGGAAAACCCACTTCCTTAACATCCTGATGTCCTCATGTGCTTGTCTCCCTGCACACATTAATTTGCGATCATCTCTGGGGAAAGTAGGGAGGAGTCTGCAGAAACAGAAAATAGAAAGAGACAGGTGAGGTCTCAGGCAATGCACAAAGCCCCGTTAATAGGCAGTTCTGGAGGGGAGGAGATTGCATCAGCTTCAAGAGCAGATGAGCCTTGCCTTATTTTTCTTTGCTCATCTGACCAGGTACTCCATAAATGTCAGACAGAGGATGAGAAGAAGTAAACATGTTATTAAGAAAAAAGAAGGGAGCCATCTGGTTCATGTCAGATGTCTGGACTGTAAAATATTGCAATGCCCAGGTGACCTTGGGGAAGCTTGCACCGGTACTATACCGGCCATTTACGTAGCTATATTGAACTCTCTGGTTTGAGCTACAGAGTGTATTTACCTCAATTGCAAACAGAGGTGCTCTTTGAACATGTGTGCTCTCTTCCTACTCTCTTGAGTTGACTGTGTTCTCTTTGGCTGGATTTTCTCTAAGCCAACATATAGGCATGTGGAAGGTAGGTTTTGCTGCAGGAGAGCCTGCTGCGTTTAGCAATCCCTCAAAACGTAAGAGAAGCATTTCTCCAGATGGCAGGGTGTTTTAGGTTCAGAGGGATGTGCTCTTGGCCATCAGCAAGGCTTAGTCCTCGCTGTTGGCCAGTCACGCACTGAGCATCACGTGCAGCTGTGCACTGTGACAATCTGCCACAGATCTGGGCACTGGGCTAAGTACTGTTATTTGAACCTTCTGCGAGAAAGTAAATACTACACAGCAGAATTGAACTAAATTATTCAACTCGCATACTTACACATCTTAAGGAGAACATTTTATTAAAAATCTTTGAAGTCAGAGAGGTCTGGATTTAAATCTCCACTCCACCCCCTCGTAACTGTGTAACCTTGAGCAATTTATGAAATCTCCTTGGGAATCCACTTATTTATCTTTAAATGGAGATAAGAATGGTGTCAACCTCTTGCAAACAGCGTTATTACGAGGATTAAGGGAGATAATACATGCAAAGTGCTCTGAACAGTGGCTGACAGCTAACAAGGGCTGTTTTCGATGCACAGATTTCCACATCGATACATTCAGCTGTAGAGTCAGAGAATATTTTTCAGGGTCGGAAAGAGGAGAAACTGAGCATAAAAGTGCATCTTCTGGTGGCTAGCTCAAGAGGTTTTAGGATGCCTTTTTTCACATACCAAATCTATATAGTGGGCAGAAATCAGTACTGTGGACAGGTCTGCCAACAGCAAATAGGGCAGAAGGTGCTGGCTTTGAACTTGGCCAGCTATACTGGTGTTTTTAAAACTGTGGATATAGCAAAATCAATACTAGAGGGCTGTGACCAGCATTTTTTAAATAAAAGAATGGAATAAAAATGCACAGTGTTTTTGCACAGACTAAGTACTATTTCATGAAGTGTGTGTGCGTACTGAGATTTATATATATACACACACACATAAGTCAAAAGTTAGAAAACCACTGATCCACTTTTCTTTAGAAAAATCCATTCTCAAAGTATTTCTAGCTTGACTATCGGTGTCTCCCTTTGGTTGAAGTCACAAATGCCATTTCTCCTGGTCTAGCCACAATGAATAAAGCAGCTCCAATGGTCCAGCAAGCCACATCTCTGGGGAACTTAAGTTAGCACTCCAAATATCAAAAACCCTGAGTCAAAACATCAGTCAGACATCTGGGGTTTGATCTACCTGATGCTAAATAACCAGGCAAATTCTTTTTTCCCCCGCAAGGCTGATAAGTTGAAGAGTGCTACCCAAAAGTTGGTTCACCAGTAGGAGCGCTCATGAACTGCGGAGCCCTCTACAGAGGCATCTGCTTTAGAATACCAATCTGGGTAAGAACAACCCAGGAGAGACACTGGGGAGTTTGTCTTGTCCTGAGACCACAGAAAAGTTTCCTGGAAAACATCTTGCCAAATATCTCTTCTCACAAGTTACTCAGTAAAAGAACTGAAGATGGGCCCAGTTTGCAGCCAAAGAAGCATGACAAAAATCAGGGCAAAACAACCCAGCATTCATGACCCAAGGAAACAATCTCACTTAAGAGGGATCACAGGGTTGGGAACGTCTGCCTGGTTCAGAGTACGGAATCTAATGACTGGCAAGTCAATGAATGAATGAATGAACTAACAGCTTCCTAGAAAAAGATACAGGAGAATGGTGAACCTGACCTACGGCCTACCTATAACGCAGAGCTAGGCATACTCTTCTTTCCTCAGGGTTTAGACCTAATGCATTCCACTAATGGCATGCAAAATAAGTGTAATTAATACATGGACAAACATTTACAAAACTGTAATGCTTATGTACTTTATCATACCGTATTGTTACCTTCTATTTATGGCAAATAATAATGGTAGTGAGATAAATTTTCCTTATGAAAGAAATTATTTAAGCAAAAATATGGGTCAGAATTTTTTTAATATTTATTTATTTAGTTGCACCAGACCTCAGTTACAGCAGGTGGGCTCCTTAGTTGTGGTATGTAAACTCTTAGTTGCAGCATGCATGTGGGATCTTAGTTCCCTGACCAGGGATCAAACTCGGGCCCCCTGCACTGGGAGTGCAGCGCCTTAACCACTACTCCACCAGGGAAGTCCCTGGATCAATTTTTTTGAATTGTGTAGATAAGAGCGCAGGTGGTACAAAGCTGTGGTAAGAATCATTATGGCAACGTAAGAGCACATGACGTTTAGGAAATACTGTATTACACATGGTGAGCAAAGAACCTAAATTCAAGATCAAGACTTGAATCTTGGCTTCTTCTTGGTCTCTCTAAACATAGCAGCCCATCCTCTCTCCACTTTGGTGTCTACGGCCACTAAATAGGGTATGACAATGCTGGTAGCATTTACGTATTTGGTACGAAGGGCGGCGGCACCTCAGCTCAGCCACAAAGTGGTACAGAAAATCTAAATATGACAGCAAATCGAAATCCCAAGTCCTTCACACACAGTCCACTGAGCAGCTGTTGATGTTTACATGTTTTAGACAGTTTGCCTTCGGCTGGATTCAATTCAGTGACCTAGACATGAAAGACTGGCTGTGCCCCAGTTCTAAGTTTCTGAGTTGTGTTGTCCTGTCCCTCTGCTCTTACTAGTCCTATCAAAGTGGGCTCCAAAAGCCCAAAGAGGCTTCCTATAATACACTTCATTCTGACTCTTTTCTTAAACGAGGTAGCTTTAAAAATTAAAGTAACACCCACATAGCTAAACGCATGTTCATGCCTGCATTCTCTAGGTACACTTCAGTAATTTCACTAGACAGAAGGCATATTTCAGAGAAATTATTCTTAAGCAGTGATAGTTACAGGGCTAAAGTCCCAATTTGAATTTTTAAAAAGATCAAAGAGTAGCAAGGATGAAATAGTATCTCTTAAACGGGCACTGTCATTCTAGGTAATCCACAGGGTTGCTATAAAGCAAAAATTGCAAACCAACAGCGCATAGACTGGATCAGACCCATAGATGGGGGTGGGGGGAATGTTGGGGGCACAAAGAGGGAGGACAGGCAGGGGAGGATTTATTAGAATGAATTCCCTAAATCTTTAAATTGGGAGTTCTCACATTAAAATGTTAATTTCCACCTTCTTTTGACAAAATACAAATATCTGACAACACTGGGCCTTGGGACCCCATTCAGGTGGAATTCAGGAGCGGCTGTCCCCTTTAGGTGGGCCATGTACTTTCCAGTTAACCAGAGTCCCTGCTTATCCCTTTTGTGCTACACCCAACCCCTTTGCCTTCCTTATATTACCTGCCTGAGACCAGAGGACAGTGAAAGGTCACTGCCACTTTTCGCCATAAAATTGGCCTCCTCTGTCCAAAGGTGCTCAGGAAGGCGACTAAGTTTCATGAGGGCAGGCATTCACTGTGTCCATTTTCTATTGTATCCCTAGCATCTAACATATATCAGGTACTCTGTATGTTTCTGGGATGGATGGATGCAAGGCAGGAAGGAAGGAAAGAAGGAAAGATCTTGGGCCCCTCATTGGAACAGAGGAACATATTAAGCACCTCAAAGTCATCAGAAACCATTGCCTTGTTTATGTGGCTCAGGAGAAGTATGGTGGCTCCGCAGCCCAACCACAGGAAGGGTTATCAGCTCACACCATATCCATTGTTCTAAAAACTCTTCCTCCTGAAGAGGAAAGAAGCAAATGAAGGAAAGAGAAGAGGGAATTTCCCAAAGATTTAAAAAAGAGTATATTGGCTAAGAACATGGACTTTGGTATCAAAAGAACCTGGGTTTGAATCTTGGATCCGCCACTCACCAGCTGTTTGACCTTGGCTAAGTTGCTTGATTTCTCTGGCCCCCAGTTTTCTAATATTTTAAATGGGGATCATGTTTACCTTGTAGGGGTTTGTGAGTAACCGATAAGATGGTACATGCAAAGCAGTTAGCAGTTAGCAAATAGTAAAGTCTCAATAAACATTGTAGGTATTGGTCCTCACTTGCTACTGAATCATCGGTTTCTTCTTTTCACTGGATTATTCCCATAAGCATAAAACATTCAGTAATAGCTATTTTTTTTTTAAAAAAAGGATAAGGTAAGAAAATGCTCAAAGGAAAAAAAAATAATTGTGATGGGGATATGTCAAAAAGACACAGGAGCCAAATGAAAGAGCTCTCAACGGTCAAAGCTGAAACAACTTCAGCAACAAAATAAAACAGTACTAGATTACAACTCAAAGTATAAAGTAGAAGTCCATGGGTCCATACTAATGTACATGACTGAATGAATAAGTAAATAAGTAAGTAAATGAAGGAGACTAGCTAAATGCAGAAGAATTTCAAATAATTTATGAAGATACTCTGCCCTCAAGGAGGTGGAGCATAGCATTTCTTAAGTTTAGACTGTGCAGAATGACTTCCTTTCAGAGAGTACAGCCTGGAAAGGGGGTAAAAGAGCGACTTTAGAGTAGAGAAGCCTGGAAAACACTATCTTATCCAGATTATCAAGCTGAACATCAACATGATAAGTCTTGTTGACAGAAAGTACTCTTGATGTAATATGATAAGAGTACTTTTTTTTTAACATTTTTATTGGAGTATAATTGCTTTACAATGGTGTGTTAGTTTCTGCTGTATAACAAAGTGAATCAGCTATACATATATCCCCGTATCTCCTCCCTCTTGCATCTCCCTCCCACTCTCCCTATCCCACCCCTCTACGTGGACACAAAGCCCCGAGCTGATCTCCCTGTGCTATGTGGCTGCTTCCCACTAGCTACCTATTTCACATTTGGTAGTGTATATATGTCCATGCCACTCTCTCACTTTGTCCCAGCTTACCCTTCCCCCTCCCCATGTCCTCAAGTCCATTCTCTACATCTGCGTCTTTATTCCTGTCCTGCCCCTAGGTTCTTCAGAACCGTTTTTTTTCTTTAGATTCCATATATATGTGTTAGCATACAGTATTTGTTTTTCTCTTTCTGACTTACTTCACTCTGTATGACAGTCTCTAAGTCCATCCACCTCACTACAAATAACTCAATTTCATTTCTTTTTATGGCTGAGTAATATTCTATGTATATATGTGCCACATCTTCTTTATCCATTCATCTGTTGATGGACACTTAGGTTGCTTCCATGTCCTGGCTACTGTAAATAGAGCTGCAATGAACATTGTGGTACATGAATCTTTTTGAATTATGGTTTTCTCAGGGTATATGCCCAGTAGTGGGATTGCTGGGTTGTATGGTAGTTCTATTTTTAGTTTTTTGAGGAACCTCCATACTGTTCTCCATAGTGTCTGTATCAATTTACATTCCCACCAACAGTGCAAGAGGGTTCCCTTTTCTCCACACGCTGTCCAGCATTTATTGTTTCTAGATTTTTTGATGATGGCCATTCTGACCAGTGTGAGGTGATACCTCATTGTAGTTTTGATTTGCATTTCTCTGATGATTAGTGATGTTGAGCATCCTTTCATGTGTTTGTTGACAATCTGTATTTCTTCTTTGGAGAAATGTCTATTTAGGTCTTCTGCCCATTTTTTGATTGGGTTGTTTTTTTTTTTTTGATATTGAGTTGCATGAGTTGCTTGTATATTTTTGAGATTAATCCTTTGTCAGTTGCTTCGTTTGCAAATATTTTCTCCCATTCTGAGGGTTGTCTTTTCATCTTGTTTATGGTTTCCTTTGCTACGCAAAAGCTTTTAAGTTTCATTAGGTCCCATTTGTTTATTTTTGTTTTTATTTCCATTTCTCTAGGAGGTGAGTCAAAAAGAATCTTGCTGTGATGTATGTCATGGAGCTTTATAGTGTCTGGCCTTACATTTAGGTCTTTAATCCATTTTGAGTTTATTTTTGTGTATGGTGTTAGGGAGTGTTCTAACTTCATTCTTTTACATGTAGCTGTCCCGTTTTCCCAGCACCACTTATTGAAGAGGCTGTCTTTTCTCCATTGTATATTCTTGCCTCCTTTGTCATATATTAGGTGACCATATGCACATGGGTTTATCTCTGGGCTTTCTATCCTGTTGTATTGATCTATATTTCTGTTTTTGTGCCAGTACCATACTGTCTTGATTACTGTAGCTTTGTAGTATAGTCTGAAGTCAGGGAACCTGATTCCTCCAGCCCCGTTTTTCTTTCTGAAGATTGCTTTGGCTATTTGGGGTCTTTTGTGTTTCCATACAAATTGTGAAAATTTTGTTCTAGTTCTGTGAAACATGCCATTGGTAGTTTGATAGGGATTGCATTGAATCTGTAGATTGCTTTGGGTAGTATCATCATTTTCACAATGTTGATTCTTCCAATCCAAGAACATGGTATATCTCTCCATCTGTTTGTATCGTCTTTAATTTCTTTCATCAGTGTCTTATAGTTTTCTGTATACAGGTCTTTTGTCTCCTTAGGTAGGTTTATTCCTAGGTATTTTATTCTTTTTGTTGCAGTGGTAAATGGGAGTGTTTCCTTAATTTCCCTTTCAGATTTTTCATGATTAGTATATAAGAATGCAAGAGATTTCTGGAGCACTTTATTTCTGAGGTCTTCCTCCAAGAAAACCACAGCCCTAATTATGAGGGGAAAAAAAAAAATCACACAAATCCTAATTGAGGGATATTCTACAAAATCCTTGACCAGAACTCCTCAAAACTTACAAGTTCATAAAAAAATTTAAAAAAAGAAAACAAGGAAATGCTGAAAAACTGTCACAGCCAAGAGAAGCCTAAGGACACATTATGGTTAATGTAGTATGATATCCTGGATGGGACCCCAGAACAGAAAAAGGACATTAGGTAAAAACCAAAGAAACCTGAATAATAGATGGACTTTTGTCAACAATAATGTATCAATATTGGTTCATTAATTGTGACAAATGTATACCAATATACGTTAAGAATAGGGGAAACTGGGTGTGAGGTATATGGAAACTCTGTTACCTTTATAATTTTTCTATGTATTGAAAACTATTCTAACATTAAACGTTTATTAAAAATTAAATTCCTGTCATAATAAAAGTGAGTGTTTCTCATCTCAATAAATGGAAACTCCATTTTTCCAGTTGCTCAGGCCAAAACTTTTGTTTTTTTAAATATTTATTTATTTATTTACTTTTGGCTGCGTTGCGTCTTCATTGCTGCATGCAGGCTTTCTCTAGTTGCGGCGAGCAGGAGCTACTCTTTGTTGCGGTGCACAGGGGCTACTCTTCATTGTGGTGCGCAGGCTTCTCTTGTTGGGGAACACGGGCTCTAGGTGCGCAGGCTTCAATAGTTGTGGCTCACGGGCTCTAGAGCACAGGCTCAGTAGTTGTGGTGCATGGGCTTAGTTGCTGCGCAACATGTGGGATCTTCCCAGACCAGAGCTCGAACCGGTGTCCCCTGCGTTGGCAGGCAGATACTTAACCACTGCACCACCAGAGAGGTCCCCGGGCTACAACTTTTAGAGCCATCGTTGAGCCCATTCCCTTTTTCCCATGCCATACCCAACATCAAAGCACGCCCCCATCTCAGAGCCTTTTCACTCGATAATCCATCCGCCTGGAATGCACTTCACTCTGACCACACAGCCTCCACCTCCGTATCCTTCGAGTTTTTGCTCAAACGTCAAATTCATCAGTGAGGCCTTCCCTGAAGAGGCCTGTAAGATAAAAGCACACCCAACCACTATGCCTTATCTTCCTCAAACTGACTTACTTTTCTTCATAGAATTCATCACCGGGAGGAAGAGAAAAGCATCCCTAACAGCCAAGAATTTACCTGGCACCATAAGCCGGGCCATGGTATTCTCTTGTTGACCATAAGGAGTTTCACAGAAAAACACCACCAGACAAGGCCACTCTGTGTCAGTAATGGGTCAAGAAAAAAACAAGCCCACTCCCTAATCATGTTTAAACACAGACAAAAATACGAACATGGTCCAAAACACAAAAAAGCGCAACCATCCCCATATTCTGGCTAACACTGAGTGGTTGCTGCTGCTTTACCAACTACAGCTCTGGCTTTGCTCCATTCCTCTTGACTCCTGGATGAGAATTATTAAGATACTGGGGTAGACTGAATAATACGTCCCACCCAAGTCGTCCATATCCTAATCCCAAGAACTTGTGAAAATGTCACCTCATATGGCAAAAGGGAATCTGCAGATGTGATTAAGTGGAAGATTTTCAGCTGGGGAGGTTATCATGAATTATTTAGGTGGGCCCAATATAATTTCAGTGGTCCTTATAAGAGGGAGGGAGTAGGGTTAGAGTCAGTGGAGGAGATGTGATGACACCATGCTGCAGACTTTGAAAATGGAGGAAGGGGCCACAAGCCAGGGAATGCAGGTGGCCTCTAGAAGTTGGGAAAGGCAAGAAGACAGATTCTCCCTTGGAGCCTCCAGAAGGAACAACCCCTGCAGATGCCTTGACTTTTAACCCAGTGAGACTGATTGTGGACTTCTGACCTCCTAATATAATGAGTATTTGTTGTGTCACTAGGTTTATGGTGATTTGTGACAACAGCAGTAGGAAACTAATACAGATACCACTTGCAGAATTATCCCTACTTCCTTACAGCATTCAGTATGGAACAAAGCTCCACTTCCTTGAACTCCCCCCCAAATCACCCAACACAACCCCAAATCCTATAATTAGTCCTTTATAACATCTTACTGAGAAGCCCCATGGTCCTCCAGTATACATTCTCCCTCATTGCCAAGGGCCAAAAAAGCCAACCTTGCTCAACTACAGTTGTACCTCTGGTGGTCTTTGGCTGTAGGGCACTGAAAACCATCTTATGTTCCAAATATTTAATTGTTTGTTTATTGTCTGACTAACCCAGCACTGCATCCCCCAAGCCAGGATGATAGTAGCATACAGTAAATAAATCATCAACCATGAATAATAAATTATTATTAAGGATACTCAGACAAATATGATGAAAGAGAAGCCTACTAGAGTGGTATATCAGGTAAGCTAAGCCAGTCAAATGAGTTTATGGTAGGCAAACACTTATTTGCTTAATTTTTTATTTTTGGTCATTAGAAGGGTTCATCAACCCTTCTTTTCTTAGTGAGGTTCCACTAGAAAAAATCTGGCTTTGGAAAAACAGGAGAGCATAGGTCTACACTGAGAACCTGGATGGATTAGGGGTGAAGGTGGGCAGGAGTGAGTGACCCGGAGACTTACTGTGGTGGTGATGTCACAGTAACCATTACTATTTATTGACCCTCTTATTACTAGGTGCCAGGCACCCTTCACAGGCATTGTCTCAGGCAATCCTATAAATCCAAGACTTAGGTACAACTATTGCTCCATTCTGCTGATGAGCAAACTGAGTCTCAAAAAGATGAAGTGACTGTCCTGAGGTCACACAGCTAACAAGTGACAGAGGCTGGATTTGAACCCAGATGTGCTGGATGCTGAAACTCACGGTCTCAATCACCATGCTATAGCCACCAGAGTCTAGGAAATCTGCCTGTGACAGGACAAGGGATCAAGTAACAGGTCCGTGCTCAGTGAGGAGAATGCTGGGAACATCCAGGTGCTGGTTTCTCAAGCTCACACTTGTCTCGACTCCAGTATAGCGGATGATTGAATGTGAGTCCTCGGAGTTTCCTGCAGAACTCTCTGGCTTGGGTCATTTGTTACCGTATTGTACATGTACTCGTTCATGCAGTTTTTATTCATTGAGTGCCTAGGATATGCTGCCAAATTATTTATAACTGGAAAATATTCCCGGTAGGTCTGCTTTGCCATGGAGATCCAGGAGTGGACAAGATGACTGTAGCATTCTTTTCCAGCTTTGGGTCTGCTGATCCGGGGTGCTCCGGAAACAGATCAGGTGGCCAGTGAAAGCTTCTGAGTGATGGACAGGACCGATAAGCTCCAGGGCTGCATTTCAGCCCAGCAGCCCATGCATCCCAAATGCCTAGCCAGTCATAGGGCTCAGTCCTTGAACGAGGCTGGGGGGTCTTGAAATAGCCCCGTGGTGCTCCCTGTGGGGTCTCCAGGAAGCTTTGCTACAATCCAGTTGGCATTTTCTATAAAGATCTCTTAAATCCAGGCCTTCGTCCTACAGCTAAGACTCTGGGACAGCTGCCCCTGCCAAACAGTGGGCAAGAGATATTGAAGTCACACCATGGGTTGTGCCTGTTTGGTGCTGGCAGAATGATAACTCCATCTGCTGCCTGCTTTTCCTTGGGGGACACTGCAAGGGCTGTCCTGGAGTCACAATGCTGGAGGACAGCAGCAAGTTCAAGAGCTACTACATGCAGGGCATGGCAGGAAAAGCCTTCTGTGGCTCTAACCAATTTATTCCTATTGATTTTCAGATCAAAGGGGTTTAGCTCACAAATCAAAAGATGCTTCTCACTCCCTCCTGCTAAGTCTGCAGCCTCTCCCAGAACCTCAGCAGTCCTCCTTTGGCCTTGATTAGCCTGGATGCCTCTAGGTTAGAATGGCATGGATGGGGCAGGGATCTGAGGATAATCTGGGCCACATCAGTCAGCGTGCCTGGGGTGGTACTCTGAGGTCCTGGGCCATGAGGCCACGCAGCTCAGTGGCAAGTGTTGGGAGCCTGGGTCCTGACAGCGTTACCACCCACTTGTTTTACAACCTTTTCCAAGTCATTTTAACTCTCTCAGGGTCTCTTTTTCCCAAAGGGGAATAAGAGCCATGTTAGCCTGATGGAGCAGGGGTTTCAAAATCAATCAGAATTGGGTTCAAATCCCAACTATGTCCTTTGTGACCTCAGGCAAGTGAGCTCACCTCTCTGAGCCTCCATTTCTGCATGTGAAAAATGGGCTTCCGGTAGTTGGGGCCTCCTAGGTCACTCTGAGAATGAAGTGAGATGAGGCCTTAAAAGCGCTCAGCCTTTCCACGGCGTATCGCAAAATCCACAAACACTACCTGTGATGCTACCCTGAAACCGGGCTTTGGTAAGAATAAAACAGAACCATGAATGTAAAAGCACTTTGAAAAGCACAGAGCAATTATTGGGAATCACATTTTGGAGTTGGGGACTTGGGAGGGGAAGATCTCCTTCAAGAAGGGGTCCAAGGCAGGGCACTCCAGAGCAAGAAGACATGCAAGACCAGAGGAAACCGCTGCAGTGCAGGACAAGTGACTTTTCAGGACTCCAGGATGATCTCTAGGTGACATTGATGCTCCCACCTCACCCCAATGACACCCCCAGAAGCGCCTGTTCTATGCCAGCTCCTGTTATAGGTAAGAGCAGGTATAGGTAGCCATGCAGGTAACACTGCTGTTGGCAGCGCCTTCCAGCTGAGGCAGGGGCTGCTTGATGCTTATCCCAACAACCTCCTCACCTTCCTCCTTTATAAAAGGATGCCAGTTGTATTGGGGCAGCAATATTTCCCAGACTCCCTGGGATCTACATAGAGCCAGGTGACTAAGTTCTGGCCCATAAGATGTAAATGGAAATGCTGTATGGGACTTTTGGAAAGACTCTTTTTCCCTTCCCAGTGACACCTTCTAAGTAGGATTACCTAAGAAGGGATCTTAGGATCCCTTAGGATTACTTAGAAGGGATCTCCTGATCCCTTCCCAGTGACACCTTCTAAGTAGGATTATATTGCCTTAAAAAATAGGATTTGTTCCCTTTAAAAGCCATGGCCAGAGAAAAGAGGGATCAGGCCCATAGCTGGTCCCATTCCTCAGTTCTCTCTGCTTGTGCTCCCGGCTGCCCTTCCACCAGGCCAGCTCAGCCAGCCGCTCTAAATGGATTATCCAACTCACTGCCATGATTTCTGAATCACTGCCTAGGTCACCAGTCATGTGTCCTTCTGCCCGGCAGGCACTGTGACTTCTGGGACAGAGGGAAGGGCTTGTGCTGCGTGTGTGGAGGTGCCTGGACTTCTCTCTTTGGGGATAACCTAAGATTCCTTTGATTTGGGAGATGGAATCCCCTCCTTTTTCTTCTCCTACTCCTTCTTTCCTTTCCATTTAAAGCAACTTTTCATGGAAAATTTCAAACATATGCAAAAGTACAGAGAATAGTATTGATACAATGAACCCCCATGTAATCAATGATGAACACATGTCCAATCTTTTTTCTTCTACACCTCTCCCTATTTTTCCCCCATTCCTACTGGATTATTTTGAAGCAAATCCAAGAGCTGTCATTCATGAATACCTTTAAATGATAAGGTCTCTTTTTAAAAGCATAGCCAAAACACAAATATCATAATTACTTAATTTCATCAAATATCAAACTGGTCTTCAAATTTTCCAATCATTTCAGAAAAGTTTCTTTACAGTTGTTCTGCTCAAATTAGGATCTAAAGTTCCACACGCTGCATTTGGTTGAAATGTCCCCCTTCCAGTGTTGAATGGTATTCGGAGACCATAAACTGAGTCCCGAGCTTCTCATTGCTATGGAATTGGTCATTGTTCTAGGTTTTGGGGGCTTACAGATGTAGGAAATGCAAACAGTGTATTTTGTGTACGTGTATATGTGTATTTTAAAAGGGAAAATATATCATAAATCTAAACTACTTCTGAATCAAATTTTAAATTACAGAATTTTTTTTGAAGTCTTAAATTTATATTTGCATCTTTTCTTTCATGCTGAAAATCTTGGTTTCTAATAACATCATTACTTATTTATTTTACTGTGTGTGTGTGTGTGTGTGTGTGTGTGAGATAGAGAGAGAGAGGGAGAGAGAGGGAGGGAGGGAGGGAGGGAGAGAGGGAGAGAGGAAGAGAGGGAGAGGGAGAGAGGGAGAGAGAGAAATAGTTTTGAATAATCATACTAATATTATTTCTAATGATATTTTTACTGAAAAAAGTTTAAGAACTATTTTTTAGTTATTTTGTCCTTAGGATATGTTCTACTAGGTATGTACAGTTAAATACTGTGTTTTTAAAGTCCTATGAAATAATTTCTCTTTGTGCTCCTCCAACTTGGTATACAATCAGGTTCCAACGTTTCATGTTTCGTTCAGTGTTCAGGGATTGTTATTTTCATCTTGCAGTAACTTTGGGGCTTTTTTCCCTTTTTCTCAGTTCATTTTGTTTGGTAATCATGTAAAATACGTACACTGTTTCAAAGTCAAATCTACAGAAAAGGTACATTCTGAAAAGTCCAGCTTTGGACCCTGTCCCTCCAACCTATTCCTTCTGCCCCATAGGTAACTAGTTTATTACTATCATCATGATTTTATTACTTCATCCGTTAATATTAAAGAATGAATTTCTAAGTGCCAAAGACTCCTTTTTAAACAGTAATCACGGAATGCTTTTTTTTTTTTTTTTTTTTTTTTTGCTATACGCGGGCCTCTCACTGCTGTGGCCTCTCCCGTTGCGGAGCACACGCAGGCTCAGTGGCCATGGCTCACGGGCCCAGCCGCTCTGCGGCATGTGGGATCTTCCTGGACCAGAGCACGAACCCGTGTCCCCTGCATCGTCAGGCGGACTCTCAACCACTGCGCCACCAGGGGAGCCCACGGAATGCTTTTTTAATGAACAGCATGGCTGTATGTTTCTTTTAAGATCTTTCGTCTGAGGATTTCTGAGTGTTCAGAGTCACTCCCAAGAAGACAGACTCACTTTTATAAATAACGAAACAGGAAAAAGAATAAGAAAATTTCCCAAAAGCACACAGCAAATTCAGCAAAGAATGATTCTCACTGGCTACTTTTTAGGCACTAATCTAGCCAACGGAATATACAAACCAGACCCATCTGAGATAGTCTGCTTCTCTAAGCCTAAAAGCACCCATGTGTTTTTACAAGCTCCCTAAGCTTTTCTAAGAGGCAGCCCTGGTGGATAACACCAATATAAGCCAGTGATAGCCAATCAGGCTTTATTTTTATAAATCTGGAAGCAATTTCTTGTGGCAGGAACAGATCTTGTATCCCAGATCAGGCCTGACTGCAAGAACATCACCTTGTTTTTCTTTAATGTAACTTAACCTCTACTTTGATCTCTCACCCCACCAGAGAATACCAAATCGTGGCCAAACTGAGGATCCCAGCTCCACTTCCCCACATACTTGCATCTATGTTCCCAGGAGTGTCTAGAGCTGGGGGTGGAGGAAGGTCCGATTCTGGCTGTCCCCCGTCAGGCCTCCTCGGATTCAGCCATCACCCCATCCACCTTCATCAACGGTCCACACAGAGGACGGCCCAGGAAACTCACCTGACCCCAGGATCAGTCAGTTTCAACAACTCCTTGGCCAGCTCGGATGCTATGCCCACAGCACCAAAGCCATCCCACTGCCCCTCACATTTGGAGGTCCTGTCTGCCTAGAATTACCATGCAGCCCTTTCTTTTCTGGAGCTCCACAGGGAAATGGGACACACATCGCTGAGATTTTTGATTCTGCAAACTGACTGGAGGTTCTTGCCACACCCTCCTGCCCTAACCAGGACTTGGCCCAGAGAGCAGAGTGCAGGGTCCTCTTCTCAGTGAGCCACTAACTTCTATGCACTTGTCTCTTCTCCCTCTGACAGCCCAAGGAATCTTTCTTTAGACTGAGGGTGAAGAATCCTTGTTGTTAGTTATCCAACATTCTCTCATCCTTTTATCGGAACTTGGAGTTCATTTTGTTCCCCTAAGGCCAAGGCTTTTGAATGCAAAAATACCTGAGGCAGGTCCATTTTCTTTTGTTGTTAAATCCCTTTTCAGGGCCATCACACTGCACAGTTCAGGGAGCACCATGGAACTTATGCAGTGCACAACCTGAACAGCTGTATGCATATCCACAGCTGTATGGGTTGCAAAATATTGACCACACAGTCGTACAGTCTGAATGGGGAGGAAAAAAAAATGCCATGGGGAAATAACATTAGTTAATGTTTCAGAAATACTGCCCTGCCACTTAAGAAAGCTCCAGAAGAAGGAGGTACCCATGAGGCTGGATTGTTACTTGGAAGTTAGACTGGAACAGAATATTAAAGGTGTCTGTGAACCTTCATCCCCCTGCTTGACCAAATCCTTTCCCCAGTCTTATCACCTCGGTGTACCAAGGAAAATCTCAGCCTGCTGCATCTGAGCCCCAAACAACCTGGGCTCCAAGAGGATAAGATGAAGACGCCACAAATACAATCAGTGAAAGTCCTTAAAGATCCCTTCCCATAGAGAGGGAAGCACAGAGTCCTGGCATAATGGGGCACTTGGACAGTCAGTTCTCACTGGTGAGTTTCCAAACACTAGCACAATTCAAAAGGAGCTCCTTAAAATTTGTCTGATCTCTGGTCTGTTCCTAGTCCCCAAGTTCTAAGATTCAGCCTGTTACCATGGCAGCTGCTGCCCAATTGAAATGTTCACATTTATAGAAACTGGCTAAAGCATTTGAATCTGACAGGGCTGGCACACCAAGCAGAGAACGTCACCCCCCCCCAGACACATAGGATGCTTTATCCAGAAACCATGGAAGTACTGGACTTGAAACCGAGCAGGACCCTTCCAGACCCTCTCTGGTATAAAAGCCCCCCATGTCTTCCGTCTCTTGAAGTAAAAGGCTTCAGGCTTCCCCTGAATCTCAAAAGCCTGGCTCAAGAATTAATGATTAGGGGCTTCCCTGGTGGCACAGTGGTTAAGAATCCGCCTGCCAACGCAGGAGACACAGGTTCGAGCCCTGGTCTGGGAGGATCCCACATGCTGCAGAGCAACTAAGCCCGTGCACCACAACTACTAAGCCTGCACTCTAGAGCCCACGAGCCACAACTACTGAGCCCACGTGCCACAACTACTGAAGCCCATGTGCCTAGAGCCCGTGCTCCGCAACAAGAGAAGCCACTGCTATGAGAAGCCCGTGCACCATAACGAAGAGTAGCCCCCGCTCAGCGCAACTAGAGAAAGTCTGTGTGCAGTAACAGAGACCCAACGCAGCCAAAGATAAAAATAAATAAATTTACTAAAAAAAAAAGAATTAATGATTAGGAAAATGTGAACATGTTGTTACAAGAATAGCTGTTGGGCCAGGAAACTGGTAGTAATTTAAACAATAGATCAGTCATACAGCAGAGTCATAGGACCTTTAGTTCCTCCCTGAAGAACATAGATAACAATGTCTGATGCACATTCCTAAGCTGTTTTTACAGAAACCAGACTCCCACCAAATGAAAACTGCTGACCACAAGCACATAGACCCCAGACCAGTTGGGACCAGAAGGTTGATGATGTTGACTTCTGAAATATCACCCTGTTACCTCACCACCAAGCAATCAGAGGAACATCCACGAGCTGATCAGGCACCCTGCAACCCACACCCCTAATGTTGCTTTTAAAAACCCTTCCCTGAAAGCCATTGGGGAGGTCAGGTCTTTTGAGGACTAGCTGCTTGTTCTCCTAGCTTAGTACCCTGCAATAAATGCTGTACTTTCCTTCACCACAACCTGGTGTCAGTAGATTGGCTTTGCTGCCCATCAGGCAAACAGATTCAAATCCAGGTTCAGTAAGAGCCTGGGAGACAGAACCTGAGACTCCAGGCCTGGCACAAATTGCCCACGTGACTGTGAGCTGCACCCCACCCAAGAGATGCCCCGGCTGACACTTAGTGGTGCCCATTTCATCATTAATCCATTCATTCAACAGTGCTGAACACCTTCTCTGTGTCAGGCAAGGCACTGAGGATAAATGGTGAGCATTGCAGAGTCCCTGTGTTCACCCAGGCAGTGTAGTCGGTGAGGCCAACAAGAAAACAGAGAATTACAACGCAGCGTGAGAAAAATGATGAGAACAGAAGCATGGGGGTGGGGAGGCAGCAGACTGGGGAGGGGGTAGTGGGTACTTGCCAGGCAAAACCTAAGCTGAGTCTTGAAGGCTGAGCAAGAGTTAGCTAGGATGGGGTGAGCAAATGGATAGAAGGAAGGAAAGGTGCTCCAGGCAGAGAGAACAGCATATGCAAAAGCCCAGAGATAGGAGAGAGCATTCAGGGTGCAGCAAGCAGTTCAATGCAGCTGCAGCGTGGAGAATGAGGCTGAAAGAGAGGAGAAATGCAGCTCAAGAAGAAAGCAAGGGCAAGAAAGGGAATGTGCCTTGGTTTTCCATGGGCTTCCAGCTGCCCAACTCCCCTTTAAAATCAAACAGCACAGGTCCATCCATGTTGCTGCAAATGGCATTATTTTGTTCTTTTTTAGAGATTGTCATACTGAGTGAAGTAAGTCAGACAGAGAAAGACAAGTATCGTATGACATCACTTATATGTGGAATCTAAAAAAAGCCTACAGATGAACTTATCTACAAAACAGAAATAGAGTTACAGATGTAGAAAATCTGTACACCTGAAACTAACACAAGATTGCAAATTAACTATACCCCAATAAAAATTAAAAAAAAAAAAATTAAACAGCACAGGAAGAGATTAGTTGAGAAGTGGCTCTGCGTCTGGGGAAGGAGGGGCAGTGCCCCTGAGGTGAAGGATGCTGAAAGAGGACAGATGGGGGAACTGTGGCCACACCTTCCCGATGCCCATGAGCCCAGCCAGCCCCAACTCCTGTTCCATCAAGCACTGCTGTTCCCCAGAGCATCACCACTGCTCAGACCCCCTGGAACACCCCTTTTCAACTTCTCTGTCATTCCATTCAGCTCTTCTAGGAGATGAATAACAATTTATTGCACATCAACTTGGGGTTGGCACTGTACTCAGTACTTCAAATGCAAAATTCATTCATTGCAAAAATAATGTTTGTGTTCCTTCTATGCAACAGACAATATAATTCAGATACTGGGGACATGGTCATGAACAAAATAAACTCCTAGCCCTCCAGGAACTTATATTCTCAGGATGGGGTGGGGCTGGAAGAGAAACAAAAGCAAATAGACATGTCTTACGTCAGGAAGACACAGTGGTCTAAGAAAAATAAAACCCAGTAAAGTGACAGAGAGTGACAGACAGGGGATGGTCAGAAAGGGACCTGACCATCAGAACCAAGACCTGAGGGAACTGAGGAAGTAAATCATATGGAAATCTGGAGGAATAACGTATCACACTGAGGGAATAACAAGTGCAAAGGTCCTGTAGTGGACATGGCACTGACACATTCCATCAGTGAGGCTGGGGGAGCAGGAGGGGACCAGGCCAGATCAATGGAAGAGAATCAGATTGTTATTATCACTGTAACATGAAAAAGTCAAGCACTCTTGTTGTTCCAACATTACAGACAAATAAACTGAGGGTAAGAAATATGCACAGACGTTTTCTAGACAGAGCTGGGAAGCAAACCCAGCCGCTCCATCTTTAGGACATGTGCCCTTTATTGCTCCCTTAGAATATCTTGTCAAGAAGCTGGAGGTAACTAGAACAGATCGATAAGACTCCAACCCGCCAAAGTTACCCAAAGCCCCAGCGATTCCACGCCTAAAATTGTAGGGGATCATCAAGGACTTGAACAAAGATTTAGCTACTTTTTCATAATGGCAAAATAACTGGAAACAATACCTTTGCCCTAATAAGAAGGAATTGGTGAATAAAGAAGTTACGATACATGCATGTAAAGAGTGTCTCATGCATTGCCATTTTAAAAGACGTGGAAGATTATGCAATGACACGGAAAGATGGTCAAACTATGTCATTGAAATGAAGTCATATGCACAGTAGGATCCCATTTTTGTAGCAAATAAATAATGTGTGAATATACGCATAGGCAAAAGGCTGGAAGGAATTAAATCAAAATGTTGATAAATCGCTAACCCAGGGGGTAGGATTGTGGGTGGTTTTTCTTTTTGTTCAGCAGCATTCACTACAATGAATATAAATTATTTTTGCTCAGAAAAAGTTTACACGTACACAAACACACAGAAAGCTGGCCAGAAAGCTTCCTGGGTTGGCGGCCACGGGGTGGCACCAACCTGGGCTCCTCTACCCCCCACCCCACTCCCTGAGGTGTGCAGAAAGCAAGGATCCGCCAGGTCCCCATCAGAATCACGTTCAGGTTAGAGACCCTCATCATGAAGCAGCTCCCTGGCCTGAGCTGGAAAATTCGGGGGCGTACTGACAGCCTCACCTCACTCCTCAACGAAGCCTTCAGGATCCAAAGCTGGGGGAGGGCTCCAAGCCGGAGGGCGGACAGTGGCGGCAGCACACGGCCAGGGTGCCGGAGCGGCAGGGTAATTAACACGTCACTTGTCAAAAAATCTGGTGCTATTTTTAAAATCATTCCACCGCATAGTTTCACAAAGGATTCCAGGAGTCCTTCTCAGTCCACCCAGTGCTTTAGGAAGGCAAATGAACCTATTAATGATTTAGCAGTAATCACCCAGAACTTTAGAGGAGATGCCTCACCCCAGCCCCACCCCAGGGATTCGTTTGCTACTCTTCTTTCTGGAGATGGAGGGGAGTTGAGCCAACCAGAACTTTCTCACCTGCACTGTGTTTGCGTTCACCCTGCAAGACACCTGGAGCCATTCGTTTATTAGGCCCTGGCTTCGGTGAACAGTTCAGCACAGAGGCTTCAGAGCCAGGCTGCGGCCCTGCCACTCACCAGCATGTTACCTTGGGCGGGCTACTCAACCTCTCTGTACCTCAGGTTCTTTGTTTATAAAACTGAGGATATGACAGAGCACCAAGCGTCCAGGGCTGTTGTCTTTAGTCTAAAGCCAGAAAACTATGGCCCCCAGGCTAAATACAGCCCACCTCCTGCTTCTTTAAATAAAGTTTTATTGGAACACAGCCAGGCACATCATTCACAGAATGCCTATGGGTGCTGTCGAACTAGGATGGCAGAGGTGAGTGGCTATGACAGACTATAAGGCCCACAGAGTCTAAAATATGTATTAAATATTTATTATCTGGCCCTGTTATTGCCGACCCCAGCTTAGGTTAGAGTCTCCCAGAAGTGGAACAAGGATTTAGGGGCAGCGATTTATCAAGGAAATGCTGCCAGGAGGAACCAGTAAGGGGGTGAAGGCAGCAGGATGGGGAAAGGGAGGAGGCCAAGCCAGGGCATGACGTCAGGTAAAGCCTCAGCCTGTGGACTTCCCTGGTGGTCCAGCGGTAAAGAATCTGCCTTCCAATGCAGGGGGTGAAGGTTCGATCCCTGGTCAGGGAACTAAGATCCCACATGCCTCGGGGCAACTAAGCCCACGTGCCACAACTACTGAACCCGCGCACCTCAAGGAGAAAGCCCGCATGCCACCAACTACAGAGTTCACGTGCTCTGGAGCCCCCGCCACAACTAGAGAGAGAAAACCCACACGCCACAACTAGAGAGAAGCCTGCGCACTGCAACGAAAGACCCTGCATGCCGCAAAGAAGATCCCGCATGCCGCAACTAAGACCCGACGCAGCCTAAATAAATAAATAAATAAATATTTTTAAATAAATAAATAAAATTATTAAAGCCTCAGCCTGACTTGACCCCGCACGAGCAGTTCCCTTGCAGGTGAAGTGGTTCAGGCAGTCCCTGAGGAAGAGAACAGGTGTGAGGTACTAGAAGCAAAGCCCACAGAAGCTATCCGAGGCACAGGGCACTGTGTCAAGCACTTTGGGTACATTATAACATTGCCTCCTCGCCGCAGTGATAGGAGGTGGGAAGTACGTGATGCCCACGTCACAGCTGAGAGTTAAAGGAGGTAATCCGTGTGGGATGCTCAGCCCATCACCCACCACAGAGGAAGAGGTGTTACTGTATCCTGGGTCTGTTCTTGTGCTGAATTCTGGGGCCGCAGAGATAAATAAAACAAGCCTAAGATCAACATGACTGCTCATGGGGAATCCAGCACGTAACTTCCACCAGAGCCCTACTTAGTGCTCCTATCAGGGAGGTCGGAGGAGGTGACGCTGGGAAGGAGTCTTGAAGGAGAGATAGCAGTTGCCAGGTGGGGGAGTGACCTTTCCGACACAGAACACAACATATGCAAGGGCTTGGCCCCGGGGAACAACACACACTCTGGCAACTGCAAGGAGTTTGGTGGGGGTGGATGAAGGCTGCGTGGGGGGCGGTGGGAGATGAGACTGGGGGGCATGGAGGCCACGCAGGAAGCAGATCCTGGATGATGGAGAGTCCATGTAGATTCCAAATCGGGAGTTCTGTGGTTCGGCTGGAGTGTTAGTTTTCTGGGGCTGCCATAACAAAACATCACAGACTGCATGGCTTACACAAGAGAAATTTATTTTCTCATAGTTCTGGAAGCCAGAAGTCCAAGATCCAGGTGTTGGCAGGCTTGGTTTCATTCTGACCTCTCCGTGGCTTGTAGGTGGCTGCCCTCTTGCTATGTCCTCACGTGGTCTTTCCTCTGAGCACCCCTGGTGTGTGTGTGTGTGTGTGTGTGTGTGTGTGTGTGTGTGTGTGTGTCTTTCTGGTGTCTCTTCTTAGAAAGACACCAGTCAGATTGGATTAGAGCTCACCCTAAGGACCTCATTTTAACTTAATTACCTCTTTAAAGGTCCTATTCCCAAATACAGTCACAGTCTGAGGTACTGAGGTTAGGACTTCAACATATGGATGGGGGACGGGGTGGAGATGGGGGAGACACAGTTCAGCCCGTACCAGCAGGCATTTCAGAAAGCTCTCCCTGGTTCTGGTAGAGAGGGCAGCCTGGAGAAACCAGAGGCGGCAGGCTGGATGAAACCC
The DNA here is from genome assembly GCF_039906515.1 of Pseudorca crassidens. Lineage (NCBI taxonomy): Eukaryota > Metazoa > Chordata > Mammalia > Artiodactyla > Delphinidae > Pseudorca > Pseudorca crassidens. Next base: position 48,559,504 of record NC_090315.1, on the reverse strand, counting down.
ATTGTAGCTCTCCAGCCACTTAGAGCCTGAAGTCAGGATGGCTGAGTCTGCAGTCTGGGGGACGGCTGAGCAGCGGGGGCCAAGCTGCACTCTCCCTGCCCTCCGGCTGCGACTGACCTTCAGATCCAGGCAGCAGAGAGAAGAGGAGGACAAAGGTATGCTTCTGCATAAAGGCAAGCAGCTGGTACCCAGAGCACCAGAGCCTGCAGAGCAAGTGTCAAGGCCAACACAGGCACAAAGCCAGCCGTCACCTGTCCCCTGGACACGCCATGGGGGCTTGACCTCCTGGGCAGCACCTGGTGGGGGGTGCCCCCATTGTCCTGACTTGTTCACATACTCCATGTCCTCCCAGCACTATCTGGTCATCAGAGAAGCCTTGTACCATCCAGGCTGAGAGTTCACATCAGGAAGCGTCACACCTTCTCTAACCCGCCCTCGGAAGCTCCGGGGGCCACTAAGGGGGACCCACACTGCTCATTCCCAGGTGAGTCCTTCCCAAGGAAGCTACTGATCTATTATATCTTTAGGGCCAGGGCTCTACAGCTTCCTTTGTGATTAAACATTTTTCTCTCTTTATGTCTCTCTCTCTCTCTCTCTCTCTCTCTCTCTCTCTCACACACACACACACACACACACACGATCCACAGTTTCTAAAATTCCACCACTCAAAGACTTATTCCTTCAGTTCAATCTCCTGGGAGAAGGAGGGCACAAGACATTAAGTCACCAACACCTTAGGGTGAATTTATTAATCAGATTCTTCCCTCTGCCTTAGCCAGGTGTTAAGAAGGTACCAAGCATTTGAAGGGGAGGGTTATTAAAAAGAGATGGCACTGTGGAGGAAAAGCAAATGTAAGCGGGGAGAAGCAACGCTCCTTCTACCCAGTCTCGGTCAGCCTGATGCTCTGAGTCAGAAGTCAGCCAACTTTTTCTGAAAAGGGTCAGACAGTAAACATTTTTGGCTTTTCTGGCCATAGAGTCTCTGTTGCAATCCCTGGACTCTGCCGTCGTAGCACGAGGGCAGCCGTAGACACCAAGTAAATGAATAGGTGTGGCTGTGTCCCACTAAAACCTTACTTACGGACACTGAAATTTATCATTTTCATAAAATATTCTTCTTCTAATCTTTTCCCAACCACTTACAATGTAAAAGCCATTCTTAGTTTGCAGACTATGCAAACATAGGAGGTGGCTGGATTTTGCCTGAGATCCGCAGCTCGCAGCTCCCCGTCCTTCATGAGACAGAATTTGCACCTTTCCCATCTTGTCAAACCGTCCTCTCCTCAAGGACAAGCCCTTGGTCATTCTTTGCTGCTCGCCTCTCCAGCCCTCAAGAGAAAAAAGTGGCTCCTTGTTCTGTGTGCTCTGTCCACGATCCCTGGGGATCTGCTTTCAAATGTGGAGGAGACAGGGTGACAAATGGGCTGGCATGCAGGCTAGCTACCAGCAAGCTGCTGCGGAGCAGTGGCCTCGGGTTCACGCCAGCTGACTGAGGGTGGCTCGCATCTGACTACCCCTCCCCAGCCCACATGGGATGTATCAGTCCCTGAGGGTTCCATCCGTCACACTTCTGGGCCACTCTTTAGGCACCTCTCCCAAATTACCAAAGGTATTTATTATTATTATTATCATTATTATGACATCTGACTTTAGGCGAACCATTCCCACTAATAAAACAACACTCACTTCGTACTGGGTAGTCGGTCTGTGCAGGTGCCATGTGAACCTTCTGTGGCTAATGTTCCCAGAATGAGCCAGGCTCTGTTGCAGGTGCTTTGCATGCACTTGGGGCTCTCGGGAACCCACGGCTTCAGTACCAGCGTTATTTTCATCTTACGGATGAGAAAACTGAGTCGAGAGGGGTTAACGACACACCCAAGACACACAGCCGGTCGGATCTATCTGACTCTAAAGCCAGGTTCTCTGTCACCGGCTCCCCCAGCCCTCTCTATCTCACAGCCACACTCCAACATGGTATCCCAATTCCTCAGATGTAGAAATAGAACCCCTGAGAAGTTAACGTCTTGGTTCAAGTTCACGTAGCTAATAAATGGCGGTGCTAGAACCCTTTGTTAGAACCACTGACATGCTGGAAATATCCTGCCCTCTTGTGAAAACACAACATTTCTAGATAGTGTCAGAAACCAGAGTCCTAGACCGAGAGTGGGGCTTTCCAACAAGTGGCGAGAGAGGAACCTTAGCCTGAGAGCGTGTCTTAGGTCTGATCTAAAAGCAGAGCCCACGACAGGGATTCTGCACAGGTGAATTACTGAGGTGAGGGCACCTGGGAGGAACCCTGAGAAGGTACAGGTTCAGCTGGAGTCTGGCCTCAGCCTGATCTCTGGGGAGCTCTGGAGCATGAATGGGACACAGGGTCCTCTCGCCCTGAGGCAAGGAACCAGGCTGAGATACGCTGTATCTGTCAGTCATTGGCCGTGGGCTGTCCCACGGTGGGGTAGGGGAGCATCTCTGGGCAAGGCGGCAACTCTCCAGAGAATGGTACAGCTTTGAGCCCTAGCAGTCAACCCTCACAGCAGCTGGTGGGCACAGTACCATCGTTTGAAGGGTCCTCAGCAGGGCGCAATTGGCATCTACTATGGGCAGGTGACCCTGTAGGTGCAGACCTCACTATCTGTCTCTGTGACTCCTGGAAAACCACATTCCCTTCCCTCCCCTCCCCTTTCTCCCCCTGTTCCTCTCTTGCTTTTGGACCTCCTCCTTTGTCACCCTCCAGCACTGGCTGGGCTGGGCTTGGCCCGGGCTTCTGGCTCCTGTATCAGACCACCAGCAATCACAGCCAGAGCTGAAGGTTCCAGGAAGCGCCCCAGTGTGGCTCCTTCCGGCCTGGGCCTGCTCCCTGCCCACCACTGCCCAGCCCCATCCTGTGTTCTGCCTGTGAGGGGATCCCCACTGACGTGATGGGGAAAGCAGGGCAGGGAAGCAGCTATGAGCCAGGCCTAGGAATTAATGAATGAGGGAGAGGACGAGAGCCAGGCAGCTCCTCCTCGCCAGACGGTGCTTCAGCCGCCAGCAGGGCAAGCAGCTGCCCTCCCGAGGGTGACCCTGGGGGCCCGTTGCCTCGCACTTGACTGCCAGGAGTTGAGCTGGCGAGGTCCATGCAAGGGCTCATTTCTAGAGCTTTCAGAGGGTCGTAATTCTCTAAGTAGAAACATCCTCTTCCTCTCTGCTGCCCTTTATTCATTCATTCATTCACTTAGCAATTATTCATTGGGCACATATGGGCCACAAACTGTGCTGAGAGCCAGGAAAAAGTGATGAACAAAATAGACAAGGTCCCTACCTCCATTCTAGTGGGGGCGACAGAGAAGAACTGAGCATGGTGGCGTCACAAATCACTCAGAGAGATGCACAACGAAGATACAGTTTCTTGGGCCTGTCTTCCTCAAATGCCTCCGCCCTGCCAGGCAGTAGGGAGGTGGGAATGGGGGAACACACTTGAAAATTGCCAATTTATGGGACTTCCCTGGCGGTCCAGTGGTTAGGACTTCGCCTTCCAATGCAGGGGGTGTGGGTTCGATCCCTGCTCAGGGAGCTAAGATCCTACATGCCTCGTGGCCAAAAAACCAAAACAGAAAACAGAAGCAATATGGTACCAAATTCAATAAAGACTTTAAAAAAAAATTGCCAATTTATGGTACCACTATGCTGTTTTGCTCAGAAGGGCACTCTTGAAGAATCTGGTTTCCTTTGGAGAAATGTTCAGTCTTTTCCATCCTCTCCTCACCTCCTTCTCCAGCATGGTGTCTGAGCGTGAGGGAGGGCAGTGACAACGGGATAACTAATGGTGGGAGGATGGAGGTCACTTGGAGGAACACTGGGTCCTCCCTGCTGGCCGCTGCTCCAGAGTGGCTGGCCTGTTCTCTTGCTGGCTGCACTGCTGCGATGCACCTGTCCCGTCTGGGGCACAGCAGCTGCTCCTGGGGCCCCACTCCATCCCCTTCCCTAACCAGGGCTCCCACCTCACAGCTGCTGCAGGTGTTGGCTGCTACCTGTCACACCTGCACCCTTCTCCAGGGATTGCCCTTGACGGAAGGAAGGTGGCCACCACCCCTGGAGATGGACCCTGGCCAACGCCTACCTCTCCAGGGTCACCATCCCACCACACACCCCTCCCGCCCTATGCTCCAATCCCACTAGTCTTCTTACAGTTCCTCCACCACGGAGCATGGGGTTCAAATCCCAGGAATGCTCCCCTCCTCCCTTCTCCCGGTTAATTCCCCCTCAGAATGACCTCCCTTAAACACTAGATATTTATGGGACTCTTGTTAAAAACTGTTTGCCCTGCTATGTTCCATTATGTGGTTTGATCAATATCTGTCTCTCCCACTCGACTTTAAACTCCTGAGGGGAGGGACTAGTTCTGTTTTTCTAACCAGTGACTCCCTAAGGCCTACTACAGTGCCTGGCACAAAGCCGATGGTTATTAAATATTTTTTTGAGGGCATGAATAATTCAGTTTTAAACGAGCTTATGAACGAATGGAATGCAACCCTGACCTTTGAACACCTCACTCCAACATCCCTGGTACATCCTGGAAAATCCTGGAAGTGGGACACTGCTCCTCTAGGGACACTTTACCTATCCTTGGTGAAAGGATCCGAATTCTCAGCCACCAGGAAGTCCCATTCTGGCAGGAAATGGAGCAGGTTTGTTTGCAAATCGAGCCCAGGGCTCCCTGCCAGGCCCCAAGCAGAGGCCAAGCCAGCCTCACACAGAGGCCCTGCAGGTTTGGATTGGTTTGCAGTGATATTTCCCTCTGCCGGCCTTGCCTGAGCCTTATCTTACTCGACCTCCTTCACCCTGGTCCTTTAGTGATCTTCTCTAACCTTCTGGAGAGAGGAAGTATCAGCTCCCAGCTCAGCTCAGAGAAGATGAAGAGACTCTTGTAGATTCATAAATTCTGGTGGACCTAGAATCCAGGTATTCTGAGATCCAACCCAGTGATAAAAAGAATAAAAGCAGTCAATATCTATCTACTCCGTGCCAGACACTGTGCAGAGTAATTTACGTGCATCATTTTACTGAATCATTACAGTTCTGAGTAGGTTCTATTAGTGTTCCTGTTTCATAGGAGAAGAAACGGAGGCTTTAAGAGGTTAGAGAGAGACTAAAAATTCACTCTACTTGATCAGGAATCAGCAAACTATGTCCCAGGCCAAAGCTGGCCCAGTGCATGTTTTTGTAAATAAAGTTTTATTGAAACAGAGCCATGTTTTTTTACATATTGTCCTTGGCTGCTTTTGTGCTACAATGGCAGAGTTGCGTAGCTGAGACTGACACTTTGGCCCGAAAAGCTAAAAAAATTTACTACACGGCCCTTTCCAAAAAGCAAGTTTGCCAACCCCTGTTCTAGGTAACACCCCCTCCCCCTGTTCCTTTACATTTGGACTCACTGGTCAGAGTGCTTTTTTACCCAGGTTTACATGTCCCACCGCCTATTTGAGTTTTCCATGTTGAGCACCCAAGACTAGAGGTGTTCATTAATGCCACTGTGCCCACAACTCCCTCTAAGGGAAACAGCCGCTTCTCTGCACTGCGCCCCCCCCTCCACTCCCCTCACCCCCTTCTGACTGGATCCACAGCTGATGGGATCCAGGAGTGGGTGCCATCCACAGCTGGGCAGCAACTTATGACTTGAATAGCCTGACACAAAGAGATGAACTAGATCCTTCTCTTGGGATTTGGGAAAGGGAAACAAAGAGAGGGGAAATGGAAGCTGGGACTCTTGGGGACAAGTCAAGGCGAGGTGGCTATGACAGGCAAGGAAAGGCAAAGTCGTGAGGACAGGTGCTGTGGGAGAGAAGAAACTGGACAAACTGTGCAGATGGAGACAGAATCTGAGCAGGAGTGGCTTGCTGCCCTAAGAAAAAAGGAAAGAGAGGAGCCTTGGTCCCTGAAGGTTTCCCAAGCCCAGGTCTCACGAGAACAACTGTCCTCTTCTTGGATTATTAGTTAGGACTTTTTGGTTACAAATGAAAGAAAATCTAATATAAATGGGCTTAAACACCAATGGTTATATATCAACTCATGTAACTGAAAAGTCCAAGGTACTTCAGACTCAGCTTGATCCAGCAGCTCAAATGATGTTACACGTGACCCAATTTCTTGCAGTCTCTCTGTCTTGCCTTTTGTGATTGGACTGCATCCTCAGTCTCCACTCCGTGCCCTTCTCCATCTTGGGCCACTCTAGACTCTCCCTCATGGTGTCAAGGTGGCTGCAGCGATTCCAGACCTCACAGCTGCATACCAATCTGTTTGCCGTAGAGAGGGCCTCCCTTCCAGCAGCTCCTTCCCATTCTGGAATGCGATCTCTTACTTCCTATCCTTGACTGCACTTTGCCCGGGGGGTGGGCTGCACTGACTCAATGAGACCCCTTAGCATCTGCCTTCAGTTTCCTCACCTATAATAACAACATTTGAGTGCTTCATATGTTCCAGGCCCTACATCACTCTTTACATGCTTTCCAAGTCTTAATGCTCACAAAGGTCATATGAGGAAGTTACTAGATCTTACCAACGAGGAAAGGAAAGCTCAGAGAGGTTGGAAGCCTTGCCAAGGGTCACACAGCCATCACACGGCAGAACTGCTGATTAGCAGCAAAACCAAGAGCCAAAAGGGGCCTGTGGGATCCTGAAGCCTGAGCTCTCAGCCTCTTCTGTGTCCCTGCCTATTAGGGGAGGGTGTCACTCAACAGCCCCCAGTTACTGTCATTCCACCTCCTACTGCTATCCTGGTGACCCAAATCCTTTGCTCAGAGAGGAGTATTTTGTCCACAGATTCTCAGGCTTCAGACTGAGTTTATTCAATAGTCCTGCTCCCACCTCTGGGTTCCTCTGGACTCTATTCTCCCTCCACCTGATTCGTTTCCATGGAAACTGCTGGGCTCCTGCATCCTTTTCATCCTTCTTTCTGGGAAGCAAGGCCAGCTCTCCGGCACCCCAGTAGCCAGGCCTAACCATTTTAAAAACCAAAGAGGCAGGGGCTTCCCTGGTGGCGCAGTGGTTAAGAATCTGCCTGCCAATGCAGGGGACGTGAGTTCGAGCCCTGTTCTGGTGAGATTCCATATGCCGCGGAGTGGCTAGGCCCGTGAGCCACAACTACTGAGCCTGCGCGTCTGGAGCCTGTGCTCCGCAATGGGAGAGGCCGCGACAGTGAGAGGCCCGTGCACCACAATGAACAGTGGCCTCCGCTCGCTGCAACTAGAGAAAGCCCTCACACAGAAACGAAGATCCAACACAGCCAAAATAAATACATACATAAATAGATTTATATATATATAAAAAAAAGACCAAAGAGGCAATATCTGAAAGAAATATTTCCAGGCAGAGGGAGGAACCAAGCAGGGTTTCTGATTTTTTTCTTTGATGCTCTCCAAAATAACACCAGGTGCTCTGAGCAGCTCTGCCAATTACCTCGACACAGTGGATACCGGCTAACAAGTTGTCATCTGTTCTCCATCTCACCACCTGACAGTCAGCAGGCTTCCCTCCCTTCTTGGGGGGAGCAAGTCTGGGGCTGAGGCCGAGGGCAAGTCTTCTTGCCAATGCTTGGTACTGGACTGCAGCCCTCATGATGCAGCTGGTGGCCTGGAGGTGCGAAAGGAAGGATGGCACCCAGTCTGCCCCTTCTGGAGAAGGAGGAAGCAGCCATCAGCCAAACTCCTAGGCATCTCAGAAACAGCAGACGTGGTGTCATCCCTTGCCACTAGGAGGTTCCCTGTAGTTCCAGTGGTCAGAACATGGGAAGAACTTTGTACATATTGTCCAGGGCCTTAGCACCTGGTCCACAAGGACTCCATAGACCAGAGGAGCCAAAATGTTCCCTATCTCCCACCCCTGCCAGGTCTTGGGTGTTCATCTCTCCGAGCTTTGGTTTCCTTATCTTCAAAACAGGCCCAACTCTCGCACTGATAGGCTAGCTGTGAGGACCTCACCAAGCAAGACACAGTAAAAGCCCTCTTTTTAAAGTCAACTAAAGGTATCCTTGCGGTCATTATCATTGTTGTCATCGTTATAAACATGCAGGGAGATCCTGGAGGAGTAGCAGAACCTCAGATCTCTGAAACTCTTTCCCATCCCTGAGCGACGTCTGCATCCATGTTTTTCTTCTCACATTCGGGTATTTAAACTTGGTCAGGGCCAGCTGACAACTCCAGTTTCTTCTGCTATTCAAAGCTCTCCTCCTCCCCCCACTGCAGCCTGGAGTCTTGGCTGGGGACTGAGCGTGGAGACGAGCAGGGGGCTGGCTCTGAGACATCTCTTCCCTCGGTGGGCAGGGGCCGGGGCAGGGAGGAGATCTTCCCACCCATCTGGTCACCTCGGGGTGCGGGAACTGCAGCTGGTCTCTGGGGGGTTCGAGGGCACCTTGCACGGTAGAGTGAAGGCTTTCTTGGAGCCATTTTCAGGTCTACCCCGGCCTCCTTCAACACCAAGGATCAACCAGCAGTATCTAGCTTTTGCTCCTCCTTTCAACTCTGTGCACCTTCCCAGAAGTCACAGCAACCTCCAAGGAAGGGCTGCAGAGAACAGGAACGGGGTGCCATCGCCCCCACCTTCCTTCTAGGCCCAGGACAGGACAGCCTGGGCCTTCAGACAGCTCTGAGTCAGACACAAGCACCAGTTCTGTCTTCACAAGGGGCCCAGACTCCAGAATTCTGCTCCGGGAGCAGGCGGGCCTGCCAGTGTCCCTTTACAGCAGGCACCCCCCCAAGACCTGGCGAGGTCTTCTGGAGTCTCCCCAGCAAAGTGTGGCTTCAGAGAAGCCCCACACGCTGCACTCCCCAAAGACTAAGGCTCCTTCCTCTCCCCCATGCAGCTTCTCCTTTCATAGCCCATGGCCTTGGCTGGAGCTACAGGGCAGCCCAGCAGACAGGAGGTACCCGGCTCCCGCGGAGAAGTTTAACAAGTGGGGTACTAAGCCCCTTTTGTGCTACTCTTTCAGAACAACAAGAAAATTCCTAACATTCTATATTAATAACAATATCCACCTTTTAATTAAGCACTTACAGCTGCCAGGATTCTTGCTAACTAACTCCTCGACTACATTATTTTGGGTTGCCTTACACTGACTTTGTGCCACCAGTATTATTATTACCTGTATTTGTGTGTGTGCGTGTGTGGTACGCGGGCCTCTCACTGTTGTGGCCTCTCCCGTTGCGGAGCACAGGCTCCGGATGCGCAGGCTCAGCGGCCATGGCTCACCGGCCCAGCCGCTCCGTGGCACGAGGGATCCTCCCGGACCGGGGCACGAACCCGTGTCCCCTGCATCGGCAGGCGGACTCTCAACCACTGCGCCACCAGGGAAGCCCTATTACCTGTATTTTTACTAAGGTTCAAAGAGGTTAAGTAGCTTGGCCAAGGTCTCAAAGTAGGTTTTGTACCCGCATCTCTCCAACCGCACAGCACGGGCTTGTAATCTTAAACATGGCTGCTTCTGCAGGACTCAGCCTGGGAACAAAGGGATGTGCTTGGGCTCTGCAGCCCTCCCTGGGCCTGTACCTGGGAGTCAGGGATGTGCCTCCCACAAAGAGACTCCAAGCATGCATCTAAAATGAACGATGCAGGGCTATCCCAGTGCAGGCTTTGGAGACCACTGTGGTCACCCTGCTGTCCTACTCAGGACCTCTCCTAGTCAAGCCAACATCTTCCCCCATCTCAGCAGCTCAGGAAAGTAGGAAGCATGAGCTCCACTCTCTCTTCCTCGCCAGGAAAACCAAAGCAGCAAGGGGGGTACTGGTTTGGGTCTTTAGAGAGCCAGCGATGAGATCCCTCACCCCAGATCTGGGCCAGGGGAGGGCGCAGGAAGTGAGCCAGAAGAACCCAGATGACAGTGTCAGAGCTGGAAGGGGCTGAGCCTGGCCCCTGAGGGGCTGGCAGCACACCGGTTAAGAGCTTGTGTTTAGCCTTTCCCCTTGGCCTCACTCTGGGGTTAGCCCCTCTAGAAACTATTAGTTACCTCAGGGGAGGGATGCTGGCCAAGGAATTTCTTGCCACGCCAACCTTCAACGGCCAACCGCCAACTGCCAACCACCGCTGCTCTTTCTCCACAAAGGGCAGCCGGAGCATGAGCTCATTTAATCCTCGGAACAATACTAAGAGGTAAATACCCACATTCGCATTTTGTAGAAGAGAACAATTGAAGCACAGATAGGTTATGTAATTTGCCCAAGGTCACACAGCTTACTCTGGGATTCAAGTCCAAGCAGCCTGATTCTAGAGTGCCTGCTCTTAACCACTGAGCAATCCTGCCTCCCTAGACCCAGCGGTTTTGGTGAATTCCTCAGCCCTTGGACCCTTCACCAGCAGCATGGGGGAGGGGGATGCATACAGGCCTGGAAAGCTAGCTTCTTAATGACACCTCCTCTCTCCTAGTCTGTTCCTGCAAGGAACTCTAAACACTTTTGCTCTGGGCAGAAAAAAAGCAAGTGGTTTTGGAACCTTCACTCTGTATTGCCTCTTTTGGGCTCACTGTGGGCTCGTCCCTCCCCCTAAGGAACAACCTACCCCCTCTGTCTCCTGGTTTTCCTCTCTCCCCTGGTGACCTCCTTTTCATTCTCACCTCCTTGCCTTTGCACTCCTTTTGGAAGGCAGTTCAGCTAACACTCATTAGCACATGCTAATGAGCATCAATTCATTTCTCAGTCACTCAGCAGGAGAGGGGAGAAAGTGGGGACAAAGCTGCCACTCTGGGGGTTATGGTCCACAAGGCCAGGACAGGCCCCCAGGCTCAGGCCCCCAGGGAGAATGGGGAGGGAGCCTAGCCCCCAGCTGGGGAGTCCTGTCTATATTCTCGGGTTGTACCCTCAACAGCTGCTTCTGTCTTTTCTGAGACCAGCGCAGAATATTCCTAGGTCAGCCGTGAGACCTTCTCTGCCCACCAGCCTAAGCAAATTCCCACGATGTCCATGGGTGGGCGTGGCTAAGACCTGGTAGAGGAGGATATAGTTCTGCAGCTCTCCGACGAGTGTGTGAAAGCCCCCAGAGCCTGTCCAGGGTGCGGCAGGCACCAGAGGGTGGAGGGAGGTACCCAGGCAAGGGCAATCAGTGGAAGCCCCTCCTCCACTCCCTCCCATCTGGATCCTTCCTGGGGGTCGCTGATTCCAGCCACCCCCAGTAAAGCCTAGAGAACCCTGGGCTTCTCCACAAGACTGGGCCCCATTAAGGAGCTGTGAGAAGGAGGAAACAGAGCCGGGCTGGGCAAGTCATTTGGTCCTTTGACGTCTCAAGTCCCCTCATCGGAAAAGTGGTCCCTGGTCTTCCTGCTGTGAAAGGGTCAGACGAGAGGAGGCATGAGAAAGTCCTGGAGAACTCCGAAGTCCAGGTGCTAAAGACTTGTCAAACTTTTATTATTATTACTACTGGTGGTGTTGCTGTTACTACTGTTAGTATTATTGCTGCTGCTAGTGATGATACGTGGTGGCTGCACTCAAGATGATCAGAGAGAGGGAGAAGGAAGGCAAGGGCAGCCTCTCTCCCCTTTGCACCCGAGAGCCTCTGTTTCCCTGGCCAGGCGAGGAGTGGTCTCAGCACAGACGGGCGCCCCCACCCTGCGAACCCCTGCGGAGCCCCGGGTCGGCCGCCGCCCCGCTGAGACCCAAGCCGATTCTCTGAGCGCGCGCGCCTCCTGCTGGCAGCGGGGCGCGGGCGCAGCCTCCGGATTGTATATAAAGGCAGCGTGGCGCGCGAGACCTGGCCGAGTGCGGTGGAGGAGCCGGCGCGCAGCGAGAGCGCAGTGCTGCCTGAGGTCTCCGAGCGGCTCGCCATGGCTGGGCCGCAGCAGCAGCAACCCCCTTACCTGCACCTGGCGGAGCTGACGGCGTCCCAGTTCCTGGAGATCTGGAAGCACTTTGACGCAGACGGTAAGTAAAGCTCCCAACTTGTGTGCCCGCTCGCCCCCAGGGGACCTGCGGTGGAGAAAAGAGGGCAAGGAAGTTGCGGGCAGGGGTAAGATTGCCCCAGTGGGTGTTTTGGGTGCAGAGCCTAATGAGGTAGGGGTCTCGAGTTTGGGAGACACCTGGGTGCCCTGGTGACAACCGCCCGGAAGTTTTCTTCCCTGACAGAGACGACAGAGCCCACCGGCTTTTGCAGCCTCATTCTGGGCAAGGTGGGGCTTTCCCAGAGGGGAGGCCTGGGCTGGCAAGGCTCCCCATGACTCCCCCTGCCGTCTTATCTTCCCCGCCTTTCTCTTCAAGGTAACATCCTGTCTTCAGCTGCGGCAGCCACAGGTCTCAGACACCCACTCATTTTTTCCCTCAAGTTCCCCTTTTGTTGAATACCAGGTTAGCCCCGTGGGGTCCTGGGGACTGGTGCAAACTGGGGGGTCCTGAAGGGACACTCTTGGCCTCCCCAGCCTGTCCGGTGGGAGCAGGAGTGGAGAGGGCATCCAGGCAGTGAGCATCCCCTAGGCTTCCTCTGCCCACGTTCCATCCCTCACGGGCATTCAGGTCCCACTCACAGGGTGTGGTGGGAGGCAAGCTTGGGGTGCCAGCCTGACATGTTCCCTCATGGTGATAATCCTGGGTGCTTTGGGTGACTCCTTCCTTCTCTGGGTCGGGGGAGGCACAATCTTAAATGCCTCAGTGACCCACCCTCTGCTCTGTGTGGTCTTGACATTTACTCACCCAAAAATCGAGGGCTGGACTGAACAACCTTTGGAAGTTGGCTCTAAGGACTGGTATTACAAGGGTCTATGATGGCCTGACTCAGGCATAAAGGGAGCCCCCCCCCACCTCGTTTTAGAGGCTTCTGATATCACTAGAGACAAATTTTTCTCCACCACTCCAAAAAATTAAGTGATCTGATTTCCTTCTGAGGTCCTGGCCGGGGTGGGCATCCGAAACGTTCTGGCATCTCAGACCACTGGCAGGGTGGTGGCCCAGGGTGTTCATCCTAGGATTGAGAGCGAGGGGCATGGGAACCAGAGGGAGGAGCAGGTGGAGGCTCCCTCCATGCTTCTCCCTTCCCTTCCTCACCTCGGCAGGGCGGGCATAAAGGTGGCTAAACAGAGGCCCTCGGCCCAGAGTGCTGCGCAGAGGCAGGGGTTAATGGGTATGATAACCAATGAAGTTTTGTTCCCTTGGAGCAAACTGAGAATCTCGGGGTGCAGAGGACTGGGCATGTGACACCTGGATTAGGATGGTGATCTGCCTATGAATTACTAAAGGAGGTGGGTAGATTGTTAAATCTGTAAAATGGGGCTAAGGAGGGGTTGTATTTCCAATCCCTGGCTGGTACCATAAAACTCCCTTGGGGGAAAGGGCTATAAAAAGATTGCAGCCTCTCTGTATTCTGGGTGACACGCGCACTCCCTAAGTCTTCTCCTGCCAGTTTATCTGCACCAGAGACTTGCATGATTCAAGGAAAGTTATCAAGCGGCCAAGGTTATACCACAGGCCTCCTGCCAGATGAGTCAGCTATAAACAGAGGACTCCACAGTTCTGTTCTCCCCCAGTTCTCACGGGGTCAACCACGAGCGCTCTTGATAACCATGCAAATCCTCACATTTGTCTGAGACTTTGTACTTTTCAAAACACAGTCGCACCTTGAGTCCTGCACAGTGAGGCTGTGGGCAGACCATGATTCTCCTTGTGCAGATGAGGGAACAGACACAAAGTGTGACTTCTCTGAGGTCGTGTAGCGAGGTGATGGCGGCACTGGTTCCTGGCCAGCGCTTAATTCCCCAACTCTGGTTTCTGGACACCTACTTTCCCTCCTGATCCAGCCTCGGAGGTGATGGGCAGTCCCTTTAATACTAGAAAGGGGTCCTATGGCTGGAGCATAGCTAAGCTAGCATGAGGCCAAAGAGTCTTTAAAGACCCCCAGAACCATCGTACCTCTGGTACAATGTGAAAGGGGAGCTAGACTGCTTCTCGGCTCCTTGTCCCCCTCGGCATCCCATCGCCCTCTCTGGTCACCACTTCAGGGAAGTCCCAAGGAGGGACCATGGACCTAACAGAGAAGGAAAGCAAAAAGGATTAGAATACCAGAGACGGCGCAGAAGGCGATTTAGGAAAATGAGGCTAGAGCCAAATTGGAATTCGACTAAAGGACCTAGAATTAAGCTGCGGGTCACCTTGCTCTGGACCTTCTGTACCTGTCCCCTTCCGAACTCCCATGGCTGCCAGGGAGCTTCTCCCTCCCCCCCGAGGCGCTCCCTCCCTCCCTCCTGGCTGGGCCTCCTCTTACTAACTCTGGCTTCTGTTCTTATCTTGGGGGTTTTCCCCCCAACTCTAAGTGTCCCCCTGCCGCTCACAGAGTTAAAGAGCTCTGGGAGGACTCTCCACGGCTCACCAGGTCCCTGGGGTGAGCTCTCTGGAGCCCAGTTAGTCCCAGCCACCAAGCAGGGGGAGCACTGACCCACCCCACCCGTCCTGGACTCCAGTAAACAGAGACTAGGAGTCCGCAGAGAAGCTGGATTCCGAGGACAGTGGGGATGACGCAGGGAATCTGACCCTCCTAACTCAGCCCATTTCTAATGAAGGAGCAGGTGTCTGAAGAGGGGGAAACTGGGACTCAAAGAGGCAACGTTCTTTTCACAAGATCACACAGCAAAGTGAGAGGGTAGGGGGACCCAGGAATCCTCTCCTAGCCCCCCCCCCCACTCCTCCTCAGTGGTCAGCCAAGGTCATGCCCTTGGAAGCGTTCAGGTGTCATCTCTCAAAAGCAGAGGAAGGGAAGACGGCAGCCGAGTGCACCCTATGAGCCAGGTTGGGGCTGGAGCTCTTCCACATAACATCCCCATGCTCTGAGTGACCCTTACATGCCCTACATGACTGAGTCCCCCGTTCTGTTGTTTCCTGGTCACTTCTTGGTCAGAAACGTTCTCACTCTGCAAGATCCAGGCTTCAGAGGGATGCCCAGCTCAGAGCTCACGCTGGCCTCTCTTTGTGGTTCTGACCACACGGCCACCAGGCTCCTATTCTGCTGACGATCAGTACGAGGTCCGTGGGGAGCCAAGTTCTGCCCTTGGCCTTTGCTACCCTTTGGGAGCAACTGCAAGTGTAGGGATATTTCCTCTCCCAGAGGCCAGCAGACATTCACAGGACAATGCAGGGAATCCCACTCACTCCAAGAATCAACCTACATGGATATACTTGTACATATACATAAAGTTATGTGAACAAGGGGGCCTAGTGTCAAGTTCTTTGGGATACTGAAATTTTAAGAATGTGCTTCCCTAGGGAACAGAAAAATAAATCCTGCTAATCTCTACAGTGGAATATTATGCAACCAATGGGATTGAGATGGGGCTTTTGTACTGACATGGAAAAGTGTCCAAGATGTATTACGGAGATTTTTTTAAATTATGGCAGGACACTATTACAGTATGAGCCCATTTTTACTATTAATGAAACAAGTATGCTGGAAAATATCTGAAAGACAATAACAACAGTAGTCCTCTACAGAGTAGATGACGTAAAATTAAAAGGTATTTTCTTTAACTTTATAAGTAAATTTCTGTAGTGTTTTACAAGAGCATGTGTTTCTTGTGTAATCAGCAAAACAATAAATATTCAAGAAGAAAATAATTTTATGGGCACCCCCCCTCCCCCGAAAAGAAATGCATATATATCTCCAGGTGTGGGAATCTGCCCAGAGTTTTCTAGGCCTTTGTCTGCCTCCAGATGGCCCTAGTGATGCAGGAGGTTCTCAAAGCCTTGCACAGGGACTGACCCTTGTTCCATATGGGTGTGGCCCTGAGGACTTCGAAAATGAATGACAGGAAGGACCACCAAGAACTGAGGAAGGCCCTGTGCAGTCTTCCCTCCTCTCTCCTCCTACACCCAGTAGTAGTAACGGAAGCATCCTCCAAACCCATCCCCCATGGGGGACACTGGCCAGACAGAGAGTGCTCAGGCAGGTTCTCAGGCACCGAGGAGCTTGTGTCCCTGGGAGCGGAAGCAGAAGAACGCTGAACAACAGCGCCTCTCGGAGGTGGAGAGAGGCCTGGGCACCTTGCCCTGGAATTCTAAATGACGAAGTCTTCTGGAATACTGAAGAGAAGACCTCTATGTATAAAATAGATAACTAATGAGAACCTACTGTATAGCACAGGGAACTCTACGCAATGCTCTGTGGTGACCTAGATGGGAAGGAAATCTAAAAGAGAGCGGATATATGTATACATATAACTGATTCACTTTGCTGCACAGAAGAAACTAACACAACAATAAAAATTAATAATAATAAAAGACCTGCCTCAAAAGGGTTAGAGAATATCTGGTATATATTAAGCATTTACACAAATCCTATGGCCATTACTATGCAATACAGCTGTGCTGTTCATAAGCTAATTACAGGATTTATAAAAATGATTGCTTCTTGGAGCATTAAAGGCAAAGGGGTCTGGTGCTGGGAGGGAGCCAAAGTTGTCTGAGGGCAGCTTGCTTTTAACCCTGTCGGCATTTCTCTGTGGGGTCCGTGTGTCCCGTTTAGGCCTGATGTCAGGATTTGGGGTCCTTTGGGAGCAGCCTCCTGCCCCACCTGGGGTAAGCCCTAGGAATAAGTACCCCATCCCACCTCCACTTTCACCCCCGAATTCCCCACTTGTTTTGCCAACTGTGCCCTTTGGTGTGGATGTCCGCGGCATGCCAGCTGCGGACATCCTCTGTGAGGCCCTCATGCCCCATGGCCCAGCCAGCCAATGGGGGACGCAGCTGTGTCTGAGAGCTGGGGCTCCCCAGGGAGGCAGCTGCGGGGGCGTTTTCACAAACAGGACACTTCAGCCTCGCCTCGCCTCGCGTGGGCGGCCACCAGCGATCCCGCGTCCCTGCCCTCGCTCCTTGTTTATTCCCCTTTGACTTCAGTAGTTTCACCACCTGAGCCCCTGGGGGAGGTTTCCAGGGCTAAGGAGACCCCTCAGGGAAATCCCTCCCGATACCCAGGGAGCCAGAATTAACAGAGCAGGCGTGAGACACTTCAAGAACTGCGCCTCTCCGGCTCTGGACCTGGCGGCTGTCCTGGAGGACTGCATCAGATCCCGCCTTTGCCCCGCGGGTCCCAGCTGGGGCCTCTGGCTCTGGCCCTTTCCCCCTCCTCTCTGGCTCTCGGCTGCCTCACCTCCTCTCTAGCCCAATCTGCCCCATCCTTCTGGCCTCCTCCACACCAGGAACTGGCCCAGCATTAGGCTGCCAGATGTCCACAGGTGCAGGGTACCCAGCCCAGCTCCAGAGCCTCTGTTCCAGAAGCAGCTCTGCCCAGAAACACAGATTAAAAGTCAAGTGTCTAAACATTCATCCAGTAGCTGTTTGCACTGGGTTTTTCCCCCCCAGGAGCCTCTGGGAGACATGTGTCTGTGTGTGTGTGTGTGTGTGTGTGTCTGTGTGTGTGTGTGTGTCTGTGTGTGTTTGTCTGTGTGTGTGTGTGTGTGTCTGTGTGTGTGTGTGTGTGTGTGTCTGTGTGTGTGTGTGTGTGTGTGTGTGTGTGTGACTGACAAAGAGAGAAATCAAAACAAGATAAAGATATGCACAGAGATCGTCCCTGGGGTGAACAGAAGGAAAACAGGCTGTTAGCTGTGGTTCAATTTCTTTCCTCTCAAACTCCTCTGGAACACGAGGTCGATAACACCCGTCTGTTTACCTGGTAGTGTCCTGAAGACCAGCTGGGGCAGGGAGGGGAGAGCTCTTTGTAAATGGTGAGCACCGTGCAAAGTAATATTTATATTGGAGCAGAGCCTGAGGAAGTCAATTTCTTGCCGCAAAGGGTGGCGTTTGTCCCAGAGGAACTCAGGCTGGAGGGTAGAGGGCTATTTGCCCTTCCATAAATTTGAACTCCGGACAGACAGCCAGGAGGTCTGGCTTCATGAATGCTTTCTTGTGCAGGTAACGAGGAGTCTAGAACTGCATAACTCCCCTCCTTGATTTCCTTAAACTCCGCAACACAGAATAATACAGATTGGTGAGCACCACGCCCTAGGGCCGTGCTTCTCGAACTTGAGCGCGCGGGAGACTGGTTCAAGCGCGGATTTCTGGGCCTCACTCCTAACAATTCTGATTCAGTTGGGCTGGGGCTGGTCCGAGAATTTGCATCTATAACAAGCTCCCAGGTGATACTGACACCGTCAGGCCGCAACCACTCTTTGAATAGTGCTGGTCTAGGCCCCTCTTGTCTACCATCTCGGGCTTCACACCAACCCCCCACCTCAACCTTGAATGTGAAGCCAAAGGCGCTGTCTCTCTAGGGAGAAGATGCTCACGTTCAAAAGCAGTGGTTCTGCTTTGAGATGTTCATGCTCCTATGTTGTTAAAATGCAGATTCTAGTCAGCAGGTCTGGGGTGGGGCCTGGGATTCTGCCTTTCTAACAAGCTCCCAGGTAATTCCAAAGTTCCCGTTCCACAGACCACACTTTGAATGACAAGCCCTCATACTCCAGACCCATCAAATTAAAATCTCCATTTTAATACGCTCCCCAGGTAATTCTTGCATACCTTAAAATTTGAGACAGGTCGCACTGAAGCAGTCCTTAATCCTGACTGCACATCAGAATCATCTGGCGAGCTTTGAGAACATGCCCACGAGACACCCTCACCTCATCAATTAAATCAGGAGCTCCGGGGGTGAGGCCCAGGCAGTGGTACACTTGGAAAAGCTTCCCAGGTGATTCTAATACATAGCCTGGGCTGAGAATCAGGACTCTGAGGCTGCAGTCATGGTGGCACTCTTTGGGCTGAAGGGTTTACAGCCATGGATTGGTTCGGAAGACCTTAAGAGCACAGAGCATAAAAATGATGCTTTCCATTTATGTGAGATTTTACATTTTCCAGAATGCTTTCACAGCCTTATCTTGTATGGCTGTCACAATGGTTCTATAAAGTAAAAAAAAAAAAAAAAAAGGCATAGTTATACCCATTTTAGAGATCAAGAAACTGAGGTTTAGAGAGATTGACTTGCTCGACATTGCATGGACAGTCACAGAGCTGGTGGTAGACTTATGACCCTTAATCGGGCTCCTCTTACCTGTTCAACTCTCAGAAAATCTGTATGCACAAATCTCAGTGAGAAACAAGCCCCTTTCCACTGTGAGGCAGGGCGTTCTTTGGTCAAAGTTTTCCAAGTGTCTGTGGTCAGATTAATTGTAAAGAAGTGTTGTCTCACTTCAAAATTTGGGGAAACTGAGGCACCATGGTGGTGAAGAATGGTAGCAAGCCCAGAATAAGGATGGATGCAGGGTCCCCGGCTCCTCCCATCCCCCTCCCTAATATTCACAGGTTGCAGTTTGATATGGGGAAGTTAGGAATGATGGTTGCTATGGTAACCACATCCTTATCCATGCCCATCCACATGAGATTTGCGTGGTGGCCAGTCACCCCACCCCCCTATAAGACGGTCATAGAAAAAGCAAACCACTTGCCCAGTGCTGAAGTCCTCCCTGCAAGGAGGTAGGCCAACCTGTCCTCTACTCCCACCTCCTATAATAGGTGCCTACCGCGTGATGGTTAGGAAGTTGCTCTGAGGGAAGCCAAAGTAGCGAAGACCTTTTCCCCCAGTGCTGGAGGATGCCCCATCTGGGCCCTGCAGCCCCTGCCTGCCTATCTAATCTCTGCTCACCCTCTCCCTTCAACTGGTAGATTCCTGCTATTCTTGTCTGGCTGCCTCACCCCCGTAGACCATTAAATGCTCTTGGGGAACAGGCCCATATCTAAACTTGGCTATAGTTCCCACAACGTTGAACTGTTGTTCAGTTCAAAAAAATAAAGGCGGGCTTCCTGGTGGCGCAGTGGTTGAGAGTCTGCCTGCCGATGCAGGGGACACAGGTTCGTGCCCCGGTCCGGGAAGATCCCACATGCCGCGGAGCGGCTGGGCCCGTGAGCCATGGCCGCTGAGCCTGTGCGTCCGGAGCCTGTGCTCCGCAACGGGAGAGGCCACAACAGTGAGAGGCCCGCGTACAGAAATAAATAAATAAAGGCTTGTGGAATTGAACAACATTTCTGTCCCTTTGCACAGAGCGAGGTGGTACTGTAATTCCCAGCATGGCAAGAGGGGTTTCTTTCCACAGGGGCACTGGGCCCCACTCCCTGCCTTTGCTAGTAGCTGGGGCTTCTCAGCGAGGCCTTCCCTGCCCACCCTGTCCAAGCAGCCCTCATAGATACTTCAGCCACCTCCTAATAAACTCACAAAACAGACTCATACTCACTGACTCAGGTGTCCACCCAGCCCTGGCCCGGGCCCAGCTCTGAGGCCTCTGGTACTTCGAACCCCAGCGCATGCTCACAATGTGAGCTCCACCCCTGCCCCCCGCCCCCCGGCCCCTCCAACCCCAGCCCCTGCTCCTGGACCCAGAGCTGAGCTCAGCTTCCTGCCTGAGAAATGGAAGAATAGACAGATCACGGCAGGGAGCGACCAGCGAGAGAAAGAGTACTCGTTCCTCCAACTCAGTGGCACTGTCAACTGGACCACTGCCTTTTTGTCTAGAAAGCCCTTCCTCCCTCCCTCCCTCCCTCCCCTCCTCACTCCCCCTGCTGCAGCTGTCCAGCTCTCCCAAGAAGCTTTCAGAACATCCTAGAAGAAAGATGACCACTCTAGCCTAGGGGAAAAAAGGGAACTCAAGTCTCATCTCTCCCCACCATGCCCACTCCCGGCGTGCAATTACAATCATATCTTTTCCCTGCAGATAAAGATACTTAATTTAGGGGCTTCCCTGGTGGCGCAGTAGTTGGGGGTCCGCCTGCCGATGCAGGGGACGCGGGTTCGTGCCCCGGTCCGGTAAGATCCCACATACCGCGGAGCGGCTGGGCCCGTGAGCCATGGCCGCTGAGCCTGCGCGTCCGGAGCCTGTGCTCCGCAACGGGAGAGGCCGGCCACAACAGTGAGAGACCCGCGTACCGCAAAAACAAAACAAAAAACCTTAATTTATCTCACATGATTCCTCCATACACTATGTATTGTGGCACCTTCTCCACTAGAGGGCGCCACTAGGATTATTCATTCCAAATCTAAATTCTCAGGGGACACTAGTGGGGGAGGCTAGGAAGAACACACACCCCGACTCCCACATCGCCCTCCAGCCTCCCAAAGCCCCCACCAAGGCCAGGTTAAATACTTATTTTTATTCTCTTTGTTTAGTTTGTAACTCCATTTGCCCCTGAAGCAAGCTACCATCTCCCTTTCCTGTTCAAGTCTCTATGGGAACCTTGCTCACTGCTTTAGATCAGATTTGGAACTTGACTTTTGGTCAGTGGTTTCCAAACCTTGCTATATACATGGAAATTACCTGGGGAGCTTTTTTAAAAATCACGATGCTTAGCTCATACCCCAAACCAATTACATCAGAATGTCTGGGGATGGGAGCCAGACATCCATATTTTTTTTAAGATTCTAGGAGATTCCCATTCACAGCAGTCTGGGGAGCACTGCCTTAGACCTGTCTGATTTCCCACCCACAAATGATTCCTCCCGGTCAGGGACAGACCAGGGAGCTTGACCATGGACTCAGCTCGCCCTGGTCTCTAGGTCTTTTGGGTTCAGTGGTGAAGAACCTAAAGGACTTCTTACTACATACGTGATCTTGCAAGTCAGGCCTTGACCTTGGGACCCGGTCCCGATAACAGCACTTTTCACCCAAATTCATTCCCGTTTTTTATACAAGTTCTGGTAACTGAACTCAAACAATAGTAACATTTACACTGCACCCGTAACGGACTTTACATGCAAAAATCCCATTTAATTACCCCTTTTGCAGATGACATGGGTTAAATATCTTTCCCAAAGCCATACAGCTCGTAAGTACAGCAGAACCAGGATTTGAATCTACCTCCACAGGCCTCAGCGCCCCCTCTCTTCATTACTGTGGAGTAGGTTGCCTCCCACATGCTTGATCCCTGTGACCACCCCTCAGGTGCCCCCATCCCTGCTTTTCTCTTGCCACTCTTCCCTTATGCATTAGTTTCCTGGAGCTGCCGTGACAAAGTACGACAAACTGGGTGTCTTACAACAAGAGCAATTGATTCTCTCACAGTTCTGGAGGCTAGAGTCCAAAATCCAGGTGTTGGCAGGGTTGGTTCCAGGTTCTGAAGGGTAATGTGTTCCACATCCCTCTCCTGGCCTCTGGTAGTTGTAATTCACAGAGCTCCTTAGCTTGGAGACGCATCACTCCAATCTCTGCCTCTGTCTTCATGTGGCCTTCTTCCCGGTGTGTCTTTGTGTCTTCACTTGGCCTTCTTATAAGGACACCAGTCATTGGATTTAGGGCCCACCCTAATCTAGTATGACCTCATCTTAACTAATTACATATGCAAAGACCCTATTTCCAAATAAGGTCACATCCTGAGTTCCGGGTGGACATGGATTCTGGGGGGACACTCTTTTTTTTTTTATTAGAAAGTCTACTTTATTTATTTATTTATTTTTTTGGCTGCACTGAGCGGCTCGCGGGATCTTGGTTCCCCAACCAGTGATTGAACCCGTGCCCCCTGCAGTGGAAGTATGGAGTCCGAACTGCTGGACCACAAGGGAAGTCCCTGGGGGACACCCTTCAACTCAGTACACCCTTCTACCCCAAAGACCCAAGTTCTGCCTCTGACCTCATTCGCCCTACTGACCAGGGCTTGCCACCTGCTGACAAATCTCGAGGCTGATGACCTGTTGTCCCCTGTCAGATCTGCAGCTCCTGCTGCCTGCCCAGCTGGCTATGGACAGACAGCTCCCAGCTCCCTCTGCCAGCATGGCCCACACGCTGGTCCCTCCCAGTCTCTGACTACTGAATGTATATCACAAAGGCAACACCGTTATTAATCTTGGATCTCTATGGTTGCAAATGGCCAGAAGGCAGGACCCACATCCCTAACAGTCCAGGGCTGGCCCAGACACCTGCTTGACCACTGAGGAGGACAAGTTCTCAATGAAGCCCCCCATTTCCCCACCCCACCCATCCACCATAAGTTTTACTACTTAGCTCTGAGGTTCATTGCTTTTTTTCTTTGCTATCTTTGCAGGAAATGGGTATATTGAAGGTAAAGAGCTAGAAAACTTTTTCCAAGAACTGGAGAAGGCAAGAAAAGGCTCTGGCATGGTAAGCCCAGACCCCTCTCCCATTGTTTGGAATTTTCTGTCATCCTGACCATGGCTTTGAGCATTGTCTGTCCTAGGTCATACATTCCATCAGCAGCCTGACATCTCTGGTCTTGACCCTTAGAGTTTTTCTTTTATCTGGAAGGATTTTAAAAATTGAAATACTCCCTTAAAAGAGTACCTTACCTCACTATCTCTGGGTGTCTGGGATTGAGGGGTGTTCATGGGTACCGGGGGTTGATAAACTGCCCAAAACTGCAAACGTTTGTGTCTGCGTCTGTGTGTATAAAAAGTATTTTTTCCTAGGGAAGAGTCCATAGCCTACCTAATATGCTCAGAGGGGTCATGACTCAAGATTGGAGGCCTTGGGGGTTTCAAGTGCCTTTGTTCAAGACTGGAGTTTCCCAGCCTCGGCACTAATGACGTTTGGGGTGGTGACTCTTTGTCACGGGGGGCTGTCCCTGGCATTGTACGATGATTAGCAGCATCCCTGGCCTCTACCCATGAGATGCTAGTAGCACCCCTCCAAATTGTGACAATCAAAAATGTCTCTGGACATCGCTAAGTGTCCCCTGCAAGGGATGCAGAATCGTCCCCACTAGAGAACCACTGTTCCAGACCAACCAAGGCTGGAACCTCGGCAAGGACCTAGAGGAAAGTGGAGGATTGCTCCAAACCAGCATCTGAGCCAGATCGTACTGGCTCATGTGTGTAGGTGTCAGACTGCCCTTCATGGCCTGAAGCGACTGCAAATCATGTCCCACGCCCTTAACGGCAGGCACATTGTTTCCCCACGTGCCAACCTGGCATGACTGACTTCACTAAAGCCTTTTGGGGGACCGTCTGAAATACTGAAAAGGTAAGGTGATTGGAGCTAGTCTGTTGTGATTCCCATGTCTGGTTCTCGAATATATGGAGTCAGACCAACTCCCTCCCCACCAGCTCCTGCGGGTCCTTTGGTTGGGGGGTGGGGGGTGGTCCCTCTACTCTCCCCTGCTGCGTGTCTGTTGGCCAATCCACTGCTTATTAGCAAGTCTTCATGGAGCGCTTTGGGAGATGAGTCACAAATCCACTGATGAACACCTGGTTCAGAGCTTGTCAGCACGCCCTGGTGAGGAAGATGTCCAGGCGATGGGCTTAAGTGATGGAGGTGATTCATGGGTTTGTTTATCAACAGTCCCCCGTCACCCCTCATTACTAGGATAATGAAGCCTGGATCACAGAAAACACAGGCTTCACAACTGGTTCTCTTAGTCATTCCCTTCCTCAGATGGCATCAGGGGTGATTTTCAAGTCTGTCAACAACATTCTCAACTAACATCACCCCGGACTGGATCTCAGAGCAGCTGTTCTGTGGTAGAAAAAACATTGGCCTTGGAAACAAGAGTCATGAGTTCAAATTCTGACGATACTAGCTGGTGACCTCAGGAGAAGTCACGTCATCTCAGCCTCCGTTTGTGTGTAAAATGGACAGGCTACTAACATCATGGGGACTGTTGTGGAAAGCAAACAGGATGGCCACATTTCTGATAAGGGCCTAGGCTCATTCCAGGCACATTTGTAGATGTAACGCAATAAATATTGATAAAAAAAATACATATGGGCAAATTGAGACCAGTCCAAAAGGTAAAAAACGAAAGACTCTAAGAATTGGTAGAATTTTCCTTGGCCCAATCCTAGGAAATACACAACCCAGCAGAAAGCCATTGGAGAGGCGAAGAGGCTTCAGATGCCAAGATGATTCATCACTGATTAGGGATAAAGAAGAGCTCACGAATGCCAACACTTAACAAGCAGCACCCCAAGCGAAGAGAAGCTCTGAGAACTTCAAGGGGACCTTAGACTTAAGTTAGGCGGTGATGGCGCAATAGAACTTTGGAAGCTCTTTGCCTTTTTAGTAGTCACATTCATCTAGTGGACTATTTAAATGACCCCTCAACTATACAGACTTTCTGGTCACATTCTTCCTAGCCTAAAATCAGAGTGAAAAGCACTGTAGAATTTCCAGTTAGTCTTTAAAGAAGAAAATGAGCGATCACCTTTGCTCTGGTGGAATGTCTAGAACTTATTGGGGGCCCCTGCAATAGGTTGGGCTTATTAGAAGCTGCCTCAATGAAATGTTGGGGCCTGAGTTCTCACATCTGAGTGATGGAAATAAGTCCTCACCCTTCTGGTAGACTTATGGTTTAATCCATCTCAAAGGCAGACGGGCATGTTTACTTATGTGGCACAGAGCACATCCATATGTTCTGTTTCCCTTTGAAAATAATGTGATTGAGCCTCAAAGAAGAGAACACTTAGGGCTTCCCTGGTGGCGCAGTGGTTAAGAGTCGCCTGCCAATGCAGGAGACATGGGTCTGAGCCCTGGTCCAGGAGGATCCCACGTGCTGTGGAGCAACTAAGCCCGTGCGCCACAGGTACTGAGCCTGCGCTCTAGAGCCCGTGAGCCACAACTACTGAGCCCACGTGCCACAACTACTGAAGCCCGTGCTCCTGGGGCCTGTGCTCCACAGCAGGAGAGGCCACTGCAATGGGAGGCCCGTGCACCGTGGCAAAGAGCGGCCCCCCGCTCGCTGCAACTGGAGAGGGCTCGCACACAGCAACGAAGACCCAACGCAGACATTAATAAATAAATAATATATTTTTAAAAAGAGAGAGAACACTTAGATTTGGAGGAACCCTAAAAAGGGAAAGGGGGCAGCCCTGATTACTCAGAGCATTGGTTCAACCTGGTTCCATGCCTGCATATTTGGGGTGCAGAATGATTCCCCACCATTGCTGCACCAAGAGGGTGAGAGATCCACGGTTCGCAGGGGACCCAGCAGCAAAATCGGCGCCCTTTGTCTTTCTGCAGATGTCGAAGAGTGACAACCTTGGGGAGAAGATGAAGGAATTCATGCAGAAGTATGACAAGAACGCAGATGGGAAAATCGAGATGGCAGAGGTGAGTCCTAGTATCCTGCTAAGAGCTACACGGGAAGGGCCGTCGGTTGCCTGTGCCTCTCCCACGCACAGGAGTCCTTTTAGGGATCCAAGTGAGGTGGTGGTCTTGAAGCCCCACCACCCCTCCCAGCACTTAGGCTGATGAAAGAGAACAGATGGAGCTTTTCCTTTGACTCACAAGGAACGAGGAAGCAACACACATTGGCCTAAGACAGGGATGAAGACTTTTAGTGCTCTCAGGGTCCAACGGGTGCTATAAATGTGTGATGAGCTCAGTTTAAGAAAGAAGAGAGGGTGAAGTTTGCAGAACAGGAGAGTTCATGCCCCACCTAAAGGCATCCAAAGGGGTGTGTGTGTATATAATTTATATATGTAGCATGTATAATTTATATATATTAATATATACACACACATACATTCATACGTGTGTATTGATGTGCATAGATATATACATATTGTTAAAAGATAAACTGAGGCATGTTAAAAATTTTAAGAGTTTATTGGAGCAGAAATCGATTCAAATGGGCCAGCGCCGAACCTAAAATAGTTAGGAACACTTTACCAATGGGAGCTACGGGAAAGACGTGTATATGGAAGAGCCAGTTACAAAGCAAGGAAGTTGTTTGGTTGGGCGCATCTTTCAGGAAAGCCTAGTTGGCTGCTTTGGCTGTGTGTTTAGACTTTGGTTTGCTAACGTAGGCTACGAAGGCATTAAGGCTACCTCAGTCTAATGGCCTCCTTGTGTAACAATTTATATATACACACATACACTTATACAGACACATCTACATGTGCCTGTGTGTGCAGGCCTAACCAGACACCTCTGGAAATCAGTCTGCAACCCATGGTCAAGTGGTCCAGAACGATGACAGCAGCACATAAAGGAGGGCAGAACTCCTCCCGGGGTGAATTGGTTGCCATGGTGCCTTAGGTCAGCGCCCTGGAAGGAGAGACTGAGACAGAGATTCGTGGGTAGGATTTCAAGAGAAGGGAGGAGAGAGCAACAGGAAAGGGCAGAGCAAGAAGCTAAGCAAGCGCGTGGTCTCAGCTGGAGCCTCGTCTTGGCCTGATCTCATGGGGGGCTCTGGAGTGTGGATTGCGCCACGGGGTTGGCCCCACTCAAATGGGCTTAAACCAGGGGTTGGCAGGCTTTTTCTGTAAAGTTCCAGACTATGGTCAGGGTTTGGAAGCTGTAAACCCTGCCTTCAACAACTCTGCCCTGTGGCACAGAACAACCACAAACAGTATGTAAACGAAAGGGCCCTGCCATGTTCCAATACACGTTTATTTACAGAAACAGGCATTGAGCCAGATTTGGCTCATGGGCCATAATATACTGACTCTTAGCTTAAACTATGAGAGGCTCCTAATGAGAAAGGCCATGAGAAGGACTGACTCCTGGTGAAGGAGACAAGGTCTCCAGCCCTGCTTCTCGGCAGTTCTCTTGGTTCTGTTCTCCACCCCTAAAACGGCTTCATCCTCAGGCTGGTAGCAAGCTGGCTAGAGCAGTTCCAGGCATCACATCCAGATGCAGAAGGGGCCCATCTCATTTGGTCCCTGATAAGAATAAGGAAACCTTTCCCAGGGGTACCCGCAGTAGACCGCCCCTCACATTTCATTGGCCAGGAGTAGGTCACATGTCTAGCCATAAGCCAATCACTGGCCAGGGAAATGGGATTATCACATCTAGCTGAGACTAATTAGGATTTGCCTGTGACTCAAGCATGCTGGGAGCAGAGAAGAGGGGAAGGCCATTGGGGGGGGAGGGGGGCAGCCAACAGTGTTTGCGGCACAAGAGTACTTGCAGTTTTTTAAAAATCGGATTTGTTGTGGTATAATTTACATATAATAAGCAGTATTGATTTGAAGTGTAAAATTCCATGAGTTTAGACAGTTGTATACAGCCATGTGGTCACCACCACAGTCAAAATACGGCATCTCCATCACCCCCAAAATGTTCCTCTGTCTGGTCAGGCCCTCCTGCACTCAGATTAGTTTGCATTTTCTAGAATTATATATGTGGAACCATCTAGTAAGTATTGAGTCTGGATACTCGCGTTTTAAAGTGGCACCACTTTCTGTCCCTCCAGCTGCTCATACCTGAAGGTTTGGGGGTGACCCAGAAGCGCTTCTCAGAACACCCTTCTTCCCCTTTGAAGGGCTGTTCTCAAGAAAGGGCTGTTCCCTGTTCTCAAAAAAGGAAGCAAAATGGAGCAAAATGTGACTCCCATGCTGCCTTGCCACTGGCTGGTTTCCATCCTTCCTGCATGAAAGTCTGTTTGCTTCCTGGCAGGGCTCTCCGTAATGTTACTGTTGCTCTCTGATCCCCACAGCTGGCGCAGATCTTGCCGACTGAGGAGAACTTCCTTCTGTGCTTCAGGCAGCATGTGGGCTCCAGCACCGAGTTTATGGAGGTGAGACCAAGGCGCTGCCTTCTCTTTTGTACATCGGGGCCTGCCTTTCTCTCGTGTTCAGAGCCAGGCCCACCCAATGCCTGGGAATGGTCCCTGGAAGACACTAAACCCCTTTTGAGTAGCTCAACTACTCAAAAGGTGGTCCATGGACCAGGAGCATCAATGTCGCCACCACCTGGGTGCTTGTTAGAAACACAGAGTCCCGGGCTTCCCCGGTGGCGCAGTGGTTGAGAGTCCGCCTGCCGAGGCAGGGGACACCGGTTCGTGTCCCGGTCCGGGAAGATCCCACATGCCGCAGAGTGGCTGGCCCCGTGAGCCATGGCCGCTGAGCCTGCGTGTCCGGAGCCTGTGCTCCGCAATGGGAGAGGCCACAACAGTGAGAGGCCCACGTACCAAAAAAAAAAAAAAAAAAAAAAAAATGCAGAGTCCCTGACCCACTGAATCAGAATCTACATTTTAGCAAGATCCCCAGGTGATGTGTGTGCACGTTAAAGTGTGGGGAATAAGGTGAGAGGTAAGCTTGGGTAAAGTACCTTTGGAAAATAATGTGTACACACCATTTCCCATTTGGGTATTTGCCATAGATATTTGCATATTACAAGCTCTGAGAAATCCTGCAGTAAAGAGACCTGTTTCATTTGGTTTGCCTCCAGAATCTTTCATAGTTCCTTCTCACTCAATAGCATTAGTGTTCCTGGAATTCAGAGTTCCAAGGAGCATTCTTGAGAAGGATGGATTTAGGTACCATTCTAAAACTGGAAAAGCCCAGTGAGAATTCCAGTTTCCAGTATCTTCCAGGTTTGGTGTTTGACTGTGGTCTGGGCTTCACTGTCCATCTTTAAAATAGATGTTGCCATCTTTGCAGTAGCAATTCTTTGAGATCCTCATGGGAAATAGGACATCCAAACTCAAGTGTCTTTTGAGTAATATGCAATTGACAGATTGAACCATGTGAAATTGCTCATATTTAACCATTCTTTATTTACAAAAATTGGAAATTCCATGCGGTTTAACCAAATATATTACTAATCCTGATGTCCGGCGAACTACCAGTTATTTTTGCTATTTTTCTGGGGCTCTGCACCCTAGCCATTCAATGTATGTGTCCCTCAAGGTGAAATTCAACTCATAGCACCCACACACACACGCACACACCGTGCCTGCTGTGATAAATAATGACGAGCCTTCAACACAACTCCAGTCGCCATTTGTCATGTTAAATCCATTTCTAGCCACCGGTAATCCCCTGTCCCTGATTCACTGCTTAAACATGACTGGAGAGTTAGTCCAGAAACACACATGGCAGTGAGTTCCCCATATAGATAGAAAGTCAGTTAGAAATAATGGATTCTTAGGGCAGAAGACTCATTTTTTTAAGTGGTAGCTTGCCTAAGCATCAGATATGGATTTAATTTTATTGTGCTTTAAAGGATTTTCTCCAGTTTTTTCACGATGGCAAAATTCCATAAGCTGGTCATTGACAGGCTGGATTCTGTTCTTAGTTCCCCCGTTGCCTGTCTAGGAGGAAAAGTCCGCCTATACATAGAACTTGTCAGGGTGCTGCTTTTGTGAGTGCCCGTTTTTCTGTCTGCAGAAAAGGGAGCGTTTATACTTGATTACTCCTTTCCTGATAGGGAGGCGGCCAGAGATTGGCCTCCCTTCCACCTATGATCAGGAGAATGGGGATGACAGCTTGCAGGGGGCAGAGATGCTTAAAGAGGAGGGGAAGGAAACCCTCTCTCTCTAAACCATCAGTGGTTTCTCTCTGTGTAGTTGACATGGTTCCATATTTTACCTGCCTTTATCCTTTAAGCCCCAGCATAACTACTGAGCCAACGCCACCCCCATCCCAAAGGTTTCCTGGGACCCCATCATCCTACAGGACCATCCCCTCCTGGGGTTGTCCACTCATTCCATCTTTATCAGCTGGAAACATGAAATGGCCCCTCTGTAGCCCTGAAAGGTTTGTGCTGCCAGATGCTTCCATCCCACCGCTCATCCCAACATTTTAATTTCTAACGTAAGTGACACCTCAGGGTTTCTTTGAGATTTCACAAAGCCCAGGTTTCTTGAACTCTTTTCCTTGAATGGGAAGAGAATAATGACCATACTTTGTGATGGCTGAGCACAAAGTACGGGATGGAAAGAGAAGTCCAGCGTGAGAGCATGGAGCTGGGGGTGGATCCAGGGAGGGAGGGAGAGAGGGAGGGAGGGAGGTCAGAACTGCTAGGATGATCTCACTCCGAAAGCAGCTGGCTGCTTTGCTTTCTGGGAGGACTGGGGTCCCTTCGGGTTATCCTCCCCTGAGGCAATTTAGGGGGTGTCTGCCTTTTTCTCCCAGTCAAGACTCAACCTAGATGAACTAAATTCCTATACACTAAAGGCATGCAGGTGGTTGGTGACGTCATATTTGAAAATCTGCACATATTTCTTTGTGCTTACTCGAGGGCGGGCTTTCAGAGCATGGGAAGGGATATGTTGATGGAGCCGGGCATTTTCTTTCCCCAAAGAAAGAACTCTCCCCTAATCAAAAATCATTTACCCAAGTTGTACGTAGAATAAATCTACCTTTTTATTGGGACTTGCTCATATCTCATAACTTTTTAAAAAATCAGGATCAAATTTTTTGAGCCACTACTATACCATGAGAACTACACAGCCTAGTTTGCTGGTATGGAAGAAAGATCCTAAAGTATCTATACATTCTCACACTCCTCACAATAAAAGGGGGACATGCCATCAACAGACGAATGTGTGGTACATACATATAATGAAATATTACTCAGCCATAAAGGAGGAATGAAATAATGCCATTTGCAGCTACATGGATGGAGCTAGAGATTATCATACTAAGTCAGAAAGAGAAAGACAAATACCATATGACATCACTGATATGTGGAATCTAAAATATGACACAAATGAACTTATCTACGAAATAGAAATGGATTCACAGATATAGGGAACAGACTTGTGGCTGCCAAGGGGGAGGTGGGGTGGGGGAAGGATGGATTGGAAGTTTGGGACTAGCAGATGCAAACTATTATATAGAGAATGGATAAACAACAAGGTCCTGCTGTATAGCACAGGGAACTATATTCAATATCCTGTGATAAACCATAATGGAAAAAATATATATATATGCACGCGTGTGTGTGTGTATATATATATATATATATTTCTGAATCACTTTGCTGTACACCAGAAACTAACGCAACATTGTAAATCAACCACAATAAAAACTTGTTTTAAAGTGGGGGACATGATGTGGAGAAGCTGAGGAGACAGGAGATCAAATTTGGGAAAAGAATTAGCGCCTGCTGACTTTCAGAAAATCAAGAGTTGCTGGTGTCTAGCTGTGCTGTTTGGAGCTGAGGGAGAAGGGAATAAAAATCAAGGGAAGAAAACTTGGAAGAAAATCTAAGAACTGTGATCAGGCACCAAAATAGACCAAAGATTAGGGAAACAGGGTTCTCTGGGCCGTTTGTCACAGATACACCCACTCTCATCCCCCACCATGGTATTCCCGCCTCCCCACAAGATAGACTGGGTTAAACACTGGGGTTTCAGGACAGCTGCATTCAGGACCAGATTTTTTCAGGACCATTGCTATTAGTTAACTATCGCTGTGTGACAAATTACCCCCCAAAATTTACCAGCCTAAGGCAACGAACATTTATTATCTCTCAGTTTCTGTGGTTGGAAATTTGTTAACAGCTCAGCCAAGTGGCTCTGGTTCAGAGTCAAGATGTCAGCTGGGCTGCAGTCATCTGAAGGCTTGACTGGAGCTGGAAGATGCACTTCCAAGGTGGTGCACTCACGTGGCTGTTGGCAAGGGGCCTCAGTTTCTCACTACATGAGCCGTTCTATAGGGCTGCTTGAGTGTCCTTACGACGTGGCACCTGGCTTCCTCCAGAGTGAGTGAT
This sequence comes from Pseudorca crassidens, assembly GCF_039906515.1. Classification (NCBI taxonomy): domain Eukaryota; kingdom Metazoa; phylum Chordata; class Mammalia; order Artiodactyla; family Delphinidae; genus Pseudorca; species Pseudorca crassidens. The sequence goes on along the minus strand of NC_090315.1, from coordinate 48,527,199 downwards.
CAAAGAGGCAGAACAAGAAGGAAGCCTCAATGTCTTTATGACCTAGGCTTGGAAGCCACACACTGCCATATCTGCCGTGTTCTATTCATTAGAAGTGAGTCACTAAGTTCAGTCCACATTCAAGGAGAGGGAAACTAGGGAGGTGAAGAATTGGTGGACATTTTTAAACCACTCCAACTGTTTTTCCTTGTTTCTCCTGTGTGATGTCTGCTCCTGCTCAGATGGCCAGAACAGAGAGGAAGGAGGTGGTCAGACCCATATCACCTGCTGAAGCTCTGCTTCTCTTTGATCCCCCAGATGCTGTGGTCAGCAGGCAGTTCCCTGGTCCCTCACAGGGACCCAATGCATGTACTGAATAACTGGGACTCAGATCAGAGCCCAGAACCAGTATGGAGCAAGATCCAGTGATGGACCGATTGTCTAGGCCTAGATCACATGCCTCCCTCTGGAGATGGATCAGCCCCTCCGGAACCATGTGGACTGAGCATGAGAGAGGGGTGGTTTCCTAAAAATAAATGGGGCGATGTTTTTTATCAGAAAGGTGGGGGAGTGGCCTTGGGATAGTCTAAACAAACTGATTCCACTACCAATTCTGTTCCACCTTCAGACGTGGCTGCCATATGCGTCGTGGTGGAGGGGTTGAGGACGCAGTACAATGAGGAGTAACCAAAGCCTGCTTCTGCCCCTTCCAGAGGGTTCCTACCCTTGCTCCCAACTCCCACGTGGAGAATGAGAAGCTTCCAGAACAGTAAAAGGACACCCAATATACCCACAGCAAAAATGGGATCCAACAGATCATAGTGCTGGCCCTGGTAAAAATCTGCCTGGTTAACACCTTAGAAAACCATAACCCTGGTTACAAGATGATCCTGAAGCCGGTTACAGTAAGGAGACCTTGTCCCAGCAGGGTTGTTTTCTTCTCTGTGACCTTGGCCAAGACACCTTCCCTTATCTCTTCAACTGCGACCATCTCCGTGTCCCCATCTCATTGTAATATTCTTGAATATCAAGACCCAGCCTGGCCCGTTAAAGGAAGATGGAGGGAAGCTTATAGGTGTGGATAAATCTTTGTGACTAGGTTGACATTCCCATTGCAGGCTTGGCGGAAGTATGACACAGACAGAAGCGGCTACATCGAAGCCAACGAACTCAAGGTAAGATGAGCCTTGGAGAGGGCATGGAGGGCGCAGAGAATGGGCCTGAGACCAAAGTGGTGGTGGGTTCAAGGAACCTGGGGAGGGAGGAGAGGGTGGGTGAGGAAAGTAGGTGTGTGGTCTGCTTTGGGATACTCAGGCCCGGCTCTGAATGGTTAGACATGTTCAGCCATGTGAAATCAGCAACACAGAGCTGCAGGAGTTCAACCAGTCCACATTCCTCTGCACGTCAGTGCCCAGGACAGGCATTCCAGCAGTCTGGCCTCCTTACTTGCACGTCTACCCCTAAACTCCTCTGGACCCAAGGAGTCCCAGGCACTGCTTAGCATGTGTCCTGGGCTCTTCTGAGGAGCCAGAGCCAGTTTCTACTGCCTGGCCTATGGGGTGAGGTTGCATCCAGCAGCTCCCTCCCCCTTCAGGGTTACTCCACAAGCATTAAGGGGTGAGGGAATTGTGAGGGCTGCAAGCTACGCAAATGATGTGCCCCGGAAAACAGTGCTGAGTGACCGTCTGAAGGAGCAGGTGAGTCAGGGACAGACAGCCTGAACTGGGAGCTCTGAAGAGGACTTTGGTATTCCAGGGATTCCTGTCTGACCTGCTGAAGAAGGCGAACCGACCATATGATGAACCTAAGCTCCAAGAGTACACCCAAACCATAGTGAGTGGCTGGAAGTATCCCTCCTCCCCAGGGGTGCAAGACACGGGCCCCAAATCGGTGGGATTCGGGGTTTGGGGGGTCACTAGTTGGCTGATTCTTCAGGTCCAGGAGAGGTGACTCCCAGTGGCAGCCAGCAAGAGGGATGCTAGTTCACGGGCCCTGCACCCTCTCTCTTGAGGTCCCCACTCAGCCAGATGCTCCTGGGACAGCATAAGACGGGAGCATCTGTTTCCATGACAGCCTCCACAGCTCCAGGAGAGGATAAACTTGGAGAGGGTGGGCCTTCGGTGCTGGTCTGCTGTCTTCTGCGGCCCTGTCCCTGAGAAAGGGGGAGGGGAGCCATGACCAAGTCCCTGCTGTCTCCCCAGTGACCGATTCAGTCCATGCTGGTCCCTGCCACCAGGTGACCTCAGAGGACGCATGCGCATACTCCCCCATCCTCCTTCCTCTCCAGTACAGGGGATGGCGGGCCAAGGTCCGACATGAGAGAAAGTCAAAGCAAATAACCCAGGCAACGCTTTCTGTCCCCAACAGCTACGGATGTTTGACTTGAACGGGGACGGCAAACTGGGCCTCTCGGAGATGTCCCGGTAAGTGCCTGCCCTCACTCACCCCAGCATCACTTTTCACAAGATCCCTGCAGATCATCCCTGTGCTACCGTCCCTATCGCCAAGATCAATCAGTGGGGAAGGCGACAGGTCAGGTGTCCTGAAGCACAAATCAAAGTTAGGTCAAATCATGATCATCATCACCTCAACGTTCCGTCTCCCTCTTTTTAGAACTTTCCACTGACACCTGATTATTAAGTGCTCAGAGATCGTTTCCATAACTACAGATGCTCCTTCTGCATCCCCTCCCCCCGGTCCGAGTTGTTCTTGCTTCTGCTCTGTCTCCTAATCGCTGCTCTAACATTCTCTTTCCAGACTCTTGCCTGTACAGGAAAACTTCCTGCTTAAATTTCAGGTAAAATAGCCTCTTCGCTTTTCTTCAATTCCTCCTCCCTTCCCCTCACCCCTGAGCTCACCCTTCCTCAGCGCACGCGCACGCGCACACACACACACACACACACACACATGCTTTTCTTCAATTCCTCCCCCCTTCCCCTCACCCCTCTGAGCTCACCCCTCCTCAGCACACGCACGCGCGCACACACACACACACACACACCCCACACACACACACTCACTCTCTGCAGGGCTTTGGCTTCTGTCTTTAATACCTTGGGCCTTCCAGGGCATGAAGCTGACCTCGGAGGAGTTCAACGCAATCTTCACATTTTACGACAAGGTAAGACAGAGGACGGTGTGGATGGAAAAGCAGGAGGCCCGTTCCAGCCCCCCCTCCCCCCCACCCCACCAGAATGGCTCGCCTTGGTCCTTAGGCGTAAAGGAGCTGTCGGAGCAGCAATCTGAGCCATGCACTTTCTTCCTGTCCCTTTGGATTCCCTGCAGCATCTTCTGCTGTGAGAAGATAAATGTCCTTCAGTGTGTGGCCTGTGGGACCCAAGGTTTTGGTTCCTTAAAAGTATAGGAGAGAACAGCTCATGGAAGAGGGTTATGCCTGGAACTAGGGTGTGATTACATTGTTGGTACCCAAAGAGAGGAGGTGCTCAATACTGCTCCCCTGGTGCCAGGTCATAATCTTGCTGTCTTCCTAGGAAGTGGGGAGTGAGAGGCCCTCCGTACCAATGTCGCCCCTCCCTTAGCTGCCCCTGTGTAGGTGACTCCAATGGTTTTCCTTAGAACTGTAGGCTTGGGGGTAAACTTTAAATAGCCTGTGTTCATCCTGACATCTTGTTGTGGGATTCGACACCCAGGGAGTTAGCAAAATGCTTCTTGAACCTCACTTACAATTTCAGTGCAAATGAAAAACACCAGAAGGGAAGGTTACCAACAGTTTTCCCTGGACCCTCCCATTCCTGCAGTGACTGGTAAAGTCAGAAGTGACACGTTATTTGGGCACCTCTTTTGCTCAGAGTAAAGACCGTTAGCAAAGCTAGACTGTGGTCGGGGGTCATGGGGCCTGAGTTCTGAGGCTCTGTGCTGACCCTCTGCTCCCCGCCAGGATGGAAGTGGCTACATTGATGAGAATGAGCTGGACGCCCTCCTGAAGGATTTGTATGAGAAAAACAAGAAGGTGAGTGGCTGAGCCCGGAGGTGGGGTGCTGTCCTGGAGGCGGGATGGGGGTGGGAAGGAAGGCCGAGGAGTGCGTTTTGCTCCTCTCTGATCACCCCCTAACAAGGCAACGGCAGTTTTTTGGTTTGGTTTTCTTCTGGTTGAATTGACTGATTTTTTTTTTAATACACATAAAAAAGTTTGCCATCTTAACCATTTTTAAGTACAGTTCAGTGGCATTAACTACATTCACGATGTTGTGCAACTGTCACCACCATCCAGCACTCTTTTTCATCTTTCCAGACTGAAACTCTGTAGCCATTAAACAATAACTCCCCCTTGCTGCCTGCCCCCGGCCACTGGCACTCATCATTCTACTTTCTCTGTGCATCTCACTGCTCTAGATACTTCATATAAGTGAGATCATACAGTATTTATCTTTCTGTGTCTGGCTCATTTCACTCAGCGTAACCGTCTTCAAGGTTCATCCATGTTGTAGCACATGTCGGAAATTCCTTCCTTTTTAAGGCTCAGTAACATTCCGTGGTGTGTCTATCCCACATTTTATCTGTCCATTCACAGGCAGACACTTGGGTTTCTTCTGCCTGCTGGCTGATGGAAATAACGCAGCTATGAGGCCATGGCAGTTTTGATGTGGCCCAGTTCTTGGAAGTGTCAGCCACATGGCCAACAAAAGACTTTTTTACAGGAACCGGGAGATGAGTCTTGGCGGCATTTTCCTCCACCTCCTGCAAAATGTCTTTCTCTGAGAAAATGGTTTTGCTGCTTTCTTTAATTAGATGAGGAACGCTCTATAATTCCTTGCGTCGTCTAACTGCCTGGGCGATCGGGCTAGAGCTAAATATAATGCTCAATTTCAGGGCAAAAAATTCATCACAGCCTCTGAGTCTATCTGTCTCCCTTTCCAACTGCCTTCCGACTTCTTTATCCTGAATATCATCCTTCATTTCTTTCACCCTAAATTTATTTTTTTGCTTTACACTACCTACAATTGCTTTTTGAAAGAGGCAGAAAACAAATTATAAGCAAATACTTCCTAGGAAGAAAGGAAGTACTCACCAAGTGTTTGAACTCAGCAGACGTTTTCCTGGCACCAAACTCTAGGAGAAAATTATTTGTGCATCCTTATGTGTCCAAGGAATGTTGCGCATCGTAATGGAAAATATCTTTAACTGTAATTGTATTAATGAGGCATGATTATTCTCCACATCACCCTGCTTTATGCCTGAGGCTGATGGGCCTTGAAGGCAGGCATTAAATCTTGGGAGAGACCCGAATTTCCTGGTCATCACCTAACTAGGCTCTTTCTTGATTACCACAAAAGACAACTCATATGGCTACACAGCTTGACTCGAGATGTGGAAACAAAAAAGAGTCAGGTGTTGGGGCTAGGAAACAACTCTGAAGATTAGAGAACAAGGATATTAATAAAATTGTTTACCTGGGAGCCTTCCACCTGTACTAAGCTCCAGATTTAGCACATGGGGATTGAGTGAATGAATCAGTAGAGAGAGCTGCATGCTTGTAAATAACAGCCCCTGAGTTGGGAGGGGAATGGCCATTTTTAGGTGAGCCCACATGGCAGATGCATATGCCTTTTTTTTTAATAAATTTATTTTTTATTTATTTATTTTTGGCTGTGTTGGGTCTTCGTTGCTGCATGCAGGCTTTCTCTAGTTGCGGCGAGCGGGGGCTACTCTTCATTGCCGCGTGCAGGCTTCTCATTTCGATGGCTTCTCTTGCTGCAGAGCACAGGATCTAGGCGCGCAGGCTTCAGTAGTTGTGGCACGCGGGCTCAGTAGTTGTGGCTCGCAGGCTCTAGAGCGCAGGCTCAGTAGTTGTGGCGCATGGGCTTCGTTGCTCCGTGGCATGTGGGATCTTCCCAGACCAGGGCTCAAACCCGTGTCCCCTGCATTGGCAGGCGGATTCTTTACCACTGCGCCACCAGGGAAGTCCGCGTATGCCATTTTGATGGTGCCTTCACGGACGGTGATTCGGTTTCTGAGCAGATTTATGTTTGAGGCTCCTGAGGGACAGGCTGATGGGCTCAAACTTCGACATTTCCTAGCAGTCCTAAGACAGTTGCAACTTGCTAAAGCCATCCTCAGCTTCAAGCAATACTTCTAGACACAGAAAGTAAGCAGCCCCGTCTGTCCATTCTGCTAAAACTCTTGATGCCACACTGAACTGGAGGGTTTTGTCAAGCTCAGGCTTGATATATGGGGTCACTTCCTTAGCTCCTAATTGAGTGGTAGGTCGCTCAGGCACACCCTGGTGTTATGGACTAGGTGACATTTTTTCCAGGAACTTCACAACTTTAGTGAAGATGCCCCTCAAAGCTAGAGATGCCTGCAAAGTGCCTTGGGGCTGGGTGGTGGCACAAACCCAGGAATCAGTAACGTGAGGGGATGTCACCAAACGATGCAATAAAAGACTGACCTTGGAGCACCGAGGGCAGGTGAGCCACGTGAAGAATTACTCAGGGGACCAAGACTCCTTATGGCTGTAGAGCTGGTCCCATCCTTTAGCCAATACCTTAGTCTCTACACCTCACTTTTCTCATTAGCTGAATGGAGATAATGACCCATCAGCCTGGAAGGGGAACTATTTAAAAAAAAAAGAAAAGATCTGCCGACGTGTTCCATACAAAAGGAGGAGGAAGAGGAAGGAGGAGGGAAAGAAAAAGACAGTTGTTTAGTGAGTTTCCAACGTTGATGATGACTTTGCTCTATTTCAGAACTTTCGGCTATTTCCATCCAAGGCAACACAAGGCATGTGGGCTGTTGGTGTTCTGTACATGTTGGTCTCCATTTTGTATGAGACTCTGGGCATATGTCTGTGGGTCACCTGTCTTAGTGCCCCTCAAGGCCACAAGGAGCCAGTGAACAAGCAGTAGGCTGGTAGGCTTGCCGCTGGAGGAGAAAGGAGTTAGAATCCCTTGTTTCGCTGGGTGAGGCTTTTAGGGAAGCATGATCCAAGGGGCCTGAAGACGAAACCAGGGAGCTCCCCTGGCATTCTCCTCCTCACCTGCAGGGACCCAGCAGCTCGAGTAAAGGGAGGCTCACTGAGGTAGAGGAATTTAGAGAAGCTGTGCATAGGTAATGACTGTCATCAACAGCTACTGTTTGGAGTGCGTGCTGTGTGTCAGGTACTGTGCTAAGTATTGTTTACATTCATTTCCTCACGGAATCATCATAACACCTCAATGAGGCAGGCTCGTTACCGTACCCATTTTACAGATGAGGCAGCTGAGACTCAGCAAAGGTTGAATACTTTCCCCAAAGCAATGCAGCCACTAAGTGAAAGGGAGAGTGTTTTTCATCCAGGGCTTTCTGACTCCCAAGGCCCATGCTTTGTGTGCCTCTAAGCTACTTGCACCGAGATGGGATAAGGGAAAGGTTCTGGCTGAATGAACAGCTGGGCCGTGTAGGTGGGGCCGTCCTCTGAGCCTCTTACCCTCTCCCTCTCTGTCTCCTAGGAAATGAACATCCAACAGCTCACCAGCTACAAAAAGAGCGTCATGTCCTTGGCCGAGGCGGGGAGGCTCTACCGCAAGGACCTGGAGATTGTCCTCTGCAGTGAGCCACCCATGTAAAAGGGGGGATGGGGGCTGCTTCTCCACCTCCCCTCAAACCTGCCCCTGCTGCCCTGCCACTTCCACCCAGACCCGGAGATCCTGAGCATCCCTCCCACTGCCCCTGCCATCTGCACACACCCCAGCCTGCAGAGCAGGAAAGAAGAGACGGAGAAGGGGCTGCTGACGGGCCCCCTGGGGCCCCCTCCAACCCAACCCTGGATGACCAGTCACAGCGCTCTGCATGCAGAGGGGCACCAACCGCACAGAAGGTGGGCGGGGGCACAGGTGGGGAGTCCCTCCTTCTCTTCGCTGTGATGCATGAGCTCATTCGCTGTATGATTTAGGCTTCTATGTCCAACAGAGTGCACCCTCCCCTCTGCCTCTCCCCCATGCCACCAGCCACCCCGAACCCCCGGGTTCCATGCCCCGCCTCGCTAGTGGTGTAGCTGTCTTCTCAGAGCTCCTTGTTCGTGGCGGGCACCGGCCCTGTCCTTGACTCAGCGTGCTCCCTTTCCCTTTGGGTTTCTTGTTTACCAAAGAAGAGTTTACAGACAATAAAAAGGAAATGTTCTCCTGTGGAAGCTCTCCCAGTTCTGGCTGAGTGGTCAACTTTCTCTCTGCCGCTAGTCCCTGACAAAGAGAGAGCCTGTTCTTGAGTGAGTGGGGAGAGTGAGGGGACCACCCAACTGGGGCATAACCGCTAGAAGCAAGGGTGTGGGACCCCGGGACGCTGTACTTTCCCTTGCCACTCACTGCCTTCTCTCCAGCAGCCTGTCACTTCTCTGCTCCATGTTTGTTTCCACGTTTCTGAAATCATAACAGCAGTTATCAGTTCATTGAAAGTTTACTAAATGCCAGGTATTATGCAAAACAGTTTGCCTGCCGTATCTCTCTTAGTCCCTTGAGAGGGGTGCTGTGATTGTCTCCAGCGTACAGATGAGGAAACTCAAGATTAAAGAGGTCAAGTAACGAGCCCCATGTCTTAGGGCCAGTTGGCGGCGCAAAGCCAGGGTATGAATCCCGAGGATTGGATCCACATTTTTTTTTTTTAATTGGCTGCACCGCACGGCTCGCAGGACCTTAGTTCCTTGACTGGGGATTGAACCCGAGCCCCCTGCAGTGGAAGCTCGGAGTTCTAACCACTGGACCGCCAGGGAATTCCCTGGATCCACATTCTTTACAGTAGGGCTACCAATGGCCTGTGGCAACAGTGGGACGAGGTGATCTCCACCCAGCAGGGGGGACCTCCACCCAGGAGTTCCAGGCACCACGAACTTAACTTCTCCCCCTCGAAATGCAATTTGCCCCACAGCCACATATCAGATGCCCCTTGGTATAGGGCCAGCATGGCCTTTGGGTGCACAGAACTCTTTGGGATCCTAGAACAGAGAGATACCTGATTTTTTTTTAATGCTATCAGATACTGACTGTTTTGACATTACCTCATTTAATGTCGCAACAATCCTTGCGATGGATACGATTTTCAGATGAAGAAACTAAAGCTCAAAGACGTTAAGTCACTTTGGAAGTGTCCATTCAATAACCAGGAACTCACCTGGAGCAATAGAGCCCTGTGGGTCGAATCTACGCCTCCTTTCTTTCCCAGCCACGCCCCTTTCTGAGAGAGCCTGTCCTGTTCACCCCCTGGATGCTGCAGCCGGAGAGCCACCTGACCTCTGTCTGCCTGCCCACAGCTGACGGGGCCGAGAGTGGACATCTGGTCCAGGCGGGGCCCCTAAGAGTCTCCTGGAATCTGAGGTTGAGAGCCAGGGCTGTCAGGCAGTATGTGTGGCATTGAAGCTGGGTGGTGATACAGCTTTGGGGGCGAGAGGTGGCACGACAGCAATCCAAAACCAAGCCCGAAGTGATACTGAGAAGAGTAGGAACCAAGAGCCCGGGAGAGTCAGAGAGTAGTGGAGAGAAGATGCAGAGAAAAACACAGGAAAGAAGGAAGGGAGGAAGGACAGAGACTGAGAGAGAGAGAAAGAGACAGAAACGGAGTGAGGGGAAGGGGAACCAGCCACCAGCTCCCACGAGGCCCTGTTGCACTGCCTAATACCGACTTCCCTGCCACCCCTATGTATCCTACCAGGGGATCTCCTGTCCACTAAGCGCAGCCCCCCACCCTATCATCCCTAGGTGTCCTCGGCCAGCATCCCCCAGGATGAGGCGCTGTAGCCCAGTCTATAGCTTCACACCTGCCCTCCCGACACACACTGCTCTGCCTGGGCTTCCCCTCAAAGCCCCCGAGGCAAGATGGGGTGGAGCGGTTGCCACGGCCTGGGATCCATGCAGGGGCAGAGGTGGGTCCTTTTCTACCTGGTTGCAACTCCGGGACCCAGATTTGCTGGAAAGGGAAAGGGCCTGGGAGCCCTTTCTCCCAGGCACGATCTCTATTCAGCAGAAGGGGAAACTCATGCCGTCAGGGACACCTCGTCTTTCAGAAGCCCGTTTAGTTCATTGTGAATGCAGGTATCTGTCTATTGAGACAAAGGGAGAGGGGAGGGTGATGCTAAGGCCATCACAGTGCCGTGCCGTCCTCAGGGCTGTGCTGACTCTCTCCTGTGTTAGGAGCCCACGCCAGGGGAACAGGGGCTGGGGTGACAGGGAGCGTGGGGTGGCATCTGGGATTCATTTCACCCTCTTCTTTCTCTCTTGTGGACACCAGACTTTGTTGCTGCCTGACTCACAGGTGCGTTAGGAGCTGGTGAGCTCTAAACACAACCCTTCAGCGGAAGATCCTAGCCCAGCTCCATGCCCTTGAGTGGAATTTCCCATTCCACATAGAGCCTTGGGACCTGAGACCAAAGTCCAAAATAGAGCAGTCCCAGGCAGACGCAGAGATTTCAAACTTAAAGGCAACTGTCTCCCGGGTACATTCTCCATTCACAAAATTCCCTTTGGAAAGATTACCAAAAGCCAGGCACAAACCCATCTAACTCTGTATTTTGGAGGGGGACACCTGTCTTCTACCCTAGCCTCCCAGGACCACCCCAGGAACGGCCCCACCCCTGTGAGGTCCAGCACCTTTCTCTTGTCTTGAGTTTCTCCAGGCAACTCTATCAACAGCCTCACCTTCTAACACAAAGGCCAGCAGAAACAGGCTATGAAGAAAAAGGAAAATGCCCAGGAACACCAAGTCCAGTTAGTAAGTCCCGAGGAAGAGAGCAGTGTCACACAGCTAACTCGATTAGCTGGAATTAGTTGCATCTCAGGGCCGAGAGAGCAGGCTGGTCAAATCCACAAGGTGCCAGGTCACTGGGAAGAACCCAAAATGGTTTGGACCACTGCAGTTCTTTCCCCAAGCAAACTGTCAATAATGTAATTTTCCTGACAACTACTTTCTACCACAGGCTGCATGGGGAGACGGCAGGAAGACAAAGACATAGCGGATAGGCTCGGTGGCACTGAGAGGGCATGGCCCTGACCCTCGGGGAACACATGATCCCACAAGGAGCCTCCCTTTTGTGTATCTGGTGCACCCTTGAACGTGTGGCCCACACGCCCCCTTTGGCAGCAGCAACAAAGGGACTGCCCCTTCCTCTGGGAATCCCTCCCTGGCTTCCCAGTTTGGGTGCCACTCCCATGGGCACCTTCGTTCAATAATAAGTATTTGTTGAGTACCTTCATGGAGCTTATACTCTAAGGTGAAAAAGACAATACATAGATTAAAATGTTCATAAAGTTGTGATACGTGCTCTAAAGTTCAACAAGGGAAAGAGGTAGGAAGAGGGGAGGGAGGCACTATTTTAGGTTCTCTGAATAGGTGAAATTCAAGAAGAGATGTGAATGAGGTGAGGGAGTGGACCTTGCTGCCATCTTGGGGAAGGGAGTCCAGATGGAGGAAACAGCCAGTGCAAAGGCCCTGAGGTGGGAGAGTTCCTGGCATGCTCAGAAATGTGGTCACTGGGGCTGGGCAGAATGAGGGAAGGGGGTGAACAGTTGATGGGGCTGGGGAAACAGGTGAGGCCAGGTGGAGGCCACAACAAAAAGGACTTCGGATCTTACTGTGTCAAAGGAAGCCACTGAGGGGGGAGATCATCAGAGAAGTGACATGATTTATTTTCAAGGTCACTCTGGCTCCTGTGTCAACACTAAACTATAGGAGGCAAGGGAGAAAGCAGAGGCGCCAGTTAGGAGGCTGACGCACCAGGGCCACTGAGAAACGCTGATGACTTGGACCAAGGAAGTGGGGGAGGTGACAGCAATAGCAGATTCTGGACCTGTTTCTAGGATTGAATCAAAAGGGCTTGCTAAGGACTAGATATGTGACACGCGAGAAAAACAGGAGTCAAGAAATGACTCCGAGGCTGCTAGCTGGAGCGACTGGGTGCGTGGTAGGTGCCATTAACCGAGACAGGAGAGGAGCAGGTTTGGGGATGGGTCGGGGGGGTAACTGGGATTTGGGACACGCTGCCTGGCATTTGGTGTCTGTCAGGACACCAACGGAAACCAGACTGCACATTCACATTGTGGACCTTCAACAAACATCCATGAGACAGACAGACGCTAGGTGCTGGGGACACAGCAGTGAAGAGGAGAGTCCCTGGCTGCCGAGAACTTAAAGGCTCCTGGGCCTGAGAGATGAGGAAACTAGCAAGTCCGCACGGTAAGTGGTAGGTCAGAAGAAAGCACAGGAAGAGGTCCCTAGATTGGGGGTGGGGGTGAATTCCTTGGTGAGAATGCCTGGCAGTTAAAACGTCAGCGTCCACAGTGGCACCAGAGCCAGAGGAAGCCATGCTCAACTGGGGGGACTGCAAGTCTCTTGAGAGCTGAAGCTCAGAGGGGAGAAGCTCAGAGGGTAAAGCTCAAGGACCAGACAGGACCAGCTTGTGCAAGGCTGGACATCACTCTCTTTTCCCAGGCTGCTTTGCAACTCCTTTCTTCTCCTTCTGGTCCTGGCTCAACCGTCACCTCCTCAGTGAGGCCCACCCTGATTAAACTGCAACCCACTCACCCCCCACCCGATGCCCCATAACCCCTCCCCACCAGGAATGTTTTTCCCCATAGCACATGACGACGTGCCCTGACGTGCGTTCAGATGCTCCCCCAGCTAGAAGGTAGGTCCTCCAGGGCGGTGCTCACACTCTACTGTCCTGCCCACACCTGCCCAACCCACACACCTGGGGGCACCATTCCTTCCAGCCTCCTCCTCACCTGGCACCCCTCAGCTCCCCAGAATAGTGGCCCCAAAGATGTCTGAGCCCTAAATCCTCGGATGTAGCGAATACGTTATTTTCCATGGCAAAGGGGAATTGGGACTGTAGAAGGAATTAAGGTTGCTAGTCAGCTGACTTCAGGGAGACTATCTCAGATTATCCAGGTGGGCCCAGAGTAATCACAAAGGTCCTTGGATGTGAAAGAGGCAGGCAGAACCCAGAGTCAGAAGGATGCAGTAAGCGGGAAGCGTTTAGAAACTAGGAAAGGCGGGAAAACATTCTCCCTTAGAGCCTGCAGAAGCCCCGCAGGCCTGCCGACACCTCAATTTTAACCCATTTTGGACTTCTGACCTCCAGAGCTGTAAGGTAATAAATTTGTGTCGTTTTAAGCCACCAAGTTTGTGGTAAGTGGCTACAGCAGCCAACAGGAAGTGAATACAAAACAAAACATAAAACAGAGGCCCACCTACTCGGTATTTGTGCTCCTGTCACATTATGAAATATGGGTAAGAATATATCTTCCTGCGAGTGTTTCTGTGAGGAGCCAGCGGATGCTAGTCACACACACGCTTCGCACGGTGCCCGGCACGGGGTCTCACTAACTGGCAGCCGTGAGGATGATGTCTGTTGTGGCCGTAGCGCAGGAGGCTTCCTCCGCTTTCTGCTGTGTGTTCTGTGGCTGCCCCAGGACTCACGGGGACCCAGCTGGTTCCAAATTTGGGAAGTCGCCCACCAGGCGCCCACCTGGTGCACCGCATCCTCCTTCGGGGATGGGAGTCCTCCAAACCTGGCAGACACCCCAAGGGACAGTTCTGTCTGCCAGGGCCCAGGAGCTGACCTCACACACCGGGCCCACGAGGGGGTTCCTAGAAACCACCCAGAAGCCTGGATCAGGGTGCTCGGTCCTCCTTACGCCTGTCCTTTGTTTCCACTCAGAGATCATAGTCAACCGGGAGAACTTGGCCAGACAGCCCCTTTGTTGGTCTCAAGTTCCCCATCTGTAGAATGGGAAGCTTGGAGCGAACGGTGTGCAAGCCTCCTTCAAAATCTTACCCCCTGACATCTCACTGAATAGCGTTTATAAATGGCAAACAAACACATCGAAGACGACTGACATCATCAGCCATTAGGGAAATGCCACTGTGAGATCCCACTGCACACCAGTGTAGACTGACTATCATTTTTAAATGTCTTACCCCCGCTTACAAAAGCAGAATCTACTAAATTGTTGCGGATGACAGGGAATGGAAGAAGAAAAAAGGCTTCCTCATAGAGCCAGTAAGCTGAGTGTTAAAACAACATTACCGACAGTTTTAAAAAATAACCACAATGAAATTCCCACATCCCTCCATGCAGTGCTCTGTAATTCATTCTTGTTCCACTGGATCTTGGATTAGCAGTCTGCTTTCATGAAGCCATCTGCTTCTGGACCAAAAGGAGTCCTGGAAATCCTGACTCGATCCACGTTTATAGTCTGAGAGCTGCTTAACTGACGTCAGCTCAGAAGCCTGCACCCAAGAGTCTTTTCTTTATATAAAGTATGAACGGTTTGAAGCACCTGGTACAGTCTTTTATCACAAGGCTCTAAGACTGTCCTTTTAAATTGATGACACACGCCGCACCCTGCAGCTTAGAGCAGAGCCTTCAGGCACACACCAGACTAAACGAAAACATCTCTACGATGACACAGACTTCATGGCTGTGGTTAATGGATTACTCTAACCAATAAGATCAAAATGGAGGAGAGTAAACTTCTCTCTCAGGCTATCGTACGGAATGATTTCATGAGACTTTAGGTGAGGCTTTCCCCTGAGGGTAAAAATATATGGGCAGTGAGGCCCTGACAAATCACGAGGAGCTTCCATAAACCACACGATTTCTAAACTACTTACATTAACATTTCATCTGTATAAGCATAACCTCAGGAAGGCCAAAAACGTTCTCTGATCTGACAAGTCTTCTTGTGCAAATCTTATAAGAGTAACACATCAAACAAACCTAATTCTTTCTGGCACTCTCTTTTGATAAGATGCAAAAACAAATCTTTGTGATTTCCCAGGGCTCCTCTGAGAAATCTCAAAGAACATAGTAGGTGTAAAAGATACCTTGAAAGTTTTCTCTTTTTTTCTATATTTATTAAATTATTTGAAAAGGGAGAATCTAAAGAGTTACCAGAAGGGATATAGACACTTGATTAATATATGATCATGGGTGCCTGAGAATTTAATCCTTGGTTACCCACTTAATTAACAACATTTAAAAGTAAACAGACGCGGGCTTCCCTGGTGGCGCAGTGGTTGAGAGTCCGCCTGCCGATGCAGGGGACACGGGTTCGTGCCCCGGTCCGGGAGGATCCCGCATGCCGCGGAGCGGCTGGGCCCGTGAGCCATGGCCGCTGAGCCTGCGCGTCCAGAGCCTGTGCTCCACAGCGGGAGAGGCCACAGCAGTGAGAGGCCCGCGTACCGCAAAAATAAATTAAAAAATAAATAAAATAAAAGTAAACGGACCCAAGAGTATTGAAGGCATACATCCACATAAAAATTTGCACACAAATGTTCACAGCAGCATTGTTCATAATAGCCAAAAAGTGGAAACAAACCAAATGCCCATCAACTGATGAATGGATAAATAAAATGTGGTGTATCCATACACTGGAATATTAATCACTCATAAAACGGAACGAAGTACTGATACATGCTACAACACGCATGAACCTCAAAAACATCATACTAAGAAGTTACACAAAAAAGGCCCCATACTGTGTAATTCTACTCACATGAAACGTCCAGAACAGACAAATCCATTGAGACCAAAAGTAGACTAATGGTTGTCAGGGGCTGGGGCAGTGGTTCGGGGGCCGGGGTGGCGGGGGGTGGTATTGAGGAGTGACTGCTAATGCAAACGAGGTTTCATTCTGAAAATGTTCTGGAGGGACTTCCCTGGAGGTCCAGTGGTTAAGACTTCGCCTTCCAGTGCAGGGGGTGCAGGTTGGATTCCTGGTCAGGGAGCTAAGATCGCACATGCCTCGTGGCCAAAAAACCAAAACAAAACAGGAGCAATATTGTAACAAATTCTATAAAGACTTTTTTTTTTTTTTTTTTTGCGGTACGCCGGCCTCTCACTGTTGTGGCCTCTCCCATTGCGGAGCACAGGCTCCGGACGTGCAGGCTCAGCAGCCATGGGTCACGGGCCCAGCCGCTCCACAGCATGTGGGATCTTCCCGGACCGGGGCACGAACCCTTGTCCCCTGAATCGACAGGCGGACTCTCAACCACTGCGCCACCAGGGAAGCCCTATAAAGACTTTTTAAAAAATGGTCCACATCGAAAAAAGTCTTTAAAAAAAAAAAAAGGAAATGTTCTGGAATTAGGCAGAATTAGATAGTGGTGATAGTGGTGACGGTCGCACAACCTAATAACATACTAAAACCCACTGACCTACACTCTCTACAAAGGTGAATAATATCTTAACTTTCTTTTAAAATGCCTATGCAGGCACTGATTGTGAAAAAATTAAGTAGAATAAACAGAATTATACACCTAGCTTGTTCGTAAGTGAGGAGTTTCTATTTCTTGTGGTGTAAAATGGTCTATTCTAGGACACAGCGAACTCAACGTAAAGCACCAGAAAGGTTTCTGGTGGGACGCAGAATCTCTGCTATCGAGAACAGCCTTCTGTGTTGCAGGCAGTGGTGTTAATCAGTGAGCCAAGGAGGCAAGCCCACCCAACCTGAGCGAACTTTGCTAAAACAGAATATATTTCACCCTTTCTTTTCAGACAAAGGTATTATAAAGTAATACAAATGAAATTCACCTTCACTCTCCAGACCTTGTCCTTCACAGTGCCCTTTCACTTTCTGGAACAGACTGATACTTTACTGTAGGACAGAGAGTCTGCGGGGTCAAAGCTATTTTCATAATAACGATAAAATGTTATTTATGTTAACATACAATGTGTTCATCATTGCTATTTTCAAATGACTCAATAAATAAGTAATTTTTTTAATGTCTCCATTCTGATTTCAAATGCAGTAAGTAGTATCGAGAGTTTTAACCCACATAAACAAAAGCTCTCTGGGTAATCTCAAATGAGTTTTAAGAATGTAGAGGGGAAAACCACATCCAAAAACAGTGTTGAGTGCGAAAGGAAACAGATTAAGAAATGGCGTAACAATACCACCTATGCGAATTAAAAGTACTTACAAGACAGCATCGATGCTCTGTTAGAGCATTAAGACAACCAAAAGACATCCACTGAGTGTTCCAGAAGGGTGGCCTACGGTGGGAGAGGGAGGCATGGGAGTGGGAAACCTCATTCAGAGGGCCTGAAACAAGGCAGGGGCCTTGCACAGACAATAAACTGCCACAAACCGAGAAGGGCGCTGAAATTCACCCTAGGCCCCAGAGGCTCCCATGTCCCCTCCCACAGGAAGCTGCAGCTGCCCAGGACACAGCTGACACCACACAGAGACCCTGTCCTGGCTCCTAGCATCGTCATCTTCCCGGAGGGGCCTCATCCTGGAGGATTTTCTCCAGCACATCCACACATGGAGAGGAGCAAGGGAGAGCTGGCCTTGGAGGGAGGAGCCCCCAGGGGTGGGAAGGCAGGTAGGACTGGGTAGATACCAGAGAGGCAATGCAAGCATATTTATCATGTACAGACCACCTACATGGACCAAAGGGGTTGTTCAGTTGCAGGGATAAGGGTGGGAGTGCTGGCCGGGTGGGAAGCCTGTACCTAACACGGAAATAGGCAGGAAGTGACAAAAGTGGCTGGAGGGACCAACCACGCTGTCTGTCATCCTGTTAAGTGGATGTTTTTAAAAGGTGCATGAGTTGGAGCGCCACAGTGCCTGCGGTGAGGGGTGGCAGAGGAAAAAGGAACCCAGGAGAGACACACAGAATCCAGACTGGAGGGCCAGAAGCTGAGAGAGGAAACTTCTTCAAAAGGTGCAGAGTGATCCATGGGGTCAGTGCCACCAGCTCACATCCCATGGATATGTCCCAAAGGGCATGTGCTCCATCACATCAAACCAACCATGGAAATAGCAGTGATCAACGCCGGAGGACCTGCTGGTTTCCGCTTAACCAGTGCCCTGGCCGACAACGGGGACCTGGCTGCTTGTCAAAGAAACAGATTTCACTGTCATTCAGCTTGCTTACGAAGTTTGTCATTGTTTGACGACTACTGTTTGGAGCATTAACCACAGGCTATGAGCTACACGCACGCTGGGGTTTATATAATGAAGAACCACAACAGACCTGCCCGGATAAGGCTCCCGGTCGAGGGGATGGCCAACACTTCCAGCAGACAAATAATCACAGGGGTGTTCTTGCCTTTTTGAGTCCCATACAAAATGCCTAACCTCTCATCCTATTCATCCCGTTGATTTTAAGGCGGCCCCTCTCCCTGTCCCTCTGTGCCCACCCTCCACTCTCTCTCCGCAGTCCCAGGCTCTCTGCACAACTCTTTCTCCAGTGACCTGTCCCCTCTTCTTCCCTCACTGCCCTCAGTAATATTCCAGGGACACGCTGTGGTCTGTAACTGCCCCTCTTCAGGACCAACCAGGTAAATGATCTGTAGGGCTCAGTGCTAAAAAGAAAATGCGGGGCCTCCTTCTTCAAAAAAGTATGAAGAATTTCAAGGCAACGACAGCAGAGCATCACACCAAGCGTGGGGTCCCGTGTGGCCGCTCAGGTTGCACACTCCAAAAGCCAGCCCCTGCCCCCGGGACGCGGAGACATAAACGAGCTCATCGACCACCAGCCTGGGGCAGAACAGGACAGACGCCCACCTGCGCAGCCCAGTCTGTGACCCATCAGCTTGTCATGAGCAGGGGATGGGCTCTCATCGCTAACGGCCCCCAACGGGGCCCAGAATCTCATCAACTCCCCGTAAAAGGGATCGCTAACACTTGTTAGAGCAGAAATTGCAAATGGAACTCAATGGTTAACGAAAAGCAAGGATCCTGAATATTAATTTTAATAAACCAAAGTGAAGCTGTGAAAAGTCCTCTGTGACCACAAAACTACGCTCTGAATCACAAAAGCCTGCATAGCAGGCCCCGGCTTTGGGGCAGGTATGGACAGGGCAGCACGTCCCCCAGGGACATGTCAGCAAACAGAGAGATGACACTGAAGGGGCTCCAGCTGTCCCCAGAGCCGCAGCCTAGAGGAGGATGGCTCATCTCACCCCAAAGGTGGCCTTTCTAAGTCCTGAAGGAAGACGGCTGCTGCTCAGGACTCCCCTTTCTTGGCCTCTGGTTTCATGAAAATCACTGAAGTCAGGAGGCACTCCTCTGAAGTAGGTTATCGCATCAAAGACTAAGCAGCTGAAACCACAGCCGGATTAACTGGCAAGGAGCTGAAGAGCCCCAGGCAAAAGTATAAAGGGGAAAAGAAATGGACCCAAAAAGGCAGGGAGGCCACAAGACCCGGAGAGTTACCACCTGCAGAGCATCCCTCAACTGAGAGACTGCAGTCGGTGGGTAAAAGCCCCAACTTCCTGGTGCCATTTCCCATGGCTCACACCCCACCCCCTGCCCTGTGCCTCCACCCCAGCGTCCAATGCACCCCAAGTCAGAAGGCAGTTGAATCCCTGGATGAGAAAATCCGAAGTCTGATGAGTCCCATCGTGACGAATACGATCCCAAGACAAAATACTGCCCACAGTGGTTCGAAGGAGGCAGCCTCCTTCCCATCCAGATGGAGAGAGGAGGCATCGCTGCGCCACAGCAGAGAGACAAGGAAGGTGCGCAGCCCACGCTCTGCCGAAAAAGCAAGAGGAGAGTCACATGGGCCTTCAGAAGGCCACCGGCAGCAAGTCATGGCTCTACAACACAAGCAAATCAGGAAGAAAGGGAATGGTTTGAAAAAGATGCAGCCTTCCAATCCCAGATGAGATATGTGTCCAGCAGGCAAGTGTTGGAAGAGGAAGGGGAACAGTGAAGGGGGCAAGTGTTCCCTGCATCTGGCCAATGCTCCTCTGGAAAATGAAGGCAAAACCACGCAGGCCTTAATGAAGGCCGTCAGCCACGAGTCTGTGCTGGTGCACAGACAGCCAATCAGAGTGGAGAAACAGCAGAAGCGGCTTGAGGAAGTGAAAAGGAATAAGCAGAAAATCCAAGACCTGGAGAAAAAAATGAGAAAAACAAGAAAAGGTCCTCTAAAATGTACATCTGCCTTCTTAAGCAGGAAAGCCACAAACTCATGTTCTGGGAACAGGATGTTAAAAGAGCTCTTGCCACAGAGAAGGTGGGAATTGCCAACTTGAGACATGTTTTAGGACAAGCACTCCAAGAAACAGAGAGACTCTTCAACAAGCCCTGTCTCTTGAAACAGCTCCAAGAAGTAAGCCGTCCACCAGAAACTTCCTGGAAGATGCCCTCAACGACCAGAGAGTTCCTCTGGCCCAGCCACCAAAACAGGTGAAGTCTTGCTCCCAGTATCAATAATAGGCCAACCTGTGGGGCCTTTCTCTTCCTGCTGAAGGAGCCCGGCCCAGACCGGAAGCCCTGACAACCATTCCCAGGGGTCACCTGAGCCCTCCAGTGCGGTGCCTGCCTCCTGGCTGGTTCAGTGGAGTCCCACCAACAGATGCGAGAAACCCTTCTCTTCTAGAGAGATGGATGTCACAGGCCACGTGTCATTTCCACAATCTCCATGATCACAGAGACAAAGATGCCCGCCCCCCGGGAAGACCTCCTGTGCCCCCTGCATCCTTCCACCTATGGTTCGCCTTAGACCTACTGAGAAAATACAAACTGTGCTCCCCTCCCCCGCCTGCCCAGTAAGAACAATCTGAGGTTTGCGTTTTAAACAACCGTCTGACCACTGTGAAGGCCACTGGCTAAACTGCCTCTTCCCACCACCAACAATGAGTCAGCCTACAAGCCCCTCCTCATCCCTCACTGGAGGAGTTCAGCCTGGACTTGGGTCCGGGCCTGCAGAGGAAGCCCCTACACCTTGTCCTGGGCTCCTCTGAGGTCTCTCCTGACCACATATCTGTGCTTTGCTGAAACCTTTCACTTCTGCAAATACGTGGAGAAGAGCCACTGTGTCACAGCATCAAAGGAGAACCAACTTGATTCCCACAAACACAGCCAAGCCAGGGCCAACTCAATCATCATCTTCCTCAGCAATCCTCCCTGGCTCTTCCCAGTGAGAATTCGAAGACTGTGGCCCCACCTGTGGAGACTGGACATACTCCAGCATCGGCTCTGCTGTCTACATAGCAAATGAGAGGCTTCCACACTCTTATGACAATTCATACCACAATCCTTGGTGCAGTGTAACCAGCTTGAAGAGGTGCTATTTGCAATTAACTGCAAGCCTGACAGCCCCAGCTCCATGGCTACCACACTTACATGGAAAACCAGAATCTCTGAACCCACACATTGATGATGACCTGCAACATCAACTTGGTCTATATCACGCAGCCCTCAACATCCTAGCGGCACCGTTTAGAGACTCCCATGATAATGGCCACATTCGCTCTGCAGAGAACCACCACCATGCTTTAAAGCAGCCAGCAACGTTGCCAGGGTGCACACACCTTACCAACTCCAGATGCCTCTGCGTACATTACATGTATCGTGGCAAAGCCGTGGTGTCACAAAGCACTAGATGGAATCTTCGTCACCGAGCTCACAGGGCCAGCTGGGCAGATGACCGTCCAGGTCCACAAAATGGGAAGGGGGACTCAAATGGCCACACTCAACGCTACAGACACGTACCTCCCACAGCCCAACTTCACGCTGATGCTGACGCCTGGGGTCTTTGCCAAGATCCCCAAATCCCACAGAGCGCAGGGGCGACTCAAGGCAAAAACCAGCACTCGGTTCCCTCACCCAGAGGTGCTCCTTGTTGCACCCACAGCATTTCCAAAGCTTGCTTCTGCTGCCTGGTACCAGGCATCACAGTCCCAACAATGAGGGAATCTCTGGCTGGTAGACCCGCAACTGAATGACTGCCCGAAGCAGGCCACGTGAGCATTCAGACGAAAAGCTTCCTAAGTCTGGAGGAACATTCCTCACTCCTGAGCAGCAACACATCCTCGAGTCGTTTGGGATTCCTGGGGAGCTGTCAGAGCAGGTATACCAGGAATTAAGCAGGGAAAGGAGAGACGAGTCTGACTCGGCTGTGGAGGATGAGTCATCATTAAAAAAAAAAAAAAAAAAAGACCCAAAACCCTCATTGCATCCAGGATGCCCTGGTCTGAGGGCACAGCAAGTGCAGTGCTTGTACACCACCTCCTAAACAGTGGGGACCTCAAATGCTTCCAATTCTCCTGCCACATCCGTTCCCTGCTGGGCCTTCTCCTTAAAACCCTTCTCTGGTCTCTCCCCTGAATGAGCAACTACCACTGCTGAAGTTTGTGATTTAAAAAAACAAAAATGTATTCACCACACAAGAAGATTACCTCAAGACCTTGTTCGCCACATAACTATTTAATTTTAATAGCAGCTCAGGTGTCAATTAACAGTAAAGGGCTGAGTGACTTACAGCACTGCGTGTAATGCTCTAAAAATCTTTGGGTTTGGGGCTTCCCTGGTGGCGCAGTGGTTGAGAGTCTGCCTGCCGATGCAAGGGACACGGGTCCGTGCCCTGGTCCGGGAAGACCCCACATGCCGCGGAGTGGCTGGGCCTGTGAGCCACGGCCGCTGAGCCTGCGCGTCCGGAGCCTGTGCTATGCAACGGGAGAGGCCACAACAGTGAGAGGCCCGCGTACCGCAAAAAAAAAAAAAAACTTTGGGTTTGAGTGAAAAGAAACACAATAAAAACCGAGTTCCAGCCGATCCAGCTGCCCAACCAGCTTTAGGAACCAGTAATTCATATCTGAAAGGGCTGGGGTTTGAAAAGTCTGTGTCCGTCAACTTTGAAAAAACGTCTTGCCGTGGCTTCATGGGAGCCTCCAGATGGTCACAGAAGTAGGCAGAGACCACCGAGGTTCAGAAAAGTCATCTCGCTAAACTCAACACAGCACCTAACAGCCGCTTTCTGAGGGCTCACCCCACAGGGACCGCCGCAAAGCAGTAGTTCTCAACCAGAGACGGTTTTGTCCCCAACTCCCCTCCCCGAGGACATCTGGCAATGTCTGGAAACGTTTTTGATTGTCACAAATCGGAAGGGATGCTCCTGGCATCTCATGGCGAGGGCTGGGGACGCTGCCAATCATCCTACGATGCACAGGGCGGCACCCCCCACCCCAACCATGACAAAGAACGATCCAGCCCCAGGTGTCAGTACTGCTGAGGGTGAGAAGTGCCAGTCCTAAAGTCACGCGAACCCCCCTAGGCATCCACTCTCTTGAGTCCCTCTGAGCACCTCACTCAGTAGGCCCTGTCCCTGGTGGCGGGGGCGGGGTTTATACACACAGACACAAAGGTTCGCAGCCTTGAAGGGGCGGTGGAAGGGTGCCAGCGATGCCTGATGCCCACTCATGAACTCTCCCCCACACCCCGCCCCGCAATGCCAGGCACCCAGGGATGCTGAGTTCAAGTACTCTTTTTAGAGAGTCTTCCAAATTTTTAAAAATCCTTCTAAGTAAAAGAAACGCCGCTCAAAAGAAGCTTCAGCACTTATTACCTCATTTAAACTTCACAGCCATCCAATCGGGTCGGGACTCAGGATCACCAAGCGACAGAGGAGGAGACTGGGGTACACACGAGGTTTAGGTAACTTTTCCAAGGTGAAACAGCCCTTGAGTGGCAGAGCCGCAGGCCCGGGCCCTCCGGGTTCCGAGGCCACCGTGGAACTGCGCGGTGGGGTCCCAGCCGACGGGGGACGGGGGCGTTCCGATCCCAGCCCTGCTTCCATCCGGCTCGCACCTCCTCCGCAGCCGCTGCCCTTCCCTGGCTGGGAGGTGAAGGCATCCAAGGCGCCGGGCCGGCCCTCTGTCACGGCCCTCACCAGGGAGGGCAGCTCTCGGGGTCAGAGGCGGGGCCTGGGCCGTGAAGCGTACACGTAGCGTGGGGCACGGGCAGCTCCTCCCACGGGCCGCCGCGGCTGCGCAGAGAGGACCCTGCCCCGCCTCTCGCGCCGCGCGGGTTCTCGCAGATGCCAGTATGGCGGGCCAGCTCCCGTTCCTGCGCAACCACGCTCACGTGCGAACGTGGCCAGCAGCACCTGTAGGAGCTACTGGTTCATGGAGCAAGTCACTTCCAAGGCCCATCACCTGTGCATTTAGGGTCCCCCAAACTTGCCCGCTCACAGCATCCGTCAGGAGCCTCTCTGTGCCCCTCCAGCAGCCAGCCAATACCTAGAAATCAAGGAGCAATGACGAGTCCCTGAGGTTTCCTTATTTTTTCCTCCATTGAACCGCTCCTCGGTTCCCTCAGTCTGTCTCTGCTTTTGTTTCACAGCAAGAGGCTGCTTGTGGACGAGGCGGGCCAGCGGTCCTGCAGGGACCAACCTCACTCTCCTCCTCTGGCTGAGACTGATGCCGGACTTGGACATTCATGCGCCAGGGCTCGTCCCGTGTCTTCATTTCCTGGTGGTCACACTTTAGTCTGATCCACAGGTTCCTGTTGAAAACCACCCAGCAGGGCACCTTTGCATCCAGAGGCCTGTGACAATGAAGAGACAGCATTCAGGCAAACTATATTCCGAGGCACATTTTTTTCTTCTACTTTGCAAATACACATACTCAAATCTAAAATTTTTGTTTCAGAAAACAACAGCCAACCAGATTCTACAGATGTTACCCCTTTGCCGTATGAGCGCCAGACCAGTTTTTTAAATGAGTAAACATTACTCTAAAGCTAAGCTCCCCCACCGACCACTACCCAGCTATTCCTTTCAGTCACCCACTCCCCCTCTGGGACAAGCACTATATAACCAGAGCATCCCTTCTCTGGATATTTCTTACTGGTATGGGACACTAGTGTAGCCAGAAATCAACATGTCATACCTGCCCGGTGGGTTCTGACAACTTACAGAAAAGGTAGCATATTGCCCACGTCTGGACCCTATTTAGGCTCGTTCTAAAACAGTCCCAGCACCTTTTCCTGACTGGATGTCAGATCCCTGTAGCTGGGCAAGGGTGGCTTTTTCCATCCTAGGCTGGAAGGGATGAACCCTGCCATCTGATGGAGGAGAAACAGGCCCAGAGAGGGGAAGTGAATGTGTCAAGATCACAAAGTCAGCGGTGAGGTAGGGACTAGACCTGCGCTCTTGGCCTGGGCCAGGGTGCATTCCTGAGCTGGTGACATCATCAGAACCTTCTTCCTCCTCATCCCACACAGAGCAGGCTATGTGGACGGGACTCCTCCTTCCCCACTGCACTCGGTCTGGAGAGGAGCCAGCCAACTGCAGACAGCCATGCCGGGAGGCTCTGAGCTGCTGCAGTCCGCTTGTGGGCATCCTGCCACTGGGGTCAGCAATTCTGGTCAAGAGGGAGAGGCCTAGGGCACCAGAGCTAGGAATCTAGGTGAAGCCACAGCGCCCCCTGTGGCTAACTGCTAAGTAACCCAAACCTTAGGTCTACCTGTCAGATTTCTTGTGGTGCCCACCCAGGAAAGCTGAGGGCTGGGTTCAGAGCAAACCCCTCCTGGGGAGATTTTCCTTTTGCTCTGCATCACCCCTGGGGGAACCCTCAAGATCCCAGTCGATAAGAAAATCATGTCCACCGTGTACAAGACCCTTTGTCTCTCTGACTGCTTCCCTGAATGTGTCCACCCAGCATCATCTATTGATGGCTTTATGCGGGCCAGCCACTGGGTCCAGTACTTTGGGGATGGAAATGACAAGACACTCTTCCACCCACCATGGAATTTCTTGAGTGAGGCAGACAACCAAGGAAACATAGTGAGACAAAGATTTGATGGAGTGCAGTGGGCTGGGGGAGCAGAAAGGAGGATAAAGTACCAGGGAAATGGATCGGAGGGGCTCTAATGGCAGACAAGGTGTTTGAGCTGAGCTTTGAGGAGGAAACACAGGAAGACAGATATGGAGAGAGGGGAAGGCATTTGTGGGGGATGGAACATACACAGCCAATACCCTTCCTCACTTGTCCCTTGTCCCAGCTGCTTCCTATTCCTCCCTCCCCTCCTAATTCACCATGGGTCACAGTGGCTGTCCAGCTAGAGAAGCCACCCACCTTTCCTGGCTGCAGCTCCCCTCTCTGACAAGGTCCGTGTCTGAATGGATTCCTGTGACTCTCCCAGCCCTCACACTTTGACCCTGCCAAGGAGCACTTGGTTTCCTGAATCCTGCACAAGCCTATCCACAATCTGGACACTTGAGAATTCAATACGTGGGAAGTATTTCTTATGCAGGGGATTCAGCAAAGTTGAAACCATCCTTTGTCTCTAAGAAAGAGGATTCATCCCAGGAAAGGAGAAAAGGGGCAAAGGTGTCGTGCCGAGAGAAGTTTCTCTGCAGGCCATTATGGCTGTTATACACCCTCGCTCATGGCAGAGTGGGTCCTGAAGGTGCAGGGAAACCCATTCACCCTGGACAGCAGCATTATCCTGATACTCCTGTCTCCTTTGGAAGAAATCATCTTGAGCTAGAAATCTGTGCTGCCACCAGGGGGCAGCAGAAGACCAAAGCTTTACCTGAAAACAGCTAACGTTAAATTCTCTGCCCAGGAGGTAGAGCAGCCGTTCCTAACCTTGGCTGCAAATCAGATTCACCTGGGGAGATTTAAACAACACTGACGCCAGGTTCCCACCCCCAGAAATTCTGATTTAACTGACCCGGGGTGCAAGCCAGCATCACACTTTTTGGTCTCCCCACAAGAACTTTAATTTTGTTTAACAGAGAAAGTATAGACGAGGAGAAGCAGCAACCTCTCAGACCATTCTACATTTCAGCCAGGGTGAGAACCACGGGGCTAGATAGACCACTGTAACTCAAAGCATGGTTCACAGACTACCAGCATCAACATCACCTGGGAGATTGTTAGAAATGCAAAAATCTCAGGACCCACCCCAAACCTATTGAATCAGAATCTGCATTTCAACCAGATCTCCAGGGGATTTGTTTGCGTATTAAGATTTGAGGAATGCTGGTCTTAGTAACCAGAAGGGCCCTTGGGGAGATCCTAGTCCTACACCAAACCTGGTTTACAGATGTAGAGGTTGAAGTCCATCTGCTCAGACATTGGCGATGCGTTGGGTGGGATGGCACAGACCTCAAAACCCTGACTCCCGGTCCAGTACTCTTTCTCCCACAGCACCCAGAGCTGGGCCTGGGCACCAAATGGCCATAAACAGTGGCGCGAGTTTGGTGAGGTTTTGGAACTTCCCCATAGCTCTCAGCATGCGGACTGTGGGCATCCCAGAGATGGCTAAGTTACCATCCCGGCTCAAGGCACTTCCATCCTCATATGTAACTCAAAACACACACACGATATCAGCCAAGCATAACCTCTCACCTTGAGTCACGCTGTGGGACCATCTCTAAATCTAGGAAGAAAGAGAAGGGAAAAAGATCAGTGTGGACTGATGTGTGGCCAGGGAAGGTTTCCTGCAGGCTGGACTTGTGAGAGGGGGTGGGTGAGATTTCAGTGGCTGGTGGAGGCAGAGGCAGCCTTTCAGGCCAAAAGACCAAGACGAATGAAGGGTATTAATAAGGCAGGAAGGGGATCAGTGTGACCAGGGCACCAGGTAAGGATTGGGCAGCAGTGAGAAATAAAGCTGGGTTGGGGGAGTGGCTCAGAACACAGACAAGGCCCTGAAAGCAGACAGAGGACTGCGGGGTAGAGCTGATTCAGTTCCTGGGCTGGAGGCCACAGTGAGCCATAGAAGGCATTGAAGCCAGGGTGGAGTCTGGTCCTTGGACAGGCCTTCTGGGGTGTATCGGACATGGTACAATGGAGGAAGGGGCTACAGGAACCCTCATCCTGGGAGCTCACTGAGGGTACGGCTAGAGGCTCGTTCATCTCAAGGTCACCAGCATTTGGTAGAGCCTTGGCCTTGGCAGGTCTCCTCCAGCTGACGATATGCATGGGAGGCCAGCCTTCCACCCAAGGGCCATTTAAGACTCAAGGTCTAGATCAGAACAGGAAATTTAAGTCATTCTCTTGTGACCTTGGGCTTGTTCCACCAGAGTCAGGATGATAACAGAAACTCCCTCTTAAGGTTAGTACGAATTATCTGTGATAAGGCACTTTCCATAGCTGGCATCTACCTGCTGCTCCATAACACGAGGACTCCCTTCTGTAAGGCCAACTGGCCCGAGGCAGGGGAACAAAATCAGATTCACAGGTTGCATCAGACCGAAATTCTCCCGACCACCCAGTTCCAGTAACTGCCCTGGAGACATTCCGGACCACCCAGTTCCAGGAACTGACCTGGGGACTTTGAACCCAGCCCAGCCTTCCTGCCTTTCGAGGGGCGGGACTAACGGTCCCCCAGGATACCCGAAAAGACCACCAAATAAGGAATACCCTGCGCCCTCCCAGATTCACCACACCCCTTTCCCTTCTTCCCCTATAAAATCTTGCCCAACCCTCGCCCGGGGGCAAGTGACTTCTCTGGCCCCTTTCTCTCGGACCAGTGAACCTCGGCCAGGAGCGCTCCCTAATAAAGCTCACTTGAAGCTTTCCTCCGTTTCGCGGTGCTGTTTGTTAAGATCCGACCTTACACTTTCTACTTCTTAACCCCTGCTCTTCCCAAGGCCTCAGAAAGTTAGCACCACCTTGGTATCCCTTTGAGTTGCTCCTTCAATCTCTTCTCCTTCCGTAATTAATGGTAGCATCTGTTGAGTACCGTACCCATATAAAAGCACAAGCCCATTACATCCTACAATAATGCTTTGAGATCGGTTCTATTCATTCCCTGATTTAAAGATGAGAAAGCTCAAGGACAGAGTTTTACATGCACACAAGAAGGGTTTGAATTGGGTTACCATGTCAAGCACCCCTCTCCTAACCACGCTTTCATATGGCCTCCAAGTGAGATGGCCCAGGACTCTCCATGGCTCCTCCATGACCCTCAAGCTACACATTCTCCTTCCACAATTCCTCCTCTGACAGCTGTAGGGACCAATCTCAACTTTTTGTCTTCGGCCTTGGTCTTCTCCTTTGATCAACAGAACCATATTTCCAAAGGCCAGTGGGATATAGATCCACATGGATGTCTGTCTTCCTCTGAAACCTAACCCACCCCAAGTTCCCAGCCCCTCCCTCTAGCCTGAGCCTGTTAGCTCATGCCTTGTACCTCCTAAGTTCATTCTATCCAGAAGGGTGGCCATGCTGGTCTCCATCCCCAGTGTGGGGTCCTGGAGAGCAGGAATCTGTCCTCAGGTGCCTCTCGCAGAGCCAAGCACAATCAATACAGGACTTACCTATCCCTCCAACCAGCGTCCCCTCCTAGCTCTCCTATTTCGGCTCACAGCACTGTATCCTGCATCTGGTCCTTTAAGACCTGAAACTTGGCCCTGGACCATCCCTCTCCAGCAGCTTCCTCATTCCCCCAATATCCTCTCTGCTCAGAACCGCCTCCCAACTGCCTCTTAGGTTGTTCCCTTCCCCCACTTCCCAACAGACCAACTGCTCCCAGCCCTCCTGCCAGCTCAGGCCAAATCCAAGCCCCCTTGAGTCTTGAC
The DNA here is from genome assembly GCF_039906515.1 of Pseudorca crassidens. Lineage (NCBI taxonomy): Eukaryota > Metazoa > Chordata > Mammalia > Artiodactyla > Delphinidae > Pseudorca > Pseudorca crassidens. The sequence goes on along the minus strand of NC_090315.1, from coordinate 48,497,961 downwards.
CACACCCTGGCCCCTATTAGAGTTAGTTCCCAGTGTATACCTTAACGCAATGAACCATAAACTCCCTGGGGGCAGGAGCTGTGTCTTTTTATTTTTTGTCCCCATGACACCATTCACAAAAATTAGCACACAAAACCACTAATAAACATATTTTGAGTAAAAGAATTTGGGGATTTAGTTAAAGCTGAAAGTCTGATTCAGAGGGAGCTTTTTTTTTTTTTTTTTTTTTTTTAATTAACAGCATGGAAGTTGTATGTATTCCCAACACAGAAACTTATAAAACTGCCCACTTGGGCTTCCCTGGTGGCGCAGTGGTTGGGAGTCCGCCTGCCGATGCAGGGGACACGGGTTCGTGCCCCGGTCCGGGAAGATCCCACGTGCCGCGGAGCTGCTGGGCCCGTGAGCCATGGCCACCGGGCCTGCACGTCCGGAGCCTGTGCTCCGCGGCGGCAGGGGCCACAGCAGTGAGAGGCCCGCGTGCCGCAAAAAAAAAACCAAAAAAAACTGCCCACTCCCACAGCCCATATCACTCTGCCCCTTGCCATGCACACCTGCCCTATTTTTATTGATTCATTCATTTATTCTGTTTTCACCCACTGATGTCTGTTGACTATTCATTCAACTACTTCTTGAGCTAATGAATGAAGATGTTAATGGTCACCTGATCCAGGAGAATTTACACTTGAATAGTGGAAATACCTAAGAAGTTTGTGAAAAGTACAATCCTCAAGACCATTTCTAAAATTTACTGAATCAGAATCTCTGAAGGAAGGCCTGAGGGCTTCCACTTTTATTTATTTGTTTTTAACTTTTAACTTTTCCTTTTAAAGTAATTTTCAGAATTATAAAACAGTTTGAAAATAACAAAGTTCCCATAATACCCTTTACCCAGCTTCCCCAAACATTAACCCTCAGGTAACTGTCATGCAATGATCAAAACCAAGAAATTGGGCTTTCCTGGTGGTGCAGTGGTTAAGAATCTGCCTGCCAATGCAGGGGATGTGGGTTCGATCCCTGGCCCAGGAAGATCCCACATGCCGCGGAGCAACTAAGCCCATGAGCCACAACTACTGAGCCTGCGTGCCACAACTACTGAAGCCCACGTGCCTAGAGCCCGTGCTCGGCAACACGAGAAGCCAGCGCAATGAGAAGCCCGCTTGCCCCAACTAGAGAAAGCCCGCGCACAGCAACAAAGACCCAAAGCAGCCAAAAATAAATAAATAAATACATTAAAATAAAAACAGGAACGCTTTTTTCTTTCCACTAGTACTTCCATGGTTTCATTTTTTTACATTTAAATTCATGATCCATTTGAGTTTATTCTTCTATATGGTGTGAGCTGTGAATTCATTTTTATCTTTTTTGAAAAGACTACTCAGTTGTCCCAGCACCATTTATTTAAAAGTCTAGGGCTGGGCTTCCCTGGTGGTGCAGTGGTTGAGAGTCCGCCTGCCGATGCAGGGGACGCGGGTTCGTGCCCCGGTCTGGGAAGATACCACATGCCGCGTAGCGGCTGGGCCCGTGAGTCATGGCCGCTGAGCCTGCGCGTCCGGAGCCTGTGCTCCGCAATGGGAGAGGCCACAACAGTGAGAGGCCCACGTACCACAAAAAAAAAAAAAAAAAAAAGTTAAAAGTCTAGGGCTTCCCTGGTGGCGCAGTGGTTGAGAGTCCGCCTGCTGATGCAGGGGAACATGGGTTCATGCCCCGGTTCGGGGAGGATCCCACATGCCGCGGAGTGGCTGGGCCTGTGAGCCATGGCCGCTGAGCCTGCGCGTCTGGAGCCTGTGCTCCGCAATGGGAGAGGCCACAAGAGCGAGAGACCCGCGTACCGCGAAAAAAAAAAAAAAAAAGTCTATCACTGCCTCTGAGATTGGAGATCCCATCTTTGTCATATACTAAATTTCCATTTGTACTTAGGTCTATTTCTGCATGTTCTGTTCTGTTCCATTGGTCTGTCTATTCATGTGCCAAGGCCACTCTGTCCTAATTACAGATGCTTTTACAGTTTGTTTTAATGTCTGGTAGCTACCTACCACCTCCAGCCCCTGCCCTGCTCTTTTGTTTCAGTGTTTCCCTGGATATTCTAGCAGGTTTATTTTCCATATGAACTTTAATATCAACAAACTGTGCCCCACAAAATGGCTCCAAGAAGTAAGCAGTCCACCAGAAACTTCCTGGAAGACACTCTCAACTACCAGAGTTCCTCTGGCCCAGCCACCAAAAACAGGTGAAATCTTGCTCCCAGTATCAATAATAAGCCAACCTATGGGGCCTTAAGACTCTTCCTTTTCTGGGAGCCCGGCCCGTAATGGAAGCCCTGACAACCATTCCCAGGGGTCACCTGAGCCCTCCAGTGCAGTGCCTGCCTCCTGGCTGGTTCATCGGGGCCCCACCAACAGATGCAAGAAACCCTTCTCTTCTAGAGAGCTCGATGTCACAGGTCACCTGTCATTTCCACGATTTCCATGATCACATGGAGACGAAGATGCCCGCCGCACCGGGAAGACCACTGTCTTAGGGAAGACCGCTGTCTTATCTAGGAGGACCTTCTGCGCCACCCTTCCACCTACGGTTCCACTTAGACCTACTTAGAGAAGATACAATCTGTGCTCCCCCCAAGTACGAACTTCCTTTTGCCCAAGGGGTATATGCAGACAATAATCTGAGGCTTGGAGTTTAAAAAAACTGTTTGACCATTATAAAGACCACTGCCTAAACTGTTTCCACCTATAGAATCATTTACAGAATCACCTTCTTAGTTTAACTCCTACCACCTCTGTAAGTATGAATGAATTTAATTTCTAAGTGTGATAAACTTCACACTATAAATAAATCCTTTTCTATGGATGATTAGCAAGAGTCTCTCAGTTATTCCAATGCGCAGCCGGGTTTGGGAACCAGGGGAATACAACAGACAGGATAGGGATCTGGCAGCCCCAGGGGTGCTCCTACACCCTAACAGGGTCCTAGCGAACAGCTGAACCCGCCACACCAGGCGGTGAATAGGGAAGGCTCAGCAAGACCAGGGGAGTCCTCCAGCTGAGAGTGGTCAAACCATCAGTGATGAGTACCTGTCACCACAGCTGCCTTCCCAAGCTAGGTGTATTCTGCAAACTCTAGAATGGTATCTCCCTCCAATCTTCCAGCAGCCCAGTGAGGTAAATTCAGGTATGATCACCATTTTATGGGAACAGAGAGGTTAAGACAACCAATCAAGGCAGACCTGGGGTGAACAGAGGCATGTCACTCCAGCAGCCATGCATCCTTATTTCCAAGACCTTGGATTCTAATGACATTATGAGAGGTAGAAAGCGCAGCACTAAGTCCCACTCTCTACGCTGCATGGCCATAGCCCAGGGTGAAGTTACGTGATGCTGGATCCTAGAATGGGCAGGAAGGGATTGACCCTGTCGTTTCATAAAGGAGAAACAAACCCAGAAAAGGAAGAGACTTTCTCAAGATCACAGCCAGTCAGTGTCAAAGCTGAGAACAGAGTCCAGGTCCTCTAAGCAGGAGTCTTTGCAACCACCTGCAAGGCATTCAGGAGTTTAGAGGCAAGGCAAGGCTGCCCCCTGGAGGAAATACTGGAAAACTGCAGGCATCCCTATCCTGAGACCCTGGGCAGCTTCACTCTGCATGATGGATTTCCTGACCCTGTACCTCCCTGAGGGTTTCTCCTTCTTTATTAGTGTCCCTCTGCAGAACCCCCCAGGACTCTGTTGATGAAGTCATATCAGGGGTCTAGCATACACAAAGCAGTTTTTCCTCTCACTGCATCCTTGAAATCACTGGCTCAAGAAACACCCGGATAGAGATGGCTTTTCATGTATGAGGCGCTGGGATGGGTGCGTGGGGACAGAGTCTGAGAAGGTGACCCTGCCTATCCACATGGAGGTTATGATGTGTTGGGTGTCTCAGACACAATCTGTGGTGAGCAGAGAGCTGGAATGGGACGGGGAGGCAGGGGAGGACCAGACGCCAACTAAAGAATGGAGGGTGGGACTCATGGGCATCACATCTGAGTTAAGTGTGAAGAGGAAAGGATTTCAGGACTGAAGATGATGGTACAAAATTCCCGGGGAAAGAGGGAAAACAGGGCCAGGGCCTCGCCGCATGTTCCCTGGTGCCTGCCCTTCCCCTCAGCCCCTCACTGCCCAGCCACCAATGTCCGACTCCTTACAAAGCGCCCTCCCCTGCTGCACCTGCCTCTTCCACAGGTCCTCCCCTACCTGGCCTTGATCACATCTCCTGCAGTCACTCAATCCCAAGCCTGAACCCTCAGATCTTCTGGTCCTTTGTAGGCCTGTCTACAGAGAAATCTCTATTGTAATCAATCAATAAGCTAAAACTAGTTCTTGTGTACCTGCTGCAGAGGATCCAGAAAATTCCAAACCAACCTCTGCCCCAAAGAAAAAGAAATCATCTCAGGGGAAGAGTAGAGGTGCAAGGAAGTGATAGAGAGGGAAACATTCCCTGCTAGTTCTGGGCAGCTGTGCAAGGGGAGCCCAGGCCAGAGGGACTTTGGGGGTGACTGACATCGGATTAGGAGGCATGGGTAGGTGGCAGGAAGGCAGCAGCAGAGGCTGGGAGGCAGGAAGGCCCTGGGTGGGTCTGCAGGTCAGCGCATGGCCTGACTCATCCGGCTGAGAGGCTAAGGGGTAGCCTTATCGGCCGAATATTTCCCCAAAGGCACTGAGGAGCCACTCAAGACTGGGACACCTTGAAAAGTGTGTTTACAGAGATTCCTGGAACAAACCGTGTCCTTTGCTCTGCAGCTTCTCAAGGTGGCGGGGGTGGTAGGAGGGAGCTCTGGCGACACAGCTCTCACAGCCCCTGAGAACCTGTCCCTTTGGGGGAGCTGTCTGCCCTGCAGCCAGTTTCTTCCTCCAGTTCTCAGGGCAGAATTTGTACCACCCCAGGATGACCGGGAGGGGAAGCCACAAGGTCAAGGCTGGGTAGTGGCTGAGAGAGAAGAGATGCCAAGCCCTGACCCCGTGCAGTGCTCTTTGCTCACTGCACAAGCCCCCTCCAGCACTGAGTCTAGGCAGGAGGTGTCAGCAGAGAGTGGCTTGGGGGTGGGGTCCAGAACCTCTCCGAGCATGCTTCTGAAAATGGTGTTTCCAGGGGTGGCTCAGATCCTGCCTGTGAGTCACAGAGCACTGAGTCAAGAGAGGAGACAGAACTGACATACAGGGAACAATTGACCACAGGATGCAATACTATCACTAAGTGCCCTAGGAAATCAGAACAGGAAGGGGGAATCAGTGTGAACAGCTGTCCAAGAGATGACCTGAAACCGGTGTCCAACTGAGCACCAAACCCCTGAAAGGGGCAAGTAGGGAAAAGGGGCTAGACCCACCAGATATGAAAATACATTGTTTCCCCGGTGGAAACCAGACTTCCACAAGAATTCCACAAAAAGAATAAGCTGCCCAGTCCAAGGTAGTAATCCTACCCCATAATAATCGTTGGACACATGGGAGCGGGTACTGATTCGTTTGTAGTCATCCCTTCCGGGCATCAGCAACAGAAATTCCCCTGAAGAAAGGAAGGAATGCTTTCTTAGAGATAGTTATATGTTCTGCTCATCTGTCCATTCATCCATTCATCCATCCACCCTGCATTCTTATGAAAAGATCTAAAACCTTGCTGCTACTCCTCTGCCCTTCCAAATGCGAGGCCCTATATGTAATAAGGAAACAAACAGAACCACAAGGTTGAATAAACGACTAAGATAGCAAGTCCAAGACAACCATAGTTTCTCCCTCCGTTTTCCAACGGAATTCACATTCAAGAGTCTTCTGGAATCTTCTCTCCCTTCTCCTACCTCACCTCTACGCCCAATCCCGGACCAGGGCCTGGCAAGTTCACGCCCCCAACTGCTCTGCGCCCCTCCCTCCTCTCTCCTCCTCCTCTCCCCACCTGCCCGCGCCCCAGGGCCCTTCCCACCATTCAGGGGCACCCTCGATGCCCACCTGCAGCCGCTGTCGCCCCCTCCAGCCTTCGTCCACCCGCCGTTTGTCAGCAATACGAGTCTGAGCTCACGCACCGCGCGCTCAAGCGACGGTGGCCGTCTGGGCGGACGCCCTCGTCTCAGACAGCCGCTCGCGCCGCCTCCTCCGTGCGCTTCGCGTCCCCGCTGCCCGGCCTCGCGCCGAAGCCAGGCGCGTGCCTTCCGGGTTCCCTCGGCGCCTGCGCCCTCGCCTGGCCCTAGCGTGTTCTGCCCCGCCTCCTCCTGTTCACCCAGCAGAACCCCACCGGCCGCGCCCCTTCCCAATCCCGTCCCCCGGCACGAGCTGCTGCACGAGCCCACGTCCTCCCCGGGACCCGCTGCGCTCCCGGCAGGCGCGGTCCACCCTCCCACCGCAAGACGGCGCCTCTCGCCGAAGAGCGATCCTCCTTCCCCACGTGTCCGGGGACCTGCCGGATTTCTGCCGGGAGACGCTGACACTTGGGAGGCGGCTTGGCCAGAGGAATGGGCTGCAGGCACTTTCCCTTTATTGATAAGGAAGACTTTTTCTATATTTGCCTTCTTGGTGCAGTGGGAAGCGCGTCAGTCTCATAATCTGAAGGTCTTGAGTTCGAGCGTTTTGCTGCCATTCACAGAAAATAATCTGCATTCTGGGATGGTGTTTACAGAGGCCCCGCGGGGCCCAGCATGTAAAGGGAATTCCACGTGCTTATGTCCAGAGGACATAAGTAAATGCTTAGGTCCACACAGAGCCCATTCAACCGCAAGCCACGGCCACGAGGGACGATCATTGTCCCCTCTACCATAATAATAAGATTAAAAACCCGTAAATGTGAAAACGTGCGGCATCTGCGCGACTGCGAGGAAATGGACACTGCGCTGCTGAGTGGTTCAATTCCTCTCGCAACATCCGTGAAAAATCTCGGTCTCCGAGAACACTTCCGATCTCCTTTTTCCCCAGCTTCCTCTACTCGAAGCAAGGCCATGTCTCCACGTTCTTTTTCGGCTGTCTCCGGAGACTGTAACCTCGCTCCAGTCCAGACCCAGCTTTCAAGACCGGCTGTCAGTGCCGGTCCCCTACGTGGCCCCGGAAAGCAAGGTGGGGCGACATTGATGAGCCGGGAATGGCCAAGCTCTAACTATAGCTTTAGCTGAATCCTTCAGTTTATGATTATTCAGTTTACAATAGCTTCCAGTTACTTTGTGATTTAGCCTCTACTAATTATTTAGAAATATATTTCTTAATTTCCAAAATAGGGAAATTTCTAGTTTTCTATTATTTATTTCTATCTTAATTGCATCATGGTCGTAGAATATATTCTGTAAGAATTAAATACTCTGAAATTTATGGCTCAGTATTTGGTCAGGTTTTGTGTTTCTTTGTTATTATATAATTTTATTTATACTAGATTAATATCAAATTAAACAATATACTATTAATAATGAGTTAATAATAAAAGTGTCAATTATAAATATAAATAATAAAATTTATTAAACTTATATTATTATATATTATTATACTCTATTATTCCAGTATTTTTCCTCTATTAGTTTGGAAGCTGTACCTTTGTTTCATATTCTTTTAGTAATTAATCTTGAAATTACAACACTACTTGATTTATCAAGACTACTATTAATTTGGAGTTTTGCCTTCTTTCCAGAAAAAAAAAAATTTACAGTTGTTTTACTTTATCATTTCCAGTTATTACCCTCCCAACTTACATTTGTTTCCAATTCTCTTGGGTATATATCTAGGAATCGAATTGCTGGGTCACATGGTAACTTTATGTTTAGCACTTTGAAAAGCTACCAAACTGTTTTTCAAAGTGGCTGCAATGTGTTTTACAATCCCACCAGCAAGGTACGGGGGTTCCAATTTCTCCATGTCCTCAGCAACACTTGTTATTGTCTGTCCTTTTTATTCTAGCCATCCTAGCACATGTGAAGTGACATCTCACTGAGGGTTTGGTTTGCATTTCCCTCATGATGTTGAACATCCTTTCCTGTGCTTATTGCCATTTGTATACCTTCTTTTTTTTTTTTTTTTTTTTTTTTTTTTTCGGTACGCGGGCCTCTCACTGTTGTGGCCTCATCCGTTGTGGAGCACAGGCTCCGGACGCGCAGGCTCAGCAGCCATGGCTCACGGGCCCAGCCGCTCCGCAGCATGTGGGATCTTCCCGGACCGGGGCACGAACTCGTGTGCCCTGCATTGGCAGGCGGACTCTCAACCACTGCGCCACCAGGGAAGCCCTGTATACCTTCTTTATAGAAATGTCTATTCAAATCCTCTGCCCTTTTAAAAATTGGTTTACTTGTCTTTTATTGTTGAGTTATAAGACTTCTTTACACCTTTTGGATATAAATCCCTTGCCAGAAATATTTTTGCAAATGTTTTCTCCCCTTCTACGGGCTTTCTTTTCACTTTGTTGATGGTTTCTTTCGAAGCATTCATTTTTAAAATTTTTTTATTTTTATTTTTTATTTTTTGCGGTACGCGAGCCTCTCACTGCTGTGGCCTCTCCCGTTCGGGAGCACAGGCTCAGCAGCCATGGCTCACGGGCCTAGCCGCTCCGCGGCATATGGGATCCTCCCGGACCGGGGCACGAACCCGTGTCCCCTGCATCGGCAGGCGGACTCTCAACCACTGCGCCACCAGGGAAGCCCCGAAGCACTCATTTTTGACAAGCCTTATTTTTGAAGAAATAAACATTGCAGATAGAGTTGAAGCTCCCTTTATATCCTTTTATGATCCAATTTCTCTACCTCTGTCTCCATAGTTTACCACCATTGTGAATTTGATCTTTATAATTCCCTACATTTAAAAAAAAAAGTGTGTAAAATACACATAACATAAAATTTATCATCTTAACCATTTTAAAGTATACAGGTCAGTGACATTAAGCACATCCACACTGTTGTGCAACCATCACCACCATCCATCTCCAGAACTTTGTTCATCTTGCAAAACTAAGACTCTGTACCCATTAATCTTCCATTTCCCCCTCCCCTCAGCCCCTTGTAACCACCATTCTACTGCCTGTCTCTGTGTATGACCTCTCTTAAGTACCTCATATGAGTGGAATACAGTATTATCCTTTTGTGTCTGACTTATTTCACTTAGCATGTCTTCAAATTTCATCCATGTTGTAGCAAGTGTCAGAATTTCCTTCCTTTCAAAGGCTGAATAATATTCCATTATATATATTCTATATATATAACAATATCACATTTTGTTTATCCATTCATCCATCGATGGACACTTGTTATAGAGACACTGGGAGTCTATTTGTTACTATAGCCCAGTAGGATAGACCTACTGTTGGACTCTACCGTCTGTATTATATTTTTCAATGGATGCTAAATAAATATATCATTTAGAGACACGCTGGCTACAGGAGTCAGCAAACTACAGTCAGCAGACCAAATCTGGCCCACTGCTTGTTTTCATAAATAAAGTTTTATTGGCACACAGTTGCATTCACTTATCTGTTGCCTATAGCAGCTTTCATGCTACAGCAGCAGAGTTGAGTAATTGGGACGAAGACCACAGGGCAAAGCCTAAAATATTTACTATCTGGCCCTTTAAGTAAAAGTTTGCTATTTCCAGGGCTATAGTAACAAATAGGCTCCAACATGTATAACAATTCGAATACAAGTTTCTCTCCCATGAAATAACCCAAAGGGGGAAGCTTTTCTCCACGTGTGATTTGTGGACACGGGATGCTTCCATCTCATTGTTTTGCAATCCCCTCGGGCCTTCACATCGCTTGCCTGGAGCTGGTCTAAGGGGACAGAGAGCCTGGAGGGGACACCCCACTCCTTTAGCATTGGCCCAGAAAGGAGACACATTCTTCATTCATGATCCATCAGCAAGAACTAGGACCCAATAATATCTCAATGCAAAAGATGGTACATTTTGTCCCTGGCTTTGTGCCTCTTCCGGTGAACTCTAAGCGACAAACGTTAGTGGACAGCTAGCTGTCTCAGCCATGCCAACACCAAGCAAAGAGGCGGGAGGATGGAAAAGACCAGAAAGCAGGCCTATATGGCTTGGTTCAGGGAGCTGGGGCTTTTTCAGCCTGGCAAAGGCCAGACAAAATATCACACCCACCAACGTGAGGAAGTTGCCCGGAAACAGAGACAGGCAGCTTTTGACCGGCACAAAATGCCAGAATTAGGATCGGGACTTTGAAAGCCTCAGATAAAGCGAGGTTTCACGAAGTAGGTAGTTAAAAGGACAGCTCTTCCTGGGATATGGTTAGACCAGTGACTGGAGTCTTAACCTGCGTCAAGAGTTGGGTGTTGTTGGTCTACCAACACGCTGATACAATCTGAAAGTTTGTACATGGACATACGTTGCTTCTTGAGCTTTCTTAAGAGTCCAAGAATTCCAGAAAAGTTATAAACGAAACTAAGTCTGGTCTAAAATTCCTTCCCCAACCTGGAATTTGCTGAAAGGGGGCATAAGCAACCCATCACGATGAGTTTGTTGTTTGAAAGAACTGACCGGGTATCCAAGCCATTTTGGTTTTTGCTTTTCCATTTTATCAATTACAAAATAAAGAAATCAGTGGTAGAAAAAATAACAAAGGAAAAAATCCCTAAGTTACATAATAAAAACCTGGAGAACAGGCCAGGTGTGTGCTGGGTGGGAGGGGAATGGACAGATGACCAGCCAGGGAGGAGAAGGTGGGGCTGTGGGAGGTGTTAGAGTTGCCTGACACCCCGAGGTCACCCTCCGAGCACGCTGGTCTTCTTTGGGTCTTCACCAGCAGGACCGTGGCTTGCAAGTTTCAATACAAGAGTTGGTAAACAGTGGCACTGTTCTTGGAGCCCGTGACCAGGTACTGGTTGTCGGAAGACACATCACAACATAGGATGTCTGTAGACTCCTCTACCTGGAGGGAAAGAGAGGCCACAGAGGAATGATATGCAGGGGCCAGACTGGGGCCGGAGATGCACACTTCACGCAGGTCTGTTTCAGGGCTCCGTGTAGACCTGAGGCCCAGTCTGGAGACCGGGCCAGGTTCAGGGCTCAAGGTGGAGCCCAGGAGTTCCTAGGACCTTGAGTCCTTGTTCCCTCGATGTACTCAATGGCCCTGTTTGCCATCTCAGAGGTACTTTCCAGCACTATTTCTGGGGCCCGACCAACTGGGAGCTGGGGCTGGAAGCTCCAGCTGCCTGGGTTTGCACACGCCTCCATCCAGTACCTGAAACAATCTTTGTAGAGAAGGTGCAGCTATGCAGCGGATCGACTCATCCAGTGTGGACACAAAATAGCTCCCTGGCGAAGGAAAGACAGATGGAGGGGCCAGAGGCCAAGCCTGCCTTCCAGTCCCAGCTCTCTGCTCCCGACTAGACCAGGGAAAGGATCACTCCTTCTCTGCCTCAGTTTCCCCATCTATACAACTCAGAGACATGACCCAAACCATTCCCTCATCTGCCCGCTTCCTCCTGCCACTCCCAGGATTGTGGTGAGGGGCAATGAACAACTGGACAGCCACATGGGGCTTCGAGCATCTTCCGTCTGCCGATGTCTTTGGGCTGTGGTTCCACATAGGAAGCTACCATTACAGACAGAGCCAGAAAAGGAGAGGGGGTGAGCAGAAAAAGAAGGGAGGAAGGGTAGCCAGGCTGGCAGGGGAGAAACACCGGTGACAGGAGGAAGCAGAGGCGAGGGCAGTGGGAAGGTGGCCCTGGACCTTGGCCCGGCCAGTGCTGGGGCTGGAGAGGGGGGAATTAAGAGCCTGAAATAAGGCTGGGCCCAGACTCTACAGGTGAGTAGATGCCTTGTCAGGTGACAGGGCACCCAGAGGTGTCCCCTGCCTGCTCACTCACCACAGGAGGAAAACTTGAGATTGTGGTGGTAGACATATTTCTGCAGGACAGCCTTAAACTTCTCCCTCCGGTGTGTGTGCAGGATTACGATGTCACTCATTCTCAGGCCCACTAACAGCCACTCCTCACTGGGGTCGTGGGCAATGCTGAGGATCTGTTTGGAAGGAGGTTTGGGGTCAGCGCACAAAGCTGCCAGCGCCATCATTCGTGGCCACCTCTTCAAACTCGGACTCTGCTCCTGCGGGCACCGACTCCCAGTCCCCAGGGGGACTGCACTCAGCACAGCCGCAGCCGTCCGGGCACCTCATGCTGTAAATCGTGTTGCTGCAGCCTCTGGTAGTTCCTCAGGTCCCAGGAATACAGTCTGGTGTCTTCACCTCCCGTCCAGAACTTATTGCCCGTGATGTCCACACATCGGGACCCGTACATGGGGACTTCGTGCTTCCTGGCGGGAAAACAACTCAGAGGTTCATGCACTGCTTGGACCCTCAGAAGTTTCGGGCCCAGGAAGCCCCTAGATACGTAGCCCAAATGCGTCCTCCACACCGACTCACCTAGTCCTACTGCAGAGGAGAGAGTGAGGTCGGAAAAGAGGCCCAGGCTTCCCCAAGGCCTCACCGTCCAGCCCTCCCCCAGGTCATACCTGATCAAGATTTGGTTCTGCAAATCCCAAATCTCAACAAATCCTTTGAAACAAGCCAAGCAGATCTGGGCGTTGGAGGAGACAGCCAGGGAATAGCACATGGGGCCTGTGGAGGCCAGCTGTGCCCTGATGCGAGGGGTGGGCGCCAGGTCCCAGAGAGTCAGGGTCTGGGACAGACCCCCCGTGATCAGGCTTTGCTCATCGGGGGACAGCTTGCAGGTGAGGACACAGTTCTGACGGTCCTGTAGGAATGGGTGACATTCTCAAATCATCTCCTGGAAGCATGGGCTCCAAGTATTAGGACACAGGTCACATCTAGGCTCCCTGAGCCTTCTGCATGACCCCTCACCTGTAAGTTCAGCTGGGCCTGGGGGGCGTGGTCCCAGGCATGCAGGGCACTCTCATCCCACACCCTGATGTAGCCATGGCCGCACGTGTACACGTGGTGAGTAGAGCTGCTGATGGCCAGGGAGTGGACTTTCTTTCCATGGCGGAGTTTGCCAACCTTCCAGGACTTATGTGGGGTCATCTGCCTGACCACCACTTCATCTGGAACGGGAGGCTGGGGTGCCCATGAAAGGGTCACAGCCTTGACCTGCCCTCATCCATGGGGGACAGCCTTCCCTGTCCTCTGACTCGATTCCTGACCCTGCATCCAACAGCTCCTCTCTGACCCTCAGGCAGGACTGTGTCCTCAGCTGGGGTCCCCAGACCACTGACATCCTTCTGCACTAGCCCAGGATGGCCTCCCTCATAAACAGGCCACATTTTGAGACACTTCTGAGTATAAGCAATGAGAGCAGAGCCTGGCTCAGAGTCTCCTAGGATGTAGCTCTAAAAGTGACCCTGTCAGCTGAGGCCCTACACACTGGTGATGGGAGGAGGGTAGCTTGGGTCCAAAGAAGCAGGAAGTCCAGTGCACCCACCACCTATGGGAGAGAGTGAGGATGTGGACACACTGCATGCCCTCACCTTCTTCCTACGAGCTTCTTGTTCCAGGGGTAACAGGAAGGGAAAGATGCCATGTTTAAAAAAAAAAAAAAAAAAGACACTTACAATTGCTCTGAGGAATGACAAGACTTCTTCACTGGGACGAGGTGAAGGACAAGGCTGACCTGCAGGGAGACACCAGCGGCCAACCACTCAGAGAGAGGAGGTCTGGCAGCAACAGCGTCACGGGATCCAGGGAGAAGACTGCTCTCTCCACCCAGGAGCTCGTTCCAGGTCTCCCATCCAATGCCCAGCCATGGGCTACATCCTGCCTGCCCGCACCGTCCCAGCTGGGACTTACCGACCTCGGATCCTGGTGGGGAGCTGTGACACACAGAGGAGAGAGGGGGAGTCAGGGCATGAGATGGATGGAGAGCTCTGTGTCAGGATCCCTCTCCCCGAGACAGTTCGCTCCCCCCACCAGTCTTGTTCGGGTGAGACCTACCTGAGGCCAGGCTCTGCTTCTTCTGATTCTGCCTCGGAGAGCTGAGTGGCCTGCAGCTCAGATCTGTCCAGGGCCTGGGGGGCCCACTGCTGTGGACTCACACAGCTCATCTCCTGATAAGCCAGGTCATGCTGCCTCGGGTAGCGTGGGAGCTGCTCGGGGGGACCACACGCTTCGCCCAGCTGGGACTGTGCATGGTGCTCGTGCTGGGAGGAAATGCCGGGGCTCTCGGGCACATTCCTCCTCTTCTCTGGTTCATCATAAATTGTGAGTATACTGAACGAGGCCTCTTCCTTCTCTTCACTCATGGTCTTTGATCGATGAAGTACCTGAGCTACCAGGTTCGAGGGCTTAGAGGAATGAGCCCGTCACCCAGATCCTGGGTTTCCAATTCGTCCCGATGCCCTGTAGCAAGAGAGAGAAAAGATGCTGACACGCAGACACAATGTTCCAGGTCTACTGAGAAGGCTCAGAGAACACTCCTCTGGGGGAGAGGATTCAAAAGACTGGTCACCAACTAACTTGTGATACTACATGTTGGCAGCAATGGTGTTGAGGGTAAAATTTCACACGCACGTTTTGAGATGTTAGTACCAGGTAAGTTATGTTTTTCCTTCTAGACACACAGACTGCATTTCCCATCCTCTAAAATCAAATTCACCCTTTAATCTGACTGTATACTTTTCAAATGAGGGCTCACCCCCAACCCCCGCCACAGGTAAAATAAACAAGAGGTAGGACTTCCCTGGTGGTGTAGTGGCTAAGACTCCAAGCTCCCAATGCAGGGGGCCCGGGTTCGATCCCTGGTCAGGGAACTAGATCCCACATGCATGCCACAACTAAGAGTTCACATACCACAACTAAGGAGACCACGTGCCACAACTGCCTGCCGCAACTAAGACCCCATGCAACCAAATAAATAAATATAAAAAAAAAAAGAAGAATGGCTAACTTTTTAAAAAATAAATTTATTTATTTATTTTCGGCTGCGTTGGGTCTTCGTTGCTGCACGTGGGCTTTCTCTAGTTGTGGCGAGCAGTGGCTACCCTTCGTTGTGATGCACAGGCTTCTCACTGCAGCGGCTTCTCTTGTTGCAGAGCACAGCTCTAGGCACGTGGGCTTCAGTAGTTGTGGCATGCGGGCTTAGTTGCTCCATGTCATGTGGGATCTTCCCAGACCAGAGCTCGAGCCCGTGTCCCCTGCCTTGGCAGGCGGATTCTTAACCACTGTGCCACCAGAGAAGCCCCTAGAATGGCTATTAAGAAAGAAAAAGAAAAAGAAACACGAGGGCAACAGGAAACTGCACACACATCGCAGTGTCTCTTGCCACCCTGCCCCACGTGCCCCCCAGAGGGGAACACGTGGAAGAACTCAGCGGTCCTGCAAACAAGACGTTCCCTTTGGATGGGGCGAGGCTGTAGAATGATGAAGAGTCTGGCTGGTGGTGACTTAATCTTTCCCATCCTAGGGGATAATTCTGAGAACTGAATGGAGTCATGCGTGTAGAACACTCATAATTACATCAGGCCAGTGGCAAACACTCAATACATGGCAGAGAGTGCGTTTACTTGGAGGTTGTGCCAGGGACCAGAGCTCTGAGGATTTAAGGCAGACCAAATGCCTTCCTTCAGGCTGCCCAATAGCTATCCCCAGAAGGCCCTGAGGAGACCCAGTGTTCCATTCTCAGGATGTATTAGCAGCTCCAGGGAGAAGACGATGTGCAAGGCTGGGGAGAGGATCCTCCAACTGGAACCAATGCCTTGAAGACCAGGCTCAATCCTTGGCTCTCAGACACCCGGGGGTACCCAGGCTGCCTGCCCTTGGCAAGATGTGAGGGCAGCTATATGGCCAGACTCCACTCCTCCTGACACTTGGAGGTCTCACTGTGTCTTTGGCCCTGAACCAAATACTTTACATAGTTGGTCCCATTTCATCCACACAGCTGTGTGGGCCACATTTTACAGGTTTTAAACACTGAAGCTCTGAGCAGGTGAGCAAATAGCTAGAAAGCACGGAGAAGAGGTTCAAATTCTGCCCTGTCTGGTTCTCAGCAGTCTGCTTCCTACTTCCCCATCAGAGGGAGGAAGGCAATATCCACCACAGTGACAATGCAGTTACCCTCTGACCCAGCACTTCCACTTTCAGGCATTTATCCTAAAGGTGCCCTCAGATAAAAATCCATGTCTAAACTGAAGCATCACAGCATCGCTTACGACAGTAGATGACAAACCCAAAGTCCACAAGAAGGGCCTGGGGAGATAAGTCACAGTACATGCATGAAGTGGAATATGACACAACTGTTAAAAAGAACAAGGACACTTACATCTGGACATGGAAAATCCCAAGGTCAGTTAATGGGGGAGGGGTGGATTCAATGCACATAATGCACAGATTTGCTGTAAAAAGATGGAAATTAGAACCGATCTTTGCATATGTTTGTATGCACATAAGAAATTAAGAAGGGCATTGCCCTTGGGAATAGAAATGGGCAAGTAGGAAAGAGGAATGGGAGGAAGATTTGTCACTGCAGAACTTGGGATAGTTTTTGCATATCTGAGGCTATTTAAACCTAAATTAAAATTGTTGGGCCATGAGCCTTTTTCTTCAACCAAGTCCTTTGTCATCTTCCCCCAACTGACAATTTGGGGTCCTCGTGATTCTTAGTTACTTGTTTAAATAATTTAGCAAATTGGCCCAGACACGCAGCAGTCTCCTTGAACTGGGACCCCGGGGCTGCCTCGGCCCCGGGGAGGGTGAAAGCGCGGAGGACACACATTCCCAGCCCAGGGTGAAGAGGATGGGCAAAGAGAGATGGGCAGCAGCCCAGGCTCACGTGTGGGTAAACCTTAAAGACAGGAAGGCCATTTAACCAGGATTCCATGGGTGAGGGGGACTTCATCCTAAGAATAAGACAAGGCTTTCTAGAAAGTGTACAAGGAAGAGTCAGTATCACCGATTCCCCTCTCCACTCTACCCTCAGAGCTGGGAATACAGGCAACCCTTCTTTCTCAAGCTTCAACACAAAATGCTAGGGCTGGGGTCCACCCTGCCGCCAAGACGAGCACTCACCAGTCCCCCACAGCATGCAACTCACCTCTGAAGGCAGGTCAGACCCTGGAGACGGGAGGTCAGAACTGCGCCCAGCTAGTGCGCTGGGAAGACCTTCCTCCAGCCCCGGTCCGCCCCTCCCACACCCAGGTACTGCCCCTTCCCCTGCAGTGCTGCTACTTTACACTAATTGATAATCAAGCCCTGGGTCAGAACCTGGGTCAGGTGCAGGGCCCTGAATGGCTCATCAATTACCGGGCGTGGCCTCAGCCAGCACCCGCCGCACAGCCACTTGCGGGGCTGCCAGTTCTGATAACGCTTGAGTCCTGGGATAAGACGGGGTGTACCAAGTAAATTCACAGCAGGAGGCCAGGGGGAGTGAGACATTTTTCAGGGGATGAGTCTTTGGGTTGGATTCTGGGCGCCCCACAAGAGCCAGTGTTTGTGCAAAGATGGAGAGGCGGGTTGAGCTGCACCCAAGAGCAGTTTCAAATGCTCATCTCCAGGTGAATTCCCTTTGCTTGGGGAGGCCGGCTCAGTCATCTCTCATCTCTCACCAGTGTCTCTGAAAGGGAAGACCAGGGAAGACTTTCTTCTCTGCGGTGGCCTCATCGTGATTCTTACACTGCAGCACTCGGAACTCCCTGGAGGGCTTGTTAGAACAGAGCGCTGGGCCCACCCCCAAGAGATTCTTTTTCTGTGGGTCTGGGGTGGGGTCTGAGACTTGGTATCTCTGGCAATCTCCCCGGTGAGGGCGACACTGGGGCTGCTGGTCTGGGGACCCCATTGGAGAAGCACTCTGTCTGGTGGTCCCTTTCTGGCAGGAGAGGAAGGGGTGGTGAGGCCAGATCCTCTCCTGCTCTGCTCCCCTCATTCACCTCCGGCCACTGGCCACCCCTCCCACTGAACGCACTCTTTTTCTGTTTCTTCTCACTCATCAGCTTCCTTCTTTTGAAGCAGAAGTTCTGAAATGGCTGCTGCTTAGAAAGAAATCTTTTACCACCCCTGACCTCCAATCTCTAAAGCTCTCTGTCTCTCTCCCTTTCTCTCTCCCCCTTCCTGTACACAGCCCTTGTCCCCAAAACTGTAATGGCTGCCTAGGGCCCTCCAGACAATGCCTGTATTTAAGATCCATCCCCATCCAGGCCCAGCGTGTTCTCACTTTTCCTGTGATTATACCCTAACTTGACCCCCAATGTACTTGACTGTACATTTCCACCCTCATGCTGTTCCCTCATCCAGAAATGCTGTTCCCTGCCCACTCATGTATTAAATATGTGCTCCCATATACTCTGAGCAATGTGCCAGGTCCTGTGCACAGTGTCAGAGATCAGCCTAACACCTGGCCCAAGTCCTTGGGGAGCTTCAATCTGAGAGGAGGGATAGGGGTTGGTGGTGGTCTTGATATATATACACATAACCCCCCGTCTGATACATGATCCACTTTTGGAACATTCTCTCTTTTTTGATTCCCATAGGAAACACAACAATGTGGGATACCGGCATGGATTTGATCCCCAATTTAGAAATATGAGAATTAATTTAGGGTGTCAGAAACTCAGAAAGACTTGTCCAAGATCTCACTAAACAGGTGGAAAAGCCAGGATCCAAATCCAGGCCTATATGATGTTTACAAGGAAGTCTGTGGGAAAGTGGGTTGAATCATAGAAGCTCTTTCTCTATGCTGGATATGAACCTTTTGTCAGCTGTGCAGACTGTGTATGTCTCTACCACTCTGTGGGTGGCTTTCTAACCCTTTTAATGGTGTCTTTAGATGAGCAGAAGTTCTCGATTTATTTTTTTTTAGCAAAAAAAGTTCTCAATTTTAATTCAATCCAGTTTATCTTTTCTTTTAAGGTTCGTTATTTTAGAATCCTATTTAGGATATATTTGCTGCCCCCAATGTCACGATGATGTGCTCTTTTATGTCTTCTAGCAGCTTCTCTATTTTACCTTTCACATCTAGATCTATGAAATTTAGGAACTTGGCACTATCTAGAAAGGGTTGCAGGGAACACAGAGGATCCAGGAGCGAGGCCTGGGCCTCTCTCAATGGGAGGCAATGGGTGCAGGGGCGAGGAGCCCGGCCCTTCTGTCAAACTGTCATGATTTGAAACCCAGGCCTGTCACTTCCAAGCAGCATGAGTTTTGACAGCTTGCCAGCCTGTGCCTCAGTTTTCTCATCTATAAAATGGAGATGCGGAGGTTAGATTCCTCCTCAAGCTGTGGTCAGACCTGGAGGTTAACAGGGCTTTGATGCTGTCAGGCTTCAAGTCAATGCTCATTCAGGGTTAGCAATTCTTAGGAGACTGAGGAAGAGAAAAGAGAGAGGTGAGAGAGGTCAGTGGGAGGAACCTAGTGGTCAGCGAGGCAGCCCATGGAGAAGAGGGTTTGTAGAAGGGGCCTAGGGTCTGGAGCATAATCCAGAGCATTGTCAGGCACTGGACATGCATTTTCTGCATTATCACAGCCCACTCTCAGAGCTGACCCAGGAGGGAGGTTTACACTGAAGCAAACTAAGGCTCAGAAAGTTTAAGTAACCTGCTCAGGATGGCACAGCAAGGAAGGGCGGGAGTTAGGGTTTGAGGCCAGGTCCTCACAACCCCACACAGCCCTCCACCAGGCTGCAGGGAGACAGAGGAGGATGACAGGAACAGGGGGCCACCTGGCTGCAGCAGCCCGGAGGGGTGCTTTCTGGGCACTCTTAGGCCAGACGCTAGATTGCTAAGAGTTGAATTAGCTGCTGATAAGAATGGAAGTCGGGGTGCAGAGAACTCAACTGAGACATTCGGACAAAAGAAAAAATGGGGCAGCCTGAGGGGTTACAGGGTCAAGGAGAACAGTGGTTCTGAAACTCAAGACGCAAGTTAAAGTAACCAGCGTGCTTTAAAAGTACCCATGCGCAGGTATCTGTGTGCCCCCCTTTCCCATTTAATTAGTAGGGATGCAGCCTGGGCATGGGGATTTTTCAGACCTCCTGCTGTGATTCCAATTCCAAAGCTAAGGTTGGAATCTCCGAAGCAGAGGGTTTTGTAGGGAAGGAAATAGGGCAGAAGGTAGAGATAAGTGGGTGGGAGATACTGCAGAGGCTGAGAACGGAGGGACAGAAGTGACAAAGGAAGATTCCTGAGGTGCTGGGGATGGCTGAGGTCCAGGGCACAGAAGAGGGAATTTAAGATGGAAAGGAATTTAAAACCCAGATGTGGAAAGATAATATGGACTTATTGTCCCTCAACCATGTCTGTGGATGAAGGTGCTGGCTTGAGCCCAGGCTGTGCGTGGATGAGAGTCAGGTGCATATGGCCAAGTGGCAGGACCAAAATGTCTGAACCAGGGTGGAGGAACTTCCAGGCAGAGGAAGCAGACTGGGGCCAGGTGGGCAATCAAACACATCTACGCATCTACCCACGAGCCCATCACCTTTCCCTCCAAGTGACCAGTCTGCACTGTGTTTTACTGAGATCCAGGCTGTGCTGGGCTCTGAGGATTCAAGGCTGAGCCTACAGACCTGACCTTGACCCTTGTGGGTTTCAGCCTTTGAAACTGACAGTTGAACTGGCAATTACAAATCAGAGGGGAAAGTGCCATGATGAGGGAGGGAGGGTGTGATGGGGGAGCACAGAGAAGGGGCACAGAACCCTGACGTGAAAGGTTATGGGGAGCCAGTGAGGTCTGAGACATGATGGATGGGAGGCCTTAGTGGGGGAGGGCAGAGGAGAGCACAGGAAGATGTTCTAGGCAGAGGGAACAGCAGGTGCAAGGGTTTGCAGAAGTGTCTTTTAGCACCGGAAGAATTTTCTAAAGGCTGGAGCACAGAGGGTGTGTGTTTTAGGGGCAGGGAGGGCAGGGATGTGTGCTGTATCTAGGGAGAGTGGGTGGGAGGGCACTGAGGGGTTTTAAACTAGGGGAGACATGATCAGACTTGTGTTTTATAAGGACTCAGCCTACTCTTCAGTGTAAAGATTGGAGGAGGGGGCAAGTCTGAGAAACCAGTTAAAAGAGAAGATGCTCAACATCAGTAATCATTAGGAAAATATAAACCAAAACCGCAATGAGGTACCACTTCACACCCACTAGGATGGATGTAACAACAACAAAACTACAAAAAATAATAAATGTTGGTAAGGATGTGGAGAAATTGGAACCCTCACACATGGCTGACAGAAATGTAAAACGGTGCAGCCACTGTGGAAAACAGTTTGGCAGCTCCTCAAAAAGTTAAACATAGAATTACAGTACGACCCAGCAATTCCACTCCTAGGTATATACCTAAAAGAACTGAAAATAGAGGCTCAGATTTTTCTACACCAATTTCACAGCAGCATTATTACAATAGCCAACAGGTGCAAACAACCCAAGTGTCCATCAACGGATGGATGGATAAACAAGAAGTGGTATATCTATACAATGGAATGTTAGTCACCAATAAAAACAAATGGAGGACAGATATATGCTACCACATGGATGAACCTTGAAAACATTACGCTATGAAAAAAGCTAGACACAACTGCTCCATATCGTATGAGGCCATTTACATGAAGTACCCAGAACAGGCAAATCCACAGAGAGAGAAAGCAGATGAGTTGTTTCCAGGGGGTGGAAGGCAGTGGGTATGGGGAGTAACTGCTTAATGGGCATGGGGCTCCTCTTAGGGTGATAAAAAAGTTCTGAACCTAGATAGCGGTGATGGGTGCCCAACATTGTGAATGTACGTACTGCCACTGGGTTGTACACTTTAAAACAGGTAAAATGGTAAATTTTACGTTATGTGTATTTTACCACAATTAAAAAACAAACAAAAACAGACATTGTGTCAATGAGTTGGAGGCCTTGCAAGTCCCAGTAGCATTTTTTCCTTCTTCCTCTTTATCCACCAAACCCCAGACAGTTTAGCTGGTGGTTTTCTTACCTTTGCTTTCTCAGGAGAAGAACCAATCACATGCAGGTACCCCTGCCGAGACCCTGGCCAGCTATAGTCAAATGGGCAGGGGCTTGCGCGCCCTCTGGTGGGCAATCGGAGAGCAACCCAATTCTAACTTGACCGTAAGACGTTTGTGCTCACAGCCCAGTGCACTCGATGGTTGTGCTCAGGATACTGCTCTCCCACTCCAGAATTTCTCTTTCTTCACTAGAGCCCCCGGAGAATTGACCTGGGCGCCTGTTGTGAATGAAAATGTATAAACCATATAAACACTGGCAAAAAAACACTTCTTCCCTTACTAATTCACTGACATCATCCGCTCAGAAATTATTCCCAAGCAAGTTCCGGCCTGGCCCAATGCGCTACCCCCAATGCCCTTGCGGTCCACAAGGCGAGCCGGTAAACCAGCAGCTCCAAGTAGAGAAGGCAGGGAGTGGTAAAGACTAGACGGAGGTGAGAGCAGAAAGCTGGCGGAGGACCCAGAGCAGGGGACCCAATGCCAACCGAGGAGACCAGGGAGGCCAGCGAAGGGTAGGTGGCCTTTGTCTGAGCTCAATCTGAAGGGGGAGGGGGAGAGTTCTCCGGGTATACGGGACACTCCTCATTGTTCCCCTGGTTCCTGCGCTTCCTCTCTCTTCCTCCCTCCCTGTCATGAGGAGCCTCCAACTCACCACTCCTTCCCAGGAGCCCTTCCCAGGAAAGCAGGGTGGCGGGTCCCACCTCCCCCATCTTGTACGGTTCTTCCTACCCAGCTCGTGCCCGCGGCCTGGCTATCGAACGCTTGCATTCTGAATCCTGCGTTCCACTTTCCATTCTGGATCGACCTCTTACCTCCCAAGGGACGTTTAAGCAAAGCCCCTGGCCTTCACTCCCAGGGGTCCACTGGCAACTGCCCCCTCCTCGCAGCAGCTGTACATATGTGCATTTACAATATAGACCTCTAAGCAAGATTTCATGGGTGATGGGGGAGGGGAGTAGGCTGTGCTGCTTTTAAGAAAAGTTTGCAATGCGTTGTGTGCGTTCTTCTGACTGGCCTTCAGGGCACGGGGTCCCGGCCGCAGGCCGGCTCCGCGCGGTCAGGGATCCCTGCAGTCCTCCAGGGCCTCTAAGACCGTGTCCACCACCATCCACCCCCGCCACCCCGCGGATCCACAGGAGATTTTCCGCGGAGAGGTCAAACCGGCTGCCCCAGGACTCCGCGCGCGCGACACTCCGCGGGATCAGAGCAGGGAGAGCCGGCCCGCGCCGAGGGGACCCGGGCAGCCTCGCGGTCGTTTTCTTCCCGCCCTGCAGTAAGCGGACCGGCCGTCAGGGGCAGCAGGGGGCCCAGGCTGGCGGCCAGTGCCTCGTAATGGCTTCTCACGCCCACAGCGCCGGCCTCAGGGCCCTGAACGCGCAGGCCCGGCCTCCCCGCTCCGTCTCACCTCGAGGCCAAAACGGGGTCCCAGGGCGAGAAGGCGTGCGCCCAAGGCCGGCGGGGAGGGAGGCGGCAGGTAGAGGCCGCCACCCGTCTGCCAGTGCCGCGCGCCTGTGGCCCAGGGCGGGGGTGGGGGGTGGAACCCAGGGCCTCGGGTCCCCGCCTGGAGCACATGGGCCCTGGGCGCCCGGGCCACGCACGGCTGACAGACGCGCCAAATCTGTGGCAGGACGATCCCTTACCGTGGCGGGCTGAGGAAACCAGCCGGAAGAGGCGCGTGCGGCTGCGCTTCCGGGAGGGCTTCTTGGAGGCTGGCTCCGGCTGAGCGTGGGTGGGATTTCAGTGGCCGGGAGGAGGTGGGGGCCACGCTTCAGGAGCACTGGAGCCTCCCAGGCTCTGCCTGCGCGTTCACGGGCTGGCGAGCGGTGGGAGGGAAAGCCAGAGCCGGAGGGCCGGTCAGGCCGCGGGCAGCCCAGGAGCAGGCGCAAAACGCAGGGCCCCGCAAAGGGGGCTCAGACCAGGCGGAAGCCTCAGGAGCCACGTGAGGTGTTGGATTTGCTGAGACCACGTGGTCTGTGGTGTGAATGGGGCCCGAGAGCAGGCGGAAGGGGCTGCGGGGAGCTCGCCGAGGGGAGATGTGGCCGAGGTTCCCCCATCTCAGGTTCCCTGGGACTTGGCAAACCCCGGCCCGTGGAAGGGCGTGCAAATGTTCAACTGAATTGAATGGACTGTGTAAGGGAAGGGGTGTCCTCAGTTCCTTGTCAGGAGAAAGGATAGCATACAGGGTGGGGCTGTGGTCTGGGGAGAATGGAGACCCAAGAGGCAGAGAGGACAGAAGAGCGTCCAGGTGCCTCTCCTCAGAACTTCCAGACCCATCACCAGGAGAGGGCTGCCAGCCCAGGGAGAGCTGTGCTGAGTCTCTCGTCCCCGCACATGACACCCAAGCCCTGTCTCCACCCACCCACGGACCCTCCCAGCTGTGTTTGGACCTCTCTCACCAGGCTTCCTGGTCCTGCCGGGGCCCCGCAGCAGCCGCGTTTTCCACTGAGCCTGTTTCCCCTCCTGACCTGGACAGGGCAGGACCAGATGTTCTCTGAGGCCCCTTCCAGGGTGATAGGCCAGGGTGGGAGGATGCCCTGTGCTGCAGGGACAGAACATGCTGACCTGGACTGAGGGAGAAACTTGCTTTAATCCTGACCCTTCCAGGCTCATGGCTCCCTTTCAGAAAAGAGGTGCCTTTGTGAGGGGAAAAGGGTATCCAGAGCCACGGCTCCTCTTTGTTCTTCCTCATAAGGCCTCCACTGAATCCAGGCAGCTCTTGACTGGAGTAGTGAACATCAAGACTACAGGGTGTCAGGAATCCTGGGCCATGGGACCACGTGACTTCATGAGACTTTGCAGGTATCTTCCTTCTTCACCCTCGTATCCTTGGGATCTGAACAGAAGGACCTGCTGTGGACAGTAACAAAGCTACAGAGAGGGAGAAGACCCTCAGGGACTGACTGGGTGAGAAGGGTGTTGAGCCCTGGGACTAGCCCCCACCCTGCACTGAGAAAGAGCCTGAGACCCAGAGGCCAAGGTCACACAGGACATTGGTGGCAGATCTGGAACATCTGGTCCTGTCCTCAGTGGTTCTCAGCCCTCCTAGAGTCCCTGCCTTGGTCCTGCCACAGCAAACAAACTGCCAAACCCCACTGGGAGCCAGGACAGCAGGACTTCCAGTCCCCATCTTCCCTGTCACATCTGGAGACCATCTGGAGGTGATTCATGATCTAGGAAGGTTGGGGTAAGCCATGGCCTTCTGACCTCTCCTCTGGCCTGGGTAATGGACCACCTCAGCCACTGATTTGCTGTGTGACCGGGGCAGTGCCATCCGTCTCTGGTCTTCAGTTTATAAGTAAATGAAGGACTTGGACCCCATGGCCCAGGGCACTTCTGGGTCTCTTTGTATGGTCTGGAGCTGCTCACAAGAGCAGGGCCAGATGGTCAGGGGGAGGGACTCTGCTCCCTCCTCTCTGTTCTGGGGGCTCCAGGATCTGCCTCCACCCATATGCAGGTGGGGTGGGGGGAATGTCACTTACACAATGGCCCTGGACACTCTGCTGAGGTCCTATACCATATCAGTAGCTTTCTGACAGGAGTGGCTCCTTTGAGGTATGCAAGACAGCATTCCCAGCCAACACGGGCCTCCCGAGCTACAGAGAGCACAGCAGCAGGTATGGGGAAAGGGGCGCTGTGGGGATACACTGTGTGTCTATAAGAGGGTCTCTGTGTTTGTCTTGTCAGTGGGAGAGAGGTTGGAGGGCTTCCTATGTGTGACTGTATGCTTGTTTTAAATTTTTACTCCTTAGAGTACTACTGAGACTGAACATCTTCCTTTATTAGTCATTTTTATATCTTCTTAAAAGCTGCTTGCTATTGTCATTTATTTTTCTCATAATTTAAGACCTCTTTGTATGATACTTTTATATCACAAATTTTACAAAGGTATTTCCACTTTTTGTGCTTTATCTTTTAAACTTATTTGGGGTTATTTAAAACAAAAACATAAATATTTCATTTTGAAGTCAATTTATCAATATTTTCCCTCATGGTTGGTTTCTGGCTTTCATCTGATGCTTAGAAAGCTTTTCTCCATAGCATGAAAATAAAAAGATTTACTCATATTTTTTCCTTAAGGAACTCTTTATTGTTTTTCCTCTTTACAAAAGTGATGCATGCTTGTTGTCAAAGTAAAAGGGCAATAAATTAATTTAGGTAGGTAGTATCTTTATGAGTTTTTCTATCTAAGAACAAGGTATCACTCTCTCTCCCCCCATTTATTTAACTTTCCTTTTGTACCCCTCAGCAGAGATTTATAATTTCTCCACATAGGTCCTAGTAAGTTTATATCTAGAAAATCAACTTTTCTTGATGCTGTTGGGAATGGGATATTTTCTTTCATTATATTTTCTATTGGTTGTTGGTATAAAACAAACTACTTATTTTTGGATGTTATTTTAAAACTGGTTGTCATTCTTGATCTAAAATTGAATAAAATGGAAAAGATTTGTTTCCTTGTGAAGACTCTGCCGTATCCATTTCTCTCTCAGGGTTTTCCACCAGGGTGAATCTGAGGATACTTGATCTAGTTCAGCATTAACCTTGACAGTTTTCTACATCCTTATTAGGATTTTCCTTCACTATGGACACTCTGATGCTGACTAAGTTGGAAGCTAAACCTGAAGGCTTTCCCACACACATTACACGCATAGGGTTTCTTCCAAGTATGGACAGTCTGATGTATAATACAGTCAGAACTATAGCTGAAGCCTTTGCCACACTCCACACATCTGAAGGGTTTCTCCCCAGTGTGGCTTCTCTGATGCCGAATTAAATGGGCATTAACATGGAAGGCTTTTCCACACTCCTTACACTGAAAGGGTTTCTCTCCAGTATGGATTCTCTGATGTACAATATAGTCAGAACTACAGCTAAATGCTTTCTCACATTCCATACATTTGAATGGTTTCTCCCCGGTGTGTATTCTCTGATGCCTAGTTAGTTTGGCATTGATGCTGAAGGCTTTCCCACATTCCTTACACTGATAAGGCTTTTCTCCAGTGTGGATTCGGTGATGATCAAATAGGTTTCTTTTAGAAGTAAAACATTTCCCACACTCATTACATTCAAAGGGCTTCTCCCCAGTGTGAATCCTCTGGTGCTGCATTAGTTTTGCATTAACGTTGAAGGCCTTTCCACACTCATTACACTCATAGGGCTTCTCCCCGGTGTGGATTCTCAGATGCTGCCGAAGCTGGGAGTTACACCTGAAGGCTTTCCCACACTCTTTACACTCATAGGGTTTCTCACCCGTGTGGATTCTCTGGTGCTGGATTAACTTCCCTTTGACGCCAAAGGCTTTTCCACATTCAGTACACTCATAGGGTTTCTCCCCTGTGTGAATTCTTTGATGCTGAATGAGTTTTGCATTATTACTAAAGGCTTTTCCACACTCCTTACACTGATAGGGTCTCTCTCCAGTGTGGATGCTCTGATGCTGCCTAAGCTGGGAGCTGCACCTGAAGCCTTTCCCACACTCATTACATTTATAAGGTTTCTCTCCAGTGTGGATCCTCTGATGTTGAATTAATTTTGCATTAACATTGAAAGCTTTCCCACAGTCATTACACTCGTAAGGTTTCTCTCCAGTGTGGACTCTCTGATGTGTGATATATGCAGAACTGCAGCTAAAGCCATTCCCACACTCCTTGCACTGATAGGGCCTCTCTCCTGTATGGATTCTCTGATGCCTACTCAGACTCCCATTAACGCTGAAGGCTTTTCCACACACCTTACACTGATAGGGCTTCTCCCCACTGTGGATAGTCTGATGTGTGATATAATGGGAACTGTAACTGAAGCTTTTTCCACACTCTACACATTTGAAGGGCTTCTCCCCACTGTGAAGTCTTTGATGCCAAATTAATTTTGCATTAACGCTAAAGGCTTTGCCACACTCCTTATGCTGATGGGGCTTCTCCCCAGTGTAGCTATCTTGATCCTGATTAAGTTGAGAGTTACACCTAAAGCTTTCCACTAATTCTTCACATTTGAAAGGTCTTTCCCCAGAATTAATTATTTCATGTTGAATAAGTTTTGTGTCAAAGCTGAAGGCTTTCTCCAATCCTGTACACTCAGGGGACTGCTCTCCAGTGGAGATGGTATGACACTGATTCAAGTTTGGACTTTGCCTAAAGCAACACTCCTCCATGGGGCTTATATTGTCTTTCACTGTCCCATCAATGACACTCCTGTTTTCTTTCTCCATACTTCCTACTGAGTGGACTTCCTGCTGTTTCTCTAGAATATAAGTTTCTGAAAAGTCTGTTTCCTGGGAAGAGTTCCTTTGAAGTTCAAATGATGTATTATGTTTTTCTTCATACATTTCCTCTGTCAAATTATTGTCAGTCTGGATATCAATATTTACTATAAAAAACAGAAAACATAAAATATCATGTAAGAACCATGTTAGAAAACAAAAGAACTGTGATAGAAAGAAAAAAGGATCAGGGTAATCAAGGGTGGGGGGGGGCTCTTTAAAATCACCAGACTAGGTCAGAGAATCTAAGGTTCATCCATAAGGTGGAATAACATGTAGCTGTTATAAAATGAAATAAATCTATATGTACTGACATGAAAAGATGTCAAAGACACACTGTTAAGTGGAAAAACAAGTTGAGAAATGGTATGTAGAGTATCTTCCATTTGTGCAAAGGAGAGTAAAAAGGGCTGACATAAACACATATATTTGAATATGCCTAGAAAACTACTGCAAGAATACACAAGAAACTGAGCAAACTGGCACAGGAAGTTTGGGAGACTTCCCCACTGCTCCCACTTTATGCACTTTTTATACTGTTTTGAGCATGTACCAATATTACAAATTTTAAAGTAATGATTTTAAAAGATCACCAGTCTCTAAACCAATAACCAGTAACAAGAAGGTTAAAAGTGACAGCAGTGGAACAAAATTCTAGGTCTTATCTGCCAGATCAGCATTCTTTCCATCACACCATACTTTACTACACTCTTCAGTTTCTATTAATAAAAATGGAAACTGCTTAAGAAAGAGAAGGCACAGAATCCAACAACATGTGGCAACAAGGGATGGCAGGTATTAGCACTAGGAAGCAAATGGGAACAAATCTTGTTTATTTTCTTAGAACTTAAACTCTAGGCTTTCCAAAACTTCTCCTTTAACTTCTTTTTTCTCTACTTCAGAAAGGCTCTGTTCAGGCCCATTTGATCCCTTTGATCCCATATCTTCCCACCCCTCCAGAACACTGCAGCATTCTCCTTGCCTTTCCTTCTACCTCTTCCCTCAATCCTAAAATTGGTCACTCCCTAAAATTCTTTCTGTAATCTTATTAGTCTTTCTATAATCCCATAGTCCTAGTAGAACCAATGATCTCTACATTTATTCTCAAATTTCTCAAAATTGGCCCCAAAATGCTTCCTTTATTTTTTCACCTCTCATCTCTCCTCAGCCACATGTAATATGCCCCCTACCCCAGTATTTCATTATAATTGTCCTCAACAGACCCAAATGACCTGGACTTCCCTAGCAATCATTTTCAAAATAATATTGGTCTTTTCCTGATTATAGAAATAATATTCATCTGTAGTATCAGAAACTTACAAAGAAAAAAATTCAAATTACCTGGAAAATTTTTTTAAAAAATCAACTCTGCTGACATGGGTCTTGTGCCCTGTGATTTCCCCTTCTTCCTGCCTAGAACCCATTTGATTCCTGACCCCAATTAACCTACATACACTGACTAGATGAACGTTTCTATCCTCACCTGACATCACGATGGGTTGTTCAAAGACTTCAGGACTGTCTGTTGCCTACAGAATGAAATCCAGACTTCTTTGACTAAGAAGCTCCACAATATCACTTTCATCCCCCTCTATATGTCAAGCACTTTAAGCTCTCCATTTCCAAAACATGTCTTCCTTGGTCAGTGAACATCTGGTTGAATGATTACAAGGAACAAAAAGCCACTGAAACCATCTTTTAAAAAAAGAGGATTCATCAAAAGGATGCAAGAGTATCTTATGGACCCCAAAGGCAGGAAGTAAAGCTGGGCCTCATGGGAGATGGGAAATCACCTGGCAGCTACTCTGCATGAGCCAATGAGAACCTCACTATTTCAAGAGTGGTCTGGGAACAAGAATCACTGGCATTACCTGGGAACTTAACAGAAATGCAGAATCTTGGCCCTGCCCCAAACTAACTGAATGACAATCTGCACATCTGCAAGATGCCCAGGTGATGCATTTGTTCATATTTTGAGAAGCACCAAATTGATAGCATTACTTCCTCCCACCTTATTTCCTAGAGCTTATTATATATAGCTTTCTCCCCCCCCAAATAATAATAATAATAGTAATAATAATAATAAAAACAGAATTTAACTGAGCACACACTATAAGCTAGGCACTTGGTACATGTTATCTCATTTTATCATCAAACCTAGCACCATTACCTCATTTTGTAATTATTATTCCATTTTCAAGGGTGAGAACACTAACTCTTAGAGAATGCAGATAACTGACCTGCTCAAAGTCACACAACTAGGAAGTAGCACAGTTGGGATTGGAACTCAGAAAGTCTACTCCAAAGTCTAAGTAAAAAGACTTTTAATTCTGTACCCTTCACATTAAGTGGACAGTGCTTAGAAAGTAGCAAGGACCCAAAAAAAGTACTGAATCCATTCATTTTGTCTGAGAAAGGTAGAATTCCAAAATTAGGATTGAAAATAATTACAATAAAGCATTTGAAAAAAGATCTCTTCTTGGAATTAGAAAGAAATAGCAAACTATGAAAATAGTCAGAAAGGTCTCAACTGTTGCTATCTCTAGAAATCATCAAAAATTATTTAAATGGGGCTTCCCTGGTGGCGCAGTGGCTAAGAATCCACCTGCCAATGTAGGGGATACAGGTTCGAGCCCTGGTCCGGGAGGATCCCACATGCCGAGGAGCAACTAGGCCCGTGTGCCACAGCTACTGAGCCTGAGCTCTGGAGCCTGCAAGCCACAACTACTGAGCCCATGTGCCAAAATTACTGAAGCCCGTGTGCCTAGAGCCTGTGCTCCACAACAAGAGAAGCCACCTTAGTGAGAGGCCTGTGCACCGCAGCCAAGAGTGGACTCCACTCTCTGCGACTAAAAAAAAGAAAGCCTGCGTGCAGCAACGAGGGCCCAATGCAGCCAAAAATTAATTAATTAATTAATTAATTTTTAAAAATTTAAATGTTACTCTGTACGGTTAGCCAATAAATGTGGCACGCTTATATGTTGCTAAAGCTGACTTTCTTCCTAAAGGATTACTTTTTCCAGCATAATGGGCAATGTGTGCCTCCTTACCAGTCCAGAGGCCCTGGGGGCCTGTGCCTGTTCCAGAGGCCAGTGGAGATGGGCCCTCCAGCTCACCTCCTCCCTCCAGCTGTGAGATCACAGTAGGTTTGAGAAGGGGAAATCCTGTTTTGGGGAAAGGAAATAGGAAAGATAGGTGAATGATCTCCCACAGCTGATTTCCTAAACCTCTTCTCAGATTGTGTCAGCAATGGGGAGGGAAGGAAAGAGCCCCAGAGGGTCCCGTGCCTAAGAACTATGGGAAAGTGGCGGGGGGTGGGAGGAAGAGGCTTGAGAAGATGCGGGAGGAGTTGGGGAGGGCCCAGACTGTGAGACCTCATGCAGGGCAAACAGGGAGATTCTGCCTAAAGGGATAGGTACCAGTTTTTGACCAGGGCCTAAAATATTACAAGTACACCGAGATCCTTGGAAACACTCAAGATATCCAGGTAGGGTGAGGGGGAACCTGAAGGTAATGCTGTAGAACAGGAAGTTACTTTTTTTCCACGCTGTGTCCAAAACACAGCCTCTATCGGGTGGATCAAGAGTGCACAACAGTCCCAGTAAAGTCCTATATTGGCCCAAAAAGGGCTTGGGGTTCACCCTTCCCAGCAACCCCGGGTCTAGGGGATTAGGAATCAGCCCCTGAGGTTCCCACTCAGTGAAGGATTACCAGAGGCCCCACCTGCAACCAGTAAGGGGAAAGGAAGCCAGGAAACCCTAATCAGCAGAGTCTGAGTCCCCGGGGGAGAAAGGCCTTACCCAGGGAGGCCACATTCCCATAATTCTCCAGCATCACATCCCTGTACAGAGCCCTCTGTGCAGGGGACAGGCCATCCCACTCCGTCTGGGTGAAGTACACAGCCACGTCCTCAAAGGTCACCGACTTCTGAAACAACAGGTTCCTGCTGCCCTAGGGGCCAATTCCATGGCTCATGCCCTAGGTGAGGGGCAGAGGGCAGTATGAGGGCTTGAGGAGGGGCTTGTGAAGAGCACAACATTAATAACAGGGGGAAAGATTTGAGAAAAACACTTGGAAGGTAAAGCATGGAATATCTGACCTGGCTCCCAGCAGAGAAACCTCATGCCATATTTCACACTTACAAAGGATGACATAAGTTGAGATGAAAGAAAAACACCTCCCATGACCAAGTTCCCCTAACGCAACTGCTTTCTTTCAGTCAGGCCGTGCCCTCACTGGCGGAAGTAGCTCTGGGCCCACCCACAGGTTTTCCCACTTCCTCGCCCTCACCCTCACCCTCAAACCTCAAGCCGCGCCCAAAGAACGGCCATGGCTTCCATCTCACCCAGCCCCACCTGATTTCTATCATGGACCCCCTACAAAAGGCTGCATAGCCTCTGCTCCTGCGCCTTCAGCAGAGGAAGCTCAGTGCTGCCCAGATCGGCTGGGCACCGTGGAGGTGGAGGGAGGGGTGAGAGCAGGCAGCCCATCCTGCTTGCAAATGGCTCTCGCCAAAAACCCATT
Source organism: Pseudorca crassidens (assembly GCF_039906515.1). NCBI lineage: Eukaryota > Metazoa > Chordata > Mammalia > Artiodactyla > Delphinidae > Pseudorca > Pseudorca crassidens. Next base: position 48,465,303 of record NC_090315.1, on the reverse strand, counting down.
TTCTGTTACCCTCTCCCAGTCAAGCCTCATCCTGTCCAACTTCACCCAAGACTTCACTGTCTCTCCAAGGAGGTTTGGGAAAGAAGGGAGGTCAGCCATCTTTTCAGCCGCTCCTCTGCATCACTCGGCGCTCGGCACTCAGCAGAGGCTCCACCATCAGGGCTGATGGCCGAGCTGCTCCCAGGCCCACCTCCTCCCCTCCGGGCAGCTGCCACTTCTGGCTGCCCTTGCTCTACCCACCTCGGCCTTCTGTAACAACCTTGGGGACACACTGGCAGCGATTTGCCTCTCAACTGCTCTCTGCCAGGACCTGTCTTGCTTGATTCTACGGGCCTCCACCCATCAACAATTCTAGTCCAACTTGTGGGCATTTCTGTGAGTCATTCATCGTGTGACTTGGATAAGACAAGAAATTCTTGGTACAAAATTAAATGCCTTCGCTCTCGCCCACCATCCCCTTTTAGCCCACGACTGGTGCCTCCTCCTTAATTCAAACCTCAGCTGGTGTCACCCACCACCATCCGCGAAGGAAAGAAACCTGGGGATTCGTTCCTGACTCCTCCCTCCCCCTTACCCCACCCCAATCTTTTGACTCTTCCTCCTAGAGATTTTTATGTTAAGCATTACTTGAATTGGGTCTCCCTCTTTAGCAACTACTTGCCTTAATGAAGCCTATGTCACCTAGACCAATAGGACTCTTTCTGAAGTGGTCACCTTGCTTTTAAACCTCCCCTCAAAATTATTCCCCACACAGGCATCAGAAACCTGACCTCGTTAACTTCACTGGCTCCATAGGTGTCATAGGGCTGAACAGTTAAGTCACACAATGACAAGTCACTTCACTCCCCTTTGCCTTTGTTTCTTTTGTGGTAGAATGAACGCAACACAGCGCCTATCTCCCAGGGCGTCTGTCAGGACTGAGTGATCCATGTAAAGTGCTTAGTATGGTGCCTGCGGCGTAGTAAGCCTCAAATGGTGTAACTTGAGTTACTGTGACTATGATTATTCCCAAACTGTAGCCCATGGAGGTCCCTGGATGAGCATCAGTGGGGTCCATGAAATCCCTGAAATCGTATGGAAATTTTCGTTTGCATGTTATTCTGGGAAGAGGATCCAGAGCTCTTATCAGAGACCTAAAGCTTGGCCACTGCACCCCAAGCCCTGAAAGCCTCCCCAGGACACAATGAGACACAGGACTTCCTGTCTTTTTTCCCTCCCTTGATCCCACTCTCCTTATGTCCCCTTCCCCTGGAATTAGAGGCACAGCCATTCTTTATGTGGATCTGGTCCTGCTAGTCCTCTTTATCTACACCTCCCTCCCTGGAATCCTAGTCCCCTGCTATCTTCTTCCATTCATGGGCAGCTTCCATGTCTCTCATTCACCAAAGCCCTCTGCTGGGGGAGCAAAGCAAACTGGTGTGCAGAAGACTATATTTCTGCCTTCCAGACACTTCTGTCTTGCCTGTCCTGGTCTCTGGCCCCTATCCCTCCATATCATCGCTCTTCCCACAAGCCCAGTCTGGCAGGCCCCTCCAGCTTTCATAGAAAGGCTCACCAGATTCCCTTCTCAGTTTTCTTCAATGTGAAACTGCTCAGAGGAAGAGCTGAAGGACCCACAGCTCACCTGGGGCCAGGCTGTCAGAAGCATGGCTGCCATCACCTGGTCTCCCTCTCAGAGAAGGACTGGAGCTGAGGGAAAACAGGGGGACAGATGTGAGACAAGCCACCCCCACCACGAACAATACAGCCCCTCACAGAAGATCTGAGATGCAGGCAGCCAGCATCCAGACAGAAGTGCAAGCAGGAGCTGCCATGGGAAGAAAGGAGCGATCTGTTCACTGGATCTGTGCCCAGGGCTCCTCCTGGCCATGACACTGACACTGACTGCCACGGACCCTAGGATTTTTACAATTCTGGACACATATCATACACACACACGAGTGTGCATAAAATGCAGGTAGAGTCTAAAGAATAATAAAACAAAGACTCGTGTAGCAACACGATGCTCTAAACGAGCATCCCTCTCTATTATACTGCAAGAGAAGCCAGCTGGACGGGCTGCAGCCCCAGCACATAGGCCTGAGTCAGGCCCCAGGGAGGCACCTCCTGGAGAAAGGGACAGCTGCTCCCTCCCACATGCCCGTTCCCTCACACAGCTGACTGCCCTCAAGAGTCCTGATACCTCTGTAGAGATCTTGGGAGGTTAGGCTCCTGCCCGGCCCAGGTTTACTGTGAGGAAGCTAGGCCACAAGTGAGGTACCGGATGGCTCCTCATACCTTCCAGCCTTTTGATGGCAAAGAAGCCAAGGCTTCAGCTGCCTGAGAGAGGGGGTCCCTATAGCATCCCGTCCCTGGTCCCATGACCCAGCACTCCTTGTTCATTGTATTCAAGACCACATGGACTGGTTATTTTCTAATTTTTAGTGCTCCCAAAGTCAGTCTTGAAATTTTATATTTTCCTAAAATATTGTCTATATCTTCCAGAATTTAAACTTGAGTGTAGAATTATGGGAAACAGTGGCTCATGATTTTTTTCATTTCCTCCATACCTTGAGGTATACCTTGCTTTTCCTACTTCTTCTTTGAATATATATGCTCTCTAGACCTTTTAGCCTTAGTTAATGTTATGGACTGAATGTGTCCCCCCAAAATTCGTATGTTGGAGCCCTAATTTCCAATGTGACTGTATTTGGAGACAGGACCCATGAGGAGGTAATAAGGTTAAACAAGGTAATAATCTGATAGGGCGGGTACCCTAGTAAGAAGAGGAAGAGTCTTCCAGAGCTGTCTCTGCTGTGAGGACACAGTGAAGGCAGCCACCTGCAGCCTCACCAAGAACCACATCATCTGGTACCTTGATCTTAGACTTCCAGCCTCCAGAACTGTGAGAAATAAATTTCTGTTGTTTAAGCCAGACAGTGTATGATATTTTGTTATGGCAGCCCAAGCAGACTAATAACATTAGGCTGAACCATGGTTTATCTAGTTTAATGTTGTTTTATTTTCAAAGAACTAGCTTTTCTATTTAGAACACCACTCCCTTTTCTACCTGTTTGTTTGGTTTTATAAAATTAATTAACTTATTTATTTAGTTTTGGCTGCGCTGGGTCTTCGTTGTTGCACTCAAGCTTTCTCTAGTTGCGGTAAGCAGGGGCTACTCTTCGTTGCGGTGCGTGGGCTTCTCCTTGTGGTGGCTTCTCTTGTTGTGGAGCACGGGCCCTAGGCACACGGGTTTCAGTAGTTGTGGCACACAGGCTCAGTAGTTGTGGCTCACAGGCTCTAGAGCACAGGCTCAGTAGTTGTGGCGCACAGGCTTAGTTGCTCCGCGGCATGTGGGATGTTCTCAGACCAGGGCTCGAACCCGTGTCCCCTGCATTGGCAGGCGGATTCTTAACCACTGTGCCACCAGGGAAGCCCCCTCTACTTGTTTTAAATTAAGCTCTGCATTTTAAAATTTGTTTTTTAGCTCTGTAAGAGACACCTTATGTACCTCACCAAATCCTCTTGTCCACTCTTAGTCCAGTTCCAGAGGCTTTGACCAGCTCTGCACAAGTACAACCTACAAATGCCTCCTCAAGGGTCTACACCACACATGCCTGGCTCCTGCCCTAGGGCTTCTCTGTCCTGTGTGGGACATCTGCGGACACCTGCTGGGTCCTGAAGGATAGGGGAGTTAATGCCTGTGATGCTACCACTGACCAACAGGAGACAGAGGTCAGTGGATAAACGTTTCCCCCTTTAGTCCCCCATGTGGGCAGCCATGAGATTCCAAGGCTCCTCAAAGATCCTGCAAGTCAGAGCACCAGTCACCTGTGGAGGGGCCAGCCTGACAGCACATCCTTGTATTGTCTGTCCCTCCTTCTCCATTGCACTCTCCTTGTCTTTCACTCTGCCCCTGGGACTACATTCCCAAATAAACTGCCCGCACACAAATCTCTGTCCTATGTTCTGCTTTCGGGGAAAGCTAGACTACAAAAAGCTTTTTTCTACCTTCTTGAGGCTACATGATTCATTCATTTTCATTCTTGCTGTGTAGCAATCTAAACCTATAAATGTTCCTCTGAATACATTATTCCCTACATTCCAGAGGCTTTTCATATTTCATGTTTTAATTACTATTTTATAACTCATCAGCAACTGTGTTTTGTCTCTGGACAAAGAACTGTTCAGGATAATTTGTTGTTGTTAATTTATTCTCTGGCTTTACTGCATGGTGTTTAAGTAACCTGATCTATTTACTTCTGCTTTACAGATTTTTAAAGGTTTTCTTTTGTGGCTACAGTGTCCATTTTAAAAATATTCCATGGATGCTTAAAAAGATAACTTATTCCAACATGGATGGACCTAGAGATTAGCACACTAAGTGACGTAAGTCAGAAAGAGAAAGACAAATACCATATTATATCACTTATATGTGGAATCTAAAATATGACACAAATGAATTTATCTGTGAAAGAGAAACACAGACATAGAAAACAGATTTGTGGTTGCCAAGGGGGAGGGCGGTGGGGGAGGGATGGACTGGGAGTTTGGGACTAGGAGATGCAAACTATTATACGTAGAATGGATAAACAACAAGGTCCTACTTTATAGCACAGGGACCTATATTCAATATCCTGTGATAAACCATAATGGAAAAGAATATGAAAAAGAATGTGTGTATATATATGTGCATATACCTATATAAATGAATTACTTTTGTGTACAGTAGAAATTAACACAACATTGTAAATCAACTATACTCCAATAAAATAAATTTAAAAAAAGGAAACTTATCCTGTGATGGAAGAACATAATCTATCTGAATCTAATAAATCAACTCTACCAATTTTATTATATAGATTTTTCTCCATAACCCATGATTACTTTTACCTAATTGTTTAGAGAGCCAGTAAAGAGTGAACTCTCACAAAACACTGAGCCCTTATGTATCATGGGAAAAGCCTTTCAAATCTTTAAGAAATGAATAATTCTAACACTATTTAAACTGTAGCAGAGAACAGCAAAATAAGTTTCCCAGACCTTTTTATGATGCCAGCAAAATATGGATACAAAAACCATAAACTAGTATCATTTATGAATACTGATGCAAAAATCCTAAATATTGAGGACTAGACTCCAGTAGTTCCTTAATGTGACATATCATGACTAAGAGGGATCATCCTATGAATGCAAGTAAAGTTCAATATTAGCACAGATTGTACTTTCCACATTAATAAATCAAAGAAAAACATACTCTCCATCTCAGTGGATGTCAAAGGTGTTGGATAAATTCAATATTCATGCCTAAATTTTAAAACTTATACCCTAGGGAAACTCTCATATGATATACATGATATATGATATACATACAAAATTATATATACCCTATACCCTAGGGAAACTCTCATATGATATACATGATATATGATATACATACAAAATTTTGTATATATACAAAATTATTATCAGCAGTATTTTAATAGCAAAAAATTGGAAACAACTCACATGTCCACTGAGAATACACAAATAAGCTGTCGTGCCATTTTTACAATGGAACATTACCCAGTAGCAAAAACGAATGACTCACAGCTACACACAAAATATGGATGAATTTAGGAACATTAATATTGAGTTATGCCAGTCCCAGAAGACTACAGACACCATGATGCCATCTTCATAAAGCTCAAAAACAAAATTAATCACATTATTTACATACACATGTATATATGATAAAATTATTTTTAAAAATATGATTAACACAAATATATGTGTTATCAAAAATCAAAAATATGATTAACACAAAATTCAAGAGAGCTGTTACCTCTAGGGGTGAGAATGTGGGAACTGGGTTGGGGAGGAGCACACAGATGCAGCCGTATGGGCAGTGCTCTTCTTAATGGTGTGGTGTGTTTAATGCGTGCTCACATTACCACTATGCTCCATAAATGCCATGCTAGATGCATAACATTTAAAATATACATACTTATCTCTATGATATGAAATGATTTTCAGTGTGCAAAAGGTAGTGTGCTATCTTCTGTGTAAGAAAAAAAGGGAGTATAAGAAAATACATGTGTATCTGGTGATTTGTGCAAAAAGAAACAGAAGGAAAAACAAGAAACTAAGGAGAATAGGGGCCTCAGGTGTGGATGGGAAGTAGATGAAAGGAACCTGGGAACTGAAACAGGATGGAAGGAAACAGTGCAGAAGGGATGAGGAGGAAATGATACTTCCCTGTGCCTTTTTGTTCTGACTTTCATAACCACAGTAATGTTTCATATATCTATACCTGTATCTATCTATCTATCTATCTATCTATATATATGTATAAAAATCAACCAACCAGAATGGGATGGGGGGGTGACGACGTCCAAAAAATACAAACAACAGTAAATAAGCCTAACTATACCACAGCATAACCACAGTGAAGTGATGGGAAAGAAAAGAACTAAGTAACTCTGCAAAACAGTATTTTAACTAAATTCTCTAAGGCTAAAAAGACCTGTAGCCAAAGACTTCTTGAGGTTGCATGATTTTTAAAATCTATTTTCATTCTTTCCTATTTGGCAATTAAAACCTATAAGGCCACAAAATTTCCTCTGAATACACTACTAGCCACACTTCATGTTTTCGTTACTGTTTTATAGCATATTTTTTTGTAAACTTGCTTTCATGAGGGTATGAATGAGTCATTCTGGAACTTTTTGTGTATTCTAGGACTAAGCAAATCAGTATATTCTACATTGTAGAAATCATTCCCAGGTCATTGTCATCCCACCGCCCAAGAGAAGTTGGGCCGGGTTACCGTTTGGAACTGACACGGCTCCTGCAGACAGTGCTCTCAAAAGTCGGGCTTCTTCTGTAGCCTGGAGGGGCTCTGCTTTTTCTGCTCCCGCACTGGCCTCGATTCACTCCCTGAGTTAGGAGGGCGGGGCGCATATAGTTCATACTTGAAATGCATAAAACGTGCAGGTAAAAGCCCCTGCACGACCTCATTATGTCAAAAGACTCATATCACCTCAGGCCGCTTCACCCCTGCAAATATTCTACCCCCTGGCTGCTCCAACACAAGTTCCCAAAAGGCGAGCAGCATCTTCCCCAAAGTGCTAAATGCTCGGGGCTTCGTGGCTGTGGCAGTACCCCGGGCTTCGCCTTCCACGAGACAGAACGTCATCGGCCACCAAGTCCAAAGCGGGAGTCGAGGAGGGGGGAAGAGGACCCCCCCGACAGGAAACCCACCGCCAACGCAGGGGGAAGGAGCGTCCCTGCCGCACCCAGAGCCTCGGAACCAGGCACCGCCCCCGCCTCCCGCAGCCCGTACTCACCTCCAAAGCTGGCTGCTCGGCGGCGGGCGGCCGGAAGTGCGTCACCAGGCCCCGGCCGAGCCTCTCTAGGAGCAGCTTCGCTCCTTCTCGGCGGTGCTCTGGCCCCGCCCCCTGCAACCGAAGCACTGGTACTCCGAAGCCTGGCACCGTTCTCCCCGATGCGGGTCGCAACGAGGAAGCAGTTGCTCCTCGCGGTGAGCTAGGGAAGACAAGAATGCGGCGAGCGCTGGGCCCAAACCAGGGGTGGCGCCGGGGATTTGTATCTTAGTAAAGCTGCCGTGCAACCAGATTTGGGAGTTTCCGGACTGGACGCCTGGATCGCATGCTGTCAAACCCAAGGCCCCCTTTCTGGAACAAATATTTCCTAATGACCAGCATACTCTCCTGTCATGAAACTCATAGGTAATGGCTTAGAAGATCATAGACGGTATAAACAACCTGCATTATAAAAAGTAATGTTAAAAAAAAAAAGTAATGTTATGTGCTAACATTTATGTAATAAAGGAGAAATAAAAGGAAAATTATAATTTAAAATATATATTTCAGAACGTATAGGTTTGGTCGTGACTGGTATAGGAGACCTAATAAGTGGTCAGATCATTTGCTCTACACATAGAACGTGCCTGAATGCCACAGTGCTGTATCTCATATTGGTATTTCAAAAATCACAAGTTGTTATCCAAAATGGTGAGCACAGGGACTTCCCTGGCGGTCCAGTGGTTAGAACTCAGCGCATCCAAGCTGCAGGGGGCACGGCACGGGTTTGATCCCTGGTCCAGGAAGTAAGATCCTGCAAGATGGGCATAAATGGAAAAAAAAAAAATGGTGATCACAGAATCTTCTCTTGATTATACAGTAGTTATATTTCTGGAGACTCAGTTATGTTAAAACTGTGCAAAGATACACTGCGTTCATCTTGATTTTTTTTAAAAAAAGTTCTAGATTCAGGTAATTTATAAACAGTTTTTACCTATGTGAATGTTCAGCAAGACGTATGAAAGTCTGTGAAAACTTTTTCAATAGACAGGTCTGTCTTGTGCATTGCAGGATTTGTGGTACTCCTGGCTCCCATCCAACACCCCCAAATCTTGTGACAAAAATGGCCCCGTAAAATTCCAAAATGAGGCCTGGGGGAGGGGGACAGCACCAAAAGCCACTGGATTGACCACCCTTAAGTTCCCTCCCAACCGTGACCGAGCTGGCCCTTGTTCTTTCAGCTCTGATCCCTCAGTGCTGCTGTACTGGAAGGTGGCCAGCCCTCACTCTCTTCCAGCCTCTTAGCACTCCCATTCTCCTCTCAACTTCAGCCCCACTTGCTGAACATGCTGTTCTCTAAACCTAGAATGTACTTCCCATTCTCACCCTCTGTCTTGACTGTTACTTGAAGTCTCAGCTCATATCCCATTTACCGTGGGAAGCTAGTCTTCCCTGACCACCCAGAATAGGGCAGGTCCCCAGTCACATGCCAACATCACCCTGTACTTTTCAGTACATGGCACATGTGTAATTATTCAATGGTGACAGTTTATTTAAATCTCTGTTTTCTCTCATCCCTCCAGGGAGCAGGAACTATATCTATCTTGTTCAACACCATTGTCCTCAGCTAGAGCACAAGGCCTGGCACAAAGGAGGTGTACGATAAACGTTGGTTGCTGACATAATCCAAAGGCTTCAGCCCCAACTCCTGGGTAGAAGCTTTCTTTATTTCTGTGCCACTAGAGATAGGATACGTCTTATGCCTGGGATCATGACACTGACCAGGAACTCATCTCTGCTTTGCCCTGACTCTGATCATCACTGTTGCCCAAAATGAGCACTTTACATGGCTCATCTCCTTCAGATGGGAAAGTGGTCTCATGATTGGGCACAGCGATAGCTGGGGATTACATTGCTCTTGGCAAGAACTGCTGTTTCCACTTCTTCCTAGATTCACAAAGCAGACCTTTAGCTAGGAATGAGGACTCGTCTAAAGAAATAAGGAATTAGATCACAGTGTCACAGAAATGATGGCCCCAAGTGTTGGATCATAAACCAGTTGCCTAATTTTACACAGAAAAAATAAGTCCTCCTAAATAATCATGAATCTTCTACTACTAAGAGTGCTAGGACAGGTGCATGCCAAGTTTCTAAGGCTCTACAGAAGGCCTGCAGAGGCAGAGACCACTCCTCGTTTGCCAACCTCTGTTCTTCCCTAACAGAATCTCTAGCAAGGCAAAGACAGTCCAGAAAAAATAACACACTTCCCAGCCCCCTTTATAGCAAAGTGTGGACATGTGAGTAACTTCTGGCAAATGGGCTATAAGAAAAAGCAATGCTTTGGTCTTAAAGAGTAGAGGCATGCTCTCCCTTGCCCCTCAGCCAGGGAATGCTGGCAGGGGTGTGAGCATCTTGGACTATGAATGAGGATGTGGCCCCTGAAGATGACAGAGCAGCCAGAAGGAAGAGTCATGGAGCTGCTATATCAGCCCTAGCAGCCCAAATCCTAGCTAATACCCTTAGAAATAAGGACTGGTGAAAAGAATCACACAATAGTTCAGTGTTCTGCAAGTCCATCTCTATACTGGGCCTATAGCCACTTTTATTCACACTCAGATCTAAGGCTTATTCTCCTGGACCCTCTGTCCTCGAAATCTCAGGGCTTCCCCAGAGCCCTTCCTCCCTGCCTGCTAGGGGAAACTGACGGTCTTCTCACATTAAAAAATCTCTTTTGGTGTTTCCAGTTTTAAGATGACAGAGTAAAGATGGTTCTGCCTGTGTCTCCTCTTGAAAATTGTGGGAAAGAAATAAGAGCCTGGTTGGGGTTCATTCCAAGAGTTCAAGGATGTTTCAATATTATAAAATCTTCCTTTATTTATTGATATTGTGAATTAACTTAGCAGATCATTCAACTTACTATGTGGAGAAATATAGTCACATGCCCGGTTTTATGTCAGGTCCCCTGGCTTTACATCAGGTGCCCCAACTTTATGTCATGTGCCCTGGTTGGTATTTTTTGTTTTTTGTTTTTTTTAATAAAACTATTATTATTTGTGGTTAACCAGAATATGTAGATGAAAAAAATAGTCAAAAGGATCTACATACAAGCTAATAGAATTAGTAAATTATTTTAGCTAGGTAGGTCCCTGGGTAGATCAATAAACAAAAATTGTATTTCCATGTACTTACAACAAAAGAATTTGCAAATGAATTTGCAAATGAATTCCATTGTAAGAGCATGAAAAAATATTAAATACCTAAGCATATAAGTATATCCCCCTTATCTGTGGAGGATATGTTTTAAGACCCCCCAGTGGATGCCTGAAATTAAGGATAGTACTGGACACTATGTATAAAATTTTTCCTATACATACATACCTATGATAAAGTTTAGCTTATAAATTAGCCACAGTAAGAGATTAACAACAATAATTAATAGTAAAATAGAACAATTATAACAATATACTGTAATAAAAGTTATGTGAAAGTGCCCTCTCTAAATATTTTATTATACAAATTTAATGCCTTTTCCATCTTTTAACTAAGCACTTATCACACACTGTGGCCATATCTTTTGCAGCTTGAGGTTCAGCAAAACTAGCACAAATTTCTTTTTCTTTCTTCACAATTTCATAGAACATTTGTTCTTACTAGATGTTAGCAACCTCAGCATAGGAATTTTTTTTTCCTTTACTAAGTCAAGAGCTTTCACCTTTTCACTTAAAGGAAGAACTTTATGGCTTCTCTTTGACATATCCGAATTGCCAGCATCTCTACTCTTGCACTTTGGGGCCATTATTAAGTAAAATAAGTCTTCCTTGAACACAAGCACTGTGATGCTGTAGTAACCAAGCAGGACCTACGGGGTCTTCCCCGGAAAGACCCCTCCCCCCGAGTCCTCTGCTTTGGGTCCTCTGTGAAGTACCTAGCTAACAGTATCTGACGCACATTTCCCGAGTTGTTTTACAGATGCTAAAACAACCACTAAATGGAAGAAGTTAACTACTTGGTGACCATGATGAGCACGTAGCCCCCAGACTGACAGGAGCCTCAGTATTGATAATGTTAACCCCTGTGACACCGCCCTCTTACCTCACATCAACCAATCAGCGAATTGTGTCCGAGCTGATCACCTACCCTGGGATTCCCCTTCCTCAACTTGCCTTTTAAAATGCTCCCTGAAACCCACGGAGGAGTTCAGGTGTTTTTGAACATTAGCTGTCCTGGACTCCTTGTCTGATGCCTTACAATAAACACTACACTTTCCTTCACCATAACCCGGTGTCAAGTAGATTGGTTTTACTGTCCGTGGGCAAGTGGACCCAAGTGTGGTTCAGTAACACAGTGACAGTCGATTTGACAACTACGACGGCTGCTAGCTGAATAACGGCTGGGACAGAGCAGGAGGGCGTGAGATTTCATCACGCTACTCAGAAAGGCTCACAATTTTAAATTTATGGATTGTTTATTTCTGGAATTTTCCGTTTAATATTTTCAGACTGCGGTTTGGTGCTCTGGTTTTGCATAAATCTTGCCTGTATTACTTAAAATGGCTCAGCATCCTGAAAATTGACCCTGGTGAATTTTAGGGTTTAACTTGCTAGCCACTTGATCTCAAATCCCTGGATTGACGTTGAGTGTCTCCTAATAGTCTGCAGTCTTGTGTCAGTTTTATATTGAAGCAAACATCAAACCTCACTTAGTTATGGTATTTGGAGCTTGCTTACTCATAGCATTAAAAATAATTTCAGAGAACTTAACTGAAAATAATAAGACACTACCAAATAAAACTAAATCATGACTAGCTTGTTACCGGGGAAATAAAAATATGGGTCTATAAAACTGAGGCTGGGGCTTCCCTGGTGGCGCAGTGGTTGAGAGTCCGCCTGCCGATGCAGGGGACACGGGTTCGTGCCCCGGTCTGGGAAGATCCCACATGCCGCGGAGCAGCTGGGCCTGTGAGCCATGGCCGCTGAGCCTGCGCGTCCGGAGCCTGTGCTCTGCAACGGGAGAGACCACAATAGTGAGAGGCCTCCGTACCGCAAAAAAAAAAAAAAAACACTGAGGCTGCCTCCAGGGGACACCTCTACACCACCTGGCTCTGGCCTATGCTTTCAGCCCCACAGCACTGTTTATATTTGCAAGTTTTAAAATCTTCTGCCTGAGGGTCTGGCTTCCAATCAGCCTGAATCTAGGTTCTGACTGAGATTCCCCTGCTTTGGAACACCGACTGGTCTTAGCACACCGTCATCTACTACGAGCTATTAAAAATAAAATAGGCTGCTTGGACAATCACTGAGGTTTGAGAGACAACAAGAGTGAGGCAGGATTGAACGGTCAGGCCCATCTCCTGCAGGAGGCCACTGCTTTAAGTCTGGCTGCTTTATCTAATGCATAGAAACCAACAGAGAGTCAAGCAAAACGAAGAAACAAAAGAATATGTTCCAAACAAAAGAACAAGACAAAACCTCAGAACCAAACCTTAATGAAGGTACTTATTGGACTGAAATAGACCTGTTCAAAACACAAAAAATTATTGAAACACAAGCATTTGTGTGGTTCTGGATTAGATACTAATTTGGATAACCAGCTATAAAACACATAATTGGAACATTTGGAAATTTTATATCATGTTTCAGGTATTAGGTGAGATAAAATTTATTGATGTGTAGAGACCAAGATAGTCAACTGAAAAAACATATTATTGTACAATGTGTATGATCTCTATAGTTAAAAATATAATATTACAGAGGTTTATTAGGGCAGTGAAAATGCTGTCTATGATACTGTCATGGTGGATACATGTCATTATACATTTGTCCAAACCCATAGAATGTACAACACCCAGAACAGACTCTAATGTAAAGTATGGATTTTGGTTGATAATGATGTGTCAATGTAGAGTCACTAGCTGTAACAAATGTGCAAAATCTCTGTTTCTTCTCAATTTTTCTGTGAACCTAAAACTGCTCAAAACAATCCTTTAAAAATATAGATACATAGACTTCCCTGGTGGTGCAGTGGTTAAGAACCCCCATGCCAATGCACACAGGTTCGATATCTGGTTCGGGAAGATCCCACATGCCACGGAGCAACTAAGCCCATGGGCCACAACTACTGAGCCTGCACTCTAGAGCCCGTGCGCCACAACTACTGAGCCCCTGTGCTGCAACTACTGAAGCCCGTGCACCTAGAGCCCGTGCTCCACAGCAAGAGAAGCCACTGCAATAAGAAGCCTGCGCACCACAACAAAGAGTAGCCCCGGCTCACCGCAACTAGAGAAAGCCCGCACACAGCAACGAAGACCCAATGCAGCCAAAAATAAATAAATAAAATAAATAAATTTATTTAAAAAAAGAAAAAGAAAAGAAAACGGACCAGAAGAACTGTTCCCATGCACAATGGATGGCGTCTGTGAAAAGAAACACCTGTTTATTTGGATGCTATTTCTTTATCAAGGTGCTTATTCACTGATCCTTCTTCTAGGAAGCATGCTAAAGATACTGCCAACATATTACATCAGCACAGGAGCTGAGAAGCCAGTTGAACGTTCCTCTGACCAAAAATATCACATTTTCAAGGCAACCATCTCACCTGTGTGTGGGAAGAGGTGGGACTCTGCTTCCAGGCGATACCTATGCATTTTAGTTTGCTCGGGCTGAATTTACAAATACCACAGGCTGGGTGGCTTCGACAAAGAAGTTTTTCTCTCAGGTCTGGAAGCTGGAAGTCTGAGATCAAGGTGTCAGAAGGGTTGGGGAATTCCCTGGCAGTCCAGTGGTTAGGACTCTTCGCTTCCACTGCAGGGGGCACGAATTCGATCCCTGATCAGGAACTACGATCCCACATGCCACGTGGCATGGCCAAAAAAAAAAAAGGTGTCAGCAGGGTTGATTTCTTCTGAGGTCCCTCTCCTTGGCTTGAAGATGGCAACCTTCTCCCTGTATCCTAACGTGGTCTTTTCTCTGTACATGCCTGTGTCCTAATTTCTGCTTCTTAATTGAGTTAGGACCCATCCCAATGACCTCATTTTAAGTAAATTACACCTTTTAAAGCCCTATCTCCAAATACAGTCACATTCTGAGGTACTGGGGGTTAAGATTTCAACATGTGAATTTTAGGAGATCTAATTCGGATCATAAGACTGTTTGGATACTCATGCTTCCTCATCTCTCTACCATATTCTGAGCAGACTGGGTATTTTGCAGCCAAGACATCAATCACAGTAGTCCCATTTCTCAGAGGCCACATGAATGACTTACAAAGCTGACGATTTTCTGCTGAAAGCCAGAAGACCTAAGGAGAGAAAGATTTTGACTACAAAATAAAGATCTCAGTTTTCTAAGCTCTTATGTGACATAAATATGAATTGAGAAAATACCCCAAACTAGAATCATAATAACAGGAATAATAGTGACCCTCACAGGGGACCAGAGGATGTCCTGACCTTGACGATGACATCCAGTGGTCAGATAACAGGATGTGATGACATTCTGAGTGTGACCTCGGGGGCTACAGGTTAGAGGACAGGATGTGAGGATGTCCTGGGTGTGACCAAGGTGTATGAATGTCCCCTCCCTCCTGTCACAGCCCAGGTCTGAATGTCCCTCCTCCTGTCACAACCCAGGGTCTGAGTGTCCCTCCTCCTGTCACAACCCAGGGTCTGAGTGTCCCTCCTCCTGTCACAACCCAGGGTCTGAGTGTCCCTCCTCCTGTCACAACCCAGGGTCTGAGTGTTCCCTCCCTCCCGTCACAGCCCAGGGTCTGCGTGTCCCCTCCCTCCCGTCACAGCCGAGGGTCTGAGTGTCCCCTCCCTTCTGTCACAGCCCATTGCCTTTCGACAATATTGAAGGTGACCTAAAGGTCCAGAAATCCCCTCACCCTCTGTGTCTGGGAAATGGCTTCCTGAAAAGACCCCTCCCCACAAAGACTCTGCTGAGACTCAGGAGCCCCCCTTTCCTGACCAGACCACACAGACCCAGTCCCTCCCCGGGCTCATCAGCCAGGAGCTGACCCGCTCCTTCCCAGGATCTGTGAGAACAAGGGCTGGTGACCCACGCGTCTCCCTCCTCCCCGGCCCGAACTGCAGCCGCCGGGTCAGAAGCCCTGCTCAGGGCACCTCCTGAGTCGGGGCCCTTGATCCACGTGCCGTCAGGCCACCTTTTGTGCCAACCCCTCGCCTGGGCCTTTATACTTGTGTTTATTTACTCCTCTCCACGGAGAAACCGCCTTTGCCCCAACTCTCCAGATGCTTCCAGACCTTGTCTCTTTTCCTCCAGATTATCAGTCTCAGAGTTACCTGTCACCACTCACAGTCCCTGCAGAGCCCAGAGATTTCTCCTTGAAGGAAAGGTTCTGGAGAAATCGGAGGGTTAAATAAGGAGTGCAGCCATTTCCCACCTGGTGCTGATGCCCAAGAAGGTGAAGAGAATGAGTGTTTTGTTAACGCAAGTTATTGTGTCCGACACACGGTGAGGTCAAACAAACTGAAACATTGGAGTTTGGAGCAGAGAAAGGTTTATTTCAAGGCCATGCAAGGAGTCGAGGCGGCTCATGTGCCCCAAAGCCTCAAGCTCCCGGGAGGGTATGGCGAAGCATTTTTAAAGCCCAGGGGGTGGGGTGGGGTGGGGTCGGGTTGCAGGGTGTGTGGTCAGCTTGTGCACAGTTCTCTGATTGGCTGATGGTGGGGTAGCAGGGCGGCGCCACAGGGCTAACATTATCAGTCCTTAGGCTCCAGATGGCCTGGGGCTACGTGCTCTTGGTCATCAAGTAGTTCTTCCACCTGATGGGGGGGGGGGCGGGTTTCACATCTGTGAAACAATTCAGGAAATGTGCATCAAATACTATTATCTAAGGACTTCAGAGAGGAACTAAAGCAGAGGATACGGCGGAAGGCCTGTCCCGGGAAGGCCCCATAGCGTCCTGCTCCGTTACATTTTCTCGCTAGAATTTTAAAATCCTCCAAGTAATAGATCATTTGGGAGCATCCTGTGTCTTCCTGTTCATTCTAAGAGAATGTCCCTCTTGAATTTTAAGGGGGGGAAATTCTTTATCTCATAAATATGCGGAGTGGGAGATCCACTTATAAAATATTATCAAGGTCACTGCAAAGGTTTCCAAAAAACCAGGACACAGCGCCCGGTGCTCAGACACTGGCTAAGAGGTTCCCGCCTGGATCCTCAGGCACGTCGGACGGCGGGGCAGTCACGACCCTCCTCCCACACGTGGGCCTCTTCAAGCTGGCCCAGATTAGCCAATGGCAGGCAGCTGGCTACATTTGCGAACGAGAGAGAACTCCTCAGCAGCCTGGGACCACCCCTGGGCGTGGCCTAAGGAGCCTAGTCCAAGCCAAAAGCTCCTCTGCGGAGCAACGCGCTGCGTCAGGAGCTCCTCTGGTCCGGCGTGTGGCAGGAAACTGTGAGTCGAAAGGAGAAGTGTTTGGGGGGGCTGGGGGGAGCTTTCTGCTGAAAATAATTTCTGCTTCCACTTCTGCCGCCGACTTGGTGTTTGGTCTCCAACAAGCCCCTTTCCCCCTTGGCCTGGGTTTTCTTACCTGTGGAGAAATGCGTTAGATGCCGGCTTATTGAGTTTCCTCTGAGTTTGAGGTGCTCCTGCGAGACCCCCCCCCCAGCCCCACGGCCCCTCCTTCCCACTCAGGCACCTATTGGTTTGGGGTTCTCAGTTGATGCAATTTTAATAGGTTTCCATCATTTCCTGAGGGAAAGATGGGAGGGAGGGTGGTTTGTTGCAGAGACGGATCTCACTGCACCTGGGAAGGCGGGACACTCATTTCCCCTTTAGCTCTAATGATAACCGTCCACTTTCATCAGCAGGTGAGTGAATGTGGCTTCTTCCCAATCATGGTACAAAATGTATAATTTCTCCTAATGAGATTTGATTTTAATGAGAGACTAGATCATAGGAGAGAGTAATTATTTAGATGGTATGCACGTGCCAGGTTAATTTTAAATCAGCTTTTAGATCAGTCTATCTAAGTTATTCAATTAAGTGTTTTCGACTAGCGATTTCAATAGTTGTATTAGCACAATGCCTGGCAATGTAATTGCTTTTTAGATCCTGATCATTGTGACATCAAAGTCAGTGCCTGGGCTCTTTCTCTGGGCTGGTTTAAGTGTGTGTGTGAGAGTAGAGTGTGTGAGAGTGTGCACACACACGCTGGGGGGAGGCTCTTTCTCCTGATTTTTTCCCCCTACATTAGGGCTTGTTTATTTTATATTTAGTAGTTTGTATCTGCTACTCCCCAACTCCTAATTTATCCTTCCCCTCCCTTTCCCCTTTGGCAACTGTAAGTTTGTTCTCTATGTTTGTGAGTCTGCTTCTTTTTTGTAAGTAAGTTCCTTGTGCCATATTTTAAATTCCACATATAAGTGATATCATATGGTATTTGTTTTTCTCTTTCTGATTTACTTCACTTAGTATGATAATCTTTAGGTCCATCCATGTTGCTGCAAATGGCATTATTTCATTCTTTTTTACGACTGATATTCCATAGCAGATATATACCACATCTTTATCCATTCCTCTGTTGATGGACATTTAGGTTGCTTGCATGACGTGCCTTTTGTAACTAGTGCTGCTATGAACTTTGGGGTACAGGTATCTTTTCAAATTAGAGTTTTCTCCGGATCTATGGGTTGGCAGAACCCCAAGGACGTGCAGAGAGGAGGGGTTCATTACCAGGCTCCTCTGACTCTCTGGCCCAAATTGCCTCGCGTCGTAGAGGGGACATAGGTCTGCCTTCAGCACCTGATGGGGCACTTCTAGCCTGGCCAGGTGGCCCACTGGCCGGACAGCCTAACAGGCTTTCTGCGGTCTGACTGCCCTTTGTTTCTCTAGAGGCAGTACTCTAGACCCAGAAATACCTGGCATGACTCTTGGGCTTGGAGTTTTCAAGCTGCAGGCCTGCGTGGGTTTTGGCATCTGGAAAATGGTGCTGGGGGTCGTGAATACGGAGCATGTAAAAACCGTGGTGTTTTGGTGCGCAGGCTGTGCTCATCCCTGTGCCCGTTCTCTTGAGAGTTCTCCGCAAACTTCCTTCTCCCTTGCCATCTGAGCCTCTTTCTCCTGTCCCTGTTAGCACAAGTTCATGTGCCTGATGCACAGTGAGGCCAAACAAACCGAAACGGAATTTGGAGCAGAGAAGGGTGTATTGTAGGGCTGTGCAAGGAGACGTGGCTCATGCCCCCCAAAACCCCGAGGTCCCCGAAGAGTTTCAGCAAACCATTTTTTTTGTTTTGTTTTGTTTTTGTTTTTATTGCGGTACGCGGGCCTCTCACCGTTGTGGCCTTTCCCGTTGCGGAGCTACAGGCTCCGGACGCGCAGGCTCAGCGTCCATGGCTCACGGTCCCAGCCGCTCCGCGGCATGTGGGATCTTCCCAGACCGGGGCACGAACCCGCGTCCCCTGCATCGGCAGGCGGACTCTCAACCACTGCGCCACCAGGGAAGCCCTCAGCAAAGCATTTTTAAAAGCCAGGTGAGGGAGGGGTGGATCAAATGGTATGTTATCAGCTTGTGCACAGTTCTCTGGCTGATGGTGAGGTAGCAGGGTGGTGTCACAGGGGTTAACATTATCAAGCTTTAGGTTCCCGGAGGCCTGGGCCTATGTGCTCATGGTCAAGTAGTTCTTCCACCTGGTGGTGGTGGGCGGGGCCGGGGGGGTTCAGATCTGCAAAACAACTCAGGAAATGTGCATTAAATACTATCATCTAAGGACTTCAGAGAGGAGCTAAAGCAGAGGATACGGGGGAAGGCCTGTCTCAGAAAGGGCCCATAGGGTCCTACATCCCCACACTCCTCCCCTCAGCAGAAGGTTCTCACTTATCCGTCTGTTGAACAATCACTGATAGCCTCTATGCCAAAAGCTATGTTAGGCCCTGGAATCAACAGGAAGTTCCAGTTTTTGAACTCCTCCAGCTTTTGCAGGATTGAGGGGCAGGCGTGGCATAAATCGGGGTTAGGTGACAATAAAGCCTGGGAAATTGATATAAACAAAGCCTGTGATTGTGCCGTAAAGCACGGTCAGGTGCTGTAAAGCAGCGCCAGGTGATGTAAACCAGGGTCGGATGACGCAAAACCCGGGAAATTGATGTAAACAAAGCCTGGGGGTTGTGCCGTAAAGCAGGGTCACCGGCCATAAACGTTGGGTAATTGACGTAAAAGAAGCCTTGGGGAAGTGCCGTAAATCACAGGTGAGGTAATGCCTGGCACCTGACCAAGCTGGGCTCCTGCTGCAAACCCGAACACGTGACATATGAATTGGGATATATGAATACCCCAATTATAACCCAAATCCAAAACTTTACATAATGTTTAGTGCATAGTTTATGGGGATTAAATACATCATTTATGTCAGACGTTACATTCTAACTTGAGGGATCAGATTTCTTGAATAGATACCTGCACAGGCCTTTTGTCCAAGTCCAGAGACCAGTATTCATTAGGAAGAAGTTCAGTGGCAGAGAAGAAAGGACACTGGGAATTAGGATATTTGTGTCCTGATCTTGGCACTGCCCCTGGGAAATTGGCATCAATCTTGTGTCTCTGTTTCTTAAGCTGTTAAACAAGGCAATTGGACTACATCTGTATTACTCAGGGTGCTCTAAAAACCGTCTTTGTAACAGCGCTTCTGGGGTCAGGAAAGTTGTTAAAAAAAAAAAAACCTGCTTACTCCATGGGGTTTTCAAGCTATAATATTAGAATTCCCTGGACGTCCAGTGGTTAGGACTCTGCTCTCACTGCCAAGGGCCCGGGTTCAGTCTCTGGTCAGGGAACTAAATCCCACAAGCCACGATTGGTGGCAAAAAAAACAAACCAACTCCCCCCCCAAAGTATAATATTAAAGTTTATATAGATAATATCTAAGAGATATATCATAGTATATTATGTACATGACATAAGAATTTTAACATGATAAATATTAAAGTTTATCTATAGTATTTATTATATATTGTGATATGCATTCTATTAATATTGTAAAATGTATAAAACTGCATTTTAGCAACCACGAGGCTCTGAGAAGTCTGTGGGGTCAGAAAAACAACAACGAGCCATAGATAGTGTTGACTACAGACCCTCTCTTCTGAGAAAGCTGTTAGCATCACATAGGCCACCTGGAGGATACTGAATTTGATGAGTGTAATATCCTCTCTACCTCCAACATGCTATGGATATCTTTAGAAAGATCTGGCTTTGGTGAAATGCAACAATGGCTTATCTTTCAGGAGGCTGAGGTGCTTTGTCTTTTTATCTCAAACTGTGCAAACAGTGAGGAGACCTGGAATGTTCAGAGTACACAGTGACGATAGGGAGGCTGGTGAGCCTCCTTTTGTTTTCTTCATAGACAACAGCGGCACCGTCGATAGCATCTTCTTTGGCTGTTAGGAAGGCTGCATCAATTCAGGTGTAATCTGCCCTTTCCAATTTTATTTTGACTCTTTGATTTGACGAGGGTGTTGTAATGCGAAGTTTTGTGTTAAAATAGAGAACACATTTAAGTCTTCGGAGGGAGTAGTGGCTCCCTTTCTCCACTTCTCAGCTCCTGGTCCCTGCGGAGAGGATCCGTGGACCCTCCAGCTGGGCAGTGCTGTCCCCACAATGACGTCCCTTCTTGAGTTGGGGATTTGCTCCCTGTGTTGCGCTTGGGGCAGGTCAGCTCTGGGAGGTGGCTCCTCCCACACCTTCGCAGGAGTGAGAGTTTCACATCCAATCACGGCGCAGGAGTGGTTCGGCAAGTGCCGGGGGACTGGCAGACGGGCGGAGCTGCAGCCGGAAACTCTCCGAAGTCAGCTGTCGTGGTGAGTACCGCCTGCCTGTCTCAGTTCAGAGGCTCGAGATGGGGCGGTGGTGAAGGGTGGTCCGCGCTCCCCTCGGGTCCAGACTCCTCCTTCCTTCCTGGGGCCCAGGGGCAGCAGGAGAGCATGGAGGGCGGCGTGGGGGGTGGGGGCCGGGGGGAAGCGTCCGCTCGCAGGCTCCGGTGTTCCCAGCGTAAAGGGTAGGAGACCCGCTGGGTCAGAGCCACTGAGCCGGCAGGAGCCCCTGGACAGTGGCTCACAGGGGGCGTTGACAAGCCCGCTGTCTGCTGGGCCGCTAACCTAGTTGGTAGGACAGGTCTGGGTCAGGCAGGAGCTTGTTGTCTGAGGCCTCCTTTCCTGTCCTTATGCTGCGGGGACAGGGCCATCCAATCTGGGCAGGTGGGTGTGGGTGAGCATCTGGGGAGCCCGCTGAACGTTCAGGGGGTCTGATGAGTACTTGATTGGCCCAGTGAGCATCTTGGGAGCCCGCTGAGTGTTTGGGGAGACTGGTGAACATTTGGGGGGCCCAGTGAGTGTGCAGGAGGCCTGGTGACCATTCGGGGAGACTGCTGAGTGTTCGAGGGCCCGCAGAGTATTCTGGGGGCCTGGAGATTGGGGAGCCCACTGAGCATTCAGGGGCCTGGTGAGCATTCAGGGGCCTGGTGAGCATTTGGGGGGCCTGGCGAGCATTTGGAGAGCCCGCTGAGCATTCCGGGGTCCTGGTGAGCATTTGGGGAGCCCACTGAGCACTTGGGGAGCCTGGTGAGCATTCATTCAGGGGGCTGGTGAGCATTTGGGGGGGCCTAACGAGCACTTGGGGAGCCCGCTGAGCATTCCGGGGGGACTGGTGAGCATTTGGGGGGCCTGGTGAGCACTTGGGGAGCCCGCTGAGCATTCCGGGGGGCCTGGTGAGCATTTGGGGGGCCTGGTGAGCATTTGGGGAGCCCGCTGAGCATCCGGGGGCCCAGGTGAGGAGGACGATGGGAACTCCAGTGGGTTTGCCATCAGTGAGCACGCCCATCCGTTCCTTTACCTGAGAGCTATTTCCTGAGTGTCTACTCTGTGCCAGCCACCACCTGCAGGTAAGCGTGGTCACAGAAGGAGCCTTCCTGCCATGGTCACAGGTTGGCAGCTCAGATGTCTCACCTGGCCATCCAGGAGGGTCAGCGGGACTGGGCCCTTAGCTCATCTCGCACCCGCTGCATTTTGTGAAAGTGTCTCCTTGTGCCCACCTGAGTCCCATGTTGACTGAGGAGGCAAAGGGTGGAGTGGATGCAGCTGAGGAAGTGCTGGGTGGGGAAGGCATCGGGGTGTGCGGGGGGCACCTGGCCTACTCCCAGGGGTGCTGTCCCAGGGCTCGAGGTTGGGGCTGCACCTGGGGAGTGGGGATCGCCTGGCCGGTTCTGGGATTGCGCTGCTGCTGAGCACACCTGAATCTGTACTTGGAAACCAGAGAGCTGGGGTCTGTGGTCGAGGGAGAGGGTGGGTAACTCACACCTGTGCACCTGGGAGGAGGTGAGTGCCTGGCAGGTGCAGGATTGGTGTCCACGGGGATGGGACGATTTTCTTCCCACCGTGGACAAACCCATGACCTTCTCAGGCGGGGGCAAATGGGAGGGTGAGGGACTTGTTACAAAGTGACCCAGATTCTGATGAAACTGGGGGATGTGGGACAGGAAGGAACATGACACTCAGTGCTCAAGTGACCTGAATTATGGGGACATGGGGACAGGAGTTGGTAAGACACCCTGAGTGTCGTGTGACTTGTGTTTGGGGAGAGGTCTCCTCTGTGATGGGGATGCAGACACACACCTACAGGTGTCCCCACAGTGGTGACACAGACACACTAACAGGTGCCCTACATTATGGGGGACATACATCCACAGGCGCCTCTGCACCACCCACGCCTGGGGCCTGCAATAAGTGTTTTGCTTTATGTCATCCTTGCAGTCCTTTAGGCCTATAAAATAAAATCAAGTCTGGGTTAGAAAGGAGACTTTCATTTCAAAAGAATTATTGCGAGGAGGAAGGGGGACTATAACAAGGGGATGAGAGTGTGGTAGTAGAGGGAGGGACTATTACAACAGAGGGGGACCATTGTAGAGAGGGCCTATTACAATAGAGGCAGCACTATTTCTGTAGAGAGGGAACTCTTACCATAGAGGGGGGACTATTACAATAGAGGACGACTGTTGCTGTTGAGAGGGAGCTATTATAGTACAGGCGAGACTGTTAAAATAGAGGGAGGTCTATCACTGTAGAGGGGGGACTATTACTGTACAGAGGCTACTATTATAGAGGAGGACTATTACTGCAGAGGGGGGACTATGATAATAGAGCAGCATTGTAACTAGAGGGGGGACTGTTACTAGAGAGTGGAGTCTATAACAATAGAGGAGCACTGTTACTGTAGAGGGGGGATATAACAATAGGGGAGGACTATTGCTGTAGAGGGGGGACTATGACTACAGAGAGAATTCCTGACAAGGTCTGGAAGCATCTGGAGAGTTGGGGCAAAGGCGGTTTCTCCGTGGAGAGGAGTAAATAAACACAAGTATAAAGGCCCAGGCGAGGGGTTGGCACAAAAGGTGGCCTGACGGCACGTGGATCAAGGGCCCCGACTCAGGAGGTGCCCTGAGCAGGGCTTCTGACCCGGCGGCTGCAGTTCGGGCCGGGGAGGAGGGAGACGCGTGGGTCACCAGCCCTTGTTCTCACAGATCCTGGGAAGGAGCGGGTCAGCTCCTGGCTGATGAGCCCGGGGAGGGACTGGGTCTGTGTGGCCTGGTCAGGAAAGGGGGGCTCCTGAGTCTCAGCAGAGTCTTTGTGGGGAGGGGTCTTTTCAGGAAGCCATTTCCCAGACACAGAGGGTGAGGGGATTTCTGGACCTTTAGGTCACCTTCAACATTGTCGAAAGGCAATGGGCTGTGACAGGAGGAAGGGGACATCCAGACCCTGGGTTGTGACAGGAGGAAGGGGACATTCAGACCCTGGGCTGTGATGGGAGGGGACACTCAGACCCTGGGCTGTGACAGGTGGAGGGACACTCAGACCTGAGCTGTGACAGGAGGGAGGGGACATTCCACAAACCATTTGCTCTGGACCCAGCATGAAACCATAGTGTGATGTGCATCACAGGTGGCGTCGGGGCAGACCCACTGAGAGGCTGCGGAGGCAGAAGAGTCTCACCCTTCGTGCAGCTGTCCCAGATAAACAATCACTGTTGTCTTGATAATGGAGGCGGTTTTGTGTTTGGAGCCAGGCCCCACTGGACTCGGGCCTCTCCTCCCAGGAGCAGGGAGACGGGGTTTCCTCCTCCATCACATTTCAGACACACGCCCACGTCTGCAGGAAACATTCTGAGCTGTGGTAGTGTCAGAGGTGTGTTCTGCCTTTAAAAGATGTGCACACGCTTCAAAGAGAGAAGGAATTCCCACACTTTCTAAAGTAAATGTCCTACAAAAGCAGAAGAAGGGAGTCTTCCTTTATTCTCCAGGGAAATTAAGCCCTGTGGTTTGGATTTGGATTTGCTGTACACTGCCTACTGTGCGTCCCGGGTGGGCTGTGTAGGAACCGAGTTCCTCAGCCTTCTTTGCAAGTTCATCTGCACTGTGGCTGGTTGTTTTTTGTTCTGTCTCAATGTAGATGAGGCCCCAGGAATTATTTCACTCGGTTGAGGATTAAAATTGCAAAGCAGTGTGCGAGTACTGTAGTGGAACAATTACCACCACCGTCCCTGTTTCTGGAACAGCTGCCACTAATATTAGTCACAGGCACATCATCAGGTGTGTGTACCTGAGGATGCGGAGCAGGTGGGCGGGCCTAGGGGAGGTACGAGGTAGGTACAGGGAAGGGGTGATCTTTCCGTTTTCAAGGGCACGTTTTTGATGGATTTTCCTGGAGCAACACTGTATCCTATAAATAGAAATGTCTGTGTGCTTCTGTGGTACAGGGGTCATCTTAAAAGGTGGGGGTTCTTGTGACTGTACCTGGGAGTGACATTTGTTCGTTTACTCAACATATTCATGTTTGGGGTCAAGGAGCGTGTGTGAGGGCCTGCAATGCAGGTGTCGGGTGAGCTCCTGTTGGGAGTGACTCTGGAATTTCTCTCGGGGAGGGGCTGGGGTCCCTGTGAACGCCCTGCTGGGTTACCACCAGTTCCTTCCTTCCTTCATTCTTTTCTTCACTCAGCCATGAGTGAGGCTGAGGTCTGCTGGGGTGACCCTTTCTCCTGTGGTGACAGTGCCCGGACGCAGACATCCTGAAGCAACAGCATCCTTGTCTGGTTCTCAAGTGAGGGTGTCTGGCTTCACCACGGCCATAATCACGGACCTGCTGGTTGGACACAATGTTTTCCTCCTCTTCCGTCTCGTAGGAGCTCTGCCCACTGCTCTTGCTGACATCTGAATGTGCAAAGTGGCCGTGTTTATCCAGTTTGGCAAGTTGTGGAATTGAGGTGAAAATCTGGAAAATCCATACCCCTGGACACCTAGGTTTTGGGTGTGAGTCCAGCCAATGTTTCAGGGTCTGAGTTCTGCCAGGGGGTGGTGACAGGGTCATACGCAAGGATGTACTGGCCAATGGTCAGGACCCTGCTCTCCAGGGAAAGAAGAGCCAGCATGCCTGCACAGTTTATGATCTAAGATGATGTGAAGGACAGTGGTACACAGATAACAAAGATGATGCTGTGCTGATATCATGTGATAACAGCACACAAGCCTGATTCTCAAGGGCTCCCCCAAAAGGTGCATATATGGGCCCATACGTTTATTAGCTAAATTGATACCCAGGATGTAGCAAACAATTAACAAAAAATACTAGTGGACAGGACTTTGGTGTAAATTCCAGAGAGACCAGGGCTTCACGGGATGCTTTTGTGGATTTTTGCCTGGCTCCTGTTCCCCCACCACCCGTGCTCCCCTAGTCGACACACGAGAGCAGTTCTGGTATTGCTTGGAATTTTCTTGTAATTAAGGAGTAAGACTACGAAGTCCACGTGTGTAGAACCTCACTCCTTCCTCCATGACGTCAGCAGCCTCTGCTGAATCGCGTAGTGGGTTTCGGATGCAGAAGAGTGTTCTCTCGGTCTTTGCAATGCAACACCACAGACACACCCCTGCACATCCGGTCTGCAGGAGTCACACTTCTCCCATCACTTTCTAAGTCTAGACCATCAACAAAACAATCACCCAAGGCTGGGTGGTGGCATCTGCCGTTTCTGTGGTGTAGATATTCCCACGGTGGCCAGTTTTGAGTTTCCGATGTGATGTTCGTGAACGCGCAGCCGGGAAGAACCCCAGAGAGAGTTTCCACCGCACACACTCTGGGTGGGAGAGGGTAAGAGTGAGCAGAGATGGTAGTAAATGCAGTACGATAACCAGTGAGGTCTACAGTAATGGTAGTGAGTTTTGAGAATTCGCTGCCTTTATTCTGAATATAGTTTTCAGTGTAAGGCCGTAAGTTAACTGCTAACGCTAGCTGTGGTTAACAGTGGCTCACGCCATTTCTGAAGTTTCCAAGATGGCTTTCACGATGGATGGCAGCTCGCTCCAGCGCCCACTCCCCTTCCAGGTTCAGTGCCTGGAACCCAGATGTTAAACTGAGAAAAGGCAGACTAACAAGAGGGGAAAAAAGATGGAATGTGTGGGAGTTTATAAGGCAGTATTCCTCAAGGAGGCAGTGAGAATTGGGGGCTGAAATACCGTCCTGGGCTGGACAGAGGGAAGGGGTTGGTGGGGCGGGGATAAGCCATGGGAAGTCAGTCCGGAAAGCCCGGTGAACAAGAGGGTTAGTGGGGCTTGTGATGCAGATTCAAGTCGGTGCCTTTTTTTTTTTTTTTTTTACTGGTGAGAGTTGTTACGCAGCCTCCTCTTCCAGGTGTGGGAGAAGAGGAGGTCCCTACAAGTGGGCATTTCCTTTATAAATGTGAATTTCCTTTATGGAAGGAATGCTTGTGCCCTGTTCTCAGAGCGTTTCCTGAGTCTGCTGGTTCTCAGTGGCCTTCTATTCAGAATAACCCTTATGCCAAACATGCACATTTGGGTTGGTGAGTCCTGGTTCCTTTCATTTGAAACTCAGTGGTTTTCCCTTAAAAGCAAAATGGGGAAGTCCCAGGAGTCACCTGAGCCCCTCGGTCTGGGATCATTGCGACCTGGCCCAACTTGGATAGGATCCACAAGGGCTTGGATTCCAGTCAGTACTCCAGCTGGCTGTGAAGGGGGCCCACTGGGGTGCGTGGTTGGGAGGGGCGCAGACCCACCCTTGTTCTCCTAAGGACAGCAGAGGTGTGTCTCCCTACACTGAGGCTGACCGCACTCCTAATTGGGGTCCCTGTGATGCAGCCATCCCACACTACAGAGCCCTGAGTGTGGGGTTTTGGGGTCTGAGCCCTTGCCCTGATCCGCCAGCATTTCAGAAACCTGCGTGGGCGATGTGCGGGCCATTGTAGCTGGAGGGCACTGGGATGGAATCACCCCCGGGTGTGCTGCATGGCAGAGTCCAGCTCCAGCCACCTGAACACTTGGTGCTGGAATGTCACACCCCCCCCCCCCAGGTGGCCTGGGGTCCCGGGTTCTCGCCTCAGGGGACATTTATGAGACAGGGTGTGACTGAGGGAGCCATGGGACAGGCTGCGAGAGAAGATGGAGACCGGGGTGCTAGTTGAGTATCTCATAGGTGGGGAGAGGGTTGGTGTCGCTGCTGAGGCAGAACAAGAACAAAGGGGGGGTTGGCTGTTGGTGTATTTGACGCGGTATAGGGGATGAAAAATTTTTCCTCTACTCTCTTAGGTTCTGTCCCAGGGACCTGCAAATTAAACTGACAACAGATTAACAGGAGCAAAAGGTTTATTATGTCTGTGTACAGAGCCCTGCACAGAAAAGAAGTGGAGATGCAAAGAGACAGTTAGACTTAAGGACTTATGTGCCATGTTAACACAGGGTGATAAGTTTTTGGAGAAGTGACAAGACAAAGGAAAACAGGTTTCAATTTCTAGGGACAGGAAGTTGTGGGAAGGTAAGTAAGTGGGGGAAGATAAGAGAGGACAGAGCTGACTTAGTGAGGTTTGTTATGCAGACTGAAGTCAGTACCATCTCAGATGATAAGATTGTTTCTTCCCTTCCTGGAACAGGGGAGGGAGGGGGACATCCTCGCAAAGGGATCAGGCAGATGGAGGAGGGCAGAGTTTTTCTTTTTGCAGCTTCTCAATCACCTCAACTCCAAATAACCCTTATGCCAAAGTGACATATTTGGGGTGGCAAATTCTGAACCCCCTCAGCTGTATACCACAGCTGGATGTGGTACCGGTGGATGGGCCTCCTCTAGACTAGAGGGAAAACGTCCCTACCAGAGGAGAGGGTCCAGAATGTTGGGGTGATGGCCAACAAGCTTCATGGTTATTGTGCGCCTCAGTTCTGAGTGCCTCACATGCTTTAGCTCAGAGTCCACCCTGTGACCCCGTGAGATGGGGCACTATAACCAATCCCATTTTACAGGTGAGAAACCGAGGCCCGGATGGTGGGGTAACTGGTCCAAGGGTGGCTCGTTGGTGGTGGAGCTCAGGTGCAAACCCAGCTCTTCACCGCTCTCCATAGAGGATGCTGTCCGTGTTTCCTGGGGCTGCCGTAACAAACACCACAGACCAGGTGGTTAAACAACAGACATTCATTGTCTCGCAGGTTCTGGGGGCTGAAGCTCCGTGTTCAAGGTGTTGGCAGGGTTGGTTTGTCCTGTCGTCTCCCTCTTTGGCGTGTTCTAGAGCTTTCCCTGCATCTGCTCGTTCTTGGTGGCCTTTAGCTCAAAGTAATCCACATGCCAAAGAGGCACATTGTGGAGTGGTGTGTTCTGGTACCCTCGTTTCTGCGCTGACTGAGCAGGATTCTTGCTGAGACCGGGCTGTGCAGGCCCCGCAAGGATGGGGCCAAGGTGGAGGTCACGGACAGGGTCTTGGTGCGATATGGTTCAGGAGAGTCTTGGTCACCTCGGGTGGTCCTGGGCATGTGCCTGGTGTCTCTGTGTCCTGATATCCTCTTCCTATAAGGATACCTGTCATATGGGATCTGTTACCTTAGAGTGAAGGGGGATTGTGTCTGCCCACCCCAGCGCCACCCATGGAAAGAGACAGCCACATCCTGACCCCAGGGCCTCAGGACATGACCTTATTTGGAAGTAGGGCCTGGTGCTGTAAGTAGTTAAGACAAGGGCATTGGGGTGGCCCTCGTCCTGTGTGACTGCGTCCTTATAAGATGAGGGGAGATAACAGACACAGAGGAGAAGCCACGTGAAGGTGAAGGCAGAGATGGGAGAGATGCAGCCACAGGTCTGCGGATGCCTGGAGTCCCCAGAAGCTGGAAGAGGCAGGAAGGACCCTCCCCTGCAGCCTCAGCACTTTGCAAGTAGACAGGTGCAGTGGGTGGGCCTGAACTGAAGGCAGTGCTGTGGCCCTTAACTGTTCTGTGTTCCCCACATGGTGCCCTGAGGACAGCTCTCACAGGACACTGACCAGTAAGTTGGTTTCACATGAGACTGCAGGGCCGGTCCTCTAAACATGCAGGCCTGTCTCAGCCTTCCTCCTGGGCTCCGGTCACACAGGATGACTGTGCACCGTGTGGGGCTGGGCTTTCAGCTCCTACACAGGACCCCTGGGTGTCGGTTAAAAATGCAGGTTATGGCCCAAGAATGACAGGAGGTGAATTTCTCATCAGCCCTATACAGTGTGGGCAGGGAGTCACAATAAATTATAGAGTTAAAATTAAGGGGGCGGGGAGTATTAACTCAGCCGTGAAAAGGAGTGAAGCGCTGACATCGGCTGCAACATGGATGAACCTTGAAAACATGATGCTCAGAGAAAGAAGCCAGACACACAAAAGGACAATTTATTAATTCCACTAACATGAGACATCCAGAACAGGCAAACCCATAGCGACAGAAAGTGGATTAGTTCTGTGCTCAGATGGCTTCTGTGCTCCAGCCTCTCCGTGTTCGCCCCTCAAATCAGCCCTGGTGCACGAAGCAGCCTGGCCGGGTGCTGTAGGAGCCGTCACCCCCCGGCACATGCTGCCGGGAAGCAGGACCTGTGCGCGGTGCTCTCAGCTGCCCTGAGCGTGCTCCCCCGATTTGGCCCGTGGGATGCACTGTCCTTCCTGGGCTTCCATTGAGGCCGCCTCCTGTTGGGGGCCTGGGATGCTGGAATCAGGCCACTTCTTGGACAGGGCTGCACTGCAAGAAGTTCCAGGGTTAGCCCGGGATCCTGACCATCACGTGGCCAGAGAAATTGGTAACGTTTTTGTTTTGCACATTGAAATGTTTAATGTCAGAAAGATTTTGTTTAGTTTCCTGATGTGGGTAAAGTGTGCGAGCCCAATGTTGATTTATTCTCCCAGAAATGTACATCCTGGTTCCCACACGAGGGTGAGCCCCTGTCCAGAGATGAGAGACCCCACATGTGTGACCTTGTGCCTCCTGGGAGAGCAGCCCTAAGCTAGTTTAAACCTGATCAAGTTCTGTCTGCACGGTAGGGTTAGACAGCTCCATGTCCTGTCTACACTGAGTATGTTTAGACCTGACCATGTGCTGTCTACAATGAGAATATTTAGACCTGACCGTGTTCTTTGTGCGCAAGGACATGGGGATCTGGCCTGGCCTCTGTCCTGGGAGCTTCAGGGGGACATGGAGACCTGGCCTGGCCTCAGTACTGAGAAGCTCCACGCCTCTGTCCGAATGTCAGTGCTCAGACGCCTGGGGTCTGGAGCTGAGGTGGGCTTGTCTGGGTGACAGCGCTCTGCTCTGAGTGTGGTTACATGGCCCTCCCAAAGGAGCCATGGTAAGGGCCTTAGTCCTTACCCCTGCAAGGTTCACCTTCCCTGCGGCTGGTGGAGACTCCTCAGGTGGGCTACCTCATGATTATTCCAATTCACCAGCACACGCAGAGCGAGTAGGAAGGCAGGTTTACCTGGTGAATTGATTGCCGGGCACATGGATCTAGGTGTAAGGCCCATCGGCAGCAGGTGAGATGTGTCTCTGTAATCTCCTTCTGGTCAACCATCTCTGCTCAGCAGAGTCCGGACCTGCCCCTCCTCTTTCACCCCTGCTGTCCTGTGAGTTTTCTCAACACCCCAGCAAATCAGGAGAGGACCAAGCCTGCCAGACCCAAGGTAGTGTGTTCAACTTCAGCACAAAAAAGTTAAAAACAAAAGTGAAAACAGGAGGGGACTGACTTCTCTGGGGCAAGTGTTAGGAGAGGAGACAGACCCTACACTTCTTTCTCTGGTCCCAGGGACCTGGCTTGTTCCCACGTTGGGGGCTCATGCAGCACAGCCATGGTATCCTGACCAGGGGGATGTGTGACCCTAGTTGCGGTGTCTGGGGATTGTGTCGGGCTCACCCCATCCGTGTGGGTCAGGCTCATGTGCAGACCCCATGTCTGCTCTTTGCCTGCAGTGTGTCTTGTCCCCTCTGAGATTTCCAACATCCGAATTGAGGGTGTTGCCCTGATTAACCTGTGGTCCCTTTTCTTCTCTTAACCTTGTCATGTTCATTTGAGGACAGGCACCTTTGAGCAGGGTGGTCCTCCTGCTGAGTGACAGCCCTTGGTGGTATCATGTTAATATCATAGCAGATCATGTGTCTTATCTATGGGGTCGCTGCTGTCTGGGTTCCCGTGGACAGAGCTCAGGTAACACCGACTGGCCCCCCCCAAGAATGGTCCTCCACATGCCGTGTGCCCGAGGTGGGGGACAGTGCTTTGACCTTGCACATTTGTAACAAAGGGGTCAGATTGGAGTCTCAGTTAACCAGACATTTTAAAATTTTAAATGAAATAAACACACATCACACAGCATTTACCATCATCATCATTTTAAGTGCATGTTTCTGAGGCATCAGGTACATTCACGTTGTGGAGCCATTACCACCATCTCTAGAAAATTCCACGACCATGAAAGTCTCACTTCCATCCCCTCCCGAAGCCCTGCCACCAACGACCACTTAGGTCCATGAGTTGTCGACTCTTGGGCCCCTATTTGAGTGGAATCCTGCAGTGTTTGCCCATCGAAGCTCTGCTTGTTTGCATCTGAATACCCTACATTTAGGGAGAGGGCGTGTGAGGAAGAGGCTGTAGGAGGGACAAGGTGTGCGGGGCACAGATGAGCCAGGACCTGACCAGCCGCCTCTGGGGCCCTCTGCTCCCGTGTCTTGGGCTGTTCGTCATCTGCATCGTTGCTGTCCACGCTGGCAGCCCTGGGGCACTGATGTCTGAGTGAGTGAGACTCCTCTGCTGCCCCGCCTTCCACCTGCTCTTCCTGCTGGTTGGGGAGAGGGCTGCTAGCTGGGTGGTCTCTGCTCCTGCAGCAGGAAGGACCCTGCAGGGGGGACCCACAGAGTGTGGAATGCGATCCCTGGAGCTTGGGGGGCGGGCCACAGCGTGAGGCCGTGACAAATGCTCAGACTGCCACATCACTGACAGAATGTTCCCAAGACCCCGCTCAGGAGGGAGTGGTGGGTGGCCCGGGACCCCAGAGACCCCCTTCCTGTCCTGGAGCTCAGAGAGCGCATCCTCTGTGGGCTCTGGATTCACCCCGTGGCTCACGCCATCTCCCTCTGTCCTGTCTTTGAATGAAGGAAAATGATTTCTCCTGATTAGTGTCCACAATACAGGTCTAGTCCTGTCGATATTATGGTTCTTTAATTTAGGTGTCCTGGAATAGCATCTGTTTTTAGGCCTAAAGAAGAAACAGCTCACGAGTATAAAACATTTTCAGATGAAACTAATATTCAATGATTATGCTACTTCGTTGTTGAATTAGTCATAATTCTCCTGGTTTTAGATCTCATGTGGGGATTATAGAGGAATAAAGTTTTAAATCTTCATAATCTGTGTGTTCATAGCTTCAGTGTCATTGATGACCCACAGTTTTTACGTTTAGGGAAGGGGTACTGATTTCATGTATCATGTAAAAGATTTGTAATGAGGATAGGGCAGTTAAGATTCGAATGATGGCCGGTACATGGTCCAAATTGTCTCTACTTGTGCATCTGTTGTGTGTACATGAGTAAGTTTAGTTGTCAATATTAATGAAATAATACAGAGGGCTAGAGAACTTATTTTAAAAGTGATTATTAATGTATGATCATGAAAATGTAAAAGTTTTTCCATAATAGGTGATGTTGCGTCTAGAAAGCCTAGCTGAAATGGATTTGCCATCGTGTTATACAGTATTTTTGTCTATGATTCAACTTTGACAAAGTTACATAATTTTTTGCTATTATCTCACTTATTAATAAAGACATAATAGTTATGGTGTTGGCTTGAAACTGGTTGAGGATTCAGTTCCTTCCTTTCTTATTTTAAATTTACATAGGTGTGATCTTCAAGTATAGAATATGGTAGAGGGCATTCATGTAACCATTCTGGGTTAGTAGTAGTTAGTTCCTCTTCTGAAACTTCTCATTTAGATGCAAATACATCTCAAAATTTGAAGATTATTAGCATTACTGCTGTTAATGAGATGAATGAGTGAAATATTTCTTGTGTGTGCTTGAGGGTAGCTGGAGTAAAGTCGTGGCATCCCTGAAAAGCCAAGAAAGTGCTGCAGGGGAAAAAAAAAAATCATATTTTCTACTACAAATACAATTGTGAAGTGAATTTTTGCTCATGTGAAGTGTATAACCTGAGGTTATTGGAAATCAGTGTACAAAGCCTCCTATAATAGTGAAGACTGCTCCCATTCACATTACATACTGGAATGTGCTACTGCGTAGTCTGTATTGTGGAAGACAGTGTCCTGGGATGAACTGGCTAAGATGATTCCTGTTAAACCACCTACTGTAAAAAGAAAAATAAAGCATAAGTCTCATTTTGCTATACTATATCATAATCCCTATGAAGAGTTGTTAATCAGCCACTTTTACTGCTAAAGGAATAGCAATAGCTATGGTAGCTGATGTAAAGCATGCTCATGGGTCAACATCTGTTCCTACGGTAAACATATGATGGGCCCACAAGATAAATCCTAAAAAGCCAGTGCACATGGCTCATACTATTCCCATATATTCCCACATATCTGTCCCAAATAGTATGTCACGATATGTGAGATTATTCTGAACCCTGGTAGGATAAGAATATAGACTTCAGGGTGACCACAGAATCAAAATAGCTGTCGGTGTAGGATTGGGTCTCCTCCTGTAGGGGAAAAGAAAGCAGTGTTTAGATTTTGATCTGTTAACAGTATGGTAATTCCAGCTGCTAGAACTGAGAGTGATATAGTAATATGGCTATAACTAGGGCAGATCGAATAATGGTGTTTAATATTGGGATAATGGCTGGTGGTTTATATTAAAGACGGCAGTAATAAAAGTAACAGCACCAAGAATTGAGGAAACATCTACTAAATGTAAGGAGAAAATGGTGAGGTGGACAGAGGCTCCTGCATGGGCCAGACTGCCAGCTAGGGCTGAATATATGGTTCCACCGGTACCAGAACCAGCTTCTACTATTGATGATATGAGTAGGAGTAAGACTGATGGGGGAAGTAGTCTAAAGTTTATATTATTTATTCGGGGAAATGCTAAATTGAGTGCCCCAGTTATTACGGAGAGAAGCCAGTTTCTGAACCTTCCAATCATTATAGGTATAACTATAAAGAAAATTATGACAAATGCATGTTCCGACGACATTATGGATTTGGTCAGCTCCCAGCAGCACTCTGTTGGCCTAGCTCAGCACGGATTAATGGACTTAAAGTGGTGCCTACTATTTCAGTTCAAGCACCAAATAATAAAGTCCTGATATCTTTGTGATTTGTTGAAAATAATCAGCGGTTTGTGAACATAGGTAAAAAAGGCTGAGCAAGTGTTAGACTGTAAATCTAAAGACAGAGGTTATGCCCTCTTTTTGTCAAGCCCTGGGGTGAATCAACAAATTGAACTGCAGATTCAAAGATGCAGACGTTGAGAACGGACTTGAGGACACGGTGGGGTGGGGAAGGGGAGGCTGGGATGTAGTGAGAGAGTGGCATGGACATATATACTACCAAATGTAAAACAGCTAGCTAGTGGGAAGCAGCCGCATAGCATAGGGAGATCAGCTCGGTGCTTTGTGACCACCTAAAGGGGTGGGAGGGAGGCTCAAGAGGGAGGAGATGGGGACATATGTATATGTATAGCTGATTCGCTTTGTTATACAGCAGAAACTAATACACCATTGTAAAGCAATTATACTCCAATAAAGATGTATAAAAAAATTTTATTTTAGGGGCTTCCCTGGTGGCGCAGTGGTTGAGAGTCCACCTGCTGATGCAGGGGACATGGGTTCGTGCCCCGGTCTGGGAGGATACCACGTGCCGCGGAGCGGCTGGGCCCGTGAGCCACGGCCGCTGAGCTTGCGCGTCCGGAGCCTGTGCTCCGCAACGGTAGAGGCCACAGCAGTGAGAGGCCCACGTACCGCAAAAAAAAAAAAAAAAAAAAAAAAAAATTCAATTAAAAAAAAAAAGAAGCAGCTTCAGCTCTGCTGGCTCTTCTTCTACCTCTTTTTTTCTTGATGGTGGGAGAAGTAGATTCAAGCCAGCTGACTAGAGAATTTACCTGTTAACTAAAATTTTGTGGGGTGGAAGCCCAGCAATGTAGTAAGGATTTAGCTTGAAGTGTTTGATTTGCATTCAATTGATGTAGGATAGAGTCTTGCAATCCTTATTTTCAGGAATTGAGTAAATTGTACTTGCTTAGGGTTTTGAAAGCTCTTGGTCTATACTAGCCTAAATTCCTAGTCCAGCGCTGATAGAATGGGTATTAAGGGTGGTAATAGTGTGGATATTGAGGATTAGTAATGATAGGAAGGTTATTCGTTTTGTATGTTTGAATTGTCATTTTATTTTTAAGTTATTTATTGAAGGGAGTATAGTTAGTAACATGGAGTATGTTAGCCGAAAGTAGAAATACCTGTTGAGTAGTACTCTGATGGCTGTTAGTGTTGGCAGAATGATGTGATTGTTTTTTGTTTTCTCTTGGATAATTACTCATTTGGGTAAAAACCCTGATGGGGTGGGAGACCTCCCAGTGATAATATGATGGTAATGATAAGGATTGTGTTGAAAGGTGTTTTGTTTAATGTGTGTGATAATGACAGTGTTGCAGTACCTGAGCTGGGCATAAATAGTAAGAAGATAGCGTTATTCTGCACCGATAAAAGAAATTTTCACATATTGAGGTACGGGGAAGTAATTCTGGCTTATACATGATTTAACTCAAATTTTATGCTAACTTAAAAATAGCCAGTTTGTGGGCTATCAAACATACATTGTTCACCTGCTTTAATTTTTAAAGAAAAGGGCACACTGACCAGAAGTAAAGAATGTCCACGTTAAAAATAAAGATTAAATGCTTCCCTTCCTGGGATGCCAATTCTGGTAAGACCCTTCAATGATAAGACTCTTTCCCAGGTGTCAAGGCCATACTGACTTGTGTACATGTGTAGTTTTCTTTTTCGTTTTTATTTATTTATTTTTGAAATCTTGAAGGAATGTATCCCTGGCTTTAATGTTCTTTGTTCTGACAAGATATAAAACTGTACTGAAAACCATGCTTCTCTGAAGCAGTTCCTCAGAGTTACCTGAGACGTTGTCTTCTGGGATCTATAGTCCTCAGTTTGGCTCTTTTATAAAACAAAACTCTTTTCTATTCCTATTGTAGATTGTTTATTGATTATTTTCACTGAAATTACTTATAGTCGGCAGGATATCAGAAAAACCTGCCTGAGGTCACCTGGATCTACTTTGGACCGGTGCTCGGGAGACCAAGCCTGGGCCCTTTGAGCCCCTCTGGCTTCAAAGTACCCTTCAGGTGCTTTGGTGAGTTCTTCCTCATTATCTGGATCTCCTTGTACTAAGTGACAGTTTGACTTTTATTTGAGCTGTTATCTTAAGACTTGGAGTCTTAAGGGGATACTGGTATATTTCCTAGGTGAAGAGGTCCTAGGGGTAAGTTTCCAGGGAGAGGACCTGGGGGAATTTCTAAGCAGGAAAGCCTGGAAGAAATTTTGGAGTGAACTGTGTTGGCTGACTTTTTAAAAAAATGGCTTAAAATTGGACATTTAAATTTAATTTTAGATGTGTACTTTATAATAGAATGAACCTAGAAGAAAGCGGGAAATTGCGCTTCTAAAACCTACCAGCTCCCAGGCAGGCATCCACCCACTGACACTCTAGCTGGCTTCGACAATTGGTATGGAGCTAATACTTAACAAGTACTTACCTAATCCAAAAATGGCCAGGATGGAACTTTTTTGACATTCAAAACTGATTTTTGTGTGCACAATTAAAGAAAGCTGGCTTGATACAACATCTTTTCAAAATTCTGACTCTAAGAATAAAAGTACTCCTAGGAGAAAACTTGTAATTATGACTCTTATCATGTCCTTGAAGTGCTAACGCATACCACATTGTTTGAGACTACAGCCTTGGCTCAATTAGTGGAATGTAAAACTGAAGGGAATAAAAAGGCTTTTTAAACCTCAGGCAGGAAAACTATGAGATATCTGTGTCTATCTGGATGTGTGTATGTCTGTATGTATGTTACAAGTATGTTTCTACTTCCAGATGATATCATCAAAATGAGTTGATAGGGCTTCCCTGGTGGTGCAGTGGTTGAGAGTCCGCCTGCCGATGCAGGGGACATGGGTTCGTGCCCCGGTCTGGGAGGATCCCACATGCCGCGGAGCGGCTAGGCCCGTGAGCCATGGCCGCTGAGCCTGCGCGTCCGGAGCCTGTGCTCCGCAACGGGAGAGGCCACAACAGTGAGAGGCCCGCGTACCGGGGGGAAAAAAAAAAGAATTCATAAAAGAGCTCTATTTAATTGACTTAAAAATACGCATTTACAAATCAGATATTTCTAATTGTAACAAAAAGCTAACCCAAATTTTTAGAGGAGCATGCGATCTAGGATTAATCTTCAGTACATGAAAATAAGTTTAAGTTGTTGACTTGATTAATACAAAGATGCCTTTAGGGTCGTCAGTGTGAAGTATAATACTTTTATTTGGTACCTAGGTTTCCTAAAAGTCAATAAGCTCATGCTACCTCTGTTACAAAATTTGTCAACAAGAAAATTAACTTAGTATGGTGGTATTTTCATAAGTAATAAAATTGAGATAAATGGGATAAAAGCTTTTAGGTGAACTCTTTAAAAATGATTATGCTTTATGGTATGTATACCTAAAAAGAGTTTCTCCAGATTTTGGGTAACCTGAAACTTTGGAGTTGTGCTAAATTAAATTAAATGATGGGAATTCACTAACTATCCAGATCATTTCCAATTAAGATAAAAATACTAAAACATTAATTGCTCAGCATGTCTAAATTTACCTACTTTGTCTTATCAGAGAAAAACTAAAGATGTTTGGGTTTATTGGACACATGTCTTATACCACATTGAGAAAAGAAATCATGCTATGAGAAAATGTATGTTTCTAAAGGTTGTTGAAATGTTGATAAGCTTGCCAATCAGGAAACGCTGGTATAACAGTTCACGATGTACTGTTTCTTGGTTTTTGTTAGGGATTAAGGTTTTCAAGGGTTAAATATTGTAATTAAAGTTAGTAGAAATAATAAGGTAAACATTTGAGTATTCAAGGGAAAAAAAGATGTGTTTTCAGTAAAAGGAGGATTGAAAATGGATTTAGTTAATGGAAAATGAAGTGATACTGTCCTGAAGTGTCTCAAAGAGGGAGATATTCAACTAATTATGCTTATTTGGTCTATTATATTACATGGGAAGCATTGTCAACATTAAGCCTTCTTTATGTCTATAAGTATATAGTGTAAATGTTCCAGAAATTATATGAAATTCCTGAAAATCTTCCTGACATAGAATGTTTCTTTGTCATCAAAATCGAGGCTCACACTAAAGGGACTGAACCCCCGAGTATTAGGGAGATGCTCTGCTCTTTCATGCAAAGGCAACAACACAGCTGATGGCACTTGTAGGTGAAGTCCATTCTGTGTCTACAAAAAATTAACACCTCATTGTCAGGCATTTGCCATCCTGATGTCCTTATAACACGACAACAGTCTGCTCCTAAATCAGAGAAATTAAGATGGGTCAACAATAGCTGTGAATTAAACAGTCTGGGATATGGGAAACCAAGACGGCTGCTTGGCTTTTCCTGGCTTCCTGGCAAACCCCATTTCTATTTGATGGATTAAGGCCTTCCCTGGCTGCAAGGCTGATGCCCTCACAATGACAAAGAAACTGTTGGAAAATGTGTTTCCCACTTGGGGTATACTTTCCACAATCTCCAGCAAACAAGGCACCCACTTCACGTGACAAATCATATAAGCCTTAACAAAAACCTCAAAAACTTTTAAAAAATGTCCTCAATCATCAGGCAAGGTCACCAAAACTAATGGGAAAACTGGACTCAAGCAGAACAAAAATTAATTATATGGGATTGAATGAGCTTGTAAATATGATTATAATTTTTATGATTTTTTGTCTGAAATATTACTGGCTTTTCATCTTTGTTTTCCAGATATAAGGAAACCTTTCCCCTTAAGCAAAGTATGACTTACAGCAATTTGGTAAATTATTCCTTTGTGAGCAGAACTGAAGCATTTATCTTTTCTCTCTACCTGATTCCTCCTGAATGTAGAATCTCTTAGGTTCCTCACAGCCTTTCCAGGTGAAAAAGGAAGTCCACTTCCTGGCAGAAATGAGAACCTCAAGATATTTTGGAACATAGTTAGAGAGGAATCCACCTAAATCTGTAGGTATTGCAGGTAGAATCTAATGGCATGGCTTTCCTGGCTTTGAGAGGCCTTTTAAAAGTTCAATTTGAGATCCCTTATGAAAAGTTGCAATAAAGCCAAATTTCAAAGGGCCTATATGATCAGTTACACTTATGTAAGTAACCAGGGTAAGTGTATAGAAACCAGATTTATTCTTCAAACAAATTAGTCTTAATTTGACTATGTTTGGTCAAAATGAAGATAATTTATATAGAAAAATTAAGTTTCAATGATATACCTTCGTGGATATTGAGGTTTTATATGTACTGAGGTGTTGTACTTACTGCCTACAGCCGAGATGCCACTTTGTTATGTCACATTATTGTAAAGTTTAATTGAATTATTAAAAGGATATCCAAGCT
The DNA here is from genome assembly GCF_039906515.1 of Pseudorca crassidens. Classification (NCBI taxonomy): domain Eukaryota; kingdom Metazoa; phylum Chordata; class Mammalia; order Artiodactyla; family Delphinidae; genus Pseudorca; species Pseudorca crassidens. Next base: position 48,425,076 of record NC_090315.1, on the reverse strand, counting down.
TGCTTCTGAAGCCGATCACAGTGTTCTATCTTTGGATGAAGATCAGATGCTCCATGACCTGCACCTAGGAGATTGGGCATACTGGAAAAGATCATTTAAAGGACTATCTCAAACCTAAAAGGAAGGATCCTTATCAGGTACTCTTAACTGGCTCATGCACAGTAAAACTGAAGGGAATTAACTCTCCAATTTTTATTTCTCACTTAAAAAGGGCCTCTGCATCAGACTGGTCTGTAGAGGGGACTGCTGACCTCAAGCTCACCTTAAAACAACCATCAAGCCAGGACGAGAAGACGATGACAACAGTGGACAGCTGACCCAAGAATCCGGGCCAAGCCTGTAAGACCCATCCTACTAGTTCGATTGAACTGTTATTTGAATGTTTGTCTCCCTATCAAAACTGAAAGTTACTCTTCTACTTCTAGCTGTACTTTTGCCTCAATATTGAAGATGGAAAGAAAATTCTTTAGTAAAGTTGTCACAAAGCATAGCTACTGGGATAGGCCCCTCATAATACCTGTCACTGACTTTTCAGATGTTGCTAATGTTACCGCTCACCCAGACCAACCTCTCTCTGACCTAATCTTTCAGGTTTAAATTCTTCAACGTATTAATATGGCCATTCCTTGTCTGATACTATCTTCAGTCCCTAGAGACTGAGCAATACTTACCCCAGGACCCCCTCCCTCTGTCCCTTACTTAATTGAAAAATGTCTTAATAGCTGACAAATAGAAGGTATATATTTATTAGAATATTACGTTATCCCATTGTCTATACATCAGGAAATAAATGAATCTCCTTTCTCTCTTCATTAAAGAGTCAAGCAATCTGTGTTAGCAAAATACCAAGATACCAGTGGCAAATCTTTTGGGAATCTTGGTTCCTAATGCAGGAGTGTATGTAAACAAAAAGATCAGAAATTTATCAGCCACCACTAGTCAAACAGCCAAAAAGACTGCACTGCAGCACAACAGATATCCCTATATTCCTTAGCCCAGGTAGTATTAGATAACTGGGTTGCCTTAGATTTTCTACTGGTATTTGTGCTATTGTTCACACTTATGGGTTAAATTTTTTTTTTTTAATTAGAATGGGGATAATAGTAACCTGTGTGAGCTTGTTATTTCAATTATAATTCCTGAGATAATGGTTAGTAGAATGATAGTAAACACAAGAGGGTTTATTAGTACTGGAAGGATGTAAACCAACATTTTTGGAGTATGGGCCCAATAGTTAGTTAGCTGACTTTACCATGAAGAATTTAAAATTCTTAAGGGTGGGTTCAATTTCTATGATTCTAGAAATAAGAGGGTTTAAACCTCTATTACTAACTCTATCAAAATAACTCTTTGTCAGACATATTTCTTATGTTTGTGGTGGGATGCCTGATGTGATGACAGGTAGTGAAACTTCTCATACACATAAGACTAATGTTAGTGGTAAAAATTTTTTCATAAGAGATATATAAGCTGATCTTATCAAAATTGTGGGCAGGATGCTTGAATTCATATAAAGGAGATTGTTAGGAGGAGTGTTTTAATGATGACATTGGCTGTATAGAATTCTAGCATGTAGGGGTTGTTAAATGCTCCTAAAAATAGGATTGTTGTGAAAATATTTATTGTAATGATATTGACATACTCTGCTAGGAAGAACAGGGTGAATAAGCCTGCTACATTTTCTACACTGAAGCCAAATATAGGTTAAATCAAATGGGACTCTGTTGGTTTCTGCTAGAGTAGAGATAAATCACATTCTGGCTAGGGGTCAGGATGGGAAAATTAGTCACAGGTATTCTTGTGTAATAATTACTGCTGAAAGTGTAAATGATCATTTATCACTAGAACTGATAAGAGAATAATTGCTACTGTTACATCATATGAGATTGTCTGTGCTACTGCATGGAGACCTCCGATGACTGTGTATTTTGAATCCAAAACGCATACAGATCAGAGGATGGAAAAAATGGCTAGGCTTGATAGCTAGTATAAATAGTACACCTAGGTTTATGTTAACTAGTGGAAAGGGTAGGGGGAGAGGAATTCATCTTGCGAGAGCCAGGCTTGAGGCTAGACTTGATGCGATAATACAGAAATTGATGAGATTGATGGTCATAGTGTTTCTTTAATAAATAATCTGACTGTATCAGCAATGGGTTATAATAATCCATAAGGGCTGACGATGTGTGGCCCTTTCTGGATTTGTATATAGCCTAGGAATTTCCGTTCCATTAATGTGAGGAATGCTACAGCTAGTAAAAGTAGAATTAGTGAAAGAATGCAGATTATAAATATTTCCGTAGGAAAAGGACTTGAACCTCTGCGGATAAAGGTTTTAGTTTTACACAATTACGGGGCTCTACCACCCTAACAAACCCTGTTCTATAGTGGGGTATGTATAAATTAATTGAATTGAGATTATATCATCAATTAGTTTGAAGACATTTTGTAAAATAGGCCTTATTTCTCTTGTTCTTTCATACTGCAAGAAATATAGAATAGAAACCTAATGGGATTACTCCAGTCTGAACTCAGATCAAACAGGACTTTACTTGTCACTGAACAGACCGTTAATAGCAGTTATACTATTGGGATGTACTGATCCAGCATCAAGGTCATAAACCTTATCGTCAGTATGAACTCTACAATTGTGCTGCTACCCCTAGGGTAACTTATACCACTTATCAATATTTTGGATCATTAATGATAAAGCATTTTGACTAGCTGGTCTAAATCTTAATCACTTCGATGTTTTATTCTCCAAGGTTACCCCAACCAAAATTGTTAATCCATTAAAAGCTATGTTGGGGCTTCCCTGGTGGCGCAGTTGTTGAGAGTCCGCCTGCCGATGTGGGGGACACGGGTTCGTGCCCTGGTCCGGGAAGATCCCACATGCCGTGGAGCGGCTGAGCCTGCGTGCCTGGAGCCTATGCTCTGCAACGGGAGAGGCCACAACAGTGAGAGGCCCGCATACTGCAAAAAAAAAAAGCTATGTTGGAGGCTTTCAAGACGGCAGAGTGGAAGGACCTTGAGCTTACCTCCTTCTCATGAACATACCAATATCACAACTGACTGCTGAACAACCATTGATTACAAAAAAGACTGGAACCTACCAAAAAACATCATCTACATCTAAAGGCATAAAGAAGAGACCACAATGAGATGGTAGGAGGGGTGTACTCGCAATATAATCAAATCCCCCCACCCCCGCCCGTGGGTGACCCACACACTGGAGAATAATTACACTGCAGAGACTTTCCCACAGGAGTGAGAGTTCTGAGGCCCCCATCAGGCTTCCCAGCCTGGGGGTCTGGTGTTGGGAAGAAGAGCCCCTCAGAGCATCTGGATTTGAAGACCAGAGGGGCTTAACTTAATGCAGAGCTCCACAGGAGTGGGGGACATAGAGACTTAACTCCTGAAGGTATTGCACAAAATCCATGCACCGGGACCAAGGGCAAAAGCAGTAACCTCATAGGAGCCTGGGCGAGACCTACCTGCTGGTCTTGGAGGGTCTCCTGGGCAGGTGGGGGGTGGCTGTAGCTCATGCTGGGGTCATAAAAGCTGGTGGCAGAAGGGGATTGTTCATCTGCATGAACTCTCGTTGAGGCAGACATCATTAGCAACAAGACCCAGCCCCACCCAACAGCCTGTAGGCTTCAGTGCCAGACGCCTCAGGCCAAACAACTAACGGGGTGGGAACACAGCCCCACCCATTAGCAGACGGGCTGCCTAGAGATTTCCTGATCCCACAGCCGCCTCTAGACATGCCCCTAGCCCTGCCCACCAGAGGGCCAGGACCCAGCTCCACCCACCAGTGGGCAGGTATCTGCCCTTCCCGCCAGGAAGCCTACCCAAGCTTCTAGACCAGCCTCACCCATGGCGGGCAGAAACCAGAAGGAAGAAAACTATGATCCAGCAGCCTGTTGTCTCAAACACAGGCCGGACATTACCCTGCGGCCCCTGGCCCTTGGGTGACGAGAGAGGAGTGCACTGCTGGGACACACAGGACGTCTCCTACAGAGGGCTACTTCTCCAAAGTCGAGAAAGGTAATTAACCCAAAATGAGGTGGCAGAGGAATGTGTTTCAGATGAAGGACCAAGATAAAACCCCAGAAGAACTAAGTGATGTGGAGGTAAGCAATCTACCTGAGAAAGAGTTCAGAGTAATGATTGTAAAGGTGATCCAAGAGCTTGGGAGAAAAATGGATGCACAGATAAGTTACAAGTGTTTTTTAACAAAGAGTTAGAAAATATAAAGAACAACCGAACAGTTGAACAGTACAATAACTGAAATGAAAAACACACTAGAAGGAATCAATCAATAGTAGAGTAAATGAAGCAGAATGGATCAGTGAGCTGGAAGACAGAGTAGGGGAGGTCACTACTGTGGAGCAGAAAAAAGAATGAAGAGAAATGAGGACAGTTCAGGAGACCTCTGGAACAACATAAAGCACACTAACATTCACATTATAGGGGTCCTAGAAGGAGAAGAGAGAGAGAAAGGCCCGAGAAAATATTTGAAGAGATAATAGCTGAAAACTTCCCTAACCTGGGAAAGGAAACAATCACCCAAGTCCAGGAAGCACGGAGAGTTCCATACAGGATAAACCCACAGAGGAATACACCACGCTGCACTGTGATCAGGATGACAACAATTAAAGAGAAAATATTAAAAGCAGCAAGGGAAAAGCAACAAATAACACACAAGGGAACTCCTATAAGGTTATCAGCTGATTTTTCAGCAGCGACTCTGCAGACCAGAACGGAATGGCATGATACTCTCTCTGTTCACTTATTTTAAGTGTGTCTGTCAGGCAAGAGCTGCTGTGATGGTTTACAATGATGCCAATAAAAAGTGGGTACCAGCTGGTGGTTCAGCTGGGTTCAGCACAGTTCATATATATCGTCATACATGGAACAACACATTGAGTGGTGGGCAGGAAGATTCAGGACCATCAGGTCGTGGTAAATTGTGCCATTCCTAAAGGGCTGAAGTACAATCAAGCAACACAGACGTTCCACCAATGGGGGGACACTAACTAGACAGGTGTACGGTCTCAACTTTGGCAGCAAAGAAGATGCCAGTGTCTTCGCGAGTGCCATGATGCATGCCTTAGAAGTGTTGAATTCACAGGAAACGGCCAACGTTGCCTAGACAAAATTCACAGAGCTACCTGCCCAAGTTCAGAATGGCCCATCACGAGAAGAATTGGAAAGTCAAAGAAGGCAACTACAAGAACAGCAACAAAAGGAGCTGGAGTGGGACAGGCTAGAGGGAGAGATTGGAGAGGGAGAGGTTAGAAAGGGAAAGGCTGGAGAGGGAAAGACAAGAGCTGGAGGGGCTGAAGAGACGGGCCTGGGAAAGGCCAGAACAAGAGCGGCGAGAGCAGCTAGAAAGGGAGCAGCTGGAATGGGAGCGAGAGCCAAGAATGGCAAATGCCGCTGCCCCTGCCTCTGTGGAGACGACTCCTCTGCTTCTGAGCCAGACTTGCAGGCAACCTCTCTGCCGGCCAAGACTCCAGCCCAGCAGGACATTGTCTTGGGACCACCTGCACCCCCACCCCCTCCTCCACTCCCACCAGGTCCTGCCCAGGTATCAGCTGCGCTCCCTCCTCCCCCAGGACCCTTCTGCCTCCTCCACTTCCAACCTCAGGGCCCCCGCCTCTGCCTCCTCCACCACCTCTTAATCATATACCCCCTCCTTCTCCACCACCTGCTTCTCCCCTCCCTGCATCTGGATTCTTTTCGGGATCCCTGTCTGAAGACAATCGCCCTTTAACTGGACTTGCAGCTGCAATTATTAGAGCAAAACTTAGGAAACTGTTGCGCATGGAGGATGCCTCCTTCCCAAGCGGAGGGACTACCATTGGTGTGAATTCAGCGTCATCTAAAACAGATACGGGTCGTGGAAATGGACCCCTTCCTTTAGGGGTAGTGGTTTAATGGAAGAAGTGAGTGCCCTGCTGGCCAGGAGGAGGAGAATTGCTGAAAAGGGATCAATACAAAAAGAACAAAAACAGGACAAAAATGAAAATTCAGAGTCTGTAACTTCTAAGGCCTCTTCAACAAGTACACCTGAACCGACAAGAAAACCTTGGGAAAGAACAAATACAATGAATGGCAGCAAGTCACCTGTTATTTCCAGACCAAAATCTGCACCCTCGTCACAGCCCAGTGCCAACGGAGTCCAGACAGAGGGACTGGACTATGACAGGCTAAAGCAGGACATTCTAGATGAAATGAGAAAAGAATTAACTAAGCTAAAAGAAGAGCTCATTGATGCAATCAGGCAGGAACTGAGCAAGTCAAACACCGCGTAGAGAAACAAACTAAGGAGAGATAGGACTTCAATCTGGAGTGGAAAAAAAAAAAAACCCTACAAACAGCAACTGTTAATAACAACAAACCTCTACATTTTGTGAGCTGTAAGAAGAAAATGGAAATAAACAGAAGGAGGGAAAAACCAACATACTCTGAAAGTCTTCAGACATTACTACTCTGGCGATAAGCCATTTCCCTCCCAGTTTGTTGCTTTTTTCTGACCTTTACAACAGGATGGAAGAGAGTCGCATAGGAGTTCCTGTATCAGTTTTGCAGAAAATACTAAACGCATCAGGCAAGATGACTGCAATGAAATATTTTCATGTCAAGAGAAAACCGCACATTTTCCACAATCCATTACTAAAATAAAAAGGAGAAAGGCTTGAGAAGTTTTTTTCAGAGAATGCTGATGAAGAATTTAGCAAGTTATGCTATTGTATTGTAAACGCTTCTCTCAGGTTTGTCTTCCTATCATATTTAATATTCCATGAATAATTGAGATCAGCCCTATGTAGTTAAGATCATAAAGTGTGGAACCAAAGGAATTGTATTTGCTTTCAAAGGGTGATATTTATAAGAAAGAGTCCTAGAAATGATTTGTCCAGAGTGAGGAATTTTAGAATGATAGGAAGTCTCTCGAGTTAGCCTTCATGCAATTTTGTAGATTCAAACATAAAATTCATCCAGAATTTAAAGATTTAGATGCCTTCCTGAATTGTTACAGTGCTTTACCAAATCTACGACTTCTACGTAACACAAACCAGTGGTCAAATGTAAAACAATATATTGTAGATTTACTGTAGGTTTTTGACCTTTTTTAGATTAATGCCTGCAGACGTTTTTGTAATGTAATTACAACCTCCACAAAATTAGTTTTTTAAATTGCAGACAGTAATGCATGTCAAACTAATATACAGTGGCCTTTTCAAGGCTTAGTCCAGGGAAAACATTTTGTAGAGTATAGGGGAGTGGGAGGAAGGGAAGGAATAATTTTTTATTTAAAGTTAACTTCCGTACTATCTTTTTTCTCAATTATCTGCATGAATAATAATGAGGAATATTTTGTGACTTTGATAAATATGTTAACAGAACCAAGTACTTAATCTTCTACATCATGTCTCCGGCTATTTGTATTTTAACTTCAGTAAGTTCAGTGGTCTGAAACATGATTCTGAGCTTCACATGCATTGTATCTTACTGTGGAACTCAAAAGTTCGATCCCTGAATTTGGCTATTATTATTACCTAGGGGCCCTGCAGTTTTACAGGTGTTCAGGTGCACGTTCCTGACTACAAAGCTGCTTTTGAATTTTTGTTAGGTTGAAATACTAAAAAAGTAACAATGATGGCAGCAATTAACGTTACAGAAATCATTAAAGGGAAAACGACGGGTCCTGCATAATTTTCTTTTAATAGACTTAGGTGGTGGGAGGAAGGAACTAGATACTCTACTTACCGCCGTGTGCATGTGTGTGTGTGCGCGTGCGTGTTTGTGTGGGCACTCGTGTGTGTGTATGTTATCCACTCCCTTTTCTTTGAGACTTCTAAGATTAAAATAGGGGAGAAATCCTGTATGTTGCAATGAGAGAATTTTTTGAAAATTCAGGAAATCAGAAATTCTCCAGGCTCTCCATCCTGATTTATGCTTGAGTTGTTATGTGCCATATTTGCTTTGAAATCTTTGGTTATCAGTAGTTGTACTAAAATTTTGAAGAAATAATCCACTTTCATCTGCTTTCTAGATTTCTTAATCTAAATTCATAAGACAGATCTTGCTGATAGCATAGTTTTCTAAATGCTGCAGGTTTGCAGCCATTACCACTTCAAAGAGGTTTGAAGGAATTTTTTTTCCTTGTTAAGATAGTTCCTGTTTCTGTAGAAACTTCATTTTTAGATTAATTTGTGATGGATAAGCTATCATAATTCAAGTATACATTCCTTTTTTTCTACCAACTATTCATTATCATCCAATAGTAAAGACATTAAAGATGCAGCAAGCTTATGAAGTATTACTTTCTAAAAGAAATAGGCATTTTCATCTTTATTATTGTACTTTTGGTTATGCAAACACTTTGATATGAATTTTTTTAATTAAAGATTTATTTATTTATTTTTATTTTTGGCTGCATCAGGTCTTCGTTGCAGCATGCAGGATCTTTCATTGTGGCGCGCAGGCTTCTCTCTAGTTGTGGTGGGAGGTTCCAGGGTGCGTGGGCTCTGTAGTTTGCGGCACACAGGCCCTAGTTGAGGCGCGCGAGCTCAGTAGTTGGGGCGCGTGGGCTTAGTTGCCTTTCGGCATGTGGGATCTTAGTTCCCAAACCAGGGATTGAACCCGCGTCCCCTGTATTGTAAGGTGCATTCTTTACCACTGGACCACCAAGGAAGTCCCGATGATATAAATGTTTATGTCCCCCATAAATCTAGTCAGAAATCACTTTGGATTTTGTTGATTAAGTTAAACAGTCTATAGTAGGATAGAGTATTGGGTACAAGTGGTCCAAAGTAAGAGAAAAGACTACGATAAGAATGCTAGATATTAAAAAAGAAACTGGTTTATGCACTAAACGTTTTGTGCCTTGGTCTAATAGTAACATGATGTCTATGTAAAAACGACAGAAAGAACCAGTGTTGAATCACGTTTTATTTCCTGTCATTCTGCTTTATCTCAGATTGCTAAATGTGTTCTTTCCAAGAAGTTTTATCGAATTACTGTATACAGTTACTGTCCTGTGACAGTTTTGTCATTGTTAGAGATTTCAGTAATTAAAATGGGAAACAGAAGCTTATTTTCCTTATCAAAACTGTTACTTGGACCCACATTATTATGATGGTTTTCATGCCCTTGTACATTGGATGTCTTAAGCTGAGTGCAGTTTAGGGGATCCTTTCTAATTACAGGAAGGTGATCTGACCTGTGAGAAGTCTGTACTATACACTATGTAAATAGCTAACAACTCAATTGCAAACCAACTGAATGTCCAAATCTTAGTGCTTGTACTGAAATCTCTTCAGAAGAGTCATTATGATCTCAAAGTTTGTTTCAAAATTTGCAAGCATTAAGTGTCAAACCAAACTGAAGATGAAACACTAAACACTAATTCTTGTGCTTTAGGTGTACTTCCTTTTTAGAGTTTTTGGTTCTCTGCTATTTTTACTGTACTGTTTCATTTATATTTCCTACACATGAACTTCGTTTGTGCAATTGAAATAAAACTGCAGTATACACATGTTAAAAAAAAAGGCTATGTTTTTCCTTAAAGTACAGTTATTATTTTTTTGGATTAATTAATTAAACCTCCATAGGGTCTTCTCATATTATTCCTGCCTCTTCACAGGAAGGTCCATTTCACTGATTAAAGGAGACAGTAATACTCTCGTGTGATCAGTTATACAGGTCCTTATTTAGAGAAAAAATGACTATGCTGCCTTTCCACACTCAGGATACCATGACCATTAAACAGATGTCACTGGGCAGGCAGTGCCTCTAATACTAGAAGTGCCAGAGGTAATGTTTTTTATAAAGGAGCAGGGTTTGTGATTGCTGAGTTCCTTTTACTTTTTAAAATCTTTCCTTAAATGCATGCCTGTGTTGGGTTTAACAATTGTTTTAATAAATAACTAGGTATTGGTTTAGGTTTATTTTACTGTTAACTCTCAGTAGGTTAATGTTCTGATATAAGCATATGCAAGGAGCAATACTACTTGTTACTTATACTGACAGTATTGCTTCTATTAATAGATAAGTCCAGTATTAAATTAGGGTTGGTTTATTTACTATTGGTATTTAAGATGAATGTGTGGTCGACCTTGAACACTTCTGCAATTGGTGGCTGCTTTTAAGCCAAGTATTGTTTATGCTTACTCTCTGGGGAACTGTGTATCCTGATACTAAAAGCTGTACCTTTTTCGAATAACATTTAAAGTTATAATAAAAGTTATGTTTCTTAAGTAATATTTAAAGTTGAACTAAAATTCTTTTCTAGACAACCAGCTATCATCAGGCTTGTTAGGCTTGTCACCTTTACCCGAAAATCTTCTATTTTGCCATATAGGTGAGTTTGTTCTTGTAAACTGTTCATAAGTAGCTCACCTGCTTTCAGGTTATCTAACTTAAGTTCTCTATGTTAAAGTTTTCTAGTTAAATCATTACACAAGAGGTAAAAGAGGCAAGCTTTGCTTTTTGGTATTTTGAGTACTTCTTTCATCATTGCCGTAGCATACTTTATAACACCAGATTTAAATTTCTGTCTCCTATACTTTAGATGTTGAATGAATGTTTAATTCACTTATGGTAGTTGAATTCGGTGGGAAGTTTGGGCTAGTTTCAGTACAAAGTGTTCATGCAGTATGAAATCTCCTGGGTGTAAACCAGGTACTTTTCTGTAAGCTACACTTTGATTCATCCAAGCATACTTTCCAGTATGCTCACTTATCTCCTCTTGTATGTTTGGAACTTATTACTGGGATATGAAGTTATCACTTTGAGGGGGGAGTCAGAGAGAGAGAGAGAGGGAGGGAGAGAGAGAGAGAGAGAGAGAGAGAGAGAGAGAGAGAGAGAGAGAGACAGAGAGAGAGAGAGATAGATACAGAATTTTATATATTTTATGTTCCTGAGGTACAAAATATAGCCCATTTCTTCCCCTCCCAGAGGTTACAATTTGATCTAACGTTTTGATGTCTGATAATTTTGCTTACTATTGTTTACCAAAGTTTCCTGAGGATGACAATACTTAGGGCTGGTGAGGTTTATCAGAGTTTATCAATTACAGAATAGGTTCCTCTAGAGGAGTATGAATCACTGCCAAGTCTTTTGACTTTTAGGTTGATGCGGGTAGTATTCTAGCAAATCATTTTATTGTTATAATTATTTGAATTTATGGCTAAGCATAGTGGGATATCTAATCCCAGTTTAGATCTTAGCTGTCATGTAATCAGAAATGTGAAAGTCACTTTCATAGTTTATTTTTGTTTTAGCTATGGCTTTTTACAGCTTAGCTAGGACTTCATTTTATTTTGGGGTAATCTTTAACACGCTTTTCACTGGATTTCTATTAACATGGGTTAATCTTATGACCAAGGTGGCTGACATGAAATTTATCAACCCTAATTAGTTAATATAACTTACTCAAAAACTTTTGTTTGGGGCTTAATTTTTATCACTGCCATTTCCCATAAGGGCGTAGTTAAGTAAGTTGTTTTGAGCTGCTTTTTAGTGTGCTTGATGCCTCCTCCTTTTAATCTTTTTTGATTTAAAGGATATTCTCACTGGGATGCAGATACTTTCATGTGTAATTTTATTTGAAATTAATAGAAAGGGTAGGACCAAATCTATGGGTTTATGGCGTTAGTAAACTCAACTAGGTATTTACAGTGCCTCGCTTTAATTATTAAGCTTCATCATTAGGTTGAGTAGGATTTTGTATGTATCAATTTATGTAATTAATTGACAATGTGTTAAAATATTGAAATAATTTTTTTCTTGTGGAGATTATTAAAATGTAATTTTAATTTTGTTTGAGGTAAATGACAGATCGAGGGGGATGGCTGTCTATATAAGCCTTATATATGTACATAATTCAATGGTATAGTTAAGAGGCAAGTTTGGATTTACACTTACTTTGGGTTGGTGAAGTGACAGCAGTATGTTTGTTAGGTGAGTTAGTTGAATCTTATATACTTTGACTTGTTTTGGGGGTTTGGCAGGGTGATAATGGTATATAAAGTATGAGAATTAGTGGGGTAGGGGTTTGATTAAGCAAGCTGTTTACCAGATATGAGTGTGCCTGTGTGGTACGTGTGTAACTGCTCTATATCCTGTGACCACTGACGCAATAACATATTATGGTAGATGATGTTGGAAAATAATACTCAATTCAAGCTCAGCTACAAGTTTCTCGGCTGTGTTAAAGACCTCTGATGGCCAAAGCTGAGTCACAGCATGCCCCCCAATTTAAAAATACCAAAAGCATGAAACCAGTTATGTGTGAACATGGCTGATTAGCCATTAGTCCATCGAGGTATATTATTGAAGAGGAAAGAGTAGGCAATTTTAGGTGAGATGGTCCTGAAGTAATAAGAGCCAGATGCCAGATACAGTTCATTTATAGAAATCCTCATGGTTCATTGGCCTAGAACGAGGAGAGAGACATATTTGTGGATGGGTTGATTGTGGCTTGATTATTAAGCTCTGGTTATCGGTTATGATAAGCATGATGACTGGAAATGATTTGACTTTATGTGATATGATTAATAAACGTATGTCCTGTATAATATCAATCACTTCAATTACCCCTGGAATCTAATGTGAGTTGAACTGTTTAATGTGTATGTAATATCAATAGGCTGATGTACTTGCTTATATATATGGGATAATTAATTTATGATTATATACCATGTATTATGCATAAGAAGGTATATATACTTACACATGTGGAAGGGCACAAAATGCACAAAGTACACAGTAATGTTAGTTTTCAAGATGTCACTTTTAAATACTTACACAGTACTTAAAGACAGTGTTAATGTCCCATAAGCAAGTTGTTCAGGGAATCGTTGAAGTGGAATTTCAGCTTCGGGTGTTGATGGTGGGGCTGGAGCTTCTTCCTCGAGTCTTAGGAAAAATGTTTTCCTTTTCTGGTTTAGAAGAACAAAGTAATAAATATACTACAAAGACTCTTCATTTTAGGAGGTTATTTTCAATATGCTTGTTAGTGGTATAAGGACTATAATTATGAGAAAGTATAAAATAGATGCTGTTTGTCCAATGATAATAAATGGGTGATCAATGGTTTGTCTTCCAATTCATGTTACTGTTAATAGGTCCCCTACAAGTACTCAGAATAAACGTTGGCTAAGAGGTCATAATGTTATACTTCATTGTTTCACTGTATGAAGTACTGGGACAATCAATCAAATTAGGAATGAGATGGTTAATACTAGTACACTTCCTATTTGTTGTGAATAGATCACAGAATTGCATATGAAAATAAGAAGTATCATTCTCGTTTGATGTGAGGGAGAGTGCTGAGGAGGTTAGGTGGAGTATAACTTTCTCTACCTAGAAGGTCAGGTGAGACTAGTACTAGTATTAGTAAGATTACAAATAGGAACAAGGCACCCAAGATATCCTTAATTGTGTAGTATGGATAAAATGGGATTTTGTCCATATAGGATGAGATCCCTGCTGGATTATTAGAGCCTGTTTCATGAAGGAATAATAGGTGAAGAACTGCTAAAGCTGCAATAATGAATAGGAGGATAAAGTGGAACGTGAAGAATAGGGGAAGGGTGGCTTTATCAACTGAGACTCCTCCTAAGAGTCATTTGACTAGGTTAATGCCAATGTAAGGAATTACTGAAAGGAGACTTGTCATGACTGATGTTCTTCAAAAGGATGCTGGACTATTACCTTAAATAGTAGGATGATTCCGTTGTTTCATATTTCTAGGAAGGTGTAAGATCCATAACACAGGCCTTGCCCTACATGGATAAATAAGCAAACAAAGAATAAGAATAGGAAAGGTCCGTCTGCATATACATATCAGATAATTCATCCACAGTTTGTTTCGGTAGATATGAGTTATAGATGAGAAGGCAGTTACTGTATCTGATGTATTAATGTATTGTGAAGAATAACCCTGTTGGGCTTCCCTGGTGGTGCAGTGGTTAAGAATCCGCCTGCCAATGCAGGAGACCAGGGTTCAAGCCCTGGTCTGGGAAGATTCCACATGCAGAGCAACTAAGTCTGTGCACCACAACTACTGAGCCTGCGCTCTAGAGCCTGCGAGCCACAACTACTGAGCCCAATTACTGACGCCTGTGTGCCCTAGAGCCTGTGCTCTGCAACAAGAGAAGCCACTGCAATGAGAAGCCTGCGCACCGCAACGAAGAGTAGCCCCTGCTCACCACAACTAGAGAAATCCCGCACACAGCAACAAAGACCCAACAGAGCCAAAAAATTCAAAAAATAACCCTGTCAAGATTTGCAAAATTAAATATAAAGCAGGGATGAAATTTTCATCATGAGCTATTTGATGGGGCTGGTAGATCATTATATGCATTATTAACAATTCTGATTAATGGGTGGGATTTTAAAATGTTAGTCATTAGTGTTTCTATAGCTGAAATACAACGATGATTTTTCAGATCATTGGCCATGATTACATTGCATTTAAGAATAATGATGACACACATTGTATTTGTTTTAAGTACTATTTTGGTAGTTTTGTAGGTCCTTCTTCAAAACTTTCACAAATTTATGGTGGGCCTGGGTTAACTGGGTTAATTGAGTGGTTGTGATATTGTAATGAATTTTGGTGGATCGTTTTTGTGCTTAATGGTTTTTAAAATTTGTTTAAAGAGAAAGTGAATAGTTTTTGGTTATACAACAGCTGTGTCTACTAAGCAGTGTCCTGAGGTTTGAGAGTCTAATAAAACCCTCTTAGGTATATTTCTTTAATGTTATGATGGACATGCAAATTAAAACCACAAAGTGACATCTATTCACATATAATAAATGATTATAATCAAGAACAAACAAAAATGCTGGCAACAATGTAGAGAAATTGGAACCCTTACACATTGCTTGTAGAAATGTATAGTTTGGCATTTCCTCCAAAAAGGTAAAATACAATTAGAGTCTGGTTCAAGAACTCAATGCCTAGATATGTGCCACAAAGAATTGAAAACAGGAGTTCAAACAAAAACTTGTACATGAATATTCATAGCAGCATTGCTTACATTGGCCCAATGGTAGAAAAAATTCAAATATCCATCAGTGGATGAATGGAGAAGCAAAAGAGGGTAGATCTAGAAAAAGTTCCATAGTATTCTGCCATACATAGAAATATAGCAAAATGGTGCCATCTGCTGTGGAAAAACAGTATGGCAGTTCGTCAAAAACAAAGTATGATTCAGCACTTCCACTTCAGGGTATATACCCAAGAGGTTTGAAAGGAGGGAGTTAAACAGATATTTGTACACCCATATTCACAGCAGCATTACACTGGCCAAAAGGCACAAGCAACCCAAGTGTCCATGGATAGATGAATGGATAAGCAAAATGTGATAATATACACAAAGGTACATTATTCAGCCTTAAAAACTAAGGAAATTCAGACACATACTACAACATGTATGAGTCTTAAAGTCATTATGCTAAGTGAAATAACCCAGTCACAAAAGGACAAATATTATATGATCCCACTTCTATGAGGTATCCAGAGAAGTGAAATTCAGAGACAGAAAGTAGAATGTGGTTGACAAGGGTTGAAGGGAGTTAGTGTTTAATGGATGCAGTTTCACTTGGAATAAAACAAGTACAGGAGATGGATGGTGAGGATGTTTGTACAATAATATAAATATGAATGTCATAGAACTATATATTTTAAATGGTTTAAGTGGTAAACGTTATGTTCGATATTTAATCACAATGGAAAATGTGAATGAAGTACTGATACAAGTTACAACATGTATGAACATTGAAAACATCCTAAGAGAAAAGCTATGCAGAAAAGGCCACCCAGATCATACTCATCTTGTGTGCTTTAAATCCATCAAGGCTGTGAAAATGAGGGGAAGTCTCAAGATTGCTTCCAGAAAAAGAAAACTGGAGTATTTTCTTTTTGGAAACACTGGAAAAATGTTTGGAAACATTGGAAAAAAATGGAAAAAGACATTTTCATGCTTTGGGGCAGGTGATGGAAGTGGAAGTGGAGCCAGTGGATTGGATTAGAAGGTGAAAACCGTAATGATTTCTCATATGGGGGTTATAGGGGTGTTCCCTGGGAGAGTGTCCCTTTTTGGGGTGGAAACACAATGGAAACAGTCATTGAAATTGGCATATGTGGTAAAACAGTGATGACTGGGGAATCTGAACTTACAGATAAAGACTACATTGTACTGCTACTGCAAGTTTTCTGTATGTTTGAAGTTAGCAGAAAGTAAATAACTTTGCAAAACATGTCAACACCATGCCAGAAGAATAGACAAGACATCAAACTTCATGATGAGGCCAAACCCTACCCAGATTCACTTCACCCAAAATGGTTAAGCTAACTGCTCTTGTAGGAATCATATATTATTAAGAGGTGCTATGGGAAGATTATATTATTAGCAGTCACTGTGTCTTGGGGGTTGTGGATGACCTGGGATGTGGTAGAAACAAAGGGATTTTTGAATTACAATTTTCCACATCAAACCGCCAAAAGTTACAAGTAATACATGAATTTAGTAAAGTTGCATGATACAAAAGCAATACACAAAAATCATTTGAGTTTCTATACACTAATAAAGTATCAGAAAGAAAAATTAAGAAAACGACCCCATTTGCAGCTGCATCAAAAAGAACAAAATACCTAGGTATAGATTTAACCAATGATGTGAAAGACTTGCACAATGAAAACTGTAAGACACTAATAAAGAAACTGAAGAAGACACAAAAATATTCGTGATCAGGCACTGGAAGAATATTCTTAAAACGTTCATCCTTCCAAAGCAGTGTACACATTCAATTCAATCTCTAACATAATTAAAGTGGCATTTTTCACAGAAACAGAACAAACAATTCTATATATCCTGTGTGGAACCAAAAAGGACCCCAAATAGCCAAAGCAATCCTAAGGAAGAGAACACAGCTGGAGTCAACTTGCCCCCTGACTTCTAACTACACTGTGAAGCTACAGGAACCAAAACCAAAACTTGGCATAAAAACAGGCACATGTACCAGAGGAACAGAACAGAGAACCCAGAAATACACCCATATGTATGTGGCCACTTAATTTATGACAAAGCTGCCAAGGACATACACTGGGGTAAGTCCCCTCAATAAACTGATGCCAAAGAAACTAGATACCACACACGAAAGAAAGACACTGGAAACTGTCTACACTACACACAAAATGACCTGAAATCCACAGTTTTCCACATCAAGCCCATTGTCTGCTGGCTTCTCTGAAAACAGACCCCCTTCAGCAGTCAGCCGCATACAGGAAGCTTCTCCCCACTTTTTCTTTACCTTTTACTCCTGCGGCAGTGCCTCCCAGCAGGTCCTGAAGACACTGGCTCCTGTCTGCATGGACTAGTATGTCCAGAGGAGACCAACCTCCTGTCTATGTTGACTCAGCCAGTCATTGTCCGGAAGCCAAAGCCCTGGAGAATCCTGAAAAGACCAAGCCCCGGTCAGCTGCCTGGAATCAAGTCCTCCGGCTGAACACGCACTAGCCTCGAAAGTCAGAGAGGTGGGCTTGGCTCCACCTGCTGGCCAGTTTGGAAGTGCAAGCCTCAGCCACTTACCTTCCACTGGAGGCCCTGCTCTCAGCTGGCAGGTCTGATGAATCCACTAAATTTGAAAATTCAGACTCAAATGGAGCCCCAAATCCCATGATAAGCCACAAACGGAAAGAAAAAGATTTGCAAAACACTTATCTGATAAAGGATTTGTACTCATTATATCAAGAACTATAGAACAAACAACCCCATTAGAAATGGGTAAAATCTGAATGGAGACCTGGCCAAAGTAGATAGTAAGTAAGCATACAAAAATATACTCAACATCATATATCATTAGGGACTTACAAATTAAAACAGTGAGATAGCACTGCACAACTATTAAAACTGCTGAACTCAAAAAAAAAAAGACACTACCAATTGATGGAGTGTGAGGAACAATGGGAACTATACATCACTGCCAGTAAAATAAATATACAGCTACTCTGTAAGACATTTTTCCAAAGCTAAACAAATCTCACCTAAAGAGCCAACATCCTGCCTCCAGTATTTAGACAACTGCTCTGCAGAACTAGGTCCAAACAAAAACGAGGATGCAATTAAGCACAGCATCTCTATTCAGAATGGCTAAAAACTTAAAGAAATCAGTATGCCCTTCAACAGATGAACATATAAGAAAACTAGGGTACATCCATGTTGGGGGAACAGAATATGCTACCCCAAAATATGCCTGTTTGGTGTAAGGATTATTTTGGCTTGATTGTTTTTAAAAAAGACAATTTCTGAAAACCAGTCAAGATTACACTTTTGTGAAGGAAATTTACATTTATAAGGGAAATCTCCATTTAAAAAGTTGTCTCCCTCTCTGTACCAGGAATAGACAGATGACTAAATCTCATGAAACACTTATCAGTAGAGAAGGCCGGGACTTAAATCTGCGTTTTCTTTTTTTTTAATTTTTTTTAATTTTTAAATTTTAATTTAATTTATTTTTGGCTGCATTGGGTCTTCATTGCTGCGCGCGGGCTTTCTCTAGTTGCAGCCAGCAGGGGCTACTCTTCGTCGTGGTGCACGGGCTTCTCATTGTGGTGGCTTCTCTTGTTGCAGAGCACGGGCTCTAGGCTCACGGACTTCAGTAGTTGTGGCATGCGGGCTCAGTAGTTGTGGCTCACGGGCTCTAGAGCGCAGGCTCAGTAGTTGTGGCTCACGGGCTCTAGAGCGCAGGCTCAGTAGTTGTGGCTCATGGGCTTAGTTGTTCTGCAGCATGTGGGATTTTCCCGGACCAGGGCTCAAACCCGTGTCCCCTGCATTGGCAGTCGGATTCTTAACCACTGTGCCACCAGGGAAGCCCTTCTTTTGTTTTTAGGTGAAGATGGTATTTAAGGTGATGACTTAGGCCATTTCAGGGACTAATTTTTCCTGGGCATCGCCCATGCATATAGGAAGTACAAATGTTATTAAACTTCTCTTTGTTTTTCTGATGGTAATCTTTTATTATGGGGGGCACTTCTCAACCAAGAACCTAGGAGGGTAGAGGGAAAATTATTTTTCCTCTCATACACATGCAATGGAATACTATTCAGACATAGAAAGGAATAAACCATCAACCTTTGCAAAAAACATGGATTAATCTTACACGTATACAGTATTGCTAAGTGAAAAAATCCAGGAGGAGGTACACACTGTATGACCCCACTTATATGACATTCGGGAATAGGCAAAACAAAGATGGTAGGGCTTCCCACTGGTGGCGCAGTGGTTAAGAATCCGCCCGCCAATGCAGAGGTCACGGGTTCAAGCCCTGGTCCAGGAATATCCCACATGCCACAGAGCAACTAAGCCTGTGTGCCACAACTACTGAGCCTGCGCTCTAGAGCCTGTGAGCCACAACTACTGAAGCCTGTGCACCTAGAGCCCGTGCTCTGCAACAAGAGAAGCCACTGCAATGAGAAACCCGTGCACTGCAATGAAGAGTAGCCCCTGCTCACTGCAACTAAAGAAAGCCTGCGCACAGCAATGAAGACCCAAAAATAAAATAAATAAATTTATTTTTTTAAAAAAAGATGGTAAGCAAGTTATGGTGTGGGGTTTGAAATGTTCTATGTAGTACTTTGATGGATACTTGCCACTATGCATTAATCTAAACCCATGGGTTTTTACAACCCAACAAGTAAATCATAATCAAATTTATTTAGGATATGGGAGTGTCACAGGATGGAATACAGATGTGACAAAAAATCTAACTGATTTAGAAATGTACGAAAAAAACTCACTGTTGGTAGGGCAAAAGGTGCTGACTTAAGTAACTATGGAAATAAATGGACTCTGTAGAGCAAAGGCAAAATGTGCTATACATAAATACTGGACTCTGTAAGTTCTTTCCCATGGTGGTAATACCTAACAATAGTAATACTACTATATCTGTAATCTAAAGGGAGCAAGCAATGAATTCAATGTAGGACAGGTGGTAGGCTGGCATCTTACATTTGGAATCGATAGTTACAGATAAGCAAAGGCAGAAGGTTACAATAACCATGCAATAATGGATAGATTATATTTCCTCAATTTTAAAAACTTTTGTGCATCAAAAGATGATATCCAAAAAGTGAAAACACAGCCGGCAGAAAGGAAGAAAATATTTGCACATTGTATTATATCAGACAAGAATCTGTTCTTCAGAATATATCAAGAACGTTTACAAAACATCAACAAAAAGACAACACAAATTTTAAAATGGAAAATGACTTGAATAGACCTGTCCCCGGACAAGAAAAGCAAATAATCAACAAGCACGTGAAAAGGTGTAAAACATCAGTTGTTGTGCTGGAAATGCAAAGTAATACCATAATTCAGTACTCCTTCACACATACTAAAATGGTTATAATCAAAAAACAGAAATTAACAAATGTTAACACTGTAGAGAAAATGAAACCCAACATTGCTTGTGGAAATGGAAAATGGTGCAGCTTATGTGCATAATAGTTTGGCATTTCCAATAAAAGATAAAAATACAATTATCATATGGTACAACATCACTCCTATAGACCCAAAAAATTGAAAACAGGTATTCAAAATGTTGGAGAGGATGTGGAGAAAAGGGAACCCTCCTACACTGTTGGTGGGAATGTAAGTTGGTGCAGCCACTATGGAGAACAGTATGGAGGTTCCTCAGAAAACTAAAAATAGAACTACCATATGATCCAGCAAGCCCATTCCTGGGCATATATCCAGACAAAACTCTAATCCAAAAAGATACATGCACCCCTATGTTCAAAGCAGCACTATTCACAACAGCCAAGACATGGAAACCACCTTACTGTCCATCGACAGATGAATGGATAAAGAAGATGGGATACATATATACAATGGAATACTACTGAGCCATAAAAAAGAATGAAATAATGCCATTTACCGCAACATGGATGCAACTAGAGATTATCATACTAAGTGAAGTAAGTCAGAAAGACAAATACCATATGATATCACTTATATGTGGAATCTAAAATATGACCCAAATGAACCTATTTATGAAACAGACAGACATGGAGAACAGACTTGTGGTTGCCAAGGGGGAGGGGGGTGGGGGAAGGATTGGAGTGGGAGGTTGGGGTGAGCAGATGTAAGCTATTATATATAGAATGGATAAACAAGGTTCTACTGTATAGCACAGAGAACTATATTCAGTATCCTATGATAAACAGTAATGGAAAAGAATATTAAAAAATATATATATATGTATAACTGAATCACTGCTGTATAGCAGAAATTAACACATTGTAAATCAACTATACTTCAATAAAAAATAAATTAAAAAATAAAAACAGGTGTGCAAACAAAAACTTGTACACAAATATTCACAGCAGTGCAGTTCACAATAGCCAAAAGGTAGAAACAAGTAAAATGTCCTTCAAAGGGTGAATGGATAAATAAAATGGATAAATCCATAAACTAACCTATACCATATAAAGGAATAAAGTAAAATGGTGGTGCCACTCTGGAAAACAATATGGTAGTTCCTCAAAAACTTAAACAGACAATTAATATATGATCTGTCAATTCTACTTCAGTATATATACTCAAAATATTTGAAAGCAGAAACTGAAACAGATATTTGTACAACCATATTCATAGCAGCATTATTCATAGTAGCCAAAAGGTGGCAGAAACCCAAGTACCCATCAACAGATGAATGAGTAAACAAAATATGGTATGAACGAATAAACACAATAGGACATGATTCAGCCTTTAAAACTAAAGTAATTCTCATACATGCCACAACATGGATGAACCTTGAAGTCACCATGCTGAGTGAAATAAGTCAGTCCAGAGAAGTCAAATTCAGAGACAAAAAGAATGTGCTTTCCAGGGGCTGAGGGCTGTGAGTGAATGGATACAGAGTTTCACTTGAGAAAAATTTTTAAAGTTCTAGACATGGATGGTGAGGTTATTTGTACAACAGTATGAAGGTAGCTAATGCCACAGAACTGTACACTTAAAATGTTTAAATGGTAAATGTCATGTCATGTATTTTTAATAACAGTGGGGAAAAATGAATTAAGTACTGATAAGTGTTACAACATGGATGAACACTGAAAACATCCGTACTGAAAAAAGCCATACAGAAAAGGCCACCCTGATCACATACTTGTCTTGTGTGACTTAAATCCATTAAGGTTATAAAAATAAGGGAAAATCTAAGTAATCATTCCAAAAAAAAGAAAACCGGATCAGAATGGAAAAAGATACTTTCAAACATTTGGACAGCTGGTGAAAGTTAAACTGGGCTTGTGGATTAAATTATAATGTGGGTACCATATAATTTCTTGATTTGGGGCTTATGTGCTGGTTCTCAGGGAGAGTATCCCTGTTTTGAGTAAAACACACTGGAGTATTTTGTGTGAAGTGGCAAATGTGAATACTTTTTACTTTTGTGGAAAATTTTCTGTATGTGTGAAATTACTAGAAATTACTTTTCAAAACAACCATGTCAGTACCATGCCAGAAAAACAGAACACATCGAACTTCATTATAAATGCCAAGACTTACCCAGATCCAGTTCAACGAAAGCTGTGATGTTAATTGGCCTTGTAGGAGTCCACATGTTATTAAGAGACACCGTAAGAAGATTACACTAGGAGCCACCATGTCTTGGGTGTTATGGATGACCTGGGATACAGTAGAAACAGTGGGATTTTAGAATTACAACTTTCCACATCACTCCACAAAAAAAACTGTTGGAATAAAATTTAGTGAAGTTGCAGACTATAAAATCAATATACAAAAATCAGTTAAGTTTCTATCCACTAATAATGAACCACTAGAAAGAGACATTACGAAAATCCCATTTATAACTTCATCAGAAAGAACAAAATACCTAGGAATAAATTAACCAAGGACATGAGAGACCTGTACTCAGAAAACTATCAAGCACTGATTTTAAAAATGGAAGACACAAATAAATAGAAAAATATTCTGTGCTCATGGATTGGAAGAATTACTATTACTAAAATGTCCATTCTACCCAAAGCCATCTACAGATTCAATGCAATCTTGATTAAATTTCCAATGGCATTTTTCATAAAACCAGAAATAATAATATTTGTATGGAACCACAAAGGATCCTGAATGGCCAAAGGGATTCTGAGAAAAAAGAAAACAGTTGGAGGCATCTCCCCCTCTGACTTCAAACTGTATCACAGAACTAAGGTAACCAAAACAGTGTGGAACTGTCACAAACACAGATACACGGAATAAAGGAACAGAATAGAGAGCCCAGCAATAAACCCACATATGTGTGGTTAGTTAATTCATGACAGTAGGGCCAAGAACATACAACAGGGAAAGGACAGTCCCCTGAAAAAATGGTATTGGGAAAACTGGACACTACTCTCCAAGTAATTAATTAGAAAACATGGAATGAAATGAATATAGACATAAACTTTACAACTTATACCCAAACTCACCCAAAACTGTCCACAAACTTAAATTAAAAAACTATAAAAATTCTAGAAGAAAACGGAAGAAAAATCTACATGACCTTGGGTGTGGAGATGACTTAACACACACCACCAAAAGCCTATCAACAACAAGAAAAAAGTTAATAATGTGCATTTTATAAAATTAGAAAAAACACAAATTGAGAGAAAAATATTTGCCAAGCACACAGCTAATAAAGGATTTATAATCAAATTTTCCCAAGAACCCTAGAACAAAACCTCATTAAAAATGGGCAAAGATCGGAACAGACTCCTGGCCAAAGAAGATATACAGAGTGTAAACAGGCATACAAGAATATACTCAACTTCATATACCATTAGGGAAATACAAATTAAAACAACAATGAGCTAGCACTGCACACCTATTTGAACTGCTAACTCCAAAAAATGACAATATCAACTGGGGGAAGAACAACCGGAACTTTCCTGCTCTGCTGGTGGAGTGCAGGTACAATCACTCTGGAAGACAGTTTGGCAGTTTTTTCCAAAACTAAAAAAGTCTTAGCATAGAATAGAAAAATCAGACCTCTAGTATTTAGACAATTGCTTTGAAAAACTGTGTTCAAACAAAAACTACCATAAAATTATACACAAGTTCTATTCATAATGGCTAAAAGCTTAAAGATATTAGGATGTTCTTCTGTAGATGAACGCGTAAGATTATTGGGGCACCTACATGTCAAGGGTAAGAGCATATGGACCCCCAAATATGCCTGTTTGACATAAGAATTATTTTAGGCTGATTAATTTTTTTTCAAAACTGCGAACATGGAACAATATAAACGCATTAGAAGTTGCTTTTTATGAGGTCGTTACAGGGTGGGATCTGAACCAAGAACAAAGAAGGGTGGAGGAAAATTTATTTTTCCTCTCCTATATATGCAATGGAATACAATTTAACAATAGAAAGAAATGAGCCACAAGCCCAAGCAAAGACAAAGATGACTCTGTATATATTGCTAAGTGTGTCAACCAGAAACAAAATAACATAATGCAGGAGACAACAAACAGGAAAAGAATTTATTTGGGGTCTTTAAGAATTGCTGTTTGGGAGACACAGATTCAGGTAACCCTGAAAGTGAAAGGTTCTTGCCTCGTCCCAGGCAGAATTCAGAGATGAGACAGGGAGGTCAAGAAAGTAAAGTGAGGATTTATTTAAGCTATAGTACGCTCTTGGGGAGAGCGGGCAGGCTCAGGTGAGTAAGCTGCCCTGAGTTCTTTTGGCAAGCCGGTTACATGGGGTATAATGTTCACTGGGGAGGGAGGGATTTGGGGGTGATATTCCCTGATTTTCACCCCAGCGCCACCTTCCCGGGGGGAGGAGGAATTTTTGTCCTTATTTAGCCTTGATCAGAAGTGTCATGGCTTCTGTGCATGATGGGTACTTCTTATCTGCAAGGCTAATTTTATTGTAATGAGAGCATAATGGGCAAAAGGTTACATTCGGACACCAGATTCCCACCTTTTCCTACTTTTCTTTGCCTCCAGGACACTTATCCCAAAATGTATGGTTTCCTGCCAGTTTGGAGGTTCCAAGGACCCCATCCCACCCCCGCCTTTTACAAGACGCATGGTTTCCTGCCATCTGGCCCATGCCCCCCCCCCCCCCACTTTCTCTGCTCACATCTAGCTACCTTCCTGCTTTAACAAAAGAATTTCTGGGGAAGAGAAAGAGGGGCTTTTAAAAACAAAAAAGCAATGAGGCTGATAAAAGTTGTCCGCCAATAAATGCAACTGACTGTTGGAAGTCTGAAGATATTTGTCCTTAAGGAATTGCCAGTTGTTACAGGTAAAATAAGTTGATAGATTTTCATGGATTATTTTAGTGTAGGAGTCCAATAAGTATATAGACTGTCAGGAGTTCCTGGCAGATGTTCTGGATGATTCCAACAGGTGAAAAACACCCCATTTAATATGGAAAATACAAGCAGACCAATTAACCATCCTCTGACCCTTTCTCCTTGCTAGTTCTCTCCGTGTTCTGGGATTTCCCCCTCCTGGGACACAGAGGAAACAGGGACAGAGTTGTTTGGCAGCTCCCCTTAAATCTGACCCCACCCACTGTCTTTATCTTCCCCAGACATGCCCCGCCCAATGAGGACACCATGCCAGAGGGAGTCTCAGGAATCAATGATCCTGATGTGGGCTTCCCTGGTAGCGCAGTGGTTATGAATCTGCCTGCCAATGCAGGAGACACGGGTTCGAGCCCTGGTCTGGGAAGATCCCACATGCTGTGGAGCAACTAAGCCCATGTGCCACAACTACTGAGCCTGCAAGCCACAACTATTGAAGCTCGAGTGCCACAACTACTGAAGCCCGCATGCCTAGAGCCTGTGCTCCACAATGAGAAGCCACTGCAATAAGTTCATGCACCACAATGAAGAGCAGCCCTCACTCACCGCAACTAAAGAAAGCCTGCATGTAACAATGAAGACCTAATGCAGCCAAAAGTAAATAAATAAAATTTTAAAAATGATCCTGATGTGTCAGAACTTATTTGATTACAAGGGACTAGACATGCTTACTCAAGTAAAATAAATATTTTAAATGACAGAAATTAATCCTTACAAGAGACAAGTTGAAAACTGGGTTCAGAGGTGTCAGGTCCAAGGGCTCACATGCTTGTAGTGTGACCTGGTCCCTCTCCGACCATCAGCCTGCTGAGTGCCTTGTGGTCCCATTCACAGGCACAGTTTCTCTCATTGCATCCAGCAACTCCAAAATGACACAAGCTTAAAGTCCATACCAGGAATGCTTTCTCCTTCAGTAGGCTTCCTTGAAAACTCATGGCTTAGAATGCCTTTGGCCTGGCTTGGATAACATTCTCATCCTTGCACTGATCACAGCAATCAGAGGATGGAAGATGGGATCGGCCAGGTGGGTGGAATGTGGGGTCAGCCCTCTGAAACTATTTGGACTGGAAGCACGCAAGATGTAGCTCCCAAAGGAAAGCTGAGGTGCTGCACTTGGACATGAGGACAGATGCTGGCTCGGTGAAAGCAGCAGATTCCCTATCACTGACCACCCACTGCACAGCACAGAATCTGAAGCACAAGGTAGAAAGGGATTCACTTAGGGTTAGGGGCTGCAGCCACCCATCTAATGTTCTTGCTATCCTTTCACGACAGCAAGCAGCTTTTCCATTTGCTGAAAAGCAAGGTTGATGATGATGGTAAACTCGAGGCTCCTGCCTTGGGCATCAGGTCCTTACATAGCTCATGTGCCCTAGGAAGGCACACAGACCTCACTCTTGTTCCTGGGGCGGGGGGGTGGTAGCCCAGAACTCATGCCTGCCCCCCAGCCACATTAATCAACCACTCCCAAAGAACAAACATTGCTCATTTTTCCAGTCTCCTCTCTCCACGACAAAGAGCAGACACCAAATGCTAAGGGTGGCAGAAAATTCTTGTTCAGTGAAGTACTGGGAGGTTCGAGGATTATTCAGTACCACGGAATTCATAACTGGCAGGCTTTCCAAAGTCCACATGGGTGCACGTGGCTCTCCAACACCATTCAGCCACTGTGAAACTGCCCATTAGGAGGCCCAGCTGCTTAACGAGTATGAGTGATTAAGATCTTAATGAGTAGGAATGTCAAAAGTTTGTTAACAACTGGAAGGCGAAAGGATTGCCTGGCCACAGTCTGCCATCTGGTTGTTGTGCCAGGGCCACACTCACCATTTACAAGGTTATTAACTCTTGCCAAGTCTGGGATTCTAACTGGACTATCTTGGGTTATCTACTGACATCTGAACCAACAGCTGTAGCTTGAGGGAAGGAACCTGCAGCTGAGCTGGGGCTGTGTCACAAATTCTACCCCGAGTGGAAGACAGAATCCAAAAGGAAATTTAGTGTACTATTACCAGTAAAAGGGGGTAAAAAATTCTGGGAGGCCAAAACATCCAACATCCAGCACTGGCTTCTCTCCAGGGTGGATATGATCTAGCTGGGAAGAAGTCCTAAAGGTTTTTTCATACTTGACATATTCACAGGTTTTCTCTCTAGTATGGACTCTTTGATGCTGAAGCAGATTTCTTTTGCTAGTTAAGACTATTCCACACTCATCACACACATAGGAAGTCTCCTGAATATGGATTCTTAGATGCCTTTTTAATTGATCCTGAGCACTAAAGGCTTTTCCACAATCTACACAGTCAAAGGGTTTCACCTCACTGTGGACTCGCTGGTGCCGATTTAGTTTTGTATGAAAATTGAAGGCTTGCCCACATATTTTACAAGAATAAGGCTTTTCCCCTGTGTGAATACGCTGATGCTGACTAAGATGAGAAGTCCGTCCGAAGCTTTTGCCACACTCATTACACTCATAAGGTTTCTCTCCAGTGTGGATTTTCTGATGTCGCAGCAGTGGTGAATTACCAACAAAAGCTTTTCCACACTCATTACACTCATAGGGTTTCTCCCCAGTGTGAATTCTCTGGTGTATGACAAACTCAGAACTACTGGTGAAACCATTTCCACACTCCGTGCAGAGATAGGGTCTGTCCCCACTGTGGATTCTCTGATGCCTGATCAGATTTGCGTTATCATTAAAGGCTCTCCCACACTCTTCACACTGATAGGGTTTCTCTCCAGTGTGGATTCTCTGATGTCGAATTAATGAAGAATTGCCATTAAAGGCTTTTCCACACTCATTACACTCAAAGGGTTTCTCCCCAGTGTGGATTCTCTGGTGTCTAACATAGTAAGAAAAATAGCTGAAGCATTTGCCACATTCCTCACATCTGAAGGGTTTCCTATTATAGTGGATTCTTGGAACCTTTCCTCTAACGTTTTTCACTGTGGGGATTTCCTGGTGCTTCTCCAGTTCACATGTTTCTAGGAAGCTGTTTCTCTTAAGAACATTCTTCTGTGGCCCATGTAACATCATCATATCTCTTTCTTCAGAAACTCCCCATGTTGGTGTTAACTCATTGTCAGTGTTGGTCCCAGCATCTGACATAACAAACAGAAAACAAAAATGCCACCTGAGGATTATACTAGAAAACAAAAGAACACTGAAAATTATTGTCATCCCCCCTTATCTGCAGTTTCCCTTTCTGTAGTTTCTGTTTCCTTGTCAACCATGGTCTGAAAATATTAAAGGGAAAATTCCAGAAATAACGATTCTTCAGTTTTAAATTGTGCACTGTTCTGAGTAGCATGATGAAAACTAGAGCCATCCCGCTGTGATCAGATGTAAATCATCCCTCTGTATATGCCACCTGCCTGTTACTAAGTAGCTGATTCAGTTATCAGATTGACCATTGCGGTATTGCAGTGCTTGTGTTTAAGTAACCCCTATTTTACTTCATAATGGCCCCAAAGTGCAAGAGGAGTGATGCTGGCAATTTAGATATTCTCTTACTGTGCCTAATTTATAAATTAAACTTTATCATAGGTATGTATGTATAGAAAAAGACATGGCATATACACAGTCAGTCCTCTGTAACCACGAGTGAAGAACCCGCAGTTACAGGAGGCCTACTGTACTATGCCATTTTATGTATGAGACTTGAGCATCTGCAGATTTTGGTATCCACAGGGGTCCTGGAGCCAATCCCCGACAGATACCCAGGAACAACTACATAGGGTTCAGTATTATCCACAGTTTCAGGCACCCACTGGGGGTCTTAGAATGTATGCCCCACAGATAAGGGGGGACAACTGGATAGAGATTTTAGAGATTACTAAAACTCCCAACATCAGCCTGCTATTGAGACAAGACTAATAAAATGAAAGTGCCAAATATTCAAAAGCAGAGAACAGTTGAGATGGAAAGTTGTTTATATATTTCAGATACTAGTCTCTGTCAGATATTATATTATGCCAGAAATTGAAGTGGATCTTCTATTCCCTTCCTCCAGTCAGACTACCTTCCTTTTTTCCCATCTGCAACCCATTCTTATCTGTTGAACTCAGAATAAATGGCCCTGCCACTGAAGGAGCATCACCTGAGCTTCTAAACTGAAATTACTCTAACCTCTCCTCCTGCTATGCTTCACAGCCCACTGCCTATATATCAACAACAGCACTTGACACACATTTTGCAGCTCTAAACATCTGTCTCCATAACTTATATCCTCCAGAGCTTCTAAATCAAAGCTTGGCACATGGCAAGTGCTCAAAAACTGCTCCTGAATAAATCTATCCCATCCAAGGAAGGAGGGCCTCTGAGACAGGCAATGATGAAACTCAGAAAGGAGCAATGGACACAAAAGTTAACTCAAAATGGATTAAAGACTTGAATATAAGTAAGATCTGAAACCATAAAACTCCTAGAAGAAAACATAGGCAGTAACCTCCTGACATCTAGGAGATGATCTTTTGAACCTGACAGAAAAAGCAAAAGCAACAAAAGCAAAAATAAACAAGTGGGACTACATTTAACTAAAAAGCTTCTGCACAGCAAAGGAAACCAACAAAATGAAAAGGCAACCTATGAACAGGAGAAAATATTTGCAAACCATATATCTGATAAGGGGTTAATATCCAAAATATGTGAAGAAGTCATACAACTCAATAGCAAAAAAACCCCAAACAATTCAATTAAAAAATAAGAAGAGGCTTCCCTGGTGGCACAGTGGTTGAGAGTCCACCTGCCGATGCAGGGGACACGGGTTCATGCCCCAGTCTGGGAAGATCCCACATGCTGCGGAGCGGCAAGGCCCGTGAGCCATGGCCGCTGAGTCTGCGCGTCCGGAGCCTGTGCTCCGCAACGGGAGAGGCCACAACAGTGAGAGGCCCGCATACCGCAAAAAAAAAAAAAAACACAAAAACTAAGAAGATCTGAACAGACATTTTTCCAAAGAAGACAGACAGCCAACAGGCACGTGAAAAGATGCTCAACATCACTAATCATCAGGGAAATGCAAATCAAAACCACAATGAGATATCACCTCACACTGATTAGAATGGCTATTATCAAAAAGACAAGAAATAAGGTGTTGGCAAGGATGTGGAGAAAAGGGAACCCTTGTGCAATGTTGATGGGAATGTAAACTGGTACACCCACCATGGAAAACAGTATGGAGGTTCCTCAAAAAATTAAAAAGAGGGGCTTCCCTGGTGGCGCAGTGGTTGAGAATCTGCCTGCCAATGCAGGGGACACGGGTTTGAGCCCTGGTCTGGGAGGATCCCACATGCCGCGGAGCAACTAGGCCCGTGAGCCACAACTACTAAGCCTGCGCGTCTGGAGCTTGTGCTCTGCAACAAGAGAGGCCACGGCAGTGAGGGGCCCACGCACCATGATGAAGAGTGGCCCCCGCTGGCCGCAACTGGAGAAATCCCTCGCAACAGAAACGAAGACCCAACACAGCCAAAAATAAATAAATAAATAAAGAAGCTTTAAAAAAAAAAATTAAAAAGAGAACTACCATGTGATCCAGGAATTCCAAAGAAAATGAAAACACTTGGTATTTAACCAAAGAATATGAAAACACTAACTAGAAAAGATATATGCACCCCTATGTTCATTGCAGCATTATTTATAATAGCCAAGATACTGAAGCAAGCTAAGTGTCCACTGATGGCTGAATGGATAAAGAAAATGTGATTGATACATACATACACACACACACAGAAGAATGTTAATTCAGCCATAAAAAAAGAAGGAAATCTTGCGATTTGTGATAACGTCGATGGACCTCGAGAGCATTACGCTAAGTGAAATAAGTCAGACAAAGAAAAACAACTACAGTATAATCTCACTTATATCTAAAATCTAAAAAAAGGAACCACACACACAAAAACAAATAAACCAAGCTCACAGTTACAGAGAACAGGTTGGTGGTTGCTAGAGGCAGGGGTAGGGAGTGAGAGAAACAGGTAAAGGTACAAACTTCCAGTTATAAAATAAGTCATGGGAATGTAATGTACTGCATGGTGACTAGCGTTAACAATACTGTACTGCATATTTGAAGGTTGCTGAGAGTAAATCAAAAGTTCTCACTGGAAGAAAAAAAAATTTTGTAATTATGTAAGAGGACAGTTGTTAACTAGACTTCTTGTGGTGATCATTAACGCAACGTATACAAATATCAAATTGTTATTTGTATACCTGAAACTAGTTTGTTATATGTCAATTATACTTCAATAAAAACATTTTTTTAATTAAAAAAGAAGAAAGGAGCAATAGATTCGAGAATTATGAGATGTGTTAATCGGAAATATGTCAGGAAGAATTAAAATTGGTGGAAATGGTTTCATATTTTACCTATTTTGAGAAATTATCTGTTTTATTTAAATCCTTCCCAGCATGGTTCATTTTAAAATATACTGCTCTGTAAAGCTCTGTAGCTGCTGTTCCTAAACCTGCCTCACTTACTTTTACAGATGTCTTTGGTCCCCTGTGCAGGGGGATCATCCTGTGTCTCCAGGCCCCAAGGCAAATCCCCTCTCTCCAGAAGTGAGACCAATGCAGGTTTGGGAACTGGGTATCCTGAAAAGGGGTAGAAAATGGCACCTTTCAGTCCTGTGTCTGCTGTGTCAAAAGAAGGAAAAGCTCAGGAGTCTCAGTGATAATAAAACAGATCCACAGAATAGGGCTCAGGACTGGGGAAAGCCGAGATTTTTGCTCAAGTGGAAACTGAGCATTTGTGACCTCTTCCTAAAACAACACGTAAGAGTACGTAAGTTAGTGATCCTGCAGGACATATGCAAACACAGGGAAGGGGTCATATCCTTCCCTAGACTACGGGGAGATAGCAACAAGCTGAGAACTTATCTGGCAATGGATGCTACTTATTCCTTACTGTGCAGAGCCCCTGGGAGGACAGATCATACTCTTACCAGGCGACAGCAATTCCCTATATTGAGACCAAACTGACCCAAGACTTGTCCCTACCCAGCAAGCTCTCAAGTGGGTCATTTGGTCTCAGTCCCAGAACCATCAGTGAAGGATACAAGAGATGACTCCTCCCTTTCCACACCACACCTCCGGCTGATAAGGAGGAAAAAAGGAAGGAAATGGGAAAGCATAGATCTGAGTCCCAGGAGAAAAGTGGCCTTACCCAGAGACGTCAAGTTCCCATAAATCTCCAGCATCACACTTCTGTACAGGGCCCTCTGTGCAGGAGAAAGGCCAGCCCATTCTGTCTGGGTGAAGTATACAGCCACGTCCTCAAAGGTCACCACCTCCTAAAACAAGACGTTCCTGCTGCCCCGGAGCCAATTCTATGGCTCAGGGCCAGAGTGTGGGGTACAGGGGACAGTATGAGGGAGGGGTCTTATTAAGCATGAGTAATGAGAAAATGTGAAAGAAATGAGTGTTAAATGACTATTGCTACAACCAAAAAATCTGGAACTTCTCTCACTACCAGAAGAGTTTCCATTTGAACACAAAATTTAGTGTCATAAAACACGACACATTTTGAAAACCCTGGAAAGTCTCCCATTAATTAATATTCCTAGAGCAAAATCTCTGTGATTTTATCAAACTTTGTCTTTTATTGTTGCAACTACAAGGAAACAATTAGCTTCAGTCTCTCCAGACACCACTCAGAGGTAGCATCTCAGGACTGACCTGTTCCCCCTTCACTGCCCCAAGTGCCCAGTCAATCCATCTGTTCCCCACACATGCTCATTCTACCCTAAACCTCAAGTCCACATGACAGGAACAGAGTCACATTTTTGCCTTGATGACTGGTCTCATCCAACCCTCATCTGTTGCTTGAAGAAGGGGTTGTGCAGCCTGTGCTCAAGAATGTCCAGTAGAGACAGCTCAGTGCTGCCGGGGGCAGTCTATTCTGCTTCCTGATGCGTTTTCCTGGGAGAAGATGCTTCTGGAATCAAATTGCTGCTGGGTAGTTCTTTTAACTGCTTTTCTTTATACCTCCAAGACAATCTGTAATTGTTTCTGCCAACTAAGGCTCATGCTTTTTTAACAGTCACCCTTTCCCTTCCCTGACGGTCCCAACTCTACCTTCCCAGAGAGCTCAGGATCTGGTTTATAAAACTCTTATTCATTCCCCAGACTTTGGTATCAGACCTGGTTACCTGAATGCACAGTGAATATCCTGCCACCTTCCAACACCTCAACTGATTCTGCAGATCTCCCCAGCACTGCCTCAGACTCCCTGGGGGACCTAACACATCTGACCCATCTAACACCAAACGCATCCCCCCTTCCTGCCCCCTGCCAAACTGACTCTATTTTCAATTCACATAACTAACTGGCACAGTGAGTGACACTGTTGTTTCTCATTTAACAGTGCGAATTTCATCCCAGTCTCCTAAGTTAGAAAATTGAAATTCATACTACACTAACTTGCCCTAGTCACTACTCATTTCCGATAAATAGTCAGTAATCAAATCCTGCCAATTTCATTGTCTATATGTTTCTGGAATCTGACTCCTCTTCACTATGGTACAATCAGTACAGTAGTATGGGCTGGGGATACTTAACTCCAATTCCAGGCCTGTCCTGTTCTGAATCCATCCTCAGCCAGCCATACAATCAACAACTTAAAATGACAAACTGACTCAGTCAACTGAATGACTTCCTTGAATGAGTCACGACTAACTACAACAGTGGTTCTCCAAGTGTGGTTCCCCAGAGCAGCAGCAGGATCACATAGGAACTTGTTGCAAAGGCAAATTCACAGGCCCCAATCCAAAAGCAATTTGTGCTTCCATAAACCCTCCAGGTGATTCTGACGCACACCAAAGTCTGAGAACCCTGGACTACAGGATAAAATCCGAGCTCAGGAAACCAAGCTCTATCAGGTAACAGCTGGAGATGGGAAAGCACAAGACTGTACACAGAGAAACTATCTGGGAAACTCTGCAAACAAAATCCCAGAAAAGGAATGACAAACCCTGAATGAGGGCAATATAAAAGATGGGACAAGTGGAAGAGATAGTAGGCAGAAGCAATGAGACTTGGTAACTCTCTGAAAGTGGTATCAAGGAGGAAGAGAGTCAACAATTACTCAGCAACCTAGAAACTGAGTGGTGAGGACTGCGACACGGTGATACCAGTAACTCACTAAAACTTACAGAAGATCAGAAGAGGACGGGAGCAACAAGAAAGATAATGTCTTGGTGAGGCAGTAGGCAGAAGGACCTGCCAGATACCAGAAATCCAGGATTGGGACTTAGGATATAGTTCATAGATGATAAGTTACTGGATAAATAAGTCCCAGGAAGAAGGAAATGGTTAAGGAACACCCAGCAACTCATCAGTCTCAAAAAGTAAAATCAACTCAAGAAATCAATTTCCTTGTCCCACAAATGTAAGGTACTTAATGTTCACCTCACAGATGAAGTTAAGGTGCAAAGAGGTTAAGTGACTGGCTCAAGGCCACAAAGCCACTGAGGCTTTATGGGATCCCTCACTTCAGGTGTTCTGTCCTAGTGCAGATTATTCCTATTATAGCCCCCTGCCTTGATTAGCCAACAGCACTGACCTCAAGGAAAATATATTTTCCCTGATTCTGAAGCCAACTTCTTCTTTTTTTTTTTTTTTTTTTGCGATACGCTGGCCTTTCACTGTTGTGGCCCCTCCCGTTACGGAGCACAGGCTCCGGACGCGCAGGCTCAGCAGCCATGGCTCACGGGCCCAGCCGCTCCACGGCATGTGGGATCTTCCCGGACCGGGGCACGAACCCGTGTCCCCTGCATCGGCAGGCGGACTCTCAACCACTGCGCCACCAGGGAAGCCCTCAACTTCTTTAATAAATGGGACAAGCCCACTTTTTCTTGTCTTCTTCCTGCCACCGCTCTGCCCCTACTTCCCAAGAACCTTGTGACCTCGCTAATCTCGATTACTCTCACTGTGTAATCAATACCTACAGCACAAGCCTGAGTCCTTCATTCTCACAGGTCCCTCTGTAGGAGGAACCACTGAAACTGGGAACCATCTAGCTCAACAGAGATCCTCAGAGTGCAGGAGCCTAGGCTTCTGCTGCCAAGGACACTCTCTCCAGCCATCACTTGCTGGGCTTCTGGCTGTTCAATCCCTCATCATCAGCTTTCTCTGGCATCCAGTCCTACTGAAGAGAATCAACAAGGGTCTTCCTACTGCTTTGGCTCTAAGACTTTTGCCAGAATCATCTCTCTCATCCCCCATTTCCTTCAAATCAGATCTCTCCAAGGCTGACCTGAGGGAATCACAGCTCACCTGGTGCCAGGCTCTCAGGGGCATGACAGCCATCACCTGGGCTTCCTCTCAATGAAGGGCAGGGGCTGAGGGAAGAAGCAAAGAGAAACAAGAGTGAGCCCAACCCAGACAAAGGCTCTCCTTTAAATCAACAAACTTGCTGGTAACAGTAGCAATCATTTACTAAATGCCACTTGGTAAGTGGTGTATGAATATTTCCTCTTTTAATCCACACTATGCCATGAAGTTTGAATTCTGAGGAAACTGAGAATTTGAAAGGTAAGTAACTTGCCCTCAGCACCACAGGCTGTACTCAGCAACATCATGCAACGCTGCCTGTCCTAAGACATGAGCAGAGGGGAACATGAATACACAAAGAGCAAAACAAGCAAAAGACACCAGAAAACTCAGAGCAAACCCTAACAAGAGGAAATCCAGACCTTCATTTTTTAAAATAAAAGTTTACTGAGAAACATAAAAAGTAAAAAAAAAATAGAAACGTGTTATTGGAGGAAAAATACATATTCTCTCATTCAATCTCCACAATAATCCTTTGAACCTTTTCTTTTTTCCAAATAAGAAAACAAGTCTAAGACAACAATTTTCTCTACCAAGGTCAGTCACCCAGTGGATGAATGAACTTGGATTCCCAAACCAGATAAGCCAGATTCCAGAAGCCAAGCGTTTAATAACTACATCCAAGTGCTTCCAATAGTAATCGCAACAGGATGTTTTTTTTTTTAAGAACTTGATAAAGTGCTTCTAAGGTTAATATGGAAAAATAGGTAAAAGTAGCCCCCCCAAAATCAGAAAAAGAATCTTAGAGTAAGGTTTCCTTTTCTTGGACCTTGGGGCAGGCATCTTTTTTGATCATCACCCCACTCTACACCCAGTAATAACCAGAAACAAATTAGCAAAGGACCCTGAAGAGGCCACAAAACATGCCAAAAGGTCTGGGTTATTACTTTAATTATATCATCCCCTACAGACACTTTGTATTCTTGTTAACCAGTCATATTCTACCAAAAACCCAGCATCTTCCAAAACTCATTGCATGCTGCAATTTCCTGCTAGCCCCATCTTCTTTCAGTTTATCTACTATGCTAATTCAGGATCTTTGTACCTACTGTTCCTCTGCATGAACCACTCTTCTCCAACCTTAGAACCTTTGGAACTGACAGTCTCTGTGTGCAATACTCTCCAGCAGCCTGACCTCTCTTCATCTACGTAAGTGCCTGCTCACCCTTCAGATCACCGCCTGTCTCCACAGATCAGGTCGGGGGCCCTGGGTTACACACTCCACTAGCACTGTATTCCCTTTCTTGTATACCACCTCTCCCAGTTTGAGATAATACACTGATCTATGTTTTCTTCATCCCACAAACATTTATCACATATTTATTTCATTCCAGGCCAAGCATGAGACACAGGAGATAACAGTGGAGAGAGAAAGGTTTGATCTCTTCCATCACGGAGCTTAGACTAAAGAAATCAAAGATTCTCATAGTTAGCTTTAAGACCACGATCGTGATTAGTGCCAGGGAGAATTTATCCTAGATGGGGAGGCTTAAGAATAGGAATTAACTAGGTTGAAAGAAAAATCTTTCCGAAAGTAACAGCATGTGCAAAAACATGTTCCCGATATGAAAGTCCAAGAAGACTGTAGCAGAGCCAAGGGAAGTGTGCTGAACACGAAGGTGAAGTTGCAAGAGGCCAAGGCCCCCATGGCCTCTGCACGTCAAGGACTTCGTCTTCATCCTAAAAGCAACAGACCGCAACTACAGGGTTCAGAGCAGGTGGAGTGAAACGATCGCACTGGATTAACAGGGGGCTTTCCATTAAACTGAAAGCTCCCTGGGGGAGGGGCCCACGGCCGTCTCATTCGCAGCTACATCCTGGGAACCTACAAGAGCAGCTGGCATTTAGCTGCTCAGTAAGTAGTTATTGGACCAGGGAGCAGGGGAGGCTGTGGCTGTGTCGGGTCAAAGGGCGTCTCCTTTCCATACCCAGCCTCCATTTCCTAAGGCAGCCGCAGCGGGCTGGAGAAAAGGCGCCAGGGCGGGCTGGACTGCCCGGCGGGCGCCCTCGCTCCCCGGATCCGGTGGCGCCGCCCGACTCCCTCCTCCTCGGCATCAGGGACTAAGGGGACAGCCTCCTCCAGGGGAGTAAAGAGCGTGGCCCCAGCAGCTTTGCTGGGGCCACAAACCCCCAACACTCACCTCAGGAAAGGTGCAATGTGCTGCGTGACCGGAAGTGCGTCACTACGTCGGCTGCGACGCCCAAGCTTCACGAGCTTCCTCTCTAGGAAGCCAGAACGCTCCTCTCTGTGGACTCTGGCTTTCTTCCCCTGGCGCACGTTTTTAACCACGGACCTAGAATAGAAAAAGCTTATCCTTGTTTAAGCTAACCTCTAGCTGAAACTTAGCATTTCCTTCAATTATATGTTGGCAAAAACCACAGTAGTATCAGCAGTGCCTTGCGACTTTGTCAACAATAGAAATCATAGATGTTTTCATATCACATTGCAATTGATGAAGTTATAGTGGAACTTAAGTATCATGCACGGTCATTTTTGCCTTGGCTGACAAAGAATGTAAAGTTAACCTAATGTTTTGTTGCAGTACCTATATTGACTATATTTGATGTGATTATCTCCTTGCTGCTGAAAACATACTTAATGGTGAGAGAACGCCTTCCCTGTAAAGTTGGCAACAAGGCAGGTATGTCCGCTCTTCCCACTACTATTCAACATCCTCCTGGGAGTCCTAGCAAGTGCAAGAAGGCCAGAAAAAGAAATAAAAGGCATAGAGATTGGAAATAAATCAAACGGTTACTATTTGCAGAGGACATGATTGTCTACACAAAAAAATCCCGAAGAATCTACAGAACTTCTAGAACAAACAAGTGAGTTTACCAAGGTTGAAACAGGAGGGAAGGGGTCAGGGTACAACCTTCAAAGGAATGACAGCTGTTGAGGATATGACATAAACTGGTTAGAACCAACTAGGTCTGGACTTCCCTGACCGGCCAGTGGTTGAGACTCTATGCCCCCATTGCAGGGGGCACGGGTTCGACCCCTGGTGGGGGAGCTAAGATTCCGCATGCCTCACAGAGTGGGAAGGAAGAAAAAAAAAAAAAACTCCAACTAGGTCCAAGATAGCAGAAGATTCAACTTCCCGTAAACCTTGAGTCTCATTATACGCTCATTATAACACACTGCCATATGCTAATGACACACCCACAGGTGCCATGACAGTTCCAAGGCTAACCCTAAAAGGCCAAAAAGTGAGCAGTGGCCCAACTCCTGGAAATCCCCACACCCTTCTCCAAGATAGTTGAAATAATCCTCCCAGTCATTAGCCTATGAAATTACCCAGCCCATAAAAACTAACCACCCCATATTTCAGGGCCTCTCGCCTGGGCCCATATTCTCTCTGTGGAGTTTGTATTTCTCTCAATAAATCTACTTCACCTCTTGCTGAATTCCTTCCGTGC
Organism: Pseudorca crassidens; assembly: GCF_039906515.1. Taxonomy (NCBI): domain Eukaryota; kingdom Metazoa; phylum Chordata; class Mammalia; order Artiodactyla; family Delphinidae; genus Pseudorca; species Pseudorca crassidens. The sequence continues at coordinate 48,385,943 of NC_090315.1, read as the reverse complement.
AGAGACATAAAGAACCTAAACTTCAGTAGGTCCTGAGACCAGGTGTGTGATTTTTATTAAAAGACAGTGGGTCAAGTCCCAAACTGAGTTGTGTGGCTTCAACGTCACAGAGTTAAAGTAAAGGTGCAAAAAAGATCAATTGTTGGAAACCAAAATTTCCAGCAATAAAATTTCCTGCAACCTTAATAAATTTTAAAAAATAGTACCATTTACAACAGCATAAAAAACATGAAATACTTAATGCCTAACAAAATATGTACAAGATATGCAAGCTGAAACTATAAAATAATCACAAAAGAGATGAATGTATACCTAATAAATTGAGATACTGTGTTCATTGATTGAAAAACTCAGTATTATTAAGATGTCAGTTATCCCCCAAACTGCTCTATATATTCAAAGCAAGCCAATCAAAATCCCAGCAAGACCTTTGTAGAAATCAATAAGCTGATTAAATTGCATGTCAATCATTTAATAGAGCTGAAAAAAAGCAGTGGAGAAAGGAGGAATTTTTCAATAAATTATGCTGGAACATTTGGATATCCCAATAGAAAAATAAGATTCTTACTTCACACCATCACTAAAATAAATTCCAGGTGGACGAAAAATCTAATTGCAACAAATCTACATCTTTGATGAGAAAGTATGAGCAGTATGATTTCTACAGATGTGTTAATACTGTCTGCCCACACATCTGATGCCTGAACTCTGTAATGGATACCTCAACATGGGGCTGCTCAAGCTACAGTCCAGCATCCCTGGCAGATGGACGTGGTGTCTTCAGAGGCATCTCGCATGGCCTCCCTGTACATGTTTGTACCCACTTGCCACCAACCTTGCCATAATGCCCAGTGGCACTGATTACCTCTTCATGTCCTGTGTTGTCTCCTATGACTGCCCCTCCTGCCCTTCTGTAAGCCAAGGAGAAAGGCCTCAGGAGAAATCAAACCTGCTAACACCTTGATTTTGAACTTCCAGCCTCCAGAATTGTGAGAAAATAAATCTCCGTTGTTTAAGCCTCACAGTCTGTGGTATTTGCTACGGCAGTACGTGCAAACTAATTTAGACATATAAAGTTAAGACATGTTGGCGGTGTTAGAGGCTGCTAGTTGCCTGTACAAACATCTATTTGTCCCTCTTATTTAGTAACAGAAAAGTTCATCAGGGGTTGGCACCTTATCTCTCATCCAAGGACAGTTCTTGCCATCCTTGTAAGTCTGTGGCTCTCCCAGGACTAAGTTCTGCACAGTGAAGTGGAAGTGGAAGTGTTCTCAGCACTTACAGGATATTTCCTTGAAAGGAAGGTGACATGCTCTTCTTTTCCTCCATCCTGCATCCTGGAATGGCTGGAGCTCTAGCTGTTGCTTTAGACTGTGAGGATATTGCCCCATCTGATGGATGGCAGTGCGGTGAACTGGAAGGAGGCAGGATTCCCGCTGCCAGTGTGCAGCTGCCTATCTCCAGATCTCTTTTATTTTATATATTTTTTTAAATTAATTAATTAATTTATTTTTGGCTGCCTTGGGACTTCGTTGCTGCGCTGGCTTTCTCTAGTTGAGGCGAGCGGGGACTACTCTTCATTGCAGTGCCCGGGCTTCTTACGGCGGTGGCTTCTCTTGTTGTGGAGCACAGGCTCTAGGCGCGTGGGCTTCAGTAGTTGTGGCACGTGTGCTCAATAGTTGTGGAGCACGGGCTTAGTTGCTCCGCGGCATGTGGGATCTTCCCAGACCAGGGCTCGAATCCGTGTCCCCTGCATTGGCAGGCAGATTCCCAACCACTGCACCACCAGGGAAGTCCCCAGATCTCTTTTTAAAAAAGGAAAAATCAACTCCATTCTTGTTTTAAGCTCTATTATTTTGGATTTTCAATTATGTGCACTTGAACCTAACCAAGCCTGATCCAAAGACAGTAAGTCAGTTAGAGGGGGACTCCAGCAGTGGCACCTAGGTCACATATCATGGATAATCTGCTAGATACTCAAGTTCAGGAAGATGGAGCTACTCCGTTACCTTAGAGATAAGAGACACCTTGGGGGTCCAGCTCTCTGGCTCAGGCACTTACTATGAAGGTACTACTTTCAAATAGTTGTAGCAACAAAAATGCCAGTGCCACGCAGCCACTAAGCCTTACTGGGGAATCTAGGAACGAGGTCCTCTGCCTCCTAGAGCTGTATTTTCAACTTCTGCACATGCTACCTCCCTGACAACAGCAGTTTTGAAACTGTGAAACACACAATGAGCCACTCTGTACTAGATATGCCTCGCTGTTTTATCTCAACCCATTCACCGCCCTCTTTTCTCCAAAGCCAATATACAGCCTCCCTTTGCCTTGATCTGATCCCCAGTGTCTTCCACTCACAAAGAGCATCATAGCAAAGTCACCTCAAATGTGTCTTTTTGGTCACTGAATTACATTTGTTACAGATCTTGCTTCTAGACTTTAGGGCATCACTCTGTGACAGTTAGAGCATGGGCTCTGAAGCCAGACTGCCTGGGTTTGAATCTCTGCTCTTCCAGTTACTAGCTGTATCTTTGGGCAACCTACTTAACCTCTCTGTTCCTCACTTTCCTAACTGAAACAAGATAACAGTACTTCAAAGGCTGTTAGGAGTTAATAAGTTAATGCATTGTGGAGCACCTAGCAGAGATAAGTGCCACAAAATGTTACTGGTTAGTAGCATTTATTAAAGAACAGCTATGGCAAATTAAAGGCTAGTATTCTGTTGGGGAAGCAACAACAGGAACTAACAAACCTCAACTCTAGTGACTTCAACCATTTCTTTATCTGAATCACTTTGGTTTCGGCAGAATTATAAGTCCACTACTAAAAATGATTCCCCTCCCCAGGCAGGGGTAGATTGCTGTCAAATAAAGAGGAAGTGGTGAAGTCATTCTCTCAGGGCCAGATTTCAGTCAACAGGTTAAATCTGGAACTGAAAAACTGCCATGACAGATGACAGTACAAGGTGGCATGGGAAGTAACAAGGCACAGGTTGACAGGCATCCAAAGAAGAGAACTTCCTCCTTATTTTTACAAAAACATATCCTCAGTATCTCTTTAGACCAGTGGAAACAATTTTGATTGTTATGAATGAGGGTAGGGGAGAACATCACAAACAGTATCTAGTGGGTAGAGGCCAGTGGGTAGGCTAAACATCCTACAACTCACAGGACAGTGTCCAGCAAAAAATTAACAGGTCCTAAATGTCAATAGTGCTGCGTTTGTAAAATCCTGCTTCAGACTGAGAACCAAAGCCATTTCCTTGGGTGTAAAAGCCCCCTAACCAGATCAAAGGGCAGGGCAAACATGCTATGCCGGGCATTATAATGATAATATCAAGCTTTTGCACGGAAATATGAGTAATAAAAATCTTCCTATAGGTTTTATAGACAAACAAACAGGAATGACAAGGGGCATATTTGAAAATATTTTTTAAAATAAGAAAAATTACTTGGGTACAATGCTAAGCTAATGATTTATAAATGTCAGTGGGAAATTATACGTTACCAACATTGATTCAAGAAGAAACAGACAATGTAATGGACAATGCCAGGGAAGGAATTACTAAAGTAGTGAAAGTTCTACTCTGCTCTACACTACCCCCAACAAAAGCAACTGGTCCAGGCAGCTTTACAGGTGAACTTTTTTCAAATCTCCAAAGAACAGATAATTGCTAGGCTTTTGAAACTATTCCAAAGCACAGAGAAAGAATAGTCTCCTAACTATTTTTAGCAACGTGGTATAATTCAGGTCCCAAATCTTGACAAAGAGTGAAAAAAATTACAGGCCAATCACACTTATGAATATAGATGCTAATATCCTAAACATATTAATATAATCCAGCAACATTTAAAGAAACTTAACAACACTATACCCAACTAAGATTATGAGAACATAAGTATGACTCAATATTAGGAAAAACATTAATATAACTATATAAATAGGTCAAAAAAGAAATATCATCTTTAACAATCTAAAATAAGATAAAATTCAGCATCCACTTCTATTAGAAACTGAGTAGGAAATAAATACTTAAAAAAATATTTTCTAATTAATACATTCATCTACCCTACAGAATATTCGATAGAGATTTTGTTTTATAATAACTTGAAATTTTCATTAAAGTGCTTAAATTGCTGTAACTTCCAACCATTTAGGATGCCTGAATGTTGACTTGGCTTAATCGAGGGTTAAAGGCTTTCCCACATTCACAACACTTGAATGGTTGCCTCTGTATGAACGTTCAGAATCATAGCTACATCTTTTCCAATACATCACTCACATGAAAGGTTTCTTCATAGTGTGGAATCAGTGAAGCTAAATCAAGTTTATGTTAACTCTGAAGGTTTTGAAACATATGAGACATTGAAATGGCTCAATATCAGTATGGATTCTGTTACAAGTGAAAGAAATCCCAACTCAAAACTATTTAAGCAAAGAATTTAATTTTTTGATTTACATCACTGAAAAATCCAGAGGCAAGTTTAGTTCTCTGCATCTCTGTTTGCAGGGCTGGCTTTCTTCTCAGCCTTCACGTGGGTCAAGGCTAACATCCATGTCCAGCAGAAAAGAATGTCACTTCATGGTAGGTTTTGCACAGTCAAAGGGTCCATTCTGATTGGATGAACTTGGGTCACCTGAACCCACCATTGTGGTGGGTGGAAGGAACAGTACAGATGGGCCAGACTAGGCTACATGTTCCACCTTTGCAGTAGGGAACAGAGCTCCACCCAAACCACATGAACTGTTGTGTTGGGGCAGAGTCGTATTTCCCCCAAAAGTAGGGTAGTAATTACCATGAAAATGGGGTAAAAAATGCTGGGAGGCCAAAAGAACCAAGGTCCAGGACAGGCTTCTTTCTAGGGTGGGCATACCCAAGATGATGTAGCTGGGAGGAAGTCCTAAAGGTTTTCCCACACTTGCTACACTCATATGGTTTTTTTCCACTGTGGATTCTCTGATGCCGACTTAATGTTGACTTAACAGCAAAAGGTTTGCTGCACTCATTACATTCATTTTTGGCTGCGTCAGGTCTTAGTTGCGGCCCGCAGGACTTCCTTGAGGCATGTGGGATCTTTCCTAGTGGCACATGGGTTCTTCATTGCAGTGTGCGGGTTTTCTCTTTAGTTGTGGCGTGCAGGCTCCACAGCGCGTGGGCTCTGTAGTTTCTGGCACGCAGGCTCTCTAGCTGAGGCGTGTAAGCTCAGTAGTTGTGGCGAGTGGGCTCAGTTACCCCGCGGCATGTGGGATCTTAGTTCCCTGACCAGGGATCGAACCCATGTCCCCTGCATTGTAGGGTGGATTCTTCACCACTGCACCACCAGGGAAGCACAAAATTTAACCAATATTTCTAAATTTTTGAGTTGTTAAAAAAATAAATTTTATATTCAAGTGTTGATCTTTATCAATTCGTACACTTTTGTTAATTTGTATTCTAAAATATTAGCTTTTTATATCTTTTGCAAAATAAAACTATGTGCTGAACACCTGCTTTATTTTTCCTTTTCTTTACAAATTAGTTGACCTTGATCTTAAACCACTAGAACATAAACTCCATGAGAGCAGGGACTTTGTTTTCTTTCCTGCTATCTTGGGTGTCTTGAACAATACCTGGCACATAGTAGACAATAAATAAGTATGATAAATAAATGATTGAATAATTGTTTGTTACTCTGTATAAATAGGCATACAACTCACGCACTGCAATAATAAAATTATTCTGGCTCAAAAATAACTGTACAATTCCAGACCTGACCTCTCCCCAAGATTACAGAGCTGCATTCTCAACAGCCTGCTATACCCAGGGAGGTGGGTGTCCCAAGGAAACTCAAACTTCGTGGCATTAAGTCTAGTGTCATCTACCATAAAAACTGTTTTTATATCAGGACTCCCGTACGTTACCCAATTCACTGACACTTTTACTAAGCTCTGTCAGTGGTACCAGGACATTTCTCACAATCCTTTCCATCCCTACATCACCCTGTCCCCAAACTTGTGTAGGCCTCCAAAGTTATTAATTGCAATATAATGACAATGGAATAGGGGTTTATGCCTTCATTTTCTCCTCAGTCCAATCAAATTACATACTATTTTGAGTTAGTATTTCTAAAACAGAGCCCATTACGGAACTCTGTCACGATGGCAAAGGCACCGCGGTGGGGCCCCTGCTCCACACTCCCATTTGACTGCTCTCTAATTTTCTGAATACATATTGTCAGGTCCGAGGGCCTCTTCCATCCTTGTCAAGGGGACTGCTAACCTTCTCTCCTTTCATACAACATGACTGCTCTCTCATTTTCTGTTCCCATGCAGTAAGTTCCCTAGGACAGAACTCTTCAGGTCGGCCATAAACTCTGTGTTCTAGACTTTCCACATGCACCAACAACATTTATGCACGGATGGGTAAGTAAGGGGGCTTAAGGATATGCTCTGCAGTAGAAGAGGGATGTCCAAAGAAATATAATGTGAGCCATAAATGCAAGCTACATATGTAATTTAAATTTTCTGGTGGCCACATTAAAAAAGTAAAAAGAAAATGGCAACATTAATTTTAATAATACATTTTATGTAATATATTTAATATATTTAAATAATATATTTTATTTAACCCAATATATCCAAAATTTTATTTCAACATGAAATCAACATAAAGATTATTAATGAGGTCATTTACATTTTTTTACTTTTTACTTTTTTTTTTTTTTTGGCCGTGCCGCATGGCCTGTAGGATCTTAGTTCCCTGACCAGGGATGGAACCCACGCCCCGTGCAGTGGAACCGCAGAGTCTTAACCACTGAACTGCAAGGTAAGTCCCCTCAATTACATTTTTTTATACTAGGTCTTCAAACTCTGGTACTTACAGCATCTCTCAATCTGAATCAGCCCCACTTCAAGTGCTTAAGAGTTTAATTTAATAAGCACATGTAGCTAGTGACTACCATGATAACAGGACAGAAGTAGAGAAAAGAAAATCTTACTAGGTTTTCAGTCCTAAGCCCTATGCTTTTGAATGCTTACTAAGAAAGTCAGAAGAATGAATGCTTGAAGGAGAGACCCAGAAATATCTTCTTTTTTTTTTTTTTGCTGACAAAGCAAAAGACTTTATCGGGAAGGGGGCGCCCGGGCAGAGAGCAGTTGGGTAAGGGAACCCAGGAGAACTGCTCTGCCACGTGGCTCACAGCCTCAGGGTTTATCAGAAATATCCATTCTTACAACTAACACAAGAAACTAACACAGTCTTGTGAAGCAATTATACTCCAATAAAGGTCTATTTAAAAAATATCCTGGGCTTCCCTGGTGGCGCAGTGGTTGAGAGTCCGCCTGCCGATGCAGGGGACACGGGTTTGTACCCCGGTCCAGGAGGATCCCACATGCCGCGGACCGGCTGGGCCCATGAGCCATAGCTGCTGAGCCTGCGCGTCCGGAGCCTGTGCTCCGCAATGGGAGAGGCCACAACAGTGAGAGGCCCGCATACCGCAAAAAAAAAAAAAAAAAAAAAAAGGTGGGGGGGACTGTGAAGTCTCTGCTTGAGCCCCTCCAGCAGATTTCCCTCTGAACAGCCTACTCAACTCCAGATGGTCTTCCTAGGAGAAGGTGCTTCCTGATTCTAATGGCTGCTAGGTAGCTCCTCGGGCCGTCTCTCTTTATGCCCCTCACATAATCCGTCCTCTGCCAGACAAACCTGCCAGCAGCCCAACTCTCCCTTCCCATACAGTGCCATGATCTGATCCCCTGGTCTCTTTGGTGCCTTCCCTGTGCGGTGATGACCCTTCCATCTCCTCACTCCAAGGTCTCATGAGGTTCTGGCATCACCACATGGCTAACTCAGATGCCCTGATGACTAAAGAAAAAAAATATTGTTGCCTGCCATTCCAGTTTTACAAGGATCAAGCCATTAGCCACTGCAGTCTTCCACCCACAATGCGCCTGAGAGGAATTCAGGATGGAGAAGAATTCAGGATGGAGAAAAACAGGAATCGTTCTGTGCTCTGGATACAACCCCTAGTTAGTTAAGATACATATCTAAGGAAATTTTTCAATGACCCCAAATTCTTGAATCTTCCCATGCAAAGCACTAAAATCATTAACTCAAGATGTCTTTGTGTTTAGGAGTAATCTTTTGATGTTTGACATGTTTTTTTTTTCTCCCCTATGGCAAATATTCATATACATCCTGGCTCCTTCCTTATCTCTTCATAACAGTTTCTCAGAGCTGAGAGGCTGACTCCTGGGCTACAGTCCTTAGTAAAACACTGAATAAACTCAACTCACAGATCTTATGTTGTGCTTTTTTTCTTTTAAGCTGATACAACCTTCATCCCAGTTATGTTCCTCATTCATATGAGCCACAATCCAGTTTTGAACTCATCTCCCTTCCTAAACTGGCTCCTTTGCTCCTCCAAATTCACACCAACTGCTCAGTACGTGAGAAACAAATGGTGAGAAACAAATGCTCAAACATGACGTTGGTTCTGATTTTGATCCCTTGTCTCAGTGAGTTAGTACCAACACTTTCAGCCTGGTCTCCTATGCTAGAAACCCGAGAATCCCTCTTCACCATTTCCCTACTCACTGCTCAGTTCTGACACACAATCAGTAATCAGATCCTGCCAATTTTACCTCCTAAGTATTTCTTGGATCTGACTCCTACTCGCCATCATTACTCACCATATAATTTTTCAGTTCCTCAGCAACTGTCCTGTGGAGCACTGCAACAGTCCCTAACTCCAGACTCATCCTCCAAGTCCACCTTCTGTCCAGCACATAGAATGATCTATAGAAAATGCCAACCTGACCTCAACTTTGTGGGTTAAAACACTTAAATGGATCACCACACAACAGCAAACTTAAGCCCAAGATCCTGACCCTAAGCTCCACAGGCAACAAATGTCAGAAGATTAGAGACACTTTTTTTTTTTAAATAAATTTATTTATTTATTTGTTTTTATTTTTGGCTGTGTTGGGTCTTCACTGCTGTGCACAGGCTTTCTCTAGATGTGGCGAGTGGGGGCTACTCTTCGTTGTGGTGCGCGGGCTTCTCATTGCGGTGGCTTCTCTTGTTGTGGAGCACAGGCTCTAGGTGCACAGGTTTCAGTAGTTGTGGCTCACGGGCTCTAGAGCGCAGGCTCAGTAGTTGTGGCACAGGGGCTTAGTTGCTCCGCAGCGTGTGGGATCTTCCCAGGCCAGGGATCGAACCCGTGTCCCCTGCATTGGCAGGCGGATCCTTTTTATTTTATTTATTTATTTTTGGCTGCATTGGGTCTTTATTGCTGCCTGCAGGCTTTTTCTAGTTGCGGCGAGCAGGGGCTACTCTTCGTTGTGGTGCACAGGCTTCTCATTGCAGTGGCTTCTCTTGTTGTGGAGCATGGGCTCTAGGTGCGTGGGCTCAGTAGTTGTGGTTTGCAGGCTCTGGAGCACTGGCTTAGTAGTTGTGGTGCATGGGCTTAGCTGCTCTGTGGCATGTGGGATCTTCCCGGACCAGGGCTTGAACCCGTGTCCCCTGCATTGGCAGGTGGATTCTTAACCTCTGCACCACAAGGGAAACCCAGGGCCTCTCACTTTCTGAGATGGCCCACACTGTCTCTGTGGAGTGTCTTTCTCCTAGGGCCACTCTTGCCCTTTGAGATGGACCACTTTCTGTCTGTGGAACTGTAACCCAGCAGGACTCCATGGGGCCTTCCTGGGACAGGCCTTCCCCCGTATCCTCTGCTTTCGCTCCTCTCTGAAGTACTTAGAGAGTAGCATTTGATGCACATTTCCTGAGTTGTTTTGCAGATGTAACCGCTCCCCCACCTCAGGCCTCCTGAAGCCTAAGGACTGATAATGTTAGCCCTGTGACCCCATCCTGCTACACCATCAGCCAATCAGAGAACTGTGCACAACCTGACCACACACCCTGCACCCCCCTCCCTCACCCGGCTTTTAAAAGTGCTTTGCTGAAACCCTTTGGGGAGTTTGGGGCTTTTAGGGCATGAGCCACCTCGTCTCCTTGCATGGCTTTGCAATAAACCTTTCTCTGCTCCAAACTTCAACGTTTCAGTTTGTTTGGCCTCACTGTGCATTGGGCACAGGAACTTACATTAATAGAATGTGTATCTCTACAAATAAATCCACTTCTTACCTATCACTTTGTCTCTCACTGAATGCTTTCTTCGAGGAGACATAAAGAACCTGAGTGTCATTAAATCCTGAGACCAGGTGTGTGATCTCAATTAAAAAACAGGGAGTTCAAGTCCCAGTCTGGGTTTCGGCTGGATTCAAGTCCCATCTGAGTTGTGCGGTTTCAGCACAGGCCCCCCTTTTCTTGCCTTCCTCCTGCTGTCCCTCTGCCCCTACTTCCCAAGAACCTTGTGATCCACACCACTAGCCTGAGTCCCTCATTCTCACATATCCCTCTGTGGGGGAAACTATTGAACTTGGAGATCCTCTGGCTGAGCAGAAATCCTCAGAATGCAGGAGGCTGTACTTTGGCTTCCCAGGACATTCTCTCCAGCTATCTCCAGCCATCACTTCCTGGGCCCTGGGGTCTCTGCTGCTTAGCCTCTCACCATCATCCAGTCTCACTGGGGGAGGAGGGGGGTTGGATGAGGGATGTGTGAACAGGGGTCTTCCTACTGCTTTGGCTCTAGGACTGTGTCAGAATCACCCCTCTCATCCTCCATTTCCTTCAAATCATATCTCTTGAAGACACATCTGAGGGATCCCATGCTCACCTTGTGCCAGGCTTTAAGGGGCCTGATAGCCATCACCGGGGCTCCCTCTCAATGAAGGGCAGGGGCTGAGAGAAGAAGCAAAGAGAAACAAGAGTGAGCCCAACTCAGTCAATACCTTACCTTTAAACCTGCAAACCTGTATTAGCTGCGAATAACGACAGGTGACATTTACTGAAGGCCTGCAATATGCCAGCCTCAGAACTCGGGCACTTTACTATGTACTAGGAAATATGTAATACTGTTGTCCTCATTTGACCAAAACAAAGAAATGAGCCTTAGAAAGTTTAATTAATTATCTTAGGCCACAAGATCTGTATTCATAACCACTAAGTAATGCTCTCTCCCGCGTGAAACAATAGAGCAAAAAAATACACGTAAACAAAAGCAAGATGCCAGGCCACACAGGGCCCATGAACGTTAAGAACATCGTCTTCTGCCCCCAAACAATGGGGTTATTACGAGCAGGAGCAGCGGTTATGATCAGACTTGATTAATATCGACTTTCCCATGAGGCTGAAAAGTCCCCGCGTCCGTCTCAATCACAGTTGCGTCCCCGGAACCCGGAACAACACTGCACTTAGTAGGCGCTCGATACGGTCACTTTCTAAACCGTAGCGTGTCACTTACCGGGGCCACCCCTTCCAAGGCAGTCCACACCCCCGCCCCACTCCCAAAGCGGCCGCGGCGGGGGGCTGAGGGAGGCTGGACTGCCCGCAGACCTCCTCGCTCGATGCGGCCCTGCGCCACCGCCCGACCCCCTCCCGGGTCCGCCTCCCCGGGGCCTGGGGGAACCTGTGGCGCTGCCCGCCCGGAATGTGGAACAAGAACGCCGGTTCACCTTGCACTCACCTCCGACGGTGGGCGGCGACGCTCCGGCGCTCCGGAAGTACTTCACCAGCTGGCGCGCTTTATGGAGCCTGCCCTTCCGCTCTTGTAGAACGCCCGCGCTTCTCTGGGGGCTTCACTCCCTTTCACCCGGACCAACTCCTACGAAGAGCAGGCTGCTTTTTTTCCCGGTGGCCTATGGTGGCACTGCCTTTCAGCATTTTGTATGGGGCGGAGGAAGCCAAAGGCCAGCCTCGATGAGCACTAGCATTTGGGGATTCTCTTGTTTGACTGCAGTCAAGCTGGCTGTGCTCATTGGATCGGGTCAGATTTCGCTGTAGGTCAATCAAGTTGCAACTGCAGTATGAAGAATGGATTTAAGCTGGGCAGGAAAGCAGTTAGGAGGCTATTAAAAAGGCCCAGTCACGATAAAGAACAGCTGGATCAAGGCAGTACTGTTTATAACTCTTTGTAACGAGAAACAGCTGTAACTGTAGATACACACAAGCTCATTTATATGAATTACCTGTACATTTATTCAGCCTTCTGGATGGTACTGCTCTAGAAATTAATATTTAGATATTCTTAATTTCCCATCACACATAATTAGCATCCAGACTACTTCAAAATTGACAATGTTTATTCTGTCCCAGTGCTCTTGGCTGACAACAAAATGTTCTGAGATATGCCTTCTTCATTTAAAGATCACTCCAGGGACTTCCCTGGTGGCGCGCAGTGGTTAAGAATCCGCCTGCCAATGCAGGGGACGCCAGTTCGAGCCCTAGTCCGGGAAGATCCGGCATGCCGCAGAGCAACCAAACCACTGCGCCACAACTAATGAGCTTGAGCTCTAGAGCCTGTGAACCACAACTACTGAAGCTTGCACGCCTAGAGCCCATGCTCAGCAACAAGAGAAGCCACCACAATGAGAAGCCCGCACACTGCAACGAAGAGTAGCCCCTGCTCGCCGCAACTAGAGAAAGCCTGCACGGAGCAACGAAGACCCAACACAGCCAAAATAAATAAATAAATAATTTAAAAAATAAAATAAAGATCACTCCAAGGACCTCCCTGGTGGTCCAGCAGTTAAGACTCCGTACTCCCAAAGCAGGGGGCCTGGGAACTAGATCCTGCATGCTGCAACTAAGACCCAGCATGGCAAAATAAATTAAAAACAAAACAAAACAAAAGTCAGCCCTGTTTAAGGGAAAAAAAAAATCACTCCATTATTTCAACGAGGAAATGGAATCCTAGAAAAAGGAGACATATCTGAGATCTCACAGCAACCTAGGCAGCTTTCTGGCCACCTTTGCAGTATGACCCTGGCTTTTATCTCCATTCTCACTGCTTCAACTCAGTCACTGAGGGCCTTAACATCTCTTGGGGCTCTGCAAACACTTCCAGTTCCACTTTTCCTAGACAGATAATTATCAGGCCCTGATGAGGCTGGACTGTAAACTCTGTAATTCAGTTCAAATTCAACTAGTAGGAAAAATACAAAGGGGACTTAGACTCTAGGCAGAATTCTTCAGCCCAATTTATTGCTCTGGATACAGACAGAAGGTCTTTTCTGGGGGGCTTCTGGCTGGACAGATCTTCCATAGAGAGGCTGTGGTACTTGGCTTCCAAGGATGGGGTTGAGGGCATCTATTCATGTTGTTGGAGGCTCAGGATCTCGGGTGCAGGGGAGCCCTGGCTACCAGTTAGTGGTCCTTTAGGAATATTGAGGGGGAGAAAAAATAGAAAAAGGAGAAGGTTGACCAAATAACACTAGGATACTGGAGAGCCTTCAGTTTACACTTGGAATAGCCACAACTTAATGGTTTTCAATTTTTCCCCCTATGTGGCTTCACTAGTGATGTCATTTATATTGTATCTGAAGCTTTCCCACATTAATTCCATAACATTGTTTCCCATATCAGTGATTTCCAAGGTCAAGGGTTAAGGGAGGATTTAACTACAAATGGGCAGCAGAGAGTTTTATTGAAATGATAGAACTGTTCTGAATCTTGATTGCAGTAGTGGTGATTACATAACTATGTGATTGTCCAGGCTCATAGACCTATACAACCAAAAAAGAGTAAATTTTACTGTATGTAAGTTTAAAATCAATAAAAAGCAAAAGTTTACAAACATCCTTATAAAAGAATATGTAAACACAGAAAATTCAAATTCTATAAAAAAGTACAACAGGGAATGTAAATTGATACAGCCACTGTGGAGAACAGTATGGAGGTTCCTTAAAAAACTAAAAATAGAATTACCATATGATCCAGCAATCCCACTGCTGGGCATATACCCAGAGAAAGCCATAATTCAAAAAGACACATGCATCCCAATGTTCATTGCAGCACTATTTACAATAGCCAGGTCACGGAAGCAACCTAAATGCCCATTGACAGATGAATGGATAAAGAAGATGTGGTACATATACACAATGGAATATTACTCAGCCATAAAAAGGAACAAAATCTGGTCATCTGTAGAGATGTGGATGGACCTAGAGACTGTCATACAGAGTGATGTAAGTCAGAAAGAGAAAAACAAATATTGTACATTAACACATATATGTGGAATCTAGAAAAATGGTACAGATGAACTGCTTTGCAAGGCAGAATCAGAGACACAGATGTAGAGAACAAACATATGGACATGAAAGGGGGAAAGCAGGGGAGGGGGTTAATGATGGTTAGATGAATTGGGAGATTGGGATTGACATATACACACTAATATGTATAAAATAGATAACTAATAAGAACCTGCTGTATAAAAAATGAATAAATTTTAAAAAATAAAAAAATATATATCAGCACCATTATAAAAAAGTGGTTAGATGAACTAAAAAAAAATTTGATAAGTTAGATACAAATAAAAGACCTATGGAATAATTTTTAAAAAAAGTATACCAAGCAATGTAAAAATTATTAGAAATCCCACGGAAAACAGGAGAAAACAATATTTGGTAAATACCTTTGTAGAAATCTTTCCATGCATATAAGCTCATATGCATATTACATGACCATAAATTCAATTTTATAGAAAATATTGTAGTAGATGTATTCAAGCTCCATAATTCTCATGGGATCAATATGAAATTAGTTCCCAGCTAAGACCACATCTTTGCCTAGCTTTTTCCCTGGTCCTGTATCTCCTAAGCACACTCAATTAATCACTTGCACAAGAATCCCCATCTCAGGCTCTGCTTCTGCTAGAATCTGGCCCAAAACAGGTATCATACTATGTATGCTCAACCATAACTTACTTGTCAGTCAACAAGGTATGGGCATGTCTTTTTCATATTAACAGTGATTCCCAATATTGTTCTAAGTGACTGTACAGTATTCCACAGCAGTTATAATAATTTATCTAATCACCTATTGATGGATATTGATTATATATCCACCTATTGATGGATATTTAGGTCATTTCTAATTTATCATTAATATAAACTGTATATAAAGCTACAAGAAATACTCTCATAAGTATATTTCTGAATACAATTTTATTATTACCTGAGAGTAAATTTCTAGTAGATGTGGAATTTCTGAGTCTAAGGGGTAGCATATTTAAAATTTTACTACATACACTGCTAGCAAACTGCCACCCAGAAAGTTCATCATCAATTTATGGTCACAACAGAGCACAAGAACGCCCATTTCCCCACACCCACACCCAAAACTGGATTTGCCAATATATATATATTTTTTTTCGGTATGCGGGCCTCTCACTGTTGTGGCCTCTCCCATTGAAGAGCACAGCTTGACAGAGATGGAAAATATAAAACCATGATATTAAACATCAGTGAAAATGAATGAACTTGAGCTATGTGGTTAAATCTCAAGTCTATAAAGTTGAATTTAAAAAGTAAGCTAGGGGGCTTCCCTGGTGGCGCAGTGGTTGAGAATCTGCCTGCCAACGCAGGGGACACGGGTTCAAGCCCTGGTCTGGGAAGATCCCACATGCCGCGGAGCAACTGGGCCCGTGAGCCACAATTACTGAGCCTGCACATCTGGAGCCTGTGCACCGCAACAAGAGAGGCCGCGACAGTGAGAGGCCCGTGCACCGCGATGAAGAGTGGCCCTCGCTTGCCACAACTAGAGAAAGCCCTCACACAGAAACGAAGACCCAACATAGCCATAAATAAACAAATAAAGTTGTAAAAAAAAAAAAAGTAAGCTGGTGCTCACTTCAGCAGCACATATACTAAAATTGGAATGATACAGAGAAGATTAGCATGGCCCCTGCACAAGGATGACACGCAAATTCATGAAGCGTTCCATATTTTTTTCAAACTACCACTGGCATTTTTCACAGAACTAGAACAAAAAATTTCACAATTTGTATGGAAACACAAAAGATGCCAAATAGCCAAAGCAATCTTGAGGAAAAAAAACGGAGCTGGAGGAATCAGGCTCCCTGACTTCAGACTATACTACAAAGTTACAGTAATCGAGACAGTATGGTACTGGCACAAAAACAGAAATATAGATCAATGGAACAGGATAGAAAGCCCAGAGATAAACCCACACACATATGGTCACCATTTCTTTGATAAAAGAGGCAGGAATGTACAGTGAGAAAGGACAGCCTCTTCAATAAGTGGTGCTGGGAAAACTGGACAGGTACATGTAAAAGTATGAGATTAGAACACTCCCTAACACCATACACAAAAATAAACTCAAAATGGATTAAAGAACTAACTGTAAGGCCAGACACCATCAAACTCTTAGAGGAAAACATAGGCAGAACACTCTATGACATAAATCACAGCAAGATCCTTTTTGACCCACCTCCTAGAGAAATGGAAATAAAAACAAAAATAAACAAATGGGACCTAATGAAACTTCAAAGCTTTTGCACAGCAAAGGAAACCATAAACAAGATGAAAAGACAACCCTCAGAATGGGAGAAAATATTTGCAAATGAAGCAACTGACAAAGGATTAATCTCCAAAACATACAAGCAACTCATGCAGCTCAATAACAAAAAAACAAACAACCCAATCCAAAAATGGGCAGAAGACCTAAATAGACATTTCTCCAAAGAAGATATACAGATTGCCAAAAAACACATGAAAGAATGCTTAACATCATTAATCATTAGAGAAATGCAAATCAAAATTACAATGAGATATCATCTCACACCAGTCAGAATGGCCATCATCAAAAAATCTAGAAACAATAAATGCTGGAGAGGGTGTGGAGAAAAGGGAACCCTCTTGCACTGCTGGTGGGAATGTGAATTGGTACAGCCACTATGGAGAACAGTATGGAGGTTCCTTAAAAAACTACAAATAGAACTACCATATGACCCAGCAATCCCACTACTGGGCATATACCCTGAGAAAACCATAATTCAAAAAGAGTCAAGTACCAAAATGTTCATTGCAGCTCTGTTTACAATAGCCAGGACATGGAAGCAACCTAAGTGTCCATCCAGAGATGAATGGATAAAGAAGATGTGGCACATACATATACAATGGAATATTACTCAGCCATAAAAAGGAACAAAACTGAGTTATTTGTAGTGAGGTGGATGGACCTAGAGACTGTCATACAGAGTGAAGTAAGTCAGAAAGAGAAAAACAAATACCATATGCTAACACATATATATGGAAAAAAAAAAAAAGGTCAGAAGAACCTAGGGGCAAGACAGGAATAAAGATGCAGACCTACTAGAGAATGGACTTGAGGATACGGGGAGGGGGAAGGGTAAGCTGGGACAGAGTGAGACAGTGGCATGGACATATATACACTACCAAACGTAAAATAGATAGCTAGTGGGAAGCAGCAGCATAGCACAGGGAGATCAGCTCGGGGCTTTGTGACCACCTAGAGGGGTGGGATAGGGAGGGTGGGAGGGAGGGAGATGCAAGAGGGAAGAGATATGGGGACATATGTATATGTATAACTGATTCACTTTGTTATAAAGCAGAAACTAACACACCATTGTAAAGCAATTATACTCCAATAAAGATGTTCAAAAAAAATAGATCTACAAGGACCTACTGTATAGCACAGGGACTCTATTTACTACTCTGTAATAATCTATATGGGAAAAGCATCTGATAAAGAATGGATATATGTATATGTATAACTGAATCACTTTGCTCTACACCTGAAGCTAACACAACATTGTAGATCAACTCTACTCCAATATAAAATAAAAATTAGATTAAAAATTTTAAAAAGTAAGCTGCAGAAGAAAATATCAAGTATACTATTTATATACATTAAAAACATGTAAAATAATGTTATGATGTTTATGGAAATAACCATATACAACAAGTTTTAAAGCATCTATGAGCATGAATAACAACAAATTCATATGGTAACTACCTCTGGAACCACAGAGAGGTAAATGCAATTCAAAAGATGTATACAGGGGACTTCAATTCCATCTGTAATGCTTTAGTTCTAAAAAACACATGGAACAGCCATGACAAAATGGTCAGATATGATAAAGCTGAGGGGAGGTACATGGGTGTTTGTTATTCTCTTAATTTTTCTACACTTGAAGTATCTTAAAGAACTTTAAAAAAAATTTCAATAGTTCCACTAGTAGAATAAAACCAGGAGAAATACCTTTTAAAAAATTGAGAAAAGAGAGGGACTCCCCTGGCAGTCCAGTGGTTAAAACTTCACTTTCCAATTCAGGGGGTGCAGGTTCAATCCCTGGTCAGGGAGCTAAAATCCCACATGCCTTGAGGCCAAAAAAACCAAAAAACATAAAACAGAAGCAATATTGTAACAAATTCCATAAAGATTTTAAAAATGGTCCACATCAAAAAAATCTTTAACAGAAATTGATAAAAGAGCAAAGAAAGCAAAAGGGACAAAATAGGACACAAGTAATCATTAAAAATTAAAAGCATTCAAGATGACAGATGTCAGACCAAAATTTATCACAATAAATGTAAGTTGGTTAAAACATTCTTAAATGCATCAATACAGGAAATGCATGAAACATACTCTGCCTAGATAGTTGGGCTACTTTCCATAAATCCAAGGGTAAATAAGCCTGTGAATAAGGAGATTGCCTTTACCTAGACATCCCTCACAAACCAGAGAGCTTCTGTTTCTAATTACCTGGAGAGCCCTTGTTCTTTTCACTGAGGACAAGACCCCATATACTCATGAAGTACACTATCCTAAACAGAAATTTCTGAATTACTAATGCAACAAATTAAAATGTTAGTGAGGTCTCACTAATCATTTTCCTCTATTCCGTGTACAATATGTGCTTTCCTGATATTTCTTGCCAAAGCCCAGGAATCATTAAAGACTTTGGGGAACGATAACTTCTGTGCTACATGTGGTGTACCAAACTGCTGGGTTTGGACGCTCCAAAACAACTGGACACTTCCACAGTCTTGGTTAAAGCCTCAGCTTTCAGTGACAGAACCCAGGGGGCTGTTCTGTCTCTCAGGGCCAGGAGGTTTCCTCATTCTAAAACTCTGCATGGCCTCCTTGCCTCTTTCCCTCTCATGCAGGGCAGTGCCATCTGCACACACTTCCCTCGAGCTCACCATCCCCAGGCTGCTCTCTTTCCAGCTCAGGCTGCAGTAGTGGAGCTTGCAGCTGTGTGGCCTCCGACAGCGGGGTTGGGGTGGGGGAAGATAGCGCAGGTCCGAGGCAGAGACCCAGAGGTGGGAACCGCTGCACGGGGAGACCCTCCACCAGGAGCTTTGAGGCCGGCGCCCTCCCTGGTGTCTTCCTTGGAGCTTGGACAACCTCAAGCACTACCCAGCTCAAGGGATGCGGAATGAATCATACGCATGAGAAAATCAAGGTTCAGGGAGTTTTAATAAGGCCACAGTAATCATATACTGGGATCAGGAGAGGAGAGAAATGAACAATTTCAAACACTTGAAGGCTTCCCTCGGTCCTGAATATTAAATAGAACATCTGAATGTCAGCTACATTTTCCACAGCACAATGGTGACATCTAGTGTTAGCTGGGTAAATATCAGCCTTGCAATTGACCTGAAATTCAGAGTCTTGGTGTCTCCTTTCGCCTCAGGATTCTCACCTTGGCTTCCTGCAGGACCAAGAAATTTGTTTTTGTTTTTTTCCAATTTCTAACTTGCCTTTTAATTTTCTTAACAATTGCTCTTTTATTTTTCACACTGTTGAAGTAAAAGTGATGTACAATAGACTGGATATTTAAATTTTTTAATTGAAATATATTTGACATAACATTGTGTAAACTTAAGGTGTACAACATGCTAATTTGATACATTTATATAGTATCATATGATTGCCATTGTAGTGATTATTTGCACCTCTTCCACATTACGTAATTATTCTTTCTTTTAGTGGCTGGATCAATTAAGTTCTAGTCTTTTAGCAAGGTTGATGATTATAATACTGTTGTCTATATTCACTACACTGGGACTACTCTAGGACTTATTTACTACTTGTTGCAAATTTGTAGCCTTAAACATCTGTCCTATCCTCCCACCCAAATTGGACATTTTTAGGGTGTACAACGTGGTGAATTTTGACCAGCAGAGAACGAAACAGACAAAAATTCCTGTCCTCGTAGGCTTGCATTCTTTTTAAAAAAGTATTTATTTATTTATTTCTAACTTTGGCTGCATTGGGTCTAAGTTGCGGTACAGGGGATCTTTCATTGCAGCACGTGGGCTTCTCTCTAGTTGTGGTGTGCAGGTTTTCTCTCTCTAGTTGTGGCGTGCAGGCTCCAGAGCACGTGAGCTCTGTAGTTACAGCATGTGGGCTCTCTGGTTGTAGCATGCAGACTCAGTTGCCCCTCGGCATGTGGGATCTTAGTTCCCTGACCAGGGATTGAACCCACGTACCCTGCATTGGAAGGCGGATTCTTAACCACTGGACCAGCAGGGAAGTCCTGGCTTGCATTCTTTTTTTTCCGGCTTGCATTCTTAATGGCCAGAATTATGCCACATGGCTACTCCCAACAGCAGAGGAATTTGGAAGGCAAGTTTTTAGCTTTTTGGCTTCCACAATAGAAAGAAAATGGAAAGGGTGTTTTGTGAACCAACTTACAGTTCCTGCCACAATGGGACTGAGGAGCATGCTTGAAATGTGTAAACGCTTATGTACACCAGTTAGGTTTAAAACATGTTTCAAAAGTATTGACATACCTACTCCTTCAGCCAGCCCCATTCATTATTATTATTACTACAGTTAGTCATACCTACTCTTTCAGCCAGGCCCATTCATTATTATTATTACTACAGTTAGTATTAACTTAGATGTCTTATTTGATGACATGTAAATAGATCCCCTAGCACAAGACCCTGGCCCACAGGGGACCTCCATTCAATGGTAGATACTATCTTGGCACCAATAAGGTACCCCCCAATGGCCCTCGAGTGTTGTTTAGACCTTCCATTACCTCAGGTCCCTTTCATTAGCTCACTGTAAAGATTCCTTGTTAAGTTACATGCTCAGCTGGCTTTGCTAACCTCTCATGATGTTCACAGCCTCTTTGTTTTCTAAAGTCCCCTTAATAGAAAGAAACAGATGTTTACTAGATAGGATGAATGGAACTGCTCATCTGGCTCAGAATATACTCATTTTTACTGAATCAATATTAAATCACAGTTTATAAAAACTCACTCCAAAACTCCTGGGACTCTCCACCAGGATATGCTTCCCAAAGTAAATTCCATCAGATCACAGCTCTTAAACTGGAATGCACATTGGAATCACCTGGGAAGATTTTTTTAAACTGTGATGCCTGGGTCTTGCCCCCAAAGCAGTGATTTTCAATTGGGTGATTTGCTCCTTCCACCAGGAAACACTTAGCAATGTCTTTTGGTTGTTACAACCGGGAGAGGGTGTCACTGGTATCTAGTGGGTAGAGCCGAGGGATGGTACTAAACATCCCACAATGCAGAGAAAGAGAAAGGCCTCCATAGTAAAGAATGTCTGGTCCCAAATGTCAATATGGCCAATGCTGAGAAACCTCATTAAAGATTTGACTCTCTAGATATGTGTTCACCCTGCGTGTGGGAGTTTTTTTTTTCAATTAAAAAAATTTTATTTTATATTGGAGCACAGTTGATTAACAATGTTGTGTTAGTTTCAGGTGTACAGCAAAGTGATTCAGTTTACATAAACATGTATCTATTCTTTTTCAGTCTTTTCCCATTGGCATGGGAGTTAAAACCTTCCCAGGTGATTCCATTATGCAGCTAAGTTTGAGGGAAAAAAGCTAGAAACCTGTTGCTAGAGAACATTTGCATATGTGGCTAAATTGCTTTCAACCCTGTGCCACTGAGTTTCAACTGGAAAATTTCCACATCTTCTCATTGGATCGTGAGTTGGGTTGGAGGTTGAAGGTGCTTGGAAGAAGGAAGAGTTGGTTGCTTTCGTAAGGAGGACCCCACAACATGCTAGAATGGACATCTCCACAAATATAAGTTTTGCTGCTTATTATTCACCTACTTAGGAGTTGGCCTCGCTGGTACACATCAGAAGGATCATTAACTACAAACAGTCACGTCCTGGGAAATTGGCCACTAGGAGTCACACATGGGGGAAGCAAGCTGGCTAATCATTGCCGCTGCTCTGGGAGGTGACAGCTTCTTTGCGGGGGAACTCCAGGAAGGGCCACTGCAGTTGCACAACTTCAGGGGTACTGTTCACATAGAACACAACACGAATGGTGCTTCCTGGCTCCGTAGCCCCCAAAGTAAATTTTTACATTCACCAGATTGCCTAGACTTTTAAGCTAAACCGTTTTAAATATTTTTGCCAAATGAAAATAGCTCTATATATTCTATTTTTTTTAGTTTTTTTTTTATGTGGACCATTTTTAACGTCTTTATTGAATTTGTTACAATATTGCTTCTGTTCTATGTTTTGGTTTTTTGGCCAGGAAGCATGTGGGATCTTAGCTCCCTGACCAGGGATCAAACCTGCACTCCCTGCATTGGAAGGCAAAGTCTTAACCACTGGACCACCAGGGAAGTCCCTATTCTGATACTTATACTGTCTCAGATAATACTAAGGAGACTATATTTTATATTATATATATGATATTTGCATGTGTATATATATAATATAAACAATTTTAAAAAAAATATTTATTTATTTGGTTGCATCGGGTCTTAGTTGTGGCAGGCAGGCTCCTTAGTTGCGGCATGCACGTGGGATCTACTTCCCTGATCAGGGATCGAAACTGGGCCCCCTGCATTGGGAGCACGGAGTCTTAATATAAACAATTTTTAAACACAAATGGTATTATATTATACATACCAACTGCAACTTGCTTTTTCTTTTTTTGGCCATGCCATGCAGCTTGCGGGATCTTAGTTCCCCAACGAGGGACTGAACCCGGGCTACAGCAGTGAAAGCTCAGTCTTAACCACTGGATCGGCAGGGAATTCCCTGCAACTTTCTTTTTCATTTAACTTTCTATATTGTCCACTCCACAGGTTCAGACATATAGCTATGTTATTCCATCTAACAACTACAGAGTATTACATTGTGTGGAACTGATGACCTTAAAGAGTAGTTGCTTATTAAATAAGGGTGGACTGAACACAAGAATTCCTGGAATCCTATAACATGACACTAAAAGTACAACAAGGATAAGGATTTACAAGGACAAGAGAATGAGAAAGGAGATGAAAACTGATGAGAGATGTCAACACAGTGTGAGCAGATGGAAAGAGAGAAAGAAGTGGTAACCAGAGAAAACCAGAAGCCTTGCATGTGACAAGAGAGGGGAGGAGGGTGGCTAGGACACGTGGATAATACCACAAAGCAAACTGATTCACCCAGCAGAGAGGCTCAGGAATCAGGCGTCAGACACTTTGCACAGCAGACACAAAACACAGGGAAGAGGAAAGAGGGAAGAGGTATAGGGACAACTGGACCTATAGATCCCATCCCCATGTATACAGCCCAGAGATTTCTGCCCCCAAACCCTGTAACACAGGAGGTTTATTCTCTGGGGGAAAAAAAAAATACAGAGGGCCAGATTGAAGCAGTGGATTTAGAACAAGGAGATGAATGAAAGTCTGCAAACTGTACAGAGAAATATCACAATGCCTCAACTCCTCCTCCCCCATCCCCCGAGATCTATTCTCCCACCTGGCTCTCAAACTCTATCAACCCGGCTTTATACCGTCTGCACAGGAGCTTGGAAGGGCCTTCTTTAGAGGCAAGGAATAAAGGGAATAACACCCAATAAACCTACAGACATCTGTGGTAAGGGTCTATCGACAAAAAATTCAACAGTCTCTCGAATTCTTCTTTACTACAAAGTGTTGGATGTGATTCTAAGGTCACAAGCATGGCCATGCCTATGTGTAGGTCGAAGGTAACAGAAATATAATGGAAGTAGAGGGAATGCTCTAGAAATAATGATCAAGGATATAGGGGATATTTTATGTTGAAGCTGGGGATCTTAGGAACACAGTGGTGGGGGTAATGAAGAGCTGTTAGAGGATGTCAGACTGAGATAGACAGGAAGGAGAGAGAATCCGGAGCAACAACCAGGATGTCTACCTCCTAATTCCCACCAAGGAGACAGTCATCATGGGTCAGAGTGTCGCCAGTGCACTTTCCCATTCAGCAAACATACTGTGTGTACCTACTATGAGCCAGGTTCTGGGTTAGGGAACATGTAAAGATATAGACTAAGATGCTGTTCTTGTCCTCAAAGAACTATTGATCTATACAGGGGATATCGCCAATTGTACAGCTCCCTGCTGTCCTAGGATAGACATGGGGTCCTGAGACTCTCCTGTTGCTTTCACAGATCCCTGCCTAGGCACAACATTGTGCAGATCCCTCCTCATTTCCTCACTCTCCTCCAGCCTCACACAAAAATGTCTTTCCCTTAGCATTCCCACTCAGTCTGTGAGAACCACAATTCGGCACAGCTGAAGGTCTCTTCTGGCTGTCATGTCAAACTAACAAATTAGCATGGAAAAAGCTCACTATGTCCAAGGGGCTAGCTAACTGGCGTTCAAATTCCATCATATAGGCTTGGAAGTTTAGCATTTATAATGATGTCTTCAAAATAGAAGAGGGCTAATAAAAAGAAAGGAAATTGAGTTATTTGTAGTGAGGTGGATAGACCTGGAGTCTATCATACAGAGTGAAGTAAGTCAGAAAGAGAAAAACAAACACCATATGGAACACATATATATGGAATCTAAAAAAAAAAAAAAAAGGTTCTGATGAACCTAGGGGCAGGACAGGAATAAAAACACAGACGTAGAGAATGGACGTGAGTATATGGGGAGGGGGAACGGTAAGGTGGGACGAAGTGAGAGAGTAACAGTGAAATATATACACTACCAAATGTGAAATAGCTAGCTAGTGGGAAGCGGCCACATAGCACAGGGAGATCAGCTCAGTGCCTTGCGACCACCTAGAGGGGTGGGATAGGAAGGGTGGGAGGGAGGCAGACACAAGAGGGAGGAGATATGGGAACATATGTATATGTATAACTGATAAACTTTGTTATAAAGCAGAAACTAACACACCATTGTAAAGCAATTATACTCCAATAAAGATGTTAAAAAAAGAAAAGAAAAGAAACACAGCAGTTTAGGCCTAGAGTCATGAGCCATACATTTTTTGTTTGTACACCTCCTAAGGTAATTTTGTGAATACTAGGTAGTTGCAGTTAACAAGCATATTAAAAGATGCTCAACATTCTTACTCGTTAGGAAAATGAAAATGAAAATCACATTGAGATACCACTTCACATCCACTAAGTTAACCATAACTTTTTTTTTTCTTTTTTCTTTTGGCAGTTCTATAACTTTATTGAACAATCAGCAGTTAGTTCTCATCCACACTAACTGTCTGTAGATTTTTGAAAGTGGTGACAGGTACATAGGTAACTAATGTATAGAGCTTGTTTGGTGAATCTTCCATTATGTTTTCTGGACAACTGCACATGGATACAGTATGGGACATTCCTTATTCCTTTGGCCCAGACAGCTTTGTTGAGCCTGGTGTCAATGAGTACATCTGGAGTTCCCATCTCCTTCATGGCAAATTTCCAGATTTCTCTGAGTGCCCGAGGGGCACGCTTCTTGAAACCCACTCCACGATGCGCTTGTGAATGTTGATGGTGTATTCTCTGGTCACCACCTCGTTGATGGCAGACCGGACCTTCTTCTTCTTGCCGCCCTTCATTGCGGGAGCCATCCTGCCCGGCCAGCGTTGGAAAGCTCATGACTTTTTTAAAATGGAAAATAACAAGAGTTGTCAAAGATGTGGAGAAATTGGAACCTTCATACATTGCTGGTGGAAATGTAAAATGTTGCAGTGGCTGTGGAGAAGTTTGGTAGTTCCTCAAAAAGTTAAACCAAATTATCAGCAACGTCACTCCTAGGTATAGAACCAAAAGGATTGAAAATAGGTATTCAAACAAATACTTGTACACCTATGTTCATAATAGCAGCACTATTCATAATAGCCAAAAGGTAGAAACAACCCAAATGTCCATCAGCTGATGAGTGAATAAGCACAATGTGATATATCCATTCAGTGGAATACTATTCAACCATAAAAGGGATTGAAATACTGATACATGATACAACTTGGATAAACAGCAAAAACATGTTAAGTGAACGAAGCTAGACAAGGTTACATACTGTATGATTCCATTTATATGAAACGTCCAGAGTAGTAAATCCATAGAAACAGAAAACAGATTAGTGGTTGCCAGGAGGAGTGATTGCTTAATGGGTGTAGAGTTTCCTTAAACGTCCAGAGTAGTAAATCCATAGAAACAGAAAACAGATTAGTGGTTGCCAGGAGGAGTGATTGCTTAATGGGTGTAGAGTTTCCTTTTTTTTTCTTTTTTAAAAAAGTTATTTTATTTATTTATTTTTGGCTCCGTTGGGTCTTTGTTGCTGTGTGCGGGGTTTTCCCTAGTTGTGGCGAGCAGGGGCTACTCTTCGTTGTGGTGATTGCCATGGCTTCTCTTGTTGCAGAGCACGGGCTCTAGAGCGCAGGCTCAGTAGTTGTGGCACACAGGCTTAGTTGCTCCATGGCACGTGGGGTCTTGCTGGACCACGGCTCAAACCTGTATCCCCTGACTTAGCAGGCAGATGCTTAACCACTGCGCCACCAGGGAAGTACCCTAGAGTTTCCTTTTGAGGTGATGAAAATGTCTTGGAAATACAGGTGATGGTTGTGCAACACTGTAAATGTACTAACTGCTACTGAATTATACAGTTTAACATGGTTAATGGTTAATTTTATGTTTTGTGAATTTTACTCAATAAAAAAATCAATAAAAGAAAAAAAGACCTAAGTAGTCCCCCTACTCGTTTTTAGCTAATATTTAACATTTCTGAAGTTTAAAGAGTTGCAAAGGATGTAACTTCCGGTATATTATATAAGCCCGATGTGCTGCTGGCTGCGCTAAGAGGGCAGCTCTCCAGTATATTATAAATAATGACAATTTAAAATAAAACTGTTAACATCATTCTTTTAAATATATCCATACAATCCTAATGCTCTAATTGATACCCCATCACCTATTTGTAAAAATACATGAATAAACTCTTCTTTAACTATCAGATATTGTATCTATTTTTCCAGAGTTACCACATTATCTTATTTAAAATGTGCAGTTTTCAACAACCAAAAACCACTTATGAGATATACAAAGAAACCAGAATGTATGGCTCATACACATAGGAAAAAAGAGCTATCACTATTTTACATCGCTCCTTTTTCTCCTTAAAATGGTATTGCCATTACATTTCCCCACATATTTTTATCCTTGTGTAATTTTTTATGGTTTTTGTTTTTGTTTTAGTTTCCTGATACCAAAGGTCCCAAATATTAAAAATTTCTTCTGGATTGGGTTGTTATAATTGGTATTAGTATACATTTGATCAAAATAATGTAAGTATTACAAATTTTGATAAATAATACAAACAGTTATTAAACATAAAGAAATTTGCTGAAAATACAGATCTCTTAATAGCATGGATGGGGCTTTTTTTTTCTGTTTATTCTTGAATTCATGGATAAATATTACCTCTTGCCAAAATGAAAAAGTTCAGCATAAACCTCTATTTCTTGATTTTGCGTCTACACATTCAAGTACTGTTCACATAAACAAGTAGATGGGAATAGAGAGTTTTGTTATAGCAATGGCAGTCAATCAATCCTTTGACGGTATATGCCAAAACCCACCCAATGGTCAATCATCAAAAGATTACTGTCAGTGATCTATCTGCTGACAGCTAGATTAGGTATTTCTTCAGTGAGTTTATTTTTTAGATTCATTTATTCATTTATGTTTTAATTTTTGTTATTGAAGAGTTCAAGTCTATACAAATTTAGAAGAGGAATGAAATGAATCTCTACGTGACCACCATCAAGCTTTCAACAGCTTTACCAACCTATGGCCAATCCTGTTTGATCTCTATCCGCCCCCACTATCTGCTCTCCATCCCCCACCCTTCACCACTGCTGGATTATTTTGAAGCAAATGCCAAGTATCAGGCCACTTCTTCTGTAAATACCTCTATATATAGCTCTAAAATATAAGGACTCTTTTTAAAACAAACCAGTACACCTAAAAAATGTAAGTCATCCAGTATTCAGGCAACATTCAAATCTCCCCTGGTTGTCTCATACATGCTTTTTGTTTTGTTTTGGTTTGGATTTTAGTGTTGGTTTTTCAATTCAAGGTCCTAACAATGCCCACAAATTGCTTTTGGCTAATATTTCTCTTGTCTCTTAGTGATAGATTCTTCCTCCTGTTTTTCTTTCCTCTTGTAATTGGTTTGTTGAAAAACTGGGTCATTTTTCTTGTAGGGTTTTCCACATTCTGGATTTTGCTGATTACTTCTCCCTGGCCTCTGTATTTCCTAAAAATTGATATTTAGGCCTGGTCAGATTCAGAGTTGATACTTTGGCAAGAATCTTCCATAGGTGAACCAGTGGTTAAGATCCGCCTGCCAATGCAGGGGACACAGCTTTGATCTCTGGTCTGGGAAGATCCCACATGTCATGGGGCAACTAAGCCTGTGCACCACAACTACTGAGCTCACGAGCCACAACTACTGAAGCCCACGTGCCTAGAGCCCGTGCTCCGCAACAAGAGAGAAGGCACTGCAATGAGACACCCACACACAGCAACGAAGAGCAGCCCCCTCTCGCCACAACTAGAGAAAGCCCGCATGCAGCAACAAAGAGCCAGCACAGCCAAGAAAGCCCCCCAAAACCATATACTTTGAAAATGTCATCTTTAGCTGCTAAATAAAACTTAAAAAAAAAAAGAATCCTTCATAGGTGGTGTGTGTGTGCTTCCTGTTTCATTGGAGGTACATAACGTCCGAGTATCTCTTTTTTCTGATAGTATTAATCTGTGGGTTCAATGTACCCACTCATTATCAAGGTCCCCATTAGCTTTTCATCTAATGGTTTTAGCAATCATTAATGATCATTTCTTAGATCCATCATTTCATTATAAGTTCCTCTTTCATTATTTTTATTTTTTTGTTTTTTATTTTCCTTTTTCATTTTTGACAAAAATAAATCATTGGAAACTTGCAAATTAATTTGTTGCCTTCTTATTGGAGTCATTCACTTTCTTAATTTCTGTAAACTAGTATACTTTTTAAAATTTCAAGAATTATATTACATAATTATTAATGTTGAGTATTATGTAATTACAATGAATTATATCTGTTACTCTTTCACTTAAGAGATACCTTGTTTAATCTGATAAACTCAGAAGATATTGGGAAAATCAAAATATGAATTCCAGTGCATCACAGCCGATTCAATATTTTTCCAATAAAAATAATTTTATCTCATCCCACATTTTAAATACATTTTTGTCAAAAATCTTAGAGGGCTTCCCTGGTGGCGCAGTGGTTAAGAATCTTCCTGCCAATGCAGGGGACATGGGTTTGAGCCCTGGTCCGGGAAGATTCCACATGCTACGGAGCAACTAAGCCCGTGCGCCACAACTACTGAGCCCGTGCACCACAACTACTGAGCCTGCGCTCTAGAGCCCGTGAACCACAACTATTGAAGCCCGTGCGCCTAGAGCCCGTGCTCCGCAACAAGAGAAGCCACCGCAATGAGAAGCCCGTGCACTGCAATGAAGAGTAGCCACCCCCCATCCCACCCCACCCCCGCTCGCCGCAACTAGAGAAAGCCCATGCACAGCAACGATAGACCCAACGCAGCCTAAAATAAATAAATAAATTTATTATTTTTTTAAAGAGAAAAAAGAAAGAAAGAATTACACTTCAGGAGAGTTTTGGGGTTTTTGTTTGTTTTTCTCTTTGCTTCCTTTGAAGCAAAGTTTTCATTTATACAGATATAAAAGGTACTACAAAAGAGACTTCCCTTCCACCCTGTTCCTCCTCCACCCTGTTCCTTTCACCAGAGGTTATCAATGAGAAAGAATTTAAAACATGAAATCTGTTGTAATCCTGTATATGCCTGGGGCAACATAAGAGAAACCATTTGAGGCTAATCTATAGTCCAGGAAGTGTTTGGGTATTGTAAAACCTTTGTTACGGAAGACTAAGTATAGAAAGTTGGAAGCAGGGTCGAGATAAAAAAGGCACAGAAGCAAAGAAGAGGATGAGGGACAAGGGAATGAAATAATGAGTCTGGGAGTGCTGAATTATAACTACGAGTTATGTGTGAACCCAAGGCAGGAACAGGAGTTTTCAGAAGTCCACAGAGCAGTTAAGATCAGAATAAATCCAGGTAACCAAGACCAGTCAATGTAGAACCTAGGCATGGAGTCAGGCCCCAAGACTGCCCCTCTTTTCTCAGACTGATTAATGATCTTGAGCCCCTACCCTCCAAAACTGCTTCATGGATAGAGAACCCCTACATTTTAGAGCTGAGAAGAAACTTAGAAATTATCTAACACATCTATTCTCAAGGACTTTGGTCTCAGGGCCGCATAATACTCTTAAAGATACTGAGGACCCCAAAAGTTTCTGTTTATGTAGGCTATGTCTATCTATATTTACTATATTAAAAAGGAACACTGATGAATTTTTAAAAATATTTATTAATATATTTTAAAATAACAATAATAAACACATTACATGTATAAGACTTTCTATGAAAAATACTATATTTTCCAAAACAGAAAAAAAATAAGTGAAAAGATCAGCATTATTGTTGAAAATCTCTTTAGTGCCTGACTTAACTGGAGACAGCTGGATTCTCTCTGCTTCTGTGTTCAATGTGTTTGATATCACATGGAGTGGAGCCTCAGGAAAAACACTGTATACATACAAGAGTGGTTTGGAATGTACAGACTCCCCTGAAATGTCTTGGGAATCTCAGTAGTTCCTGGACCACGGTTTGAGAACTACTGATCTGATGTAATTTAGGATTATACTTTCCTATAATGCCACTTATTAGCAATGTGACCTTCAGCAAGTTACTTGACCTCTCTAGACCTCAGCTTCCTTAGCTGTGAAGTTGGACTAATAACAGACTTGCGTGGATTCCTATAAATGTGAGTCCTCACAGTCAGTTAAAATACAGAAGTGAGGGGCTTCCCTGGTGGCGCAGTAGTTGAGAGTCCACCTGCCGATGCAGGGGACACGGGTTCGTGAGCCGGTCCGGGAAGACCCACATGCCGCAGAGCGGCTGGGCCCGTGAGCCACGGCCGCAGAGCCTGCGCGTCCGGAGCCTGTGCTCCGCAACGGGAGAGGCCACAACAGTGAGAGGCCCGCGTATCGCAAAAACAAAAAACAAACAAAAAACAACAGAAGTGAGGTGACACTGATAAATGTTTAATATAGTGTTTGGCCCCTAGTAATCACTCAAATGATGACTCTTCTACTACTGTTGTTAATATTTGTTATGACAACATGCCAAGCATTGTGCCAGGCACCAAGGATCATATCAAAGTGAGGAAAATAGCCTGAGTCACTTAAGAGTAGGGGAGATAAAATAAATGCATAACTGTGAGAACAAAAGATTATGACAAGAATGATAGAAGAGAGAGCGGTCACACTCATTCTCAACAAATATTAATGAATTGCTTCCTGTGTTTCAGGAGCGCCACGCAGTAGGGGGCCAATATGGTGGAGAGGAAGGGTGGCAGGAGGTAAGGGGGGATATGGAGAGATCGGGGTGGGCCATGGACACATTGTGTAGGCCTTGTAGGCCAATGTGATTTGGGATATAAGGAAATGTTTTATGAGGAAGTACCATTTGAGTTAGAATTTTGAGAAGAGGTAGGATTTGGGAATAGAGTTGACATACACATTCTTTTATTTACTCATCCAAAAAACATTTGATTTTTCTGCTAAGTCTGCTCCACGTTGTACAAACGAAGGATCCCTACTTTCAAAGAAGATATCTTGCATTTAACTGTTTTTATAACAAATATAGGATCACTGGAAAAAAAAAAAACTGGAACATACAGGTGAGCAAAAATGACAAAATAAGACCCACTCATAATCTCCCTAATCCACAGAACACCACTTCAGGACCAGGATTAAGGTGAGGTGAATTTTGCCTCAGGTGCAAAATTTCAGGGGAGGGGAAAGCGCTAAAAAAAATCAGTAATATTCTAATTTTTTTAAAAATCAAAATTATTGCAAAAAATTCAGGATGACACAATACCTAAGGTTTTTTTGTTTGTTTGTTTTTTTGCTGTACGCGGGCCTCTCACTGTTGTGGCCTCTCCCGTTGCGGGGCACAGGCTCCGGACGCACAGGCTTAGTGGCCATGGCTCACGGGCCCAGCCGCTCCGTGGCATGTGGGATCTTACCGGACCGGGGCACGAACCCGTGTCCCCTGCATCGGCAGGCGGACTCTCAACCACTGCGCCACCAGGGAAGCCCAATACCTAAGTTTTAAAGAAAAGCAGGCTCCAACCCTGTGCTTGCCCCACTCAGCCTGACTGTGCTTGGTTATTTTCTGTATGTTCCTTCTTCCCAACAGATCCATTCTCTGCCCTTCTCAGCCCTGCTCTGGTCCCTGGGGGGCTGGTCCCTGAGGACTGCATCAATGGGCTTCTTTGCCTTCTGGTTTCCAGTAGGATTCAACCAACAGGAGGCACCTATTAGAAACCAGAGGGTGGGAGGAGAGAGAGGTTGGAATATTTCTTTTCCCCACTCTATCCCTTCTCATCACCTATTGGAAGGAGACCCTAGAGCTGGAGTAGTGGGGCCACCTGGGCCCCCCGCTTTGTTACAGATCTGAGGAATTCAAGGTGGGGAGCAGCAGACCTGTACTGGGTTCTTTCGGCATCCTGAGGACAGGTTGTGTGTGAAGCTTCAGGACTCAGCTTCCCCAAGGTCCACCTGCCAGTTTCAACCCTAAGCCGGCTGACCAGTGGTTTTGTCCATAGGGAGTCTGAAGAAGCTGGAAGAGCAGGCCTGCCAGTGTAGACTTCCTCCTTGCCCCTTAAATAAACTGTGCTCACTTTCATTCAGTCCTCACCACCAGTTGATTACACTTCATGCCTGTCTGATTACAGATTTGAAAAGTCAGGAGGAACATTCACCGCACAATAGAAAACATGCCCCGGGGGCCCAGAGGAGTTAGCTCACTCCCCGGGCTCTCCAGGGAGGCCCGCAAGAGCCCGTGGGAGGGAGGCGAGGCGCTGAGTAGAGGAGGATGTGGTGGTGAAGGTAGATCTCCTCGGAAGGAGGAAACAAAGTTCCCGGGCGACAGAAATGTGAAAAAACGGGGCAAAGTGAAGTGAGGCGTAAGCATCCACGCTGGAAACGCAGTGAAGCAGAAAAAGCAGCCGTGCTGTGAGGAGCGCCCAGGAGGGGATGAGGTGGCGTGAGAAGCGAGATGTGCTCAGCAAACAGCACAGGGAGTTGGCCTGGGAGCCCCTGAGGTGAACACCATTGCCCTGACGGCTACTGGGGGGCTGTGAAAACTCCCTTCCCAAACATTTTAAAGCAGGAAGGAAATGAATCTAGCTGGGGATGGTTTTAGGTGTTGCCCCTTTATCTTTTGCTCAGACTGTTGGCCAAGTTCAGAAGTTTCCACTTTGCCTTTAGATTCTCTCGCTTTGGATTCCACAACCCCCTCATCACCCCTGTAATCTCACAGGGGAGACAGACATGTAGAGCAAAGTGCATAACTGCAGAGGTCTGTACAACCCAGAGACCACTGCAGTGGGGCAGGGAGGGAGGAGACTGAACTGAGCAGCAGGGTAAGGAAACGTTGCACAGACAAGGCATGTCTGAACAGAGTTTAGAAGGCTTAAAAGGAGTGTGTCAGGTGGAATGGGAGCAAAATGGAGAAAACATTCTAGAGAAAACATGACACAAGATTTTAGATAAGGTATTTATCCTTCCTAACTAAATTCCACTTGCATGAAAAACAGTGACACCCACCTAACAAATATAATTAGTGGATTATGAAACACTTTTTGAGGACAAAATGACATCCTCACACCTGAAAGGTAAATGCTACCACAACTCAGGTGAGATGTGCTCTTAAGAAAAGCACTTAGAATAGTTTATTCCGATGCTGATTCTGGTTTTGGTTACATGGAGTCTCGTTCATTCTTACATCTGACCTCTACCCCTGGCTATAATTAGTTTTTCACAGAATTAGACCAGCAGAGGCCAGGGGAGTGTATGGAAAGCAAAATAGAAGAAAATAAGACAACCCAATAGCCGGAGCGGGGAAGAAACAATTCATGGACCCCCAATGGACAACAGGCTAAATGACTGTCAGGGAGAGAATAGCAAACCTTTTCATCTCAAAATAATTCCTTGGTCACTGGCATCCAGCAGAAATCTAGACTTTAATAAGAGATGTGATTTAAAAATAAATGGGGGACTTCCCTGGTGGCACAGTGGTTAGGAATCCGCCTGCTAATGCGGGGGATACAGGTTCAATTCCTGGTCCAGGAGGATCCCACATGCCTCGAAGCAACTAAACCCATGCACCACAACTACTGAGCCTGCGCTCTACAGCCCGCGAGCCACAACTACTGAAGCCCACGCGCCTAGAGCCCGTGCTCCACAACAAGAGAAGCCACCGCAATGAGAAGCCCGTGCACTGCAAGGAAGAGTAGCCCCCGCTCACAGCAACTAGAGAAAGCCCACGTGCAGCAACGAAGACCCAACGCAGCCAAAAATAAATAAATTAATTAATTAATAAAAAAGATAAATGGGAGCATAATATTATTTTTGTATTAAATTATTTGATATGACTATTAGCCATATTTCTGCAAAAACCATCCCACACCATGCTGCTAGAATTTAGCAGCTAAGGTTGACCCAACCCTTCATTATGTCACTCCCTTGCTCAAAAGTTAACTATCCCCTGCTGAGTAAAAGATAATGTTAAAATGTCCCTAACCTTATATTCAAGGATCTCCACGACTGGGCTCCATGCTGCCCTACCACTCCCAGACATTTTTTTTTTTTTTTTTTTTTACTATTTCTCTGTAGAAACTCTCTTCCTAGGCAAAACTAGTTTGCTCAGTGTCCCCAAAACATGCGATA
Organism: Pseudorca crassidens; assembly: GCF_039906515.1. Taxonomy (NCBI): domain Eukaryota; kingdom Metazoa; phylum Chordata; class Mammalia; order Artiodactyla; family Delphinidae; genus Pseudorca; species Pseudorca crassidens. The sequence goes on along the minus strand of NC_090315.1, from coordinate 48,350,954 downwards.
CCATGTGATTGTTGCTGACCTTTCATAAGGATAATATTCTTGCCTTTCTCCCCACCCCCATACTTGACTACGCTACTAGAAATGATATTTTCCTCTGCAGACCCCTAGAGGAAGTTCTCTCTTTCTCTTTTTTTTATATTAACACAAATACTTTTTTTTTTAAGCCATGCAAATTTTTTGACATGATTTAGGAAATATCAGTAGTTCACAATGGTTTGGTATTGTGTACTGAAGATAATAGTAAAGATATGTAGACTGAGTCATATCCATTTACACTCTACCCTTTAAAGTGTTCTTACAGTATTTAGATTATCTTTAAACGGATCTATACAACATAATAAAATATAAAATAGATTGCGCAATGTTTAAGAAATAGTCATTTGTACTTGAGGCAGTAAAAAGCTTTAATCTGTGATGAGTGTTTACTATATACTGTAGCTTCACATATCTTGCTGAACTAGGTTTTCTGTGGGTGTGTCCATTTGATTACACTGTTTAACTATGGGGAATTTTGCACCTGTCGTGCACAAAGAAGTAAGGCCCTTTGTAAAGGTTGAACAAAGGTTCATTCATGCATTCCTTTCACAAGATTTCACTGTGCACCTTCTAGGTGCCAGGCACTGTGCTAGGTGACAGATGTACACAGATAAAAGTGTCCTGTCCTAAGGGAGCTCCCTAACGTTAGTTCAGGAGACAGGGCTAAGGCTTGTAGCAGAGCTATACCCAAGGGACTCTGTGTCAATGATCCAGTGCCATAATAATGCTAAGTAGCAACCAACCACGTAACTTTAGTGGATGAAACAGTAACTGTTAATTTCGGCGGTTGCCTCAGCAGTTCTGCTGATTTGGGTTGGGCTCAGTGAAGTGTCTGGGGGTTAGGTGCTGCTGGCTGATCTAGGATGGCCTCACCGTGTTGATCTAGCTCTGTTTCATGTGTCTCTCATCCTCCAGCAGGTATGTTCTCATGGCACTGGCTTAGACACAAGAGGAAGAGCATGCTCTTGAGGAGTTTTAAGCTTTTGCTTTAAAATATCCCACTGGTTAAAGCAAGCTGCATGGCTGAGACCAGAATCAGAGTTATATGGCACAGGGCATGGATACAGAGATGGAAGAATGGGGGTTGACATTGCAATCTATCACAGGCTCTGAACACACACACCAGGGGCACCTAACTCAGCCTAGGGAGATGAGGAATGGTTTCTCCAAGAAGGTTATGTTGACTTGAGTAGAATTTTGAAAGAGAAGATGGAAGCTAGCTAGGGAATAAAGAAGATGCTTTAAACAGAGCAATCCACATGAGCTATTGTAAGTACTTCCACATTTTTGCCTCATAGATGCAGATACCCTTTGCCTGTTAACCTTTTCCCCCTTTCCCATTTGGAATTTAGATTTGAGTTCTACATGTGCAGCAAACTTCTTATGACTATAAGGCAATAAGTGTCAGGTTGAAGGTCTGCAGAAAGACGGCACTTAACACATCACTGAGCCACTGTTAAGAGCCCCAACTGACTATGCCCAGACTTCTTGTCATATGAGTCAGCACCAGAAACTCCTGTAAAATCCCCTGAAGAATTACCTTGTTCTTCAGTGTTCCACACTCCACCCCTTTCTTCCTTCAATCAAAACTCCCATTTGTTCAGTCAAGCTGACTCCAGATGCTTTGCATCATTTGCAGAAATGGTGACACTATTCATCTCCAGAATGACATTTCTAAATTTCTAGAATTTCAGGTGCCCTCGACAAGACAACATCCCTCCCCTGACCTCATCACTGTGAAGAGTAAAGATGGGCATACCTTGGACGCGCCTGGAAGGTCCTTCATACCTCCCTTTCCTCAGTATTCACAGTTTGGCCACCGTTATCTGCCTTCAGACCATCATTATCTGTTATCATTATTCCCTTTAGCCTGCTTTATGCTAGTCACACAAGGAGCCCCAGGATTCTAGATCATTCATTATCCCTTGCATTTCATCCCAAATGGTCCTGTACATTCTGTTTTCTAACCCCATTTCCTACCCTCTTCATCTCCTGAAACTCTCAGGAACTGGTTGTTGGGATCCGCAAAATTCCTCTTTTCTCAAAATCTCTGAATTTTTCCTTCTTGCTCTAAAGGAGATCTGGGTCTCCTCTGAGGACAGTGATTCCTCTGCAGCCCTCTCAAGTGGTGGCTGTTTTTTCCCCACACCTTGCAGTGGAATAGGTATCCTCTTTGTCCTTTTTTTTTTTTCTCTTTGTCCTTATTGCTGCTTCCAGACCATTCTGCTTCCCTCCTTCCCAAAAGTGTCCAGCTTTGATTCTGATGTTAACCAGACTATGCTACCCTCATTGCCATCATGTGGCCACTACCAGTCTCCAACCCTGCTCCCACATAACCTCAGTATCCTTATAGATGATGCTTTCAAAACACTAATTTCTAAAATCCCTGACTGCCTCTCCTCTAAAAAGTTTGTCCTCCATTGTAGCTCAGTTATTCCCTTTGTGTCCTTGTTTCACCTCTTATCTCACTTAGATTCTGTGGTTTGTTATTATAATCACTCCTTCGAATACAACCTTGGTTCCCTTTCCCCTCTCTCTCGCTTCACAGTACTTTTCTGACAGAACACAAGCCTTAATAAAATCTAACCTTCCACCTATGCATGCACAAGTGGGCAGCTGAACATGACTGGAAAATTCACATACCTCTGCTAACTGCTCTCTCTTTAAGTTTATGACCACTCACCTTAAAAAGGCCTTCAATGTCACTCATCAATTCTACTTACATTATCCTAGCACAGTCATTAACGCATTCTCACAGATGACCATTCCATACCTTCCCCTCTCTTTTCAAACTTTTCATAACTTCTTCCCCATCCTAAGATGACAACCTTGTCTCCTAGTTCACTGAGAAAATAAAAATAAGAAGAGAAAGTCCACAAGGTTCCCACCTCCCCGCATCCATGCTCATCTACTCTGCCTTCCCTCCTATCAATAATGATGAATGGTATGTGCTCCTAACTTGGACCAACTCCTCCACTTGTGTACACCTGATTCCATCACTCCAACCATTCTCCTCTCTCTCCTGGATCATTTCCCTCAGCAAATAAAGAAGCCATTATTTCTCTCATCTTCAAAAACAACAACAACTGTCTCTTGATCTCACTTCTCTTTCCAGCTACGGTCCCATTTCTCCTCCCCTTCAGACAATGAGAATTGGCTATTTTCCCATCTCCAAACCTTTCCTCCCATCAGATTTTCATGCTTATGACTCCACAGAATGTCCTCTTGTCAAGGTTATGAATGACATCCAAATTGCTATATCTAATGGTCAATATCTATCCTTAATCTTTCTGAAGGTTTAAACACAATTGATTACTCCTTTCTCCCTGGAACACTTTCTTCTCTTGGCACCACATGCACTTTGTTTTCCGCCTATCTTGCTGGGGACTCCTTGGTTTCTTTCGTCCTCTTCTCCAACTTCTCACTCTTCCTGAGTGCTTTTATCCAGCCCTGTGGCTCTCTATGTTGATGATTCTCAAATACACGTTTCAAGCCCAGACCTCTCCTTTGAATTCTATATATGTATGCATATACATATATCTAACTGCCCGATCAACATTCCCACTTGGTTGTCCAATAGGCATCTTGAACTTAACACATCCAAAACCAAATTCTTGATTTCTACACCAAAGTCTAATTCTTCCCATCTTTGAAAATGGCAACCATACACTTGAGTCAGCCTTGACTCCTCTCTTACCCTCATTGCCACATCTGATCCATCAGTGAATTATTTGACTCTACCTTTAAAATATATGTTTTAATAGATATTTTAGAATCCACTACCTCCACTGCTACTACCCTGATCCGAGACAATGGTCTCTTGCCTAGCCTCCTAGCTGACCTCCCAGCTTCTGCCCTTGACCCTCTTATGGGTTATTCCCCTCACTGTATCCCAAATGATCCCTTAGAATATGTCATTCCTAAACTTATAGCCTCCAGTAGCTTCCCATTTCACCCTACGTCAGAGTCAAACTCCAACTAATAAGGTCTACTGCATTCCTACACCGTTTGTCCCATCCTGCCTTTGCTTCCTTGCAACCTCCTCTCTCATGCTCTCCTTGCTAACTCACTCTGATCAGTCACACTGCTTTCCTTGTGATTCCTGGCTTAGCACCTCTGCACTTGCCTGTTCCTTTTGCCTAGAATGGTCTTTCCTCAGGTATTTTCCTCACCTCCTTTAGGTTCTCGCCAAAATGTTACTTTCCCTGACCCTTCTATTAAAAATTGGAAAACGGAGTTCCCTGGTGGTCCAGTGGTTAAGACTCCATGCTTCCAATGAAGGGGGCCTGGGTTTCATCCGCAGTCAGGGAACTAGATCCCACACACATGCCGCAACTAAGAGTCTGCATGCCACAATGAAGATCCTGTGTGCCACAACTAAAAAATGAATAAAGAAATACATAAATTAAAAATTGGAACAACCCCAGCCCCGGTCACAATTTCTCCTTTCCTTACTTTTCTCCACAGCACTTGCCACAATCTGATATACCACACATTTATGTGTTTGTTCCCCACCCAACAGAATGCAAGCTCCACAGACACAGAGAATTTTGCCTGTTTTGTTCCCTGCTGTTCTCAGGGCCTAGAGTAGTGCCTGGAGTGTAAGAGACACCCAACAAGTATTTCTGGAATTTACTGCATGAAGGAGATTATGATGGAGAGTACAGAAACAACAGCACTTGAAAAAAATACTTAATGGCATGCCAAGTTTTCATCTTGCCTATACTGAGCTCCACTGCAGCACTTCCAGCAGAAAGGTGATAGGGATCAGATCTGTACAGCGAAAGATCACTCTAGCTGTAGGGTGGAGCAAAGACTGGAGGGGTGGGATTGGAGGTGGAGGGAATAGTTGAGGGGCTGTTGGCAGAGATTCAAGCAAGGAAAATTGAGAGTCTGAGCAAAGACAGTGGCTATGGACATAAAGGGAAAGGGAGCAAAGTTGACAGTTACTTACGGGTAGAACAGACAGACCTTGGTGATCAATGTGATACAAGGAATACAGACCAACAGAAGACACCCTTTTATTCTCCCCAGATTTCATCCCCAGCAACTCCTTGACTGGGCCATCATGGATCACCTGCAGCAGTCTCCACTGATTTTTGAAAGCCTGAAGGCAGAATCCTCAGATCACATCCTGTCCTGACTCCAGGTAAGGCATCATCCAACAATGTCAAGCTCCTGAACCACCAAGAACTTACAAGTTCTTGTAAGGAACTTCTTCTTGTAAGGAACAAGGAACTCCTGGCTCTATTTCCCATTTTCTCACTCACTCACTCTGACGTGTTAAGGAGACTTAAGCAAGCAAGAACCAACAAGAAACTTAAAACCGTGTTTACCTTTTACCTCCTACTGACCTACCTTAATTCAGCGTGTTCTCCCAGTGTTGACTGAAATAGATACTTCTAATACAGAGATAGGGGCTATCCTATTTCCAGGGGATCCCCACCCAGGTGTCCTCCCTCAGGGCCCAGCTCAAGGAAGCAAGTTCTACTGAAGGCCGTTGTCCATTTGATAATAGGATTTACAGCAACCAAGATTCCCTTCCCGGCATACTTCTTCAGAAGGTCTTGGCTCCCTAGGATGCTAAGGTCCAACTAACTGCTACCGTCTACAGATGCTTAGCCCAAACAGAAAGCTCCAGTCCTCCAGAATTCATTCTTTAAACCCAGCCGCTTAGCCAGTACCCTGGTTGGGACTGACACCAGGCTTTGGTAAGCCACACAGGGCTGGTGAACAATGGAGGGAGTGTAACGTCACTCAAGTTTCAGGCCCTAACATCCACACTGCAGGCTGAGGCATACTGAGTGAAATGAGGAGTGCTGGAGCCCCTACGTGAAAAGGAACGCAAGGAAAGCTGGACTGTGCTTTTAGTGTCACTGTGGACAGGAAAGACAGGTAGCCAAGTACAGCAGTTGAGAAACTCCAATCCTAGTACACAAGGAGTGATGGTCTGGGTGAAGGTAGCAGGAATACGTAGTGTAACCAGCATAGAAATCCTTCTTGGTCTCTTGAGAAAATCAGACTCTGGTTCAGGGGCTGACCAAGGATTTCTTCACCATTCAGATGGGTCCCCAGACTGTAAAGATCCAAGAGCAACTGATGGAGCTCAGAGCTCTGCTGTATAGTGGTCCCTGGGAGAAAGCTCTCTCCACAAAATCACAGTTTGGGAAGCACCTGAAGTGCGTGCAGACTTTTGTAAGGATTCTTAACTTGGGACCCCTTGAAATTGGATGATTTGCAAATGTGCGTTTTTCTAGATAGAAGGTCTTTATCTTTCATCAGATTCTCTGAGACTCAAGAAGAAAGGGACTGGAGGAGCCGGGCGTCCCGGGCGAGGGGCAGGCGGCTGTACCGGCCCCGGTAGCCGTGAGCGGCGCAGCCCGGTCCCGGCCGGGGGTCGCCAGCGAGCCGCCGCCGGCTTCATTCATTCCCGCGGCTTCGCCTCCTTTCCCGGGCTCAGGAGGCGCGTCCGAGAGGATGGCATTCCCTGTGGATATGCTGGATAATTGCAGTCATGAGGAAATGGAAAATTCTGCTGAAGATTACATGTCAGATCTCAGGTGTGGGGACCCTGAAAATCCTGAATGTTCTTCTCTTCTCAATATTACGATTCCTATTAGCCTGTCAAATTAGCTTTGTACCTCTCTATGGTGGAGATCAGACCCAGAAAGTTCTTGCTCTTTCTGCACCCGAGGACTCACTCACAGCTGCGGCACTTTACCTTGCTGATCAGTGGTGGGCTATTGATGATACTGTGAAAACATCTGTCCCTTCTAGAGAGAGACTTAAGCAGGTGAGAACTCTTGGGGAGAGAGGCGTTCTGTACTGAATCGAATTATTTACAGAAAGCAGGAAATGGAGAGAAATGAGATCCCATTCCTGGGTCATAGCAGTACTGATTATGCTAAGATTCTGTGGAAGAAAGGAGAGGCCACTGGGTTTTATCCAGTTAAGCCTACAGGAAGCATATGTGCCTTGTTTCTTACCCAAAGCTACCAAACTGCCAGTTCTTGATACAATGTTCATAAGAAAGAAATATAGAGGGAAAGACTTTGGGCTTCATATGCTGGAGGACTTGTTGATTCCTTCACAGAAGATGCACTTGGCTTGTGGTATCCACTGACCTCTCTTATGTACACAGCTTGCAACCAGTACTTTGAAAAATATCCAGGAGACCATGAACTGCTTTGGGAAGTTGAAGGTGTGGGACACTGGTACCAGAGAATACCAATCACCAGAGCATTACAAAGAGAAACATGTAAAATGACTGCAGTTTCTCAAAATGAAGCTAAAAGACCTGTGTCTGGAGAATATGGTCTTGCATCTGTTCCAAACTATGAAGCAGGAGCTGAAGACAGTTTGTCTAGTGAGATGCAGCTAACTATTGATTCTCTAAAAGATGCCTTTGCAAGCACTTCTGAAGGTCACGATAAAACACCTGTTTCCACTCGTACTCGAAGTAGTCATCTAAAGCAGCCAAAGACTGGAAAATGGTTTCAGGATTCTGAATTTAGTAGTTCTCGAGGGGAAGACGAAAAGACTCCCCAGACTTCACCTACAGCTTCAGTGAACAAATTGGAGTCTACTGCACAAATATCAGAGAGCTCAGAAAAATTCTTGGAAGAAGAACCCTAACAGACTGTGATTGAATCTGAAGATGAAAGTAGTGATACAAATGTTTGACCAGCACCAGAAACCCAGCCAGGCCTGGAAAAGCAAGAAGGTGAAAAGGAATCTGAATTAGAGCCTATGAATGGTGAGATAATGGTTGATACTCTTAAGACTTCACCTATAACAGAAGAGGAGGACTCCACTAGTGAAGTCTTAGGTGAAGAATTAAAATTGCAGTTTTGGGGCTTCCCTGGTGGCGCAGTGGTTGAGAGTCCGCCTGCCGATGCAGGGGACACAGGTTCGTGTCCCGGTCCGGGAAGATCCCACATGCCGCGGAGAGGCTGGGCCCGTGAGCCATGGCCGCTGAGCCTGCGCGTCTGGAGCCTGTGCCCCGCAATGGGAGAGGCCACAACAGTGAGAGGCCCGTGTACCGCAAAAAAAAAATAATAAAAATAAAAAATAAAATATAATAAAATTGCAGTCTTTTAATGCCAGTGAAGACTCTACGAATCTTGTTCCACTGGTGGTAGAATCTTCAAAATCTCCTGAGGCTGTTGCACAGGATAAGACTTCACATGTAACTGACTCAGAAATGTTGCTAGATGAAGGCCCATCTGATGACAAGGGGCACACTGAAGAGTGGCTGCCTCTAGTTTCAAGAAAGAAAGCACATTTTGGGAGTTCAGACAATGTGGCTACTATCCCAAATGAAGAATGGTTTTCCAAACTCCGTGATAACTGAATTTTCTGAAAATGTATCACCCAACACTACTGCCTCATTGGAAGACCAGCGTGAGGAGGGGGTAGCCGAGCCTCAGGAAACATCTCCAGCTCTTCCTCAGAGCTCTTTAATAGAGGTTGAACTTGAAGATGTGCCATTTGCACAGAATGCAGGACAGAAGAGCCAGTCAGAGGAGCAGTCTGAAGCATCTTCTGAGCAACTAGATCAGTTGACACAATCAACAGAGAAGACTGTGGATAAGCAGCTCAGAGGAGATAGAAGTGGAAGTGCCTGTGGTCGACAGGCGGAATTTAAGAAGAAAGGCCAAAGGGCACAAAGGACCTGCAAAGAAGAAAGCCAAGCTGACCTGAATGAGGAAGAAATGCGGATAACATAATTGTTGTTTTTAAAATATGACAGTGAATAAATAGCATGGGGCACAGGACAAAAACTCCAAATTTTCAATTTGAACTTATTTATGATGCTGCTTTTCCCTCCCCTGTAGGACCTAGGATACACCGTTCTTTTTAATTTTTCAGGCTATTTTGTGTAAATACAATTTTTTTCATTATTAACCATGTTTCGATTTTGGGAAACCAGATCATACTATATTTTCTTTAGCAGTTGGGGATATCTGACCATTAATATTTCAGAAAATATAAATTAAAAAATGTGAAAGTAGTAGGGTTTCCATCAATTGTAAGGATCACAGAAATCTTTTATACTAAGGGTTTTAATAGTAATCTCGGTGAAGGTTCTAGAAGTTTTATCTTAAATTTCAAAACTAATCACCATTTTTTAAAATGTAGGCATACTTAAACAAAAATGTCAGTAAATTAGGATAAATGCAACTTCAACTAAATGAGAGCACAAATTTGGAAATTTATGGTCAAAGGTTTATGAAGGTGGTATTTGGGCCTCTTAGTTCTTAGTTGTAGGTGCAATTTCTTCCTTTGACTTCAATGTCTGTGGAAAGGCACAAACAAAATCTGTTTCCAGTTCACTCTTGATAACATCTGATATTAATAGTACTGCTAGGGATTTAACTCTGGCCTGTAGGCACTCGTATAATTATTTAAAATTTCATTTGAATCTGGGGACTGTACTTTTGTCCTCACCCAGTTAACATGTATACTTTAGAAGTGTGAGAACCCTTCCTAAGGCTTCTCCTTAATCCTGCCACTGCCTTTATTCTAGAATCTTCGTTATATTCCCCTCACTTTCATCCACTTCCCTAACTCATGGAGTGATTCCTGTCAAAAGATCTTTTTGCCTGCCTGTCAGCTTATGCCCTTGGCTTCCATTTTTGGTAGGTTTGGAACTGCGTCCCACAATCTTAGACCTAGAGGGCAGGAATAAGCTGCCCTAGGAGCCATAGTTACAAGAGCTTAAATCAGATTGGAGGCTTCATTTGTCCCTTTTGGCTTGCTCGCTCTTGATTTGCTCTGTGCGGACAGGTTACAATCTAGCCTGCGTGTACATTGTGGTTGCCTTTGCCTGCGCAACACAAAGGCCTTTGCCTGGGTAAACTAAAAACAAAAAACATCCTCAATTGTTTATTTTCGTAAAATAATTTATTTAAAAATGAACAAAATGGTTATTCTTAGAATCCAAAGAGAATCTTAAAACAATCCTACTCTTTGGAAGTATTATGTGTACTCAAATTTTCATGTAAGTTTGGGAATGCTTTGAGGCCATTTAGATTGTTTTTGTTTTGTTTTGTTTTTTTACGGTACGCGGGCCTACTCACCGTTGTGGCCTCTCCCGTTGCGGAGCACAGGCTCCGGACGCGCAGGCTCAGCGGCCATGGCTCACGGGCCCAGCCGCTCCGCAGCATGTGGGATCTTCCCGGACCGGGGCACGAACCCGCGTCCCCTGCATCAGTAGGCGGACTCTCAACCACTGCACCACCAGGGAAGCCCTAGATTGTTTTTAAAACTGCTTGGTCCTTACATGAAAAAAAATGTGTTATGACTTTGTGTCATTATTTGAGGTGCTAAGGATTGATGTTGAAGGTTTATTCAGTCTACAGTCAGGTGATACTAAATTTTATTTTGGGATGTTGGCATTTTAGGAAGATTTAAAGTTGAGATAAAAATCTTTAGCAGACAGGGCTTCCCTGGTGGCGCAGTGGTTGGGGGTCTGCCTGCCGATGCAGGGGACGCGGGTTTGTGCCCCGGTCCGGGAGGATCCCGCATGTCGCGGAGCGGCTGGGCCCGTGGGCCATGGCCGCTGGGCCTGCGCGTCTGGAGCCTGTGCTCCGCGGCGGGAGAGGCCGCAGCGGTGAGGGGCCCGCGTACCGCAAAAAAAAAAAAAAAAAAGGTGTAGTTTAAGACTGAGCTCACTGACAACTCTTGATGTGTGAATATAGTTGCTGAGGTTTACAAAAAAAGAAATGTGCAGTTATTCATATATGACCACTGAGGACTCGCAGTATAAATTTACACTTGTTAAACTTGTTTGCTTTAAACAGTAGGTGCATTTTAAGCAGTTTCAAAACTTTCTGTTCAGCACACAATTTTTGTCCATATTATCTCTGACAGAAAATGTTACTTTGGACTCTCAACCACTGCGCCACCAGGGAAGCCCCCTGAAACAGATTTTAATGTAAATAAAGAATTTATACTAACATTACTCATCTGTGTAACAGTATTTTAGAAATTTCTGCCTTGTATGTCCACTAGTAGCAATACTGTGTTTGGAGTGTTAACCTAGTCTTTCATGGGTGTGATTAGTTACAAATGTTTATGCTTCTGTTTGCATACTTAGTATCAAGCTTGATTTGTACAAGATAGTTTAACTTGTTTATTTTTGGTTGTGAAAAATAAGCAAACCTCAGTTCTGTATCCAGTGCTTACCTTCAGTCCATTTTTTTTTCTTTCACCCTCCAAAACTTGTCATTCATACATTCCCCATTTCTATTAGCGGCAAAATCATTTGTTAAAATCTAATTGTAAGGAAGGTTCTGCTTCTGTTATCCTGAAGTAATTGTATCTTACTGGATAGTAATTCCCAAGGAACTAGCCTTTCTTTTCCTTAGTGTCTGTGTGTTCTAAAACTTCTAAGTCTACAATTTAGAAAAGATGTTACATTATTCAGAATAGCGAGACTTACTCAAGTACTTACGATTGTTTTCTTGGTAGTTTCTTTTTTCTAATTTTTTTTTTAAATTTTTAACAGTAGTAATTAAACCTGTATTTTGTGATTGTTTCCTGGTCTGTGTTTTGAAATTCCTTCCCTTTTCCCTAATATCGTTGGTGAAGATGTGTTTAGATACTGAATTTGTTTAGACACTGATTTTGTTTCAGGCACAATTAATCACATTGTTTGTATTTTCAAGACAGACTTAAAAAAATAAACAGAATTGAAAGCAAAAACAAAAAAAAGAAAAGGACTGGATCTGTACAAACTTATCTGCACTTTCCAAAATGGTAGCATTAGCCACATTTCAAGTGTCCAATGTCCACAAGTGGTAGTTGCCACTGTATTTGTGCAAAAACATTCCTCACCACAGAAAGTTCTATTGGACAGTGCTGCCTTAAAGAAATGGTCCATGGTCATGTAGGAAGGTAACATTACCTGATGAGTAAGCCTGGGCTTTCAACAGACCTGGGGTTGAGTCCAGATTTTGCCACTATAAACCATGTAACTGTGGATACATTATTTAACTTCTCCAAACCTCTATTCCATCATTTGGAAATTATGAAATTTACCTTCTAAGGCCATGGCAAAGACAATGTGATAACCCAAATAAGTGTGAAGTATAGTACCTGGTTTGTCGCAAGCTCTGAAGGATCAGTAGCTACAATGATCTTCTTTCATAACCTTCACGCTCCATAATTCCTTTTTGGAAGTGCCCTCTGTTTTGGATACCCTGAGTTTTCGATTAATTACCTATTTCTTTTTTTTTTTTTTGGCTGTGCCACACAGCATAGGGGATCTTAGTTCCCCAACCAGGGATTGAACCCACACCCCCTGCATTGGTAGTGTGAAGTCTTAACCACTGGACTGCCAGGGAAGTCCCATGAATACCTATTTCTTAACGACTGCTTCCAGCCAGCCTTTCCAGGAGTTCTTCCTAACTGACTTATGAATCACAAATTAAAGAGGCTAAGATCTGTGGTATTACATGTAAGGAAGGAGGTGTGATGGCTACTTGCACTGAGCACTGTGGGAGGTGCTTCATTAATCATTAAGAACATTGTGTTTGGGACTTCCCTGGTAGCACAGTGGTTAAGAATCTGCCTGCCAATGCAGGGGACAAGGGTTTGATCCCTGGTCCAGGAAGATTCCACATGCCGTGGAGCAACTAAGCCCGTGCACCACAACTACTGAGACTATGCTCTAGAGCCTGCGAGCCACAACTACTGAAGCCCGCGTGCCACAACTACTGAAGTCTGTGCGCCTAGAGCCCGTGCACCGCAACAAAGAGTAGCCCCCCTCTCGCCGCAACTAGAGAAAGCCCACACACAGCAACAAAGACCCAACACAACCAAAAAAAAAAAAAAGATCACTGTATTTGTCACAGAATTATATGCAAATGCAATAAGGAAAAATTGGAAACAATCTAAACATCTGTCAATAGAATCCTGGAATACTGGCATATGATAAATCCATTCAAAGTAATGTCTCCCATAAATATGTGTTGAGATGGGTAAATGCTCACAATATAATGTGAGTGAAAAAAGCAGATCTAACCCCCACGACCCAGCCTCTATTAGAGACACATGTATAAACGTGTGCCAGGAGACATGTCAAGAATATTCAGTCATAGTTCCAAACTATGAACAACTCAAATGTCCATTAACATGAGCATGGACAAATTGTGGCATATTTATACATGGAATATTACACAGTAATAAAAAAAGCCATAACTGTATGTAACAATGTGATGAAACTTACAAGGATAAAATGAAATGAAAAAAGCAAATCTCAAAAGAATACATGTGCTATAATTCTACCTAGAAAGAGGTCAATTTGGGGTCAATTTGGTCAATTGTACTGCTTAAGGTGATAAACTATATGGAAGAATAAGGAGCTGCTTACCTTGGAAGTGGTCACCTCTGAATGATGAGGGAAGGGGGAGGACGTGAGAGTGAAGAGATACTGAGGCAGCTTTGGCAATGTTCTGTTTTTTGGGTGTTCTATTTTGGAGTGGTAGTTCCTTTATATCATTTGTTAAATTGTACCTTTATACCTTAATTTTAATTTCATAATTTGAAATGTTTTAAAGACTAGGAAAAATAAATACAAAACTATATTTTCAGTGTGATCCTAATTATACAGATTTCTGCAGGCATGGGAAAAACGATCAATGGTGCTCTTCTCTCAGCAGCAAAATGTAAAGAGATTTGTGTTGTCTTCGTTACACATTTTGTATTTTTCAAATTTTTTATAATTAACAAGTATTACTTTTATAGTAAGAATAAAAGCAGAACTACCAACGGCCCAGTTTTGCTCTTCAATTTACGTCTCTGCAATGGAGTCACTTCAAGGAAGAGAAATTTCTCTTCCACCTGCTAGAGAGAAACAGGAAGGGAGAGAAGGCCACACGACTGAAATCAATACAAGGCACCACCACAGGTGGTGCTTATGGTGCTTATGATAAGGCCTTAGGGGGCTCAGCTGATTGAAACCAGCAAATATACTGCCTAGATTATCCCAGGACTCACACAACTCTGCCTGTTCTCTCTTTCAAGGCCTTGGAAAATAAGCCAACAGCCGAGAAAGAAAAAAAGAGGTGTTATTATGATTCTATAATAACTACCACTTTTAAACTCATTATTGTCATAATATTGTGTTAGGGGTGTTATATGCATGAATCCAATCCTAACATTCACAAGAATTCCATTAGGTGAACATATATTTTACACTGATACTTTACACCTTATTTTACAGTGATATTCTAGGGCTCAGAGAGGTGGAATGACTTGCCCAGACGTCTGACTCCAAAATCAGTCGCTTTTACACTCCACCACAATTTACCTTTATTCCTGTACATGTTATAAAAAGAGCTTCCTCATCTTTTTTTTCCTTCCTCATAGCCAAGATGAGCCAAGCGAAATGTTGGTTCTATCTTCCCCAGGGAGTGGCAGTCCATTTAATTCCAACAATAAACTCACCTCCAGGAAGGAAGGACTATATAAAGGTCTGTGTGAATTACACAGTGATTATGAAGTTAATAATGTGACAAATCCAGTGGCTGAATCTATGACTACCTGACATAGTCCAAGAATATACAGTGTAAGAGGCTCTTAGCCGCCCACGAAAGAGAAGTCAGTTTGTGCCTGTGCTACACTATAGGCGACTTCTCTTCTGGATCTCCCCTCTCTATGAAAGGGAGTAAACATTTATCGAACAGTTTCTGAATTAATCAGTGTCCTGGAAGCTATACAGGCTATTTTTCGTGGCTGACTCAAGGCTTGGGACTTCTGGTGTGTTGCTTTATATAATCTGGCCTTTGACCTGAAGACTTCCCTTTAGTCATCTGCATATTTTTGCCTGTACAATCAACCCTTCCTCCGTATCTGCAAGGGAATTGGTTCCAGGACCCTCGCTGATACCATGCTCAAGTCCCTTATATAAAATGGTATAGTATATGCATATAACCTATACACATCCTCCTGTATACTTTAAATCATCTCGAGATTACATTGTAATACAATGTAAATGCTATGTAAATAGTTGTAAATACACTGTAAATGCTATATTAATAATTGCCTGTGCCTGGCAAATTCCAGTTTTGCTATTTGGAACTTACTGGAAAAAAATTTCCCTAGAAAAAACCAGAGAAGCTCTACGTTTAATTTAATTGAATAAAAAATTCACCTAAACTGAGTCACTTTGCTATAGAGCAGAGATTGGCACAACATTGTAAATCAACTACACTTCAATTAAATATATATATATATTTAAATTCACCTATCGAGACTTCTCTGGTGGCGCAGTGGTTAAAAATCCACCTGCCAATGCAGGGGACACAGGTTCGATCCCTGGTCTGGGAAGATCCCACGTGCCATGGAGCAACTAATCCCATGCACCTGGAGCCTGTGTTCCACAACAAGAGAAGCCACCGCAATGAGAAGACCGCGTACCACAACGAAGAGTAGCCGCCGCTCACCACAACTAGAGAAAGCCCACGCGCAGCAACAAAGACCCAACACAGCCAAAAATAAGTAAATAAAAATAAAAATTCACCTATTGTTTTACACTCACAACAATCATGTAAAGTAGCTCAGAGTAGTTGTGTGATTTGCCCGAGTACACACAGCTAGTAAGAAGATATAATTTTTCATGATAACTTGTTTCTTTTTTTCTTGAGGGGGAAATTTCTTTTCCCGTACCCCAACTAAACGCCAATACATATGTGTCCTCCCATAAAACGAGTTATTACATCTATGTAATAGCTCTAGTTACTACCTCCTGCAAGAAGGGTGAAGATGTTGAATAAGACAGAGGCCAAAAAAAATGTTTTCTCCCTAAATCCAGTGAAGTGAGCAGGAAGGTGGAATCCAGAAATCGCTTCCAGGTTTTCTCCTCTTTTTGCAGCAGAGATAAGAGCAAGGTTTCACACTGTGTCCATTTTGGCTGTCATTGTCCTGCGATTTCCCTATCAACCTCATCTACTTCTGGGGTCCCTTTTCTTTTTCCACTTTGCCCTAAGGTAGTTAACCTATTCAGCTGCCTTCAAGGGATCTACATTCCAGGATCGCCTCCCAGTGGTGGGAGAGAATGCTTCCTCCTTTGCTTCTCCGGGCCCCGCCCACTCCAGCAGAGTCTCCCCACCCCTTGAGTATCTCAGGGTTAAAGCTGCTAATATCAAGTCTCTCTGGGAGCGATGCTTTCTTAACCCTGTCTTGGAAGGTGGGTAATTTTTTGCCAGAGAAAGAAGGCAGTGGAATTTGCTCTGAGTAGGGATGGTTATGCAAGATGCAAGGAGGAGGAGGAAGCTGAGAGGAGAGTTGGTAAGTCAGAGGACAAAAGCTGCACAACTTGGCTAGCAGTGAGCCTTTAGAGCAGTGGGGAAGCCTAAGCCATTAACAAGGTAAGGAGAGAATTTTCTCTACACCTCCAAAGCAGGGCCATTATTCCCAGGTTCTTGGGGTGGAGTATCAGATAACCTGGGGCAACTAAGCTGGGAATTTTCTGGGCGATGGCGGAGGGGAGGTGTTGGTGGGGGGTTGAATCAGAATCACCAGGATAATCTTCCCCAAAAGCACAAGCTGCCTGCCAGCAGCTCCCCTCTCCCCACCCAGCTCTATCCCTAAAAGAGTTAAGAAAGAGCCTAGAATGTGAGTAGGGCTATTCCGATGTATATTTTTGTAGCTAGTCCCCCTGACGTGTTTTCCTCATTCAGATGCTGGCTTTGGATCTCTGTACTTCTTGCAGCTTCTCCTCTGCTCAGGTGTTGGGGAGTAGGGACGGGAGGTGCTGGGAGCTACAGATTTTCTCTAGCTCAGGGAAGATTTAGTGTGATAACTGAATTCTCAGACCTGGGACCCAAAAGATCCGGGTCTGATCAGACGGGGCTATTTCTATCATTGAGTCAATTAATTAAAGTTCACTTATTCTGAAACACAGAGGTGTGGCTCATCACTGTTCTATATATTTAATTGGACTGTTGTCATTACGGTGGCTGAAAGGGCTTTCAAAGTTGTGGAGCCCTGTTCAGATGTAAAATAAGATTAAATTTGAGACCAGTGAGTCAGCCAAGGTAGAAGAGACTTCTATCTTGTAAGGCTGTGGATAAGTCTGGAACTTCTAATTGGAAGTTAAATACTTTTATATGTGCAAAATAAAAAAAAATATCTTGTCCTGCTTTCCTTACCCAGGTCAGTGAGGGCACCTCAAATAGTAAAAAAAAAAACGTTACAAATGTTTGTTCATTCAGTCATTCATTCAATAGATGTTTCTTGAGCCCCTACTAGACGCCAGGCACTGTCGTTGTTACTAGAGACACAGAAATTGCAAAGACCCTTCAGTCTAGTTAGAGCTTGTTATTGTACGGATACCCTTTGCCCAGGTGCTTATCTCACAGGTTTCCAGGTTCTGCAGCTATATGTGTGGATGCAGGTCTCCCCGATCCAGCTCTCCTCTCTCTCTGTGCAAATGTCTTCTGCCATCTCTAATTTCTGGTTTGGGGGGCATAATCTCACTGGGAAATATAAATTAGAAATTTGTCAGCGGCTGGAATCCAGGGCTCTTAAATTGATGTATGTTTGGTTTTTTCCTCAGAATTCATCATTTTGTTTCTAATAGGCTACACGATATGGACTTGAGGGTCCTCTATAATTCAGCCCTCTGTAATCAGGCTGCTGGGTGAGTCACCCATCCTGGTGCCTTATAGTCCCTGTGCCTGAAGTAGGTGCTACATCACTACCACCCTTTTGTGATGTTTTTCAAGGCAGCAGTGGATGAGGGGGAGAGCTGAGGGGGAGAAATGAGAGACAGAAGAGAGAGGCCACTTACTATCAAGACCAGGCTAGCACATTCAGGATTAGATAACAGGGAGGGCAGGTTCAAGCATGCAATCAAATAGCCAAAAAAGAACACTCAGGAAGGTGGACTAGGGACTCTGAGATGGAAGTCACATCACAGACCGCTCATAAGTGCTTCCTGACCCCAAGGACTACAGAGGAGGTTAATATAGGACAGCTGGGGAGAGATGATGGTTAGAATAGAGGAAACTGCCATGAAAAGCCTTGAGTTTCCTTGTCTTCCCGGAGCCACCTCTACCACTGATTCCAGGGACTGCAGGGATAAGCTTTCCCTGAGACACACCCTAAAGTGTCCCCTGACTGTTCTCATCAGCCCCATCATTGGTTGCTTAGATCCAGGTTGCGTCTAGATCCCAGTGACAAGAGATGGGACTCACTTTACAAAAGCATACTTTCCTTCTGGCCGGGGAAATTGCTCATGGAAAGAAAAAGCAGAGAAAGCAGTCAGAGGGTTTCCTTGGGAATTCCTGAGAACCGTGGTCTATTAAAGCCTGAGGACAACTGGGGATGAGTTCAAAGGCCAGGCTCCAGCTCTGGGAGAGAATGGGCATGACACCAGGTGCTATTGGCAGGCAAGGAGGGCTCAGAGCATGCTAGCCCTCTCAAACACTGAACTGGCCCAAAGCCAGATAGGGGGAGGGAGGACGTACTTTTGAAAGGTCTATGTTGCTAGTCCCTAGGAAATGTTAGCTTTTTCCTGAGCCGATTATAGGCCCTGCATATAAAATTCTATCCTTATAATTATACACAGGTCAAGTTCTTTCCTCTCTCTTTTGCTCCATTATTTCCTATCTTTGTTGCAAACTTTTCCTCATACTCATAACTGCCTTTGGGAGAAGATCTCTTGCTAGTCATTTCCTCAATACTTGGGGGGCTGGGGGGTGGGTATTCTTGAGCCATTGTCAAAAATGGCTTAGTTTCTAATCATTTCCTCTTGGGCTCAAGTTTAAAAGAATAGGAACATATCTTAGCCGGCCCCATTCTAACCTTCAGGGCCAAGACAAGGATTCCCATTTATCGACATTTTCCTGGCATGCAGCAAAGTGGGTTTTTTTTGGCACGTAGGAGAGATGATCCTCACTGGATCTTCTGGCACATGTGGAGGAAATGCATTGTTGTGATGAATGCAAGAGAGGGGTTTCTGGGCCATTGCCACTCAAGGTTTGGTTGAGGTCATTACACACTTCCTAGAAGGTTCAGGGGACTTCCAAGGGAAGTCCATGGGCTGGCAAAGCATGCTCTACCTCTTCAGGAAGCAAGCTATAAACTCCAAGAGTCACATCTGTGACTGCCCGATTCCTCCTCTAAAATTTACTCTCTAGAATCTCTGGACTTCTAGACACACAGAATGGTTTATGACCAATATGAAGGCTGTCTGGACAACAGATCCCAAAGGTACACATACCTGTACTCTTTGATTCAGCAATCCCACTTCTGGGGAGTAAGCTTACATACTTATATAATGATGTATGAACATAAAGGTCATTATTGAAATTTTTGAAATGGCAAAAGACTGGAAACAACCCAAAAGCTCATCAGTGTGGACACTGGTTAAATAAACTGTGGTACATCTATACAATAAAATTCTACACAGTGGTAAAAAGGAATGAGGAAACGCCTTATGTACTCCCATGGAAAGCTCTCCAAGGCATATTGTTAAGTTAACAAAGCAAGTTGCAGCACAGTGTGGATAACTTGCAACTTCTTGTGTTATCAAAAGGGGAAAAATTAAGAATACATAGACATTTGAATTTTCTTGTGTACGCATAAAGCAACTGAAAGGACACATTAAAAAATGAACCCAGGGGCTTCCCTGGTGGCGCAGTGGTTGGGAGTCCGCCTGCTGATGCAGGGGACACGGGTTCGTGCCCCGGTCCGGGAAGATCCCACATGCCGCGGAGCGGCTGGGCCCGTGAGCCATGGCTGCTGAGCCTGCGCATCCAGAGCCTGTGCTGCGCAACGGGAGAGGCCACAGCAGTGAGAGACCCGCGTACCGCTAAAAAAAAAGAACCCAGTTGCTATTTGGGGGCAAGTTGGGAAATGGGCAGATGGAGGACAGGTGTTGGAAGTATATATTTCACTGTATAGTGATGATAAAACACCAGCTCGTAGATAAATACTAGCTGTCAGTAAATAGAGAAGAGATTATTGATTCAGCAGCTGGTAAAATTCTTAGGTGTTCTTTCCCCTAGAAAAATTCTATGACCCTTTTAAAAAGTATGTCATACAAATAGCTCTAGAAATTTTCCAATTTATGACTATAGGTCTCCTCCAGAGACATAACTGTTGTCATAGGGTTTCCCCTCACCTAATATTCAATATGTAAAAGACCTGGAGTGTGACAGGCTAGGCTACAGGCTGGGAAGCACTGTCCTTACTCCCTTCCTGCATGTGGAATCTTAGGAAGCCTTCTTTTAAATTCTGAGTCTGATTTAATGTCCATGATAATGATACTCTTAAAAACAATTTGAACCATGTGACTATTAGCTATTCAAAACTTTAAAAAAATTGGTGATGAGACCTATCACCAGGAGAATAGCATATCCTAAACCCAGCTGCAATTACTGTCTAGAAACATATTTTCTCTTCTTTATTAAAGCTTGAAGGAAGAATTTCTTGAGTATAGAGTGATATGCAAATTAGCACCTTGCTACTGTTAACATTTTACACTATGTGAAATATCTATTATATTTCTCAATAGTTATTTATGTCAGGAAGTCACCCAGATTGATCCAGAGTCATCTCAACCCATAGTTAAGAGCTCCCCTGGAATAATATTCTAGCATGGCACTGGGAACAGTGGTCTTTTCACACAAAGCCCTGGTGTGAAGGGAGTAAGTTCAGCGTTGCCACCAGTCTGTTTAAGCCTTAGTGTAAATTACAAAGTGAAATTCCTTTCTCTAGATATTTAACATCTAAGGACTGGAAAACCATCCTAATGTACTTATCCTACTGAACCAAGATACTTAACTGTCACCTACCAGACATTTTGTTAAATAATAAATATCTTAAATTCTTGATGAAGTGGCATTCCCTAGGGTTGGGCAGTATACAACATGCCCAACTGTACTGAGGAACCCTGAGTAAGTTGTGTCAAGTGGTCAAACATTACCCCAAGAAGCAGCACAGTGGCTAACAGGCCACAGCATCACTATTGCAGCTCTTAGGTTGGCTTGCCACAGTTTCATACAGTTGGCTGCTAATGCAACAACGATTCAACCCAAATCGATTCAGATAGTTTATTACATACACAGACACGAGGACAGCATTGGGTCAGCTCCTCATGTCCCTAGTCCCACAGGATGAGACCAAATCAGAGGGGATCAGATGATAGGTGCCACGGGCACTTTGCCACTGAGGAGACAACTCCAAACCAAAGCCAAGCAGTTTTATACTCTGCAGCCATATCCTTCAGGGTATTGAAAGTCCTGTGCTTAATTGAGATGAAGGAGGGTAGTGAGAAATGGCCTTGGCACTATCCCTCACGATGGGGGTGGGTGGCCGGGCCTCAAGGCAGCTCCTCAGAAGTCAGCTTATCTCCTGTAGTTTCTGAAGGAATCATGGGGCATTCAACCAAAACTTGGGTCAGATTGTGGTTAAGCTTTGCCTACATGGCCTGTGTGAAGACATGTGTGTCACCAGGGTGAACCTGTTTTCCCTATATTCATGAAATATGGCTGAGTTCACACATTTTTGTAGCTCCATGGACAAGAAGGACCAGGAGGGAGGAAGTAAAGAGACTAAAAAGAAAGAGCTTAAAAAGAAATAGTACTTATTGGGCTTCCCTGGTGGCGCAGTGGTTGAGAGTCTGCCTGCTGATGCCGGGGACGCGGGTTCGTGCCCCGGTCCGGGAAGATCCCACATGCCGCGGAGCGGCTGGGCCCGTGAGCCATGGCCGCTGGGCCTGCGCGTCCAGAGCCTGTGCTCCGCAACGGGAGAGGCCACAACAGTGAGAGGCCCGCGTACCGCAAAAAAAAAAAAAAAGAGAAAGAAATAGTGCTTATTGACACACTAACTGCAAGGGACAGGAATTAATTTCGAGAAGGATTTGTGCAATTCATTGCAAGAAGGCTCCAGCATTCTACATTGTCCCTTGGTGCGCGTCAGGGAGAAAGTAGCTTTGGCTAGAAATGGGATGGAAGCCAGATACCAAAACATTAGCCTAACATAGCCCCTCTGCTTGTTCCTTGAAGGTCTTCTACTTCAGCATGACACCGCCCCCAAAAATGAAGCTACTACTGTTCCTGGCTTCCCAGATGGCTGTCTTTGTTCTATTCATCCTTCTGTACTCCCACAACTTCAACTCCCCGCAGATGAAGGAAGAACCCAAGCCCGCGAACATGCATGTGCTCATCCTGTCTTCGTGGCGCTCTGGCTCTTCTTTCGTAGGGCAGCTTTTTGGGCAGCACCCAGACGTCTTCTACCTGATGGAGCCTGCCTGGCACGTCTGGATGACCTTCACACAAAGTACTCCCCAGAGGTTGCACATGGCAGTGCGGGATCTCATACGGGCCGTCTTTCTGTGTGACATGAGCGTCTTTGATGCCTACATGAAACCTGGCCCCCGAAAACAGTCCAGCCTCTTCCAGTGGGAAGGCAGCCGGGCCCTGTGTTCTCCACCTGCCTGCAACATCTTCCCGCGAGATAAG
This sequence comes from Pseudorca crassidens, assembly GCF_039906515.1. Lineage (NCBI taxonomy): Eukaryota > Metazoa > Chordata > Mammalia > Artiodactyla > Delphinidae > Pseudorca > Pseudorca crassidens. The sequence continues at coordinate 48,328,440 of NC_090315.1, read as the reverse complement.
ATCATACCCCAGGCTCACTGTAAGCTTCTGTGCAATCAAGAGCCCTTTGAGGTGGTGGAGAAGGCCTGCCGCACCTACAGCCACGTGGTGCTCAAGGAGGTCCGTTTCTTCAAACTGCAGGTGCTCTACCCGCTGCTGAGAGACCCTTCCCTCAATCTGCACATTGTGCATCTGGTCCGGGACCCCCGGGCGGTGTTCCGTTCCCGAGAACACACCACGGGGGAACTCATGATTGACACCCACATTGTGATGGGGCAGCATCTGCAGAAACTCAAAAAGGAGGATCAACCCTACTACGCAATGCAAGTCATCTGCCAAAGCCAGCTGGAGATCTACAAGGCTGTGCAGTCCTTGCCCAAAGCCCTGAGGCAGCGCTACTTGCTCGTGCGCTATGAGGACTTGGTCCGGGACCCCCTGGCCCAGACTGCCCGAATGTATGAATATGCAGGGTTGAAATTCCTGCCCCAGCTCCAGACCTGGGTGCACAACATCACTCGAGGCAAGGGCATGGGTGAGCATGCCTTCCACACAAATGCCAGGAATGCCCTCAATGTCTCTCAGGCCTGGCGCTGGTCCTTGCCTTATGAAAAGGTTTCTCGGCTTCAGAAAGTCTGCAGGAATACCATGAATTTGCTGGGCTACCACCTTGTCACATCGCAGCAAGAGCAGAAAAACCTGTCGCTGAATCTTCTGTCTACCTGGAGCCCCTCTGAGCAAGTCTACCAAGAGGGCTGAGGAGGCTCTGTCTCCACCTGGCACCCGCTTCAGCCACGTTAACTGATGGCAGCTTCTGAGCCTCGACCGTGTGTGTCAGCGTACGTGTGAGCATGAGTTGTGCCCAAACATGTTCAAGTCGAGAAATCTTTGCGTCTCTGCTCATATCTAGAGAAGAGACTTAGGAACCTTATGTGAGGGGCACGATCCAGCAACAAAGCAGAAGTAATGTCTTTATTCTCTTCTTGGCCTTCTTACCTATGTATACCTCAGAGACTTTGTGGCCTGGGCCCTATGTGGCACCGTGCAGTATCACTGGAGTAAATCCATAAACTCTTCTGTCCACATCTTGCCCGGCGGGAAAGGAGAGAGACAGGAAAAACCAGGGAAATAGGTCTCCCACCAAACAGTCCATCAGCACATTCAACAGGGATGTGAACTCTGAGCCCTCAGAGAATGGGCAACAGGGTTGGATGCTTACCTGTGAGCTTGGCCATCACAGCTACCCATTACCACAAATATGGAACAAAATCTCTGCACAACAGAGGAAGCTTTTTTTTTTCTTTTTTTTTTTTTTGCGGTACGCGGGCCTCTCACTGTTGTGGCCTCTCCCATTGCGGAGCACAGGCTCCGGACGTGCAGGCTCAGCGGCCATGGCTCATGGGTCCAGCCACTCTGCGGCATGTGGGATCTTCCCAGACTGGGGCATGAACCCGCGTCCCCTGCATCGGCAGGCGGACCCTCAACCACTGCGCCACCAGGGAAGCCCCCAGAGGAAGCTTTTAAGTTCACGGGATGGCTGGGCCCAATTTGGACATCTGTTCCCCTCAGTGTTTTCCTATTTTAACCTGTGAAGCTGCCATCTGTTAACACTAAAATTCCAAAATAAGGTTCTGTTTGGAGTGTACCTTTTTATGCTTTCTAATTACTTAGTAGTAAATGCTCATTCTTATGGGATCCTAACTAAGAGCCTAAACATCTTTACAGATTTTTTTGACTGGAATATGTTACTTTTTAATTTTTAAAAAGTTTTTATTGAAATATAGTTGATTCACAATGTTGTGTTGGTTTCAGGTGTATTGCAAAGTGATCCAGTTATACATATATATATATAAATATATATATTCTCATCTTTTATTATTATCTATTACCCACACATAGAAAAACATGTTAAGACAGTGTTTGGTTCAGATGATGGGCTAAGGTCTAAACTGATCAATACTGATCGATACACTGTCCTCTTAAGAATTTGTAGAAAGTAGACAGCTAGCAGCTAAGCCCTTTCTTGTGTGCAGCGTAAGCTATAGTAATACCAGGTGGATCACTCTAGGTTCTGGAGTTCTTTTAATCTCATACCTCAGCCAGAGGACCTCGGTTATAATACGACTGGTGCTCTTCAGCTCTTCCTGGTCACCTCCCCTAACAAGAAAAGTTGTTCCCCCCAATCTTTGCAGGACTCCCCAGATCTAGTTTGTGTATCAGAATCACCTGTTAAAGATGTGTTTTGCCATGCCCTACCTCAGATCTGCTGGAAATGGAATCTCCCAGGAGAGGCTGGGATTCTGCATGTTTATCAGTTGACTCTTTGTAACTCTTCCACAGCCAACCTGACGATGGTACACCCTGCCCTGGGCAACAGCACTCTCTGCCTTCTTGTTCCAAGACAGGTGACTTTTCAGCACATGCCAAGTATCTAAGCGCTTCCTCCTCACACAGGTGCTGTCCTCAGGTTGGAAGGAATAGGAAGGTCTCTGTATGTCTGGAACTGCGTGAACCACTGGGTCCTGACTTTCGAAACATTTCACTTTATTCAATTCTGAGATACCATTATTTCATCTTTCCTTTTGTCCCCACGCCCACTTTTGACATGGTCCTCGCTTCACAAAGCTCCCTTGGTGGCAGATGGGAATTCTCCCGCTCCATTCCGCCGAGTAGCTCTTGCGCTGCACCACCACCTGAGATGCTTGAGGAGGCACCTTTGCCAGCTGGGTCTTTGACGTTAATTTATATGGGCTTTAAAGGAGTGAATTTATCCTAATACCTAAACCCAAGCCACTCTAGACCCTCCTCGAGAGCCTCGAATCTCCCAGGTAAATGCTTCTTGCCTCTCCAAACCTTCCAAAACTATGAAAATTTCCCCAACGTTGAAAATAAGGCCAGGGCAGTAGGTGAGGGTGCAAACAGAGTGAAGAGGGCCAGTGAGGGGGAGAGACAGTGATAGACTCGACCATCTCTGATTTCCCCTCTGACATTTCAGCCTCTACCTGAATTGTCTTAAAGTCAGCAACTTCCTTAGGAACCATCTCTGTGGGATGCTGGAGTACAGAGCTGCTTGCTTTTCCATCTCCAAATGAGTTACCCGTCCCAAGACAAGGAAAGAGACTAGCCACATGGAGATCTCAGGATCTTATTTAAGATCTACTTTAAAACAGCTTTAAATTTCCTATATTCCAAGTCCTAAGTCAGATGAGGTCCAGACAGCTAGTAGCCATGCTCTTGAAAGACAGCCTATACACTACCCTATATAGGAGCCACTGGCAGCTGTTTAGATTTAAATAAGTTAGAATTAAAATAAAATTCAGTTTTCAGTTGCACTAGCCATCTTTCAAGTACTCAATAGCAACGTGTGGCTAGTGGCTACTGTACCAGACAGCACAGATATAAATCATTTCCATCATTGCAAAAGTTCTATTGGACAGTTCTGGTCTAAGTTAATTTCTATTTGTTTGTAGCATCTTATCCTTAACCTCAAATTGCACCCTGCCCAAAAATGTTTAGAGAATATATAACAATACTATAATGGCACTTTTATATAACATAAAACTGTGCAGTATAAAATCATGCTACATAACCTCTAAAACTCTGACCTAGTCGCGCTTCCTTAGGCAGCGGCCATGGTGGGACAAGAGGATCCAGTGCAGCGCGAGGTTCACCAGGACGGGGCGAGCTGGGAGTACATTGAGGTCATCACCAGCAGCAGCAAGAAAATCGCAGACTTTCTCCACTCGTTTGATATCGCAGACTTTCTCCACTCAAGACTCGCAACACTAAACGAGAAACTGACAGCTCTTGAACAGAGAATAGAGTACACTGAATGAAGCGAGGGTGACAAGCGGTGAGACTCTCACCTATAATTGTGCCATGCTGCTGCTAGGAAGTTGCTTTTGCAGAACAAAAAGGCCTCGTGGGAAAGGCCCCAGCAGTCTTCAGTTCCTTCCTCTCTCCTTAAAGAACAACAGGGCTTATTCTTGTTTTTCTTTATTTCAAAACTGTGACCTTTGGGCTCTGCCATGTACACCCAGCAGTGTGATGTGGCGCGTGGGAAGGAGTCCAGGGGAACTCTCAGAAACAACAGTAGGCACTTTACCTCTTCAGTAACACTTTGTACAACTACTTGTCAACACATTTGAGGCGCTAAGAGCCAAAAGCCTGAGACTCTGTCCAGGTCCTCCCCACCTTTCTCTCTCTCTCTCTCTCTCTCAGCCTTTCCTTACAGCTCTCATTGCCTCTGCATTGCTTCTATAAATAGTCTGTCTCCTCCCCAACTTTGGCCAGGGGTGGGAAGCATTCCTGGCTGAGGAGCCCTGGTGAGGTGGCTGCCAGAGAATGTTGTTGCTAACCCATCAGTTTCTTGTCCTTTTGGGAAGGTCAAGCCCAGGCCTCCACTTGGCTTGAAAAGGGACATTTTCAGAGTTTTCTTTCTGTCACTTGAGGTGTCTTAACCTTTCATATTTCCCTAATAAACTCCTCAACTTTAAAATAAATAGATAAATAAATAAAACTCTGACCCAGTGCTGAGCGAGACTTAGAGAGCAATGGAACATCTCCTATTGAAGCGCTCAGGCGGCTGGCACCAGAGTTCAGGGATGCGAGTGGCAGTACACTCAGTTATGAAACATGGGGAATTCGGGGAGCTGAGAACCCATGATGGGTATAGAGGACTGTGCTCTGCAAAACAGCCTTTCCACTTTGGAGGTATTTGTTCCAGCCCCCAACCCCCAAGCCTATTGAGCTGCATGAGATCTAAGGATGAGTTTGAACATAGATGAGGGATGAATTTGATCTAAATTTCTCAGGGCTAGTAATTAGGTTTGGGGAATGAGCTCTTTCATGTCTAGAGAAAACATAATGGCCTGAAATGCCTAATTGGGGGCTTCCCCAGTGGCGCAGTGGTTGGGAATCTGCCTGCCAATGCAGGCGACATGGGTTCTAGCCCTGGTCCGGGAAGATCCCACATGCCACAGAGCAACTAAGCCCGTGCGCCACAACGACTGAGCACGTGCTCTAGAGCCCGCGAGCCACCACTACTGAGCCTGTGTGCCACAACTACTGAAGCCCACGCGCCTAGAGCCCGTGCTCTGCAACAAGAGAAGCCACCATGATGAGAAGCCTGCGCACCGCAATGAAGAGTAGCCCCTGCTCGCCACAACTAGAGAAAGCCCGTGCACAGCAACGAAGACCCAACGCAGCCAAAAATAAATAAATTTAAAAAGAATGTGGGCTCTAGAACTGGGTTGCCTGGGTGACTTTGCTATCACCAGTTGGGTGACCTCAGCAAGTCCCTTAACATCTCATGTCTCAGTTCCCTTACCTGTAGGGTGGGTAGAATAATAGTCGTACCAACTCCTTGGAGTTGCCAGGAGAACTAATGAGTTAATACACGGAACATGCTTAGAAAGCATCTGCTGCTCACTATTGTTAGCTGTGAATATCTTGGTAACAACACTGGTCTCGGCTCTCAAGGACTGTCTTCCATAATTTCTGGTAACATCCTTATTAAGGTGATGTTTAACAGCAGATCACAAACCCTTTATGGCATTTCTGATCATAATGATACCATTAGGAGACTGATAATTTTCTGATATTCTAGTGTCTCAATATCTGTAGTTCTCAACCAGAGGTGACTTTGCCCCCCAGTGGACATTTGGCAACGCCTAGACACATTTTTGGTTGTCACACTTCGGGAGGGGGGTGTCTCTGGAATCTACTGGGGAGGGGCCTACAGTGCTGCTAAACCTACAATGTACAGGAAAGCCCTCCCTTAACTAATATATGATTAGTATACAAAGGACAAAGAGCTAATGATTCAAATAAATTTCTCTTCCATCTTCATCCAATTACATTCAATCTCACTCAAATGAGATTGAAAGCGTCTTGACTGGGGAGATGTCATAACCTGGGCTCTTTTGATACCCACTCAAGTCAACTGAAAGGGAGAAGTGGAGGAGACATTACACCAATACAGCACCATGGAAGTCTGATGAGAGGAAGTGAGTGCAGCCAGGCTTCCCGGTCACTCACTGGGCAATCTATGCCTTAACCGGTCTTTGCTTGCATCCACCCTAATTCAGTCAGCTGTAGCTTGAAGAGAAGAGTTTAAAGGGGCAAAACATGGTCATTTAGGGCCTTGGGGAAGATGGGCAGACAAATGAAGCCATGAGCAGACACTGTGCTAGACAAATGAGTTATCTAACATGTCGGAGAACAGAAGAATCACTGACAAACGTCAAAAAGTTCCATGGGCACCACAGAGTTTACATCACAGTTCCTCAACCTTTTTTTTATTATCACCCCCTCACCCTCAACAAGCTTTTTTAGACATTTTTTCCCTAATTGCACCTCTGCCATGAAATGTTAATACCGTAAATACACTGCATGTCTGTTTTTGTATGGTGGCCCTTTGGAGGGTCACAAACCACCATAATATCTACTCTTTTTTTTTTTGGCCTCCCCAAAACTGCTTTTCACCCCCTTGGTAATTTTCACCTCCATTGGGAATACTACCGTCCCTAGTATTTTTTAAACTCCTTTCCCACCCAGCTCCTATCTTTCTTTTCCTCAACATGTCTTTTCATTTGTCATCTCCCCAAATTATGTTCCTTGCTCTCACCAATGATAGCTGTACCCTGCTCATCAATAATTGAATGTGATTATGTAAAATAACGCATATAAGTGTCATCTGTAAACTGTAAAGACCGTGAAAACGCTGGTTATTACTATTAGTAAAATAATAATACAAGTAATTCTTGACTGCTGTCCTCCCCGCCAGCCCTAATCCTAACCATTTGGCATGGTCCAGCTTTCCTTGCCAATTTTCACACTGGCTTCTTATGATCCTGGATGAAAAATAAGGAAGCTAGTTTATGCTTTGTTTGTTTTTTAAATTTATGACAAGAGTTGGTAACAAATGGAATAGGAACGTAAAATAGGTTCATAAAGAATGAGGTACGTTTCAGAAAAAGTTAGCCATTGCTCTACCCTAAATCAATGTGGACTTAAATGACTAACTGCCTATAATTTAAACATGCTGAATGAAAAGAAATAAAGGCTCCTATTATTTTATGTAGTGGTAAGGTGAATGATTATCTGATCCATCATGAACCAAACTATGAGACCTTAGCAGATGCAACACACACACACACACACACAGGCCATTCTAGATGCAAATAAGCTTTAAAAAGTTGACTACACTAAATTTAACTGGGTTTTCAAATGTGAGACCCTCAGAACTTCAAATATGTTTATGTGTATATTAAGAAGGGATTAGAGTATATAGCAGTTCTCCCAAACTTCTTTGACCAAGGATGTTTTCATCCTGTTAACATCTGTCAGTAGAATGTTTAGAGAAAGAGCAGTTGGAGAAATGCTGAATTATCTTCAGCACTCATAACCCTGGATGTTCCCAGCACTCTGCCTTCTCCTTGCCTTCTCCCAAGCCCAAGCAGGCGAATTCTGAATGGAGAAAATCACATGAGGGCAGCTTAGTTCACAGGCAGTTATAATCACCCCCGTCAATTTATGATCACTTCAACACTCACCTGCAACCCTTTCCCCCTCTCCACAAGGACTTTCAGGTTTAGAAAGCCTTTCAAGATCCGTCCCTTGCATCCTTCTCTAATAACTCCCTCTTAGACTCCACTTCCCCCATCTCAAATGTGAAGTTCTACCAATGTACCATGTCTGGATCTTAGATCATGCTGCTTCTCCCACCTGGAATACCCTGTTCTGTCCCACCTTCAACTTCTCTGGCTCATTTTTTTGATCCCTCAGTTCTCAACTAAAACATACCCTCTGGAAGTTTTTCCTGGCTTGATCCTTAAGCCTCTGTTGAATGCCACTTTTTTTTTTTTTTTTTTTTTTTTTTGCGTTACGCGGGCCTCTCACTGCTGTGGCCTCTCCCGTTGTGGAGCTACAGGCTCCGGACGCGCAGGCTCAGCGGCCATGGCTCACGGGCCCAGCCGCTCCGCGGCATGTGGGATCTTCCCGGACCGGGGCACGAACCCGCGTCCCCTGCATCGGCAGGCGGACTCTCAACCACTGCGCCACCAGGGAAGCCCTTGAATGCCACTTTTACATGCTTTCTATTATAGTATTTATCACACTGTAATAAAACTGCCCAATTTAAGCAGCTGCATAGCACAGGGAGATCAGCTCGGTGCCTTGTGACCACCTAGAGAGGTGGGATAGGGAGGGTGGGAGGGAGGGAGACGCAAGAAGGAAGAGATATGGGAATATATGTATAACTGATTCACTTTGTTATAAAGCAGAAAGTAACACACCATTGTAAAGCAATTATACTCCAATAAAGATGTTTAAAAAAAAACTGCCCAATTTATGTGTTCTTTGAGCTCTTTGAGAGCAGTCTTATCTTACTCACCGTGGTATAACCAATGCCTAGCACAGTTCCTAGCATCTAGTAGGCACACAATAAATATTTGTTTAATAAACGAAAGCTTGATCTCAGCCTCATTTTATGTAAAGGGATCAGTCTTTATGTAATACTTTTTAAAAGGCCAATCACAGAAACACAGTGACATATTTAAAGATTCAGATAAGAAATAACCGACATTTAAGAGTTTCCTGTCTGAGTGAAATAAGGGAAGTTGAATCTTAAAGCCAACAGCTCTGAAGTGCTAGGTCAAGTGGGGTGGCAGGTGGGAGGGTGGATAAAGCAGAGATTCAAAAATTAAGTTGAATTGTATTTCTAATAGTGATACAAGGGCTTCCCTGGTGGCGCAGTGGTTGAGAGTCCGCCTGCCGATGCAGGGGACACAGGTTCGTGCCCCAGTCAGGGAAGATCCCACATGCCGCGGAGCGGCTGGGCCCGTGAGCCATGGCCGCTGAGCCTGCGCGTCCGGAGCCTGTGCTCCGCAATGGGAGAGGCCACAACAGTGAGAGGCCCGCGTACCGCAAAAAAAATATATATATATGTATAGTGATACATATTATCATAGCAAGAGAAGCTGCAAATTATGCTGGTTGTCTAAAGAGCTGCATGTGTTCACAAGGTGTATGAACTAACCAATTGCCTTCTGGATGCAATTGGCAAATATTTGCTTAGTGATTGCCTTGCAACTGTTTCTTAGCCAAATCTCCAAGCAGAAAATTTATGGCTTGTTTTTTTTATTGCCTCTCCACCCTCATAATGGCAAAATTTTATTTAATGAATGTCTTGGGGGAATAGAGTCACCTTTGATTCTTTCTTTTCTTTCACTTTCCACAATCCTGTCCATCAGCAAGTCCTGTTAGCTTGACTTCCAAAATGTACCCTGAATCAGACCATCTCCACTCAACATCTGCACTGCTACAATGTTCATCCAAACCAACTTCAAATCTCACCTGAACTGCTGCCAGAACCTCCTAACAGGCCTCTTCTTGCCCTGCTCTCATAGTTCACCTCCCATTTACTAACCAGAATGACCTATCTAAAGGGTAAATTAGATGCCAATTCTCCACCTAAAGTCCTCCAGTAAATTACAGCCCAGGTGACTGTAAAAAGGAGAATGGATAAATAAGTTGGTAAACTCATATCATGCAATACTATTCAGTAATAATATTAATAGTTGATACATGCAGCATGGATGCCTCGCAAAAGCATTAGGCTAAGTGAAAGAAGTTCTACATGAAAGAGTTCATACTATATGATTTCTTAATATGTACAGTTGTAGACCAGGAAAAAACTAATACACGGTAGAAAAAAATAATAACAGTGGTTGCCTCTGAGGGCTGGGAGGTCATGGTGATTGATGGGGAAGAGATATGAGGGAACTTTGTTGGGTGATAGAAATGTTTCATACCCTGACAGGAGTTTGGGTTGCACAGGTGCATGAATCTATCAAAACTCAATGACTGTACACTTAAGATTTATGTACTTCATTGTATGCAAAAGTTACCTCAAAAGAAAAAAAAACTGCAAACAAATATTGAATTCTAGTTAATGATACACATGTGAGAGAATTTAGAAGTTACTGATGTCTGCAACTTACTTTGCATTGCATCCAAAAATACATCAGAGTGAATGATAGATAAATGGACAGATAGGATACAAAATGTTAATGGTAGAATCTTAGTAAGGAGAATATGGGTATTCACCGTGAAATTCTTCCAACTTTGCTGTTTAGAATTTTTCATACTAAAACATGATGGGGAAATAAAACGCCTAAGGTGACCACACTTCTGGAATGGCAGCGTGAGAAGCTCATCTCCCCACTGAAATATTTAACTAGTGAAAATTATTTTTTAAAAAACCAACCATTTAAAATCTCTGGATATTGTCCTAAGAGTATACAGAAGGTGGAGAAACATTTATTCAAGAAAGCTTAGTAAATCTTGATAAGAACAGTAAGAGTCTATGGTATTTGAGCCACTGTCTGATTCTATCTCCTCCCAGCTCACTGTGACATAAGTTCTACTTCAAGCAGGGAGGTCAAAGAAGACAGGACTCCCTTTCCCTTCAGCTCCTAGTCTACGAGTATGGTTTCACCCAAGGAAGGGCAAGTGGCCAGCATGTCATCCCTGTTTCTGGCAGGGGCCTGGACTGGGACTCCCTTCCAAATCCCAGGTCCCACTCATAGGGTGGAAGTTTTACCTAGGCACAGAAAGCTGAGAATATTGGGTCCCAATTGCCCCCACCCCAGCTCACTCATAGATTCCATGCCAGGAGGGCAAGCCCAAAAGACTAGGGGCTGCCATCCACATCCAACGCCCCACTCATGGAGCAACCCAGGTTTATCACTTCAGAAGAAGTGGACAACAGTCCCTGCCCATGCCCTACTCTAATGCAGTAGTACAGGCATTCTGTTGGAAGGTGGGGGAGAGGGAGCCCATAAGAACAGAGAGCTCAGACACTTCTCTGGTGGCACAGTGGTTAAGAATCCGCCTGCCAATGCAGGGGACACGGGTTCAATCCCTGGTCCGGGAAGGTCCCACATGCCGCGGAGCAACTAAGCCCATGTGCCACAACTGCTGAGCCTGCACTCTAGAGGCCACGAGCCACAACTACTGAGTCCACGTGCCTAGAACCCGTGCTCCACAACAAGAGAAGCCACTGCAATGAGAAGCCTGAGCACCACAACAAAGAGTAGCCCCCACTCGCCACAACTAGAGAAAAGCCCACACGCAGCAACGAAGACCCAACGCAGCCAAAAATAAATTAAAAAAAAAAAAAAAAAGAACAGAGAGCTCAGTAGCTCTCCCAAAGAGGACATACTTTATTGGGAAGACAATGTGGGGAAGTTCATGCATAAGGGTATTGTCAAAAACAATGGAGATTTTCGTGGTAAACAGTTAAGAGGAGGCTCTTAGCTCCATTAAACTAGCAGCAACAAACAAAATAGTAGCCCAGCTAGAAGTTTAAGAGAGTAAACCAGGGAAAGAGACAGATAAGAAGGGCCTTTCTGAGCTCAGAGCAAGCCTCAAAGACTGCCCCCACAAAGGGGTCTGACTTTAGCTGGATCACACTGTGGAACAATTTATGCCCCAGACTTTGCCAAAAACAACAGAGCAGTCAGCTAGCAATTACTGGAGGCTAAAGGCTGTGAGTGTTACAGTAAAGTCAGGTCACCTAGCAGCTTAACAGGGAGGCCAGGGAAAGAGAGCACTGCTAAAACCACAATAATCCCTGGTGGTCAGAAGACTGTGCACATAGTCAAAGCTTCACTATTTGAGGAGCAACATCAGAGACTACACACTGTGGAGAAAATATTGATAGAATTCTGTGAACTAGTCCAGGCAAGTCACTGAAGAAATAAATAAGAAAACAAGCCCCAGGTGAGAGAGGGATCAAAATCCAGAGTTGCTACAACATATTATTGTAGCAATGTTCCATTTTCAACAAAAAAATTATGAGACATGCAAAGAAACAGGAAAATGTGACCCATGACAAGAAGAAAAAAAAAGTAGGCAACAGAAACTGCTTTGGTGGGGGCCTAGATGTTGAACTTAACAAAAACTTCAAAGCCCCTATTGTAAATATGTTCAAAGAACTAAAGGACACCATATTTAAGGAATTAAAGGAAGGTATGTTGACAACATCTCATCCAACAGAGAATATCAATAAGAGAGTTATAAAATGTTTAAAAAATAAATAAATAAATAAAAATGAAGACACAAAATACCAAAACTTATAGGATGGAGCTAAAACAGTGCTCAGAGGGAAATTTTTAGCTATAAATGCCAATGTTAAAAAAAAAAAAAAGAAAGATCTCAAATCAATAAACTAAATTTCCACCTTAAGTAACAGGGGGGAAAAAAAGCAAACAAAACCCAGAGCAAGCAGAAAGAAGAAAACAATAAAAATTAGAGTGGAAATTATCGAAATAGAGAACAGGAGGGGAAAAAAAAGAAAAGAAAAAATAAAACCTAATTTCATTCTTTGAAAAGATCAACAAAACTGACAAACTTTTAGCTAGACTGACCAAGAAGAGAGAAGACTAAAATCACTAAAATCAGAAATGAAAGAGGGGACATTACTACTGACCTTACAGGAAAAAAAAGAATTATAAGAGAATACCATGAAGAAACATATGCCAACAAATTATATAACAAACGAAATGGACAAAGTCCTAGGAAGACACAAACTACCAGAATCAACTAAAGAAGAAACAGAAAGTCTGGAAAGGCCTATAACTAGTAAAGAGATTGGATTAGTAATTTAAACTTCCCCCAAAGAAAATCCCAAGCCCAGATGACTTTACTGGTGAATTTCATGAAACATTTAAAGAATAATATGAATCCTCTCAAACTCTTCCAAAATATAGGAGAGGAGGAAACACTTCTCAATTCGTTCTATGAAGCCAGTTTACTCTGATACAAAAACCAGAAAGACATGTTACCAAAAAAACCTACATACCAATATCTCTTATGAATATGGATGCAAAAGCCTCAACAAATACTAGTCAACTGAATGCAGTAGTATATGAAGAGAATTATGCACCATAACTAAGTGGGAATTATCCTAGGAATGCAAGGTTGATTTTACATTGGAAAATCAATTAATTTAATGCACCACATTAATAGAATAAAGGACAAAAACCATTTGATCATCTCAATAGGTGCAAGAAAAAAAAAAAAAGCATTTGACAAAAATCCAAAAACGTTTCATGATTAAAAATACTCAGTAACCTAAGAATAGAAGGGAACTTCCTTAAACTGAAACAAAGGACATCTATAAAAAACTCACAGCTAATATCATAATGGTGAAGAAATGAATACTTCCCCCCACAAGACCAGGAACAAGACAAAGATGTCCATTCTCACCCTTTTATTCAATAATATATTGGAGATTCTATCCAGGGCAATTGAGCAAGAAAGAAATGGCATACAGATTGAAAAGGAAGAAGTAAAATGATCTTTATTTGCAGATAACATTATCTTATATATAGAAAATCCTAAGGAATCCACTAAAAAAATATTAGAACTAATAGAGGAGTTTAGCAAGGTTGCAGGATACAAGATGAATAAACAAACACCAATTCTACTTCTACATACTAGCAAACAATTCAAAAATGAAATCAAAAAACAATTTAATTTACAATAGCATCAAAAATAAAGTACTTAGTAATAAATTTAACAAAAGAAGTGTAAAACCTGTATATTGAAAAGTATAAAAAACTGTTGAAAGAAATAAAAAGATCTGAATAAATGGAAAAATAGCCTATGTTCATAGAGAAGAAGACTTAATACTGCTAAAAGGGTAATACTCCCCGAGCTGACCTACACATTCAATGTAATCCCTATCAAAATCCCAGGTGGCTTTTTTTTGCAGAAACTGACAAGCTGATACTAAAATACTGTGGGAAAAAACAAAGTTCTGATTTCAAAATTTACTACAGAGCTACAGAAATTAAGAGAATGTGGGGACTTCCTTGGTGGGGCAGTGGTTAAGAATCCGCCTGCCAATGCAGGGGACATGGGTTCGAATCCTGGTCCGGGAAGATCCCATGTGCCACGGAGCAAATAAGCCCGTGCACCACAACTACTGAGCCTGTGCTCTAGAGCCCATGAGCCACAACTACTGCAGCCCGTGTGCCTAGAGCCTGTGCTCCACAACAAAGAGAAGCCACCGCAGTGAGAAGCACACACACCGCAACAAAGAGTAGTCCCTGCTCACCGCTACTAGAGAAAGCCCGTGCACAGCGTCGAAGACCCAACGCAGCCGAAAAATAAGTAAATAAATTTATTTTTAAAAAAAAGGCAATGTAGTAGTAGTATGAAGACATACAAATAGATCAATGGAATAGATCAATCAAGCCATGCATAAATGGTCAAATGATCTTTCAAAGGGTGCCAAGATGATTCAATGAGGAAAGAATAGTGTTTTTCTTTTTGTTTTTTATAAATGTACTTATTTTTATTTATTTATTTTTGGCTGCATTGGGTCTTCGATGCTGTGCGTGGGCTTCCTCTAGTTGCGGCGAGCAGGGGCTACTCTGCTTGTGGTGCGTGTGCTTCTCACCGCGGTGGCTTCTCTTGTTGCAGGGCACGGGCTCTAGACGGGCTTCAGTAGTTGTGGCTTGCAGGCTCTAGAGCACAGGCTCAGTAGTTGTGGAGCATGGGCTTAGTTGCTCTGCGGCATGTGGGATCTTCCTGGACCAGGGCTCAAACCCACGTCCCCTGCACTGGCAGGTGGATTCTTAACCACTGTGCCACCAGGAAAGAATAGTTTTTTCAACAAATGGTGCTAGGACAATTTGATATCCATATATAAGAGAATGAAGTTGGATCTCTACCTCACACCATATACAAAAATTAACTATTATCTATTATCATAGGCCTCTTATGTAAGAGCTAAGACTATAAAACTCTGAGAAGAAAACATAGAAGTAAGTCTTCATGACTCTTGGTTAGGCAGTGGTTTCTAGGGTTTGACATTAAAAGCACATGCAACTAACGAAAAAAGAGATGTTGAACTTAATTAAAATTAAAAACTTTTGTGTTTCAAAGGACACCATCAAGAAAGTGAAAAGACAACCTGCAGAATGGGAGAAAATATGTGCAAATCATATATCTGATAAGGAACTTGTATCTGGAATATATGAAGAACTGTTACACTTCAACAATAAAAAGATAAATAACCTAATTTAAATGTATGTATGTGTAACTGAATCACTTTGCTGTACACGTGAAACTAACACAACACTGTAAATCAACTATACTTCAATTTAAATAAATAAAAATTATACAGTGCTGTATGTCAATTATATCTCAATAAAACTGTAAAAAAAAAAACAGTACCTAAGAAAACACAATGAGATACCCACTAAGATTGCTGAAATAAAAAGATAATAAATGTTCGGCCGTTCCTCAAAAGGTTAAACATAGAGTCACCATATGAAATAGCAATCTCACTCCTAGTTACATGCCCAAGAGAAATACAACCTTTTACCCACACTTGCATACAAAATCTTGTATGTGAATGTTCATAGCAACATTATTCATAATAGCCAAAAAGTGGAAACAACCCAAATGTTCATCAACTAATGAATGGATAAACACAAGTAGCATATTTATACAGTGTAATACTATTCTGCATAAAAAGGAATGAAGTACTGATACATGCTACAACATGGATAAACCTTATGGATGTTTTATCCATAAAAATGGATAAACATTATGCTAAGTGAAAAAAGTCAGTCACAGAAGACTATATATTGTATTATTCCATTTACATGAAATGGCCAGAATAGGCATATTCATACAGACAGAAAATATATTAGTAGTTGCCTAGGGCTGGGGGTGAGAGCGGGTTGTGAAGGTAGAAAGTGAATATTAATGGCTATGGGATTTCTTTTGGGGGTGATGAAAATGTTCTAAACTTGATGGTGGTGATGGTTGCACAATTCCGTGAACATATTAAAAAACGTTGAATTGTACACTTTAAATGGGTGAATCGTATATGAATTATGTCTTTTTTTTTCGCCGTGCAGCTTGCGGGATCCTAGTTCCCTAACCAGGGATTGAACCTGGGCCCTTGGCAGTGAAAGTGCGGAGTCCCAACCACTGGACCGCCAGGGAATTCTCTGAATTATGTCTTAATAAAGCTGTTAAAACAAACAAAACAGAAACCTCCAGGGGTTTCCAACCCACGTGGCCCTTCTCTCCTCATTCACTCACCTGCATCCATGTTCTCCACTTTCTACCAAATTTCCTGGACTTTGTATGTGTGGTTCCTGCTTAGAACATTCTACCCCGAATTATCTCAAGCTGACCTTATTATTATTTACTTTCGATTCAAATGAATCCTCCTCAGAGACATTTTCCCTGACCATCCCAAGTAAAGCAGTCTCTCCCCCTTAAAATGGTCTCTTTTATATTCTGTCAATGAACTAAAAAATAAAGTAATTCAGATATTCAGCTGATGCGTGTCAGGTAGCACCTCAAAATTAGCTAACTCCTTGAGCTGAAGCAGAACTGGAGTTTTTATAAGGCAAGAGCAGAAAGGGGTATATGGTTATGGTATTGTCCCAAGCTGCAATTTTCTTTACCTGTAAGTGCTGCAAAACACTGCAGTTTAAAAGGGTGGGATATATTGGGATATTTCTGCCTCTTTCTTGTAATTGCTGGTGTAGTCTTATTTTGGTAGCAGTTGAAAGGGTTCTTTTGAGAGCTATCTTTGTAAGCCTTCTCAATCATCTAATGCTAATTAAGTTCATGGGAAGGACTGACAGAAAGGGGAAAAAAAGGAAAGGAAAGGAGAAAGAAAAAAAAAGGAGGTAAAGCCTGAAACAAGGAAAAGCAGGGTCTGTTTCAATTCTTTAGAACATGTCTCAGTATCTGAAATTGTCTTAGTTATTTGTTTGCATGGTTATTTTCTGTCTCCTCTACCACTAGGATGTTTCTGTCTTGTTTGTCCACATAGTAGATGCTTAATATGTGGTGGCTGATTGACCAAATTCCACACCAACATGATAATCTAAGGTGAAAGCATGAGCAAATATTTTGGAACTTTCTAACCACTCCTCTCATTTCTCGGGACTATAACGAACTGTCACCTCAGTGCTTAGAGAATTAAAAATTCTTGGGTCACACCTCCACAGACTGGTTCATCCGTGCTTTAACTATACATCTGCCTGCCTACAGAAACAAATATTTTAAAAGGTAAGGAAAAATCTGTGTGACAGTCTGGGCAGTGCTTCCATTGCCTCGAACTCGACACTAGGATTGTTGATTATATAGGAGGAACTGGAACAAACGTTCTGCAATTTTATGCAGGGGTTTCACGTCTTTAATTCAAGCTTGCTTCTTCCTAGAAGTAGGAGTGAAGTCATTGTGCTTAGTTACTTCTGCAATTGCTAGAGGCTAGGAAAAAAGACTCAAAGAATTTAAGTGCTGGAAGGAACCTCAGGCATTACTTAGCTTCTTTCTTTCTTATCAGATGTTTCTTATCGTCTGTATCCAAAATATCAAGGTTTTACCTTCTAAGAACACTTCCCTGCTCAAAGCTTTTTCTCACACAAGCATCACTGGCATTACCTAGAAGTCTGTTTGGAAATGCAGAATTTCAGACCCCATTCCAGAGCTATGTAGTCCGAATTTGTAATTTCACATGACCCCCAGGTGACTGGTGTGCAGTCTGAGAAGTGCCGCAGCACTTCTGGACATGCTGAACCAGTACCTACTATCTCCAACAGCATGCATTTATCATTAGCACTTACCTGCAAGCTGGACCAATGGAACAAGGAAAATTCATAAGTGAAAAGTTTTCCCAAATGTCCCCTGTAGAATTCAAAGACCTGTGTATTAGGGAAAGAAAAGAAGAGGCTCAAAGGATAAAACTCAAAAGTAATTACAAAGCTTACTGGTAAAATAGTGGTAATTGTTTTGAACTGGGTGATGAATACATTGAGATTCATTAAACTACTCTCTCTACTTTTGCGTATATTTGAAAGTTTCATAATAAAAATTTTAATTGTATTTTATTCACACTTGTTTATCTTTTTTTTTTTTTGGCCATGCCGAGTGGCATGAGGGATCTTAGTTCCCCGACCAGGGATTGAACGCTTGCCCTCTGCATTGGGAGTGCAGAGTCTTAACCAATGAACCACCAGGGAAGTCCCCTGAAAGTTTCATAATAAAATATTTTTTTAAAAAGTAGTCTCAAGTTTGGGACTTCCCTGGTGGCACAGTGGGTAAGACTCTGCACTCCCAATGCAGGGGGCTCAGGTTTGATTCCTGGTCAGGGAACTAGGTCCCACATGCATGCCGCAACTAAAAGTTCGCATGCCACAACTAAGGAGCCCACGTGCTGTAACTAAGACCCAGCGCAACCAAATAAATAAAAATTAATTAATTTTAAAAAAGTAGTCTCTAATTAGTGATAACTACCAGTCCCACCAAGAGGCACTTGTGGTGAGAAAGTGTAGTCAAGAATGTTGTATATCTTGGGACTTCCCTGGCAGCCCAGTGGTTAAGACTTCACCTTCCAATGCAGGGGGTGTGGGTTTGATCCCTGGTCAGGGAGCTAAGATCCCACATGCGTCAGGGCCAAGAAACTAAAACCTAAAACAGAAGCATTATTTTTTTTTAAGAATTTATTTATTTATTATTTATTTGTTTGGCTGTGTTGGGTCTTCATTGCTGCACGAGGGCTTTCTCTAATTGCAGCGAGCAGGCGTTATTCTTCATTGCGGTACGCGGGCTTCTCACTGTGGTGGCTTCTCTTGCTGCAGACCACGGGCTCTAGGCACGCAGGCTCCAGTAGTTGTGGCTCATGGGCTCAGTAGTTGTGGCTCGTGGGCTCTAGAGCACAGGCTCAGTAGTTGTGGTGCATAGGCTTAGCTGCTCCGCGGCATGTGGGATCTTCCCCAGACCAGGGCTCAAACCCATGTCCCCTGCATTGGCAGGCGGATTCTTAACCACTGAGCCACCAGGAAAGCCCCTAGAAGCATTACTGTAACAAATTCAATAAAGACTTTAAAAATGGTCCACATCAAAAAATCTTTAAAAAAAAAAGAAGGTTGTGCATCTGCCGCAAAGTGAAGGCTGAAGGGGAATGCGGAAGAACTAAGGTTTATGGACCAGACCCCTTAGGTACATTCCTTCATTTAATCCCCCATCACAGCTGTGTTAGGTAACACCACCTTAACCAAGTGATTGAATTTAGCATCACCAATCCTGGGACAAAATGGTACTGTATGCCCCCAGGTGGAGAGTATGGGGAAGTACACATCCTCGTTGATGCGGTCCTCTCACCAAAACTGTCTCACCTGAATCTAAACAGGAGGCAGCAAACGCTGAACAGAGGACATTCTACCAGACAATGGGCCTGGACTCTTCCAAAGTGCCAACATCATGACAGAAAAAGATTTAAAAAGTAAGGTGAAGTGCTTTAAATTAAAGGAGACTAAAGAGGTATGACATCTAAATGCAATGGGTGAACTTTGATTGGATCCTAGATTCAAAAAAGTCATTGTGGGGACTTCCCCAGTGGTCCAGTGGTTAAGACTCCGTGCTTCCAATGCAGGGGGCACAGGTTCGATCCCTGGTCAAGGAACTAAGATCCGGCATGCATGCGGTGTGGCCAAGAAAAAAAAAAAGAATCATCTAATACACTGTCCATTTTCCAAGTTTCTAATTGTCCCCACAATGACTTTTTATTTTAATAAATAAATTTATTTATTTATTTATTTTGGCTGCAATGGGTCTGTTGTGGCAGCGTGAGGGCTCTTCGTTGCGGTGCGTGGGCTTCTCTGGTTGTAGCGCACGGGCTTAGTTGTGGTATGTGGGATCTTAGTTCCCTGACCAGGGATTGAACCTGGGCCTCTGCATTGGGAGCACGGAGTCTTAACCACTGGACCACCACGGAAGTCCCCAAGATGATTCTTTAAAAAATATATATTAAATGTACTGGGTGTGACTAAAACAACAACAATAACCTTATGAGGTAAGTGGTAACCCTCTTGTAGAGACTGGGAAACTTAAGTTCAGAGAGATAAAGGGACTTGCTCAAGAATCCACAGCTGGTAAATGGCAGCGCCAAAACAGGCTCAGATCTCCCTGACTCCAAAGCACAAGCTCCTGGCTGGTGGATGCTTCTTCTTCTGCAGCATCCCCAGGCAGCAAGAGATAGGGCTGTGTCTCCAAGGAGATGGTAAGGGTGCATTGCTATGCCGCAAGCAGTCGTTCATTTATTCAAAATTTAATTTCTGTGTGACAATGATAAGCAAAAACAGGCAGTCCCTAGACTCAGGTTGCTTACAGCCTAGTGGAGGAGACAGATATTGATCAAATGTTGGAAACACTCAAAGGAATATATATATATATATATAACAAAAGGAGATCAGAGCAATGAAGAAAAGGAAGCTGACCAAAGCAGAGGGTCAGCAGAAGACTTCTATGAGTTGTGCTTTAAAGACTGAATAGAAGTTAATGATACAGACAGAAGGAAAAGTGTGTGAGCAAAAGACCTATGGCAGGAGGGAGCATGACCTTGCAGTAGGAGAGGCCCAAGAGCTGGCAGGTGTGTGGTGCAAGGTAAGAATGGAGGAAAGTAGGCAGGGTCTGACCATGTAGGACCTTAAAGGCCATGCTAGGAATTCTGTTCAATTTTAAAAGCAATGGAAAGTTACTAAAGGGTTTAAGCAAGTGACAACATGAGATTTCAAGTTTAAAAAAAAAAAAAAAAAACACTTTTGCTGCAACGTACCAGTTAAGAGATTGTGGTAACCTGTGGTTACTTGTATTAGAATGAGCAGTGGAGATGGAAGGGGATATTTGGGCAGACTGGATATGGGGAAATGCAGGAAAAGGAGGTATTGAAGATGTCTTAGGTTTGTAGCTTGTGCAGTTGGATGGAGATGCCATTCTCTGAGAGAAGGAGCACTTGGAAGAAGGCCAGATATGGGAAGATGTAACATGAGTCATATCTTGGAAATGAAGAATTGGTGATGCTTTTGAGACCTCCAAGTGGAGATGCAAGAAGGCAGCTGGACGTGCAACTCTGAAGTTCAGAAGAGAAGTCTAGACTAGAGATGTACATTTGGGAGTCATCAACTTATGGCTACTGAAGCATGGATAAGGTGGCCTCAGAAAGGGAGGATTTAGTCAATGGGAACCTCTGATTCTTAAAGGGAAGGCTTTGATGCAGAAATATTGGAAGGGAGCAGTAGGGGGGCTGAGTCACAAGCCTGAGCGAGAAGTGTGTGTTGGGAGAGAACCTCAGTGTCACTCTCACTGCTTCTAGAAGCAATGTGTTCCTGCCAGCAGTGGGGTCACCTTCACTATTTTTGGAGGATGGCTCATGCGTTTCTCTACCTGGTGGGCTCTACTATTCACCCTCTAGGCAAGCCTCTGCTGGCAGCCCCCATGTCTTCTGCCACTGCTTCCTGGGGGAAGGTGCTCTGCTGCCGGGCTTTTCTCCCAGTGTCCTTCCAACTATACCATAATTTATTTTTTTGTTGTTTTTTTTTGCGGTACACGGGCCTCTCACTGTTGTGGCCTCTCCTGTAGTGGAGCACAGGCTCCAGACGTGCAGGCTCAGCGGCCATGGCTCACGGGCCCAGCCGCTCTGCGGCATGTGGGATCCTCCCGGACCAGGGCACGAACCCGTGTCCCCTGCATCGGCAGGCAGACTCTCAACCACTACGCCACCAGGGAAGCCCCCATAATTTATTTATTAAGCAATTAATTAGTTGACTAACCAATGCCTTAGTGATAGGCAACATTTGGGGGCAAAAATTATGGTATAACCATACGTTGGAATACTATGTAGCAGGAGAGAGAGAGAGAGAGAGGGAGGTGGAGAGAGACAGAGAGAGGTATTTCTCTGTGTTCATATATGGAAAGCTCCCCAATTCCCCAATATACATACACTGTGAAAGAAAAATACAAAACTGTGATTTTATGCTATCTTTTGTACTAATGGGGAATATAAATCTGTATTACAATTTACTTGTATATGCCTAGAGAAAGTGTGGAAGGATACACGGGACACTAAAAACAGTGACCCCATAGGGGATAAGGCAGGGTGGATTGCAGAGATGATAAATAAGGACGAAACTTATTATGACTCTTTACTTAAAATTTTCTGAACCTTGCGACTGTATCACCTATTCAAAAAATTAAATTTTAAAATATGGAAAAATGTTATTTTCCAATATGTTTCATATTTTATATTTTCTAATGAAACTGATTTTAGTGCTCCCACCCCCAAAGATAACATTTTGCAGACATATAATACAATATTGCAACCAGGATATTAACACTGATACAGTCAAGATACAGACAATTTCCATCACCATTGTGTGCTATGTTTTAAATCTTGAAGATGGATGGTCTATTAAATAAAATAACATGTTTTACAAATCAGTGTGTTTAGTACACATTAAAAAAAAGTCTGGTGGGAGGGAGGGAGACACAAGAGGGAGGACATATGGGAACATATGTTTATGTATGACTGATTCACTTTGTTATAAAGCAGAAACTAACACACCATTGTAAAGCAATTATACCCCAATAAAGATGTTAAAAAAAAAAGTCTGGAAGGGAATTCAGCACAACAAAGTGGTAACAGTGTTCATCTCTGGTCACGAGGAATACCGGGGGGTTAACTTTTTTTTTTTCCGTTTTAGTTTCATGGTAGTTTTCTGTTTTCTGAGGTGAAATTCACACAACATACAATTAACCATTTTAAACTGTATATTTCAGTGAAATTTAGTGTATTCATGATGTTGTACAACCACCTCTTTTTAGTTTCAAAACTTTTTCATCGCTCTAGAAGAAGACCCCATATCCATTAAGTAATCACTCGCTAGCCTCCTATCGCCAGCCCCTGACAATCTGCTTTCTATCGCTATGGATTTGCCTATTCTCGATATTCCATACAGAAGGAATCACACAATATGTGACCTTTTGTGTCTGGCTTTTTTCACTTAGTATAATATTTTCAAGGTTCATCCGAGTTGTAGCAGTATCAACACTTCATCCATTTTTATGGCTAAATAATATCCCATTTTGTGTATACATCATAATTTGTTTCTCTGGTCATCCATTAATGGACATTTGGGTTGTTTCCACCTTATGGCTATTGTAAACAGTGCTGCCAAGAATATTCATGAACAAGTTTTTGTTTGGACTCCTATTTTCAATTATTTGGGATATAAATGTAGAAGTAGAATTGCTAACAATTCTGTTTCTCTTTTTGAGGAATCAACAGACCGTTTTCCACAGCAGCTGTACCGTTTTACAGTCCCACAAGCTGCATGTGAGAGTTCCTAATTATCCATAGCCTTGCCAACACTTGTTATTTTACCATTTGTCTGTTTATCATAGCCATCTTAGTGGGTGTGCAGTGGTATCTCATTGTGGATTTGACTTGCATTTCCTTAACGATCAACAACGTCAAACATCTTTTCATGAGCTTATTGGCCACTGAGTATCTTTTTTGGAGAAATGCCTCCAAAGCATGTGCTATTTTTAATTGTATCATTGATGATGTATTTTAAAACAGAGGGATTAAATTTTACATTACTGCTCCTAAATAAAATTTTCTCTTATTACTGATGAAAATTAAAATTTTGAAATGGTATCTCATTGCATTAGTTAAGGCAATGGAAGCTGCTATAACAAATCCTCAAATGTTTGATGGCTCAAACACAACTGAAGTTTCTTTCTTGCACAGATAAAGCCCAACATGTTCAGTAAATGGCTCTTCTCTAAGCAGTAATGCAGGTACTTGGGCTCCTTCCATTATGTGCTCTGCCAACTTCAACTCAAGGCTTCTAAGGCGGCACTGGTCCAGTATTTGTAAAAGGATTTTCAGTGAGGCTTTTTTCTCACTTTTCTCCTTTTTTCTTTCTTTCTTTCTTTTTTTAGGTATAGAAATGGAGAGTTCAGGGTTAGATTAATCTCAGGTAGAGACTTTCCACAGTAGATGCTACACAAAGATAAGGAAGCTAAGTTCAAGTGGCTGGCAAGAATGTGGGTATGTATTGCACCATGGGGTATATGTTGGAAAGAAAGAGAAGAGTAACAATACAGGGGAGTTGACGGACTTAGGAGGAAAGTGTGGAGAGATCAGAGGGTTGAATAATGTCTAGGTGTAAATTGTGATTCAGTTGGAGGGGAAGAAGATTGTAGTGAGTTAATTATACATCAGGATTTAAGATTCCTAAAATAGTCTAGTTCAAGATCATGATAAAGAACAAGGAGTAGGGACTTCCCTGGTGGCGCAGTGGTTAAGAATCTGCCTGCCAGTGCAGGGGACATGAGTTCGAGCCCTGGTCCGGGAAGATCCCACATGCCGCGGAGCAACTAAGCCCGTGTGCCACAACTACTGAGACTGCGCTCTAGAGCCCTTGAGCCACAACTACTGAAGCCCATGCACCTAGAGCCTGTGCTCTGCAACAAGAGAAGCCGCTGCAATGAGAAGCCCATGCACCACAACAAAGGGTAGCCCCCGCTCTCCACAACTAGAGAAAGCCTGCACGCAGCAACGAAGACCCAATGCAGCCAAAAATAAATAAATAAATAAATTTATTATTAAAAAAAAAGAACAAGGTGTGTCTGTGGGAGTGGGTGGCCATAATGCAGTAAGATTTACATATAGCTCCTCAAGTTCGAGACAGGCAGGAGGCCGTTATAGGTGTTGGTTGGGTTATCCAAAGAAATACTGAAATTTCCCATATGTCAAGCCCCTAAGTAAATAAAGGAGAGTGTACAGAAAGGGTATAAAGTAATATAGCTTATATTTTATTTACTTTTAAAATTTTTATTGGAGTATAGTTGGTTTAAAATGTTGTGTTATAGCCTATATTTTAAAGGATGGTTATTGCATGACTCTGAGAGACTAGAAATCCTGAAAGGACAGTAAGTTAGATTTCTAGACTAGGTGAAATAAAAGCAATTTCAAGCTGGCTGTAGGGGTGGCAGTATCTTTGGGGGAACAGCCAAGTTATGGTTAAAGCAAAGACGTGAAGGAACTATGCTCAACAATTTGGGAATGGCAGGGAATTTTAATCTGCCATGGAAGAAGAATTCCAGGGGGAACGAATGGAAAGAGAAAGCATCAGGCTGGAGGGAGCTAAAAGTATGGGAATTTCTATAGCAATATCACAAACTAGATAATGCGAAAATGTGTGTGCTTCAAAACACCTAGATATATTAGATAAAATCTAACATACACTTTTTCAGATTCGGAGCTAACTTTGCAAGAGGGTAAGGGTAACTCCCGAGGAGCACAAATAAAGAGGGAACTGAAAACGAGGAAAAAAGATTATGGTTATGCTGGTGCTACCTCAGTAACCAAGAGGTTTGGATTTTAAGACTAGAGAGGAAACCTTAGGCCCATGTAAGGCAGGGAGTTGTAATTTAAACTCTGGCTGAAGTCAGGACCCTTCAAGGGCTAAGCTTGAATGAAAGGATGAATTAAAAAGAAATCTCGGAGGAGCTTCAAAAAGAAATCTCGGAGGAGCTTCAAGATGGCGGAAGAGTAAGACGCGGAGATCACCTTCCTCCCCACAGATACATCAGAAATACATCTACATATGGAACAACTCCTACAGAACACCTACTGAACGCTGGCAGAAGACCTCAAACCTCCCAAATGTTTTGTTAGCATCACTGAGATGACCAGGTCGTTTTTGTCCTTCATTCTGTTTTTGAGGTGTATTACACTGACTGTTTTTTCATTTGGTGAACCATTCCCATATTCCATAAATAAATCCCACTTGGTCGGGGCTTCCCTGGTGGCGCAGTGGTTAAGAATCTGCCTGCCAATGCAAGGGACACAGGTTTGTAGCCCTAGTCCGGGAAGATCCCACATGCCGCGGAGCAACTAAGCCCGTGCGCTACAGCTACTGAGCCTGCGCCCTAGAGCCCGTGAGCCACAACTACTGAGCCTGCCTGCCACAACTACAGAAGCCTACGCACTTAGGGCCCGTGAACCACAACAAAAGAAACCACTGCAATGAGAAGCCCGCACGCAGCAATGAAGACCCAACGCAGACAAAAATAAATAAATTTATAAAACAAAAAATCCCACTTGGTCATGGTACATAATCTTTTTAATGGGCTGTTGTATTTGGATTGCTAGTACTATGCTCGTCTTCTCTGTATTGTTCCAATTTTAGTATATGTGCTGACAAAGCAAGAACTCCCTGCGGCTTTATTTTTTAAACACGGGATAACGTACTTTTTTTTTTTTTTTTTTTTTTGCGGTACGCAGGCCTTTCACCGTTGTGGCCTCTCCCGTTGCGGAGCACAGGCTCTGGACGCGCAGGCTCAGCGGCCATGGCTCACGGGCCCAGCCGCTCCGAGGCATGTGGGATCTTCCCGGACCGGGGCACGAACCCGTGTCCCCTGCCTCGGCAGGCGGACTCTCAACCACTGCGCCACCAGGGAAGCCCGGGATAACGTACTTTGAATTTCATAATGTACTTTGCATTTCAATTTTCAAATGAGTAAATGTCTCAAGGAGCAAGAATTCTTTTCTATGCTTGAAACACTGACAAAAATTAAGACACACTTGCTAGTTTGCAGACTGTTTTCTTCGCAGAATTAGCATCACCTGCTTCCTACATAACACACCTCAATTAGAGTGTCAGAAAGTGACTTTCTTTGGAAGGTGCTCTGCAACAATCTGACCCATAGAGAGCATCCGGATGTGCGGTTTCTATGACATCATTATGAAACCCGTTTGTAAACACACGAACTGTTTAAAGTAAATAAGAGTATGAATAAGATGTACCGGGGATTCACTTCTCCAACAGATTCAATACTTCGACATTTAGAGTACTTAAAATACAGGCCCTCCTGCACAGTAAAGTGTGGTGTGCGTGAAGCACAGCAGAGGAGTCACCTTTCTGGCTCGGCAGAAATCCAAACATATATGCCATGCACTCGGGACCGTGAAGGATACGATTCTTCTAAGAAAATTTCCAGGGATACTCTTGAAAACTGACAACAGCTCCTGGGAACTTCTGCTTCTGTTTCACAACTTATGGGACTTACTGGCACCCGCCCACAGCTAGGAAAAGGTTAACAGGTGTTTACAATACCTAAAGATGACTTGTCGACTTTCTGGAAGCCTCCCGCCTGATGTGGCCCGAAAAGGGGGCAAAGGAGGAAGGGAATCTCTCAAAAAGGCGCGGGTCCGAGAAATAGGCTGAAGGAGGAAACAAAACCGAACATCCGGAGAAAAGGTAGTCGCTCCCACTAGAGATACGCGACCTCGTTGGCGCCTCACGGTCTGCGGCGTCTCCTAGTCCCGTGACTGCGCATGCGCCCTGAGTAGTGCGCCGCCCTCATTAGCATTTGTGCCTGCGCAGCCGTGGGTTCTTTCCCCCGCTCCACCCCACCCCAACTCCCCCACCGCTCCATCCCCCGACCCCCTCCTCTTCCAACACGGTCACCCAGAGCAGGGTTGCGTCGTTGGTGACTGCTAGGGACTAGAGTGGGACGGTGTGTGGTACCGGGTCAGTGGTAACTCGCCAGTTATCCCGTAGGTTAGACAGAAAGGTGAATCACAGCTGCGAGCCCTTGTCTCCGACCTTTTAAAGCATCCTTTGTTTTATCCTGGGACGCTCGGAAGCCGCCATCCTGCTGCCGCCATCCGCGAAGCAGCTGGGAATTGTCTCTTGGGAATTTTAATCTTGTTTGGAAGCAGCCCCGACCAGGGGGTCCCTTTTTTATTCAGAATCACCCAGGACATGATGGACAGAAATGTCATCCCTCCTTAGACTTCCACAGAAGCTGAATTAAAAAGTTGAGTAATAGTTACTTTGAAGAAAGGAAAAGAAAAAAAAAGAAAAATTCACACGCAAAAACATTTATGTGTACACAGAATAATGTCAAAGAATGGATCAGCAACTGCTACTGTGATTACCTCAGGGGAGAAGAAAAGGTGCTGAAGGACTGGCATGAGTGGGTTTTTTTATTTTTTTGCATCGTTTGAAATATGTCCAATGTGCATGTATTTTTGTTTTGTTTATTTTATTTTTTAAAATTATTTATATATTTTTGGCTGCATTGGGTCTTTGTTGCTGCACAGGGGCTTTCTCCAGTTGTGGTGAGCAGGGGCTACCCTTCACTGTGGTGCACGTGCTTCTCATGCTGTGGCTTCTCTTGTTGCGGAGCACGGGCTCTAGGCGGGTGGACTTCAGTAGTTGTGGCTCGTGGGCTCTAGGGCATGGCCCCTAGATCACAGGCTCAGTAGTTGTGGTGCATGGGCTTAGTTGCTCTGCGGCATGAGGGATCTTCCTGGACCAGGGCTGGAACCCATGTTCCCTGAATTGGCAGGTGGATTCTTAACCACTGCGCCACCAGGGAAGTCCCGTTTTGTTTTTTAAATCTTTGAATTTTCATTTGACTCCCTTACCAAAATGGTAGATATCAAGGAAATTTGGAAATTTAAGAAGTCTGTCTAGATTCAGTAATGCTGGATAGAATTATACATACGTGTGAAGATAAAACGTTTTGTGTAAACCACTAAGTCTTCCTGTTTATCTCTGGACAGATATCCTTGGGAGTTGGGGCCAGAGGTACAGGAAAAGAGGAGCCAGGAATTTTCGAAAAATCGGCAGGAGTGGCATACAGGAAACAAATGTTTTTCATCTCAATCATTGTATATTCCTCTTGGTTTTGCTGAAAAAAATTGAAGGGTAAATTTTAGTTCACCGAAGTCCGACATAGATGGGAAGGGGATGTTTGATGTTTATTTTTGTAAAGGAAATTAATTGGGTGTGGTTGGCAGAGTTGAGACTTGAAGTTCCTATTCTAGATAAGGAAAACATCCCTTAGTGAAGAATTCTCAGATTGATTATGGTATATTCCTGCCCCTAACCTTGCAAAATAACTTCAGGCTCCCTCCTCCAAGGGAAATGGTTAGGAAAAAATTAGGCAACTGTGCTTAAGAGGATTTGCAGACAAAAAGCTCATACTGAAAGATGAGCACACCGGACACACCTCATTCTCTTGATTAGCTGAACCAGTTCAACTTGTTACCCAGTGAGTGGTTAGTAGATCTAGACAAGTGTAGGAAATTGGAGAGTGGGGATCCCAAAAGTTGAAAGTGTGAAGTCAGAGGCCAGGTGTTTATAATGTTGCTTCTTAGTTTGTCTTGTTTGTAAGTACAAGCAAGAAGTTGAGCTCCCAAATAAAATATTTTAGGAATAGTGTTTCTTAAGTGACTCCAAATGTCAGTACATCTACAAAGAAATAAATGAAACCTAGTGGGTAATAAATCAATCAGACTGAGCAATAAGTAGCACCTGGGGATAGAAATTCCCCACAGAGGAGAAAAATGACATCACAGAAGAGAATACTTAGTAAAATTTATTTTAAAAAAAAGAAAAAGGAAAACAATAATTTATGCCCTTGGCAAAATAAAAGATCTTTTCAATATAAATGTTTCTTAGAAAACATATGAAAAGATAATATAACATATATATCAATAAATCAATATCAATGTTACAGCAAAAGTAATAATAATTCTATAACAGTGACGAGTGAAGAAAATTCTGGCCCTTACACAGCAGCGTTCCTGGAAGGTCCTCTGATTCCTCCTTTTTTTAGTACAGATGTGCCGCCATTTTAAGAAAGCCTGATACACATATATCTACATTTAGAAACTCTATCAATTAAATTTCTTTGTATCACAAAATAATTCTCTACCAAAAAAAAAAAAAATCAACGAAAAGTTTCTGTAAGTGATCCTTCAAATTGGCAAGCTTTCCTAATGTGTTTAGAAGTAACCAAATACATGTGTCCCCAACTTCTTTCATCATAGCATTATTGCATACAGTGATGTATACCTGAAGTGAGCCGGTAACAGAGTTGGGCTTCAGACCTGATTGAAGAGAATGTGTTCTTACTTAGAGTAAGAGGAAATGGTTGGGGGCACAACTTCCCTCAATCTTTTGATTCTCTAATCCTGAGTTCTTAATTTTCCTGTCTCTACCGTTTCCTTGGTGACTTTGTTCACCTGGTACTCTCAAGCTAAAAGGAGGAAGTCATATGGGAGGATGGATTGATGGAAGTCATAGGGGTGGATTAATGAATTAGTGAGTCACTCCAGCAGAGCAGAGTGCGATGAAATCTGGGGTTCAGAGTGTGTGTGTGGATACAGCTGGGGGAAAGCTGGAGCAATTCTGAGCCCTTGTCGTGGTATTTGTGAGGCCCCTCTCCCAGCAGGGGCACCTGAGGAGCAGCAGGGCTCAGTCCCGCTCTCCCCAGCCCGATGGGACACACACTCAGGAGAATGGACTGCGTCCTATTTGTCACATTCCTCCGGGCTCCCTTCAGCACAATGGTAGTGCTGGTCACAGAACTCCTGGATCCGGCTACAGGCCTCCAGCATCATCACTTCGGGGATTGTGATTACCACTCGGAAGAAATTTGGGTACTCGAAGCACTGCAAAAACAAAAGCCTGTTATTCTCAGAGCAATTGAATCAGGGACTGGACCACCCTAATATGGCCAGGGCCCTAATCAGCACAAAGCAGTGATGCCATTTACCCAAGGCTATCATTTCACTCAATTCCCACCACTGGACTGCTAAGCCGGTAACTGAGTTAATTTATCTTAAAAGGAATTTGTGGAACAAGCTTGATTTCCTCTCACCTAGAATGTTCAACCACAATTTTTCTTCCTGGATGGGGGAGAAACAAATTTTAAATAGAGGTCATGAGACCCATCAGTTTGAATCTTTTCGAAAGAGAATACAGTAGTCCCTCGGTATCCATGGAGGGTTGGTTCCAGAACCTTTGAGAGTGCCAAAATCCGAGGATGCTCAAGTCCCATGTATAAAATGGCAAAGTATTTGCATAATCTACATACGTCTTCCTGTGTACTTTACATCATCTCTAGGTTACTTATAATACCTAATACAATGTAAATGCTATGCAAATAGTTGCCAGTCTGCAGCAAATTCAAGTTTTGGAACTTTCTGGGATTTTTTTTCCCCTCATATTTTTCCATCCACAGTTGGTTGAATCCGTGGATGAGGAACCTGAGTATATGAAGGCCGACAGTATGCTTTGTTGGGGGAGAGAAAGTCAGGCTAAAGACCAGCTCAGGGAGAGTTCCTGAGACTCTAGAAACCGTTGAGAGTGTCCTGAGAGACGTAAGCACTCACTGTTGCCGGGAGGCAGTGGACGGATTGCTCAGCAACTAACTGCTCAGTGAATTCCACATCATTCTCAAATTCTGGGAAATGTTCCATCTCAATTCCAACCTATACCAATAACAGGGAGATGCAAATTTATCAGGAGGGAAAACAGGCCAACTCCCTATGCCACAAATTAAGGTAGGGACTGCTCTAAAAAACATCTTGGAACTCCACTACTGATAACTAAGAGTTCTTGCTCTTATGAACTCACAGAATTTTTCATAGGGAAGAGAGGATGTATTTATATTGTTTTAGTTTACTGAAGGGTTCCTTCTTGGATGCTGATAAATGAAAGCTGGAAATAGGATGCCAGTGTTTCTCAAAAAAGGCACTATTGGGACTTCCCTGGTGGCGCAGTGGTTAAGAATCAACCTGCCAAAGCAGGGGACATGGGTTCGAGCCCTAGTCCGGGAAGATCCTACATGCCGCGGAGCAATTAAGCCCGTGTGCCACAACTACTGAGCCTGTGCTCTAGAGCCTGCGAGCCACAACTACTGAAGCCCGCACGCCTGGAGCCCATGCTCCGCAACAAGAGAAGCCTCCGCAATGAGAAGCCCGCGCACCACAAGGAAGAGTAGCCCCGCCCACCGCAACTGGAGAAAAAGCCCGCACGTAGCAACGAAGACCCAACGCAGCCAAAATTACATTAATTAATTAATTATTTTTTAAAAGGCACTATAATCATTATGGGCCAGGCTATTCTTGATTGCATGGAACTACCCTGCCCATTGAAAAATATTTAGCATCCCTGGCCCACAAAATGCCAATAGCACCCCACACAGTCTTTCTGAAAACAAACAAAATTCCTATATATCCCCAAACATTCCTAGGGAACCAGATCTCTCCTAGGTGAGAATTACAGTAGTGTGGAAAGCCTCTTATTTGTGTCTTATGTCATCCCTGTATCTACATATAAAATGAGTCTCTGTATGAAGAATTAAGTCATTTTAAGAGTTTTTTTCTTTTTCTTCTTTTTTCTTTTTTTTAGCACTGAGGTTAAACCACATCGATGGGACAATTCAGAACAAGGCAGTTCCTAAACTGACTGCCTCAGGAGCCCATGTGGTTGTCTTCGTGAGCCCTGCAGACTGGCTTCCCCCACCACCACCAACTGCCTGCCACCCACATACTCACCATGAGGTACATGGCCCCAGAAGGGCGGATGGGCCGGAGTCCAGGGATGGCAGCCAATGCCCCATAGCAGAGATCCGCATTGGACTACGAGAGGAGACAGAGACATCAAGAATGAAAAGTTAAGCAAAAGAAAAACCAAGTCATTAAAAGGAGAGCCCACATCAAAGGCAGGGAACCTAAGTTTGCCCTCCTGGCATAAGGGGTAACAAGATAAAAACTCTGCCACTTGAAGCTTTTGGCCAGGAGCAGGGTGGATTGCCAGAAGTTAGAGAAATGTATGGGTAGATATTTACACTGATGCCACCTCCTGGCTTGGAAGCCCCATAATGGAGCATTGCTCCAGAAATGAGGACCCATTATTTCAAATTCCACTGGTGGCATTCCTTGACTCCCAAAGTGGAAAGTCATGGGCTGCCCTTACCTTGAGGAAGCTTAGAGTGTTGTGGTAGAACTCTTGAGGGGTGCGATGCAGGATGCTTTTCAGAGCTCCCTGGACAAGGGTGCAGGGTCCCAGGATCCGCTGACTCAGCTTCACCAGCCCATCTCGGATCTAAAAAGCCCCCCAGCAAACACATTATTTAGCCTTTCTTAGGCATCCCCACTGTGGAGATCCTTGTTCTGCCAATTCTATCAAGTTTTTAATCTCTGGAGAAGTGATGGTGCCTAGTGTCATTCTTAGATCAGACCACCTAGGTTTGTAGCCCAGCTCTGCCGTGCACTGGCTGTGTGACTCTGGGCAAATAATACAACCTCTCTGTGTCTCATATTTCTTACCTGTGAAATGGAGGTAATACTAATACTGGCCTCACAGGGTTGTTAGGAGAATTAAATTGAAATAAAGTACATAAAGCTCTGGCACATTGTAATCCCACAAACAATATTAGGTATCATTACTGCTATTGTTTCCTTTTTTGTGGTACTAAAATTAGAGGTGGATGGAACTTCCTCACCAAGACAGAAAAACTGAGTTTTGGAGAGGAATAACTAGTACTGTCTTTATCCAGTGTCTTTCCAGGCATACGGAACTACAGGGCCAAAAAGAAAGAAAAAAACTCCTTACCTCCTTACCACTGTGCATGCAAAGTAAATAAATAAATATTTAGAAAAATATATGTCTATAATCACCCCTAAATTAGACATACGATTTCACCACATTGCTCTCACCTCATTGCCAAAAATATCTCTTCGGTCATGGATGAGAATCCAGCCCATCCTCCAGCCGGGAACCAGCCAGCGCTTGGCCAGCCCTCCACAGGACAGGATGGGGACGTTGCTGCTGAGGGTGGCTAGAGGTTCAAATTTGGAATCTGAAAACACCTGAGGAGAAGAGGTGCTTGTTACCGTTGTCTTCTGGTTTATTTTCCTCTGAATCCCATGCCTTGCAAAATTTTCCTTATATCACTAGGGACAGGGTCTCAGATTTACGGGCTCATTCCTACCCTGAAGCATGATTGGGATCTCAAGAGGCTTCAGAGGGGACACCCAAATACATTTAACCCAGTATCTAGGCTAGATTAAGGAAGCCTAAAATGAGGAAACTGACCCCAGCCCAGTAATAGGTATAACCCTTGGCTCTAGGGAATGAATGACCGTTGGAATTACAGATTTCACAATAAGGTATGCGTCCATAATCCCTTAGGTGAAATTCCTGGGCTCAAGTGTGTTGCAAAATGTAGAACTGTTTGGATTTTAGACAGGTTAGCACAGGTACCATATATTATATAACAGTCGCAGGGCAATCGGGGACAGCACTCCTAATCAAGCACAGTAACTGTTCCGCCCCTTTCCTTACACTCTTATACAGATCCATAGGTGAGATACACAAAGATTTACAAATAGCTTTATATCAAGCACAGTAACTGTTCCGCCCCTTTCCTTACACTCTTATACAGATCCATAGGTGAGATACACAAAGATTTACAAATAGCTTTATATCAAGCACAGTAACTGTTCCGCCCCTTTCCTTACACTCTTATACAGATCCATAGGTGAGATACACAAAGATTTACAAATAGCTTTATATCAGGCCAAGTCAGGTTTTGCCACCAAATGAATTCCAAAAATCTTCAGATTTGTATAGCTTTTTGGATCTTGGAAAACTGGCTAAGGGCTGGTTATCTGTATATCTGTTTAGAGCGCAGGGATACTACTGATTAGTGCTGTACTGAAATGATTAGGATTTGCTTCTGATTATTCTAGGTGCCACATCTAAAGGTGCCATGAGATAATTTGGGATTGAGAATATGGCAGTGATGCATCCTACCCAAGACTCACCATGTCTCCATAGATCTCATCAGCTAAGATGGGGACACACTGCCTTGCAGCCACTGCAAATAAGAGAAACATGCTGAAATCATTTCTAATGTGAATTGCCTTAGCATTTAATATTTACCTGGGCTTACTATACTTTGCACTTCATGTTTGTATGTTTCATCTTCCTCTTTAAGAACTATAAACTCTTCTTATACTCTTCCAGGGTACAGAGCCTAAATTTGCTCTTTAATTAACTAGATATTTCAAACCCTCTCTTCCACATGATGGGAGTGGTGAAGAGGCAAGTATTTCCTCTTTTTCTCCTTCTTTCAGGAATTCCTACCTTTCCAGGGGCACACCACTCACTAGAGACCCCAGTGGAGCCCTCCCACCTCCATCCTAGGCTTGGAACTTAGTGAAGGACTCCTTTCTCGTTCCATGAAACACCTGAAGGATTCCATCCCCATCTTCTCCCCTGTCAAGTGAAGTCTGCTGGACTCACCTGCCAAAATTTTCTGGAGATGACTTCTACTGAACACTGACCCACAAGGGTTTGATGGATTATTGACAACGAGACAAGCTGTCTTTTCATCAATCAGAGATTCCAGTTGTTTCAGGTCAATTTCCCAAAACTTCTCTGGCTGGGGAGGAAAAAACGGGGAGACTAAGATGATTCTGAAAAATGTAGGACTGCTCACTTCACTCAAAGATATAATGTAAATAACAAAATGTGTCTGTGGCCTCGACCACCCACTTCCAGATCTTTCTCTGCTAAGATAATGGTCATATATTTTTATGAAGTAGTAATTGAGCTCTTGTGTCTAAAATTTAAAAGTCATTTACCAATAAATTGTAGGGTTTGACCTCGATTCCCATAGATTCCGCCAGAGTCCTGTAGAGAGAGAAGCCAGGTCTGGGAACTAGGATGTTTTGCCCTGGGTTGGCCAGCACAGCTAAACAAAGTTCAATAGCCTGACTGCAGCCACTTGTTAGAATGACATCCTGTAAAGAACAGAAAAGTTTCATTTTGTTAGGGGTTCCAACAGCAACAGGAGAAAGGTTATCAGATGAATGAGAGGGAAGCAAAAAAAACCTTATTTTTACAAACTCTATGTAAAGTAGTGGGGACTGTACAAAGCCAAAATTGAAAGAAGTGAATATGTTTACGTATGTGCATATCTAAAAGTTGTTGAAAATGTTGGCCACTTAAGAGAAATAAATCACTTAAAAAAGGACGGGTTGGTTGTGACTCAGCAGACCTCCACGAGAGATCATTATGACCTTGGACTTTTTCACCTGGTTATTTATTTACTTTTGACCAGAGATTTGAAACCTGACACTCTTCTGAAAGACAGATATAGGGCACCTCTTAATGTTAAGAAATATTGACCCCCACCCAGTGGACAACAGAGCAGAGGGTAACATTTAAACTTGGCCCCGCCATCAATCCAGTATGCCGTGGAAGCTCTATCTTCCCATCTAAGTGACCTTAAGGGCAGTGAAGGAAGCTACAGATTCATAAAAGACCTACTGGTAAAATGAAAAATTTCAATTATTTGATGTTTATGAATTATTGTTTTTCAATGATCTTTTGCAGAGAAGCAAAATATAGGGTGACCTCTGAGTCCTTTAAGCCTCCTTGAGACAGACACTATACGAGTTGTATGCAACGTTATTATCCTACTATAATGACATTAAATATAATCACTGATTAGTGGCCTCCCCGTATGAAAAGTCCTCGAATTGCCAAAGGGAAATTATCCTTAGTTTTTGTTCCACTTGAAACCCTTATTCCTCGTGGAACAGAAACAAGGAAAAGGGTAGAGTTTGCCCAATACTGTTCCCAAGCTGGTTCCTTGTCTAGGGCTCACCTTAGCTTCCAGGGGTGCCTCGGGACAGTGGTAATAAGAAGCAACCTCCTCCCGACTCGATAAGTAGCCTGAGAGAAAAGAGCAGAATGAGGAAGCTGGAAGTTTTCATTCCACAACTGACAGCTTTGCCCTTACGTCAACAGGGCTTCGAGGCTACCTTCTGCCCCAGCTCAGAGCACATACGATTTAGTTTAGCTCTCTGTCACTATAGATAAAGGAGATTAACTTTATATCTTACAATTTTATAATGAGCACAAATATATAAATAATAACAAAAAGAGTTCCCCAAACTATAAAATACTCTGCAGCATCTTGGTTACTGTGATATGTTTTATTTTATTTTAGATTATTTAATCTAAAATTTAGATTAAATAATCTAAAATAGGATTAGATTAGTTAGGATTTAGATTATTCCTAAATCCCTTCCAGGTATTTTTTATATATATATATATATATATATATATATATATATTTCTTTTTTTTTTTTTTTTGCGGTACGCGGGCCTCTCACCGTTGTGGCTTCTCTCGTTGCGGAGCACAGGCTCCGGACGCGCAGGCTCAGTGGCCATGGCCCACGGGCCCAGCCGCTCCGCGTCATGTGGGATCTTCCCGGACCGGGGCACGAACCCGTGTCCCCTGCATCGGCAGGCGGACTCTCAACCACTGCGCCACCAGGGAAGCCCCAGGTATTATATTTTTTGAAAACTTGTAATTAGTGAATTCATTACCTTGGGTCCATTTTAACTTTTTCACATTGTACTGTATACCTATTAGTATTTTTCCTTTTAACTTATATTGATGGACTTCCCTGGTGGCAGAGTGGTTGAGAGTCCACCTGCCAGTGCAGGGGACATGGGTTCAAGTCCTGGTCTGCGAGGATCCCACGTGCCACAGAGCAACCGGCCCATGCGCCACAACTGCTGAGCCTGTGCTCTGGGGCTTGCAAGCCACAGCTGCTGAGCCCATGTGCCACAACTGCTGAGGCCCTGTGCCTGGAGCCCATGCTCCACAGCGGGGGGAGGGGGGCCACCGCGGTGAGGAGTGGCCCCCGCTCGCCGCAACTGGAGAAAGCCCGTGAGCAGCAAGGAAGACCCAACACAGCCAGAAATAAATAATATAAATTAAAATAAATTTTAAAAATTATATTGAAATTAAAATTTTTTTCTTTTAAATTATATTCTCATACAATAGTTCCAAATGTTGGTTTACAAGCTTGAAGTATAGACAGTTTCATACAAATTATTATGTTTTACAAAATTGCTCTCCAGAAAGATTGTCTTCAGTTACCAAGACTAGAGGCAGTATTTCCTAATGTTTGTTAAATTAATAGGTAGAGATAGGTCTCTTGATGTTATACAAATTAGCACTTCCTTAATTACTAATAAAGAAGAGTATTTTCTAGATATATGTTATTATCTGTGTTTCCTTTGGCATGAAGTGTTCATATCCTTTGCATTTTGTCAAATGGAGACTTGGTTTTGGGTTTTCAGGTTAAGTCAGTTTCCTAATACTTTGGATATAAAAGTCATTATAAACTTTTAAAACATTTTATTGAAGTATAGTTGATTTACAATGTTATGTTAATTTCTGCTGTACAGCAAAGTGATTTAAGTTATACATATATACATCCTTTTTCATATTCTTTTCCATTATGTATAAACTTTTTTTACAACTTAACTTTTGGTCTTATTTTGTTTTGATTTTTATTTATGAAACTTCATAAAATGTAAATAATCAACCTAAAAATCACATCCCTGATATCTCTTTAAAGTGTTTTTACAATTCTAGTTTAGCATGAAACTGGAGTTTTATTCTGCATTAAGAATATGTTTCTAGGGGGCTTCCCTGGTGGCGCAGTGGTTGAGAGTCTGCCTGCTGATGCAGGGGACACGGGTTCGTGTCCCGGTCCAGGAGGATCCCACATGCCGCGGAGCGGCTAGGCCCGTGAGCCATGGCTGCTGAGCCTGCACGTCCGGAGCCTGTGCTCCGCAACCAGAGAGGCCACAACAGTGAGAGGCCCGCGTACCGCAAAAAAAAAAAAAAAAAAGAATATGTTTCTATGCGCACATATACACAGCGGGGAAATGTGCGACACCGAAACAAAGTCAAGGAATCACTTATTTTACCAAAATGTTTAGGGTAGAAATGTTTAATAGATGGAGAGAGTTAAACCTAAACCTAAGAATAATTTCTTTCTGTCCTGAACAAACCTTCTATCCTCCAGTAGGTCAGCTCATTCTTTGCTGTTCTTGGTTTTATTGGTTTTGTTTTTTGTTTTTGCCTTGAAACAAGTACAATTACATTGAGAGTGTGATTAGGACCATAATTAAATTAAACCTTGAATGTGTAGAGAAGGAGAAATAAGGCCAAGAAGCTATTTACACAGGGCAGTAATTAAATTAATTTAGGAGCTAGAGGGCTTTGTAAAGAAGCAGGTGCAGCCACACTCAAGGCCTCCGTTTAGAATTAGCGATGATAGAATAGGAGTGTTATTTGAGAAATAAGTATGTAATGGGAACCTAGAGCAGGGAGGTGCCATAATGCCAGAGGAAGCCAGGAAAGAAATTAGACCTTGATGGCTTGAGGTTAAGTATGCTGAGACCCCTTTCCCCAAATCCAACAGCCATTTTATCTTAGCTTCTCCTTAGGAATTATGCATCAGGAAAGCAAAGAAGAATGCTAGAAATGTATTCCTATTAGAAGAGCACTAAAGATTTGGAAGCCACCAGATTAGAGTCTCAGGAGGAATTTACCAGTGGAGGGGGCATAGCCGTTATACTTCCCCGAGTCAAGGGCATCTTTTATTGCTTGGGTAACTTCAGGATCTGTAGGCAGGTTTCCAAACACAGTAGGGTCCCCTTTTCATGGGAAAAAAAAAAAAGAACCGCCGAGAGGTTATTCTTCCATGCCCAGTGCCCAGACCCACCCTCCACTTCCATCCTTTCCAACCAACCCATGAGGATGGGGGTGGGAGGAACACTGCCTGCCTCTCGGTCACGTGTCTCGAACTCACCAATTGACAGAGCAATCATGGTCTTGTTTGGATTTGGCTTCACCTTCATGCCGTCCACAATGGCCCGGATGGGATTGAAAGTTTTGTTGGACATGTCCGAGGGCTTCACGGACCATCTGGCCTTCCTGCCTTTCATTTTTCCCGGCACAGAGCTTCTCCCAGGGATGTTGACATGCACATCCAGCACTGAGGGGAGGTTGCCATTGTCGTGCAACTGAATCATGTATGGGTCCATCACTAACAAAGACTATGGGGAAAAAAAGTGGTCGCTGTGACACTAAGAACAGACATCATCCTGGGGGGGCTACAGTTGGACCAAAACATTGGAGTGATTTCACCAGACATCTCTTTCCAAACTCCTTTCTCATGTAAAGTAGCTTTGTTATGAATGTGGGGCGTTTTAAGACTTTTCCCTGAGATGGAAAATAAGCAAGAGCCCATTCTACAATATTAGCTGAGAGTGTTCCATCGAATACTTACCTACTGTGAGATTCGCTGTGAGCAACTGTAATCCCCATGAAAATTTAACCACGCTCTCAGTGAGACCAAGGAAAAATGACATGAGAACTGTTAAACAATGAAAGCATATGTGTTCCTTCCTTTCCATGCAAGTGTTCCTCCCTAACACTTCAACAGACTGTGTCTTGTCCTGTGCAAAGAAGAACCAGGGAGAACCATTCCACCTTGTTAGAAATTTAGTGTTAATATCGTCATTAGTAAAAATAAAGCCCTATTCCATAAGCATCCTACTGTCCTGTGGATAAAGAAGTCAATACACCACAAAGAAAAAAGTGCACACTCCAAACCACCGTCACCAGATTAGCTGAGGCTTGAGATTTTACCTTCTGGGTAAAGGAGAAGCAGCTTCCAAGTAGCCAAACCAGGAAGTCGTCTTAGTTCTTTGGCCAGTTACAGTGACAGTGAATTCAGATGCAACCTCTGACTCCTGAAATAGTCCCACAAATGGGCGTTGGGCCTGAAACGTTCATGCTATTGGTTCAGGTGAGAACTGAGCAGCCAGCCCTCCTCTTCCCTCCCCTCCCCACTTTTTGCTTCTTTTTACCTCTAACCCTGCCTCCACCTCCACCACCAAATCAGGAATTTGAACTGGCTCTGTGTTAACTCTTTCCGCGTACTTTGTGAGATGTTTGAAAGGACTGTCAGAGAGGTAGTTAGGATTACAGTTGGTAACTTTTGTTAAAACTTTTTTGTTACAAAACAACCTATTAAAATTTCAATAGTACAGAAACGTATAGAGTAAAAAGTGAGAGTCTTGCTATCTGTATGTTCCATTCTCACTCCCAGGGCCAAGCGGTGGTAATGATTTGGCCATTTCTATCCATTCACCAAGATGGATAGATGATAGTAGATCAATTGATCTACAGATGATAGATAGATAGATAGATGATAGATTAGATGACAGATACATAGTTACAGAATTTTATGTATTTTCAAAACACAGCTGAGATCATGCTCTACAACTTGTTGGGCAGCATACTTACTTACTTCCTACATCTTGGGCTCCTTTCCTTGTCAGTCCACAAAGTTCTACTCCAGCTGGAACATACTGCACAGTTAGAGTAAACTAAGGCTCCCTCCAAAAATATCTTAAAAGTACATGGTCTCCAAGGCAACCAAAACCTGTGCAATTGTGAATTCTCCTTCATTTTCCTGTTGTGGAGCTACTGGAAAAATAAGATGTCAGGTGAGATCTAAATAAAAAACTTTGCTAAGCAAGCACAGCAGAGATCTCAGCATTCCTGTGAGCCTATGAAAAGTACCACCCACCCAAGGGTTAAGAGGAGCCTCAGTGACCCCATGACTCAGATCCTATCTGTTTATTTATTGAGAGACAAAGAGTTGTTACATAAGCTCCATCTTCTCCAGCTGCTTATCGGTGATTTGAGTCTCCAGTGGGGTTGAATAACCTTTTATTTCTCTGGTCCTTCTATCTCTTAGTGCTTTGAAAGACTTACCTAATGCATTCTCTTCCCCACTCCAGTGAAGTGAGCATTTACCACTTCATCTCACCAGTGGAGAAGCAGAAGCACCAGGTAAGGGCAGGATGCCAGTCAGGTCAAAGAGAATTTAGGTTCTGAAGCTCTGAGCCCTGAGCTAGCTAATCCAGACTGCTCTGCTTCAAAAAGCTATGTCTACAACATCTAAAAAGACAGAAAAGGAAAGGCTTAAGTCAGCTCTGCTCTTTGGCACCCTATAGCAAAAGGTGAATGGCTTGTTTTACTAAATGCAGTGAAACACTGTACAGAAAGAAGTATACATCACAGGCTGGACGGACTGCCCTTGGTTAAGTTGCCAAGTGAGAACATGGTGTTATTTCCAAAGCACATAGATTTTGTCAAGACAGAAGACCACTCTTTCCTAAATGCTTTTATTCCACCACTGCCACCATTTAAAATATAACATGTAAAATATAACATGCATGTGCTGGAGAAAATCAAAAAAAATTAAAAGCATTTATAATCCACCACCACTCTTAATCCATTAGTCTTACTTTTCCCCCCCAAAGTTTGGATCTTGTTCTATATACATATTTTTTAAATTGAGATAAAATTTATATAACATAAAGTTCACCATTTAAGTGTAAGATTCAGTGATTTTTTTAGTTCATTCACAACATTGTGCAACCATCACCACCATCTAATTCCAAGACATTTTCATTGCTCCAGAGAGAAACTCCATACCCATGAACGAGCCCCTCCCCACTTCCTTCCTGCCAGTCTCCCACAACCACTAATCTACTTTCCGTCTCCATGGATTTGCCTCTTCCTGACGTTTCATACAAATGGAATCATACAATATGTTATCTTTTTTTTTTTTTTCAGCGGTACGCGGACCTCTCACTTCTGTGGCCTCTCACTTCTGTGGCCTCTCCCGTTGCGGAGCACGGGCTCCGGACGCGCAGGCTCAGCGGCCACGGCTCACGGGCCCAGCCGCTCCGCGGCATGTGGGATCTTCCCGGACCGGGGCACGAACCCGTGTCCCCTCCATCGGCAGGCGGACTCTCAACCACTGCGCCACCAGGGAAGCCCCAATATGTTATCTTTTGTGTCTGACTTCTTTCACTTGGCAAATATTTTTCAAAGTTTATCCATGTTGTAATGTGTATCAGTACTTCATTCCTTTTTATGGCTGGAAAATAGTCCATTCTGTGGATACACTTCATTTGTTCATCCATTCACCAGCTGCTGGCCATTTGGGTTGTTTCCATTTTTTGGCTATTATGAATAACGCTGCTATTAACATCTGTATACAGGTTTTTGTGTGAACATATGTTTTCAATTCTCTTGGGTATGTACCTTGGCATAGAGCTGCTGGGCCATGTTATGGACAGTGTTTGCATTGTGAATTTTTAAATTATATCATGAATATTTTCCCATGTTTTGAAAAACATTCCATCATAGAGAGGTTCCTCATTGTGTGAGGTGATACCTCATTGTAGTTTTGATTTGCATTTCTCTAATGATTATATAGCTTGCTTTTTAAAAAGTCTTAATTATATGTTGTGTGGCCATTCTTTCCATTTTCATACATAGAGATCAACTTA
The DNA here is from genome assembly GCF_039906515.1 of Pseudorca crassidens. Taxonomy (NCBI): domain Eukaryota; kingdom Metazoa; phylum Chordata; class Mammalia; order Artiodactyla; family Delphinidae; genus Pseudorca; species Pseudorca crassidens. The sequence goes on along the minus strand of NC_090315.1, from coordinate 48,285,508 downwards.
ATTCCTTTTAATGGCTACATAGTGTTCAGTTAACCATTCCACTGTTGTTGGCTATGTGGCAGCTTCCAATTTTTCTTTCTATTACAAATAAATCATATTGAACACACATTATTTATGATTGGGAATTTTTATGAGTATCCTGTAATTTGTGGGATAATTTCCTAGAGGAAGAATCACATTTCAAACACTGATAGACCTGCCAACTGATCAAATACTAGACTATAGGGAGAAGAGACAACACAAATATGTCTTATTTTGACAACCTCTTGGAGCTCAGACCAGCTGTCAGAACAACATATCCTGCTTGAGAGGTGACACAGGGAATCAACTGAGTGTTACAGCAGTGGTTCTCCAGATGGAAAGAATCTCAGAGATTAAGACCTCCTCTTGATATTGGCCTTTGCAAGAGTTAAGTCAGGCAAGGATGCGATTGTCTCAATGTTAGAAGCTATTGCCACTCAAGGTTTAGACTTTCAAGGATCCCAGCTACACTGGAGACTCAGGTTCAACTCGCCCTCCCCCACACACAGACAATAGGCTTGGTGTCCTGTTCCCACCTCGACATTATAAACCGGGAGCCTTAGATTATTCAGACTGATAATCCCCCCTGGGGCGGCAGCAGTGTCAGCTCATCTATATCTCTGGTTTTCAGTCCTTCTCATTGCTTGGCCCCTGGGGCATTCCATTTTTATCTTTGGAGCTCAGTTAGGTATTTTGTTATATTTAACCCACCATTTTTAGATATTTTTATAACTGGAGATCTTCCAGGTCCTCCTGACCTCAATATCACCAAAAATGAAAGTCTCTCCTCGTTAATTTGAAATGTCACCTTTATCTCATACTAAATTCTTCTACCTTCCTAACCCTTTATGGAATACTATATTCTAGAATGAAAAATTTTACAGTTCTTGATATGCATTGGCAGCTTCCTTTCTGAATGGCCAATAACCTTCCTATCAGTAATTGTTTGCAAACCCTGGGAATTATTTTCCACAAAAATCTTTGCCAAATTGATTGATAGGAAAAAAGGATATTAAAGGTTGCCGTTATTTCTGTTCCTTTATATTCTAGTGAGGGCAGTCATTTTTCATGATTTAATATTAGCTCTTCTCATGTTGTGAATTACCTGTTCACATCCCTCACCTGTCTTGCCCAGGGGCTCAACTTTTTCTTAGGTGAGACCTGGACAGAGGAAGCCGCCGCAAGGCAACAAAACAGCTGCACTGAGATCACTGGCCCAGCCTCCTCTGTTTCAACCCAGCTGGCTCAGACTCCGGTTTACAGATCAAAGAACAGTGAGTAGCCCGGGGTTTGGGCAGATGGTCCTGCAAATAGTGCAGCTGACGCAGAACCAGCAGGGCCGAGGGGGTGTGAAGGGGACAGGTGCTGCTGTATCAGAAGGTCATCCCCATGGCACGCCCTCATTCAGTAGCTGACAAGCGAACCCAGATCAGACGGGAAAACAGACAAAACAAACAAGTTTTGGTCACACCCTTCTTCTGTAGCTCATGTTTTCTCTCAATAGAAAGCTGAGGGGGGAAAACAAAAGAGAAGGCCCAACTCTGCTTACGGAGCCTAACTGCCACCAGGTAACCTTCACTGGACAGTCAGGGCCCGTGGAAATACTCACTAAAAGCTACACCAACCAGCCATTAAGGCTTTCACTTAAAAATTAAACTTGCATTGAGTTTGTTCTTGAGTATAACACTATTGTGTTTGCCATAGAAAAGTGTTTCTATGTGCGTGGTAAAAAAAACACATAACGTTAAATTTGCCATCTTCATCATTTTTAAGTGTATAGTTCGGCAGTGTTAAGTATATTCACTTTGTTGCACAGCAGATCTCCAGAACTTGTTCATTTTGCAAATCTGAAACTCTATACCCGTTAAACACTAATTCTCCCTCTCCCCTCCCCACAGCCCTTGGCAACCACCTTTCTACTTTCTACCTTTCTATTTTCTGATAGGAAAGTATTTTAAAAATAGTTACACCACCCAGAGATAACCACTGTTAACCATCTTGCCCACAATTAATATTTTGAAATATTTTTTTTTCCAAAGGGTACACCCACAGGCTTTCTATATCAGAATCTGGTTTTCCACGAGTCTCTTTTTACATGATATTGTGATCTTCCTAAGACTGTAAAAATTTTTTTGAATTTCTTTTTAGGGATCGCCTAAAACCCTGGGTCTCCCTTTTTTTTTTTTTTTTTTTTCTTTGCAGTAAGCGGGCCTCTCACTGCTGTGGCCTCTTCCATTGCGGAGCACAGGCTCCGGACGCGCAGGCTCAGTGGCCATGGCTCATGGGCCCAGCCGCTCCACGGCATGTGGGATCTTCCAGGACCGGGGCACGAACCCGTGTCCCCTGCATTGGCAGGCGGACTCTCAACCACTGCGCCACCAGGGAAGCCCAGGATCTCCCATTTTTATACATCTCTTTCCACATCCTTTTTTTCTCGACCCAGGCATAAGAGTTTATGCTCACTGGGTATCTATCCCATACCCAGCACTGTTTGATATGCTCTACCCAAATCAACTCATAATCCTCATCTACATCCCAGAAGTAGGGCCTGTTTCACCTCCACTTTACAGATGAAAACGAGTCCCACAGTAGTGAGTGGTGAGTTGCAGTTCCAGTTTCACCATCCAGCTCCAGATCCCATTACAGAAGTCTGCCCCATTTTATTTTTTAATTTTTTTTTATTTTTTATCAATTTTATTTATTTATTTATTTTTGGCTGTGTTGGGTCTTCGTTGCTGTGCGCAGGCTTTCTCTAGTTGTGGCGAGGGGGGCTACTCTTTCATTGTGGTGCACGGGCTTCTCATTGCGGACAATAAACATGGAGAGTTGCTGGGGCTAACTTTAAGAAAATAATGAATGAACTGTGTGGATTAAGCATGAAGGATTCACCTGCCTTTTATTGCTTATAATTAGTTACTTTGTCACTTTTCATCCTGAACCATTCCCAATGATCACTCATCTGTTGGGTACAGAGGAATGCATATGTTTTAACTCCCCTGGTGGATAGTAAGCTCCCTGAGGAAGTACCAGGTGGGGAGCATTCCTTATACCTCCCTACATCCTCCTTCAGGTCTGGCGTGGTGACTTTATCAGCCATACTCGATACTTGCTCGCCAGTTGGCAGTGAATAGTACATAAACCAGAGGGAAAGGAATGGCAGGAGGGGTGGTCAAATGAGAGGAAACCCAAGCCTTTGCACAGTTATAGAAGAGGAGGTGAGGAATTCAGGTCCTAGTTTGTTCCCACATTCACTATCTCATGTAATTAAAAAAAAAACAAAAAAAAAACCCCGCAAACAAACAACAGACCTGTGCGCTAGACAGATAGAAGAAGGCTATCAGAACAGACAGGTGAACCTGGTTGCGCTTTTTAAATTTAAAGTAAACTTTCTTATTTTAGAACAGATTTAGAGGGACTTCCCTGGTGGCGCAGTGGTTAAGAATCTGCCTGCCAATGCAGGGGACGGGGGTTCGAGCCCTGGTCTGGGAAGATCCCACATGCTGTGGAGCAACTAAGCCAGCTAGCCACAACTACTGAGCCTGCGTGCCACAACTACTGAAGCCTGCGCGCCTAGATCCCGTGCTCTGCAACAAGAGAAGCCACCACAATGAGAAGCCTGTGCACTGCAATGAAGAGTAGCTCCGCTCGCCGCAACTAGAGAAAGCCCGCCCGCAGCAATGAAGACCCAACGCAGCCAAAAATTAATAAATAAATAAATAAATTTATTTTTTAAAAAAACTTGTATAGAATAGATTTACAGAAAAGTTGTGAAGATAGTACAAAGAGTTCTCACATACACCTCACACAGTTTTTCCCGTTTTTAACATCTTATATTACCATGGCATATTCTTAGTTATAACTAAGAAATAAACATTGGTCCATTAAACTTCAGCAAACTCCATATTTCACTTGGATTTCACTAGGTTTTCCCACTAACACACCTTTTCTGTTCCAGGGTCCCATCCAGGAGACCACATTACATGTAGTGGCCATGTCCCCTGAGTCTAATCTAATCTCAAACAGTTTCCTCTAATCTGGGACAGTTTCTCAGACTTCCCTTATTTTTCATGATGTTGGCAGTTTTGTGTAGAATGTTCCTCAACTTAGGTTTGTCTGATGTTTTTCTCATGGTAAAAGAAAGACAAGTTGAGCTTTTAATGTTATGGCTACTCACTTCACAAAGGTTAAAGAGGAAATAAAGCTTTCATCTGTTTGCTGGTTAAAGCACCTGCTTGCTACTTCTCTCATGGAGTTTAGCAAATCATACCATCCTGTTTGTTTTGTGCTTTGCATAATCATTTAAACCATTCTCCCATTAACTCAGTCATTTCTCTTTAGTCAGAACTTGGAGTTCTTTCATTTGAGGATGGCCAGAACTTCAATCTCACTCCAATTCCTAGCATTCATCAGGAAAGAGTGTCATTTGTACTTACAGGGGGAGTCACCAAGCAAATAAGCTTAGATTCTTGGGAAATGATTCTGTGTTCTTGCCATTCCAATGTTCAGAATAATCTAGAGTCTCAACTATGCTCCAATCCATCAGCCTATCTCTAGACTACAATTTCTCACTATTTTTCTAATAATAAAAATATTATTTTTGGCCCTGTTTTTAAAAATTGAGATATAATTCATATTCCATAAAATTTATCCTTTCCAAATGTACAATTCACTGGTTTTTAGTATATTTACAATGTTGTACAATCATCACTACCATCTAATTCCAGAACACTGTCATTACTCCAAAAAGAAACCCTGTACCTATTAGCAGTCACTTTCTAGTCCCTCAATCCTGCCTTGCCCCTGGCAACCTTTAATCTATTTTTTATCTCTATGAATTTGCCAATTCTGGACGTTTCCTATAAATGGAATTGTATAATAGGTAGCCTCTTGCGTCTGACTTCGTCTACTTAGCATAATGTCCTCAAGTTTCATCCATGTTGTAGCAGGTATCAGGATTTCATTCCTTGTATGGCTGAATAATATTTCATTGGATGAAATACAGCACATTTTGTTTATCCATTTATCAGCTGATAGATACTGAGGTTGTTCCTTAACTGATTGTGTTTTGATAGCTGTTCGTTATTTACCAATTGACTCAGCTCCTGGCGTCATACCTTATCTTCCTAATTCTTAATCCCCATTCATGTTTTACCTCCAGGCCCCATGAAAACAGCCAACAGCGGCTATCGCTGAAAACAAATACATAAAAAACACCAAAAAACCCACCTCTATAGAAATCATTGCTGATTTTTCTACCATATTCTTTCAATAATTGACTCACAGCTGCTTACTGTGTACCTACTATTTGTTAAGCACTGTTCTAAGTCCTACAGATATAGGGTTCAACAAGACAGATTTAGACCCTGCTGTCAGGGTACTACTATTAATGTCTAATGAGAGACAGACTTTAACCAAATCATTATACAAATAGATATTTAAATGGCTATTAGGATAAGTGCCACAGAGAAGTGCAGAGAGAACATCATGAGTGAGGAGAGAGGTTGAAGGAGCCTTCCCTGAAGAAGCTGTGTTTCAGTTGGGTTGGGAAGATAAGGATTTGGCCAGAAGAAAAGAACGAGAGAGATTCCAAGCTGTGACACCAGCATGCTGAAAGCCTTGAGGGGCTAGGGGCTTGAGAGGAAGTGGTGGGGCACTGCGAATAAGAGGGGAGCAGTGGACAATGAGGCTAGGGAAGTACAGAGGAGTCTCTGACCAGCTTATGCTCATGGAGAAGGTGATCAGAAAATGTAGCACCATCTTCTTACCAAAGAAAAAGGCTTAACACTATTTTCCAACACTCCAGGGCTTTTAGAAATTTTTCAAGCTGCTCAAAATTAGGGAATTTTTCTTCCAGTCCTAAGAGGAGCAATTCTGGTCCCAAATCTCATTCTTGCCCATGGGTTACATATCCTAGATATTTTGTTATCCACTGGGATGCTGGCTATCTTCCCTTTGTCTCTTCAGATCCACTGTTTGCCCTTCTCCTTTCTCTGTGCCCCAGGAACCTGACTTGCATGGACTCATCAGTGGGACCCCTTGGCCACTGTGGGTCACTGATAGGAGATCCAAAGTGGGGTCAGGGGTGTATGAGGTCGGCTCCCTTCTGGTTGGGTTTCATCTTCTGAAGACCATAGCTACCATCAGGAGGCTGTCTCCATATAGCCACCCTCTCCAGGTTCTTGTCACCACTTCTTCCCCTTGCCCCCTTAGGCCTCAGTGGGGACAGCTTCCCTGTTGGTTTCTCTAAACCCTATTTATACCTTTTTTTTTTTTTTGCGGTACGCGGGCCTCTCACTGTTGTGGCCTCTCCCGTTGCGGAGCACAGGCTCCGGACGCGCAGGCTCAGCGGCCATGGCTCACGGGCCCAGCCGCCCCACGGCATGTGGGATCCTCCCGGACCGGGGCACGAATCCGTGTCCCCTGCATCGGCAGGTGGACTCTCAACCACTGCACCACCAGGGAAGCCCTATTTATACCTTTTATAGCAGACGTAGTCCCCCCAAATGGCTGCAACAATACTCCCACTCACATGCTCCTCAGCAAACGTGGCTTTGCCACTTCTCCTTTGAGAGATGGAGTCTATCCTCCACACTCTTGAATCTGGACACTGTGACAGCTTTGACCAATGGAATCTGAGGGAAGTGCACTGTGCCATTTCCAGGTATAGTTCTTAACTGGTCTACCAACTTCTACTCCCTGCTCTTGGGACCCTGAGCCTCCATGTAAGAAATTCAGTTTACTCTGCTGGAGAGAGAGGACACCTAGGGAAGCACTGAGGTGCCAGGTAGGTAAGTGAGGAAGCCATCTTGGGTGTCCAGCCCATCTGAGCCTTCAGATTACACCAGGCCAAGATAACTACGACTGCATGAGAAATCCCAAAAGAGATTCACCCAACTATTCCAGTCACCCCTCAGAACCATAAGAGATCCAAAGTAAATTATTTTATGCCAGAAAACCTTTGATATGGTTCCTTTATTAAACTCTCTTCAAATTGCCTCGTTTGTATGCACCCTCTGTTTCCTGCTGGGACCCCATAGATGACAACCAAAAGTGTCTGGCAACAAAAACCCACTCTAACTTCTAACCTGGATCACACAATCCTATGAGTGACAGGGATTGGGATAATCCTGGAAAGCCATCAGCTTGAAGTCATCCTGCATCCATTTGTCTCCATCTATTTTATTTTAAACACAGGACCTCAGTCACCTGTTTCAGCACTTTTCACAAGCCACTTTCAAGAGCACATGTAGGAGAACAGATCATTCAGCTGCACAGACAGAACAAGTGCAGCAGAAGAAAAGTGTCAACTTTTTCTTTTCCAGGCCAAACATATTGGGTCTTTATAGCTTCTTCAAGGGCTCTATAATTAATTGGTCAATCCTTGCATTTTTTTCCTTGTCCTTCCTGGAACAATTTCATGGGTGGTGGTATCCAAAAAGGAGCTCAGCCCCTCCTGTAAATGTCTACCTAGTTCTGTAGATAGGAGTAGGCTATATAGATATAGATATAACACATACATATAAGGGAAAGAGAGAAAAAAAGGGATTCTCTTCCCAACAAGTCTGAGCTCTGAGCAGCCAACTAAAATGATAGCTAAAATAATAATATGAAATACAAAGCGTTTCTCTCTTGCTGACCTTCAATGGGATCCTTAAAGCCTAGGAGACCCATCCTTTAGCATACATTACCTCCTGCAGTCAGAGATTTGAGTCACAAGACACACTTTCTATGAGGAAGAGCATCTCCTGGTAGCCCAACACAGACTTAAGCATCCCCTGCCCTGTGCCTTAGTGGGTAATAAGGGTCTTCCTTCCAGACCAGGCAGGTGCTGAGCCTGGCTTCTGCGCTGCAGAAAGTCCCGAGTACATTTCCATGGGTCTGCAGTTCCGAAGAAGTTTCTCAGCCAAGAAGCATAGACTGTTCCAAAGGTTAAAGTGTTGGCTGCTGCCATCCCCCAATGAGGCCTCAAGGACACTCCTTCACTCTTCTGCCTGGAAACAAGCGCCAGAGGTGACGCAACTCAGCAAACTTTATCCAGATTCACTGCTGGGATCCACAGAAGGGAGAGGACCGTTGATGGGGGCCAAACCACAGTAATTACCCAAGTCTGGGAACATCAAGTTCCCACAAGACCCTGACGAAACAAAGAGACGCAATGGAGTCTCTAGTACTTGAGAAGAGTGCCACGGGGTACACAACTCTCTCAGTGGGAGGACTGGGAGGGAGAGAATAAAAAAGAACAATATGGTTACCAAAGGGGAAAGGGGGTGGGAGAGGGATAAATTAGGAGTTTGGGATTAGCAGATACAAACTACTATATATAAAATAGGGCTTCCCTGGTGGCGCAGTGGTTGAGAGTCCGCCTGCCGCTGCAGGCGACATGGGTTCGTGCCCCAGTCTGGGAAGATCCCACATGCCACGGAGCAGCTGGGCCCGTGAGCCATGGCCGCTGAGCCTGCGCGTCCGGAGCCTGTGCTCCGCAACGGGAGAGGCCAGCGTACCGCAAAAAAAAAAAAAAAAAAGATAAACAACAAGGTCCTACAGTATAGCACAGGGAATTATATTCAATATCTTGTAATAAACCATAATGGAAAAGAATATATATATATATATATAACTGAATCGTTTTGCTGTACACCAGAAACACAACATTGTAAATCAACTATACTTCAATTTTTTTTTTTAAAAAAAGAACGAGTCAGGATAATAGGATTCAGGTTTGAACCAAAACATGGGGAGAGGTGGGGTACTGTGCCTACTTGTCACTTAAAGCTCTGCCACAGCAAGAGTTCTGCAACCAATGTTCATTAATGAGTTCACTCCTAAGTATTTATGAGCCAGGCACTTTCCTAATACTGGGGATGCAGCAGTGAAGAAAACAAACCAAGCCCTGTTCCTGCATGCTTGGAACTGACATTCCTGTGGAGGAAGAGAAGTAATGAACAAAGAAATATATGTCAGGAGGCATCGATATCACAGAGAAGAATAAAGTAGAGTGTGGGATTAGAGGGGGTGCTATTTTGTGTATCATCATTAGAACAAACCCCCACGCCCTCCCTGAGGTAGTGATGTTTAATAGAGATGAGAATGAAGAGAGAGAATGAGTCCAGCGGATGACAGGGGAATAAGCGTTCCAGGCAGAGGGAACAGCAAGGGCAAAGCCTTGAGGTGGGGTAGTACCTGGTGTGTTTAGGGCGTGACCAGGCCAGTGGGCTGAGTGAGCAAAGTGGAGGGTGGCAGGATATGGAGTAAGAGAGAAAGTGCTTTAGTCTTGCTACCAAGAGGACTAACTAGGCCATTAGTTTAACATAGGAAAATTTGTTTCACGGCCCCAGACTGGTCCTCTAGCTCCAACTCACCACCAATAAATGCCTTCGGACATGAGGGGTTGGGAGCGTGTCTGCATCAGTGCTGAGCCCTCGCAAACTATAATAAAACCTGCGAAAGGCATGTGCTGCTGGCGGTGGGTCAGCAGGGTCACCTCACTCTGGCTGTTGGGCACAGACTGGAGGGACTAGACAGAGATACAGATGGGAATTAGGGGGTTATCCTTCTGGTTGAGTCTACAGAGAACTGGGGCTCTGCTGGGGACATCCCTGCAGCCACCCACAGGGATTTTCCATACACTCTCCTCCATCTCACCCAAGGGCCTTCCAATCCAGCTGTTCCCTTGGTCCTCACCTGAGAGCCTTGCAGAGTGACAGTTTGATCACAGTGGTTATGGCTGTAGGACCCTGACAGGTTTTATAAGAGGAATGGGAAAGCTATTAATATATTAATTTATTTTAAAATATCTTACTCTTGTTTTAGAAATTATTAGGCAGTCATAGACTGTCACGAGGATGGAAGGACATCACCTGGGATGACTGGATTGCATCCCACCCAAGTGTTGGGGCTGGGCTTCTCCCATCCAAGCAAAGACAGCCTCCCTCCTTCCTTCTCCCCTCTCCCTGCCCCAGGTATTGGGCCCATCTCTCATATTTGGGGCTTAGTGAGCACCCCTGGCTACTGAAGGGCTGGTCCTCCAAGTTCAGTCTCTAGGTGGGAAGTCTTCTGCAGGAGGGTTAGGGACACGCAAAGACGACCACAGAGTTCCCGGCTCCTTGCCCCCCCCCTGCCCCCCAACCCACCCAATTCACCTCCCACTCTTACCCCCTCCTCCTCTTGTCTCTCTTCTCAATCCATTGCCTAGAGATAAACCCTGGCCCGGGAGGGTGGGAGGGAGGGAGACGCAAGAGGGAAGAGATATGGGGATATATGTATATGTATAACTGATTCACTTCGTTATAAAGCAGAAACTAACACACCATAGTACAGCAATTATACTCCAATAAAAACGTTAAAAAAAATAAAACATATGTAAAAAAACAAAAAAAACCTGGCCTTTCATTTGATTTGCCAAAAGCCTTTTTCCTTTCTCTCAGAAAGCCAAGAGGATCAAAATCTCTGGCTTTCACAGCTATTATGTCTAAAATGGACTTTGAGAATCCTTTTTGGAAGTCAGAAGCTGAGCTTAGATTCTTCCTCTGCTGTAACAGTCCTGGTCTTCCCTGTGCAGTGGGTACCTCTGAGTGAAAGGCAGAGGAAGTTCACAGAAGAAGAAAAAAGAAAAGCACCTCAATGCTCCTTCAAGATAATATTTAATGATCCATTAACCCAAATTTGTTTATTATTGTGATACTAGCAGCCACTGCCTGAGAGCACACATAAAGATAACAACAGTTTTCACTGATGCTCTTTTTTAAGATGAGTCTTCTGGATTGGAAAACAATTTTCTCATAAAGTTATATACACTTAGTCATACAACACCAAGAAAAGACATCCTACTCATAGGAAAAAAAAACCAACTTATCTTCACTCAAAACCCTGGATGTGAATGTTTATAGTAGCTTTATTCATAATTGTCAAAAATGGGAATCCGCTTACATGACCTTCAGCTAGTGAATGAATAAATTGTAGTACATTCATATAATGGAATACTACTCAGCAATAAAATGGAAAGAACTACCAGTATACACATCACTATAAATGAATCTCAAATGCATTAGGATAAGTTAAAGAAGTCCGACTGAAAAGGTGACACATAGTATGATTTCATTTATAGGATATTCTGGAAAAGGTAGAATTACAGGGATAGGAAACAACTCAGAGGTTTCCCAGGGGCTGGAAGCTGGGGAAGGGAGGGCTACACATAGGAATTTTGAAGGATACTGTCCGTATCTTGTTTGTGGTGCTGGTTATATGACTGTATGCATTTGACAAAGACTGCAGAACTGTACACACACAGAAAAAACCCAGTGAATTTTACTGTTTGTAAATTACACCTTAACTTTTTAAAAGGAAGAATACAAAGTTACTGCCCAAAAAACAAAAAAAGCCAGTGATAGTACCAACATCATGGGGTTGTGGTGAGATTCGGTCAATTAATACGTGTAAAGGACTTCAAACAATGCTGGGACCTTGTAAATGTTCGATAAACGTTAGCAGTTATTATTTCCGGTTCCCGAAGCTCTTGTCTTTTCTACCTTTTAGTCTTGTAATCCAGAACTGTTTGCATGCATGAGTGTGCCTACTGGATAAAATATATTACAAAGAAACTGTCTGGGACTTCCCTGGTGGTGCAGTGGTTATGAATCTGCCTGCCAATGCAGGGGACGTGGGTTTGAGCCCTCGTCCAGGAAGATCCCACATGCCGCGGAGCAACAAAGCCCCTGCCCACAACTACTGAGCCTGTGCTCTAGAGCCCACGAGCCACAGCTACTGAGCCCCCGTGCCACAGCTACCGAAGCCCGCGTGCCTAGAGCCCCTGCTCCACAAAAAGAAAAGCCACCGCAATGAGAAGCCCACGCACCTCAACGAAGAGTAGCCCCCGATCACCGCAACTAGAGAAAGCCCGCGTGCAGCAACGAAGACCCAACGCAGCCAAAAATAAATTTATTTATTAAAAATAAATAATAATTTTATTCATCACCAAATATCGATTGAGCACATCTATATTCTCGGCACTTTTGCAAGTTCTAAATACAAATGTTAACTCATCTAATTCTTACAACAACAACAGGAGGTAGGTACTATTATAAGCCCTGTTTCACAAAGGAGGTAAACCAACGATAGCCACCATGGAGGTCTATAAGGAGATTCAGGATGAGCCCAGAGGAAGAGAGAGGATGCTGTGGACCCTTGGGTTGAAACATGAAGGAGTCAGTTTGCCAAGTGGGAGCAAAGGAAGGCTGGACTCACTTCCAGGCAAACCTCCTGCCCGCCAGACCCGAGGCTGGACGGACTCATCCCCCTCTCTTTACAGAATGGTTTTCACTGCCCTGCAACAAGAGATCAGCTCTGGCCGCCTATCTCTGCCAGAACAAATATTAAGAAACAGACTCAATGACTCAGTGTTGCACCTTATTGCGTGTGCCACAGAATAAATCTCTTCTCCTGCCCCCTGACCCCCAAAATGAGCATCAGGTAGTCGAGGCAGAGCTAAATCCTAGTAAATGAGGTGGGGGATAACTAGGGGCTGCCAAGGGATAAAGAGAGTGAGGAAAGAACCAAAAAACAGTGGCTGGAGATTAACCCTGTGAAGTTTCCCACCCACAAGGACCCTGGGCTTGTGGAGATGGTGATGGAATACTGCCTGACATCTGAGCAATAACCCATAACTACAAGGTATGTGAATGCTAGCTGTTCTGGGATCTCCCAGGAACCGCTGTCTCCTTTCTCTAAAATAAATTTTAAAAATAAAATCACAGTTATAAGTACACACACATATATACAGTAGTGTTTTCTCAAGAGATTTTATGTATGATCAATCTATCAAAGTGACCAATAAAATTGCTTACAAATGGAGATCAGCTCGGTGCTCTGTGACCACCTAGAGGGGTGGGATAGGGAGGGTGGGAGGGAGATGCAAGAGGGAGGGGATATGGGGATATATGTATATGTATAGCTGATTCACTTTGTTATAAAGCAGAAACTAACACACCATTGTACAGCAATTATATTGCAATAAACATGTTGAAAAAAAAATTTCTGATTTTTACTGCTCTATTGATTTTTTAACTACCACTAAGTTCCCACTTAGATGTCAGTGAGCCCTAACATGAAAATTATTAACTGTAACGCTTATGTGTCTTGTAAATATTTGATCAATGTGTTCCTGGCTTGTGCCAAAGTGTGGACTCTGGGAAAGTGTATATATCTCTGTTTCTTTTCATGTTTGTGCATTTCTGAGGGCAGGGGCCGTATTTGTTTAACTTGTTTTATACAGTTCTAGACAGTTCCATGCACAAGGGAGTACTTAATCCAATTTAATCAAGAGGTCAATGTTTATTTCCAAGAGGAAATCAGATATAACACATTCATACATTTCATTTTTTGAAACTCATAAAAAATATGATTTACAAGTGCCAAATAAATCAGACCAAAATATACATACTAACTAATAAAAATGACAATTTGGGCAAGTTCATATGTCTTGGTTTTTCAGCATTGAGTGACAATCCCCAACAGGGAACCACAACTTGCGTCTGATGTAGGCAGGATCAGAAGAAAATTCCAGCACAACAGTAATGTTCCAACTTCCAGTTGTCCTTCTCCATGCATCTTCAAGTCATATCTATCATGATTTTTCCTTCTCTTTAAAAAAAAGTTTTTAAAATTTTGTGCAAAATTTGGGAGGGTTCTGTGCAAAATATGGGAGGATTCAGGTGTAAAGTGACAGAGAGAAAATAAACATGACAGCTAACACTTACATAGAACTTATTATATGTCAGTCCCAATTCTAGTGTTTTATATCTTAATTCATTTAATTCTTACAACTACCCTATGAGGTCAGCTCTATTACTATGCTCATTTTCAATGAAGGAAAACTTTTCATTTCCTTGAAAGAAACTTAAGTCCAGACAGATTAAATATCTTGCTCAAGTTCACAAATCTATCAGGTAGTGGATCTGGGATACAAACCCAGATAGCCTGGCTCCCAGATCTATCTTAACCACTAATATATGACCAGAAAAAAGCCCTTCAAGAATTTGCCAGTCACCTTTATCTTTACCACGAGTGGTTTTGACCTGGGTGTTAAGTAAGTGGTAAATAACTCTCAAACTTCTTAAAAGCCATGGCTAAATCACAGATTGAAAAAGGAAACAGCAATGAAAATGCCAAGGTATAAGGTTGACCAAAAAGTTCGTTTGGGTTTTTCCAGAACGTCTTATGGAAAACCCGAACGAACTTCTTGGCCAACCCAAATATATAAAACTTACTTTAAGTTATTTGATATGTTAGTGTGTATGTCACATCAATTTTGGTAACATGATAGCTTAGAATGGAAGCTCCCCAGAAGCTTAGGGACCTCTGATGATACTCAAGCTATTTCTGCAGCTTCTTCCAATCATCTGTCATTTACAATTCCACATGTGATTACCTCAGAGGTAACAAACTTCATACGTCCCTAGTAGTCAGACCAAATGGCAGCAGCCGCTGGACATCTCATATAATATATTGTAGCAGCTCTAAATTCTGATTTTTCTCCCTAAGGGTTGTTGCTATTGCTGTGTGTTTTTTTCTTTTTGGTTGTTTAGTGACTTGCCTGGACTAATGCTGTAGCGGCTGTTTACAGAGGGCAGCCCCTGATATCTACGCATGTTTTGCTTTTTCTTTCTTTTTCATTATTTTTAAGTCTGGCTTCCTTGGACTTGTCCCTTCATCAGTACAACTTAATGCTCAGCAATGATCCAGAGCCATTTAGATAGCTGCTCATGCACACGGCCTTCTGGATCACCACAGGTCCATGGGAGCTCATCAAGACCCACTATGACTGTTTCAGTTCTTGATCTCCCTATCAACTTTCTGGCCAATCTACTGTCCTGTTCCTTGCCCAAACCTTCAGGATAGCTATGGCATTTGCCTTCCTTATTTGTCTGCCACTAAGATCACTGCGGTTTTTTACCAAACCCCTGGGCATTTGGTTTTCCCCATGTCCTGCTCCAAATCACGTCAGTCCCCTCGGGCAAGGTAGCTGTTATTGTATAGCTTAGCTCACTCTGGTGGAATTACCAGCCAAAAGAATTGGGTGCCAGGGTGGGAATTGTCCCAGACAAGAAAGTCATAAACTCTCATTGCTCATACCTGATGCTGAGTAGTTTTTCCTGAATAAACATTTCTCAATTTGTTGTCCACCTTTGGTCAACTTTCAGAATCCTTAAGTGCATTGTTTTTTGTTTTTAAATTTTATTTATTTATTTTTGGCTGTGTTGGGTCTTCGTTTCTGTGCGAGGGCTTTCTCTAGTTGCGGCGAGTGGGGGCCACCCTTCATCGCGGTGTACGGGCCTCTCACTATCGCCGCCTCTCTTGTTGCGGAGCACGGGCTGCAGACGCGCAGGCTCAGTAGTTGTGGCTCACGGGCCCAGCCGCTCCGCGGCATGTGGGATCTTCCCAGACCGGGGCTCGAAGCCGTGTCCCCTGCATTGGCAGGCAGATTCTCAACCACTGAGCCACCAGGGAAGCCCCAAGTGGATTGTTTTTGACAATTTTTTCAGTTTTATTATTCCTTTGGGGGAAGAGGATTTGCCATGCTCCTCACTCTGCCGTTCCAAAAGTCCTGCTCTCCTCACTCTCAGATATCATCAACCACCCAGTCCTAAGCAAATTTACTCATCATATATCTCTGGTATCCATTCCCTTCTCTTTATCTCCACCACCTCCTCCTAGCCCTAATTACCATCATCTCTCTTTTTTTTTAAACATCTTTATTGGAGTATAATTGCTTTACAATGATGTGTTAGTTTCTGCTTCATAACAAAGTGAATCAGCTATACATATACATATGTTCCCATCTCCTCCCTCTTGCAACTCCCTCCCACCCTCTCTATCCCATCCCTCTAGGTGGTCACAAAGCACTGAGCTGATCTCCCTGTGCTATGCGGCTGCTTCCCACTAGCTAGCTATTTTACATTTGGTAGTGTATATATATCCATGCCACTCTCTCACTTCGTCCCAGCTTACCCTTACCATCATCTCTTGACCGAACTATTTGTAATCACCTCTTTGGAAATCTACCCTCATTTAAAACAATTTTTTTTTAAGTGGACCATTTTTAAAGTCTTTATTGAATTTGTTACCATATTGCTTCTGTTTTATGTTTTGCTTTTTTGGCCGCGAGGCATGTGAGATCTTAGCTCCCCAACCAGGGATGGAACCCTCACCCCCTGCATTGGAAGGCGAAACCGTAACCACTGGACTGCCAGGGAAGTCCCTACCCTCATTTTAATCTGTTCTCCATATTGTAGCCACTCATACTGTCCAAAGGTATTTTCTAATCATGTCACACTCATTTCCTTCACCTTTTGCTTAAAATCTTTGACTGACTCCCCATTGCTCTTAAGATAAAAAGAAAAAAATCCCTAACACTCTCTCAGAAGACCTGAGTTGTCTGATTGCCCACTGTAGAGCTTCTTTTTCTAGACCCCACTGGTCGTCCGATCATTCTGGGATTGTCCCATTCTCCTTTTTACCTTAGGGACTTTGCACGTGCTTTTTCTTCTGCCTTGAACTCCCCGGTCCTTCTTCATCAAACTAAGCCTCACTCTTATCCCACAGACCTCAGTGCAAACATCACTTCCTTGGGGAAATCTTCCCTGACATCTCCTATGTCAGCTCCCACTATGGTTTACTTCTTGGCACTAACTGTAAGCGCAATATCATATTTATGGTGTGATTATTTCTTTGATTTCCATTGTCTCCTCCACTGAATTGTATGCTCATGAAGGTAGGAACCATGTTTTACCTCTGCATCTCCAACACTTAGCTCATAGTATGTGCTCAACAAAAATGCATCACCCAAAATACACCGCTTCATGACAATTCAATTTAATATCAAAGGAGATATAAAAGCAAAGTTCTAAACCTTACATTATTGAGAAAAAAAGATTTAAAATATATATTCTAAAGGAGCGCAGAATCTTACCCACTGGACCACCAGTGAAGTCCTGGGGAGGGATAAATCTTAATTATGCCAGTGGATGGCTTACACCAAGCGGAGTCCCCCAGGCTCAAAGGACTGGGCTTGCCCTTGACAACTTCTCTTTCCTCTAGAGAAATGGGTATTTGTGGATGAGGTGTAGAAAAATTATTCAACACTTGGATGTAAGGGGGAAAATAACTGTATGTCTTCAATGTCACATGGAGCATTAACAGGCCTGCCCAAAACTATTGATTCTCTAGGGTAGTGCACCTTTGTTTGATTTATCACTTGCTCTTGATTCAGGCTCAGGCTCTGTAAAGCTGGATGCTCTTTTAGATTTGCCAATTATAAGTGCTTTTTAAAAAAATTTTTTTTAATTGAAGTATAGTCAGTTTATAATGTCGTGTTAGTTTCAGGTGTACAGTTGCGTCTGGTCTTAATTGCACCACACAGGATCTTTTGTTGCAGCGTGCCTGCACTTTGTTGTAGCGCATGGGGTTCTCTCTAGTTGAGGTGTATGGGGGTCTCTCTAGTTGTGGCACACAGGCTCCAGAGCACGTGGGCTCTGTAGTTGTGGTACGTGGGCTTAGCTGCCCTGCAGCATGTGGGATCTTAGTTCCCCGACCAGGGATCGAACCCGTGTTCCCCTGCATTGGAAGGTGGATTCTTTACCACTGGACCACCAGGGAAGTCCCTACAATTATTTTTTGTAAAGTAAAGATGCAAATGATTTCTTATCTAGTAGGAAGAATAACTTCAAAATTTATAACTTATTACCATGTGTGTTGGGTGACCAACAGTTACCATTTGCCCAGGATTGAGAAGTTTCCTAGGATGTGGGACTTCAAGTGCTAAAACTAGGACCATCCTGGGCAAACAGGGGCAGTTGTTTACTCCACCTGCATGACTTAGGCAGTTTGGGAACTGACTTGGCCATCTTCTTTCAACATTCTGTCTTGCATTGGCCAGAATTGCTTTGGTCTCCCCCATATGCCTCTGAACCAGTTTTCTCATCTTCCTGTTCTATCATTAATGAGCTAAATAAATCTTTGACAAATATAAAGACTCACTTCATATTGGTATAAGACATGTTTTTAATGGTTTCAAATGAGTATTTTCAACTCAACAATGAGAAAAAGACAGTCTCTTCAGCAAGTGGTGTCAGGGAAGTCAGACAGCTGCATGTAAATCGATGAAGTTAGAACACACCCTCTCACCATACACAAAAATAAACTGAAAATGGCTTAAAGACTTAAACATAAGACATGACACCATAAAACTCCTAGAAGAGATCATAGGCAAAACATTCTCTGATATAAATTGTAGCAATGCTTTCTTAGGTCAGTCTCCCAAGGCAACAGAAATAAAAACAAAAATAAACAAATGGGACCTAATCAAACTGACAAGATTTTATATAGCAAAGGAAACCATAAAAAAAAACCACAACCTACAAAATAGAAGAAAATATTTGCGAATGATGAGATTCACAAGGGATTAATTTCCAAGATATAAAAACAGCTCACACAACCCAACAACAAAAAAACAAACAATCCAATCAGAGGGAGACCTTCAAGATGGCAGAAGAGTAAGACGTGGCGATCTCCTTCCTCCCCATAAATACATCAAAAATACATGTACATGTGGAACAACTCCTACAGAACACCTACTGAACGCTGGCAGAAGACCTCAGACTTCCAAAAAGGCAAGAAACTCCCCACATTCCTGGGTAGGGCAAAAGAAAAAAGAAAAAACAGAGACAAAAGACGAGGGACGGGACCTGAACCTCTGGGAGGGAGCTGTGAAGGAGGAAAAGTTTCCACACACTAGGAAGGCCCTTCACTGGTGAAGATGGTGGGTGGGTGGGTGGGTGGGGAGGGAAGCTTCGGAGCCACGGAGGAGAGCACAGCAACAGGGGTGCAGAGGGCAAAGCGGAGAGATTTCCACGTAGAGGATCGGTGCTGACCAGCATTCACCAGCCTGAGAGGCTTGTCTGCTCACCCACTAGTGCGGGTTGGGGCTGGGAGCTGAGGTTTGGGCTTTGGAGATCAGACCCCAGGGAGAGGACTGGGGTTGGCTGCGTGAACACAGCCTGAAGGGGGCTAGTGTGCCACAGCTAGCCGGGAGGGTGTCCAGGAAAAAGTCTGGACCTGCCTAAGAGGCAAGAGACCATTGTTTCGGGGTGCGCAAGGAGAGGAGATTCAGAACACTGCCTAAACAAACTCCAGAGACGGGTGTGAGCCTATCAGCGTGGACACCAGAGATGGGCATGAAACGCTAAGGCTGCTGCTGCAGCCACCAAGAAGCCTGTTACAAGCACAGGTCACTATCCACACCTCCCCTCCCTGAAGCCTGTGCAGCCTGCCACTGCCGGGGTCCCGTGATGCAGGGACAACTTCCCCAGGAGAACACATGGTGCCTCTCAGGTTGTTGAACGTCACACCAGCCTCTGCCACTGCAGGCTCACCCTGCATTCTGTACCCCTCCCTCCCCCTGGCCTGAGTGAACCAGAGCTTCCTAATCCGCTGCTCCTTTAACCCCCTCCTGTCTGAGTGGAGAACAGACACCAGAGGGCGACCTACATGCAGAGGCGGGGCCAAATCCAAAGCTGAACCCCAGGAGCTTGCAAAGAAGGAAGAGAAAGGGAAACCTCTCCCAGCAGCCTCAGGAGCAGCGGATTAAATCTCCACAAACAACTTGATGTACCCTGCATCTGTGGAATACCTGAATAGACAATGAATCATCCCAAAATTGAGGCGGTAGACTTTGGGAGCAACTGTAGGCTTGGGGTTTGCTGTATACAACTGACTACTTTCTGATTTTTATGTTTATCTTAGTATAGTTTTTAGCGCTTCTTATCATTGATGGACTTGTTTATTGGTTTTGTTGTTCTCTTCTTTTTTTTATTACTTTTTTTTACATTCCTGAATATTCTAATGAATTCTAACAAAGGTAAATTTTCATTACTCAGTTTCAGTACTATTTTTACCAGTAAAATGGGGAAAATGCAGTTAAATATTTAGTGATAGTTATAACCATCATATAGTTATATCACACAAAATAGACTTCAAGGGACTTTCCTGGAGGTCCAGTGGTTAAGACTTCACTTTCCAGTGCAGGGGGTGCAGGTTCAATCCCTGGTCGGGGAGCTAAGATCCCATATGCCTCGTGGCCAAAAAACCAAAACATAAAACAGAAGCAATATTGTCACAAATTCAATAAAGACTTTAAAAATGGACCACATTAAAAAAAATCTTTAAACGAAAAAAACAGACTTCAAAATAACACTGTTACAAGAGACGAAGAAGGACACTACATAATGATCAAGGGATCAATCCAAGAAGAAGATATAACAATTGTAAATATTTATGCACCCAACATAGGAGCACCTCAATACATAAGACAAACGCTAACAACCATAAAAGGGGAAATCGACAGTAACACAATCATAGTAGGGGACTGTAACACCCCACTTTCACCAATGGACAGATCATCCAAAATGAAAATAAATATGGAAACACAAGCTTTAAATGACACATTAAACAAGATGGACTTAATTGATATTTATAGGACATTCCATCCAAAAACAGCAGATTACACTTTCTTCTCAAGTGCCATGAACATTCTTCAGGATAGATCATATCTAGGGTCACAAATCAAGCCATGGTAAATTTAAGAAAATTGAAATCATATCTTTTGAAAGATATGATTGAAAAGTATCTTTTCTGACCACAACGCTATGAGACTAGATATCAATTACAGGAAAAAAACTTTAAAAAATACAAACACATGGAGGCTAAACAATACACTACTAAATAACCAAGAGATCACTGAAGAAATCAAAGAGGATATAAAAAGATACCTAGAAACAAATGTCAATGAAAACACGACGACCCAAAACCTATGGGATGCAGCAAAAGCAGCTCTACGAGCGAAGTTTATAGCAATACAATCCTACCTCAAGAAACAAGAAAAATCTCAAATAAACAACCTAAGTTTACATCTGAAGCAATTAGAGAAAGAAGAAGAACAACAACAACAACAAACCCCAAAGTTAGCAGAAGGAAGGAAATCATAAAGATCAGATCAGAAATAAATGAAAAAGAAATGAAGGAAACGATTGCAAAGATCAATAAAACTAAAAGCTGGTTCTTTGAGAAGATAAACAAAATTGATAAACCGTTAGACAGACTCACCAAGAAAACAAGGGAGAAAACTCAAATCGACAGAATTAGAGATGAAAAAGGAGAAGTAACAACTGACACTGCAGAAATACAAAGGATCATGAGAGATTATTACAAGCAACTACATGCAATAAAATGGACAACCTGGAAGAAATGGACAAATGCTTAGAAAAGCACAACCTTCCAAGACTGAACCAGGAAGAAATAGAAAATTTAAACAGGGCAATCACAAGCACTGAAATTGAAACTGTGATTAAAAATCTTCCAACAAACAAAAGCCCAGGACCAGATGGCTTTACAGGCAAATTCTATCAAACATATAGAGAAGAACTAAATCTTATCCTTCCCAAACTCTTCCAAAATATATCAGAGAGGGAGGAACACTCCCAAACTCATTCTACGAGGCCACCATCACCCTGATACCAAAACCAGACAAAGATGTCACAAAGAAAGAAAACTATAGACCAATATCACTGATGAACATAGATGCAAAAATCCTCAATAAAATAGTAGAAAACAGAATCCAACAGCACATTAAAAGGATCATACACCATGATCAAGTGGGGTTTTTTCCAGGAATGCAAGGATTCTTCAGTATACACAAATCAATCAATGTGATAAACCATATTAACAAACTGAAGGAGAAAAACCATATGATATCTCAATAGATGCAGAAAAAACTTCTGACAAAATTCAACACCCATTTATGATAAAAACCCTGCAGAAAGTAGGCATAGAGGGAACTTACCTCAACATAATAAAGGCCATATATGACAAACCCACAGCCAACATGGTTCTCAATGGTGAAAAACTGAAACCATTTCCACTAAGATCAGGAACAAGATAAGGTTGCCCACTCTAACCACTATTATTCAACACAGTTGTGGAATTTTTAGCCACAGCAATCAGAGAAGAAAAAGAAATAAAAGGAATACAAATTAGAAAAGAAGAAGTAAAACTGTCACTGATTGCAGATGACATGATACTATACATAGAGAATCCTAAATACACTACCAGAAAACTACTAGAGCTAATCAATGAATTTGGTAAAGTAGCAGAATACAAAATTAATGCACAGAAATCTCTTTTTTTTGGGGGGGGAGGGTACGTGGTCCTCTCACTGTTGTGGCCTCTCTAGTTGCGGAACACAGGCTCCGGACACACAGGCTCAGCAGCCATGGCTCATGGGCCCAGCCGCTCTGCGGCATATGGGATCTTCCCGGAATGGGGCACGAACCCGTGTCCCTTGCATTGGCAGGCAGACTCTCAACCACTGCGCCACCAGGGAAGCCCAGAAATCTCTTGCATACACTAATGATGAAAAATCTGAAAGAGAAATTAAGGAAACACTCCCACTTACCACTGCAACAAAAAGAATAAAATACCTAGGAATAAACCTGCCTACGGAGGCAAAAGACCTGTATGCAGAAAATTATAAGACACTGATGAAAGAAATTAAACATGATAGAAACAGATGGAGAGATATACCATGTTCTTGGATTGGAAGAATCAACATTGTGAAAATGACTCTACTACCCACAGCAATCTACAGATTCAATGCAATCCCTATCAAACTATCAATGGCATTTTTCACAGAACTAGAACAAAAAACTGCACAATTTGTATGGAAACACAAAAGACTCCGAATAGCCAAAGCAATCTTGAGAGAGAAGAACGGAGCTGGAAGAATAAGGCTCCCTGACTTCAGTCTATATTACAAAGCTACAGTTATCAAGGCAGTATGATACTGGCACAAAAACAGAAATATAGATCAATGGAACAGGATAGAAAGCCCAGAGGTAAACCCACACACATATGGTCACCATTTCTTTGATAAAGGAGGCAAGAATACACAATGGAGAAAAGACAGCCTCTTCAATAAATGCTGCTGTGAAAAGTGGACAGCTACATGTAAAAGAATGAAATTAGAACACTCTCTAACACCATACACAAAAATAAACTCAAAATGGATTAAAGACCTAAATATAAGGCCAGACACTATCAAACTCTTAGAGGAAAACAGGCAGAACACTCTATGACATAAATCACAGCAAGATCCTTTTTGACCCACCTCTGAGAGAAATGGAAATAAAAACAAAAATAAACAAATGGGACCTAATGAAACTTAAAAGCTTTTGCAGAGCAAAGGAAACCATAAAAACGACAAAAAGACAACCCTCAGAATTGGAGAAAATATTTGCAAACAAAACAACTGACAAAGGATTAATCTCCAAAATTTACAAGCAGCTCATGCAGCTCAATATTAAAAAAACAAACAACCCAATCCAAAAATGGGCAGAAGACCTAAATAGACATTTCTCCAAAGAAGATATACAGACTGCCAACGAACACATGAGAGGATGCTCAACATCACTAATCATTAGAGAAATGCAAATCAAAACTACAATGAGATATGATCTCACACCAGTCAGAATAGCCATCATCAAAAAATCTACAAACAATAAATGCTGGAGAGGGTGTGGAGAAAAGGGAACCCTCCTGCACTGTTGGTGGGAATGTAAATTGATACAGCCACTATGGAGAACAGTATGGACGTTCGTTAAAAAACTACAGATAGGGTTTCCCTGTGGCGCAGTGGTTGAGAGTCCGCCTGCCGATGCAGGGGACACGGGTTCGTGCCCCGGTCTGGGAAGATCCCACATGCCGTGGAGTGGCTGGGCCCGTGAGCCATGGCCGCTGAGCCTGCGCGTCTGGAGCCTGTGCTCCGCAACGGGAGAGGCCACAACAGTGAGAGGCCCACGTACAAAAAAAAAAAAAAAAGAAAAAAAAAAAACTACAAATAGAACTACCATATGACCCAGCAATCCCACTACTGGGCATATACCCTGAGAAAACCATAATTCAAAAAGAGTCATGTACCAAAATGTTCATTACAGCTCTATTTACATTAGGCAGGACATGGAAGCAACCTAAGTGTCCATGAACAGATGAATGGATAAAGAAGATGTGGCACATATATACAATGGAATATTATTCAGTCATAAAAAGAAACAAAACTGAGTTATTTGTAGTGAGGTCGATGGACCTAGAGTCTGTTATGCAGAATGAAGTAAGTCAGAAAGAGAAAAACAAATACCGTATGCTAACACATATATATGGAATCTAAAAAAAAAAAAAAAATTGGTCATGAAGAACCTAGGGGTAAGATGGGAATAAAGATGCAGACCTACTAGAGAATGGACTTGAGGATACGGGGAGGGGGAAGGGTAAGCTGGGACAAAGTGAGAGAGTGGCATAGACATATATATACTACCAAACGTAAAATAGATAGCTAGTGGGAAATAGCCACATAGCACAGGGAGATCAGCTCGGTGCTTTGTGACCACCTAGAGGGGTTGGATAGGGAGGATGGAAGGGAGACACAAGAGGGAGGGGATATGGGGATATATGTATACATATAGCTGATTCCCTTCGTTATAAAGCAGAAACTAACACACCATTGTAAAGCAATTATACTCCATTAAAGATGTTAAAAAATTTTACAAACATATGAGAAAAAAAAAAACAATCGAAAACTGGACATAAGACCTAAATAGATATTTTTCCAAAGAGGAAATACAAACGGCCAATAAGCATATAAAAAGCTGCTCAACATCATTAATTATTAGAGAAATGCAAATCAAAACTACAGTGAGGTACCACCTCACACCGTCAGAATGGCCATCATCAAAATCTGTACAGGGGCTTCCCTGGTGGTGCAGTGGTTGAGAGTCCGCCAGCCGATGCAGGGGACACGGGTTCGTGCCCCGGTCCGGGAGGATCCCGCATGCTGCAGAGCGGCTGGGCCCGTGGGCCATGGCCGCTGGGCCTGCGCGTCCGGAGCCTGTGCTCCGCGGTGGGAGAGGCCACAGCAGTGAGAGGCCTGCATACCGCAAAAAAAAAAAAAAAAAAAAAAAAAATCTCTACAGATAACAAATTCTGGAGAGGTTGTGGAGAATAGTGAACCCTCCTACACTGCTGGTGGGAATGTAAATTGGTACAGCCAGTATGGAAAACAGTATGGAAGCTCCTCAGAAAATTAAAAATAGAATTACCATATGATCCAGCAGTCTCACTCCTGGGCATATAGCTAGATAAAACTCTAATCCAAAAAGATACATGCACTCCTATGTGCATAGCAGCACTATTCACAATAGCCAAGACATGAAAACGACCTAAGTGTCCATCAACAGATGAATGGATAAAGAAGATGTGATACATATATACAATGGAATACTACTGAGCCATATAAAAAGAACGAAATAATGTCATTTACAGCAACATGGATGCAATTAGAGATTGTCATATTGAGTGAAATAAGACAGAAAGAGAAAGACAAATACCATATAATATCACTTATATGTGGAATCTAAAATATGACACAAATGAACCTATCTACAAAACAGAAACAGACTCATGGACATAGAGAACAGACTTGTGGTTGCCAAGTGGGAAGGGGTTGGGTGAGGGATGGAGTGGGAGGTTGGGGTGAGCAGATGTAAGCTTTTATATATAGAATGGACAAACAACAAGGTCCTGCTGTATAGCACAGAGAACTATATTCAGTATCCTATGATAAACCATAATGGAAAAGAATATTAAAAAAAAGAATGTATGTATATATATATATATATATAATGGAATCACTTTGCTGTACAGCAGAAATTAACACATTGTAAATCAACTATCCTTCAATTTAAAAAAATCAATAAAAGATGAGTATTTTTGACAAGACAAGAGATTTCTCTGGTGAGGGGGCAAGTGGGGAGGTGCTGCTGGGAGAACAGGCCCTGAAGATCTGTACCAGAGATGCCGTTTCTGTTTTTCATGACTTTATTGATCCCCTTCCTCTTGAGCCTATAAATATGATTCAGTCTCGTCCTTCCCGAAAAATAGCCTCCCTTCCTTCTGGCCGTGGCCTGTCTCCTACTCTTCTCATCCAGGAGTGCAATCTGGTTCCTTGTTAGCAACTTCATGATCTAGCCAAACTCACTGACACCATCCAAATATAATGGACACTTTCCAATCTTGAAATCACTAACTTCTCTATGATAAAAAATGTTTATAGCTACCAATATCTGACTTTCATTGAGCACTTGACATTCTTTGAGTATTTGTCTTTCATTGAATATTTAACATTCAGTGACCATGCTCTCGGCCACTTGGCACTACTTACTGATCGGTTGCCCCTTCTTGTTTATAAACAATATACTTCCTTAATATTGCCTAAATCCACTTCCTCTCCATCCCCAATGCCAAGGCCTTGGCTTGAACCAGCTTTCCCTCCCAAACATCCTGGAAGGTTATTTCTATAACAAATTTGACTGAGGTACTTTCCTGATAAAAAGCCATCTCTGATGGTTCCACACAGCCTGTAGTCACAAACCTAGCATGCACGCCAATATGCAAATATTTATTTATAAATTATATCCGTGTACCACTGTACTAATATATTGCTTATATTTACATATCATAAATCAGATATGGAAAAAGAAATTCCCAAAGAAATAGCATTTACAAACTAAATAGAAGTTCTAATTTCTTTCCCTGCACTGTAGTGGAGGTTGTATGCGCTTTGCTCAGAAACCACAGACCCACAGTGGCTAAGTCCAAATACATATGGCTGACTTTCAAGGATTCTCATGATCTGGCCCCTGCCTATCTTTTCTGTCTCTTCTCCCTTTGCTTCCTCTCTTGCTCCTAATGCTTTGGTCCTAATGGAAGGATTTGAACTTAAAGCTCCCCAAATCTGCCTGCTTTCTATTTGTTGCCCTCTTTGTTTAGAAGGCTGTCCCCTACCTTGGCTCCCGAAGCCCCAAGCCCCTCCGTCTTATTTATTCCTAAAAGCTCTCATCCGGCACTCCTTCCTCTAGGAAGCTGTTTTTTGGTTACTTCTGCCTCACACCCCACCTACACCCCATGCACATCTTTTCTTTTGCAGTAAAACACAATGTTTACTTCTCTGCCTCTTTCATTAAGCTGTGAACTCTGTAACAAACTGTCTAGCTCACTTAGGAGTCCAGAGTGACTGATAAACAATAACAATGACAATAATAACAGCTAATACTTATTATTTATTTTTTTGCAGTACACGGGCCTCTCACCGCTGTGGCCTCTCCCGCTGTGGAGCAACAGGCTCCGGACGCGCAGGCTCAGCGGTCCTGGCTCACGGGCCCAGCCGCTCCGCGGCATGTGGGATATTCCCGGACCGGGGCACGAACATGTGTCCCCTGCATTGGCAGGCGGACTCTCAACCACTGTGCCACCAGGGAAGCCCAACAGCTAATACTTCTATAGTGTTAATATATGCCAACTACTGAGTCAAGTTTGTTGTAGACATATTTGCTTTATTTAATCTTATGATATAGGTATAATTATCCCTATTGTGCAAATGAGGACACTTGGGCACAGAGAGGCTAAGTAAGCTCCCGAGGTCATTTATGTAGTATGCAAAGTTCAGAAAGTACTGAACTAAACTGAACTGCATCCTTTCCATCCACCTGTGATGAAAGAAGTAGAGTCACCCAGGCCCAGGAGAGGGTGTATAGTGTGGGCTGCCCCAGCCTGAGCCTGCGCTGCCCCCTGCTGGCCAGCTCTGCCCTCTCTGCAGGCTTAACCAGCTCAGAAGTGCCCCCTGCCACCTGAGCTTGAGGGAGAGAGGGAGCCAGAAGGTCACGTGGAGAATATCTAGGGATCTCCCCTGATCCACACACCTGAAGGCCATCTCCCTGATAGGGATGCTGAATGAAAGCTCTCAGAGTTACAACTGGGGAAGTAAACTCTCTGCCACCAAATGCCATAGAATTTACCCCAAACCAATACAAATGTTTATTTTTTAAGGAAAAAATTAGGTAACTATTTGGATTATTCTTACATTAGGCTCTTCTTTAGGATAAAAAATTGAATGCTAACTTATATTAACAGATTGGTTCGCATATGGGTTGCCCCATGGAATGAGTGAAAAATACAGACGCCCAGGCTCCACCTCAAGCCTGGTAAGCCAGAAGCACCAGTGCTTTACTATTTCTCCTCATGTCACATTTTTCCAAACCCCCAAATCTCTAAGACCATTTAACATCCCACTTTTCCAGTTTAAGCAAAGGCAATGCCTTTCCATATGTGCTTCAGTAGAAAATGATGCTATTTTTTCAACTCTGTAAATTGTAGGTAATTGATGTGATGAAAAGAAAATTCTTGCCTGTAGACATGCAAATTCTACCCTGTCTGATAGAGGTTCAATTGATTTTCCTTTCCCTCTTTGGAAGAAATGAGTTTTGCCTCCTTTGTACATTGATTTCCTTATTCCTGATTTATGATGAGTCTATCTTCAGGTTCTCTTCTGAACCTGCTGTAACATTTGCCTGATTCCCTCACTGATTATTGAGTTAAATAAAATCTTTAGCACGTGTTCATTTTATATCTGAATGACAGTTGTCATTTTACCTTTTCTTGGAAAATTATCTTTAATACACAAATGGCAAGCATTTTCCTTTTCCCTCCTCTTCAGTCATCTGCTACTTGTGCTCTTTGCTTTAGTTGAAAACTCAGAGGGTTTCCTCAGAAAAGAGTCGCTGCTCTTATAACCTTCTACCATCTGCATAACGTCTAACCAAGCATTCCTGGAATAATAATGGAATGACCAAAAGATGTTACATTTTTCAAGGCGAAAGTGAGGTCAGGGCATTGGTTCCTAACCTTCTACAAAAACTAAAATAAAAGGACATAAACTTTAAATTAAATAAAAACACCATATTTTTATTGGGCTCTAACTTTGAAATATCTTATTTACTTATTTCCTCCTTATCTGTGTTGTTGATGGATTTATTAAAAATTATACACATTAGGATTGTTTTACTTTTAATGCATTTTATGCCATCTTGTGCCTTATTCAAGATGTTATGGAAAATATAAGGTCCCTGTCATCTTCCTGAGTACACAGATTCATCTAAGAACTAATGTTATTCACTCAACAATTACTTATTAAGCAGCAACTGTGTGCCATGTATAATAGCAAAGACATCGTCCCAGGGGGCTGACAGACTAGAGAGAGGAAGAGACAACACAAATAAATGTATAATTTCAAAGTTTGAGACCCACAGATGAAATGCATGTTTTCCATTCTTCCCCTCACTCTCACAGCTTTATCCCCAAATTTTTGGTTGGGTACCTAGCTACACTTCCCAGCTTCCTTTGCAGTTACCTATGGTCACGTGACTGTCTTCTGGCCAACAAGATGTGAGCAGAAGTGATGTCTCCAACTTGTTGGTCTCGCTCTTAAAGAAATGAGGAGAGCCCTTACCAATCCCTAATTTTCTTTCTTTCCTATGGGCTGAAATGTCAACACAGTGTTGACATTTTGGACCTTGTAGATGAGGGCAGCATCTGAAGAGTGACAGAACAACAACATAGAAGGAGCCTGGACTTCCAAGAACTTCAGAGAGTGGAGCCACCAAATGGGCTTGGACTTTTCCAAGAGAGAAATAACCTTCTATCATGCTTAAGATACTGTTGTGTTGGGTCACTGGCTCATCCAGCCCATCTTATAACCTAACTCTGACAAGTCTCAAAGGAACAGGGGATACTCTGAATATGGAAGTTAACAGAACATTCCTATGTGGGGCTCAGGAGCAAGCATTCTCCAAATGAGGGAGCATCAAGGGAAGTGAGATCTTCAGAGAAGAGGCGGGTCAGGCCACGAGGCACAAGATGAAACCACAAAGACTGATGAGCATATCAGCATGTTTCTCCTGGTGTCAAAAGCATGTCAGAGGCAGCTTGAAGGGACTCCCACTGGCCAAATTTGGGAAATTTTAAGTATAAAAAAATTAATAGGTTATAACACATTATTAGAGAAAAATTGTCTATCAAGTTAATATAATAGTTTGACTCCGTTTTTGACATCTGACTGCTGACATCTTTCAAGCCCCGTCACTCCCCTTCCCCTTCTGTCCCATGTCTGCGCAAGTTGATAAGAAAGCCCAGGTACGCCCTTGACAATGGCAGGAAGTTCACACCATGCAAGTTCTAGTCCACACATAAGAACCTTCACCCCAGTCCTATTCCCAAATTACAATAAAACCCCAAAGCTAGTCACCTCTTCCTGCTTTCTCAAGCCATTTTCAAACCAACCTGGGAAACTGTTCTGCTCTCACCAGAAATCCTCATTATGTGAGCAACAAACATACCCCATTGGTGCATTTTTGCACCAAGACTGACATCGTCAGTCTTGACATTGGAACCAAATTGGGGGTCGGGTGTACAAACTGCTTCTGCAGGATGGTCACAAAAGATGGAAGGGAAAGTTCTTCATGATAGAAGAATGCCAAAAAATCAATAAATATAGAAAGATAGATAGAGTTAGAAACTACACCTCTGCAACCACCATTGTAATAATTCATTCAGGCAAGAAAGGTTAAGAAGGAACATACAGTCTCAAAGTTATTAAATACAAATGGGAGGGGTTTCCTTTAAAATGGAGAAGATGATGGACACCACCTTATCCAAGTGATCAAATGTAACATCACCAATAATGGGACAAACTGATATCTGTGCCTCCTGATAGAACATACAAAGAAGGATATAACATCACCTATTTTAATATTCCTGCCAAAAGTATTAAACTAGTATTTAATCATAAGGAAATGATCAGACAAATTCAAATTGAGTAAGTAAGCATTCAGTGGGGAGAGTCATGTGTCTGGAACTTACACTCCAATGTTTCATCAAAAAAAGTTTATAGCTATATAGAGAAAGATAGAACAAATGTGGCAAAATACAATGTTTATCAAGGTAAAGATACAAAATAAAGCAAATGAAACAAAAAGGTAAGCTGGTATGAGGGTTTGTTTACTCAAAAAGAAGGTTCCAGAGGCCCAGAGGGAAGGTCTGAGAGAGAAAGGACCATCCTGTGTCTGCTTGTTCACAGAACTCTTCTCTAGCCATAGTTGTTCCGGGTTCAGAACAGGGTTTTGTGCAAATAAATATTTGTAGAAGGTCCCAGGATTTGGCCCCACCTTCTCCACTCTGGGAAGAAAGCTGTTGGAGTTCACAGGAGTGCTTCTGTGGGAGGGAGGTTGGTGTCTGAGCAGATAGGCCTGGTGACCCCACCCACCTCGGTTTCCTCCTATCTCACTCCTCACTTCTTAATCCTCTTGCTTTTTGGCTCTAAATGTTAGTTTTCCCTGGGCCTCTATTCTAACTCCGTCTCTCCTTAAAAGAATAACATAGCTGTTGAGGATATGACAAAAACTAGTTAGACCCTACTAGGCCCAAGATGGCAGAAGATTCGACTTCCAGTAGACCTTGAGCCTCATTATATGCTTACTGTAATATGTTAGCATATGCTAAATGACACACCCACAGGCGCCATGACAGTCCTGAGACCAACCATAAAAGGCCAAAAAGTGGGCAGCGGCCCAACTCCTGGAAATCCCCACCTCTTCCCCCCAAATAGTTCAAATAATCCTCCCACTCATTAGCCTATGAAATTACCCAGCCCATAAAAACGAACCGCCCGTATTTCGGGGCTGCTCTCTCTTTCTGAGATGGACTACATTCTGCCTATGGAATAAACCTGCTTTCACTTTACCATGGCTTGCTCTTGAATTCTTTCCTGCACGAAGCCAAGGATCCTTACTTGGTGGCCTGTCCCAGGAACTCGCCTGAGACCTGGGACATGACCATCCTCTCCCATTTTCCTGCAACATCTTTATACAAAGGATGAGGAAGAAGGTAGTCCTCTCTCCCTCCCTACTTTTGCTTTGATTATAAATATGTAGCCCACTTAGTTCTCGAGGCAGAGCCCTCTTGCCTGCTCGCCTGTATCCTTCACAAGCATCCTATATTAACAAATCTACATCTTACCTACCGCTTTGCCTCTCGCTGAATTCCTCCTGTGCCGAGACATAAAGAACCTGAGCTTCATTAAGTCGCGGGACGAGTCGTGTGGTTTCAACACATCCAAAACGGAACTCTCCAAGTTTCCCCAAACCTGGTTCTCTCCAGTCTTCCCATCTCAGTAAAGGGTACCTCCATCCACCCATCCTTTAAGTTATTCCTCCAAACTTCAACCCAGATCTGTCCACTTCTCACCATCAACTCAGCCACCATCACCCCTCACCTGGATTTCTTCAGTAGCTTCCTAACTCATCTCTTGACTGTGCTCTCAGGCCCAAGCAGTCCATCTTCCTCCCAGAAGCCAGAGTAATCTTTATTTTTTAAAAACGTAAATCAGAGCAAGCCACTCAGTGTTTCAAAACACTTCAATATTTCCCTGTTGCTCTTTGAAAATGAAGATTCTTCACCATGAAGACCCTACACCATCTCCTGCTCCACTTCTCAGCCTCATCTCATGCCCCCTCACTCTGCTTGCAGTGACATTCTCTTTTTTTTTCATTTAAAAACTTTTGGAGCATCGTTGATTGCAGTGACCTTCTTGTACAGCTCTCTGCGTAAGTCAGGGTTTCTCTCTTTCTGGAACATTCTCTCAGCTCTCCTCAAGGCTGCCTCCTTCTCTTCTAGGCCTCAACTCAAATGTCCCCTTCCCAGATCTATATAAAGAAACCTGCTTCGTCAAAATTTAGACGTCAAATCGTCTTCTCTGTTTCTCGCCAGTTCTCCTTTTCCACACACAGTAGAATGGACGGACGCACGGTACAAGGAGGGTTCATTGCTGGATCTCCCGCGCCTGCTAGGCTAGGGGCTCACACATATTCGTTGAAAGAATTCATTAATAGACGGCAATTTTGTATGTTTTTAAATATCCTTCCCTGGCAAAAGAAAAGGCTGCCAATTCTGTGTGGTTCATCATTTTTTTAAAGAACATTTATGAGTCCAGGACTCTTGGATGAACTGGCCTCAAGTCCCCCACAACGTAGTTGTTGTAAGGATAGCAGGAGAGGGAGGAAGAGACGGACAGTGGCTGGGGGGCCGGCTGGGTGGCTGAGTGGACGGATGGGTGAGAGAGCGGATGGGTGAACACTCTGGGGAAGCATACCCAAGGTGCTAAGTTGAGAGCACAGTTCCCTAGGCAGCCCATCTTGAGGGGTCGCGAAGCGGATACTTCAGGGCCGACGGGGCACGGCGGGAGGGCGGGAGTCCCCTCCTCTGTGTGTAAAGCAGCAAGGCCCTCCAGGCTCGCACCGCATCCAGGCGCACGCGCGCCCAGACCCCGCGCCGCGCTCAGCAGCGTCCCCTGCCGGCGCGCGCGCTCAAGTGAACGCTCGCCTGGCCCGCAGCAGGGTTAGTGCGCGTGCGCGCAGGTGAGCGTCCCGTCCCGTCCCGCCCCGCCCTGCCCCGCCCCCGGGCTTGGCCACCTGCCGGGGAAACTTGTGGATTGTTGCCCTCGGGTCGCTCAGGGGCGGGACGCGGAACAGAGACATGGAACAACATACGTCGGGGAATCGCGAGTCCCGGGCCCGGCCGAGAGAGCGGGACCCAGACCGGCACCCCCGCCCGGACCGAGAACGCCACCCCGAGAGACAGCGGGACAGAGCCGGGGACCGGCGCAGGGAGAGAAACGGGGGCGGGCGGAAGGACGAGGACCGGGATAGGGGGAGGGACCGGGAACCCCGCCAGGACAGATACAGGGCCGGGGACCATCGTGGCGGTGAACAAAGAGTTTGGGAACAATCCCGCCAGAGTCGGACGCGGGACGGACCCCGGCGGCCGACCTGGGACGCGGCCCCGCCCCTCTGGCCCGCGCCTTGGGAAACCGCGGAGCCACCGCCCCTGCGGAAGGAGGTCCTCGGACGCCGAGGACCAGAAAGGTGAGGTGGGGCAGCGAGGGCCCTCTACCTCGCCCCGGAGGAAGCCTGGGTCTGAGGCCATTCTGCGCGGTTCTGCTGTCCCGGCTACTTGTCCTGGGAAGCTGGTTTAAAGGAAGTGTCATTCTTCCCTTTTGAGCTCTTAGAGGTGACCTGCGAGGGAAGGAAGACCTTACAGTGCCCCCCCCCCACACAAACACTCCTTGACCTGAACCTGATGAACAACGCAGAGACCTACCCCCCACCTCCCTCCACCCTCCACCCGCCCTGCCCCCCACCCCCCCTTTAGCAGTGGAAGGACCGGGGACCAGGTAAAGAGGAAGAGAGGACTTCAGGACTAGAAAGGGAAGGGGTGGGAAGGAGATTGGGTGGGTTGGGTTAATCTGAGGCCCCTCTCTGACCCCCACCCATGTGGTCACAGGACTGCCCCTTGGGGCTTCAGACCCTTGTCCTGTGCTCCACAACCAGCCCTCCCCAAAGTCCCGTTCCCTGGAGGCCCGGGCCTAATAAAAGACCAATGAAAAGCTAATAGTTTAATGTGTAATCCCTTCCAGGGGTATATGCATTTCAAAACCAGACAGCTGGGAGAAGATACACTTTTAGCCAAAGAACTGAATGTACCTAAAACTCTGCACAAAAGGGCAGAGATTTTTTTTCCCCCTTTGTCAGTGAGGTCTTTCTGGGCAGCCTCATTCAAACCCCATGATTGTTTCAGACCCCACCCTCCTGAATGAACAAACTTTGCCATCACTACCTTGTAGAACAGAGTTCCCATGAGGCCTGTGGGGTGAAAGCATCATGACGTTCTGGAAGACTGTGAGCTGGCAGAGGGTAAGGATGGAAGGAAAGAGAGGTGGTGGTCCTAGACCCCACTCCCCCTCTAGGGAAGTGGTCTTTTTTCCATTGCACATTCCATCCAACTCCACAAATATTACTGAATGCCCAGATTAGATGCCAGGCCAAGAAGGAGACAGGCAGGTACTGGAGTGATGACTGCCTTCCGGTTTTTGCCCTCGTCCCTAGGAGGAGTCCAGGCTCCTCTCTGCTATGGAACTTGGAGGCTTAAGCCCAGTCTCTCTTCTGGTTGTGTCCACACAGCGGGAAAGCTATTATCCTGAGTTTATGTTACATTATCTAGAACTAACTAGCCAAACTGTGACAAAGGGTGTGCCCAGTTACAGTCACAGGCACTGGCTACTGTCTCCCTGCCTAAAGCCACACTGCATTGCAACTGCCAGGCCTGGGAGAATCCAGAGCTTCATGTTTAGGTTTCCTTCTAAACTGGTGTCCTGGCCCCCCTGTCCCCACCCCTGCCAAGCCCCAAAGCTAGTGAAGGGAATACTTTTGCTTCTTTTGCTCACAGTTGGTGGTTTCAAACCAAGAGCAATTTATTTCTGTCTCTCCTCCACATAATAAGTATGTATTTAATGGATGGGAGGTAGGGCCAGGAACTACAGAGATCTACTCACGGTGTCTACAGGACACTGACAAGTAAACAGACCAATTTGCAGCACCTGTGAAACGTGCCACTCCAGCGCGGGGACAGACACAAAGAGAACAGAACTGGGGCCCTGACTGGGCTCTGGAATGTTTTCTGGAGGAGATAGCCTCAAAGCTGAGTTCTGGAGAAGGAGCAAGAGGCTGTCTCAAGCAGAGAAGTAGTTTCCACGGTGACCTGGAGGCATGGGAATGCAGGTCATCTTTTGGGGCGGGGAGAGGGGCAGTTCACTATGGCTGGGTCTGTGAACATGAGGTTGTGAGTGGAGAGAGATGAGCACGGGCCCTCCCTTGCTGTGCTTAAAGTTTGGACTTTATGGATTTCAAATGCAAAAAATACATGGTGAGATCTATGTTCTAGAAGGATCCCTGAAGCCCAGCTAGTAGAATGCAGCCCCCACCGTTCACCACTGAATCTTGGACAAAGCCCAGGATGTGCTGGATAAAGTGATAGGGAAGGGTGTGGGGCGGGGGGGTGGGTGGTGAGGAGAAGGAACAGAATATTCCAGGGCTGGCAGAGGAAGAGGGAGAGATGTGAAGATGTCCAAAGTTGTCTGTACCACCCATAGCCTAGAGAATGATTGTGGATTCAACTCTTTCCAAAGTAACAAGGGAAGGAAGAGAATGCCAGCCTGGGCATCAGTCTTGTGAATGCAAACTAGTTTTGAAGAGGGCCTAGTCCTCACTGAACTGAAAAGCTCCCCCAGGTGGCTCCCAGCTACCTGTTAGATATCCCCCACAACACACACACACCCTCCCCCGCAGACCAAGCCAGCAT
Source organism: Pseudorca crassidens (assembly GCF_039906515.1). Classification (NCBI taxonomy): domain Eukaryota; kingdom Metazoa; phylum Chordata; class Mammalia; order Artiodactyla; family Delphinidae; genus Pseudorca; species Pseudorca crassidens. The sequence goes on along the minus strand of NC_090315.1, from coordinate 48,249,307 downwards.
GGGAGGCGGGGCTCAGAATTACTGAGATAAGTGATGTGCTTAATTAGCAGAACTGGGCCAAGTGTTTGCAGGCCTTGTATAGCCAATAAACCAGAAAATCCTCTGGAATATGAAATCTGTGGCAGATTTTCTGTTCTGTGCATTCTTTAATGTCTGAGCCCAGCGTGAGGTGTCCAGAATTCTAATGCTGAACAAGCTATTGAATTTGAAGCCCGCTAATGGCCACACATGTGTTTGATTATAGTGAGCCCACTTCAGGGAGATATCCGCTTTCGACCCCCAGGCCTGGAGTACAGGAAGTGGAATATTACCAGTCAGAGGCGGAAGGGCTCCTGGAATGCCACAAGTGCAGATACCTGTGCACCGCGAGAGGTGAGCCATTTTGAAGGCAGCTTGACCAATTACTTACCCTTGCTGGTGGTTCTGGACGGGGTCCGAGATGATGGAGCAAAAATTCAAGCCGACTTCCCTTTTGGTTTCCTCGTATTTTCGTTTTCATACCTGCGTGAAGTTCACACTTTCTAAAGAAGGGTAGGAACATCTGAAAGGGGCGGCTAGGTTTCCCGTGTTTCTCCTCGGACGGGCCCGGATGTGGTGAGGCAGTCGTGCCTGCAGTTTTCAGAGCCAGCTCTGAGTTGCCGGCTGTCAGAGGGGAACCCCTATGGCAAGGCAGGCCGAGTTAAAGAGAGATCACCGGAGATGGCAGCCAGGTTGAGCTCATGCCACAGGACAGGAGATCTGATGCCTAAACCTGCCATCATGGCTTTTAAATATTGTTGACTGAGACCCACAGCAAGAAATAGGTTTCACATTAAGAACAAGTTCACATGTGCGCGCATGTGCACACACACGTCATGAAACAACACGCCATCACCTACGAAGGGCAGTAACTTCTATTTCATTGAAAACAAACAAAAACAAAAAACCACACTTATTAGAATCCACAGTATGAAGAACACTTAAATAATATCATGTGTCAGCTCCAAATGTGGTTTCCCAGAGTTCCCATCCTAGCACCAGGCCTGGCCTTGCCAACAATGAAGAAAATCTGGTTTGTCAGGGTGAAGAAAATCTTACCCTTATGGCTCACATGATTGGGTAAGAAATTTTCCTCGGCTACCTATGACTAAGAGGGGAAAACTTCTTGGCCTAAGGGGGAGAAATCATGGAACTTATACCTGAAGATGTCTCTTTTTTATTTATTTATTTTTGGCTGCATTGGGTCTTCATTGCTGCGTGCGGACTTTCTCTAGTTGCGGCGAGCGGGGGCTACTCTTCACTGTGGTGTGCGGGCTTCTCATTGCGGTAGCTTCTCTTGTTGTGGAGCACAGGCTTTAGGTGTGTAGGCTTCAATAGTGGCACATGGGCTCAGTAGTTGTGGCTTGCAGGCTCTAGGGCATAGGCTTAGTAGTTGTGGCACACAGGCTTAGTTGCTCCGTGGCATGTGGGATCTTCCCGGACCAGGGCTCGAACCCGTGTCCCCTGCATTGGCAGGGGGATTCTTAACCACTGTGCCACCAGGGAAGCCCCTGAAGATGTCTCTTAGAGTGATTACAATGAGATAAATTATTATGGGATTATGTAGAACTTTCATGGAAGAGCTCTAGGCAATCCAGGTACAAGAATCCTCGCTCTAGTTTACGTATGTTGGCACACCCCGTTGCTTTTAATTCTCTCAACAACTCCTGAGGCTCAGAGAGGTACAGTAAGTTATACAAAGTCACACAGCAGTTAAGTGGAAGAGCTGGAATTGAAAGTTAGAGCCTGACTCTAAGGCCTGAAGTGGTTTACGTGCTTGACCTTCTTTTCTCGATGATATAAAGAATAGGAACAAGCCAGACGCTCTTTAACAGGTTTCTCTCTAGAGGTATTCTTCTTCAGCGATTGATTTACCAAGAGGAGAGGGCAGAGCTTGAGGCCCCTGATTTAGCTTTGATTGCTTCTGGCTGTTTGGTTGGGCCTAGATGTTGGGTTTCTGAGTCAAGATAGTGAAAGGATAGTTCAGCAGTCAGAAGCTAACAAATGAGGGCTTATAAAGATCTCTGGACATGCAGGGACCCATATAAATACACAATGCTGTGTTGTGTTGAGAGCAACAGCCATTAAACACTGGGAACTTGTCTCAAACAGGAAATTCACACCTGGGTAAAGGTCACCTGAAGATTTTCAGGCTCGTCTTAGAGTAGATCTTTTGTGATTTCTTTTCCTCATCAGTGAAATCATGTCCTCCTCCAGCAAACTGGCAAAAATGGGAGGCAGCTGTGGCTCTCTCTAACTTCCTAGGGAGACCCTGCAGTTTGGGCTGAGTCACCCTTAGGAAGTTCAGTGGAACACTGACAAAAATAGATAAGCCCCGAACTCACGGTTACGGGCAAGACACCTCAGCTACTAAAATCTTTAAAGGCTGAGGATAAAGATCAGATAAACAGCAAGTACAGACGTCACATGTGCATATCAGATCACTAGGAATCCTGTCATATATAGGTTGTGTTATAGGTTTATTATTTGGAGGGACTGGTGAGGAATTACAAGTTCCCTGGGGAGAAGGTACATGGCCTGCTCCCCTCCTGGCTCCCTCCGATGATTTGCATTTGGAGCAGCTTCCCCTTTCCCTTTTGTCCTTTTCCTCTTTCTTTAGACCTTTGGTGCTCAAATCATGATGGAGAAGATTGTAAAAGGAGAGCTAGGCCAGTGTAACAAGGAAATTGTGAAAAAAAAAAAGGGGGTGATGTTTGCATTCAGCTTCACGCAAGGGCTTGATGTTTCCCTTACTTGCAAACCATCCTTAAAAATTTAATTTCATTCTCTCTCCAAACGTTGTAATCTCTATAGTCATGCTGTCTCTCACTCAGAGCCTGGAGGTTTAGGTTTTGAGATGGCTTCTCACTGCCAGTGGCATTGACTTGTGACCACACTGAAAAGGTTCAGAGGGACAGTGGTGGGGGTTTTGCCCCCCAACTTGCATTCTCCCTCCCCCTTTTATATGCTTATTTAATACCCTAGCTCAGTGCTTATGGGACTGAGCCTATGTCAGCACGTACAACTCCCAGCTCAGAAGCACCCAGCTTTATATTATGCTGAGAGAAAGAAGTAACACACAGAAGAGTACATTAACTGTATGATTCCATTTGCATGAAATTCGAGAAAGACAAACCTAGTTCCTAATGACAGAGAGCAGATCAGTGGTGGCCTGAGGAGGAAGGTGAGGGGTTGACCACAAGGGGTGACTAGGGAACTTTCTGGGGGGATGAAAACAGTCTATATCTTGATTATGATTACATGGCATACACAGTTGTCAAAACTTACTAAGCTGTTTGCTTAACACAGGTCATTTTGTTGTGTATAAGTTATATAACAGTAAAGCTGACTTTAAGGAAAGTAGCCAGCTTTGGTGGAAGATCTGGGGCTCTTTCATCGTCCAAGATAAAGCAGCCAAGGGTCCTGAAAAAATCCAGCCCTGGGAAAATATCACAGCCCAGATTTGCTCTTTAGGGAAACGAAAAGAAAACAAAATTAAACTTTAAAACATACTTATTGAATTAAAGTCTAAGAACAGTAAAACCAATTATGTTTCTCTAATTCAGTAAGCCTTATAGGTTTAATTAACTTAACCTTTCCTATCCCTAATATATGTGAACCACGGTTAACATTGTGATGGATAGCTTCCATGCTTTTTTTCTAACGTCATTATGTTTTTTAAGCACTATAAGTTCCTTCAAATTTGGAGAAATTTCCTCTTTCAAACTGAAGATGGCCACAAAACATGTCTAAAGAGGATATAACTATTTTTCAGTCTTCTTGGCAGGGAAGGGCTAGGGCAGAGAATGTTCTTGCCTTCCATAAAGGACACCTTTCTTTCTGCTCACTGGCCTGATTTCTGCCCCCATCGTCCTGCAGCCCACCTGGAGCAGGCTGCTTTGCTCTTTTGAGAGTTACCCTTTTCAGTCCAAAGTACCTCTGACATCATTTCTGGAGACCACAGTTCCCTGCTACCATCTAATGCTAATCATGTAGCTTTGGCTGCTCAGGCCTTGCAGGGGGCAGAATGAAGAGCTGGCTGTGGTGTGAGCTGCCACGGGGAAGATAAGCCTCAAGGTGGAAGTCTCCAAGTGCAAAGTAGCATCTCTCAAAATGGTAACACGCCCTTCTTTTGCAGCCTGCTGCCAAATGCTGGAGGTTCTCCTGAACTTGCTGATCCTGGCCTGCAGCTCTGTGTCTTACAGTTCCACAGGGGGCTACACGGGCATCACCAGCCTGGGGGGCATTTACTACTACCAGTACGGAGGGGCTTACAGTGGTTTCGATGGTGCTGACGGGGAGAAAGCACAGCAGCTGGACGTCCAGTTCTACCAGCTAAAGCTGCCCATGGTCACCGTGGCAATGGCCTGCAGCGGAGCCCTCATGGCCTTCTGCTGCCTCCTCATCGCCATGGGCGTCCTGCGGGTCCCGTGGCATTGCCCCCTATGGCTGGTGATTGAAGCCTTGTTGGACGTGCTCATTGCTGGGGCATACATCCCAGCCTTGTACTTCTACTTCCACTACCTCTCGGCTGCCTACGCCTCTCCCGTGTGTAAGGAGAGGGAGGCGCTGTACCAGAGGAAAGGATACAGTGGCTTCAGCTGCAGTTTCCATGGGGGAGACATAGGTGCTGGAATCTTTGCTGCCCTGGGCATCGGGGTCTTTGCCCTGGGGGCCGTGCTGGCCATAAGGGGTTACCGAAAGGTTAGGAAGCTGAAAGAGAAGCCTGCGGAAATGCTGGAGTTTTAGGCTTTTTAAAACGTTCCGGGGCTTCCCTGGTGGCGCAGTGGTTGAGAGTCTGCCTGCCGATGCAGGGGACGCGGGTTCGTGCCCCGTGTCCGGGAAGATCCCACATGCCGCAGAGCCATGGCCGCTGAGCCTGCGCGTCCGGAGCCTGTGCTCCGCAACGAGAGAGGCCACAACAGTGAGAGGCCCGTGTACTGCAAAAAAAATTAAAAAGTTCCGAAAAACTCAAGTGATGGAAGTTACTCTGAACCACTGTCTTTCGTGGAATATTTTGTTGCAGAACTTGCCAACCCTTGGAAAGTAACAGACCAATTTTAGTTTGCTGGGCCTAGCTCCAGGGTACATAGAGCAGCACTGCCTGATGTAATAAACCCTGGTCCTGGAGCCCTCTGTCGGCAAGGGACCAACCAAAATTACTTTAAAAAACAAAAACAAAACAACAACAAAAAACAACCAAAACTAGAGCCCAAGACCCACAAGGAAAAGGCATATGCTGCAGCAAAATGCACTTCTTGAGTGAATAAAGGGAGATAACCAAGTGAATTTGAAGAACCTTATCCTCAAAGTTCACGAAAAGCACACAGACATGAAAAACATTTCGGCCTGAAGTTCTCTAAACACAGCGGTCTTAAGCAGATTAGCCTCGAATATTTTCCTCACTGAACTCTAGGCCCTTCACTTCCTTAATGCTCTGGATGGCAGGGGATGGGGATGCCTGGGAAACTGCTGCTGTAAGATGGAAGCTGGAGGGAGATGTGGGCTGAGGAAAGAGCAATCAGATTAATTCACTGGGTTGCAAAGGAGGTATTCTAACAAGCCCCTTACGATGGGCTTGAAAGCTCAATAAGTGTTTTGTACCTCTTGTAAATGTACCATTGTACGACGAATTCAACCCGACATCTGGAATTCAGGATCCATCCAAAATTAAAGAAAGTAAAATCTTTCCCAGGATAAGTATGCTACTTTTGGCCAGACAACTTCATGGGTTCTTACTGCATGTTAAATTAGGACTTATGGCCCATTATAATATATGCTTGGTACAAGTGAATATGTTCTTTGCTTTACGTGACTCCAATAAAAATCCAAAGAAAAATTTTAATTTGGAGGTGATGGTTCTCTTTACAATATGTTTATAATATTATTTTCTTTTCACATTTAAAAGATGAGTTCCATTTGGGTTTACAAAAGGAAATACATATAGTTGTTGCTTGTATATGATTAAAAAACTTCTTGAAGAATATATAAGAATGTATTAACAGTATTTGCTTCTGGAGAGGAAATTAAAAATTTTTTTTCATTTTATGTAAGACTTGACTGCACATGTCTTAGCCTTATTTTAGAAAAACATGTTTTAATTTGATTTGCTTTCCTCAGTTTTTTCACATTTACAGTGAAAAGGCAGATAGTAGATGTTTAGTTAAGCAGAGTATTAAATGATCAGCCACAAAAGCAGCCTCACCCAAAAAGATGCTATTTTACAATAAAAATCTCCTGTCTGTTTCAGTTTCCACTTCCCTCTACAGTTTATCCCTCCATAGGGATAAACCGCTAGCTCTAGTAGGCCACTCTTTTCTTTTCTCCTGATGTCTGTGAATCTTTCTGCACTAACAACATGCTTGGAAATACTTGAACCTGTTCGATGTTTTCAGCAAAGCCAGATCAGGCCTGGCTGGTGCTCTGATAATATCCAGTGGCCATATTTCTTCATCATTGGCCCCAGCAACAGACCATTATTCCTCTTGATTGTTGCAGTCAGTGGAGTGGTTGACAAGATCTATCAATAGATATATTACATTTCAGCCTGGCAGATATGGGCTGCGTGGACTATACTGCTGCTGTTTTGGCAGAATCTTGTCCCAGAAGGAAACATTCAGGTTGCCCACATCTTGTAGTAGCACAGTATCCCTGCTTCCCTTCAGGGGGTGAGAGATTAACTGCATGCAGAAGGAAAACGAAGGCAGAGAAAGGTGTTGGGTGGGGGAGATAGCTACTCCCCGTGAATTAGAATGATGTCTGGGTCAATTAATGATGTCTGGGTCAATGATGTCTGGGTCAATTAATTTGCGCTGCTTGTAGGGATAGAGTAGCCAGTAGCTTATGGTGCCTGGGAGGAGAGTGGGCAGTTCTGGTCTGATGTTATTTTCAGATTTAAATTAGAGGAATGTAGCTTCTCAACTGTCAGAGCCCATAACTGCTGCGTTCCGTGGACCTCCTAGGAATTTGTGTGGGCCCAGCAGGAGATGGAATCAGCAAGCTCAGTAGCTATTGCCTAAGTACATTAGACATACTGGTCTTTAGCTGCCCAGTTTATAAACGTTGTGGTACCCCCTTGTGTATCAGAGGGTTTTCCTGACTTCTGGGAAACCATGCTTTTCATAAATTTGTCCCTTTTCTTCTTCTTTTTTTTTTTTAATATTTATTTATTTATTTGGCTGCACTGGGTCTTAATTGCGGCTCGCGGGATCTAGTTCCCCAACCAGGGATTGAACGCCAGGCCCTCTGCATTGGGAGCGTGGAGTTTTCCCCACTGGACACCAAGGAAGTCCCTGTCCCTTTTGTTCTTAAATCTCTTACTAATCCCCTTTATTTTATTTTTTTTGGCCGCATTGGGTCTTCATTGCTGCACACGGGCTTTCTCTAGTTGCGGTGAGCGGGGGCTACTCTTCATTTCAGTGCCCAGGCTTCTCATTGTGATGGCTACTTTTGTTGTGGAGCACAAGCTCTAGGTGCCCGGGCTTCATTAGTTGCAGCACGTGGGCTTAGTAGTTGTGGCATGCGGGCTCAGTAGTTGTGGCATGCAGGCTCTAGAGCACAGGCTCAGTAGTTGTGGCTCACGGGCTTAGTTGCTCGGTGGCATGTGGGATCTTCCTGGACCAGGGATCAAACCCATGTCCCCTGCATTGGCACGTGGATTCTTGACCACTGCGCCACCAGGGAAGTTCCTTCTCCTTCCATTTTATATGTTACTGGGTAGCATCACCGTCCACTTGTATAACATTTTATAATTTTCCAGGTATTTTCACATACTTGCTTTCATTTGGGCCTCATCCCAGCCCTGTGGGATAAGACAGGGAGGCATTACGTTCATTTGTCCGGTGAAGTATATGAGGCTTAGAGTCAGTGACTTGGGCACAGTCACAAGGCAGTAAAGAGCGGGGATGCGAGCCTGGCATTCCCACTCTAGGTTCATATGCTTTTCTCTTCATTCTCATCTCTGACCCCTGAGAGAACAACAGGAGACCTTCTCCCAGGAAGACGCCTAACGAGAGGCTGGGGCCCCTGTCAGTGACAAATGAAAGGTGACTTTGGACAAGTCGACATTCATCTCCATTCACCTCTTGGCTTCCACTGCCTCATGGCATTTGCGGGTTCCTTAAACTTGTAAGAACCCCCCCAAGTGAACAGGCCGAGTATCCAGCAGTAGGATCCTGGCTGAATAGACTGGTCCACCCACACAGCGGGCTTGGAGGCCACGTAACAGAGCATGTGGACACCGTAGGAGCTGATCTGAAAACATCTCCAGGAAGAGTAAAGCACGATGCAGAGCAGAGTGTGTGGTGTCCTCCCTGTGACACAAGCAGGGAAAGGGGGGATGAAATTCAGATTTGAGTGCTTTTACCTGCATAAACGAACGCTGGAAAGTTATATCAGAAAATAATGAAAGTGGTTGGAGGTAGAGAACAGGGTGGACAGGGACATGGGTGATTTTTCTCAGTTTATGCCCTTTTATGTCATTTTGATTTTTTTTTAAACTTTAAAATTTGAAATAATTATAAATTCACAAAACGTTGCTAATATAGAACAGAGATCCTGTGTATCCTTACCTGGTTTTCCCCAGTGGTGACCATAGTACAAAATCACAACCAGGAAATTGACACTCTCCAGACCTTAGTTAGATTTTACCAGTATTACACGCACTCATGTCTGTGTGAGTGTAGGTCTGTGCGGTTTTATCACCTGTGTAGATTCGTGTGACCACTGCCACAATCAGCTACAGAACTGTTCCATCACTGAACTTCCCTACGCTCCCCACTTATAGTCACACCCATCCCCCTCCCGCTCCCCCAATCCCACTCCTCCCTGACAACCACTAATCTGTTCCCATTTTGAGACTGTTATGTAAATGGAATCATACAGTATGTAACCTTTTGAGACTGTTTTTTTTCACTCATCATGAATCCCTTGAGATCCATCCGAGCTGTTCCGAGTATCAGCTGCTCATACCTTTTCATTGCTGAGTAGAGTTTCCCCTGGGGATGGCTGTACCAGATTGTTGAACCATTCGCCCATTGGAGGGCATTAGGGTTTACTGTGACATCTGTGTACATGTTTTTGTGTAGCCTGAAGTTTTCATTTCTTTAGGATGAATGCTCAGGGGTACAGTTGCAAGGTCACATGGTAAATGTATGTATAGTTTTTAAAGTAACGGCCAAAAGTTTTTCCACAGTGGCATTTTGATTTTCAAACATGAGTATTAAAAAACAAAAACCAAGGATGTTAATGTTGAGTCTGACCGTGTCCTCACAATCAGGTGGTATTTCTCTTGCCTGACCTAGAGAGCTTTCCTGGGTAAGTGACGTCAGTGTTAAATTCCCAATCTCTCTCCTCCTAGGTGTGATACAGATAGTGGAGGTGATATTGAATGGGATGGTTCTCATGTGTATCGTGGCCTCCTACTTTGTCCTTGCTGGATTCAGTGCCAGCTTTGCCAGCGGCGGTGGCTTTGGGAACGGCTATTACTCACCGTTTGAGGGCACTGAGCTGGAGCAGGTTCGGCAGCTGGACCAGCAGTACACGATCCTCCGGGCGCCCCTGATATACAGCGGCGTGGCTGTTTCTCTGGGGCTGGGTGTCCTCACCTTGGGTGTTTTACTCCAAGGAGCCAAGAGTCTAAACAAACTGCCGGGGAAGTGGCTCCTCTTTGAGGCCGCCTTCAGCCTCCTCGCGGCATTGGGCTACTGCGTAGGCATCGGCCTTTACCTCCACGCGGCCTTGCGGATCAATGCCACAGACACCTGCAGGACAAGAGAGAGGGTCTATGCCCGCAGGGGTCTCACCTGGATGAACTGCCAGCTGGCAGGCACTGATGGAGCAGCAGCCACCTTTGCTTGTCTTCTGGTGGTGATGTATGGCGCCAGCGTGGTGCTGGCCCTGCGGAGCTACCGAGAACAGAAGCACTACAAGGACAGCCAAGAACAGCACAGCAATTATAATGATGCACCAGAATACCTGTGGTCTGGGATACTCTGAGATCTACTACTGGAACCTAAAAGTCAACCCAGCTTCCTTATTTCTCTCAAAAACCACATTACATAAATGTGGTTTTCATGTACTTGATTTTATAAATGTTCCCTTTGGCACCAGTGCAAAGCTAGATGATCATCCCATTTTTCTATCAATGTCTTTGTTGGCTGAGAGCTAGAAAAAAAATACCTCCACCTTCGCTACAAAGATCAACATTGGAAGTTTGCATATACGCTTATGGTTTGACTCTCTTACCAAATGGTAAGGTAATAATACTAAGTAGCCAGAGAAATTCTGAAAGATGAGAACAACACATCAGGGGTAGCAGGCCCAGTGTTACAGTGGAAATAGCTTGCCTGACCAAACTAAAGTCACTAAGAAAAACATGCCATTTCCCCCTGTATTTGATCCCAGGGGAATGATTATAAAGCATTTGTGTGATTAGATTCCAAATGAGTAATTACATTCTGGCTCTCTCCTGGAAGAAAACTCTCCTGCCCATTCGACAGTATACCATGACTGCATGGGTCCCAGAGGTTGGATCCCTGAAACCTGAAGACAGGTAGGTGCTTTTAGCATGCATGTTCCTCCTCGGGATTCCTGGGGTAGGGCTCAGATAAAATGGTTTTTGCCACCTTTCCAAGCTAGTTGCTTTCTTGTTTCAAGTCATTTGATTGGAATTCACTTTCCTGAAATACTTTATAATTTCCTGAAATATGACGCCTCCAAATAGTGAGAAATAAAATTCATAAACTTCTTGAACGTGTTATTCAGCTGAGTACAAAGATAAAGCAGTTGATTTTACTAGACTATACAGGCATTTTGGAGCCTTCTTTATTTCTGCATCCCTTCCAGCGCCCTACAGAGTAGGCCTTCAAAGGTCGATTGTAATCTCTCACAATTCTGAATTGTTTCCATAATGTAACCGATCATTAACACTGAATCTCAAAAATAAAGTTCTTTCAGTAATTTTAACCTAAAGTTTTATAGCTGTGCTTATACTTTACAACTAGTCTCAGATATTCCGTTCATGTAAGGTGCAACTAGAAATATACATGTTCTTATTATAAAGGGTAGTTTTTCTAGTTGCCATCTTTTTTTATAACATTGTTTTATTTTCATATTATAAATGAGATTAAACTATTAATAAGTTCAAACCAAATTTTTAGTATACTTCTAAAAACAGCAATTTTGACAGAAATCTCAGACTGTCTATACAGTTAGTAAGAAATCAGCAAACGTAAGCCCGTTTCAATGTATGCCAAAGTGGCTATTAAAAAAATTCAGTCAATGTCATTTTCCTCTGATGTGTGTTGGCCATTTTTACCCCTGCATGTTTGCTGACTCTTTTCTCTGGAATATATTACCTTTCCTCTCTCCTCTTAAATCCTTCCTATTGCTAGTTCTTATAGAACCTATCCAAGGTGAAGGATCAAAACTAAACCTCAAACAGAAATGAGAAAATATCTAGATTCTACTTTTACAAAAAGTAAAGCTTGGAGGAAAACAACAACTAGAAGTCCACACTGCTAGCTTAAAATACAAACACCAGTGCCACAGAAAGCTGCTTCTGCTCCACCACCTTAGCCCGAGGCAGTGGCTGGAGTCCCGCAGAGTTTTCACTGAGTGGTAAGACAAGTCTAACAGCAGCAAAAATCAAACAACCCATTTCCCACCCGAACCCCCCCAAAAAACTTCCCAACACACACTATTCTCACCTAGGATTTATTCCCTGAAACATCCCTGAGTAGAGCCTTTGCCCGTGTCTGGGTCCGGGGCTTGGAAAAATGAGGACTTTGGCCACTGCGACCCCTGTGTGGTGCACTGGTCCAGCTCAGCTCCTCTCAAATCACTGTAGCGACATTCAAAATGCCTTAGCAAAACTTGCCTTAGTTACTACCACTTGGCAGGTTGGCAGGTCAAGATTTCTTACTCACATTTTACAGATGAAATGAAGGTTCAAGAAGGCTAAGTGGCTCGCCCAGTGGTTGACATTTCATTGAGTGCTCACTGTGCCGGGTCCAGTACTGAGCTAAGGAAGCATTTGTTGACATCATCTCATTTTAGCTCACAGCTGTTGAGAGAGAGACTATTATCTCCATTTAACAATCGAGAAAAAAACACCTGCCTTGGAGAGGTGACCTTAACTAAAGTCAAATCTTTTTAAATAGCAGAGGAAAAACTCAGACCCAGTGAATCACACACGGGAAAGTGTTCTGAGTGACTAACGTGCTCTTGTGGTGCGTGATGTACCAGGGAGACAATATCACACGAAGGAGAGAACACACTCAGAGAAGTTCACTTCTGCCACCCTGTAGGCAGGTGTGCGTGTCATGGAACCGAGGTATGAAAGTAGATGGTGGCATTGAGCCCAGCACATTGGAGGTGCTCAAGGAACAGTTGGTGAACCAAGTTTTCAAAATTTCATTCTGCTAAACGAGGAGGACACCTGCAAAATGATTTCAACTGGGCCTTTATTTGGAGTGAGAGGTAGCTAATCTTGCTTGGAAGTCCAGAGATTATGGGAGACAACCAATGGGGAGAGGGGAGGGGAACAATTTAGAGGCTTAGCTAGATTAGACGTACCGTGTGAGCCAAAACTCACCACTGTCTTAAACTCTAACACCAAAGCCATTAGGACAGACACGATGGCCAGATTACCCACTTAGTTCCTCTGTATCACTGGTAGTTCTGTGGTTTGTTTAAGAGGAGCTGTAGGTTATTTACAAATTAAGTTCCCTCTAGTCAGCTAATAACCTGCATGGAAATAAGGACCATGCTTCCTGTCTTTGGGATTTCTTTAAACATATAAACCAAGTTAGAATATAATATTTCTTAATGTAAAAAATCTTTATTGCTATTTCAGCTTAAATGGTGATCAAAAATATTTATTCTTGCCTTAACTCATAGCTTCATAGAGTGTTATGGAATGTGGTTTCATTTGTTATCTTCCCCTACAACAAGAAAAAGCAGAAAAATCCTAAAGGTGCTTTTGGTTAAGAAACTAATTTCACATACAAGTTAGAGAAAATTACAGTTTCATGCTAAAAAGTACTTATAAAATAACAGGTACTCCATTTTAAAACAAAGCCATGAAAAAGATTCCATTTTATTTTATTTATTATTGTTATTTATTATTATTTTTTTTACAAACAATAGATTTGCTGCAACATGCTCTGGCTCATATTATTGAATTAAAAAATTTAACACATTTCAAAAATATCAAAAATACACTATAATGAGTCTTAGGACTACAATATGACAATGATTGCACAAAACCATAAGATATGAACTCACTGTCTGGATGACATCCACTGGCGACAGTGAGAGAAAACCCTACAGCTTCTGAGAGATGTGCGTGAAATTTCGAAGGAGCTTATGTGTGATTGAATGATCATCAAATGAGGGAAACAGAGCAGGATTTACTGTAGCTGCTTTTCTCAACCCAGGAAGTGCTTACCCAACTATGGGGCAAAAGTCACTAACTGGAGAGAAAGATTAACTTGCCATTGGGGGAGTCTGAAAGTCCTCACCCAGGGGGAAGTAAAAAGTGACACAAGACAGTTCTATAGTGATGCTGAGGACATCACTGAATGGCTTGGAGACTATTTAATAGTTGGTACATTTATCAATAACAGCCAAGTGCTCCCTTATGGAGGTCTCTTCATTAGTAATTATTGAGTAGATAGAGAAGGTGAGCCTGTGGCTTCCAAGTACCTGCTTTTGCTGAAAGCCTACATGGAAAGAAGGGCATCATTTGATATTCGGTAGATCAGCCAAACCTCACTGGCTCCATCTCCTAGAAAATAGCACCCAATGATCACCAAGCTGCTTGTGTTGGCTCTTCTATACACCAGGAAAATGAATTCATCAACTTATTGCACACATACACTCTACAGTAGTATAATAAAGCCCTCTCTTGTAATGAGGAGTGGTAATTCAATGACTCTATGGCAGCACGGTAGATGTATGACATACTAGCATTCAAATTTTCAAATGCATTTTCAATCCATTTGGATAAAAATAAAAATACCATGGCTGCCAAGACTTGTGTATTTTTCTTTCTTCCATGGGACTCCTGGACTGCTCCCATTAAGCAGGAGTGATGTTCTTTCAGAAATTCTCTTAAACGTCTCTATTAAATGGGAGGTACTCACAAGGACCTGAGAATCATGCAGAGGCTGGGATCTCTGGGCTAGAGATCAACGGGCCTCTGCCCACCTGGGGAACACATCTCTGGGTGAAGTCCTGGGAAGTAGATCACATTCACCTGGAGACAGATTACTGGCTTTCACCACCTGACAACCTAATCAGATCACACAATAACTGTAAATGACTTCATAGGTCAAAAGAGTTCTGTGTATTTTTGGTGATGGGCTATGGCCTTTTCATCCCCTGTTTTAACAAAGAGCAATTATAGAGGGAAATGAATCAAAGGAAGTTACAAAAAAGAGTAGTCAGTTTTGGTGTAGCCTATATTAAAGGTTTTCATACAACCTAACATTTCCTGAACATAAATCTACCACATAAAAGAACATCTGGAACTTTAGGGTCCTTCTGACTAAAAAGTAAATACATTTACTTTTAGTAAAGTCATTTCATAACTGGGTTTTGTGGTGGTTCCAGTTAGTAGGGTGGGAAGCTAAGACAAGAAAAGGTTCACAGATAAAGGATTATACTATACTATTGAAGTGGTATATTCCCAAAATAATTTCCAACACTGTCATCTTGGGTTTTTTCCGTCATTTTCATTCCCCCCCCTAATTTTTCTATTAAAAAATAAGGCGGCAACATACTACTGTTCCCATCTTTCTTACAGCACCTGAACTTTGCATGAACCACTATGTTCCCCACTTCAAATCAAGACCTGAGTTCTAAAATTTTGCAGTAGCTAACCAGTAGTTTGACACAGAAAAGCTGTGTTCCTGGTAATTTGGGGACTCAAATTCAGATCCTTGATGGGTTGAACACTAGACAGCCATTGGTATGGAACCCCCCCAAGAGTGTACCCCACTGACACACGCACATGGGTACGGGGCCTCTAAGATGAGGATACATAACCATTTGTGGAGTGGTCATCTGGTTTTCTACCACTGCTTTAACAAAACTTCCCTCCGCCCAAAAAAAAAAAAAAAAAAAAAAAGACAAATATATGTATAGATTAACCTTATCTTTAACATTTTGTTTCTCATGAAACAAATTAAAAATGGTTCCACTCTATTTTCTTTTTAATTGTGAAAGTATTTAAAAATTCAAAGCACATTCCCCACTGGGTAACATTAAGCAATGTCAAAACTTCGCAGGAATAAAGAGGAATTAATTTTCCTAAGTAAATCTTCTAAAAGAAAAGGCAACAGAACAGAATTATGGAAGGAACTGCATTTTGCAAGGGTTACATGGAATGTGCAAAAAAAATCAGTAAACCAGGTTTTCTGTAAGCTTAGGATTTTCTCAATTAAGTCTTTCAGAAATTGAGCCCAATACTGTGAAACCATGTGAGATGGATAAGCATTTTCAGAAGAAGACTCTGTTAAACATTAAGAGGTGAACCCTCAACTCACTCCTGATGTTTTAGAAAACCATCTCTCTGCTCTACAGTAAGAGAAGGAACCTGCCTAACCCGGAAGCTCCATCCATCCACCTGTGCTCGTTCGGCCTCAGTCTGTTCAGAGTCATCTATAACTCAAGGTTACTTGCATGTAAGCAGCAGCAGCCTTGGCCCTACGTGCTAGGAGGCTGACTGCCACCTCCATCACATGTTATGGAAAGAGGCCAATCCCCAAATGCCTCTCTTGTGACCTGCTGGGAGGTTCCTAGCAGGTGCCACATTTGTCAAGGAGTTATTCTTTTTGTGATTTGGGGGGAAGTAGTCTTAGTCCTCACTCCTTCCCTACCTTCATCCCCCAAAGAAGGTCCTACTCCCCTGTGTCTCAGGAACGTTCACAGCCTGACATCCAACAGTTAAATCAATTTCCCAGGGCCCCTCCTAGAACCTCCTAGAACCCTCACAGCCGGCGCCAACACCCGACGATCATCCTGCCTGTGGAGAAAGGCGCTGGGCTGCCTCTAAGAAGACTGGCTCGAGCGCAGATTCAAAAATAAAAAGTTCACAGTCAATGAAAAGTGCTCTCACTACATCACATACATAAATGATCTGTTTGATTGGTTCTACATTTCCAATAAACATCATTTTGATAGGCTGTATTCTCGTAGAGAAGAAGGAAAAGCCATGTGACTAGTCACGTTGCATCCCGTCAGGTTGAGATATAAGGTGATTTCTCTGTCACAGAGATCCAACAGCAGCAATCAGTAAAGGGAATCAATCTTCAGTTATTTCCTCCACAGAAATAGTCCCTTTCCTGCCCAGGCAGGCAAATTCTCAAAATCATCCTAGGAGAGAAAGGGTTAATGGCAGGTGGTAGGACTGGTACAGGGCAATGCCTGCCTGCTCCCCAGTAGCCCTGGGGATCCCAATGCAGGTTAAATGTGAAACTGAACACTGATGGTGTTTACTAGCTTACCCAGAGCAAGACCCTGACAGCTCTCACCATGTCTGGCTCCGAGTTCTACCCCCCTCTCATCTGTGGTTTAGAAATGCAGAGGCAGAGTGCCCCTGGTAGGGTGCCCTACCCCACACCTCACAGCCTTCCCAGCGCCATGGCCCCCAGGGGAGTACTACAGCGCCGTGTCAAACTCCTCTGCGAGCTCGGTCCGACCCTCTTCGCTGGAATCAGGCTCAGGCCTGCTTTCCTGGTGGTGTTTCATTTGTTCCTTCACTTCTTCTTCGAGGTCACGAGGTACAACGAACTGGTCCTCCGGCTCCAGCTGAGCGGGGGCAGCAAAATAGCCAGTTTTCTTCCTGGGTGCTTCTGTGGCCACTTCGATGAGGTTCAGACTATCTTCCAGGGGCACAATCGAGCCATTGGAGAGCTTCTTTCCGTAGAGACAGGAAGTGGAGGGAGACTTCTGTAACTCCGTCTTGTCTTTGTTCACTGGCAGAAGGATGCCACTATTCACACTGTTCTGTCTTCGGATCCCAAAAACTAACCCTCTAGCACGTTCCTCGAGGCACGGGATAGGAAAATTCTCTCTAAGAGTGAGAGAGTTCTCAAGCTGCCTGCCCCTACAGCAGTGGATATCTACTTCTACTTCCACCTTGCTGCCATTTGTCATGACCCCTTCAACGGGCTGGTCGTCATCACTGTCCAGGCCGTTGTCGGACTGGTTACTGGAGAAAGTCGCACAGGATGGCTGGCGCTGAAACACCCCTGATGTGGGCGTTGGGTGGAGGCTGCAGCGCCTCTCTGGCCTTGAAAGCAAGGCAGCATCCAGGCCAACAGTGTTATGCTCGTCAGAGGCAGTGGATCCCACCTCACTGCTCACCTCTGAAGTGGACATCTCGCTGCTGAACTCAGAGGCAATACCACTACTGGAGGAAGGAGTGGTTGGCTTGGGCGGGTCCTTGATGGCGGCAGTTGAAGCAAATCCCACAGGACCTGGGAGGGTGAGCCCATTCATTTCACAAGTGCAGCCTTCCTCGCCAACGTTCAAATAAACCACCATCGCACCCACATTGTCCTGACAACCATAGCTCTGCGCTAATGTGCACAGCTTCTTGGCAGCCGCTAATGGGTCTTGTACATGGCATACTGCGTTGACTGCTTCTGTGTATGACAAGTGTTCCCACAATGCTTTGTTTCCCAGAATCAGCAACTCATCCTGAATGGTAAGTGGAGTGGAAGATATGTGGGGCTTGGGGAGGATCCAAGGGTAGAGGTATGTACAGCCCAGCAGCCGGGTACAGCAGGTTACCCCATTCACTTTGTTGTCCTAGAGACAAGCAGAATGCAAACTCTGAGAAACAAGCAACAATGACACCGAATTTTATATCTCTCTAGATCACAATGCTTAGGGCTCTACAATAAAACAGAATTGACATGTTATGTGGTTTTTCCTAGGATCTGTGTAATTTTAAGTGGACTTACGAAAAATAAATGTGTAGAATTCTAAAAGGACAAAATATCAAATGGGTATTATTCTGCAAATAGTTCAGAGGACTGAGTTAAAACCAATTAAAATTAAGTGGCTAAAAGGCACCTCCGTCTCAAAAGATATTTGCTCTAACATGAAGTATAGGCCTCAGCATGTTCTTAAATAGAGAAACATCTGTTAGAAAAACAATAGGCAAAACTATCAATTCCCCATCACTAGTATTCTTGGAGGGGCCAAAACTCAGATGGGTCACTAAATATGACTTCTCATTTAAAGGCAGAGTTGGGACTGAAGATACTGAATGGCTAAGAGAATTTTTATAGCTAAAGCACCGAATAATGCCTAAAGTCTGAAATCTGTGGCATGATTTACCTACTCTGTAATGGTTGTACCAAGAACGATGTAATTCTAAACTCAGAGGAAAAGGAATAACCCTGGTTGCGGGCTGGGAATGTTTATCTGCCAGATGCTTCATATTGATTTCTTCTCAAGATAAAACCAAACAAAACTGCTAAAGCCCTCAATATACTAATTTCACAGTTGCAGTCATTCTTTGGGTGAAAATCCTGCCTCATTTATCAGAATTTGTCACAAGCTCTCGAAATTTATAATCTTATTTTCCTTACCTGTAAAATGAAAATAAAAGCACTTCTTTCATGGGGGTTATTGTGAAGCTTAAACAAAACAGTGAAAGTACAATGCTTAGCAAATAACAAGAAAACAATAAATGTCTGTAGTTATAAAAATGTTTCCTACTTGTCCAGGACTCCCTAAGAAAAATCTGAACATTATCTAAATTCTGTAATAGACTAATCAAGCAAAAAGTTATCTTTTATCTTTCATTTATTTTGACTGAAAGACTCTCCTAAGACCAAATTTCCCGAATCTCCACAGCATCAACCACATTATAATGATACTTTTTTTGGTTTTGTGCTTCCTTGGATGGAATCTTTTATAGTCCTTATTACAGAATTCTGACAGAACAGACAGCCTAGAAGTGGACCCACACATATAGTCGACTGATCTTTGACAAAGGAGCCAAGGGAATTCAGTGAAGAAAGGACAGTCTATTTCAAAACATGGTGCTGGGTCAACTGGACATTCACATGCCAAACATGGTGCTGGGTCAACTGGACACTCACATGCCAAAAAAGAAAAAATACCTAGACATGGAGCAGCTTACACCTTTCACAAAAATTAATCCAAAATAAAACACAGACCTAAATGTAAACTTCTAGAAGATAACACAGAAGAAAATCTAAGTGACTTTGGGTTTGGCAATGAGTTTTTAGATACAACACCAAAAGCATGACCCATGAAAGAAGAAAATTGATAAGCGGGACTTCATTAAACTAAAAACTTCTGCTCTGCAAAAGACAGTTAAAAGAATGAAAGACTGGGAGAAAATATTTGCAAAACATTTTGGATAAGGACTTGTATCCAAAATACACAAAGAACTCAACAATAAAGAAACAAACAATCCAATTAAAAATGGGCAAAAGATCTGAACAAAATTCTGCTTTGCAGTAAACAATGTCCACATGTAACTGCTAAAGTCTTTTTGAAAGCAAAAAATGTTATGCTAACTTCTGAAAAGGGAGAAAAGTTATAGAGATACTGATGCTTCTTTATTAAAAAAAACAATACCAGAGTATACTAAGCCATATACAATATAAAAAGGAAAAATACTGTGAAACTTTTCATTTCAGAACAGGGATGTCAAACTATAAAACTTTTTTCTTCTGTTTGGAATAACAAACCAGATGAAAATTAACCAAGGAGGACATTTACATTTATTTTACATGCTATATATGTCTCAAGGACCACAAATTAGGATTTTTCATTTCTAATTAATTTGCTTTTTCTTTCTGCTAGTCATTAGCTGCTCATTAGATTTTCTTTTATTACTATTTTCAGGATTGGATACAATTTACAGGGCTTGATAGGAAGAAAATGGACATTCACTGTTCTATGCAGAACAGCATTCATTAGATTCGGGGAGCGGAAGTGACCGGTGGAGAGCAAGATTCACCTCTGTTATGATGGCTTTTTGGTCCTTCACCCTCTGAGCCTCCTCTGGGTCCTGTTCCAGGCTGAACACTTTAGACAGGGGCAGTGGCTTCCCACTTCGGCACAGGACTGCTTGGCACGTGCCAACGTTGGCCACGGTCAAGCTAAAGCTACTTGTTGGATCGGCAGTGTCAGGGCGGATATAACAAAGGAGAGCAGAAGAGCCCAGCTTCTGGCCAGCCATTCCTAATTTCCTGTTGAGAAAGAAAAGAAAATGAAAACATGGCAGCTAGTTTTAGAAGAAAGCAGCGGTCCTTCCTGTCCATGACTCCCTCGTTTTTTGCCGTGTGACTGAAGCCGCTTCACCCTCCTCCATCTGAGGGCAGCCTCTTGATGTGGGTGATGATGGTGAAGACAGCCTTGCCTTCTACTCTTAGCTGAGAAATTTTACCAAAAGGGTCCGGGTAGAGGAGACAAGGTGCGGCTTTCTCTGTTGCTTCTGCTTGTCTGATCATAGACTACAATGACCTAATTCGGTGGCTTCCAACGGTAGCAAATCAGAAACACCTGAAGGGCTTGTTAAAGACAACACTGGGCCCACCCCCAGAGTTTCTGATTCAGTGGGTAAGGGGCTGGCCCAATAATCTACATTCCAATAAGCTTCTGGTGATGCTGAGGCTGCTAGTCCTAGAACAACACTTTGTGAACCACTTACTTAGGCTGTAAGTTCCCTGAAGGAAGGCCCATAATTTTCCTTGTATTTCTCCCATACACATGGCATCCATCCCCCTCAGCGCTTGGTACACAATGCTAAGTACAGAGCACATGCTATCAGAAAGATCTGGATTCAAATTCCAGCTCTGCCATTTACGGGCTATAGATCCTCAGCAAGTTGATGCTCCGAGAAATTTTTCTGATTAAAATACCCACCTCCACGGCTTGTTTTGAAAATTAAAGATACAGTATGAAAAATGCTTGGTACAGTGCCCAGCTCTTGGGAAGTGCTTCATAAACTGAGTTTCCTTTCCCACACCCTTTAGTTTGCCAAGTCCCTAGGCTCAATTCTATTACTGAAAAATAGAATCCTTTCCCAACATCTTTGTGTTATAATGACAGATAAAACCACCTTGGGCTCCAGGTTGTTCCGTTTCAACCTTGGTTATACGAAGGTACACCCTCTCAGTTGTATGTACCCTTTATGCAGCCCACCTGACGTGCAAGATGCTCTATTAGCCACTAAGAGATTTTCAACAGTTTGGTTTATAGGGTTTTTGCCCTTAAGTGGCTTAGACTTCAGTGAGGAGATTACTTGGTAAATCCCCAATAATAAGTATTTTAAACACAAGAATCTGATGAGTGCTTAACCTTTTGTAGGTCTCTTATAAAGGATTACCACCTTCCTTCCCCGAAATGCGCATACACACACACAACCTTTTGCGCATGATTTCTGGGCTTTCCAGCTTCTCAGAAGCCTTCGGTTTCAACAGAGAAAACAGATGCCTCCACAGGCTCTTCGAAGAGCCAAAGTCCCCACATTCCATGCTGATGGAGAGAATGGTCACAGAACAAAGAGCAAGATCTCACCTTGCCCCTGTACTTATAACTGAGTACTTATACTTATACAGTACTTATAACTGAGACCCTGACCTTCTGGCTTAGTGAGATTTATTTTCCAAAAGCAGGGCCGAGTTAGGAATTATTCAACCCACCTGCTTACCTGTGAGATACCAAGAAGGTGTGAGCCATGAAAACTGTGTCATTTGTTGACTGCTGTACCTCTTCCAAAAGCACATCTGCCATGGTACACTGGAGTAGGCGAGGGAGCTCCTCATTTCGGTCCCCATCAAACATGCCATACACAGCTCCCACGCCCTCTGCAAAGTTATCCACAGCTAGAGCAGATATACATAGCCTATCACAGAAACAGGAGAAAGACAAACAACGAAGAAAGTTAGTGGTAAAGCATTCTTCTCCAGGGAGGTTTCTTTAAAAAAGTAAGTATTGATTGAGGGTGGAGAAGAATAGTAGTAAATCCTAATCTACACATGAAAAAAAGTGTTACAGAAGATAAGTAAGCAGCATCTTAAAGAGTTGATGCCATAAGAAAAGGGGGAATTCAGCCACATTCAGGAGCAGTACATATTAGCTCTGCAATGCTGTGGAAGGCTGGGAAAATTAGATGTTTTCTCTTCGTAGTGATTAAGGACTAGTATCAACACCCTTCAGCCAAACACTCCCCCAGGTGCACAACACACCTGTGGTTGCATAAGTTGAGTTTATTATGCCTTGCAACAAGAGAAAGCACACCATGGGACTCTGAGGTATATAAGAGGGTATTGGAAAAACTCTAGTACAGGATTTGTGTCTGCCTGGGTCATTTTGGGGAAGATCTAACAAAGTGGGGGATCATACTAGATTGGGTGCTGTCAGAAAGCAGGGCTATTCTATGGTTGCGTACCTCAATAAATCTTATCTACAGGGAAAGAAGATTAGCATGGGGACAAAGCTGTGATTGATAAAGAAAGCAGCAGTCACCCATCTTAGTCATGAGATGGGGTGTGGGTGTTTTGTGGACTGCACGTTCATTTTGTTTTGTCTTACTGGATCATGGTCTCAGAGGAATCTTATCTGATGTTGGCATTCTGTGATTTGTTTATGTCCAACAGGAGAACAACATGGCCTAGCTTTCAGCACCAGATCCTTTCCCAGATGTCAGGGGAACTTTCTCAGTCTCCATGGCCATGATACTCACTTGTTTCTCTGCCCTGCCATCTCAGCCAGTCCATGGCTCCAGAAGGTTGATGTAACCGTAGAATCAGTGGTTGGCAAAGGTTTCTGATCAATTTTCAGGGTGGTGATATGGCTGTGGGAAGTGGAGGAAGGGAAGTTTAAACCGTATATGCTTCTGTACTTTACAGAAGCTATCCCAACAATAATTTACATTTTTATAAAATAATCTGTTGACAGACCAAGACTAATTTCCAGAGAGACCAAAGAAAGTAGTATGCTAACCCACTAGCCAAGAAGAGAGAGAGGGCTTCCCTGGTGGCACAGTGGTTGAGAGCTCGCCTGCCGATATAGGGGACACGGGTTCGTGCCCCGGTCTGGGAAGATCCCATATGCCGCGGAGCGGCTGGGCCCGTGAGCCATGGCCGCTGAGCCTGCGCGTCTGGAGCCTGTGCTCCGCAACAGGGGAAAGACCTGCTCACTGCTGTGGGAGAGACCACAGCAGTGAGAGGCCCGCGTTATCGCAAAAAAAAAAAAAGAAGAGAGAGAAAGGAAAGGGGTGGGAGGAAGAAATAGGGGCCAATTTTGTTATAATCGATGCCGTTCATTTCAATGAAAAACTAAGCACAACAAAGATTTCTAAGTTTCAACTGTCTACTTATTTTAAGTATTTTGATACAGTGAAGTCTTGGTACAATGAATGAGCTTGCATTGTCTTAGATGTAATGTAATGCGATCTGTGCCACCTAAATTACCTATGCCTGCTGTATAATCACACCCACTCAGGATGGCTGTTCTCTTGCTCTCTGTATGACCCTGCCCAACCAGTGCCTGCCTCACCCACACCCTACTCGCCTGATTGACCTTCCCTCTGAATCACAGAGCCTGATCGGTAAATGCCTGCATACCTACCTCCCCACCCCCACGTCACTCGGCCCCAGCTAGTGACTGTTCTCATCTTTAGATCAGAACTCTCTCTACTATGAGAGTTTTTCAAAGGGCTGGCAAGGGGGCGTGCCTCTGCTCGTTTCCCAGGTAACTGATGAGCCAACCTCCCTCTATAACTGGTAACCTCCCTCTCCCCCAGTAGTAAAGACACTACCATGTCCTGCCCACCAGATGCTGCACACAGTGGGGTGTTGCTCCGGGACCTTGCTTCAGACATGTAAGATCCTCCTACCCGTTAAAACATGATGTCTCTGTTGCTGACTCTGGGCTCTTTCTTTGGTCTCGAGGTTGGCCAAGTACAGGGCTTGCAGGCCTGTGGGGTGCAGCCCCACACCTGCCCTGTAAAGATACTGGGGTACGGCTGAGCAGTACCCACGATGTTGAGTTCGAATATCTATGGGCTGACTGCTGGACAGAACACCCATCGAAAACTGACTCAAAGAAGAGAACTGAGGGGCTTTATGATCTAATTCATTCTACTCCTTTAATGAACTGAGGTCTCCACAGTCCTTAAGAAGAACCACACAAGGCTGGTGGGAGTTACAGCACATGTGGATTCAACTTCGTAAGTCTTCCTACCTAAATGTGTCTAGCGTCTTGTGTTCCAGAACCAGATTTGTATTTCCAGTTAGGTCCAGGTCTTGTAAAGTAGCAGGCAGAGACTCTGGAATCAGGATTTCGGTCAAGTCGTTGCAACTTAGGTCTACAAACTGAGAGGAAAACACAGAGATTAAGTTAATTCTTAACTCCCTAAGGGTCAATGTCCTACTATATCCTCAAAGGGAATTTAATTTCTTCCCAGAAGTCAATTAAATATACTGTGATCCCAAACCGCCACTTTCCTCTTCCTTAGAAGAGAACTGTCTCAGTCACACGCCTCCCATCACCCCCAGACACCATTCCAGCACACAGAAGTACCTGTATCTGAGGCAACTGCAGTATTTCCGGGAAAATGCTAATGTGGTTGGAGTGCGCCACCAGAGTGTGCAGCCTTTTGCAGTTTGCGATGGTCGTGGGGATGGTTTTAAGCTTGTTGCCACTTAGGTTCAGTTCCTCCAATTGCTCCAATTTATTTAGTTTGCTGTAAAGGAAACACCAAAATACCATACTGCACCCGAATGAGCAGCTGCCAAACAAGTTCCACAGCTGCCAGAGTACAGAGGTGACCGACCTGCTGCCCAATGACCAGCCAGAATGAAACAGCCATGAGGGTGGACAAACACTCTCGCCGAGCCTCAGCCGCATCTCCCTCCCTCTCAGTGCATTTCAAGGGCTGAACCCTCCTTGCGCTTCTCCTGCAGCTGCTGGATCTTTAGGGCATGAACATCTTCCTATTATCTGACTTCTAGGAAGCAGCTGAATTGGCATCAGCCTAGGGTTGGTCGACCAGTTACAGTACTTGCTTTGCCACTAACTAGTTGCAAAATACTGGGTAGATTAGTGTCAGCGGACATCAACAGCCTTGGCTATAACGTAAAGAAGTTGTACTAAATCATCACTAAGATTGTTTTTAGTTTTATTTATTTTTAATTTATTTTTTTAAATTTAATTGATTTATTTAATTCTTGGCTGCTTTGGGTCTTAGTTGCGGCACGCGGGATCTTTGTTGTGTTGCACAGGCTCTTTGATGTCATGCACAGGCTCTTTGTTGTGGCACGTGGGCGTCTCTCTAGTTGTGGTGCGCAGGCTCCAGAGAGCGTGGGCTCTGTAGTTTGTGGCACGCGGGCTCTCTAACTGAGGTGCGAGGGCTTAGTTGCCCCGAGGCATGTGGGATCCTAGTTCCCCGACCAGGGATTGAACCCGCCTCCCCTGCATTGGAAGGCGGATTCTTTAGCACTGGACCACCAGAGAATTCCCTCCTTTTAGTTTTAAATTTCTAGGGACTTCCCTGGTGGCACAGTGGTACAGAGTCCTCCTGCTAGTGCAGGGGACACGGGTTCAAGCCCTGGTCCGGGAAGATCCCACATGCTGCAGAGCAACTAAGCCTGTGCGCCACAACTACTGAGCCTGCGTACCACAACCACTGAAGCCCACACGCCTAGAAACCGTGCTCCGCAACAAGAGAAGCCACCGCAATGAGAAGCATACACAGCGAAACGAAGAGTAGCCACCCGCTCGCCGCAGCTAGGGAAAACCCTTGTGCAGCAACAAAGACCCAACACGGCCAAAACTAAATAAATAAAATAAATTTTAAAAAAATAATAAATTTCTACAGTTATTCATAACATAATCCACCTTCAGTAAACATTTATCAAGTGCCTAGAATGCACACAGCGCTGTGCTAGGGACTGTGATGCAGGCGATTCACACTGTCCCTCCAGTAAGCAAAGTTTTCCACACAGTAAGCAAAACATCTTAAGATGGCCTAACACCTTTATCAGATTATTACAAATTGCTCTGATTTCTCTTTATCTACCAATTTTAAACACTGTAAAAATAATAAACTGTTGTAACATAGACAGTTTAGCAAATAAAGAAAATAAATCAATGATAATACCAATTTGAAAAAATTACTATTTTCATTTTGCTGAATTTCCTGCTAAATTTTTCATATGTAGATTTTACATGAAATTTATATCCTGCCCTTTTCACATATCATAAATATTGATAATTTTCATTGCTAGAAAATTGATAAATACTTTGTAATAGTTAAGCTCAGTAAAATTGTTTTCTTTCTTATTACAATAGTAATACTCACTGAAAAAAACTGAAAAATAAAGATGAACATAAAAAAAAACCTTTTAATCCCACAACCAGATTTAATCTCCGACGACAATTTGGTGGAGAGTAGTCTTGGCCTTTTTAATGCATGAAACTCTATGTTTCGAATTAAAACATGATGCTTATCATATGTATTGTTTAATAATATATTTTTAAAATATTCCCACGTCCAAATTTCACGCTTTCTCTTACACAATTCCGTACTTGGATCCTTCTGACTTATAGATAGAAACGCAGCATCTGTATCTCATTCAGTGTCTTACTAAGCACCCAGAACTGTGCTAGATTCTGAAAATAGTCCAAAGGAAACAAAAGACTTGGGATTGTGCCTGTGCAATTATAACACTGTTCAGGAGATAACTTGACAGGAGATTTATTATTCAGTACGGAACATACATTTTCTTTAAAATAATGCTCTAAATTCCATTCATTCATTCATTTATTCATTCATTTAGGCTCTGTTGGGTCTTTCGTTGCTGCGCGCGGGCTTTCTCTAGTCGTGGCGAGCGGGGGCTACTCTTCGTTGTGGTGCGCAGGCTTCTCATTGTGGTGGCTTCTCTTGCTGCGGAGCATGGGCTCTAGGTGCGCAGACTTCAGTAGTTGTGGCTCATGGGCTCAGTAGTTGTGGCGCATGGGCTCAGTTGCTCTGCGGCATGTGGGATCTTCCTGGACCAGGGCTCGAACCAGTGTCACCTGCACTGGCAGGCGGATTCTTAACCACTGCGCCACCAGGGAAGTCACCCATTTAGTTTTATCATCTGTATTCAGATTATTCTAATTTTGTGTAATCTCCTGTTGATCCTTGTCCTTACTTCTAACTTCTTAGTTTCATATTCTTAGGTGTGTTTTAAGTTTTCTATCAGCCTGCTTTTGACCACTCCAACAGTAAGAGTGTCGTCAAATTAGGTGGAATTCATTAGTTTCAGAGTATTACGTCTGGTATCTCCCAACAGCTTCATAAACTAATGTAACTTGTCAGTGGTGCGTCATTTGCACTTTATATGAACATATTTGAGAAAAACTGAATTAATCTGATAGGATTTCAAGAGATCTATCACATCCTGAAATTAAGATTCTGTATTCACTTTAAAAGCCATTGTTCAGGGACTTCCCTGGTGGCCCAATGGTTAAGAATCCGCCTGCCAATGCAGGGGACACAGGTTCAAGCCCTCGTCCAAGAAGATCCCACATGCCCCAGAGCAACTAAGCTCATGTGCCACAACTACAGAGCCTGTGCTCTACAGCCCGTGAAAAACAACTACTGAAGCCCGCACGCCTAGAGCCCATGCTCCACAACAAAGAGAAGCCACCACAGGGCTTCCCTGGTGGCGCAGTGGTTGAGAGTCCACCTGCCGATGCAGGGGACATGGGTTCGTGCCCCGGTCCAGGAAGATCCCACATGCCGCGGAGCGGCTAGGTGCGTGAGCCATGGCCACTGAGCCTGCGCGTCCAGAGCCTCTGCTCCACAACGGGAGAGGCCACAACAGTGAGAGGCCCGCGTACTGGGGAAAAAAAAAAAAAAAAAAAAGAGAGAGAAGCCACCACAATGAGAAGCCCATACACTGCAACAAAGAGTAGCCCCCGCTCACCACAACTAGAGAAAGCCCCCACGCAGCAATGAAGACCCAATGCAGCCGGAAAAAAGAGAAAAAAAATTAATTAATAAAAGCCATTCTTCAAATTCATTCAAGGAAGCAATCAATATCTCCAAATATCTCATTTTATAATCACAAAAATTACAATTTCTACGTTTTTCAACTTTAACACATTTCTAAGAAAATTTGTGAAACAAAATTAGAATAAAAATACAGTTTTCTTTTCATTCAAATTGTATCAAACATGATATAATTTTATATGAAATATATATATAAAATTTCATTCAAATTATATCAAATGTCATTTCCCTATGTTCTTAGTTTTTGAAAACATGATTTTTAATGACTACCTTTATGGTATAAATGGATTTTTCTGGTGTCAAATTTTCTTTTTTTTAATAATTTGTTTGTTTGTTTGTTATTTTGCGGTACGCGGGCCTCTCACTGCTGTGGCCTCTCCCGTTGCGGAGCACAGCCTCCGGATGTGCAGGCTCAGCGGCCATGGCTCACGGGCCCAGCTGCTCTGCAGCACATGGGATCCTCCCAGACCAGGGCATGAACCCGCATCCCCTGCATCAGCAGGTGGACTCTCAACCACTGCGCCACCAGGGAAACCCCTAATATTTTTTAAAAAAAGTATTTATTTATTTGGCTGTGCTGGGTCTTAGTTGCGGCATGCAAAATCTTCGTTGCCACGAGTGGGATCTGCAGTTGTGGCATGTGGGATCTTTTAGTTGTGGCATGCGAACTCTTAATTGTGCCATGTGGGATCTAGTTCCCTGACCAGGGATCAAATCCAGGCGTCCTGCATTGGGAGCATGGAGTCTTGGCCACTGGACCACCAGGGAAGTGCCTCTGGTGTCAAATTTTCTAAAAAAAATTTTTTTTAATCAAATGTATTTTGGAAGATACTTATTTCTCCACTGACACTGTTTAAAACTTTGACAAGGGATATATGTATATGTATAGCTAATTCACTTTGTTATAAAGCAGAAACTAACACACCATTGTAAAGCAATTATACTCCAATAAAGATGTAAAAAAAAAAAACTTTGACAACACTAAATATCCCTCTTATGTCTTATAAATGTAGCCTGGCTAAATACTATTCATCTCTTCAGCGCAGCTACCCGTGCATATCTTTAACATCCTGCATTTATTACACTGCACTGCAACTGCCTATATACTTGTCTATTTCCCTAATTTGACTGCAAGTTCCTTGAGGACAGAGACTGTAACTTAATCACCACTGTTTCCCTAGTACTTACACAGTACTTGACATACAGTAGGCATTCAACATATATAAAAATGAACAAATTAATGGACTCAACAGTATTTTATATATCAGTGCTGAAAGGAGAAAAGAAAGAATTATCTTCAGAATTTAATTTATTTCATAAGCCTGTACTTTCTAGGTTGAAAATTCTTAGTCCACTATTAAGTAAATAGAACTAAGAATTCAACACATTTTAACCACAATGTCTGTGGTTACTGATACTTAACAACAGGGTACAGATTTTCCCATTCAAGTAGTAGAATCACAGCACCAGTAAGTCGGTCAACATAAAGCAAGAGTACCCAGTAAAATAGCTGTGATGTAGTCTGACAAATGCAGAATCATGTTATGTATCTGATACGATCAAAGTTCGCGTTTGCTTACCTTGCGGGAAAAGTCTGTAGCTGGTTGTTTGCAAGATGCAAGATTCGCAGGTGCGGGTGCCCCACCAGGACGGGCACACACTGATCTGTCAGGAGGTTGTTGGTCAGGTAGAGCAGCTGCAGTGCACTCAGACTCTCCTCCCCAGTGCAAGCAGAGGGCAGAGACTCCAGACTATTTGCAGATGCATTCAAGTATCTGAGACTGACAGAACACATGCAAATCATTTCCTTTATGGCTACTGGTTGCCTTCTTGTGTGGAAACCGTCATGCCATCTCAGTATGTAACACTGCCTTTCCGTGCTCCCAAACTCATGACAAAAGTAATTTCCTCCAGGTAGTTTTCTCTGATTGAGCCTACCCAAACAAAATTCCTTCTACTCAACTCATGTAAGCCAAGCAGAGAGGGAAGAATGCAGGCTTAGTTGTGTTCCCGGGATTCTGTGGTAGTCTAATTCTAACCCAGCTTCATGTTTTACTGTCTGCATGACCACCGAAACGATGCTGTTGAGTATCATGTGCACAAATATATGAACTGTGAGGACACCCTTTAGAAAAATGTTTGTCTGATTTTAATAGGATCGTATTTATTTAGCCAATCCCCCTATAATCCCCTAATAATGGGCATATCGGCTGTTTCCAATTGTTTGCCATCATAGACATTATAGTGAGCACCTTCGAGTCCTCACCCAATTATTTCTTTAGGCCATATTCCCAGAAGCAGAATATGTGGGGTCAAAGGCTACATATATCTTTAAGATTTTTATACATATACTGCCAAAATGAGCCCCAGAAAGGCTATATCAAAGTATACTTCAGAAAGCCTATGCCACTAGAAGGATATACGATTGCATTTGCTCGCACCTTTGTCAACACTGAGTATCATAATTCATTTTAATCTTCACCAATCTAAGAAGTAAAACATGGTATGATTTAAAAAATCTGCCTAGCATGGTGTTTGGTACATACAGAACATGCTCAGCAAAAGGCAGCTAATATTATTAAACTTCTGTGTTCTTAAGTCTTCTTCAAACTGTATGATCCACATTGCGAATTAGCTTTTAAGTTGTTGAGGGAACTGTGTGTCTGTTTGTGTCTTCATATATCCCAAAAGTGCTCCGTGCAGAGTTAGTATTAAATATTATTGATTTGCTACAACTGCTAGGTAACTTCCTTACTAAAGATTCTAGAGCTGAAACTAATTTTATTCAGACTGTCATCAGAATGAAATGCACTGTAATGCATTACTAACAAATACTTATTAATTAACAAATGTTACTGCACTAAAACTTTCCAAAAAGAAAATTTCCCTCAAATGTTTTTTTAGAATTTCCAAAGATTTTATTTTTAGGAAACTCCAACCAAGCATATCACATATTAAGAGATGTATCAACTGACAGAGAACAAGCCAGACACTTGAGGGCTAAATGCTTTTTGTGTGCCTCCTGCCGCCTAGTTAAATTACCACTGTTTCTCTCTGCTTTCTCCACGTCAGAATTGAAGAAAAATACTGCCTTCTCCATATTACAGAAAACTATAATTAAAAACCAATTTTCATTTAATGGTGACATACGTGTTAAATAAACCTGATTACAGGTATTAAAATAGGAAGACATACTATTTGTTAATTTACAATGAGAAAATAAATAATACTTTTGGAACAACATAACTTTAAATGCACAGTTTTCAAAGTAGGGAGTAAAAAAGCCCTGCAAATAAAGAATATAACTTAGTGATAGCTTAGCAAAGCTAGAAGCAAAAACTAAATTAACTTCAGTGGTATGCCCGTTTCTCCTAATACAAAAGCTGAAAAGTACCCAAAGAAGCTGTAACAGAATGCTGAAATCTCTATTTGAAGATCAAAGAGGCTTTCTGAGATGAAAGCCTGAACCTTCCTAAGCTCTTTAAATCTGTTTACAACACTGTAACTTCCTAAGTACTTGATGGTTATTTCACCTTTTGAGTTGAAGATTCCTGCCTCATAAGGCAGTGTCATGGGGCTTCCCTGGTGGCGCAGTGGTTGAGAATCCGCCTGCCAATGCAGGGGACAGGGGTTCGAGCCCTGGTCCAGGAAGATCCCACATGCCATGGAGCAACTAAACCCGTGTGCCATAACTACTGAGCCTGTGCTCTAGAGCCTGTGAGTCACAACTACTGAGCCCGTGTGCCACAACTACTGAAGCCTGCGCGCCTAGAGCCTGTGCTCCACAACAAGAGAAGCCACTGCAGTGAGAAGCCCGTGCACTGCAACGAAGAGTAGCCCCCGCTCGCCACAACTAGAGAAAGACTGCATGTAGCAACGAAGACCCAACACAGCCACAACTAAATAAATAAATTTATATAAAAAAAAGACAGTGTCATATTTTATTCCATACAAATTGCAAGTAAGTCTTCACATAGCTGGATTATGAGATAAACACTCTGTAAAGATGGTTCCAAATGTTACTCCAATGACAAGTCCAGGCAATTTGCTTAGCCAATGATTCTGCTCTTCCAAATAAAATCTACAGTACTTACTTTAAGGCCTTAGAGAAGAGGGTATCTGGCAGCCTGGTGAGCAAGTTATGCTGAATATCCAACACCTCGAGAGGGATGTGCTCCACCAGTGCTGGAAGGTTCTGCACGTGATTGTGTCCCACCATTAGTTTTCTAAGACTCAAGCTACTAAGGATTCTAGGGGGATAGAGCACAAAGAAACAACAACAAAAAACGGACTTAAATCTCTCTTCCTGAGTCTTCCCTTGGCTATTTAACTAAAATCAGTAAACTAATAGAATTGTGTTCTTCTAGACAGTATAATCACTGACAGGTGCCTGAGCCAAGAAAGCAGCCACAACCATATGTTTACCCACCACGCACCAGGAAGTCATTCAGGTCATTCTGGGAAAAGGTGAATTAATGAAAGCACACAGCCCAGAACACATCTAAACAAAAAAAGCAATTTGTGTAATAAATCAATTTAGATTTTAGGTCTAGACAGATAGCACCAAAAATTCAGTGAATTTGTTATTATTAATATAATTGATTATAATAAGCTAATAACAAAATTTATTATAACAAACACTACTCCTTATTCAATTCTTAAAATATGCCAGGACATTTAACTATTAGGTCCAGAAGGGTTAAGTGACTTTGATTTGCCAAAGATCTCACATCAAATGTAGTAAATGGTATAGTCAGGATTTGGATTAAAGTCTGACTCCAAAGCTGTGTTCATACCTACTATGCTACAAACCCTCTAATTTACTTTTAAAGACTCCACTAAGTAATAACCTCACATTTCACATTTTGGTACTTTTTAATATACCCCCCCCACACCTCCCAACACCTATATCTTTCCCCTCCACATACAGAAATCCTACCATCTTATAAAGGTCAATTCAAACAGGCATTCTCCATGAAGCATTCTCTAATTATCCAAAGTTCTGAATTTCTAAAACATTTTATTTATATAGTGTAGTGACCAAGGGTGAGGCTTTGGAGTAAGAATGACTACTCCATTCAAATGCCAGCTCCTATTACTTCCTAGTTAAGTGCAATGTTGGACAAATTACCTACCCACTCTAAGCCTTAGTTTCGTTATTTGTAAGAGAAGGATAACAGCACTTATAAAATAAGGTTGATACAGGATTAAATAAGATAATGAAAGTGAAGGTCTTAGAACATTGCCCAGTTCATAATAAATCATCCAATACAAATGTTCTATTATCACTATCATGTCACCGACCTATGCCAGCAACTCTTGTTACATTTTATCAGTTATCTCTGCACAAGTCACCCCAACTATCTGTTTACTAAGTTCCTTGCAGGCCAAGACTATGCCTTAGGCGTTACTGTATTCCTTACGGCACTCACGCTGCCCTGCACTTAGCAGATACTCAATATTTACTGAACAAATGAATCTAAGTACCCTTGAAAGGCAACCCAAATATAGGAAAATTAATTAAATACACACATAATATATACGTTAACACATGCATACCTCATAGGAATCTCTGTCAGGAGATTATAGCTCACATCTAATATTTCTATCTTCTTTGCTTCACAGGCCCAGTCAGGGACACACTCAAGCAGGTTTCTGCAGAAAATAAATAATTAAAAGGCATCATTTAAGATGATGAGTGGAACTCATTCCATTTCACTAGTCTGTAATGTACCGTTGATGGTCCCCTGAGCTCCCTGAGGGCAGAAGCACTATCCCCAAGGCATCCCTGATGCACTGCCTGGAATACAGTAGGTGCTCAATGAATGTCGCTGATAGAAACGTGGAGAGAGACAAGCACACACACATACCTGACACTGGATCAAGCGTGCTGCGGGCTCAATGAAGATACAAAAGCCTTCGGTATAGAAAAGCACATAGGTGGTGGGGTGGGGTGGGAAGGGGAGGAAAGCCTTAAAGGAAGAAGAGGCATTTTAAACAAATCTTCAAAGATGAGTAGGATTTCCTCAAGTAATGATGCGGGGAGAAGAGAAGCAAATTCTGGGAAAAAATGAACGAAATGAATAAAAGTGAGGAAGTAAGGACAAAAGATAACTAGTGGGGGAAAAGTTCCGGATCATTTAGAATGTGAATTCAAATATTTACTAGCGCACTGGGCAGATACTCAGTCACAGGAATTTATTTTCAGATGTTACTTAGCTTCCCCAAGCCTCAAAGTACCTACTGATCGATGGATCAATATGATGAGGCAGAATGAAATAAGTGCTGTAAGAGAAACGCAGATGCTGCTCTGACTGCTTAGTGAAGGAAGCACTTCAAGGCAAGCTCCCTAAGAAATATGACATCCGGGGTAGAATTTGAAGAATGCTGTACACACCGGAGGTGTGCTGGACATTCCAAGTAAGAGGTGACAACATGAGCTAGAGCACAGAGGCAAGAAAAGAATAATAAGCAGTTTGGTGATGCTGGAACAGCCAATACAGAGCACAGAGTGGGAAGAAACAAGGCTAGAAATATCTGATCATGTCTAGGAGGTTGTGACTTTATCCTGCAGACATAGGGGGATCGCTGAAGGGTTGGTGAGCAGTTTTGCACTTTTAGGAGCTCACTCCGTGCATACACGGAGGTCTGGTTGAGGTGGTGATATTAGTAAAAGGAAGCGTAATCAGGAAGCTGTTATAACGAGAATTCCAGACAGGGAACGATGAGGGCCTCAATGAGTAGTAACACACCTGGAAAGGAGGGGAGGGGGGCCAGAAACATGTAGGAGACAAAAATCAAAATGACTTGGAGATGGATTAGACATGTGAGTGGAGCAGAGGGAAGAATCAAAAGTGATATTTAGGCTTTAGCCTAGATGACCAGAGAGGAAATCCTATCCAGAGAAAGGACTGATAGGCTCCAAATGAGGTTGGGAATCATGAATTTCAGTGGTGTCCATCTGGATCTGATTGTCTTATGATAACGCCAAAAGCCAAAACAGAAAACAAGTTAAAGTGCGGGTGGAGGGGTGGATAATAAATTTAATTTTGCACATATTTGAGGTACTTGGAGAAGTACAGGTTGAAACATCTGTTATGAAATTGGACATACAGGTCTGAGGCTGAAGGAAGGAGATCTGGACTGGTGATCTGGGTGATGCTGACATTGAAGTGTAGTGAAATCCTGGGAGTAAATGAGATCATGTCAAATGAGAAGTGCAGTGGGCCAAAGAGAGACCCTGGGATAACTGACCTTTAAAGGGCTAGCTAAGAAAGAGGAGTTAAGGAAGAGACAGAAGAAATGGTTAGAGCAGCATGAAAAAAAATCAGTCTCAACCAGCCAAGGAAACAGCACATTTGAAGAAAAGAAAACAAGATGAACAGTGTCAATACAGAAAAGTTCCACAAGAGGAGATCTAAAGCCAGTTGTGGTGGGGTGAACAAAGGGGAACAGGAAATTGAGCCAAGAAATGCAGATAATTCTTGAGAAATTTGGACAAAAAGGGATGAGAGGGATAAGGGAACAGACAATAACTAGAGGGGTTGCAAGATAAAGGGAACATTTTTTGTTTGTTAAGACAGGAGCTATGAGTGTGCATAGAGACCAAGGAAAAGAAAAACACCAGGGCTTCCGTGGTGGCTCAGTGGTTGAGAGTCCGCCTGCCGATGCAGAGGACACGGGTTCGTGCCCCGGTCCAGGAAGATCCCAAATGCCGTGGAGCGGCTGGGCCCATAAGCCATGGCCGCTGAGTCTGCGCGTCCGGAGCCTGTGCTCCGCAACGGGAGAGGCCACAGCAGTGAGAGGCCCACGTACTGCAAAAAAAAAAAAAGAAA
Source organism: Pseudorca crassidens (assembly GCF_039906515.1). Lineage (NCBI taxonomy): Eukaryota > Metazoa > Chordata > Mammalia > Artiodactyla > Delphinidae > Pseudorca > Pseudorca crassidens. Next base: position 48,213,391 of record NC_090315.1, on the reverse strand, counting down.
GAAAAAAGAAAAACACCGAACACGCGTGAGAGGAGGAGGAGGAGGAGGAGGACTAACAGAGCAAGGTCCAGGGCAGTGGGAGTGCACGGGATCAAAGGCACAGATGGCTGGACTGGCCTTGAACAGAGGAAAGAAGCAGAGGACGGATATGAATCTACATGAATTTACACAAGGGGGTAGGAAGCTGAGAGAGATCACCCATGATGACCTCTGTATTCCCAGTCAAGTGGGAAACTGAGCCCTGGAGCCAAGGAGATGAGGGGCAGTGGGGCTGAGAGAAGCCAAGCAATTTGGAACAGATGTCAGGACACTCGAAGGAGCTGACGGCAGAAGAGACTCCAGATGAGGCTGGAAACTAAATACATGATCTTCTTCAGTAATGATCAAGCTCAGTGGGGAAGGTCAATCTTAGTCTTGATCCATGTTGGGGTTTTGATGGGAAGATATGACAGAAAGAAATGGATGGAAGGGAATCTAGAACAACAGCTTAATAATAATGATGATAAAGTAACAACAACAAAAAGAAACCTGGCTATCACAGCTAATATTTCTTGAGAGACTTATTTTATGCCAGGCACTATGCTACATATTTTGCGTTTACTGTCTCCTTTAATCTTTTTTTTTTTTTTTTTTTTGCAGTACGCGGGCCTCTCACTGTTGTGGCCTCTCCCGTTGCAGAGCACAGGCTCCGGACGCACAGACTCAGCGGCCATGGCTCACGGGCCCAGCCACTCCGCGGCATGTGGGATCTTCCCAGACCAGGGCACGAACCCCTGTCCCCTGCTTCGGCAGGCGGACTCTCAACCACTGCGCCACCAGGGAAGCCCTCCTTTAATCTTTATGAAAACCCTGAGCATATAGGACTCTGTCCACTGCCCCTTGTACCTGCTTCTAGCACTCTATACTCACAGCACTTACGATGCTGCCCTCTTACTGCTTATTTGATGGTCAAACTCTCCACTAGACTGTAAAACTCAGCCAGTGACTCCTGAATGCCTAACGCAGTATTAAAAATGAATGAAGGAAAGAAAGCAAACTTCATTTACATTTGTTCTTGACCACAAACAGAAGAAATAAAATCCTGAATATAATTAATATCTCTCTGAAAATCAGATTAACATGGGTCACAAGAGTATCAAAAAAATAAGAGAACAACATTTTAAGTCACTAAAAACCAAGACTTATCTGATTCCAATTGGAAAAAGAAAATCACTGCCATGCAGAGGAAAGAGATCTTTGTTTACAACTCATGCTAAATCCACAAACTTTAACAACGAGTAATTCAGAGGCACCTTCCTGTTTCAAGAGGACCTTCCTTTATCTAAATAGCATGGCCATTAAACTTAATCCTTCACTCAACCTTTGCTCTTCTCCTGGTTATCCAAATATTTCAATGTATTAGCATTTCTTGTACCTCAAAACTGTGCAAGTGCCCACAGACATCTCTTAAATACAGGAATCAAGCAAGCGCCACCCTCATGAGACACACTCACCGGGAGAGTTCTAGAGAAGTGAGCAGACTGGGTACTGGATAGACATTCACTGCTGTCAGCCCTAATCAGAAAACAGATTGGTGTTAGTGACGTTCTCCAAAGAAGAATGTAACTGAGAGTAAACAAGGGGGAAAGCTAATGAAAATTGATGTCACCTACTGACATGAACTAAAGATGAAAACCAGTGGGTATCGCAAAGCACTGAGCTGATCTCCCTGTGCTACACTGCTGCTTCCCACTAGCTACTTTTAATTAATTAATTTATTTATTTTTGGCTGTGTTGGTTCTTCGTTGCTGCACTCAGGCTTTCTCTGGTTGTGGTGAGCGGGGGCTACTCTTCATTGTGGTGTGTGGGCTTCTTATTGAGGTGGCTTCTCTTGTTGCAGAGCACGGGCTCTAGGTGCACGGGCTTCAGTAGTTGTGGCTCGTGGGCTGTAGAGTGCAGGCTCAGTAGTTGTGGCACACGGGCTTAGTTGCTCCGCAGCATGTGGGATCTTCCCGGACCAGGGCTCGAACCCATGTCCCCTTCATTGGCAGGTGGATTCTTAACCACTGGGCCACCAGGGAAGCCCATTCCACTAGCTACTTTACATTCAGTAGTGTATATATGTTGATGCTACTCTCACTTCGTCCCAGCTCAAGAGGAAGGGGATCCGGGGACGTGTGTATGCATGTGGCTGATTCACTTTGGTGTACAACAGAAACTAACACAGTATTGTAAAGCAATTATACTCCAATAAAGATCTATTAAAATTAAAAATTTATAAAAAGCAGTGGGTAACTCACATTGACTAACTTTATTTAACTGCTTGATCCCCATTTGAAAACCAAATACGACAACTAATTGGAGGATTTTGGGTACTGCAACGGAGTCACACTGGATCAGGCAGCTGTTAAATGTTAATAATTGCTTAGCTTATTAACCTTAAAAATGAATAACTGAATTTTCCCTGGCAACGTTTTTTTTTTTTTTGCGGTACACGGGCCTCTCACTGTTGTGGCCTCTCCCTTTGCGCAGCACAGGCTCCAGACGCGCAGGCTCAGCAGCCATGGCTCACGGGCCCAGCCGTTCCGCGGCATTTGGGATCTTCCCGGACCGGGGCACGAACCCGTGTCCCCTGCATTGGCAGGCGGACTCTCAAGCACTGCGCCACCAGGGAAGCCCAACATCTTAATTTTTAATTAAAGCAAAACAAATAAAGAAAAGTACAGTAACCCTAAATGTATAGATCAATGAATTTTTACAAAAGAACACACTGGTATAACCAGTAGGCAGATCAAGAAACAGAGCAGTACCAGCTGCCCGGAAACTTCTCCTCATCCCCCCTCCCTCTAGTCACTACCCCACATACAGATTACTTTTACCTATTTATGTAAATATACACATCATTATATATAATTTTTTTGTCTGGCTTCATCACTGAACATTGTGCTTGTGAGATATTTGTTCATATTAGTGAATATGGTTGTAGTTCATCCATTCTCATGGCTGTATAGAATTTTTCCTGGGAATATACCACAATTTATTTACCCATTGTAGAGTTGATGGGCATTTTAAGTCTTGTCTAGCTGGGGGTTACTATGAATAGTGCCTCTGTGAACATTTTGTCCACGTCTTTTGTGGACTAACATAAGCATTTATGTTGAATACAAGCTTAGGAGAGGAACTGCTGAGTGAGGTGGGTGCATATGTGTGACTTCAGGAGATACTACCATGCAGTTTTCCAAAGTGGTTGCCCAACAACGGGCACTGGTATTTTCAGCCTTTTTTATTCTCGTCATTCTGGGAGGTGTGCAGTGGTGTCACACTGAGGTTCCAATTTGCATATCCCTGATGACCCTGGTGTGATGGCACTTCCTATGCTAGCTGGCCATTTGGAAAAATGCTTTTGTGAAGCTGAAAGCTGAGTTCTTTACTTTTGAGGTGTCAAAACTTCAAGTGTTGATGTGAATTCTTCCAGGTTGTACAATTTAAGGATTCTGTGAACAGAACAAGCCCCATTAACAGTACTGTGACAGAATCTACTAAGAAGGCCTACATGTATGTCAATGGGTCTTCTCCCAGAGGGCCAGTCATTCAGAGTCTCTAGATACTTTAAGAATACACATTAGGCCTGATAACAAGTATTTCCAGGACAAAAGAACTACTACCATCTCACAACATGTATAAACAGCACGACTCAACAACAGCCCTAACAATTAATCTAAGCTACAATTTGAAGCTTCTGTAACATGATAAAAGGCAATGAAAAGAGAAGTCTTAACTCTCTTTTATCCTAATAATATATTTTAGCGATACAGAAAAGGGAATAAGGTAATAAATATTCTTTCACCCATCACCTAGCTTTTAACAAATCGTGACATTCTGCCTTATATGCTTCAGCCTTTTTAAGAATTAAAACGCTGCACATACCAAGAGGCAAGCACCATCCGGAATATGATTTTTATCATTCCCATGGATTCTTTCATACTGTCATGGCATACTTAGAGCTAAGCAGACAACATTTTTATGTGTTTTAAAATTTTATATAACTAACATAGTGTACTCAACCACTGACTCCTGAATACCTAACATAGTGTTAAAAATAAGAAAGCAAACCTCATTTATGTTTATTCTTGACCACCAGTCAAAGTAATAAAATCCTGAATATAATTAATCTCTCCAAAAATCAGACCAATATGGGTCACAAGAGTATCAAAAAGGGGAACAAAATTTTAAAAAGTCAGAAAAACCAAGAATTATCTGATTACAATTGGCCAAAAGGAAATAACACCATGGAGGGGTAACAGATCTTGGTATCTCATTCTAAATCCATAGGCTTTTATTTTTGTTTTTGTTTTTTTAATAAATGTATTTATTTATTTATTTTTGGCTGCATTGGGTCTTCATTGCTGTATGTGGGCTTTCTCTAGTTGCGGCAAGCGGGGGGCTGTTCTTCGCTGTGGTGTGCGAGCTTCTCACTGTGGTGGCTTCTCTTTGTTGTGGAGTTCGGACTCTAGGTGCACAGGCTTCAGTAGTTGTGGCACGTGGGCTCAGCAGTTGTGGCTCGTGGGCTCTAGAGCTCAGGCTCAGTAGTTGTGGCACACAGGCTTAGTTGCTCCATGGCATGTGGATTCTTAACCACTGCACCACCAGGGAAGTCCAATCCACAGGCTTTTAGAATGAGTAATTCATAGGTACCTTTCTGTTTCAAGAGGACCATTCTTTTCACTGCTGGATATCAAAATATGCACTTTCTTTTTTTGCTCAAAAGATTTCTGAGATTTATCCATACTAATACACAAAGCTCTAGTTCATTCATTTCCATTGCTGTGCAATATTCTATTATATAAATTTATCATTGCTTTGTTTACCCATTTTCCTATTTATAGTCATATTTTTAGTTTTTTTCACTATAACATACAATGCTGTGATAAACATTCTAGGACACATCTCCTATGTGAGTGTCTGGGAGATATTCCAAGCAGGGAAGCTGCTAGAACACGGGCTCTGTGTATCTTACTTCTCTGACACCATCATGCTGCTCTCCATGTTGGCTTTACCAACTCCCCCTGGCAGCGTTTGAGAGGTACTGCTTCTCCACATCTTCAGTAAGCACTTAGTGTTATTATTTTTATTTGATGAGTATAAAATGGTATTATCTAAATTTGCATTTCTTTGACTGATACTTAGTGAAATTAAACATCTTTTCCTTTACTTCTTTAAACACAGAAAAAGTAGTTACAGTTGACCCTTGAACAATGTGGGGGTTATGGGCACTGACCCTCTGTGCAGTTGAAAATCCGCATATAACTTTATATATATATATATGTAAATACTACAACACTACACAATCCGTGGTTGGTTGAATCTACAGATACGGAATCACGGATACAGAGGGCTAACTGTAAAGTTATACTCCCACTTTTGACTGTTTAGAGGATTGGTGCCTCTAAACCCTGCATTATTCAAGGGTCAAATGTATTTACTATTGAAAAAAATCCATGTTTAAGTGGACCTGTGCAGGGAATCCCCTGGCTGTCCAGTGGTTAGGACTTAGTGCTTTCACTGCTGTGGCCCGGGTTCAATCCGTGGTTGGGGAACGAAGACCTTGCAAGCCGCACAGTGTGGCCAAAACAAAACAGAACAAACAAAGCAAAAAAAACTGTGCAGCTCAAACCCATGTTGTTCAAGGGTCAACTGTATAATTTCTTTGGTAAAGAAGAACTCTCTATAAACAGAATGGCCTCAACAAATATGTGGCCTTTTACACTGAAAAATATTCCTGAGGCAAACAAATCACTATTGAAATGAAGGGCTTCTCATTCTGGAACTGAGGCAGTACAAGGTTTTAGACTAGAGATTGGCAAAGTTTTTCTGTAAAGGGCTAAACATTTAGTAATATTTTGGCCTTTGTGGGCCACGTGGTCTCTCTTAAAACTACTCAATTTTGCCACTGTAGCATGAGAGTGGTTAATATGTAGACAAATGAATGTGGGTGTGTGCCCATCAAACTTCATTCACTTAAATTTGAATTTCATATAACTTTCCCATGTCAAAATTATTCTTCCTTTGATTTTTTTAAAATCCAACCATTAAAAAATGTAAAAACCCATTCCACGTGAGCCATACAAAAACAGATGGTAGGCCAGATTTAGCCCCTGGGCTGTAGCTGGACAACCCTTGTTTTAGACCATCACTGATATTCTCTTTTGAACATGCTTGCCCACCCTCCTGACTTCCTGTCATTTTGCAGAATGCCTCTTATTATTATGTTCACTTAGTGAATCTCAAATTGTCCTGCAATGTCTTTTTATGCATATCTCAACCACTGAAGTGTTGACGGCAAACTTAAAGCTAGGTCTCAGTGAACCTCAAACTCCGCTTCGCAGAGTATCTGAGGAACACCCCAGATGCCATCGTTCTTGGAAAGCTTGGACAAGAGCTACAAGAGGAAATACAGGAGACTGGGTAGAGAACTCACTGTTCGAATTGGCGTAGAGAGTTCGAAGGGAGAAGCCACTGAGCGTCAGCTCCCTCAGCTGGTTCCGCTCACAATGCAGCTGCTCCAAGTTGCACAAGGAGCTAAGATCTAAGTCAGTCAGCTGATTGTCCCGCAGATCCATGTGGGTGATGTACTTATTTCCCTCCAGATTCTCAATGACCATGGTTTTCAGATGGTTCATCCTTAATATTCAGAAATAAGAAAATCATTAGAAATAAATTTTACTAAATGTGCTGACCAAAAGAAAAATAGAAGTATGATCCTTTTTTCTCTTTCCTAAACAGCATAAGAATTTCACTACTTGCCTCATTTTGCAAGGTACTAAGTAAATAACCACAGATAGCTGTACCTCGAGTTCTTTGTTTATAAACTAAGTTAGAGACGATCCAGATTGGCAAATACATGTACAAATTAAATAAAGAGAAAGGAAAGGGGACCATGCCCACAAACAGTTTAAAACTTGCACCCAAATACCAAGTACATTAGGTAGGGATGAAGGAATAGGACAAAGGAACAAGAAGATGAAGATAACTTGTCGGGTTAGGAGTAGCAAGGCATTCACGGAGTAAGTACTGGGTAAGAGCAAGAGGAAGCAGTCATACTTCCTCTCACTGCTCTGCCTACTCTCTCTAGTGCTAAGATTCCCATTACCTCAATTAATGAAGAGGAAAATACTCTGTATCAATATGGAATAGTTCAAGGGCAAATTACAGAAAATGACTTCTTTGTTCTCTTCTATATAAGTATCTGATTTAATGCATGCAGGCCTGTTCATTTTCCTGCATTTCAATAAATTTTTCTGTTACTATGTCTTTATAAGGGACATCGATGACTTAGTGTAAATGACAGAACATCCAGTATGTGTGTTTTACTAGCTTCCTTTAGGAAAAGATTATAAATAAATAATATATTTAAAAAGGAAATAAAACTCTTATTAAAAATTGTTAGTAGTAAAACTGTTAACATTTTAATTATAATACAATAGATATCAAGAAGCAACCCAATGATTCAATAGAAAAATGGTCAAGTTTATGGAAAAATACAAACTACCAATAAGTATACAAAAAGACACTCAACTCACTCACCATAAATGCTGATTAAAACAATGAAATACTATTTTCTACCTACTACATTGACAACAAGGAAAAAGACTGCTAAAATCCAACAAAGACTGCTAAAATCTAACGTGATAAGAATGTGATGAAATCGGAGTTCTCATAAAACATTGCTGGGAGGGTAAGTCAGAACAACCTTTGTCTCTACCACATGGTACACCTACCTCATTCATAATCTCTCTGCCATTGAGTGAAAAATGAAGCTTAACTACAGCTTTGAAAACATACAGTGTTCTAAAATCCTAATGTTTTAAAAAGTCTTCATTAAAAGAAAATGTAAAGGTCCATTACAGGTCAGGCGAAAGGAAGGCACGGTGAAGAATGACCTCACCTCAAATCCACATGTTTGACGTGGCTCATACAGTTCAGCACCTCCAGGTTCAGCACTTCCAGTTGGTTTCCTGCCATAACCACTTTATCTAACATAGTGAGTTTCTCATAAACCTTGGGAATTTGACTAAAGTTGTTGAAGGAAATACCCAGGGAGGAAAGCTGTTGCAGATTTCCCAATTCTTCAGGTAAAGTAGTCAGAAAGTTGCCATCGAGACAGAGGGTTTGAAGACTGCAGGAAGAAAACAAAACTTGATGAAAAGTTTTAACTGGAATGGATAGAACTAGAATTATGGATTTTGACTTGTCATTAACTTATTATGAATCCAATAATGATAAAATGCCCTAGGTCTATCTAAATAGTCTTACTAAGATAACTGAAATACAGATGGTCCCTCTAACATCAAGGGTAATCAGAGCCTCTGCTGTTAAAACTGAGGGGCTAGTTACTTCTGCAGGCAAGTAGGTGCTGCTGACCAGAATCCTCATAATTACATGATTTATTTCACTGCAAGAGCTCATGGAACTACCTTCATTCCAAATGCCAGACAAGTTCCTTACGCTGCAAACACAGGAAAAGACAAATCTAGTAAAAGTCAGATACTTACTTCAGCAGATTGCCAATCTGACTCGGCAGGTCGTGGAATCCATTACAGGAAAGGTTGAGCTCGGTCAGGGTAGAAATTTCACATAACAATACAGGAAATGACCCAAGCTTATTATGGGACAAGTTCAGGCCTTTAAGCTGAGAAAATCTAAAAAGCAAAGGCATATTATACTACTGAATGAAAAAGTAATCTATTTTAAATGTCCATCAAAGAATTTGTTCTGCAAATATTTACTGAGCACTCAGTATGTGCCGAACATTATGTGTGGCATAGACACTAAGATAACTAATACCCAGTGCAAGCTGTTGAGAAAACCAGGTCTGGTGCGACAGGAGTTGTTCTCTCTTCTCCTTAAAAATGCAGAAAATCTTGAAAAGCTCACATTGGTACAATTATCTTCTATCAAAGTGAATCAATCATTATTGATATGCTTCAAATGTTTTCCTTTATTAAATTTCTACGTGCGATATACGAAAGCCTTAACAATAATTAATCAACCCATGGACACAGGAATAGCTAACAAACCTTCAGATCAAATCCCATTATAAGTAATTTCTTTTTTTGTACTGAAACTATGCTGGCTCAAAAGTCACTTGAAATGAATGGGCCAGTTAGAGCTTAAAAATATGTTGGTGATACTGAGTTTTACTGTAATGTGATGATATACAACATGAACTAATTTTTAATGCTTCAGTTTTTTTTGGTAGAAGTATCTATATAATGTCTCACTGAGAGGTAGTATCATCATAAATTGGATCCACAGGAGTCACTCCTGTAATTCTACTTAGAAGTATTATACTTCATTACTATACTATTACAAGACGGTAAGGCTGAGGTGGTGTCCTCCACGATGATGAACTGTATCATCTGCTTCTAGATTTGAATCCTTGGTACCTCTCTCTAATGTTCCTCTTCCAAAATTTCAGCTTGAGTACTGATTGTTCCTTCGGCTTGGCACCTTGACTTCCAAATTGCTAATCCAGCCCTCAAACTAGATTAACCCTCTTTTCATAGAAACAGAAGGAAATACTAGAAACCCACTTCCTTAAAATTATAGCTTGTTTTTATTTTTAAATATCAATATTATTAAAATAATTATTTCATTACTAAATATAGGCTTATATTTGAAAACCTTTGCAAAACATTTCAGACGAGGTAAAAATCATGCTTTCTGAAAATTATTCTAGAAATATTAGTTACTAAGTATATAAAATATGTCATTTCAATGTGCATTTATCTTTTTAATCACCATATAATTTGAATGCTTTAATTTCCAATTTCTCTCCTCCCCACAAGAAGCCCAATTACTTACATCATATATTTATTCACTTCCGTCCATTTTTAAAGGGAGGAAGGAGATGAAATGGGTGGAGGGTGGAAATGGGGAATATATTCTAACAAAGGAGATGGGAAAATATATGGGTCATTGCCCCTTAGGACTGAAATGGTTCCTTTATTAGAAGAGAGAGGTTTCATAGCTGACAAAAGACTTCAGAGTTGGCAGTAGCAGGTGCAAAGGAAAGATAAAAGCCCTAACCTTGGAGTGGAATTCTTGAAATCTGGCCTATTTCCTTTAAGTTAGTTAAGTTTGAAACTTCTGATTCAAAAACTTCCCATATACAGAATCTCTCGATTTACCCTAGAGGCAGATCACGCATTGCTGTCAATGACATATAGAAAAGGATTATCCAAACCAAGGGCAGCTCAATGTAACAGAAACTGTGCATCTACCTTCTCTTGTACAGAGGGGAAAAGGGGAGTGGGAAAACTGTGAATAACATTTCTTACTTCCTCTTCAAAACGGAGGGGAAGTTTTCAAATATATATATGATGGTAAACATGCTCGCTTATAGGTACTGATTACGATTCAGTTTTAGTAAGCTAGTCTGGAAACCTATGCCCCACATACTTGTAGAAAGTGTCAAGGCCCCCTGGTCTTTCTAATTGCATGAAGTTGTGTCGCAAGTTGAGGTAGGTGATATCTTGACTGTAGAAGAGATGCTCAGGAACCTCCTCAAGGCTGTGACACGAGAGGTCCACGGTACTGATACGCTGGGACACCACCTGGACAAGGTCAAAGAGAAGAGCCATCTGAGCCAGCCCCAAATGTTTCCCACCCAGCAGAGGATGGGACGGCATTGACACAAAAAGGCACCGATTAAAAAGATGGGAGGGACTTCCCTGGTGGCGCAGTGGTTAAGAATCCGCCTGCCAATGCAGGGGATACGGGTTCAAGCCCTGGTCCGGGAAGAAGCCCTTAGACCACATAACAACTAAGCCCCGTGCACCACAACTACTGAGCCTGCACTCTAGAGCCAGCGAGCCATAACTACCGAGTCTGTGTGCCACAATTACTAAAGCCCGCGTGCCTAGAGCCTGTGCTCCACAACAAGAGAAGCCACTGCAACGAGAAGCCTGCACACTGCAATGAAGAGTAGCCCTCGGTCGCCCACACACAGCAACGAAGACCCATCGCAGCCAAAAATAAATAAATAAATAAATTTATTTATTTATTAAAAAAAGTAAGATGGGAAAGAAAAGAAAGGTCATGAGATCCGATTATTCATTTATAAGAACCAGTTAATTTTTACTTTTTCCTAAAACCGTAAGATGCTTGAAAAACAGAAAGGTATAAGCTGTAAAGTGTCTACAAGTAAAAGGTAAAAAAAAAAATACAAATCATAAAGATGGAAAGTTAACAGTTCATGCAGGAAGTTAAGATGATTCAAAGTAACTGTACAAAACTTTAGGAGGGAGTGTGATACTGAAAGACACAGCCTTTTGCAGCCACACAAGCCCTGTTCCTTACTTGTGCAATTTCTTCATCTGTCACGAGGAAAATTAAATAACCAAGCACACAGCACCACTGCTTAGCATGCAAAAGGTGCTCAAAAAATATTAATTTCTCTTTACAAGGGCAGAAGAATGAAATAGCTATTTAAAATTGAAACTAGTTTTATTCAGAGATTTTATACCACCACAAGTACAGAAAATCCAATAAAGCCAAAACAAGATTTATATTACTATAATAGTAGGCTAATACAACATGGACTGTGAAAATGGGTCTAAAACAAACAAAATATCACTGCAAAAGTCATTCATGTTTTGATGGCATGTCATTATACTGAAACAATCCTTCATGAAGCTATTTAGCTCCATAAAGAAAAATGTGTTTAAATTCTGAAAAGATGGCTAGGAGAACAAGAGAATTTGGAAAATGAAATACAATTTTAGAGCACTTCATCTTTAAAGGCTAGGAAAGCAGAAATTATGCTAAAAAGCCAATTATCCTCAGCATACAGGAATAATGGTTTGTGACAGGATCACAGGCCATGTCCCATCAATAAGTTCAAATTTAAAGTGGTTCATCACAGCTGTGCTAAACACATACAGATACACTAGGCTATGAGTTAGGGAACAGCTCCATCTGTCATTGACCACTATGGTCGAGGGAGAGTCATTTGAATTTCATTGTGTCTCAAATCCTTCAAGGCCCTACCTTTTTCACAGAGATGGTATAAAGGTAAATGCACCTGAAAACACTTTTGTAAGCATTCTGTACTATGCAAATATAAATAATAAGTTAAGGATCTGGGAGAATTCCATTTCATTCACTATGTACTCAGAAAGGCCTAGAGTGATGTGCATAAGAATTATAATTTGATCTCTTGGGAGTAAGTTCAGTTTCAAAATATACTTCTGTTGGGTTTCTCTGCTCTTATCTCCACATCAGGAGGTCTGACAGCTTATCACCTTGGATGATTGCCGCTGCCATCTCTGGTACTCAGCCAAAGTCTCAAAGCTGACGTGATAGGTCTGAGCTTGGGCTCCAGCTGAGCTGAATGCAAGGCAGTACTGACGTCGCTTCACTTCTTCTACCTGAAGAAGAGAAGGGGAGAAAACCAGAACCAATTAAAGTAAACAATCCCAATCAAAAATCAAAGGACAATAACAAGACAAACAACTCAATTTTTTAAAATAGGCAAAAGATCTGAACAGATATTTCTCCAAAGAAGACAGAGGAACGGCCGATAAGCACACGATATGATGTTCTACATTATTAGTTATTAGACAAATGCAAGTCAAAACCACAAAGTACCATGTCACATTCACTAGGATGGCTAAAATCAAAAACACAGATAATAACAAGTGTTAGGTAACAAGCATTAGCAAGCAGACAGAGAAACTGGAACCCTCATACACTGCTGTGGGAATGTAAAATGGTGCAGCCACTTTGGAAAACAGCCTGGCAGTTCCTCAAAAGCAACCATGCAACGCAGCAATTCCGTTCCTGGTATATACCCAAGAAAAGACGCATCCACACAAAAATTTGTATGTGAATTATTAGCAGCATTATTCATAATAGTCAAAAAGTGGAAATACCCTCAATGCTCATCAACAGGTAAATGTATAAACAAAATGTAGTACATCCATACAATGGAATACTACTCAGCCGTAAATGGGAATAAAATATTGATACACACTAAAACATGCATGAACCTTGAAAACGTTATATTAAGAGAAAGAAGTCAGTCACAAAGAACCATATATTATATGATTCCATTTATATGAAATGTCCAGAATCAGTAAATCTATAGAGACAGAAAGTAGATTAATGGGTGCCTGGGGCTGGAGAAGGAATGGGGAGATGACGGCTAAGTAGTGCAGGGTTTCTTTTCAAAGGGCCATGAAAGTATTCTAAAATCGATTATGGTGACAGTTGTACAACTCTGTGAATATACTAAAAGTCACTGAATTGTACACTTTAAATGGATTAATTGTACACTATATGAATTCTGTCTCATAAAGCTGTTTAAAAAAAAAACCAGAGGGGGAATTCCCTAGTGGTCCAGTGGTTAAGACTCCACGCTTCTTCCACTGCAGGGGGGCATGGGTTCGATCCCTGGTCAGGGAACTAAGATCCCGCATGCCGCACAGTGTGGCCAAAAAAAAAAAAGAAAAAAACAAAGGAATACTTATTTAACAGATATGTTGAAGGTGTAGGATTCATAGGGCATAGCCATAAGTAAATTTATTTATTACTCTTTAAATCACAAAACAATCTCAGTTTGATAATTATCTGCTGAATGAATACTTTTTACTATTGTGGGTGCTGGGGACATAACAGGGGAAAAAATTAACAAACCCTCTGCCCTCAATGGAGTTTATATATCAAAATGGTGACATGAAAGCTTCCCTGGTGGCACAGTGGTTAAGAATCCGCCTGCCAGTGCAAGGGACACAGGTTTGAGCCCTGGTCCAGGAAGATCCCACATGTTGTGGAGCAACTAAGCCCATGCACCACAACTACTGAGCCTGAGCTCTAGAGCCCGCAAGCCACAACTGCTGAGCCCGTGTGCCACGCACCTAGAGCCTGTGCTCCACAACAAGAGAAGCCACCACAACTAGAGAAAGCCCGCGCACAGCAACGAAGACCCAATGCAGCCACAAATAAATAAATAAATAAATAATGGTGACATGATATAGCATAATATGCTAAAATACAGAATGAGTAACATGAAGAAAAATAAAGCAGGGTACAGGCTTGGAGGGGAACAGGGTAGGTGATCTGAGTTATGAATAGGACAGTCAAGGAAGGACTCACTGAGGAGGGAACATGTGAGCAAAGACCCCACAAGTCTTTTATTTTATTCAGGAGCAAGGTGTGGAAACCTCCTGGGGAAGGAGCATTCCCAGCTTAGCAACAGTCAGTACGAGTCCCGGTAATGCAAGAATGCATGCCTGTTTCAGAACAGGAGAGTCTGCAGCCCACATGATAAAAGCCAAAGTTTCCACTTCAAGGGTAAGATTGCTCCAACCCTTTCCCCACCACTGCGGCACACTGGAGGTAGCTGCCTGCCTGCAAGGGGTACCTTGGCCTACTTTTTGGACTCACCTCCCCCCTTACTTACTAGGTGCTGGGATAGAAGCCATTTCTGACTCCCTCCATCACTGAAGTGGGGCAGGAGGAAGGACAGGGAAGATGCAAGCCCAAAGGTTCTTACTAGACTAGTAGAGTCATAACCTGACTTCACACTCTCTGGGCCTACCAGATTTTAAAGGGGATGATCTTCCTCAGTAGGGTCCTTTTGAGGGTTCTTTGGATACCCGGCCCCCCCAATCCAACCAATGATGGCTTCTCATGTACAGATCCCTTGACCAGGCTAATGCATGCTATTCTAGCAGGTGACCACTCCCTCCTCAGACCTGAAGGAATCTGGTGGTCCACTGACAGCCCACCCTCCAGTGAAGTCTCTTTGCCCCTCCAGGTGGCCCCACTGGACATATTCTAAGAGAATCCACCCACCTACCCAATGGCTCCTGCTCTCTCTCAACCCATCTGGGTCACATACTAACAAACCCAGAGTACACAGTGATCCCAACACATGAGTTAGGCGCTTTGCTCTATCACCAAAGCAGCCGGCAGCTTATCTTTCGTCCTCAAGACTTCCTGGTTAGAAGGCAGGACACCAGCGCACTATGTCCCCCTTACTGCAGCGGACCCATATCAGGCTCTCTTGGCTCCTTTTGAAACCTCTTTCACTAGGCTTGAGGAAAGAGGCAGAAACCTCCCTCAGTACCATTTGGGGTGGTGGCAGGGATTCACTGCACCACAGCTCTTTTCAACAACCCTAGCTTTGATGAGGATGAAGTCTTTTTATAGTTATGGAACCACTTACATCTTTGTCTGACATCTCACTTTAGTATGTCATAGCTACTGAATCTTGGTGAGTCAGCTGGAAACTTCCAAGTTATACTCATAAATCACTTATCCCAAAACTGCATCACACTTTCCTTACTGAACACACCACCATACCTTGAATACTGTTCAGGATAGTTTGAGCTTTAGTTGTTTAAATTTATATTTAAAATATTAAAAATTTTAAACGTTTTTACAATCAATATTAAATTTACTACCATATTTTGTCAGTGTCTGTGCTCATCATCTATTTATCTCATGCCTTCCCTTTGAATTTACTTTCCTTTGTTGTTTTATTTCTTTTTTTTTTGTTTTTTGGAGGGGTGTTGTTTTTTAATTTTTTTAAATGAAATTCATGTCCACTATTTTATTTATTTTTGGCTGCATTGGGCCTTCGTTGCTGCACACGGGCTTTCCTTAGTTGCAGTGAGCGGGGGCTACTCTTCGTTCTGGTGTGCAGGCTTCTCACTGCAGTGGCTTCTCTTGTTGCGGAGCATGGGCTCTAGGTGCGCGGGCTTCAGCAGTTGTGGCGCACGGGCTTAGTTGCTCTACGGCATGTGGGATCTTCCCAGACCAGGGCTTGAACCTGTGTCCTCTGCATTGGCAGGTGGATTCTTAACTACTGCGCCACCAGGGAAGTACCAGTCTTTTTTTCTTTTTTTGACTGTACCGCGGCAGTGAAAGCACCCAGTCCTAACCACTGGACCGCCAGGGAACTCCCTCATTAGTCTTTATATGTCTGAAAATGTTCTATTTTGCCTTGACTTTTGTAAAGTAATTCAGCTGTATATAGCCTACAGGTTGACATTTATTTTCTCTCAGCAATTTTGCAAATAGTCTTCTACACATATTGTTGATGAAAAGAAAGCTGTTGTCAGCCTGTCAATTCTTTGCAGGTAATCTTTTCTTTCTGGAAGCTTCTGTGATTTGCTCCTTCATGTTCTGCAATGTGTCTACGTGTCAACTTATTTTTATTTATCCTGTTCAGTACTCAGTGTCTTTTCAATCTGAACACTCATGTCTGTCTTTATTTCTAGAAAAATCTCAACCGTTATTTCTTCAGATATTGCTTATCCATTCTCCTTTACTCTCCTCTCTGGAACTGCTATTAGATGTATACTGGACCCTCCCTTATGGGCTCTCTTATACGTTTTATCTGTGAAATTCTTCAGTACGTTCGTTGGTTCATTACATTCAGCTGTGAAGTAGTGGCTTAAAAACACAGCATCAGTCCAGGAGTGCTACAGCAGCTCTGCCCTGCCACCATGGGCCCAGGCGCCTCCTGCTTTCCAGAAGGCCACACTCAGCAAATGCCTGCAGTTTCCAGCCACCATATGACTGCTCCATCTCCAATACCAAGAGACTATGTTCCATAAAGGAAGGAAACGCAGGGCAAAGGGTCAAGCCATCCACGTCTCTCCCACTTTAAAGGCCTTTCCCAAAAGTCCCACCTGCAAACTTCTGTTTACATTTATTAGCCACCACTAGCTACAAGGGAGGCTGAGGAGTTTTTGATCTTGGTCACATCACCACCCTGAACACAATTCTATTCTATTAGTGAGGGAAGAGAGAGAACGGACAAGAATTACGTAAATGGGAGGTTTGTTTTTCTTTCTTTCTTGCTCTGTTTCCCACTTCCTCTCCGCCAATCCTCCAACCTTGTCCTCACTCACCTTCTCCCTTTGGAGAAATTTCACTTACTTTCTTCACTATCCTTCAGCCCCCAAAAATAGAACCAGGTCTCATACTGGTAGTAGTGGGTTCCTGTTCCACGGATGATACTGGAGTGACACACATTCATTTATTAGGCCAGGTGGGGCTTGTTCATTTCCTAGTCACAGGGCATACAACTGGGTCCACGCATCTGTTTAGAACCACAGCCAGGAACAAGCCTTGGTTCCAGTCAGTGGTTTACAGAAGTTTTTTGTTTGGGTTTTTGTTTTTTTCCAGCTTTTTATCAGGAACAAAGAATACCACTCATTTCCTAGTTTCCAGCAATAAGCTTGGGCCAGGTCCCCCATCATAACCAGAGTACTTTTAGACCCAGATACTTATAGGAGCTAAACCCCTAGGCTGCCATCTTTCAGACCCAGAGCCCAGTAGGCCCTCACCACTTACATTTCTATTCCACATTCCTAAGTCCAGCTATGTCCTTTCATATGTTTATTTTTTAAATATATGTATTTTATCTATATTGCTGTGTATCTGGATCAAACTGGCTATCTCAAAGCATGATTCACAAAGTCATTTTGTCTGGAAGTTCTCTTCAATTCAGATTGTTTTATGATCTTCAAGATTCAACATAAAGGAAATAAAATTATGTATAACTTCCTGTAAACATTATCTGTTTTCCAGACTTGGAATTGCCTTTCCTATGATGGGGAATTCTCTAGTACAGATGCAAGAAATGGCAGGTTTCTCTGGCTGCTGGGTAGGAGCTTATGACCACTCCAGACTCTGAATTTCAGTCTAACAGGGGAAAAAGACAAACAGGAAAGAATCTATTTTGGAGGGGATGCTAACAGCTACTTCTAGTTTACAAAGGCAGCTTCTAGTGGCAGCATCCTCTGTCTACTCTTGGTGGTACCAATGAGAGAGCATTTAGTGCCTAGCAGTGGACACAGGGGTTTCTCCAACAGACGGGTCCTGCAGCAGAATTTGGGGCATGGATAGTCTTTGGACCTCCCAGGGAGTCCGTGATGTACATGAACTTGTTTTATGCTTAAATTAGCCTGAGTGGTTTTGTTTAAAACTAAGAACACAAAAATTTTGTGACGTAATCTTTAATAATGCTCATATTGGTTTATTTGAAAAGATGTGGAAAAAGCTCTGAAAAGCATATGTGATATTTTTTTAATTAAGATGATTAGAGGAAGAATAATTCATCTGTGAGTCTTACCTTTCCCCCAACCAGAGGCAAAATGTGCATCTTTCCAGTCTGACAATCCTTCACTGAGGAAACGATGAGGCAGGTGCCACAGAGAACAACCAGGCGTTCAGCCCACTTATGCAGCTGGGTCTTTCCCTTTCGTACATTATAGATGCCAGACAGAAGGATTCGATCCAGATGATCCATCTGGCATGGTTTTTCTGAAAAGAAAAGAGTACTTCAAAAGCCACCATTAAAGTAGCATAAAAATAATGAAAGGGAAAAAGAAAGTATTACACGTTAACATTCAGCAACCCTAATGTAGATTTAAGTAACCAAGCAATATAAGTATTACAAAATAAGCTCTCAGTCTTAAAATGTTGTCCATCCCTAAGTTACATAATGGGAGCACTACAAATTGTGGTCTAGAGAACAACATGTTATTTTGGATGCCATTGTTAATCCTTCTTCCAACAGTCATATCTGCCATGTACACAAAGAAAGACAGAATGACAGAGTGGTTAAGATCATGGACTTGGGAGTCAGACACTCAAACCTGAGTTTGAATCTTGGTTCTGCCACTCACTTTGTTTCATTGAACTAGATAATCTCACTGACCTTGACTTTCCTCATTTATAGAGTTTGGATCTTAATACTATCTACCTTCAGATGGTTCTTGTAAAAAACTAAGATAATGAATGTAAAATACTAAGCATAGTTTTAGATACAAAACAAGTATGGAATAAGTGACAGCCACTGTTGTGCTTAGTCTATTCTAGAATGAAGAAATGAACAACTAGCTCTGTACACAACTAGTTCTGTACACAGAACCCCCTAAGGGTTAGGGTTAGGGTTGGGGTTAGGGTTAGGGTCAGGGAACGGGGACGGGGAAGGTTTAGGGTACTGCTGCTCTTTGTGAAGAAAAGCTTTCGGCTGATATTTCAGTCAACTATCCCAATCCTGGTGGCAGAAGCAATACATGCATGCAAGAGCTTCTCTATTTTTTGCCACCCTTTAGAAATCTTTATATGACTGAGGTATAGTGAACAAAACAGAGCATTATGACAGAAGAGATGTTCTTGGTTAAAGCACTACTAGAAACAGACAGTAACTCTACACAGAAATGAACAGGATCAGCAACAGTACGAGGCTTTGCAAACACCAATAAACGGGGAACTGAGAAAACTGGGTTGTACTCAGTATTATTACATAATTGATTATGGAACCCTGAGCATTGCTTTGCCCTATTAACTATGTTTTTCCCATATAAAAAAACGAAGAAATGGGCTAGCTTACTTCAAAGCTTTTAAAACTCTGTATGTTAACACCAGATGTATGGAAGAGTCATTTCTCCTTCTATTCTAGGCCAATCCTTTCATCTCTTTTCTAAATTCCACCTTCCTTGGGGAGTTTGGGTCTTCATTCTTCTCACTCTTCAACTCCACCCTCCCTATTGTTTCTATCAAAGCTACAAAAGCACTCAAGTTTTCTCCCATTCCTTCATTCTCAACAGAATTCCTTTAGTTGAGGGATTCTCTAATTCCTATGTGCCCAAGAATTATCTAAGAATTAGTTTAAAATGCAGAACACCAAGACCTACCCACAGAGAGTCTAATTCAGAGGGTCTGGGATGGAACATAGGAAAATGTATTTTTAACAAGTATCCCAAGTAACTTAAATGCAGATGGCCCACAAACCATATTTTAAGAAACTATAAGTTTAACCTTTTGAGGCTCTTTTCTTCTCATTTGTGCTTCTATATTAGCTATCTCTGTTACCTCACCTTTTATTTACTCAATTTACTTCAATCTGGCTTCCACTTCCCAAAAACTACACTATTCACATGTTGATAAGGGCTTTCAAATTTCTATCTCCTGCCCCAATCTTCCCTTAGTTCTGATCTCATATATCCAACTGCCTGCTAGACATGTCCAACAGATGTCCCCATTCACCTCAAATTTACAGATTCATAGACTCATAGACATAGAAGACAAACTTACGGTTGCCAAAGGGGAAAAGGGCAGGGGGGGATAAATTTGGAATTTGGGGTTAACAGATACAGACCACTGTATATAAAATACATAAACAACAAGGACCTACTGTATAGAAAAGGGAACTATATTCAATATCTTATAAGAATCTGTAGTGGAAAAGTATCTGAGGGGAGTTCCCTGGTGGTCTAGTGGTTAGGATTTGGCTCTTTCACTGCCATGGCCACAGGGTTCACTCCCTGGTCAAGGAACTGAGATCCCACAAGCCACGCGGCACGGCACCCCCCCACCACCAAAATAAGTATCTCAAAAAGAATACACACACACACATACACACACACATAAAACTGAATCACTTTGCTGTAAACCTGAAACATTGTAAATCAACTATACTTCAACAAAAAAATAAAATAAAATTTTACAGATACAAAACCAGTATCAGAATGAAAAGAAAGTAAAACTATCTCTATTTGAAAATAATATGATCTTGTATATAGAAAATTACCTTCCTAGGTAAGCCACACCAAAAAAACACTATTATAACTAACAAATGAGTTCAGACAGGTTGCAGGATACAAGATTTTTAAAACATCAGCTGTATTTCTACGCACTAGAAATAAACAATTCAAAAGTGAAATTAAGAAATCAATTGCATTTATAATAGCATCAAAAAGAATAAAATGAAAATACTATAAAACTTGTATACTGAAACTATAAAACATTGTTGTAAGAAATTATAAAAGACATAAATGAATGGAAAGACAGCCAGTGTCCCTGGGTTGAAAGACTTAATATTGTTAAGATGGCAAAACCCCCCAAACTGATTTACAGATTTAACGCAATCCCTACCAAAATTCTAGATAACTTCATGACAGAAACTGACAAACTGATCCCAAAATTCCCATAGAATGCAATGGACTCAGAACAGCTTGAACAGTTGAAAACAGGCTTTTCAACTCAAAACAATCTTGAAAAAGAAAAACAAAATTGGAGGACTCATATTTCCCAATTTCAAGACGTACTACAAAGTAAGGAGCTGGCATATAAAGTGCAGTTCTGATATAAGGATAGACATAAAGCAACAGAATAGAGAGTTCACCAAAAAACCCCTACTTTATGGACAACTCATTTTTGACAAGGGTGCCAAGATAATTCAATGGGGAAGGAATTGTCTTGTCAACAAATGCTGCTGGGAATTCTGGATATCCACATGCTAAAGAAAGAAGTTGAATCCCTAACCTCACACCATACACAAAAATTAATTCAAAATGGATTATAGACCTAAATGTAAGAAATAAAACTATAAAACTTTAAAAGAAAAGATAGGAATAAATCTTGTAAATTTAGAATAGGCAATGGTTTCTTAGATATTGACATAAAAAGCACAAGTGACGAAAAAGAAAATACAGATAAACTGGACTTTGAAAATAAAAGGCTGTGTGCTTCAACAGACACCATCAAGAAAGTGAAAAGAAGACTCACAAAACAGGAGAGAATATTTGCAAATCATATACCTAATAAGAGACTTGTATTCAAAATAAAGAACTATTACAATTCAGCAATAAAAAGACAAATAATCCCATTAAAAATTGGGCAAAGTAACTGAACAGGTATTTCCCCAAAGAAGATATGCAAAAGACCGACAAGCACATGAAAAGATGCTCAACCTCATTAGTTATTAGATAAATGTAAATGAAAACTGCGAGATACCAGTTCACACCCACTAGGATGACTATAATCAAAAAAGACAAACAATAACAAGTGTTGGCGGGAATGTAAAGAAATTAGAACCCTTCATGGTTGGGGGGATTATGAAATGGTGCGATCACTTTGGAAATCAGTCTGACAGTTCCTTAAAGCTTAAACACAGTGTCACCATATAATCCAGCAATTCTACTCCTACATCTACATCCAAGGGAACTAAAAACATATGTCCACACAAAAACTTGTACATGAATGTTCACAGTAGCATTATTCATAATAGCCAAAAAGAGGAAACAACACAAATGTCCATCAACTGATGAGTGGATAAACAGAATGTGGTATATGCATACAATGGAATATTATTCAGCCATGAAAACAAATTAAGTACTGACACATGCTACAAAATGGATGAACCTTAAAACACTATGCTAAGTACAAGAAGCCAGCCACAGAAAGCCAAGTATGTATGATTCCATTTGTATCAATTGTTCAGAATAGGCAAATCTATACAGACAGAAAGTGGATTCATGGTTGCCAGGTGTTGTGGGAGTGGGAAATAAGGAATGGCTGCTAACAGATATGGGGGTCTCATTTTACAGTGATAAACATGTTCTAAAATTGGATAGTGGTGATGGTTGCACAACTCTCTGAATATACTAAAAAGCACTGAATTGTACACTTTTAAAGAGTGAATTTTATGGTATGTGAATTATATCTCAATGAAGCTGGGTTTTTTTTAATCTCATCATTTTTCCCAAACTTGCTATTGCATTTATATTCCCCATCCTGGTTAACAGCGTGATGTATTACAAAGTTAGCTACATCAAATAAAAATGGGACTTCATTATAGCTTCTCATGCTTCCAAATTGTCTAATAGTCTCTTTTGAAGTTTACATGAAACAGATGTTAAATCAATGGATGTACAATTCTTTGAGTCTCTCTTTCCTTGGCCTTATTTCTTTATATTTAATCTATCCATCTAAATCTATCCATCACCACTCTCAGAAAGGAACATTCAATTTGGGGAGGATAAGTTATTTATACATGAAATAACATGCTGTTTATTATTATTTATGGAGGGTTTGCTAGATATTCAGAGTGCCTCAAGTCTCTGATCTTCTGAAAGTGGTAAAAAACAGAATGAGGAAGTTCTAATAAACGTTTGGAATGTCTAAGAGTTCTAATTAAAAAACAGACTTATAATCTTGAAAGCCAAGGTTCTAAGTGGAAAATCAGGGATAATTTAAATTTCCCTATACATTTATACTTTGAAATGTTCTATAAAGAAAATGGATTGCTTTTATAATTAAAAAAAAGAGCTTCGAAAACAAAGCACCAAGGACAACCCTGTAGCAATGAATACGTCTATTGCCCATAGGACAGTCTCTAAATACCATTTTTCATTAAAATGAACCAGTCCTTAGAAAAATAATCTATTCCTGGTGTGAGTCAGATGATGAAAAGATCAAGAACTTAATGGAAAATCTAGAATGCTATCAAAGACAGTAGTTGGGTCATGTTGGAAGGACATAGAAAGCAACCTGAAAGAGCTCCCCCTAGCTGAGATGGGACAAATTGAGCATCAGAAAGAAAAATGGCTGCAAATGAATTGAAACAAATATAAATAAGCCCATGAGCTCATGATGATAACTCGAAACAGACAATAAAAAATGAAGTCACACAGACAGATTGTGAATATAATCTGAAAGGCAAAGCAATATAGCTTCTAGAAAAGAATAAAGGGAAAGACTGTTAAATTGGACTATATCAAAATGAAATACTTCTTTTAATCAAAAGATGCCATTAAGGTTCTGGTTCTGAGTTAGACAGAGAAAGCCCACTCTACCCTGTCTCTCCCACTGAATTCACCTATAAAACCTGAACAGAATACCTGGAGCATTGGTGAACCCCAAGCAGGCTAAACTCAACGAAATTCAAGCCCAGACACTTCATAATCAAACTGCTGAAACTTAAAGACAAAGGAAAAATTTTTAAAGAAGCCAGAGAAAGATGAAGCACTATTTATACGGGAACAACAGCTCAAATGACTGTGTGTGCACTGTGTGTGCAGGAGCTCTATCATTCCAACTGCTCTGAAAATCTAAAGCTAGTTCAAAATAAAAAGTTAAACAGACAAATAAATAAATACTGGTTGATATATTTTGGGGTAAAAATGAAACATTTACTTACATTTAAAGAGTAAAACAGGAAACCTCAAAACATATTTAAAACTCGCAATAGCCACCCCACCCCCCACCCAACACAAGAACACGCTCTGATTTGAAGTATTTCAGTAGAAAATCTTGTGAAGCAGTGGTGGCTAAGCAATCCCACAATCTGGTTTTGTGACCCTGAACAAGTTCCATATTTTTAGGCCTTAGTTTCCCAAGTTTAAGACCAAGGAGTTGGATTAGATGATCCCTAGTCTTTCCCAGTTCTCACATTTTATAGATCCCTCTTATTCTTCTAAACTGTTTCCCCATCAACTATATGGTAGAGTACCTTAGAGGTTAAGAAGATGAGATTTAGGGTTTCCCTGGTGGCACAGTGGTTAAGAATCCGCCTGCCAATGCAGGGGACACGGGTTCGAGCCCTGGTCCGGGAAGATACCACATGCCGCGGAGCAACTAAGCCCGTGTGGCACAACTACCGAGCCTGCACTCCAGAGCCCGCGAGCCACAACTAAAGAAGCCCGCGCACCTAGAGCCCGTGCTCCGCAACAAGAGAAGCCACCGCAGTGAGAAGCCCGTGCACTGCAACAAAGAGTAGCCCCGGCTAGCCACAACTAGAGAAAGCCTGCGGGCAGCAACAAAGACCCAACTCAGCCAAATATAAATAAATAAATTAATTTTAAAAAAAAAAAGAAGAGATTTAGAACCCGTTAAGACCTCTCCAGAGTAATAATATCTACCTACACGGTTGTAAGGATTAAATGAGAAAAGGTACATAGAGTGCTCAGCACCTCAGTACATGCTCAGCACATAGTAAGGGTATAAAACAAATGCTAGTTGTTATAATGAAAGTTCTGCCTTAAGCCTCCTTCTTTTCCTATATTTATTATTTTCAAGATAATCTTAACAACTTCCACGGATTTAACACTCCCATGTACCTGACTCCCAGATTTGTATTTCCAAAGCTCCTAGTTTCACACTTCCAACTACTGCCAGACATCTCCAACTGGATGTCTACCACCACTTACAATTAAACATGCCTGAAACCAATTCATCACCATCCCTGCCAACCAGATCCTTCTCACAGCTCAAGTCCTGTCAGTCTCCCGAAGCCACCCAGCCTCAAAACCTCAGAGCCAGCTTTGCCTCTTAGGTTCTCTTCCTCAACTCCTTTTTTCAATCAACCATCAACACTTACTGACTATTCCTTCAAAAAGTCTCTATACGAATGATTCCTTCCCATTCCCTAGTTCAGATCCCTACTAATTCAGGCCTGAATTATTATTCGCTCTGGTGCCAGATTCATCTTTCTCAGACTCACTTGGATCCCATCACTTCTGCTACCATCTGCCAAATGAAGGCTAAACTCCTGATATTGCACTCAAGGCCCAAAACAATCTGGACTCAAATTATCTGTGTGTGTGATTCACAGAACATGCACTGAAATTCCTAGTACCCCACCTCTGTCCTCCTTTTCCTTTCTGATTACTGAAATTCTGTCGATTTTTAAAGAACCAACCCAAATACTACATCTTCAGAAAGATTTCTTTGATTCTAGAGATATCCCTGATTTTTCAGAGAAGAAAAGTGAATGGGAACTTCCTTATCGACTATCAGAATCTATCATATAGGTATATTAAAAATAGCATTGGTATTAGCATAAGACAAAGACATCAATGTAATAGGACAGTATCCAAAAACAGACCCCCGCCTGTATAGGAACTTAATAATAATAAAGGTGATGCTTCAAATCAGCAGGAAAAGGATGAGCTATTTCATAAGTATTGTTGGGACAACTGGCTATCAACAGAGAAAAAAGTAAAGTTAGATCCCTACCTCATATCACATTCTAAAAATATAAAAGTACTAGAAGAAAATATAGAGTATGTTTATTTCCTAGGATAGGGAAGGAACGTAAAGGTATTAAAGAAAAGACTGACTAAATCTGATTAAATAAAACTTCTGCACAATAAAAAACAATACGCAAAACTACAAAACAAGTTACAGGTTGGAAAAAAAATGTGTCACAAATACAGTATACAGAGGATGTATATTCAGAATATATACAAAAGTCCTTCTGGGGCTTCCCTGGTAGCGCAGTAGTTGAGAGTCCACCTGCCGATGCAGGGGACGCGGGTTCGTGCCCCGGTCCGGGAAGATCCCACATGCCGCAGAGCGGCTAGGCCCGTGAGCCATGGCCGCTGAGCCTGTGCGCCTGGAGCCTGTGCTCCACAACGGGAGAGGACACAACAGTGAGAGGCCCGTGTACCGCAAAAAAAAAAAAAAAAAAAAAAAAAAAGTCCTTCTGATCAATATGGAAAAGGATAAACAACAGAAATATCAAGAGTTAATTCAAAGGAGAAGAAAACTTAAAGATCAATGTAAATATGACACAATATTCAACCATACTAGTAATCAGGAAAACAAAATCAAAACAACGAGACCAACATTTAATCCGTTAGATTAGTAAAAGTTTTAAATGCTAACAATATTAAAAGGTGATATTGTGAGCAAAGGGGTACTCTGATATACTGATGGGATATACATTCGTTTTGCAGTAGTAACTATTAGTATTTTAAATGAGAATAAATATCCTATGACCCAATAACTTCATGTTTAGAGATTTACTCTGAAGAAACATAGGTGCAGGGACTTCCCTGGTGGTGCAGTAGTTAAGAATCCGCCTGCCAATGCAGGGGACATGGGTTCGAGCCCTGGTCTGGGAAGATCCCACATGCCGAGGAGCAACAAAGCCCGTGCGCCACAACTACTGAGACTGTGCTCTAGAGCCTGCAAGCCACAATGACTGAGCCCGTGAGCCACAACTACTGAAGCCCGTGCGCCTAGAGCCCGTGCTCCACAACAAGAGAAGGCACTGCAATGAGAAGCCTGCACACTGCAACAAAGAGTATCCCCTGCTCACTGCAACTAGAGAAAGCCCGTGCACAGCAACGAAGACCCTATGCAGTCAAAAATAAATAAATTTTTAAAAATAAATAAAATAAAAATTCCAATTACATCATTTAAAATAAAAGAAACACAGGTGCACAAAGATGCAATTTTACTACAGTGCTATTTGTAATAGTCCATCACTAGGGAAATTGTTATATAAACTACAATACATACATGACATCCAATAGTATGCAACATAAAGAAATGCATATAGAAGACAGTTAAGAAAAGACCTCCAAAACACTGTTGGGAGAAAAAAAGCATGAAGACTAACACCAAATGACAGCATTTATGTAAACAAAATATATTTCTGCAAATACACATTAGATAGGAATAAAAGTTAGAAAATTCTCAACGGGTATATACCAAGTTGATTATTACATCATAATTATCACATTATATATCACTGCTTAATAGATAACCACTATCGGTATATACTTGTATTAACTCAAAAATTCTACTTGTAGGAATCACTTCCTCCCTCTACCCCAGAGGTCAGCCATTCTCTTCACTTTTATAATAATTTCCTTGTTTTCTTTATGTTTTTGCTACTCATGTATTAGTTACAGCAATTTTTAACTACCATAACAAAAAGAATATACTGGCCCAAACACAAGATAAATGTAATTCTCTGCTAGGGTGGGCAGTCTGGGTTCCCAGGGTCAACTCTGTCGAGAAACTCCAGTTGATGGTGGCTCTGCCATTTTCAACACATGACTTCAATATTGCTCTTGATGACTGCCTTCCTACCCTACAGAAGAGGAAAAGAGCAAGAAGTGTGCACGGGAGGCTTTAGGAACCAGGTATAAAAGCGGCACACAATTCCACTCCATACCACCTTAGAAAGTCACAGGTGCACACCAAACTGCACAAAAGACTGAGAAATGAGATGTAGCTGGGCCGTCATGTGCCCACCTCTAAGTCTTATTAC
Organism: Pseudorca crassidens; assembly: GCF_039906515.1. Classification (NCBI taxonomy): domain Eukaryota; kingdom Metazoa; phylum Chordata; class Mammalia; order Artiodactyla; family Delphinidae; genus Pseudorca; species Pseudorca crassidens. The sequence continues at coordinate 48,185,541 of NC_090315.1, read as the reverse complement.
GGAGGAAGGAAAGAGCAGCTTTGGATGGACAGAGAGTGGTACTGTCACACATCTCTAAACAATACGGCTGAGTTTTGCCTGTTTTCAAACTTTAAATGAATGGAAACATACTATATATGCAATTCTTTTGTATCTGGTTTCTTTTGTTTGTGTTTATGCTCCTTGGATGAAACTGTCTCAAACAACGTGTACAGAGAATACCAAACAGAAAGAAATGCTCAGGCTGGGTGCTATGCTACCTGAGCTATTCAACCCCAGAACTACAACATCACTAGCAAATCACACCTTCTAGATGCCACTTCCTCTTACATAATAAGGAGTTGATTAATGGGCTCTCTTAATCTCTGTGACTGATCATGCTACCCACTCATCTTTAGTTACATGTTATTTCAAGGCTTTTATATCATGAATCTGTACTGAGTCACTCCACTCAGTTTCCCCCAGCACCGCCCCCAGCAAGACTGATAACTAGCATTTGCACAATGGCCCCTGGAGTACCGGAGACGTTTCATATCCAGCAAACAAAGCAAAACACTGGTTTGAACTTAGGCCCTCTGACCCTGGCCTCATTAACAGTATATGCTAAGCTAACGCACCAAAGACTCTACGCAAGAAATACTGAAAGCTGATTGCTAAGCTATTTGCTTCAAAAAGAATACTTCAAATTCTTTACAACTCCTCTCTTCAAAAGGAGAGGCCTAAAAAAAAAAAAGGTGAGGGCTATTTCCCTTCTCTATATAGTGTGGGCTGTATTTGGTGACTCAATTCTAATAGAAAGTGGTGAAAACAATGGTGACTTATGAGGCTAGGTCATAAAAAACACTGAAGCCTGTGTGTTGTGTGTATGTATGTGTGTGTGTGTTATGTGTTTGTGTGCACATGCATGCATGCACTCATGTGCATGTGTGTTTCTCATCACTGGGGGCAGCTAGCTGCTACATCGTGAAGACGCTTAAGCAGCCCTAGAGAAGGGTTCACATAGCGAGCAACTGAGATCTCCTGCCAAAAACTGGTGAGAAACTGGGGCCTTCTACCAACAGCCACATGAGTGAGCCATGTTAGAAGTGAATCTTCCAGCCCCACTCAAGCCTTCAGATGACTGCAGCTTCAGCCAACATAATGAGTACTATCTCACTGAGACTCAACCCAAAACCATCCAGCTAATTCCTCCTAGATTTCTGACCCATACAAACTGTATGATATAATATCGGGACTTCCTTGGCAGTCCAGAGATTAAGACTCTGTGCTACCACTGCAGGGGGTGTGGGTTTGATCCCTGGTCAGAGAACTAAGAGCCCACACGCTGCGCATGGTGCGGCCAAAAAATAAAAATAAATTAAAAAATAAATATTTAATATCATTTTAAGTCACTAAATTTTTTTTTTAATTTTTATTTATTTTTTGGCTGAATTGGGTCTCCACTGCTGTGCGTGGGCTTTCTCTAGTTGCAGCAAGCAGGGCCTACTCTTCGTTGCGGTGCATGGGCTTCTCACTGAGGTGGCTTCTCTTGTTGCGAAGCATGGGCTCTAGGCGCATGGGCTTCAGTAGCTGCAGCATGTGGGCTCAGTAGTCGTGGCTCACGGACTCTAGAGCACAGTCTCAGTAGTTGTGGTGCACGGGCTTAGCCGCTCCGCAACATGTGGGATCTTCCCAGACCAGGGATCAAACCCGCGTCCCCTGCATTGGCAGGTGGATTCTTAACCACTGCGCCACCAGGGAAGTCCTAAGTCACTAAATTTTGAGGCAATTTGTTACACAGCCAACAGAAAATACCCTTATCTATCTATCTACCTACACACACATACATACTTTTTTTAACCTTTTATTTCTGGTGCCATATACATATATTGCCTATTTTCAAAAGTAACTAGCTTTAAAAACCTCTTTCTCAAATGTAATTTTCTCACTCAAATTATACTAGCTTCTCTGAATTAAAAGAGCTCACTTTTGGAAATGTTCTCTGTTAATGACTCCCCCCCACCCCCGCAAATATAGTAAGTACTAGGAACTGGTACTCTTTTTTTTTTTTTAATTTATTTATTTTTGGCTACGTTGGGCTTTGCTGCTGCTCATGGGCTTTCTCTAGTTGCGCGAGCGGGGGCTACTCTTCCTTGCGGTGTGCGGGCTTCTCCTTGCGGTGGCTTCTCTTGTTGCGGAGCACAGGCTCTAGGCATGTGGGCTGCAGCAGTTGTGGCTCACGGGCTCTAGAGCACAGCCTCAGTAGTTGCAGCGCACGGACTTAGCTGCTCCGCGGCATGTGGGATCTTCCCGGACCGTGTCCCCTGCACTGGCAGGTGGATTCTTAACCACTGTGCCACCAGGGAAGCCCTCCAAACTGGTACTCTTTTTGACTTTACTGGAAATATCCTCTTAAGGGAATATTAAGATCCTAGGCATGCTACAATTTATCAGGTGTTATTAATAAATTAATGCAATCATGCCAACTGTTGTGTTATAACTGACTTCAAATGCAATCTCACTGGTTATAAAGGAGCTCGCCAGCATCTCAAGGCTCAACTTTCATCCCAGAATGAAAACATGGAGTGAAGAACTTATGTGCAACCACATATAAAGAGCATGTTACTATCCAAGATTTATTATTATTTTTTAACCAAGCTTTACAGTAATAGATCGGTTGTGTTCCTCAAATTAGTCTTAAAAGATTTTCCTCAGATTTAACATCAACCTAGCAACTATTCTCCCTCCATGAACTAACAAAGGAGAAAAATGAATGGAAATAAAATAAAATGAAACCAACTTTTAAGGGACATGTCAGAAAATATTGTTGTGGTGAAAAATTATAAATAAAATCTTTTGTGAAGTGCATTTAATAAAACTGGCTTGTGACATGTGTCACAAGAGTTCAGATTAAATCAATAATTTGAGGAATGAGAGCAGGAAATCTTAGTAAATGGTTATGCCTACATACACTAATAACTTAGTTACTAGTTCAACTGTTTGATAAATGGGTCATATTAACTCAAAACTGTTAGGTGTTAAATAGCTCTGTTACTTACTAGCTGTATGACCTTGAACAAGTTAACTTCTCTGTCTCTGTAAAATGAGACAACAGTTCCTAGAGCATAAGGTGGCTATACTGAGTAAACTGGGTAATTCACAAGCATAAAAGCACACAGTAAGCACTCAAAAAATGGTACTCAGTAGTATTATTAGTTACTGATGTGTATTTGGAGAGTAATATTCAGAAATATTCTGACTTCCTTAAGGCTAACTTTATGACTAAAGTGATCAGATGAAAAATAGTCAATAGGGAAAAAATGCACCAAAAGAGAAGAGCACGTAAAATATCCAAGATTTAAAGCTTACGAAATCCAACAATATACACGTCTGATGTGTTCATCAAATGTTAAGTCATATATGATAATAACCACCTACTTTGCAACATTCTCGAACTATCCAGAAGTTCATGGACTTTATAAAGAACTTGAAAATATAACTGATACTAAAGCTATGATTTGATCAAGATGCTGGCAAAAGTACGTAACAATTCTGTAAGTCAGCAAAACACCAGAACAAAAAGAGCAAAAATAAAAAGGGAAGGCTGTTTTTGCTGTTGTTTTCTAACTACATTAGTAAATTGGCTTAAAAATGGCTTTGGATAAAATCTTTTTAAAAGGCTGAAGACAGACAGAGGTACAAATAAGCAATTAAAAGTCATTAATGTATACACACAGCCATGATAAATCCTTACCACCATAAAATCGAAGCATACAGCCAAGGTCAGGATTTGCCGCCTCCTCCTGTATGCGCACAGGGTCATCAAACCCCAGCCTGGACAAGTAATCATAAACAATCTGAAGAGGTCGTTCAGTAGGTTCCAGTCTCCTGCTTATACAATTCAAAAGAAAAATATTTGTTAAGTAATAAACACACTTCATTTGATTTTTAAAATCTTTTAATATGCTCTAGATTTTTACTTCTATATCAAGATTTTCTCTAATATCACATGATACAACTAATCTAAACAAGTGGTGCTCAAAGTTTTTGGTCTTGGGATCCCTCTATAGTTTTTGAGGCCCCCAAAGAGCTTTTGTTTACACGGGGTATATCTATTGACATTTACTGAATGAGAAACTAAACTTAAGAATTTCTAAATATTTAGTTATTCATTTTAAAATAACAACAATAAACACATTACATGTTAACAAATATTTTTTGAAAACTATATTTTCAGAATAAAATAAATTTAGTGAGAAGACTTGCATTATTTTATATTTTATAAATCTCTTTAACAGCTGGTTTAATAGAAGACAGCTAGATTCTCAGATATGTAGCCTCTAGAAAACTCCACTGTATACTTACAAGACTGAAAGTGAAAAAGAAATTAATACCTCATTATTATGAAAGAGTTTTGAGCTCATGCACCTCTTCAAAAAGTCTCAGAGACCCCCAGAGGGCCCTTTGAGAACCTCCGCTTCAAACTTAAAGGCATCGAATTGAAATTATGAGATATAAAAGATTGTACCTGGCCATAACTGATTTCACATAAGCTGCAACACAATTATAAATGGAGACTTTGGGTTGCTGACTATATCCTATATATTTCCTCTGGCTTCACAGATGATTTTTCCATAAAAACTAGGAATGAACTGCCCAGTAATTCCCCAGAAATCATTAGATTACATGGTTCTGACTGAAAGCTAGGTAAAACCAGAATGTTAGTAATCACTTGTGGCTTCTGGTGACACTGCATATTTTAAAATCACACAGACTTAAGGCAGCTCATTTACAATTCTTTTATCAGAAAGCAAAGAGTCATAAATACACCAGCTAAGAGCATGAGCTCCAAAAGTCAGACTGCCTGGGTTTGAGTCTCACTTCTGCCACTTATCAACTGCATGTATGCCCCTAGACAAGTTATTTAACCTCATTGTCTTAAATTCCTCATCAGTATAATGGGTAGTGCCTAACTCACAGAGTTGTTATTAGAAGTATTTATTTATTTGCTTACAAGAAGATATCACATAGCATACAAAGTGCTTAGCAAATTATTTGGCATGTAGTAGTGTTCAATAATGTACTGACATTATTCAAAAAAATTCTTAGGAATGGAATAAAATTTTAATTAGAATAAAAATAAAATGTCTCCCCTATCTGAAACAACAACCAAAAAACAAGTATAGGAAAGCCTGTATGTTTAAAAGATCTTGAAGAACATTATTCATATCCTAAAAGGATTCTGTTTAGAAAACTTAAGTCTTGTATTAATCAGAAGAAACATGATAAACCTTCCATCATGGCAAAAATATATGAAAGAACTCTGTGTTTTGTGGTTAAAAAACTAGAAAATACTGGTTGACAATATGCTTTAATTTAAAAAAACATGAAATGGGAATACTACAAAGTGCAATATAAACAACTGTAAAAATATGGTAATTTAGGAATGGAAATCATATTGATGAGTACAGAAAGTAAAAAATAAAAATAGGGACTTCCCTGGTGGTCCAGTGGCTAAGACTCCACGCTCCCAATGCAGGGGGCCAGGGTTCGATCCCTGGTCAGGGAACTAGATCCCTCATGCCGCAACTAAGACCCAACACAGCCAAATAAATAAACATTTTTTTAAAAATCTAAAATAAATAAATAAAAATAAAGTAAAACCACCTCCTGGCCCCTCCTGACTGTTCAGTTCTGACTTTCAGCTTCCATCAGCTCAGAACTACTACACGGGGAATGACCAAAGAACTAAAAGCCTACAAAGACCAATAAATATTGAATTTAATAGAAATGAAAAATAAACTTTTCAGAATAAAAATATCAGTTACAATTAATCTCTAGCCAAATAAAATAAAAATCCACAAAGGGCTGTGACAATTAGGCACCTTCCCAGTACAATGGTAGAATTCTTCTAAGAAGGATGCATTTTAAGAGAGACTTCTAATAAACTATATCCTGGACGGGTCAATTAGCCATGTAATAGGAAGACTGACTGAAGGATTAACTTGAAGACAAGGTGACCAAGGGCATAAAGAGCCCTCTCTACCTTCCAATGTCAAGAAGGATTAGACTTACTCTATCTAGATTGCTCCAAAGAATAGGACTAGGACCAAGGAGAAGTTGCACAGGTAGACTTGATTAAAAAATGAGGAAAAACCTTAATGATTAGAGAAGCCCAATAATGAAACACACTACCTCTCAAAATAGTTCACAGAGACCTAGAGAGCCCTCTGTCACGGACACTTTAGACGAGTCTCCTCTAAGAACCAAGTTGGGCCAGATGATCTTCAGCGTCTTTTAAAACTCAGGGCTCTTTCAGGTATTTAAGACACCTTGCTAATATAATACAAATTCTACGTGAACACTGCTATTATTTTTGGATACAGAGATCAATGTATTTAAATATAATTCCATATAATGATCACATATTCAAGACCAAGAAACATTATTAATACTTTCAGGCTAAAGCTCACTAACTCAATTTTCCTATTTCTCTCTGGAAAACCAGGAGAAATGGAAATATCCTAATTCTGACATATTTTACCTGATCAAATGTCCTGGTCTAAAAAGGCTCTGTAGATTTTGGAAAGCCTCTTTATATATTTCCACCTAAAGAAAGTATTCTCCCTGGTGGGATGGGGAAAAAAAAAATCAACAGAATCTCAACATCTGCTCTTATTAATTTAGCATAAATGAGCAAACAAGAAATAGTTCAAGAACTGCAAAAACAAGTAAAACGAGGGACTAATTCCATTTACTCATTAAACTCATCTGCTTAAGAGAGTAGAGTATGGGGGAGGGAAATGCTGTAATATGCTTACGGATCAATTTTGTGTTTCAAAGTTCCAAAAGTTTAACAGGCTGCTAATTAGCTGTGTGTTAAATCTCTCACAAATCAAAGAAAATATATATACTGCAAAACAGGTGTAGGAGAGAGTATGTTAGCAAAGAAAGGTTCCATTCAGCATTTGAAATACTTCCACTGCGGCTTTAAGAAGAGACAATATGACTATTGTTAACAGTTTTAGTTTGCTTCTAATGCTTCAAGGAGCTACAATAGTCCTTGTAAATCTGAATATATGTGGATATGGTTATTTTTCTCCAAACCAGCCAACCAATACAGTAATGCTATCAACAGTGTTTGCAGCTCTTAGCCAATCTGAACAGCGCCCACAGTTAAGTTAGAGGTAAGAGAAGAGTACATTTCATTCCAGGTATCATTTCACAAGAATTCTAGTTAATAGTGGGAGGCAAAAGTATACATTCTTTTTCTTTTTTTTTTGGTACGCGGGCCTCTCACTGTTGTGGCCTCTCCCTTTGCGGAGCACAGGCTCCGGATGCGCAGGCTCAGCGGCCATGACTCACGGGCCCAGCCGCTCCGCGGCATGTGGGATCTTCCTGGACCAGGGCACGAACCCAGGTCCCCTGCATCGGCAGGCGGACTCTCAACCACTGCACCACCAGGGAAGCCCAAAAGTATACATTATTAAAACCCAACATATTGTATCCAAGACCCTAACAAAGCAGAGCAGCATTCTCTACATCAAAGTCAGGTTAAAACTCAATCTCTGGCCATCTATAAAGGTAAAATCTGCAAAATTTGAAGACCGACAACACAGATCATGATACAGACAACAAGGATACTTCGATGAATGTTTACCCCATACCTGACACTATGCTGGGAAGTATCTCACATTTTACAAAACTAGGAAATAAGAAAAATGAGGTTCAGAGAGTCACACAATTAGTACATATGGCATCAGGGTTTGAACCTGTGTCGGTTTCCTTACAAAGCCTAGCCTCCTTTAGGGAAACAATATTATTTTCTAAATGTAGATTAAAAATGTATGCAGAAGAGAGCTCAAAGCACTTCATATGTTAACTTACATCAAGAAACATAAAAAGTTATGTTTTAAAATTACTGTACGTCATTAGTCTAATACATCATCGTTTGAAAGATAGACTATTTTTATGCATCATTGTTGTATGAGAGTCTTTCTAGCCTTTGTGGTCCCTGGTTCCTGTGGGGTAGATTCTAAATCCTCAGAGTTTCATGAGTAATGGGAGTGTCTTAGTTATTCATGAGCCCCTTGGATAACCCCTAGGTTTATGCTAAGAAATGAGCTGACTCAGGATGGGGGCTGGTCACCAGAAAGACCAACCACGTGAAGACAGGGCTGGGGCTTGGAGTGAGCCCGACCTTGGGAGAGGGGAGGGCTGGAGATTTGAGTTCAAGCACCTACCTGATCAATGATTAAATCGGTCAAGCCTACGCTATAATACCTCAATAAAAACTCTGTACTGAAGCTTCCCGATGGATGAACACACTAATGTGCTGGGAGGGTAACAAGGATGCTCCCAGACCTCGCCCTATGTGTGTCTTCATTTTGCTGGTCCTGATTTGTATCCTTTATACGAAAATTGTAATCTTAAATACTGCTTTCTTGTGTTCTGTGAGATATTCTAGTGAATTATTGAACCTGAAGGGGTCATGGGAGCCCCCTAAATTTTTATCCAGTTGGCCTGAAGTGCAACCAGAGTGTAAAGTCAGGGTGGTCTTGTTGGAGACCAGGCCCTTTAAATTGTTTGTTTGTTTGTTTAATTTTTATTTTATATTGGAGTATAGCTGATTAACAACGTTGTGTTAGTCTCAGGTGTAATGTCCTTTAACTTGTGAAGGAAGTTTGTGCAGACTCTGCGTGGTTAGTGTCAGAACTGTACTGCAGTAAACCAGATGGCATTGTAACAACCATTAAGAAAGAAAAAACACTGCCAGTTAGACTATGACCTACCAACAACTGTAAGATACACACTGATTTTAGAAGTATTAAAATGTAAAAACAAAACAAAGTTTTAATAAAAACAAATTACTTAATGTGTAACACATTCTTTTAAAGCTTTAAAATACTACAGAAATATGAAACACAAAACAAAAATAATCCTTTTCCTTCCTCAGGGTTAATCAGCTCAGTATGTATCCTGAAACAGGACTTTTCATTCCACTTTTACAATATCAAAATATGGTAAAACAAAACTATAGTGACTTGTTAAGAGGTCACCCAGCAAGTCAGTGATAGTAAAGGAATTAGAACTCAGGATCCCAAATCCTGAGGGCATAATTTTCTGTTAGATATATTTTATCTGTTCTTAGCTTATCTTAAAAGATAGTGTATCAACCACAGAAATCTTAGTCATTTTGATGACTGAAAATAAAAGTAAAGATATGACCATGAGCCAAAGGGCACTTCATTTTGTTACATGTGATATTTTTACAACTTTTCAAAGAGAAGGCAATGACTACACTAAGCTTCACTACTGAGTCATCTGTCACTTTTAACAGTCCAATAAAACAGACAGACCAAATAGTATCATGTAAAGGGCACTGGACTGGGAGACAGGATACTTGTGTTCCAACTAGAGCACTAGCACCAGGCAGCTGCAGGAATGTGCTTTGGACCTGACCTCTCCAGGCCTCTGTTTCACATCCATAAAACGAAAGAAAATGGTTTCAGTGATTCCCATGGGGAAGTTACTGGCCTTTTAGGTAGGACAATTCTTTGCTGTACAAGATGGTCCCACACATTGAGGACATTAAGGCTCCCTGTCCCGAATGCTGACCCTAGATGCTGGTAACCCTCCCCTGTAGCTGTGATAACCAAAAGCCCTGCCCCCACACGTATTTCCGGATGGAAAGGGCAGTGGATGGTGAGGCTGGTAGGTTGGGTTCATTTTACTAGTAGGCAGCAGTCTCCAGCCTTTTTGGCACCAGGGGCCGGTTTCGTGAAAGACAATTTTTCTACGGACCGGTGGCAGGGAGGCTGGTGGGGGGCAGCGGGAGGGGGTTCAGGCGGTAATGTGAGCAATGGGGAGCAGCAGATGAAGCTTCACTCACTCACTGCTTACCTCCTGCTGTGTGGCCCAGTGCCAGGGGTTGGAGACCCCTGCTAGTAGGCATCTCTCTTAGGTTCCTTCAAGTGCTAAAATTCTATAAACTAGTAATCCCTCTGTTAAATTCAAGTGACAAGTCCATGATTAAAAAAGAGTAAGGAAAGAAGGAAATCATGGATGATTTAGGAAAGACATGGGGTAATTTTAGTGCCAGTAATCCCATTTCTAGGACCTAGTTCACGGAGATCAACAATGTAAAGAGTCATGGGCAAAGGTTTAGTCATCACACTACTTCTAAGGGTTGAGTGACTTGAAACAACCCAAACAGGTAACACTTATTGAGCACTTACTAGGTCCAGGCATCATTTTAAGAAGTTTACTTCCTTGCTCCTCAAAGTGTAGCACATCACTTAGGAGCTTAATAGAAATATAGACCCATAGGCCCCACCCCAGAGCCACTGAATCAGAATCTGCATTTTAACAAGCTCCCCAGCTGGACATTCGAGTTTAAGAAGCGTTACAAGTATTAATTCACTTAATCTTCATAACATGTATAATCTATTTAATCCTCGTGATAACTCTATAATGTAGATATCATCATCCTCCATTGTACAGATTAGTAAACTGAGGACAAAGCGTTAGGCAACTTGCATAGTAACACAGCCAATTTGAACACACACACTCTCAATCCAGAATCCAAGCTCTACACCATTACTGCACATAATTTCTCAAATTTTAAACAAGTTATAGTATATGCATAAAATAGAATATTCTGTAGTTATTAAAACTGCTATCTAAGGAATTTTTAATGACACAAGGAAATTAATTGAAGTAAGCAGTAAATAAAATTGAATATATGGTGTGGGTCCAAATACGTAATTTAAAAAAATTACACACACACACACTCATTTTGAAAAAGATCTGGAAAAAAAAATGTCAGCATGGCGGGGGAAGGGGGAGGTAATATATGGAATCTGGTGTCAGAATGCCAGAGTTCAAATTCCAGCTCTACACTTACCAGCCAAGTGATTCTAGGTGAGATGATTAACTCTTTTAAGACTCATTTTCCTCATCTATAAAATAGGGAAAGTATTTACCTCACAAGATTGTTATGAGGATTAAGTGAGATAATCTACAAAAAGCATAAGCAATGAAAATTATTTCTTTATACTTTTTCATTTTTCCAAAATTTCTACAATGAATATAAATCACACTTCATTAAGCAGCAAAAAATGTTATTAAAAAAAGATATTGTGTTAGACTGTCAACTATCTTATGAAGAGCTATTACAAAGAAAGTACCTATTCTTCTGATGCGATAAACGTAAGACTGAACTCAAGCAATTAACCGTTGAGTAAGAGGTCTAAAAAAGATCTTTAAACAATTATGATTAAATAGTGAAACTGAGCAAGGCACACTGTGCCAGTTCCCCTCCGGGAGGGCCTTTACTCGGAAGGAAGTCCACCATCTATCATGAATGATGTCAACATTCCAACTGCTTGGCAGTACCTGCCTGGCCTTGAACAAGTTACTGGACCTCTCGAAGAGCCTCAATTTTCCTCATTGGAAAGGAATAACCCTACCTCTCTTAGAGTTACTGTGAGGATTTAATGAGAAAATGTGCGTAAAGCAGTAAGCGCGTTAACTAGCAAAAGAAAGCACTTAATGTTAGCTAAAATATATCATCATCATTTCTTTGGCTGGCTGAGGCTTCTTGAGCTCCTATTCCAGCGATGAGAATATATTCGGATCTCAAATAATGTATGATCGCACTTCTATGTGGAATCTAAAAACACAACAAACTAGTGAATGTAGCAAAAAAGAAGCAGCCTTGCAAATATAGAGAACAAACTAGGGGCTACCATGGGGGGTGGAGGAGCAACACAGCCGGGGCGGGGGGCAGGGGGGGTGGAGGCGGTAGTGGGAGGCACAAACTACTGGGTGTCAGACAGGCTACAAGGATGTAGTGTACAGCACAGGGGATACAGCCAATATTTTATAATAACTGCAAATGGAGTGTAACCTTTAAAAATTGTACAAATTTTTTTAAATTTTTTAAAAAAGAAAATATATTCATATCTTCAAACCACAGTTCAACAGTGTTTTCATTATTTTATAATCAATTATGTTTTCAAAGAGCTATTTCATTAGAAATTATCAAGGCTACAGGACTAAAAAGAGACAAACTCTCCATTTTAAGTACAGTTTAGATTCACTAAAGTAAATTGTATCACATTTGGATTCTTAGCTACACAACTAGTAGTAGCAAGCCAATTCAAGTGGGGTTTTCTCCACTTTTCTAGTATTTTTGTGTATACACACATTAGTATACAGATGAGTAATAAGTCTTAGGTTTAAATACTTGAACTCCGTCAATCACTACCAGCTATAATGTAGGTCAAGGCTTTCCACCTGATAAAATTAGATCGGAATCAGTGTTAAGATTTAGAAAAGCCTAAGGGTCACCCAGTCTGATCCTTTCGTTTTACAAATGGATTTAGGAAATGTAGTTAACTGGTGAACAAGGAAAACATTCAAGTGCTAGTCTACTTTTTCAGGAATTAGTCCAAATCCTAAAGGAAAATAATAATAAACCCCAGTTTAGACTTTAAAATGATATCAATGTTTAGCTCAGCTAAAGGTGTTACTATCATTGCCACATTTTTAGGTGTAAGTGGGTGCCTCCTTTCTCACTTTCAACAGTACTGAATCCACAGTTTTGAATTCTGTTTTGAGACATTTATTTATTACAGGGAAAGGGAAGGAGAGAAAGTCAATGGTCAGGCACTTAAGGAGCTCTTATTTGAGGTCTAACTCAAAGAACTAATAGTTTTTTTTAAAAAGCTGAATCAGGGCTTCCCTGGTGGCGCAGTGGTTGAGAGTCCGCCTGCCGATGCAGGGGACACGGGTTCGTGCCCCGGTCCGGGAAGATCCCACATGCCGCAGAATGGCTAGGCCGGTGAGCCATGGCCGCTGAGCCTGCGCGTCCGGAGCCTGTGCTCCGCGACGGGAGAGGCCACAATAGTGAGAGACCCGCGTACAACAAAAAAAAAATTAAAAAAAAGATTTTAAAGAAATTAAACCTATGAAAATATGCTCAACCTAACTCATTAATATAAATGAAAATTAAAACAAAATAACAAAATTCCTATCAGATTTGCAAAAATCTAAGTCATCAGCCTTGAAAAAAGAGTTGTCCTTGGAATGCTGAATTTATGATTCTCTAAAAACTGTTGACAATCATTTCTATTCACAATCAAGTATGTGCTCGTGCATGAGGATGTGTCTGTATATGTAAAATTTAACGTATTCTGGAGAAAGTAAGGGGGAAATAGGTATACTTTGATATTATTCATCGAAGTATAAGTTCTATGAAGAGGAATTTGACAAAATCTCTCAAAATTAAACATGCACATACCCTTTGAGCCAGCAATTCCACTTCTAGGACTTTACCCTACAGATGACTTCCACATGGGAGAAATATCACAGGTACAAGGATATTCACTGCAACAGTACTTGTAGTAAAAAAACTGGTAACAACTTACATGTCCATTAATAGGAGACTAGCTAAAATTGTGGTAGATTCATAAAATGAAATACTATTTAGCCATTAAATAAAAGAAAATTATATAAACATTAATATGGAAAGATTTCTAAGAGATATTAAGTTGACATGTTGCATGTAGCACCATTAGTTTTAAAATTTATATACAAATAATGACACATACTCATGCATGACCATAGGTACTTCTCATTCTATTTCCTTTTATACATTTCTATTTCATTCTGTTTATATGTATTGCTTAAAAACTTTAAAAATATTTATTTTGGGCTTCCCTGGCTGCGCAGTGGTTAAGAATCTGCCTGCCAATGCAGGGGACACAGGTTCGTGCCCTGGTCCGGGAGGATCCCACAGGCCACAGAGCAACTAAGCCCGCAAGCCACAGCTACTGAGCCTGTGCTCTAGAGCCTGTGAGCCACAACTACTGAAGCCTGTGCGCCTACAGCCCGTGCTCCACAACAAGAGAAGCCACCACAATGAGAAGCCCGGGTACCGCAACGAAGAGTAGCCCCCACTCACCGCAACTAGAGAAAAGCCCGCGCACAGCAACAAAGACCCCAATGCAGCCAAAAATAAATAAATTTAATTTTTTAAAAATCTTTTAAAAAAAATTTATTTTAAATTTAGATATCCGACCTATGATATAATCCAAATGAAGTAATTATCAATTTTTCCTTCCTTTTCCTTTAAAAACTGACAGTTTTTAAATTCAAGAATCCTAAGTCAGCATTCCAGGGAGAAATCTTTTTTCAAGCCTAGTGACCCCATAACCATCATCAGCTCCAGCACGAATGAGGTCCTAAAGCCCACTTCCAAGCAGAAACACATGTGACTTATACTGCAGGAGAATTAGTGGTAAAACTCTGACCTCACCTGACCAGGTCTCCATGAAGCTGCAAATAAAGACGTTCCCTTCCCTCTCCAGCACAAATTTCTGACGCTGGCGTGTCTACTGTGCAAAGGACAAGATGTAAGTCGGAGGAGGAGGCAGTGGCAGAGGCGCTGGCTGCAGCGGCCGTGGCGGTGTCTGCTCCGTACAGGTAAACACAGCCTCTCTTCACATCTTCTCGCAGCCAGTCTCTCTCTCGAGAACCAAACCTACTTCTCCTATTCAGACAATGTCTGCTCCCATTGCGTTTCATAGTTCTCTAAAAACGTCAGGAAAAAGAAATCATTAGCTCAAATGTCTGACTGAATTAGACACATTCAGTCTTCAGCCCACCTTTCCACTCCGTAGTCACCAATACTTGACTCAGTACCGCCTCCTCTCACAGAGCCTTCTGCACCTGCCATGCCCAGCCCTAAACTGAAAATTTTCATTCTCTTTACTGCTAGCTGTTCATGTCTCTGTCCATCATCTTTTTTTTTTTTCTACTTTTACTTTTTTATTTTTGGCCACGTCAGGTCTTAGTGGCGGCACACGGGAACTTCATTGTGGTGTGCGGGTTTTCTTTCTCTAATTGTGGCGCACAGGCTCCAGGGCATGTGGGTTCTGTAGTTTGAGGCGCATGGGCTTAGTTGCCTCGTGGCATGTGGGATCTTAATTCCCCAACCAGGGATCGAAACCCATGTCCCCTGCATTGGAAGGCCGATTCTTTACCACTGGACCACCAGGAAAGTCCCTGTCAGTCATCTTCTGATCTTTTTTTTTCTTTATGTTTTCATAAAAATGTCAAGAACAGTAGTGTACCTACTACCTAATTTTCACAAGCTTTAATATTTTGCCATATTTAGTTCAGATCATTATTCTAAAGAACATATATATGATATATCCTTACATATATAGCTAAAGCCACCTACTACCTAAAAAAATCCCATTCACCTCCCTCTCTCCCCAGAAATAAACACTCTACTATAGTGTTTATCATCCCATGCATTTTTTTTAATTTCTGATTTTTATTGATTGATTGGTTGATTGATTTTTGGCTGCGTTGGGTCTGTGTTGCTGCGCATGGGCCTTCTCTAGTTGTGGCGAGCGGGGGCCACTCTTCGTTGTGGTACACGGGCTTCTCATCGTGGTGGCTTCTCTTGTTGCAGAGCACGGGCTCTAGGTGCGTGGGCTTCAGTAGTTGTGGCATGTGGGCTCAGTAGTTGTGGCTCACGGGCTTAGATGCTCCATGGCATGTGGGATCTTCCCAGACCAGGGCTCAAACCCGTGTCCCCTGCATTGGAAGGCGGATTCTTAACCACTGTGCCACCAGGGAAGTCCTCCCATGCATTTTTTATGTTTGCCATATAAGTATATATCTATAAACTCTATATAGTATTGTTTTACATGATTTAAAACTTTATCTAAAACCTAACATACTTATGTTTCACCCTGCAATTTTTTTTGTTTGATTCAACATTGGTTTAGAGATGTATCTATGATTAATACACCCTGCTCATTCTCTTGAATAACATTCTATTATACAAATACACTGAAATTTATCCATTCTCCTGCTGAGGGCATTTAGTTTGTTTCTAATTTTTCAGTGTCGGAAACAATGCTGCAATAAACATTTCTGTATGTCTCCATATGCAAACTGAAAGTTCCTCTAGGGTCCTAGTCCTCTGCCTCATATCCCAAATAAGGAACTACAGAATCACCACAATGCTGCACAAATATTCTTTCCATTATCCTCATGTTTCAAAAGAAAAATTACTGTTGCATTTGATAACTTAGGTATGCATATACATTGTGAAGTCACATTATCTCAGAGCAAAAACAACTGCTACAGCAATATAACAAGTTTCTAAAGATCAATATTTACCTGCTCTATTTTTTTTAAATGGGCCATTTCTATTCCCATTAATAAAAAACTAATTTCCACACACAATTACACTGACCCACCTTTCTAGGGCCACTCCCCACTGTATGTCACTCTGTTTGTCATATCCAACTCCCCGAACACACCAACTATTCCACAGTTCTGTGACTTGCCTGAAATGTCCTTCTCCATCTTCTCCATCTGAGTAGTTATTCTTCAAAATTACTCAAACGTCACCCTCTCTGTGGAGCTTTCCACGTCTCCCATCCCTGCTTTCTCCTACTAATTAAAAAGAATTAATAACTCTACACTCTCCTCCACAGAACTTCTTCACCTTAAACATACTTCCATTCCCATGTAAATCACAATGAGTTTTTAATTATTTATTTGGTATTTCTTCTTCTCTTATACACTGAGAACCTATTACAGTACCTTAGCACCTGGGTGGCCCAGAGATGCATGCAGAACTCAGTGATGTCACAGACATTTATTCCCAGTCTGTACTTTAGCCTAATTAGCTTTAGCAAGAAGTTGAACAAACTTGGGGAAAAAATCTCCATTTTTATAGGAAACCCTATCACCTTTCCTCTGTATCAGCCACAAAGTAAATAAAATACTTTTGCTACTATTCCTCATTGGAAAACAGAAGTATCTATAAATAAAGCAAATATTATTTTTGTAATTACTGAGATTAAATATTTGAGGATAACTGTAGCGCCTAAAATTAAATCTCTGAAGATGATAAAGAAAGGGGAAGGAAAAGTTAGAAGGTATTCCCCACATGGAGAAAAAGAAAAACAAGAAATCAAGAATGGCTTCGTTGTTTAAATTTATGATAATAGGTGAATCGATCATTTTACAGATCTTAGGGATTTAAGTACAGCTAATCAAAACCATGAGGATTATTACTGATTCTAACTTTAGATAAATAGGATAAACCCCTGCTACAAGTGGGAACTAGGCGTCTTTCTTCTCACAAAGAGCATTTTCTCAAAGCTGAACATCTCAGAATTAACAAAGGGCTTTTGAGCACATATTTTATAAACACAGGGACCATCATATTTGCACCACTAAATAATCTTAACCACTGCATAATTAGACAGTCATTTTAAATATTCCTTATTTTTTAATCTTTGGTAAAGGTCAACTGAACCATCTGAAAACAGTATTCTATACAGTGCAGTAACATTTATACAAGGAAGCTCTGCATGCTGCACTCAGTGGAGAGAAATTTTGCTCACTGCTATTAAGAGAGGGCCAGTGGACACCACTCCACACATCCACCGAAAAGCTTCTTTAAAAAAACTTTTTAAGGTCAAATAATATCCCACTAACCTTATCAATCTTAGAAAAGTCAAGGCAGACCCCAGGAAGTATTACATTAGTTCATCCATGATTCTTCTTCTGTGAGGATTTTTAACAGTCATTTTTTAATGTGTATATCTATTTCCTATACATACATAGGGCTTCCCAGGTGGCGCAGTGGTTGAGAGTCCGTCTGCCGATGCAGGGGACACGGGTTCGTGCCCCGGTCCGGGAAGATCCCACATGCCGTGGAGCGGCTGGGCCCGTGAGCCATGGCCGCGGAGCCTGTGCTCCGAAACAGAAGAGGCCACAGCAGTGAGAGGCCCACGTACCGCAAAAAAAAAAAAAAAAAAAAAAAGACTATACATAAAGTTTTAAGAACTTTTACACTGTTGAAACCCATGTGTTGTTGGTCAAAGAATGTATCTCCTGTTTATATGATATATTCCACCCCATGAAAATAAACTGCTGAGTTAGAACTTCAGTAGATATCATTCTCTTAAACCTGTTCAATGGGCATTTAACGGCCTAGATACCAAACAAGCATAGCCTTCTGGTAACAATCTAGATGGACTGTTTAGCTATCATTAGTTACTGCTGAATTATCTAGTGCTTCCTTCTCCACTGCCTAAACCATCAGGTAAATGTTGGAAAGGTCACTTCTGTCCTCTGAGATGCTTGCAGCTTTTAGAATCACTATTCCACTGGAAATGCTAGATGGAGAACACTTTATTTCCTCCCTTTACTCATTTATATAAGAACTATTGACAAGTTTCTCTAAAAGGGAACATAACTATAATCACCCTCACATCAAACAAGTGTATAAAGAGCACATTTAAGACTTAAAGGTATTTCTAGAAAGCCGAAATCTTCAGAGTAAGCCATGATTTAAGTACCCACTTCAGTTTTACACTTTAAACCCTCTAAAAATGAGGGCTCTGATCAGTTCAAAGGTGATAAACTATTAAACACCCAATGAACTAACTCTAAGGTATGCATGGTAGAACAGGATCTACTGAAGTAACTCTTCATACTTAGTGAGTTCTACTAGACTGTGAAATATCCTGAAGTAGGAGATATGTTTCTGCATTCAAAACTGTAGAATATGGGCTCATCTCTAGGAATATACATGCTAAGGAATATTTTGGAAGGGGTGGATGAGATAAAGAGGGGAAGAATATTTCACTTCATTAAAATCTTTTTGGTAGTAATTGATTTTAAAAGCCATACAAACACGTTATTTTGATAAAAACCTGAAACTATTATTGAAAAAACGCATCTCACAGAATCCACTGACTAGATTAATTATAACTTCATTTCTTCTACAGAGTAAAAAAAAAAAGAAAAAAAAACCTCTCCAAATTTCCAAACATCTGGAAATTTCTGCTTCAAGGATACTCCTAATAATCTTAAAGAGTATTAAAAATCTCATACTTATATTCCAACTACAGTTATAAAGGACTATATTCTAAATAGCAATTTGCTGTGGAGAATAGGGAACCCTCTTGCACTGTTGGTGAGAATGTAAATTGATACAGCCAGTATGGAGGTTCCTTAAAAAACTAAAAATAGAACTACCATACGACCCAGCAATCCCATTACTGGGCATATACCCTGAGAAAACCATAATTCGAAAAGAGTCATGTACCAAAATGTTCATTGCAGCTCTACTTACAATAGCCAGGACATGGAAGCAACCTAAGTGTCCATCAACAGATGAATGGATAAAGAAGATGTGGCACATACATATACAATGGAATATTACTCAGCCATAAAAAGGAACAAAACTGAGTTATTTGTAGTGAGGTGGATGGACCTAGAGACTGTCATACAGAGTGAAGTAAGTCAGAAAGAGAAAAACAAATACCATATGCTAACACATATATATGGAATCTAAAAAAAAAAAAAGAAAATGGTCAGAAGAACCTAGGGGCAAGACGGGAATAAAGATGCAGACCTACTAGAGAATGGACTTGAGGATACGGGGAGGGGAAAGGGTAAGCTGGGACAAAGTGAGAGAGTGGCACGGACATATATACACTACCAAACGTAAAATAGCTAGCTAGTGGGGAGCAACCACATAGCACAGGGAGATCAGCTCGGGGCTTTGTGACCACCTAGAGGGGTGGGATAGGGAGGGTGGGAGGGAGGGAGATGCAAGAGGGAAGAGATATGGGGACATATGTATAACTGATTCACTTTGTTATAAAGCAGAAACTGACACACCATTGTAAAGCAATTATACTCTAACAAAGATGTTTAAATAAATAAATAAATAGCAATTTGCTAAATAAATCTGGGGGCAGATTTTGAATCAAATTTTCCAGTAGGCTATACGGTGGACCTAGATCTAATCTGGCTAAAGTTACACCAGTTTAGCTATATTAGCCTTTTTATGATGATCTATACTCTTTGACAATAATGATGTTCATGATCTGGTATTAAGTATAGAAGAGTTACAAAAAAGAATGGTAAGCCTTTTTAAAAGGGTTTTCAGAAAAGAACATGTAGGAAACTATGGCTTTCTTCCCGATTCTGAAAGTCTTCTACTTACATATTCCTTTCCAGTTTCACCTGACACAAAATTCAACCACTCAGCTACTGAAGGGAACTTCTGTCTGTAGAACACACCGCACCTATTCTTCACAGCCGATCCCATTTATTTGCAAGGATGCAAAGGTCTAAGACACTGTGAGCCTCCCACATCACCAGCTCAGCACTATAATCAAGATTAATTTCTGGACTCTTTCTAATGGTCCCCAGATTGGAAACCCACGGAACCAGTGGTAGGTTGGACCACTTCCTGGAAGTGCAGGAAGGTCGAACCCTTCAAAAAAGATCCTCATTTCTCAATTCCTTCCCTCCCACAACTCACTCTCTCTCCACCAAAAAATAGTTGTAAAAATAGCCAAGGCTGTTTACCTTCTAGGCCAGAGGGCATTACCTATCTCTCAGACCTGCCCTTTCCTGATAAGCCAGGCCAGCAGAACTTTTTTAAGTTCATTCACAATTTACATTTTTGTGACCTTACAGTTTTAAGTAAATATCCAAAAGCCTTTGAGTAATTATATTTAATTAAAATATAATTTTGATATAAATTATATTTAATATAATGTGATTATATTTAATATAAAACATGATTAAAGTAAATATGTATAAGGTCTATGCAGAAGTGGAGATAAACTATGAAAAGTTATTTCTTTAAGTTGCTGCATTAAGACTGGGAGGTAGCAGCAGAAAAAAAGTTTTATATTTTAGAGTTCTAATTTATGTTGTTTCATGGATTCACCAGATGCTTCAAATCTATTATTTTTTTCCAATGTTGTTGTTTCTTTGTGATGCCCTACGTATAATCTTAGTAGCGAGTATACAGTCGCACCCTCAATCCCAAAGAACAACTATTACTTAATGAATTTTTAAACATTATGTATTTTCATTGTTTTGCAAAGTAGTTTTGAAACACGTCAAATTTAAATTTTCTTTTCTCTCTTCCTTTTCTCTGGCAAGTTTTAAAGCCTGCTGATTCCTCTTCTAGAACTTTAGAAGGAATTCCACTCCATCTCCAGGACACCTAGTTTACATATCTGACCTACAGAAAAATTTCTCTCCAACTATTTCGAAGGCTAGTAGAAAACTCCATCCAGTGTGTCTCCCACAACCCCTCCTTTTAACCACCTTCACTGTCCCCTTCCCACCCTACAATTCCTGTGCATTTTAACTTCTTGTCATCACCTTCAAGACTCCACTCCCCCCCTTGCCTGCATCTGCCTTCACTCCTCCTACTCCCCCCCAATTCCTGCCAAAAGCCCCGTTAGCTGCCTGTTGCATAACTGCTCCCCCGTCACCGTCTCTCTGGATTGTCAGCCCCACTCCCGCCAGCAGGAATGCCCCTTTTTGTCCAACCCCTCCTCCCTTCTGCAACACGCCCAGCGATTCCCCGAGATTAAGCTCCTCCGGGGATTCTCACTCCAGGCCCGCGCTCCGGAGCGAGAAGCGGGTCTTAACTTCGGTGGTAAGCTCCGAGGGCAGAGGCGGCCCACTCCAGCCGGCGCAGCCCCAGCACACCGCAGCGTCCGGCCAATCACCGCCGCCATCCTCCCGCTGGGGTGATGTCTTCAGGTGTCCGAGGAGAAAGCCCTGCGTACTATAAGCTCCGCTGTCGGGCCAGGAGCCGCCGGCCTTGGGGCCCCGTGCGCAACCGGGGGAGGCAGAGACGGGCCCCGGGGTCCCAAAGGAGCCGAGTGGCGGCGGCGACCGGGTGGACGCCGGCCCCAAGGCGTGGGCCTGCGAGGCGGGTGGCACGCGGCCAGGGATGGGCAGCGGTGGGGACGGAGGCGGCCGCGGCCTCGGCGGGGGCCAGCTGCAGAGGCCTCCGCGGGTGCCGCGGCCCCTCCAGCCGGGTTCTGGGAGCGACTGAGCCGCAAGGCTGACTGACCGACGCGAGGTGGGGGTCGCCGGCTGCCTCGGCCACCGCGCGGGGTAGGGGCGGCCTCTGCCCGCTTTCGCTCCCTCCCCAACCCGCCCGCCCACCTCACCTTCAGGACTCGGATCCCGCCCGGCCGGCGGCTCGCGGGCGCTTCGGGCGGCTCCGGCGGTTCGAGCGGGCCCGCGGGGCCCAGCTCCACCTCCCCCATCTGCGGCTGGTGGAGGCTGCACAGGGACGCCCGGCCGGCGCTACGCCGCACGGAGCCTCGGCGGCGAGCGCGAACAGCCTGCGGCCCCGCCCCCCGCAGTCCGCCGGCCCCGCCCCCTGCCGCCCTGCCCGCCCTGCCGGCCCTGCCACCCGCCGCCCCGCCGGCCCCGCCCCACCCGCAGCCGTTTCGGCCCTGCGTAGCCGCGGGCCCGGTGCGTCCTGGGCGCTGCGAGCCGCAAGCCGCTGGGCGGGCTGCCGGGGACCTCGCGGGCGGAGCCCGGCGCCACCGCAGGGCTGGGCCTCCGTTGTCGGCCGCCCTCGGTTTGGCGGACTGAGGTACAGGGAGGATTATTTGCTGCTGTCCCCGCCTCCGAAGTACGGGCTGGACAAGGAAGGGGGGGTGGAGGGCTGCACCTGTCAATAGTGACGCGAGGACGCTGCCCTCCGCCAAGGGTGCCTCTTATAACTGACCTTTCCCAGACCTTCCCTCTGTACTTCAAAACCGGATGCCTATATTCAATATCCTATGATAAAACATAATGGAAAAGAATATGAAAAAATAATGTCTATATATTTATAGCTGAATCACTATGTTGTACAGCAGACATTAACACAATATTGTAAAACAACTATGCTTCAATTAAAAAAAAAAACTGGACTGTCACCCTCACGTACAAAGCCACTGAACGAATTGTTGAGAATACTCACCTTAGCAAGGCCCTTTCTCTTCCTTATTAGAGATGCTCACGGCCTTCTTCAGCAAATTCGACCCCACCTCATGTACAAAATGTCATCTCACCTCCCAGCCACTTTTAATTTCTCCTCATTTAGTAAAATTATCAGAATATTGTTCTCTGCTTCAAGCAGTAATGTGGTCTGGTCTGAAAGCCATTTTATTATTTGCAATTCTAGTTCAGAAAATTTTTATTATTTTCTTTTAGTTCCTGCAGTGATAGTTTTGTGACTGGTCAGTGGGTCAAATCAGACAGCCAGATTCCAAATTTCAGCTCTACCTCTTATTATTAGATCTATACCCTTGTGCTATTTTATCTAAGCCTTTGGTTCTTAGCTGTGAAATAGAAATTAGTCTGTATAGTAGTTATTATGAAGATTTTGCAAATGCATACAAAGTGCTTGACACATAGTAGTGATTCATAGGTGTCACTATTATTCTGAATTTCCAAATTTAAGAGACACTCAATTCCTTAGAGTCCTCTTGTTAATTCTGCTCTAAATTGTCTTAGGAAACCTTCTAGACCTCTGGATTTTTAGGTCTCCCACTCCTACACAGGTGTTGAATCTTCAGGCAACTTCTAAGGAATTAGCAGAAAGAAACAAGTTCTTGTGCTTTGAATAATTGGTATCACCTATTAACCATTGCTTCAGCTTGCCTAGTACAGACCAACTATATGTTAAGAATATTTTAATTGTAGGTTTAGAACAAGAGAGTTTGACATCTGTCAGTACAGTCTGTTCCCCTCTTCTATGTATGCGTTTATAGATATTTTAAATTCCAAGACAAAATTTGACTCTTGCAAAGATTCTGACTCTGTACAAATTATTTCTTCTGTGAAAGTTTGGTCACTACCTTCTCCCCTCTCATGAGTTACTTTGTATATACCAAAATTCCAATCTGCAGTCATCTTCATTTCTTTGTCTCATTTTAGTGAATTTAAAATGATGTCTCTGTGAGTCTGGTGTGAAGTGAAAAAAACTCTTTAAGTTGTCTACCTCCTGGGTTTTCCTTCTACCCTGAAATTACTTTCAAGAAAGCTACTCAAAGTAAAGTAGTTGGATTCCCATTTCAGTGCTTATTGGGTAACTTCTTCCAGCAAGAACACTGGTATGTAAGGGATAAGCACCAATATGGAGACAGAAGTGGAGTTGACCAAGGGCAGACAGGCAGAGAAAAGAATGAAAATGTGGTTCAGAATTAAGTGCTTCTAAAAGCCTGTTTCTTGAGGTACTACACATTACATTTTCCAGATCTCATGAGCAGAAGCTCTTTATTAGTTTATCATCTGAAGGGGAAGGATCCTGTCACACGACCAGCATTTGAGTTCATGCTGGGGAACAGCAGTGGTAGATGATTTTTTTTTTTTTTTGTAATTAATGGGAGAGTGGGCTAAAGCATCAATTCAGAATACAAGCATATGCTAAAAGTTATGTATTTACTACTTCTTCAACAACGTAGTACCTCTTTCAAAAAGAGAACAAAAAAGCTAGGAGCCCAGGTGTTGCAGGGGATAATTTATGACGCAGCTCTCTTTAAAGGTCTCCATGGTTTAAGACCCAATTCAGTTAAGTGGTGGCAACCAGTTGATTCTGAGTTTTCTTTTCAGATCATGTATTGCCATTAACATTTTATACTGTTTCAAAGGTCACATATTCATGTTCTCCCCCAGTTCAAGGCAGTGTGCATTATGTATGCCTAGGGTTATGTAACTACAATTTCTAGAAATGGTAAACAGCTCAGACTAACCCTAAAAATAAATTCCTCTGGGATTTTTTGTGCAAATATCCATCTGCCCTCACTGCAGGTTCATCATTACAAAAATCAGTTTGAATCAAGCCAAGAGACAGATAAGTCATTAGACTCCCTCCTTTCTGTATCCTTCCTGTAAGTGCATACCTCTCTTTCCACCTGGAAGGGGTTGGGGAGGGACACACACACACACTTTATCCCAGGAGCTCTTCCTAATCTTCACTACAAAATGGAAAGAAGGTCTGGAGAAGGAGAGTTCACGTCTGTAAGATTTTGGTAGAGGAGCCATAAGAGCTTACTACATTTGCTTCTTTATAGCTAGTTCCCACTCCTTTGATGATCACAAGTCATCTTTAGGCCTAAATCCTTTGTTATTTCTACCACAGATTGAGCAGATTTAGATCTTCCTTATTTTAGTTTCAAATAAACAGGCTGTATTTACCTGGCTTCCAGGTTTGAAGGATTTTTTTTCCTTGAACATTTTTGTATTGTTGAATATGGGGACAACTGAACTAGGGAAGGAAATAGCATGAAAAATACTTTAAAAAAGTGATAAAAATTGGGCTTCCCTGGTGGCGCAGTGGTTGAGAGTCTGCCTGCCGATGCGGGGGACACGGGTTCGTGCCCCGGTCCGGGAAGATCCCACATGCCGCGGAGCAGCTGGGCCCATGAGCCATGGCCGCTGAGCCTGCGCGTCCGGAGCCTGTGCTCCGCAACGGGAGAGGCCACAACAGTGAGAGGCCCGCGTACCCCAAAATAAAAAAGTGATAAAAATTAATTTGGTCCTTCTGGATGGAAGTTCAAATCTGAACACTATTCACTGTATTAAGTAAATGTCTAGAGTCTGTTACTGGCTAACGTTTTCTACTGCAGCTTTTATATTTTCCTCTCGTTACATGGAGATGAAGGTGTCAAGTAAATTTAATATTAGAAACAAAGATGAATTTTAACTAAGCCACATATAAGATTATAGAAATGTCACTTATCAAACAGCACCAAAGGGCACTTCTGCCTAAATTAGATAATTGCCAAGGCCTACTTCCTTCTACTTCTCAGTTAGGGGGCTAACTATCACACTCTCCCTCTTTTCAATAAGGGACTATCAGGGATCATCTGAGTACTAGAACACATAAGCTCCCAACTTTCAACCACTCTCACTTCTATGGAAGAGTTCATATAAAATAGATCATGAAACAGAATTCATTTGGCTGGTCAAGGCTTCCTCTTCTTAGACACAGATAAACTTGAACAAGTCACAAATAGACGCTTTAAACTAAAAGTTCATGACCACCTCTAACACACAATTCATCTTGACATGATTTATTCGCCTTGTTTGAGAATTCACCCATGTGGAGAATACCAGCATGGAAACAATCACTAGTTAAAATTTCCAATTGCACTTTTCACTGTCTGTAACTTCAAGTTTTTAAAAATTTGTTCAAGTTCCTCTTTTGGTGAGATTTCTGTGTAAAAGGAACATTAACAGGTCAGTAAGTTTAGCTCAAAGCTCTGGAATAAGAACTCATCAAAGGCTTCTCTAATCCACTTGTAAGAAGTGAGGAAGCAAAATTTAAATCATTGAGTATTGACTTTTTATTAGTCACTGTTCATAATTTGTTTCAACCAAAAGACAATACACACAGCAGAATTCTAATGCATCCCATGTAAATGTTTACATCCATTTCATTCCTCTCGCCTCTAAGACTTATCATTTAATTTAAAATTTTTTTTACATCTCAAAAATATGTCTGCAATAATTAGAACTTCATTAGCCGTCCCGCCTGGAAACAGCCTTTTAATATTTTTACAGTAAAGAAGATGTGATGGGGCTTAATGAAAATGTAACTTACAACATTATGAAAGAAAAGGGACTATACAGGGACATAGTGGGAGTTCACAAAGGAAAGAGTTCAGAAGCTCTTTCCCATGAAGCCCCCAAAGAGAAAACAAAAACAAAACACACAAAGCGCAACAGCAGGTTCCAAAAACAAAAACAAAAACAAAACTCCAATGTTCCATGTTGAAGTCAGAATCAGCCTCGTGGAAGTTCAAGAAGCAACTGTGCATGCTGCTTCAGCCTTTTCTTCTGTTTGAATGTTCCAGGTCCTGGAACCCTGTAGATGGGACCCACTCACCGCTATTGCTTGAAAAAGAGTTATTCACTTCCAGTTCTACAAGCAGGCCCACCCTCCTGAGCCAGAGCTGGTCAAAGCATTTTAAACTTCAGGACTTTCTGAGCACGTCTCTTTTCAGTGATCCTCCCCATTCCCAAACTCCTGAGTGCACAGACGTGTACCACCTCTCCACCAACCACAAAGCTCGTGAGTATCCACTTTTTGCTCTCTAGCTCACTCTCTGTTTAGGACAATGTGGGTAGTACACATTCACTAGAAAAAAACATACGCATTCAAACTTTCCTTCCCCTAGTTCTCATAGCCCAAATATTTTCCAATGCAGAAGATAATGAAGTTGAACCTTGAAAACAGTATCCCCTAATTTCCATCCTCTCAGAACAACATAAAAATGGAAAGCATGTTATATAGTAGACGGAAATACTCAAACCGTTAGTGCTAGACAGTTTTCTTATATAAATGGGACAAACAAGGGGTATGAAGCACATCTTTAATCTACAAGAGGGAAGAATCCCCTCCCAAATGTTACAGTGAGGAATGTTTCTTTAAATTAGAAAGACCTTAAAATGAACAGATAATCACTATACAGAGCATGAAACATTCCATGGCTGTCCAAATTACCTCGAGGTAACAGCACCGGAGCATAGTGGGAGAAGCTTCTTGGGTAGAGCACCCTTCCTACAGTTTTCTGAGATTACTTAGACGAATTCTCCTTTAGGATTACTGTGGGGGTGGGGAGGGAGTACAGAATAAAAACTACTCTGGAAGAGGGGAAAAAATGAGGTAAAAGTGCATGTGAAATTGTCCAAGTAAGTGTGTTTAGGCTCACTGCTTATCACCCTGGAGTTATGAAAACAGCCATGGAAATCACCCTTTCCTCACAATGGCTCTGAAGTTGTAAATCTAAACAATTTTGCTCCCCCGTGAATGGTTATACTAGGGAAAGAAATAACTGAAATGTGCAAGTATTCATAGAAATTAAGAGATTTCTCCTTTAGCAGCACGGCCAAATGAGAGGAGAACGAATTCTGATCCTAGAAACTAAGGCACACTGAAGCTTTCAAAGATCCAATCATTTGAAACAGTCTTCACAACCATCAGTATCCTAGGCAGTTAGTTACCTGGCCGCTAGTCCTTCAATACGGTGCTCAGGTTCACTCTCTGGAATCATTTCATATTCTACACAGCACCCTTTGTGTTAAGGCCATGATTTTTACTCTGTCTAGACAAAGCTATGGATGATCACATAACTCTACCTCAAAACTACATTCATGCAAGGAGACACTTTGTTCTGAGAGTAGACCCTTTCCAGCCCCATTAGCTAGCACTGTCTCATAGCATGATCTTCAGCAAATTTCTGAGATTCAAATCAGTTCAACTAAAGAAACTTGAGCTGGTTAACTATAAACGTGAGAGAGAAAATAAAGCCTCAACCACAAGAGGAATGTTAGACAAATTCTATTCAAGAAATCCACCAATATTATGTTAATCCTATCACGTTTCACAGCATTAAGTATCCATCCAATGAAATCAGTCTGCAAAGAAACCTTTAAAGACTATTTTTCATCACACAGGCAGAGCAGTTGTTTGAAACACACACTAGACCACAATTACTTTACTGAAAACTACGCACAAGGTAATATCCTGTTCTTGACTCAGTCAACCATTTACCCAGTAGAATAAGTTTTAGCAAATCTTGCTCTTAAATACTAAAATAAGACCAGAAAATTCCCCCTTTGGAGCCTTTAGTTCAACTCCAGTTTGTCAAATGTTAGGAATAATCTAGCATCTGATACAGAGCTAGATTTGACAAGACACTGAAGATTTTAAGTAAAGGCTTGGTGAAATGGAGGGGGAAAAATGGATATCTGTATCCAGTTTTAAGACCAAAGCCAAAGTGGTCCTTATACTGTACTCAATACAGTAATGATTGCAAATGTTTTAAGAGCAAGGTGGGCCTGACTTTTCCTTTTCTTTAGTACATCAGACATGGTACCTGTGCACCTGAACATACACAGTACATTCAACACGTGCCACAGGAGAGTCACCTTACCTCATGCCAGCAACTCAGTGTTAAGGTTTGATAACATGAGGGTCCTTTCTAAAAGCACTCGGTACTCTCACTAGTTTAAAAAGCTCCAGATCTCAAGTCTTTGATGCAGATACTCATAAGATTGGCCTCTCTTGAAAGACCAACTTCTCGCACTCAGGAAAGGATATTCCTACCCTATGGTGTCTATAAGACTTCCTCTGACATAGGGGGCAAGGAAGCTACAAGGCTTCATTCCAACACCATAAAGTACGATATAGGAAAGATTTCATTAACTGCGTGGTCTTTATTTCAGTGCCAGTGTTACAGATACAACACAAATGTTCCAGTTAGAAGAAGGAATTCAAACGGAATGCCAAGGTCCAAACCAGGCTCAGGAAATAAAAAGGGAGATTTGGAGTAATGGAGAAGATGACTCCAATATGCTCTAGAGTGAATCAGATACTCACTCTTCCTGTGGGCAAAGGTGCTTTTGTTAAGGAGTCTGTACTTTAAAAGTGGCAAACTCCTCTTTCCACCCATTTACCATAGTTCAGGCAAGTCATGGGTTTGGGAGAAACTTTAAAATTTGTAGTGGGAATAGGGGCATTAATAACTATTAATATACCTTTTGTAAATTGTCCACTTTGCACTTTAAGGGGAATCAATTTTGAAAATCATGGAGAGTACTCATGACTACAGCTAAAGAATGCAGAGAAAGGGGGGCTGGAAGAGCCTTTGAAGTTTCTATTACAAATAGAGCACCATATCCTTCATGCCAAATCTAAACAAAAGCTCTTTTTAACTGCATCTGTCCAGTGTTTACAAATAACCTTTCAAGGTCTGACCAGTTCTTGGTAACAAACATACATACATGTGTGTGTCTGTGTGTATACAGCAATGCACAGAAAAGGCTACCAGGAGCCTAATGCCTCTTTCAAACATTGGGGGAACCGGTAGAAAAAGGCAGGGCTCCCTCATGTCCACCGTTACATTTCCGTTCTCAATGCCAGATGTAAAAAGCGCCTGAAGATGGTAACCCAGCTAGTGAGGAGTAAATACCCCACCTCGCCCAGTCCACAGAGAAACACAGTAAAAAGAAGGGGCAACTCTTTGCTGCAGAGACAGAGTGAGTGTCTTCTTGCCATGAATTCCAGTCCTCTCCTCCAGACCAGCTGCTTATTTCCTCAGGGGCTCAGGGAATGTTGATTCTGGCTGTAAATGTAGGAGGGGCGGAGAAGTGCAGAAAAAGGAGAGGAGGAGGAAGAGTGCAAAGTAGCCTCCAGAAGCAGCCGGCCTCAACAGTGGAGGAGAGGAGATTAGTCTTTAACAATGCTTCAAGGTCAGCAATAACTTTAGGAAAATCCTCCTCAACAGTTCTCTTCAGCTCCTCATGCCCATGGTACAGTTGTGGGGGACTTGCAGCGATCATAATCTCCTTCCCAGAGTTCCTTTGATTGAGTGGGATAAGAATGAGAATGGTGCTGGACCCTCATTGCCAGGACTGAGGGGGAAAGTTGTTCACCTCTGCTAGATCTTGCATTGCTGAGCCCTTGTGATTATATGTGAGCTTGATCCGCATTCGCAGCTGTTGCTGTCAGAAGAAAAGAGAATAAAAAATTACACACTGAAATAAAATCTTTAGAATCTGTACAGTCTACAAATAGACTTTTAATCTTAGAAAACACATTATTTTAAAGCAGAACTCTCTTAAAAATGAAACACAGGCAAAAAACAACAACAAAAACCACCTAATACTCTAGCTATTAGCCAACATCATGCAGTCAAGTAGAGAAAATGCATCTCCAGAACTCACTGTTGGCTTCAATCCTAGAACCACATTAACAGGACAGAACCACTCAGGAGTATTTTCACAGAAACATTTGCTAAGTGCTTTTCTCAAGATTCAACCCTTGTATCCAATTTTCTAGAAAAATGAGGTAAACGTACTCATCTTATGCTCTACATTCAGATATACTGGTTGCTTTGTCCCCCTCCCCATGCAAAAACCTAGACTTTTAAGCCTCTAAATAGAGAAATCTTTAAATGTGCATTTTAAAGATTTTTTTTTTTGATGTGGACCATTTTTAAAGTCTTTATTGAATTTGTTATAATATTGCTTCTGTTTTACGTTTTGGTTTTTTGGCCATGAGGCATGTGTGATCTTAGCTCCCCGACCAGGGATCACATCCCCACTCCCTGCATTGGAAGGTGAAGTCTTAACCACTGGACCGTGGGGAAGTCCTCTAAGTGTGCATTTTAATGAGATACCACTAAACCATTTTGTGTGTCTGGGCTTCACTTATTATCTACAAAAAAACAAGGAGGTTAGACAAGACATTTAAAAAGATTTCTTTTCTGCTGTGAGTCAGAAAAACCTTTGAGAAACAAAGCAAATTTTATTTCAGGGAATATGCTTACACCTTGCTCAGATAATGTCTTCAACTGTGCTACTCACCTTCTGTGGGTTCAGAACTTTAATGACTTGTGTGATGGTCCCCGTATTAAATGCTGGGACGATGCTGCTGCTAGGAGACAGAAGCTGCAGCTGGAATGTCTGGGGGGAACAAAGGGCACTCTTCAGAAAAATACACTTAACACTATGTCAGAGATGTCAACAAATACAGTCAGACACGCAGATGATGGTTCAATTACCAGATTTACCTACTACTAAATTCTATTTGTTTTTCAGATATCAGCAATTCACAGCATGTGGGCTATCACTTCATGGCATTTATAAAACGCCATTGTTTCTAGCAATGAGCTACTCTTTCCTTCCTGGTAGAAGCAACTTTAGCCTACCACTTTTCAAAAAGTAACCAATTCTCGTTCTGGCAACCTCAGTTAATAGTAACTGATCAACTATGTAACTAAAAAAACAAAACAAACAACAGCAACAAAAAAAATGGGTCCCTGCGGTTAAAAAAAACTAGAAAGAAATGAAAAGCTTTCTAAAAATAGTAAACCAGCACACTAGTCACCAACTACACGCCTTCAAACTTTTGTGTATTTGGACGGTTGGGATCAGAGACTTGAACCTTTGTTTTCTAAAGCCTATATAATCTGGAATGTGTCAAAGGTTACTCCTACAGGACAGAGGTAAAGGAAAAGCTGAAAAAAGCCAGTTTGTTAATACGTATGTGGAACACATCAGGATCTCTACATTGGGGACACAAAGCCCTAACAGAAAAATTATGTGCAGAACTAACCCATACAGCAAAAGACCTGGAAAAGCCAAACACCATAATTTATTGAGTGCTGGTGGATTTTGTTTGTTTGTTTACAGGGAAAAGAGATAAAAGAGCTGTGAGCAAGACAGGTAAGTCATAGTTAGCACTATATAGTATGTATGCAGCTATTTTACAGACTAGGGTTACAAAAATTTTCCTGAAAGTTTAGTCTCCTAAAATATTAGAGAGAGAGGAGAATTAGAGAGAGCGAAAGAGAAAGAAGAGAAGAGGGGGAGAGAGAAAGAAAGGGATGGAGGGAGAGAAAAGAGAGAAGGGCAAAGGGAAAAGAGAAAGAGAGGGAGGGAAGGAAGAAAGGAGGGAAGGAGGTTCGTGGGTCTAGGTCTTCTCTAAGGCCAAAAATTATAAAAGCAGAATTTTAATCTCAATGCACAGGTTTATTACTTTGGGACTTATTCATAAGTCTACTGTCAAGATAAATTATGTAAGCTAAAATTCATTTATTTACATTTATTTCATTAAATGTTAGATGGCATCAACTGTAATTCACACCATTATTTTATATACCACTGAGAAAGAAGATAGGCTGCCAATGAAACTATGACAAGGGTATCAATTTTAAAATGTACCTCAATTTCAGAAATAACAAAAAGTAAAAATAGTATTAGTAGAATCTACGAAATACAACGTTTTGAAGTTCAAGATACATCATGATATGCAAATAGGCATTGTATAGTACAACACCAAGAAGAAGGCCATACTTTAAAGCAGAGACAGTATGTTGCTAGAACCGCAGAGTAAAATAGTAAGTATAAAACTCTAAGTTGTAGTAACTAACGTTTACTGAGCACCGAACATAAGAAAAGTGCTTAAAACAGTACCTGGCACATAAAACTCATTTATTCCTCAAAGGAACCCTATGAATTAGATATCACGATGACACACCCCCTTTGCAAATGAAGAAACTGAGGCATAGAGATTAAGTAACCTGCTTAATGTCATACAACTAGTATTGAAACCACTAACTCTACTGCTTGTAAAACATCTACATTATTCTGACTCCTAAAAATCCAAGTAAAGAAGGTTGCAAAGTCAGCAGTAACCAAGTAAAAGGTCTTCAATTTCCAAAATTGTGTTGTCTGAATGTCATACTTCACATGTCACTGAAAAGATCAGATTAGCCTAATCTATCCCAGGGGTTGGTAAAATATGGTCCATGGGCCAAGAATGAACTGACACCTCTTTCTGCAAGTGTTTTATTGGAACAGAGCCACCACCTTTATATATCGCCCATGACAGTTTTGGCACTGTGACAGCATATAGCCTAAAATACTCACTATCTCATCTTTTACAGAAAAATTTTGCCCACTCCTCATTCTACATTTTCCTTTTTCAAAACTTTTCATTATTCAATGATGAACATAAACACTCCTTAAACTAAGATTTGGTATAAACGAAACTTCAATTTACAAAAACAAGCAGTCATTGCATCAATAGTAAACTAGATGTTAATGAAGGAGGAATGGTTCTCTCACATTATCAAGAGGCAAAAACTTTTAATTCTGATCCAGTGACTAGAAGAGAATATCAAATACATGAAGTCTCTCATCTTGATTGAACTTTAATTCCACATTACAATTTGTGCTTTTTAGGTCTTTACCACTGTACTACTGAACCCCAACCTATCCTCAGTGCCCTGAGCATTAATGAATCACCTTGTAGAATTCTGCTCTGTCGCTATTAGGCTGCCCTTCCTTTATCCATTGTAGACAATACTAACTGTAAGAATATTTTTGACTAAGCAGAAAGTATTCATTAAAAATGACATGCTTAGTTAAAAAAAAAAATGACATGCTTTAATGAACCATAATAGTTAATTACTGTTAGTTTGAGTTAAATCTGCAAATTTAGTTTAATCTCTGAACATTAAAATATATCCCTTACCAAATACATAAAAAATAATCAGCCAATTTTTAATTCAAGGAAAAAGGCCAAGAAGACAATTATAGTACCTTTGGTACTGCAGCCTGGAAAACAAAGTCCGTCATGTCCAGCTCTGTGCTGTTGGAGGCCTGTATCGTTATCACTGTGACACTGGGGTTGGTGTTTGACCGTTCAAAGGTGAATTCTATCTTCAAGCCATTCTTACTGTATGCTGTGATGGAGGGGATGCCTGGGAAAGCACAGGGAGATCAGTCTAATTGTAGTCAGCCTAATGCTTGCAAAATTATTACTTCCTTTCTTCAACAACTATCTCTCATTGCTCTAATGATGATAACACCAGTGATCGTACCTGTAGCAATGTCATTGAAGAGAGGCTGTGATGAAAGCCCATCCAACAAGAAGGGGGGCTGGGATATCTGTGGGACTGAGGCAGGGGCGGGAGCAGCAGCTGGAGCACCTAAATGAAACATCCCAAAGTTAGGTCAATCTTAGCCAGAATGACAAATCTCACCAAGAAAATATGGAAGAAAATTATCATGATCTCAAATTAAGGGAAGGATGCCTTAAACAAGATGCAAAAATAACTAAAAATTCAAATACTTTAAAATGAATAACTTCTGTTCATTAAAAAAACCCATAAAAAAATAGACCAAAGGCAGAAGAAAATGTATGCTACAAAATAACAAATGGATGATTACCCAGAACTATAAATACCTTTTACAAATCAATAATGAAAAAAGTTAACCTAATTTAAAAGTGGTAAGAGAAGTGAACAAGCATTTCACAAAAGAAGGACTGCTTTGATTAATTCTTGCATATTTACACAGGGAGACATGTTACAAAAAGTGTGCATAGCAAGATAATTTCTAACAATGAAATTCTGGAAACAAAATGTCCATCATCAAAATAATGGGTAAGTAAATTGTGGTACACTGACAAAATAAAATACTATACATATACAGCAGTAAAAATGTGAATGCACTAGAAATGCACTTAACATGGATTATTCACAAATACAATGTTTAGCAAAAAAAAGCAAGGTATAAAAGTACACATGCAGTTGGATACCAGTTCTAAAAAGGCAAAAAATGGCAAAACAATACTACACACTGTATCATTCTAGAAATACACATGAATGGTAAACACCAAAGCTAACACTATTTTAGAATAGATAGTAGTTACCTCTGGGATCAAGAGGGAAGGAGATAAGGGGGCAGTACACAGGGAATGTCAACTCTCTTAGTAACATTTTATTTTACAAGCTAAGTAGATCAAGGCATTTATTAATTTTAACACACACACACACCCTGGGAGAGGTGGTGTGGAGTGGGGGAAAGAAATCATCAGATTATCATACTTATTTGATCCTTCCAAATAAGAACAAGTTAAGGAGGACCAGGGATAGAACGTGATCATGAACTAACAGAAATCAAGATTCTAAGAAGAGGCATAAGAAAATTCAGCAAAAGAAAGAGAATGCATTTTATGCTTAAATAGATTTCAAACTACTTATAAAATTAACTGAAATTACACCATTTAAAAAATTCACAAAATGAAATAAAGGCTGAATTAGCTTAAAAAAAATAATGCCCAAGTACACTAGAAAAAAAATCACATACTAAAAATTAGCAAGGAAGGTAGAAATACATATGGCTAAGCAAAGCACAAGGAGCTAAAACAAATGTGGACACCACAGGATGTGCAGTCAAGCAGATTACCAATGAAGAATATAAACAAATATTCATATAGTTATCCTAGTTTTTATAAATCTAATCTAGTAATTTTCCCACAATTTCCATTTTCAAAACAATTTTAGAAACGTGTTCCCATGGAAAATCACAGGCTACCCAAGACACACAGGCAACGTATGAGTCCCTAAGTCCCCCAAATTTTAGCTTTTTTCCTCCTGCAATGGTACAATACATAGTTTTGAGAAACAACAGAAACTCACTGCTCCAGTTCCTCTAAAAGCTCATACTAAATTTATTTCCTACTTTCTACTGATTTAAATTACTGTGCATTACGATATGACTGTAATGATGGCTTAAAGAATCTAGAACTCAAAATTTTTTTACTTAAAAATTTAAAAAATGGGAAAACGTGTTTAAACTCATTATGAATAAGGAAAGGAAAATCTAGACTTTTTAACATTTTATCATTTTACTTTTTCATTTAAGACTAGAAAAACAAGAAAGTCAGAACAAAAACAAAACATTAAGACCCCATGATAAATGAGTTAAAGGATGCAAAAGGAATGTATGAAAAGGAAATTCATGTATAATGCACATATGGATAAATATAAAACATTCCCTTGAATGAAAAAATAAAAATTAACAAAATGATAGCATCAATCTTTCAACTGTTAGGGCTTTTTAAAAAAGACGATAATATTTATGACTATACAGTGAAACTCATGGCCATATACATTGAGGAAACGATAAATAACATTTACCAAGTGCCTACTATGTGTCATGCATGTAATAAGTCACTGTTCCTCACAATACCCTATGACGTTAAGTATTTATCCTTCTTACTTTAAACAGATTCAGACAGATTAAGCCTAACTTAACTTAGCCTAAGAATGTAAACCCAAAATAAATTTGGACAAATTTATGTAATAATGATATGTTGAGGCATCAGTTATGATAAGAAAACTCTGGAAACAAACAAAATGCCCAATAGTAAGGAACTGAATAAATAATGGTTCAAACTTCTTAATGAAATATTAGACAACCATTTAAAATTATAATTGGTAAGATTATGTACTAACATGGAAATGCTATTATGTTAATAAATAAAGCATATCATCTATACACTACGGTTTGTTTTGGCCATGCCGCACAGCTTGCAGGATCCTAGTTCCCTGACCAGGGTCTGAAACCAGGCCCTAAGCAGTGAAAGCACATAGTCCTAACCACTGGACTGCCAGGGAATTCCCCATACACTATGTTTTAAACATGGGATTGTTTTTGTTTTTCCATATATCTAGGATAGCTTTGGCATCTCAAGATTTGAAAATGACTATTTGTAAATGGCTCTAAGTACATGACAAGTAACATTTTTAAATTCTGTTAAGACAAATACAAACCATAAGCTCTGGGAGGCTGCGACGTTAGGAAAAAAATCATTTAGCTTGTGATAGCCAGTCTAGATGAGCATTCAACAACTTTATCCTATGGCTGTTTTCTACGTAAGGTCATGTATGCTGTAACTCTCCATTATACTTTTAAAAAAGTCACTTAAGATAGAAATTATATGCTACAGTGATACTCTTGGACTCTTTTTTTTTTTAATTTATTTATTTTTGTCTGTGTTGAGTCTTCATTGCTGCACGCGGGCTTTCTCTAGTTGCGGTGAGTGGGGGAGCTACTCTTTGTTGTGGTGCGCAGGCTTCTCATTGCGGCGGCTTCTCTTGTTGTGGAGCATGGTCTCTAGGCATGTGAGCTTTTGTAGTTGTGGCACACAGGTTCAGTAGCTGTAGCTCACGGGCTCTAGAGCGCAGGCTCAGTAGTTGTGGCACGGGCTTAGTTGCCCTGCAGCATGTGGGATCTTCCCGGACAAGGGCTTGAACCCATGTCCCCTGCATTGGCAGGCGGATTCTTAACCACTGTGCCACCAGGGAAGCCCTCTTGGACTCTCTTGAACTCTTGTGTTCACAATATCTCTGAACACATTAATTACAAATGTCTACTACATATAAATAAAGAAAAGATATTCCCAAATGAAAAGTTATATTTGAATATTATAACCATGGATGACTTTCTCCTTCCATTGCTTTAATACCAAGGAGAGAGACAGGGAGAGAGAGGGAAGGAGGAAAACAGTTGACATCTCTCCACTCTCTACAAACGGCCACAGTTCTTGGAAACTAACAATGAGTAGAAAGAAACCTAGAAAAAGTAATGTATTTCTTGGGATGTATTTCTTTTCTAACCTGAGACAGTCCTTTCTATCTTAAAATGCTATGAGTAATTTACTCTCCAAAAAATTAAAAATTAGACTTTAAGGAATCCCTATTAATTATCTCTAGAGTATTAGTATGGCAACATATCCCAGATGTTGTGAAGACTCTTGCTTTTCACTTAGCCTCTCCCATCTTCAACTGTTTCATGTGCTAGATAGAAAGGCTATGTTCAGTACAGTTTTTCCCTAAGGCCCTTATCCCTAACCAAGCATGAAATAACTCTAGTCTGGCCTCACCTGTAAGGTTGATGTCTCCCAGCAAATCAAGAAGTTCTCCACCAGC
Source organism: Pseudorca crassidens (assembly GCF_039906515.1). Lineage (NCBI taxonomy): Eukaryota > Metazoa > Chordata > Mammalia > Artiodactyla > Delphinidae > Pseudorca > Pseudorca crassidens. The sequence goes on along the minus strand of NC_090315.1, from coordinate 48,147,421 downwards.
AGAAGCTGGTTTGCTTGTAGGTGCAGTTGGAATGACAGGTGTTATGTCATTTCCTCCCAACAAATCCAATAAATCATTGGCCTAAACAAGGAAATAAAATCTTATTCATTAGTCATTGCCTAATCTGTACCTGATGCAAAGCCCTTTCAACACTTAAAAATAAGGAAGAGAACCATCAATCAATCCAGGAACACTGAAAGGTATCAGCTAAGAGATAGGTTCTAAGGAACTATAAGATCATGAAGATCCCCAGATAAGCAAGGGAAAAGCTACCTGGCTGGTGGGCTGTGGCCCAGAGGGTGGTGGCTTGGTCTCTAGAGGAGCTGGTTCTGTCTCTCCATTTGTCTGCACAATCTCAGTAGGGCCATTTGTGGTTACTTTTTCCATGACAGGCATTCTCTCAAGCAGAGCAGACCTGAAAGAATCTGAAGTGGTTAAATTCTAGGCAGTTAACCTAGCTTCCCTGCCCAAAACAATCACTGTAACTATATTGGAGCCAAACATGTAGAGACATCTCCCCTCCCCAAATCCCAACACAGACACTAAAATAGAAGCTGGATTACAAGAATACATGACCTAAATTCCTGGCTGGATTAAGGGCAGGCAAGAAACACTGAATGGACAAACTGTCCCTCTAAATCCCGAGACACTGGGAATTCTCAGTGATAAGAGAAATTGGAATGAAAGAACAGCAAATAAGTACATTATTAGCAGTTTCCAATTAAGAAGATACTGGGGCTTCCCTAGTGGTGCAGTGGTTGAGAGCCCACCTGCCGATGCAGCGGACACAGGTTCGTGCCCCGGTCCGGGAAGATCCCATATGCCGCAGAGCGGCTGGGCCCGTGAGCCATGGCCACTGACCTTGCGCATCCAGAGCCTGTGCTCCGCAACGGGAGAGGCCACAACAGTGAGAGGCCCGCGTACCGCAAAAAAAAAAAAAGAAGATACTGCATAACAGAAGAGGGAAAAAAGATAGTGCATAACAGAAGACACTGCACACCAAAATGTTAATAGTAATGATATCTGAATGCGATTCTCTTGAGAAAAAAACAACTCCCACTTCTTCACCAAATAAAATGGAAAATGAAGCAAACTTTCTCTACCAAAAGAAAGGTGAGAAGGGGACTAAAGGAACATAGTTCACTTATTTCTTTAGAGGCTAGGCAGAATAGAAGATGGACAAAACACAAGGGGCCAAGCAGTTAGAACTAAACAGAGTTGTGAAGTCCGGCTAATAAAGCACGAGGGATGAATCTCCTTTACGGGTTTATCGTGACAATTTGTTTGAGATGCTAAGAGGCACATGCATTGTTTACTTTCTTTTACTTACCTCATATGGTCATATTTCTTAAAAAGTGCATTATATTCTACTGCCCTCTGCTGGAGCTCCACATCAATGCTGCTTCCATAGATGGAAACCACTTTCTTAATTCGGCTTTGGGATAAAATGACAAACAAATTCAAATACCCAAAAGAAAGTTCATAAACAAGCAGAGAGAATAATGTTTGAAACAGAGGGTTCTGGTTAAAATTTTGAAATGCTCTTTTCTTAATGTACATAACTTTTCAAAAACAAAACACTTTTCCTTTATGTTCATTCATCTGACATATAGCTCAAGACCATCATACTTATTACCATCATACTTATTCTAGTTGTAATACTAGATTTTGTCTGTTAAATATCTCATACCCTAAAATTTGCTAGACAAAAGTACCGATTATTAATTTGCTACAAAAGAATAAATTTATAGTGTTCACTCTCTTCTTTAATAACTTTAAAATAAGCTTTTATCAACAAGTGGGTCATGGCATCAGACTTCTTTCAACAAAAGGTCATTACCTGACACCAAATTCTTCTACTTCACAATTTAAATAGTAAAAAATACCATTCTTCACGAGGCTTAACATTAAAAATTAAAGCAGAGGGCTTCCCTGGTGGCGCAGTGGTTGAGAGTCCGCCTGCCGAGGCAGGGGACACGGGTTCGTGCCCTGGTCCGGGAAGATCCCACATGCTGTGGAGCAGCTGGGCCCGTGAGCCATGGCCGCTGAGCCTGCGCGTCCAGAGCCTGTGCTCCGCAACAGGAGAGGCCACAACAGTGAGAGGCCCGCGTACCGCAAAAAAAAAAAAAAAAAAAAAAATTAAAGCAGAAGGTCTAAGAGAACTAAGTTTAAATATGCTTGGCTGGGAGACTGATCCAAGAATTAACTTTTCGTCAAAACAGTAAAAAGAAAAAAATAAACCAGAACCCTTATATGGGAAAATAACTTCACTACTTTAAAGGAGAAAACAGGCATGGGGGATGACAGGGAGCAAAGTATAGATAAAATAAGGATTAACCATGAAATGATGATTGTTATTGAGGAATAAAGGTATATGCAATTGATTTTACTATTCTACTTTTGCTTTTGCTTGAAATTTTCCATAATAAAGTTTTTAAAAATTACAAAACAACATGTTCACCCTACTTTTTCTCCATACTCACTTTACAGTACAGGTGAATCGAGTAGAAAGCTTCATAATGGCAGTGAGGGCATAACCTCGTGTCACTGAGGTGGACATATTAGAGATTAGGACACTTTCTAAAATATCCAATACTTCATCCTCTGTTACCTGTGCAGAAAAAAAAAAAGACAATATAAGATGAATTTTAACTGTAAATATCTACATCTGATATTAAGTCACAGGATGTCACCAGAAAGACAATCCTGCCATCATCATTACCAAAGCTTCTAACATAATCTGTGCTTTGCCAGAGTAACTGTACAACCTAACCCACCAACCAGAAGCAAGTAGGAGGGAGGTAAAAAGGATGGAAAATACCCATTGGGGGCTGAGAGGCATTTTATGACTTTCAAAGGCAGAAGGAGAGGAAGAAAGGAAAAAGATACATAGAGTTAAAGTGTTGTTGCCACAACTTCTCTGAAATCCAGTCCTTTAATGAGCAAATGGAAACATGGATACACTCTCATTTCTTATCAGCCAGAGGGTAAGAGAAACAATGTAAGTCAGTCTGATGGGATGGGGGATAGGTCCTAAACGCAGTTTTAATATCTCACAATGGCCCAGTAAGTTCCAACTCAAAAATCAGCAGGTTTTCCAATGTAATTCTGGAATTGCTTCTTTAAAACGTTTTCAAGGAATCAATCTCAACTGATTAAACACTACTCTCTTAAAACCAAAAAATTGTTTTTCCCCCTCCTTAACCAAGAGTGACAAAGGGTACCTGAATAGGCTCTTCCTCTTCACATTGGCCAGACACAAGAAGATCTCCATATTCACCTATACACCAGGCAGCTACTTGCACCAAAGGTTGCTGTCAAAAGAAAGTCACCGTTTGTCAAAGATTTCAGTCCTTTAAAGGATTAATACAAATCACAGGTCATCTAATCATAAAGGTCAAAACTGAGGCACCTCTAGAGTGACAGTAGTAAGAGCATATCAGGAAAATAAAGGGCAATTTCCCCCCAAAAGTGAAAGTACTTACCTGAGAATAATCACCAAGAATTGCTTTGTACAAGCGCTGGACAGTATAGGCATGCATCTCCACACTATTGGTTATTAACTGGATCAAGTTGGGAACTGCATCATCACGAACATAGCTTCCTGCCTAAAAGGAAATGCGGACAGTTACCCCTAGAAACACACAGTAATAATAAGAAATGTTAGCTAGTATTGTTGCTGTTCAAAGGAGACTACTACAAAACACCCTCAAAGATAAAGTTGTTTCCAATTCTCATGTTTATAAGCAGTTCAAACTTCAAAGTCTTTTTTTTTTTTACTGGAGTATAGTTGATTTACAATGTTGTGTTACTTTCAGGTGTACGGCAAAGTGAATCAGTTATACATACACATATATCCACTCTTTTTTTAGATTCTTTTCCCATACAGGCCATTTCAGAGTATTGAGTACAGTTTCCTATGCTCTACAGTAGGTTCTTATTAGTTACCTATTTTATATATAGTAGTGTGTATATGGCAATCCCCATCTCCCAATTTATCCCTCCCCCCTTAAAGTCTTATTTAAATGAATATTCTAAAGTTTTAAGATTTTATAAAAAATAAAAACTTCTCTTCGTCCAAAGTAAAAAAAAAAAGTTTAAAATTTAAGAAGCCTTCTCTACTCAAAACAGGTAAGGTCTACGATTACAAAAATTTAAGAAATACATTCACTGGGAACTTAATTACAACAACCTCTCCCTTCCCACAACTCCCCAACACAGGTGTTAAAATCACATGAGCTAGCTATAGTAGTCACGCTACTCTGGGGGATGGAGAAAGGAGTGTACATGAACAGTTCAAAAAGGCTTGTTAAATAAGATGAGACTGAAATAAATAGTAACTTTTAAAAAACCTGAGTTTAGGGGACTTCTTTGGTGGTCCAGTGATAAAGAATCTGCCTTCCAATGCAGGGGACGTGGGTTCGATCCCTGGTCGGGGAACTAAGACCTCACATGCTGCAGGGCTTAGAACTAAGCCCGTGCGCCTCAACACACATGCTGCAAACTACAGAGCCCACGCACTCTGGAGCCTGCGTGCCACAACTAGAGAGAGAAAACCCACACACCACAACTAGAGAGAAGCCCTTGCACCACAATGAAGAGCCCACACGTCACAATGAAAGATCCTGAGTGCCTCAAGAAGATCCTGTGTGCTGCAACTAAGACCCGATGCAGCCAAATAAATACATAAATAAGCAAACAAACAAATAAAAAACCTGAGTTTATTCACACTCCTTTAAAAACTAGTTTATAAATATAGAACCAATAAGTAGTCCCAGGAATAGGAAATATTTTGTATTTAATTATCCACATTAAAAAAAAAAAGAAAACCTTGATCTCTTTATTGTCCTCTTGACTAGTGGAATCTTGAGATTTACAACCACAAAAACAAAATACAGCTATTTAACCTATGAGGAAACTAAATTTTGGCCTTATCAGAGCACGATGATAACCAGGTTGCACAGGACATATAAACAGTGGAACCTGTGCCTAGTATCAGCCCACCTTGGTCAATCTCCCATTACTGGACAGAAGAGTTGATCGGATTTACAAGACTGAGATCAGGCCTACCCATGTGTACTTTAGAGAGGAAAAAGACAAAGAAAAAATCCCAGGTGGCTGGGATACCCACTCCTGTTAAGAAACACAAAGACAGGGCTTCCCTGGTGGTGCAGTGGTTGAGAGTCCACCTGCCGATGAGAGGGACACGGCTTTGTGCCCCCGTCTGGGAGGATCCCACGTGCCGCGGAGCAGCTGGGCCCATGAGCCATGGCTGCTGAGCCTGCGCGTCTGGAGCCTGTGCTCCGCAACGGGAGAGGCCACAATGGTGAGAGGCCCGCGTACCGCAAAAAAAAAAAAAAGGAAACACAGAGACAGAGGGAGAAGTTTAGGGAAATGGTCAAAAAGGAAAGGTGAGAAGCTAAAAAGCAGGTAATTAGTGGTGTGACTTAGATATTTACATTCTTCCCTAATAGGAAAAAGCAGAGTGTTTTATTATTTTTTTTAATAAATTTATTTATTGTATTTATTTGTTATTTTTGGCTGCATTTGGTCTTCGTTGCTGCGAGCCAGCTCTCTCTAGTTGCAGTGAGTGGGGAGCTACTCTTCATCGCGGTGCACGGGCTTCTCATTGCGGTGGTTCTCTTGTTGCAGAGCACGGGCTCTAGGCGCGGGGGCTTCAGTAGTTGTGGTACGTGGGCTTCAGTAGTTGTGGCTCGCAGGCTTAGTTGCTCCATGGCATGTGGGATCTTCCTAAACCAGGGCTCAAACCAGTGTCCCCCTGAATTGGCAGGCAGATTCTTAACCACTGCTCCACCAGGGAAGCACAAGCAGAGTGTTTTAAATAAGAGAAATCATCAACATGATCTAATTGACATTTATAGACCACGCCATTCAACAACAGCAGAATACACATTCTTCTCAAGCTCACACAGAACATTCATTAAGACAGATCACATTCTGGGCCATTAAAAATAAATTTAAAAGAACAGAGGGACTTCCCTGGTGGTCCAGTGGTAAAGAATCCGCCTTCCAATGCAGGGGACACGGGTTCAATCCCTAGTCGGGGAACTAAGATCCCACATGCTGTGTGGTAACTAAGCCCACGCACCACAACTACTGAGCCTGCACACCTCAACTAGAGAGCCTGAGTGCCACAAACTACAGAGCCCACACGCTCTGGAGCCCACGTGCCACAACTAGAGAGAGAAAAACCCAAACGTCACAACTAGAGAGAAGCGTCTGTGCCACAACTAGAGAGAAGCTCTGCAATGATGAGCCCCTGTGCCACAACAAAAAGATCCCGTGTGCCACAATGAAGACCCAAGGCAGACCAAGATAAAAATAAATAAATAAATATTTTAAAATAAATAAAAGAATAGAAATCATGCAAAATTAAACTAGAAATAAGTAATATAAAGATGGCTGAAAAGTCCCCAAATATTTGGAAATTAAATAACACACTACTAAATAACACATGGATCAAAGAAAACATCGGGAACAGAAAACTATAGACCAATATCTCTCATGAACACAGATGCAAATATTCTTAAAAAAATTAGAAAATCAAATACAACAATAATGCATTAAAAAACCTATATGTCACAACCATGTGGGATTTATTCCTGATATGGAAGGCTGATTCAGCATTCAAAATTCAATTAATGTAAGCCAACTATACTTCAATTAAATAAATAATTTTTTAAAAAATCAATTAACTTAACCTAGCACATCAATAGGCTGAAGAAGAAAAATCATATGATCATATAAAAAGAGAACATAAATTGATTGGAAAACCGAAAAGTTGGAGCAATTTTTTAAAAAAGGCTTTGATTTCGATAAACATTTTTCTCCAGGAGCTCTAATTTTTCCCTTCTTTTGAGCCTTATAAAAACCATCGTATCTTTTGTTAGAATATAATTTCCCAATTAAGTATACTGACTTTTAAACTTTTACAAAATTAATTCATTGTAGGTAAACTATTTAATTGAAATTTTTAAAATTTCAATGGTATCATTCCCTGCTACAGATGTTTCATAATTTACTTAACCCATGCCCATTGGGAGACACCTGGTTGTTTCCAGCTTTCCCCTATTATAAATAAGATTAGGATGAACACTTCTGTAATATACATTTTTGTACAGTGACCTTTTATTTTTCCAACAGAAAGTCCTAAAAACATAATTAATAAAGTACTGCCTGTTCTCTATTTTCTAACTAGCACTAGGAATTAGATTGAAAAGTATGACAAGTGAAAAATGATACCTCACTTTTATTTTATTTACTCTCTCTTTAAGAGTAAGGGTATTTTTCACTGTTAACTAGCCATTTCTTCTTTTGTCAAATGTCTGTTCAAATGCCAGTTTTTCCTTTAGTGTTTCACTTTTTCCTATTAATTGTAAAGTATTTATAGATTAAAAATATTAACACACTGTCATATGTTACAATGGTTTTTCCCCTAATTGTCATCTGCCTTTTAACTTTGTAGACTTTTTTTTCCTTCTGCTATACAAGTTTTAAATTTTAACGTGGTCAACTTTGTCAACGTTTTTTACTTCTGGTGACATAATTAGACATAGATAGTTATGCCACTACATTTTCATTTTTACTCTTAAATCTCTAATCCCTGTCTATTAATTGATCGACTGAGAAGCTCCAAAATTCTGGAAGACTACCAAAGAAAGGATATTCTATAAAATCATAATTTAAAATCCAGAATTTAGCCATTCAAAACTTTCCAATGATTTCCTATCATATTCAAAATAAAATCCTAACTCCTGTAAGGCCTTATAGAATCTAGCCCCTGCATCAAGCTTACCATTCTCTGCCTCTCTCACTCTACTGGCTTCACTGGCCTTCTTGATGCTCTCCAGACAGGTCAAGCTTGTTTGCTACCCTAGGGCTTTGCAACACTTACTGTTCCTTCTGATTTGTACACTCTTAGCCCAAATCTTTGCACAGCTCCTCATTTAACCAAGTTCTCTACTCAAATATTACCTCCTCTGAGTGACCTGCCCTATTCTACCTAAGACACCTGGCCCACTGCCCCATATCCCATCCTCTTCTGCCATCAATACAGTCCCATATGCTACTTTAGTATTTTTCATAGCATTTTCCCCTGCCTGACAAGAGAGTGTTACATATTTCCCCATGAATTTCCTACCTCCCCCACCAGAATATAAGCTTCATGAGAACAAGGGCTTTGTCTGACTCGTTAATCGACACATCCAGCCCTTAGTATATGTTGACTTAAGAACACTACTTACCGTTGTCAGAACGCGCATAATTGTGTCTATATGCCACCGTTTGGAAGGTGCATACCTGAGAAAATAATGGCACTAGGTGAAAACACTGGAACCTATAAACTAAGCTCTGCTCAGTGACTTTCAAAAATCCTGTCCTACAGCATTTTTTAGGTTCACAGGTTAAGTGATTATATCTGGATCCATTTTACCTTCAAAACTAGCAGCAATTCCCATTTCAAAGGGTGATGAAGTGGTACATAGTCAAATTCAGATGTTCCACGTAATATGCAATAGGAGTTGCTGAGCTGAGAACTGGGGACTCTGTCTCCAGTTTTTCAGAAAATAAATCATAAAGTCAGGACAGGAGAGGATAGAGAAGAAAGAAGAAAAGGGACTCTTCCAAGACCCAGGCACACCAGGACTAGAAACTTGCTCCCTTAAATTCACAGTGAAAAGAGGTGAAACAACCATACTATCAAAATCTTGAGGTACTTCTTCCTAAAAGTTTTACACAGAACCACCATCCAGATGCTGTAACTTTTCTATTCTTTTCATCAAAAGGACATCATAGATGAGAGGTTAAAGAACAGATAAAAGAGGAGATTTTATAAAAGTGGGATTATTTTGGTCTTAGCATAATGCTTAACATTAGATACTGGCTAGAATGGCCTTCTCAAACCTAATTTCTAATGGGAAGCCTGAAATAAATGTTACATGTTTAAACATGTTTACAACATTTCCCCCATGTTTTAAAGATGCTTTCCAAAATTTTCCAAGCATTTTTAACCAATGAATATAAAAATTAAATCTTACTTTTCTGCAGCAAGGAAGATTCCAGATGCACAGTCTGCTTTAAATTCTGGCTCACATGAATCCAGAAAATAAAGCAATTCCTTCATCATGCCTCGAATATTATTCCCATTTACCAGGGCAAAACTCAATTCCATTGCACGCCTTGCAGGGGGGAGGGAAAAAAAGTTATGATATTTACAGTGGGAATGAAACAAAGACCCAGGTGTGTTGTCTTTGAACACCAAGCACTAGTGGATGTATTGATGTCTTTGCATGATCTTATGATCCCAATCTTTGCACATGAGATAACCAAAGTTATCAAATTTATTTTGAACGTTCATCAACACTTTTCTTCAAAAATCCCCAAGAGATATACTACTAAAGACCAAAAATGCAGTTTGAGTTCAGCAATCTATTCTATGAAGCTGAAATTTAGAATACTTAAAAGGCTCAAAAAGAGAGGCAACAAAATTATTACCCAATGATAATACCTCTGCGTTATTCATTAAAAACATGATATATAGTCACCATACTCTCCTTTTATTACATCCACTTTAGTCCAAAGATGATGTAACATAGTTTACATCACAAGGTACATAGAAGAGTAGAATAAAAACAAACCTTGAGAGCTAAGTGAAGTAAGTTAGAGAAAGACAAATATTGTACACTATCACTCATATGTGGAAGCTAAAAAAAGCTGAATGCATAGAAACAGAGACTAGAATGGTGGTTACCAGGGTCTGAGGGGTGGGAAAAATGGGGAGATGTTGGTCAAAGAGCACAAACTTCCACCTATAAGATGAATAAGTTCTGGAGATTTAATGTATAGCATGATGGCTATTGTTAATAACAATGTATTATATACTTGAAAGTTGCTAAGAGAATAGATCTTAAATATTCTCACCATGAAAAAGAAATGGTAAGTATGTGATAGGATGCAGGTGTTAACTAATGCTACGGTGATAATCATTTTGCAATAGATAAGTGTGACAAGTCAATGTGATGGACATCTTTAACTTACACAATTATATCTCAATAAAGCTGGGAAAAAAACTGAAAAAGAGAATAAGAGCCATGAAAAGGAAAAAAAGGGTATGTGCTATGAGAGCAAATAGGAGTTTCTAAAACCGCCTATCAAATTTGGCAATGAAGGCAAATATGGACATGTTTTACATATAAAAGTTATAAGGTTACGACAGGCATCTTTTCACATTTGGTCAATAATGTCAAACATGGCATATAATTAACTTTCAAAAATCCCAATTTAATAATACTTTCATCTTAGTTAATCTACAAGCAACAAAAACTCAATCCTTACAGAAATGCAATAATAACTAATTCTTACACAGTGCTTAAGTACTTTACATATGTTAATCCAGTTAATCCTGCATATAACCTTTTGAAGTGGGTGCTCTTGTATCCACATTTTGCATATGGGACAACTGAAGCACAGGAAGGCTAAGTAACTAGACAAAGTTTATTAAGGGCAGAGCCAGGATTTGAAATGAGGCTTTCTGGCTCCAGAGTCTAAGCTCCTACTGTTATATAACCTGTCAAAGAGACCCAGGTTTTACTTTTGAAATGCAAAGCCCAGTCATGAGCTATACAGAAACAACACAATAGAAGTCAGAAAGTCTGATTTCTATTCCCACGTCTGCCATGTCCAAGGGGTAAGGTTTGGAGTAAGTCTTTTGATTCCTTTGGTACTGTATTTTAATCTGTTAACTGGGGATAGAAGTAATTGCCTAGTCTCTCTTACTGGCTTGCTCTGAGAACCAACTGAGAGAGTGCTTATAAATCCTTTGCAAAGCACTATGTAAAAGTTGTTATTACTGACTCTAGGTCTTATCTTTAGTTTGCCCAAGCACTTAGCACCTGTTCTCTGCAAATAAAAGGAACACAATTATCAATGAATGTTTGTTAAGTGAATAGTTTCAGAGATCATTTCAAATCTAATTTTTTCTGGTTTGAACAGTAAACCAAAAGTTCACTGAGGCCAACTATAACTAGGTTTTACAAACAACTAGTCATTCTAAGACGAGAACCAGTAGAATTACTACACCAAGGAAAAAATATACATGCCTTTTCTAAGTCCTATGTGCTGCCTAAAAGTCATTCCTAGATGCACTGTTCTAAAGAAACACGGCTGCCTCTAGTATTTTGAAGTACTGTGAGAAAACGTGTGCTGTCAGCAATTTGAGTTTCAGCATTGTGATAAAACACTCAGCCGATGGATCACTCCGTATTTTCATCCTCCAACACACAGAACACAGTACCTCTGTTGAGTAAACATATGCCCAGCTTATCTGTACCTGTTTTACTCATCAAAGAACCAAGGACAACTTCAGTGTGCACTTCAGTATTCCGTACTGGCCTCTTTCATTAATCTAAACTTCTCCCTGCCAATCCTTTCGAAAAAAAGGATTTACTCTGTGAAAATAATGACTAAATACATAAATGTCTACATTCTCCCTCTCAAAACTATTACAAAGTTATCAGGTGATGGGTGGGGAGCAGAATTTTCAATAATCTGTTACCGTTTTATTGAGACATCCAAATCTTTTAGACAGTCCACAATGGTACTTCTGTGCCTCTGTACTGCGTTATGATCTGTCTGCACAGTCTTCAACAAAGATGTTAAAGCTACATATCTGGATGACATAAAGCAGAAGAACAGAATTAAAATTCAGGATAATTCTCTGCTTAACGACAAAGAAGATGTCCAATGACTAAGGGAAAGCATACATTGTTAAATATTTAAAAGACAAGACAGATTAGTGAGTAAAATGGAAACACAGTAAAGCCATAAAAATACTATAATCTAAAGCTGTGGCAACCAGAAGCCTTGGATTTAGATTTGTATTCATGGTCAATTCCATTTAAACTTCTAAAAGTGACTGACTTGATTCTTCCAAACTCTTTCAAATAGTACAACAAAATAAGTATATAGTATGCCTTTTCAGGCTGTCTGAGCCCCAAAACACAAGAGGAAATTATTTCAATTTTACCATTTCCTCTGCTTTTGTTTGATACCAGTACCAAAACTGCCCCTGCAAAAATTTGAGTTTATGATCCAAGTATTTAAAAATTCTTCTGGAAGGAGAAGATAATTCAGGGTACCATAATGATTATTTCCACATTTTTTCAATCGTTAACATGACAAGAAAGAATAGAAGGTAATACTGATAAATTCATCTACTTTAAAAAAGTAGCTGGAGTTCACAAACATGTTCCAGGTTTGCAACTGAAATGTTATATTTTTCTTCTTAATTTAGAGCAGGGGTCAGCAAACTACAGCCTATCTGCAAAAACCCAGCCCTCTGCTGTCTGGTTTGGTAAATCAATTTTTATTGCAATACAGCCATGCACATCATTTACACAGTCTATGGCTGCTTTCACACCAAGAGGCAGAGGTGAGTAGTTGCCAAATAGACCCTAAGGCCCATGGAGTCTAAAATACTGACCATCCATCTGGTCCCTTACAGAAAAAGTTTGCTGACTCCTAATGCTAAAGTATAAACAGGACTAAAAATTAACTCATGAGGCAAATACTTAAATTCTTATCAAAACGGTTTTAAGACCAGACTAAAAATAAAAATCCTGAGTTGAAGTTCTAGATATGTCACTCAATACATGTGTGATCTTGAGCAAAGTCACTCTTGAGTACACTGAGTTTATAATAGCCAGATACAAGACATTTTTCAGTTGACTTACCTAATATTCTTGTCGTTGTTCAATAAGAAACGACCCAGGATATTTATGGCTAGGACCTACAGAGAAACAGCATAGCTTAAAAATTTAGGAAAATCAAATATCTATATTGTTTAAGGGTCACTTTCTGGCCTCTGATAGATGCAAACTATTTAAAGGTGGTAGTTCAGTTAGTACTTCTATAGATTGCTAGCCAAAAAAAAATTCTGAAGGTAAACTCCTAAAACCATATTTTACTTCTGCTGAAAGATTGTTTTAAAGTTTTTATATCGTTAGCTGAAAAATAATATTGTTACAGCCTCACTGGAGGGAAACCTGGCAGTAACTATAAATATTTAAAATGAGGACTTCCCTGGTGGTCCAGTGATGAGGACTCTGTGCTACCACTGCAGGGGGCATGGGTTTGATCCCTGGTTGAGGAACTAAGATCCCGCATGCCACATGGTGCGGCCAAATAAATAAATAAAAGCTACAAAATGAAACTATATCCTCTGCTTCAACAATTTCACTTCTAGGAATTTAGCTGACAAATGTACTTGTACATATGCACAAAAATCTACTGCAACACTATCTATAATCACAAATGATAGGAGAGTCCATTAATAGCAAATTTGCTACATGTACTATGGCACATCCATACAACAGAATACTATGCGACCATTAAAAAGAATAAATCCTGACACATGCTGCGAAATGGATGTACCTTGAAGACATTATACTAAGTGAAATAAGCCGGACACAAACACCCCATATTATATGATTCCATTTATGTGAAATGTCCTGAACAGGCAAATCCATAGAGACAGAAGGTAGAACGGTGGTTGCCAGGGGTTGGGGACAGGGGATAAGGGAGAGTTATTGTTTAATAGGTACGTAGATTCAGTTTCGGAAGGCCAAACAGTTCTGAAGATAAATGGCTGTGTAGGTTGCAAAACATTGTGAATGTGCTTAATGCCACTGAACTACAGAATTAGAAATGGTTAAAATGATAAATTTTATGTTATGAATATTCTACCACAACCTTTTTAAAAATGAAAATGGTCTCTATACATGAATATAAACTAGTTCCAACATAATGTTTTCACCTAACATGAAATGTGTAAGGTGCAGAACAACCCAGATGACAAAAAGAACTATACACAAATACTGTAGTGTAGTTAGTAAATTTGTTTCTTACAAAGCTATGGGTTAGCAATTATTATACTAATAAATGGTTGAAAGAATGAATAAATTCTTGAGGGAGAGTTTTTCCTTATAGAAGAATTCCAATTATTTAATGAGGAAAAAATGAGGGAAATAGAACGGTATCATTAGAACACCACCCTAATAACTGTTGCAGACAAGATCCTCTGATGGGTACTGAAATGGCAGGTAAAAGTCTGAGGAGAACAGAATATCTGCATAGTGTCAAAGTGTTTCCTCCAAAATATTATAATTACAAAGGGGGAAAAAAACAATTATACAGTGGAGAGACACCACCTTAACCAAAAGATCAAGCTTAATATCACCAGTAATGAGACAAACAGATAGCAGGTACCTCCTGATATGAAGCTGAGAAGGGCACACCACTTCTGTGGTAGCCTTGCCAAAAAAGCATAACCTCAAACTAATTATAAGAATGTATTGGGGGCTTCCCCTGGTGGTGCAGTGGTTGAGAGTCCGCCTGCCGATGCAGGGGACACGGGTTCGTGCCCTGGTCCGGGAAGATCCCACATGCCGCGGAACGGCTGGGCCCGTGAGCCACGGCGGCTGAGCCTGCGCGTCCGGAGCCTGTGCTCCGCAACGGGAGAGGCCACAGCAGTGAGAGGCCCGCGTACCGCAAAAAAAAAAGAGAATGTATCGGGGTGGGGGGACTTCCCTGGTGGCACAGTGGTTAGGAATCCGCCTGCCAATACAGGGGACACGGGTTCGAGCCTTGGTCCAGGAAGATCTCACATGCTGCAGAGCAACTAAGTCCATTTGCCACAACTACTGAGCCTGCGCTCTAGAGCCCGCAAGCCACAACTACTGAGCCCGTGTGCCGCAACTACTGAAGCCCCGTGCCTAGAGATCGTGCTCCAAACAAGAGAAGCCACTGCAATGAGAAGCCTGCTTACCGCAACAAAGAGTAGCCCCTGCTCGCCACAACTAGAGAAAGCCCGCATACAGCAACAAAGACCCAAAGCAGCCAAAAAATAAATTTAGAAAAAATTTTTAAAAAAAGAATATATCAGGGACTTCCCTGGTGGCGCAGTGGTTAAGACTCCATGCTCCCAGTGCAGGGGGCCCGGGTTCAATCCCTGATCAGAGAACTGGATCCCACACGCATGCCACAACTAAGAGTTCGCATGCCACAACCAAGGAGCCCGCATGCCACAACTAAGACCTGGCACAACCAAATAAATAAATAAATATTAAAAAAAAAAGAATATATCAGACAGAGCCAAATTGAGGGACATTCTACAAAGTAACTGATCAGTACTCTTCAAAAGTGTCAAAGTCACAAAAATGAAGGAAAGACGAAGGAAATGTCATAGATTAGAGGAGACTAAGGAGACATGACAATAGATGCAATGTGGGATCAAGGATTAGTCATCAGTAGAAAAACTGGTGAAATCTGAATAAAGTCTGTAATATGGTTAATGGTACTGAACCAATATTAACTTCTTAGTTTTGATAATTATACTACAGTTATACAAGATGCTAACATTAGGGGAAGCTGAGCGAATGGTAATATTGGACTCTGAACTATTTTTGCAACTTTTGTGTAAGTCTAAAATTATTTTAAATAAAAAGTTTTTAAAAGTGGGATAGACAAGAAATACACATGTACAGACACATTTAAATATGGATAAAATATCTCCAAAAAAAAGTACATTAGAAAATGGTGAGAGTAGCATTAACACATTTACACTACCAAATGTAAAACAGATAGCTAGTGGGAAGTAGCTGTATCAGCTTGGTGCTTTGTGACCACCTAGAGGGGTGGAGTAGGGAGGGTGGGAGGGAGAGACAAGAGGGAGGGTATATATGTATACATATAGCTGATTCACATTGTTAAATAGCAGAAACTAACACCATATTGTAAAGCAATTATACTCCAATAAAGATGTTTAAAAAAAAAAGAAAAGAAAATGGTAACCGTATTTCCCACTAGAAAAATTGAGAGTCTACACATGAAAGCTACAGACAGACATCTTCCTCCCTGCATACCTTTTGTACTGTTTGAATTCTTTTACTTTGTGTTTATTTCTCAAATAAAAATTTAGAGAAATGAATTAACTCAAATATCATGTCTCATTTGAAGTGATTGAGCCCAACTCAAATCATGGCTTTAAAAAAAGCTCATTCAGAAATGCTTCCTTGGGACTTCCCTGGCGGTCCAGTGGTTAAGACTTCCCGCTTCCAATGCAGGGGACATGGGTTCGATCCCTGGTCGGGGAACTAAGATCTCATATGCCACATGGTGTGGTCAAAAAAGAAAAAAAAAAAGAGAAAGAAAGAAAATTTTCCTTCACTTAACATTATCTATGTGTCTAACCATACCTAAGCTCTTCCAATTTCTATTATAATCAATATTAAGCCTTCAGTGGAGAAAATGATACTTCAGATACCAAAAAAAAGCACTATACATTCTGCATCATTCTTTACTAAAGTTAATTTCCAAATGGAATTCATTTCCAAAATCCAAGTCAATTATTTTAAATAAAATGTTTAGAGAAGAAAAGATTAAAAAGACTTACTCGCAGTCCACTCTCTGACTTAATATCCATGATAGTCAAAACCGTTTCATAAAGAATAGCATTTCCTACATTTTTACTAGTCTCCGTATTAGTGGCAACCTGAAAAGACACAGAGGGTGTTACAAAAGTGACAAAACAATGCTTCCAAAAAATATCCAGAGGTAACAGGAGACATTTTGTGACTGATTACAGCCACCAATTAGAAAACACAAATAAAAACTGCTCCATATACTCAAAATCATTCTACTCCTTGCTTTACTAAAATGAGTGTTTACTTAAATGCAAGTTTAAGTACTCACCTGTGCTAATATATCATTCATAGCTTCACTTGAGTCATCATCATTTCGTCCTAAAATTCTTAATAACCGCAAAATTCGTACCTAATGTGCAAAATATGACAAATGTCAACAAATTCCGCCTGGCACAAAGGAACTTTGCTTGATATGAAATTCAAATAACTTAAATGAAGTCTTAGATCCCAACAGAAATGGTAAAATTCAAACAGAAGAAATTTAAACATTATCTTTAGAGAAGTTATATATGGTTCTATGTCTTAATGAAGTTATTAGACAACCCACACTTTGACACTTCACAGCCAAAGGTTACCACCACCTGCAGAGCTGTATTATATTGGTAAATCAAGTTTCCATGTAGTATATGATTTGACTATTACAACTATAATTTTATCCTATTAATCTCATACAGAATTGTGTCACTATTCATTTGTTAATGTAATTAGTTTAATCAATTAACTACCAAATCTCTACCCAACACAAACATAAGAGGAAGGAAAAATCTATTCCAAAATATATCATTTATCCAAAACTTTCTTTCGACCTCACCTGCAAAAAGGGGTCACTGATCCCAGAAACATCATGTTCTGGTGAATATCCGGACATGATGAGGTTCTTTAGAATACGAACTAACTGGGGCACAAGCTGGGGGGAAGAGAGATGCATCAAAAAACAGTGAACATCAAAGAATTTCTCATGAATAGGCAGGTAATTTGACTTAGAAAAAGGATGCAAGGGTCTGAGTCCAAGCAAATTCTACTGATACAACATACTAGTATACTGTTGATGTTTGATAAATATAACTTAGGAGTATTCTGGCCAAGAACTCAAGAAGGTATATCTGAATTAAAAACAAACCAGATATTTTTACTCCAGAGTTATACATGCAAAGGTACTATAAATAACAGTAGGTTAGAAAGCCTCTGAGAACGAAGTAAAACAGGTACCTATGGGGCATATTGCATTTCTACTTCTATAGGACTTGACACACCAAGGTTGCACAAATATATTCAGTTTTTAATACATTCAACACATGTGGATATAAAATGTTATCACACCCAAAATACTGGTGATTTTATTAAAATTATAGTCTTAAAACAAACTATCTCAAATAGAGAAAAAAATTCTCCCCTCTTAATATTTGGCTAGTTATATCCTTTTCCAACAAACAACAGGGAATACAAAAGCCTCCAACGCTGACTAAGTGGAAAAGACACATGAAAAATTGTATCCTTCACTTTAGGAAGACAGCAAGGCCATGAATAATGTCCTTTTCCTATTCTTAACTCATATGACATAATTTTAGGTAAAATTTAATTTCAGCACCTAATTATACATTTGTTGCCTGTCTTATCTCACTGATGAAACTATACATTCCTTATGGTCAGAATGCCCTTCTTCTTTTTACTCTGTCCATTAGACTGACTGACAGTACATAGTAGACGCAATTTTACTCCCAAGCTGAACTTAAAAATGCTTTAAATATTATCATTCATTTCAAACTCTGTTGATCAATCATTTAAGGTTAAAACCCTATTCCAAAATGTTTGCCACAATAAGAACATTTCCAGTCTCAAACTACAAACTCAATTTAGCTATATAAACAATTCTAATCACCTAACATTAAGAAGTGTCCAAAGCGAACTGAATCCTATCTCTTTTGGAGGCAGTCAAAACAGCCCCAACTTTGCTGCAACTCAATTATTTTTTTCTCATCGTATTTGGATTCCTCCCTACTCTCCAATTCTAAAAGGGGATCAAGACTGAAACAAAAGCCAAGCTCTGCCCAAGGTACACACTCAAAACATTTACAACACTAAGTCTATTGCTAAATACAAGACAACATAATCTGTGGGAATTTAAATAAGTTTGGCCATAACACTTCAATTAAGCACTTCGTAAGTCACCTAAACAAAAATCTAATTTGGACAATTCCAAGATTAAAACAAATCTAAGCTATAATGACCTGTAAATTCTAAACAGAATCCTCATTAACTCTGTCAACTGTGGACAGATTCATATTAGAGGTCAGAATAATATAACTGTATAAACTGCTTTAAAATGTAATAAAACCGGGATCATCTAATTACCAAGCTCTGCACAAAAAGTAGTTCGCCTTGCATACTTCCCAATGGTCTCCTTTTTTGTACTACCCATATCCTCAATTACTTTTTGCGGTATGTGGGCCTCTCACTGCTGTGGCCTCTCCCGTTGTGGAGCACAGGCTCCGGACGCGCAGGCTCAGCGGCCATGGCTCACGGGCCTAGCCGCTCTGCGGTATGTGGGATCTTCCCGGACCGGGACACGAACCCGTGTCCCCTGCATCGGCAGGTGGACTCTCAACCACTGCGCCACCAGGGAAGCCCTCAATTACTTTTTAAAATCTGGTTTCTGGGGACTTCCCTGGTGGTCCAGTGGTAAGGAACCTGCCTTCCAATGCAGGGAACACAGGTTCGATCCCTGGTCAGGGAACTAAGATCCTTCATGCCACAGGGCAACTAAGCCTGTGCCACAACTACTGAGCTCACGTGCCTCAATGAGACAGCCCGCATGCCACAAACTACAGAGCCCATGCAGCCTGGAGCCCGCGTGCACAACTAGAGAGAGAAAAACCCGCACACCACAACTAGAGAGAAGCCCATGCACCACAATGAAGAGACAGCGCACCACAAAGAAAGATCCCACGTGCCACAACTAAGACATGACGCAGCCAAAAAAATTAATTATTTTTTTAAAAAAATCTGGTTTCTGTCTCAGAGAAGTCCTTTTTCCTTCAGCTACTAAACTCACACCACATAAGAGCACCCGGGACAAAAAGCACAAATGTCTAAGTGTTCTGCATACAAATTCCTGGAATCCAGCTTTATTTTTCTGACAAAAATGCAAGTTACTAAAACTGATGACAAGACAAACAAAATAAAATGACAAAGGGAAAGGCTGCAGCCATGAAAATCAGTTGATGCCCACCCACTCTACCTCAAAAAACTTTTAATATTCCAAAACTTCAAGGCAAGACTGAGGGCAAGTAAGGGGGAAATTAAAGCTCTAAGTCCGAACTGAAAGTTCAGAAGTACGTACGGAGCTTTTTAAAGCATGGGGTTACCCACACGGCTCTAAAATATCTGCTTCAAGAAGAAGCAGTGTTTGGTGTCAAGGATCAAAACTGATCTGGAACTGCCATCACCAATGGGAAACTGCTCAAAGTTTCTCAAGTGAAGACAAAGGAAAGGCAGAGAAGGAGGCTTACAAATCAGGAAAGGCTGCAACTGAAATCCAAGGCTGACTTTGGAGTCAGGAGTTTAAGTGACAAGACAAAACCTGGACTAGGAAGTTAGCCAAAAATGCTAGGACAAATAACATAGTATTAAGCACAACTTCAGCATTAGTATATTTTTAAAAGCCACATTTGTGGATGGATACACAAAAGCCACTAAGGACCTAATGCCAGCATGCACCATCTAAAAGAGGGTTAATTCTTACCTTTTCATTCTAACATACAGCAGGATTCCAAACAGACAACAGGAACAAAACATACAAAGCAAGCATTAGGGACAGATACGGGCCTCAAACTATTTTATAATAATTTAATCAATACATGAACATCTAAGGGGGCAAAAAAGCCTCCCAAAAAAGAGCTGCTATTAGAGCTTCATTAGATCTAAAGTACAAAGTAAGCCCAATTTATGGAGTGATCAGCACCCTATAAAAGGAACTGAAATGCATGTAATTACCCAAAGAACAGTCTTTCTCTGAGTCCTCCTTACTAGTCCCTTCTAAACATAAGTGGAGAAAAAAATTTCCACTTTAGAATGCTCTAAGAAAGGGAGGGAGGGACTTAAGAAAGCTAGAGACTTCCATCACTGGAGTCACCACAGCGTAAAATGAATAGTGCGGGACCCTATGTTAGGTAAAAGTAATGTCAAATTTCAGTTTGCAGTTTTCACCTTTAAAAAAAAAAATTACCTGCCTTAAACTACATACACACACACACACACACACACACACACACACACACACACACACACACACACACACTCTCTCTCTCTCTCTCTCTCTCTCTCTCTCTCTCTCTCTCTCTCTCTCTCTCTCTCTTCCTGTGTGTAATTTGACCTCAGGCTACATTTCCTAACTTCAATGTGAAAACAGCAGATAAAGCAATGTGAGAGACTGGTGTGTCTGCCAACAATGAGAGAAGACTTCTATTATGAAAGGGAAAACACTGCACTATTGCCAGTTCTTATATGCCTAAATCTGGCTTCCAGCCCTACCACACAGCAGGGCTGTTTAAGTCCTTTATTCAGCTCCACAGCTTTCTTTCAAAAGAAAATTCATAGGTGAGAAAATCATGTACTTTTCAGGAAAGCCATTTTCAATCAAGAAAGGCTTAGATATACAGAATGGCACCTACCTTTCTGAAATGTGCAAGCATGTCTGGGCTTCGCTCACACATTTCTGTGAGGAGGACTACAGAAGTGTGAAGGACACCTGAAAGAAAAGAACCAATGAAAACTAATAATGAGGCTATATTATTCAACTTCATAGTACAGGGCTCTGAGTTTTGAAGGTCAATTCCAAAAGGATAGCTGCTATTTTTGTTTTTTAATCTCTCAAAGAATCTAAGCATTGAGGTGAATACAAAGAAGGTATTAATAGATACCTGCTGATTTAATACTGGTGATGTCAATCAAAACAGAATATTCTAAAGTTATATGACCAAAATAATTGCTAAAAAATGAGAACCAATACACGTCTCTACATTTGAGAATATCCATAAAGACATGCTCCTAGTCAATATAAACTGGACATCACCTGCTCCAGACTTAATAAGCTCTTAGCTGAGTTTTGATAGATATTTCAAGAAGAAAAATCTTACTAAGATTTTAAATTTCCAGATAAAATATACGAAAAACCCAAGGTAGTTGTGAATGACAAAGTAAATTTGCTTGGTCAAGAGTGAGTGAAAAGAATCACACCATACTTTTCACTAAATAATAAATAAATATCCTAAACATTCATTTGTTCAACAAGTATATTTTGAGTCTTCTAGGCACAGGACTGCATTAATCAAATTAAATACACGTTAACATTTTTTCTCTTAGCATTTAGGACACAAGAATTTTCTTCACTCAGAACTTGTTTCACTGACTTCAAAATAAGAATAAAATGCTCGGTAAAGAACTGCCACATTTCATTTAATTTCTCTCAAGCTTTATAAAAATATATCTGGGTAACCATTACAAATTCCTGTTACAAGTAACCTAAAAGTAGTTTCACAACTCTTACACTACTATGGCAAAGCAATAAAAAAATAACTTTTTCTTCTATTATAAAATAGCCAGGAAATCAAAGGGTTTTACACATGAAAATCAAGGCTAGGATCATTTGTAATTACACTAGTACTTAATATAGTATTTTTAATATAGTAAAAAAGGACCAGAAATGAAAAACAACAAGCTTACTGTAAAGGAATCAATCTCTAATTACAAAAACTAGGATATGGGAGTAGAAGAGAGATTCAACCCATTAGCCCTTCTGGAAAAGTGTCCAAGCACAGTAGAAAGGTGAGTCTACTGCATGAGACAGAAGGCCAACACTGCCTGAAGCCTGTTGTCTTTCCCCTTCTCCCTCAGTACTTCATGAGTGCATCTAAATCACATTACCATGGTTCTTCTCATTCAATAAATTTTTTGTTGCTGGTAAGAACATCTCCATAAGTTCAGGAACCTTCCTGATGACATGAACAGCACAAAGTGCTGCCTATAAAAAACATAAAAAGGACAAAAGAAGATTTATTTCAATTAAGTCAGGACAACCAATCTTATAAACAACAAAACCTTATCAACTAGTTCACCTACATGAAAAAAGAAAGGACTTAGGTATCAGATTTATTATTTATCATTATCAGACTTATTAGTTATTAACTGGTTAGGGCTTTCCAACTTATACTTACTGCATTAACGAGAACTTCTAACTCACCTGTCTCTTCGGTCATATATTACCAAATAAGTGGACAAAAGCTTTCTCGACTAGACCATGGTTAAACACAAACTTATCAAACATGCTAAACATAATTTATGTGGAGTTTCGCAAACTAAAAAATAAAGACTTCCATCTGTGATAATCATTCTTCTGAGTAAAAAGACCAAAAGGTTTTATAAAAACATTATGCAATTGAAAGATGCTTTAAATCTGCTGCTGCTTTTAATAATAGCTATACTTTCCCCAATTCACTCTCTACTGAAATCAAGAAAATCATTTGAAAGTTACTTAGGATCTTAGTTAAACGCCTCTCAGTTAGCTAGTCTCTACTGAAGAAACTTGTTCACAGGAAAGAAAGGCATTCAAAGACTGATTTTGGTTAAACGCCCCCACCCCTGGCAAAAGGAACCATAACTACTATTTGTTGGAATTGAATAACATAAAAGTTTAGATACATTAACAAGAAAAGATTTCAGCTAATTCTTCTCATGCTACAGTGGAGGAAAACAATTTTTTTCCTAATCTGTAGGAATTATTTTATTTAATAATTATTAATCTTTATTAATATTTATTTAATCTTTCTGAACAAGAGCAGCCCACACATTTTTTAAGAGAAAAGACTGGCTTTGGTTTATAGCCATCATTAACAGTACATGTTCCTGGAAAACAGCTTGGCCCTTTCAACAGCTTTGTCTCACACCATTAATACAGAGGCACAATAAACGCCAACCAGACGATATTATGTGACTCACTTCTAAAGTCCTAAATTTTACCCTTTGTTTATGAAGGTTTTAGGATTCAAGCACAATAAAATAATAACAAAATGCTTATATCAACAAATAAAAGCAAATAAGTGAATAAGATCGCTGTCTTCCATTACTATTCCATTTAGATATATCAGTTTTAGGAAGTATGTTCTAAATCATTCCCTAATAATTATCTAGGTCCCCATGGAACTGCACTTCCAAGATTCAAAGGCCCTAATACAAAGACATGGGCACTAAAATAAATTTGTAAAGATCTGTTCATTATCACTTTGTTTAATACTGTTTAGAATCAGGTAACTTAGGAAGTAATTAGGTATGCCATCTAGGGTCCAATAACATTTGCTTGTTTATAAATCATTTCCTTGAAAAATGACGAATTAAGAGAATTAAAGTGTTCACAATCACTTATTAATTGGTGAGTTAAATAGCAATAAAAAAAAAAAAAAATCACCTCCGGGCTTCCCTGGTGGCGCAGTGGTTGAGAGTCCGCCTGCCGATGCAGGGGACACGGGTTCATGCCCCGGTCCAGGAAGATCCCACATGCCGCGGAGCGGCTAGGCCTGTGAGCCATGGCCGCTGAGCCTGTGCGTCCGGAGCCTGTGCTCCGCAACGGGAGAGGCCACAACAGTGAGAGGCCCGCGTACCACAAAAAAAAAAAAAAAATCACCTCCAAAATTAGTATAAAAAAGATTTTGATTTATAAACAACTGATTCACATATAATCATTTAAAATACATTTACTGCACAGGGAAAGATAAGTTATATTACCATTTGAGCTTTCAAATATGAATAATCTGCCTTCTCATCTCCATAATACTGCCTAATCCAAATGCATACATTCGGTTTCATGGAAAGTTACCTTTTTTCTTAAGTAAGAGTTGGAGGTTTTCAGGAGTTTCTCTACCTCTCCTGCAAGATCTCTGCACATCTCTGAGGAGCCCATGCAGCCGAGGGTACAAAGTGCTAGCCCCTGTACATATTGCGTGCTATGATTAAGATCACTGCAAAAGAAAGAAGGTGGCAGAAATGAACATGCCCTGCCTGGTGCTCTCCATGAAGAAGCTTCACAATCTAACGAGGTAGCTCTGAACGATTCATGATTTCTCTAATATGGAAAATATTTATTAGGATTATTTTTGCAAAAAGTGTTTATTCTAACTTTATTACAAATTACAACACAGCAAACTGACTGACATTCTGTTCTACATGCTTGCAACCCAATGTTCCCAAATACCAAAGCAACATAAACTGGACAACATGCTATCTGTTGGATGTTAAAAGACAACTCTCTTTAGGAAACTCAGCAAACCACTGAAAGTAAAAACTAGCAATGACAGAATATGAAGCACAACTGTATATTTAAAAGATTTTAATATGCTCTATTACTAACTACAAAAAAAAGTAATACAGTAACCAAAACCTTAAAAAAAAATCAGAAAACAATCTCTACTGCTAGAGCATTTAAGATGACTTAAACATCACAACAGAAACACTCTATACTATATACTCTATACTTAAACACTGTATACTCTAAATACTATACCATAAGGTCTCTGATCTTATGATATAGTATTAACCTTGATGTTACATTAATTTTTACACTTTTATTTATTCAAAAGAAGAAAAAATTAGTAACTAAAAAGATAGCTAATTAAGCCATCATAAACTAAGCTAGATGTTTACAGTGAGGCTCAGTATCTAGTGATACAGATACAAAAAATTCTATTTCTAACAGGCACTGATTACTATACAAAATTATTTCTAAACCAGCCTGAAGTATACTTTCAGAAAAGCTGAAATATTAAAAGCTTGAACCAGTAAACTCATTTACATATTATAACCAACTCTTACCATTCAGAAGCTGAATTATTGAGTTATGCTACTTCTACCAGCTTTAAGAGCATTTTAAAATCGTTTAGCTCAGTGGTTCTCAAACTGTGATTAAAGAATTTCTGGAAGTCCCCAAGGCTGTTTCAGGGGGTCCACGAAATATAAACTATTTTCACAATACTAACTCATTATTTGTCAGCTTTACTGACACCCGCACTGACAGTGCAAAGGCAATGGTGGGAAAAACTATGGCATGTTAGCACAAATCAGGGCAGAGGCACCAAATAATAGTAGTCACTGAATACACTGCCACACACTTAGAGTGAAAGAGGGGAGGGAGGGAGGGAGTTTCACTTAATACTGCCCATGACAAAGCAGTAAAAATGATTAGTTTTATTATACCTTGACTCTTTTTTTTTTTTTTTTTTTTTTTTTTAAAGCCACGCCACACGGCTTGCAGGATCTCAGCTCCCTGATCAGGGATTGAACCCGGGCCACTGCAGTGAAAGCCCAGAATCCTAACCACTAGACCACCAGGGAACTCCCATATACCTTGACTCTTGAGTGCACATTTTTTAACATTCTGCGTGACAAAATGGAAAGTATGCATAAAGTACTTCTGATGCATACTGGAGTAAAGTAGCAATCTCAGAGAAAAGCACTTGTGTATTTCTTTCATTTGCAAGCTAAACTACAAACTAGCTACTTTTAAAATGAACATCATTCTTATTTGAAAAATAACTGACAACTATAATTATTAAGATGTGATTATTTGCCAAACATTTTCTTGAAGAAGAGCCAAGTAACCTTATCACTTCAAGAGCAACAAGTGACAATATTTGTTGCCAATGATAAAATCTAAGCTTTGAAGTGAAAATTAGAATTTTGGAATATTTTTATTGCCACCATGAACCTGACAGTCTATCAATACTCTAAAACTCAGTGAACCAATTTTCTCCAAATGCCTTAAGCATGATGTTTAAAAAGCATGCAAGAGTAAAAGGTTCATTCAAAGTGTAAGACAAACCAATGGGTTTTAATATAACAAAGAACCAAACTTCACTGATATGGTTTCAGACTCCACATTGTAATTAACCCTAAAGAAACTACCACTTATGGAGTTGTGATATACCATCATAGAACATTATCCATAGTTAATCTGAAAGGTTATTAAAGTCCTCTTTCTTTTTTAAACTACATTATCTGTGAAAGGCTAGATCTTCTTCATATACTTAATCAAAACGCAACATAAGAAACTGAATGCAGAAGCAAATATGAGCATCTAGCTTCTAGCTTCCATTAGGTTAGATATTAAAGAGATTTACAAAATTGTAAAATAATGCCATTCTTCTCACTGAAATTGTTCTTGTTCTGAAAAATAGTTTTTCATAAAAAAATTTATTTCTGTTAACATTGTAATGGGTTCATTATTGGTCTTTTTATTTATTTGGGGGGGGTAATTTTAAATGAACTAATAAATGGTTTTAGGCTTCCCTGAAGAACAAAGAAAGGAAAGGAAACAGAAGGTAAAGTGTCAATCAGTCAGATTTGCTATTGTCTACCAATTTGAATATTTAAGATAAAAATTACTGATAAAGTTTAACTTACCTATGGCTTTACCATTTAGTGTCCTAGTTCCCAAGAGTACTTAGTTGACTCTTCAATCATTTTTCAATGATTAAGAATATTTGCATAATGCAAGCTCTTAAAGTATTATATTTAATTTTTAAAGATTTAATTCCAAGATCATTAATGTCAGAGTTTTTCTAGGCCAATGAACAATGAGGTAAACATTCATCATTAAACAGAAAAACTGTTGGTACATATGATGCCCCATAAGCAAAATGCGAAAAACCTCACAAATAAAAAAACTCATTCATTAACACATTAAAAAAACACATAGGGGACTTCCCCGTGGTCCAGTGGTAAAGAATCCGCCTTCCAGGGTTTCCTTGGTGGCGCAGTGGTTGAGAGTCCGCCTGCCGATGCAGGGGACATGGGTTCATGCCCCGGTCCAGGAAGATCCCACATGCATGGAGTGGCTAGGCCCGTGAGCCATGGCCGCTGAGCCTGCGCGTCTGGAGTTTGTGCTCCGCAAGGGGAGAGGCGACAACAGTGAGAGGGCTGCGTACCGCAAAAAAAAAAAAAAAAAAAAAAGAATCCGCCTTCCAATGCAGGGGACGCAGGTTCAATCCCTGGTTGGGGGACTAAGATACCACATGCCACAGGGCAACTAAGCCCACGCGCCCCAACTACTGAGCTCGCGTGCCTCAATGAGAGAGCCCACGTGCCGCAAACTACACAGCCCAGGCACCCTGGAGCCCATGCACCACAACTAGAGAGAGAAAGAGAGAGAAAACCCATAGGCCACAACTAGAGAAGACCACACGCCACAATGAAGATCCCGCACCACAATGAAAGATCCCACATGCCTCGACGAAGACCCCACGTGCCGCAACTAAGACCCGACGCAGCCAAAAAAATAAAGAAAATAAATTTTTTTAAAAAACTGAATTATCCGAAGTCCTTTAACTGAGCTTAAACTTAAGTGCCAGATCAATTCCCAACTATTATTAGCTCTCTCCTAAATTCACTTGGGGCTTAGCCGGGTCTCATGAAAATTAAACACAAAGATTCCTTATTTGCCTGTATGCCTATTCTTCAATTTTTATCAAGCTACAAACCTATACTTGAGTTTGGTATTAAGTCTCTAATATGAACTTGCTGCTAGGCAGAACTGCCAAATTATCAACATATAATTGAAGGCTTGAATAATAAGGGCACAGAGCATACAAGAACAAAAATTAAAGGAACTTTCAGAGGCCTGTCCAGAATAAATATGTAAAGTCACATTAAACATCTAAAATGTAACCTCCATGACACCAAGGATTTATGTCCATTTTTTTCATTCTCCATCCCCAAAGCTCGTAACACCTCCTGGCATACAACAGGTATACAATAAATATTTGTTGAATAAATGAATCAATTTAGTATTTTCATTATTAATATTTATTACAAGGCCAAAAAGAAGAAGATTCTCCCAAGTTAAGTCACAGAGTCAATATATTTACATGACACACTCTATATTTACAAGCAATCATAATTCTCATTTTGAAATTTTTCATTATTCATTGGGAAATTTTAAATTATAATTTTTACCACAGCAAAATACATGAGTTCAGTGTCTTCAAATTGATCACCTATATCCCCAATTCTACTTTCTGTCAAATACAGAAATACTATAAATGAAAAAGGAATCTAAAAAAGGAGATTAAACCAACAGACAAACCAAAACCAAATCAAAACAAACCAAAAAGTACCTTTAATCAATATGGCCATCAGAACTTCCATAACTTTCTGTTTTTTTTTTCTTAAATTTATTTATTTAATTTATTTATTTTTGGCTGCGTTGGGTCTTTTTTCCTGCGCGCGAGCTTTTTCTCTAGTTGGCGGCGAACAGGGGCTACTCTTCATTATGGTGTGTGGGCTTCTCATTGCGGTGGCTTCTCTAGTTGCAGAGCATGGGCTCTAGTCACGGGGGCTTCAGCAGTTGTGGCTCGCGGGCTCTAGAGCGCAAGCTCAGTAGTTGTGGTGCACGGGCCTAGTTGCTCCGTGGCATGTGGGATCTTCCCGGACCAGGGCTCGAACCCATGTTCCCTGCACTGGCAGGCGGACTCTTAACCACTGCGCCACCAGGGAAACCCTAAAACTTCCATAACTTTCTAAGAGAAATTTATTATAAGAGAGATACTGAGGGGGCTTCCCTGGTGGCACAGTCATTGAGAATCCGCCTGCCAGTGCAGGGGACACGGGTTCAAGCCCTGGTCAGGGAAGACCCCACATGCCACAGAGCAACTAAGCCCATGCGCCACAACTACTGAGCCTGTGCTCTAGAGCCCGTGAGCCACAGCTACAGAGCCTGCGAGCCACAACTACTGAGCCCACGTGCCTAGAGCCCATGCTCCACAACAAGAGAAGCCACTGCAATGAGAAGCCCGCCCACCGCAATGAAGAGTAGCCCCCCCTCGCTGCAACTAGAGCAAGCCCGCGCGCAGCAACAAACACCCAACGCAGCCAAAAATAAATAAATTAATTAAAAAAAAAAGAGAGAGACTGAGAACTGTTAATTCCCTACTCACAGGTCCTCTAATTTCTCCAGAATGGCAAGCATTAACTTTGTAAGTTAAACACATAACTGGACTAGTAAATCAGTAAAGCACCCATTAGAGAAAAAAGGACTTATACACAAAAATTCACAGGGCTAAATATAATTCCCAGCAACTGAAATCTGGGATTAGACTGCTGACAAACAAGACCTCTCTTTTTACCTTTAAATGGTATTTATTAAGAATATACACTGGTAATTATTTAATAAACACAATGTTTCATTACTCATGGTATTCAAAAAAATATATGATAAGAAAGCTCAGATTTACCAATGCTCTTTCTATTCTATGAAAGTCCGAATGCTTATTCATGGCTAAATAGTTGCTATGACTCAAGATGTACAGCAATACCTTCAGTTAAATTATCCCCTACAGAAGTTTTAATCCTTTGCTTAGTCTCTTTACATATAAGCTATAGAACCAAAAGCAGCTCAAATACATTCTAGACAGTAAATATAAAATCAATAAATAGAAGCTTTTTATGCCTTATTATAAAAAAGACCTAAAAGTACAAAGTAGTTATTGGAAGAAAGAAATTAAGACTTACTTCTTGATACAGTTGGTCATGAGAAGATGGACATCTTGTCTTTCATCTAACAGCAGCATTGCCCCTAAATAGCCAATGCGTTTGTCTGTGAATTTTTGAGAGGCGATAAGCTTGAGGCACTCCAACTACAAATAAAAAATAAATAAATAATTTTTAAAAAGAAAGAAAGAAAAAAGGAAAAGAAAAAAATTAAGAAATTGCTACCATAATCAGGAAAGCAATGTTTTTAACCCAGAGTCAATGGTTAACTAAAGTACATAGTTATAACCTGTATCATCAAACCACCTAAATAAAAGGCAAAGGTTTAAGATCGTTCAATATCTTGATCATAATAATCAAGTTCTGGAATAGATCATCTTGTCAAGGTCCTATGGTATCTGCCATCCAAATGGCAGTTTACCTTAGATCTACATATTCATACAAACTACTAAAGTGTTGTCATAAGGTTTTAATAAACCTAATTCCTAATTTAATTCCCAGGTTATATTAAACGAGCAACAAGCTCATGTGTGTATTTAATGTCTGGTTCCTATTGTGAATATCAAAAACTCAGTAACTGGAAACATACCAAGGTGCCAAACAGTGTCCTAAACACCAGGAATGTACAACTGAAGAAGAGATAGACAATAACTAACTTTAACATAATGTGGAAAGTGCTACACTTAGGGCTCGAACCAAGTACTATGGAGAGGTGAGGTTTTAGAAATCAAATACAGAAGTAAACAAACACACACAAGCCAGAGGAAAACCCAGTAATGGAATTAACCTAAAATGTTTTATATGATTTCTTCTTTACATAATTCTTCTTTACACAATCCTCAGAGCTTAAGAATCCGTGTAGTTATTTACAATAGCCAAGACATGGAAACAAGCCAAGTGCCCATCAACAGATGATTGGTTTAAGATGTGGTGTGTGTGTATGTGTATAAAAATATATATGTATATATACATATAATGGAATATTAGTCATAAAAAAGAATGAAATAGTACCATTTGCAGCAACATGGATGGACCTAGAGATTATCATATTAAGTGAAGTAAGTCAGAGAAAGACGAACGTTATTTGATATCACTTATATGTGGAATCTAAAAAATAATACAAATTAATCTACTTACAAAACAGAAACAGACTCAGGAAATAGAAAACTTATGGTTACCAAAGGGGAAAGAGAGAGGGAGAGGGATAAATTAGGAGTAATTAACAGATACAAACTACTACACATAAAATAGATAAGGAACAAGGATTTACTGTATAGTACAGGAAACTATATTCAATATCTTGTAATAACTTATAATGGAAAATAATCTGAAAATATATATATATATATATAAAAAACTCAATCACTTTGCTATACACCTGAGACAATATTGTAAATCAACAATACCTCAATTAAAAAAAAGAGTCCTTGTATTTAAACAGTTTGTCTCTCTACTTAGCCTTTCTTGAACATCACAGTCACTCTGATATACTTTATCATTCCATCTTGACTAACATGGAAGAGGCCAAACATTCCCTCTCGGGCAGTGGTTTACAAAGGGCATACACAAGTTAGACTCTTCAAGAGGGGATTTTCAAACTATGATCCCATTTAGAATCACTGTATTCCAAGGAAAGGGGCTCAGATGCAGACTGGTGTAGACAGGAATGTAAGATCACATGAGACGTACTTCCCACACGAATCTGCCTGTAAGTATGAAAGTCAAACTGAGAAATGTAGAAGAGTTTACAAATAAACCTGTTTCGAGCTATCTAAAAACTGCTCTCTCAATGTACCTACAATGAAAACACCTAAAGGTTGTGGGATGACTACACCATCATGAGCAAGTCAAAGAAGCCTCAAAGGGAGAATAACCAGGATCCCAAGGAAAACTGAAATGCCTCTGAGATCAACAAAGATTATCTAACAACCCTTCCCTTCCGTCTACACATTCAACTTAAATTTCAAAAACAACTTCTGAAATAGAAGATGTTTATAGTCATTCTTACAATGTCAGCAGAAAAATTACTGCTGAGGTGAATGAGAAAATCACAAGTTAAAATGTTATTAGAAAAATCTTTCTCTTTTTCAAACTGAAGGTTTTTAAAGCTTCCCATTTAATCATTCTATAAATAAATATTTTAGCAGTAGAAGAAAATGTTCTAAGAATCAGGTATCACTGAAATGTTTATCATCCTCACTGAATCATGCTTCAGGCAAACAGCAAACATTACACAAACTATCCAAATTTTTTTTCTTAAGGTGAACTAATGAGAAGGACACTCAGGCATTAATATTACTTCATATTTTTAAAGGCCAAGTTTTAAGACAGTCACACTAAAAGTCATTGATGACTGGTGAGTACAATTTGTTGCTTTTTGTGACAGCTGTTAAAACTTACCTAATAACTAAATAGCCAAAAGAAAAACTAAAATTAAAGGGACAAATACTAAATTAATTCTTTTCTAATATTTCCTGTTGGTACAGTGACTTTGCTCTAAGAATGAGCTGCTGTTTTTTTTTGAAGGTGACAAATTTGCGGGGAAAATACAAGATTATATACTGGAAATGGCCTCTGAAATACATACTCCAGTGAAGGATTAACTCTGATCACACTTCACACTTACAGTGGCCAGCAAACAGAGCTCAGACTGTACTACGTGTCATCATTAAAAGTGTTATCAAGGTTTTCAAATGTTGAAAAAGAAAATGATTGGAGGAGAATACAATGGGATGTCAGTAAATGTGAGGAGAGGGCATCCACTTTTGAGCAGCAATCACTAAAAACACAACTCAACACTTACATGAGTTACAGAACAGAAAAAAAATAGTAACCAATTAAATGTATCTACCCCTTAGAAAACAACCTCAACTTCCATCTAGTACTACTGCTCCTCACTTAAAGCTACTTGAAACCGCCACCTGAAACACTGCTAACCCACAAATCTGGCTTTAAATCCACCATAAACAGTCCACCACCAAGGTAACAGAAAACTTTTGCTTTTACCCCAAACTCTTTGAGCAAAAGACAAATGACAAACTTGGAAAAAATATTTGCAACTCATTTCACAGACACGAAATCCTATACAACAGGATTCTACAAATTATTTTTAAAAAGACCAACAACGGGGCTTCCCTGGTGGCGCAGTGGTTGAGAGTCCGCCTGCCGATGCAGGGGACACAGGTTCGTGCCCCGGTCCGGGAAGATCCCACATGCTGCAGAGCAGCTGGGCCCGTGAGCCATGGCTGCTGAGCCTGTGCGTCCAGAGCCTGTGCTCCACAACGGGAGAGGCCACAACAGTGAAAGGCCCGCGTATCGCCAAAAAAAGACCAACAACGAATATAAAAAGTCAAAGAATTTGAACAGACAGTTCAAACTAAGAAATAATTCAAACATACAAAATGAAGTTCAATCTCCTCATAAAACAAATGCAAACCCATCTAGGAAAATTAACTAAAACATCATTGACCTGTACACCTGAAAAGGGTGTGTTATATGATATGCAAAATGTGATTCAATGAAGTTATTAAAAAAGAAAAAGAGGGCTTCTCTGGTGGCGCAGTGGTTAAGAATCCGCCTGCCAATGCAGACGACATGGGTTCGAGCCCTCGTCTGGGAAGATCCCACATGCCGCGGAGCAACTAGCCCCGTGAGTCACAATTACTGAGCCTGCGCGTCTGGAGCCTGTGCTCCGCAACGGGAGAGGCCACGATAGTGAGAGGCCTGCGCACCGCGATGAGGAGTGGCCCCCACTTGCCGCAACTAGAGAAAGCCCTCGCACAGAAATGAAGAGCCAACACAGCCAAAAATTAATTAATTAATTAATTAATTTAAAAAAAAAAAGAAATGCAAATCAAAACCATATTGAGATACCACTTTTTAACCTATTATATAAGCAAAGATAAAAAACTGTCATAACAGTACAAGGACATTAGTAATGGCAGTATAAACTGGCACAAGATGCAGTAAGAAAGATTTGGTCTATCTAAATTACAAACACACATACCCTTTGACTCAACAAATCCACTTTTAGGAACTTACAATGCATTTATATTCACACATGAGCAAAATAATGGATATTATTCCATTGTAGTATTACTTTAAACAGTAAGATTGTAAACAAATGTCCATTAATAAGACATCAGTTAAATAGATTCACACATATAACAGAATATTATGCTGTATTTACTACCATGAGCATGTCAATAAAGTTGGAAAAAAATAAGTACAAGGAAGCTGATATATTGGTATGGGTTAACCTTCAAGACAGATTAATAAGGGGACAGTGCATACAGTATGTTACAATATATTTTTGGAAGAGGTGAGAATATACATGTCCATTGCCTGGAGATGTATAAAGTGTCTCTAGAAGTATAGTCAAGAAATGAATACAAGTTGCCTATAAGGAAGGAAACTAAGTGATTGGAAGAGGATAGAAAGCAGAGTTTTCATCATATATCCTTTTGTATCCTTTAAATTTTGCATCGATGAACTGTCATTATTTATTTCAAAGATAAATAATATTGGGCTGGGAGAGAAAAAACTGCAGGATAAAGAGAACTTACATCTAACTTGTAGTTAGAAAAGTTAGTACAATAATATTATAATTAAAAAGGAAAAAAACAACTGAAATCATTTGTTCCCCCTCCAAAGTTAAACATATATTTCAAAAAATAGCAAAAAAGCATTTGAGTCTTAGAATCATTTCATGAAAAAGACTTTGAAAAATTTAAGAAAATCATATGAAAATATAACTCAGTAAATGGAAACTACCTTTTAAAGATAACTTAAATTCATAATGAGCAATTACTGTGCTATTCTATCATACCTGTGATGCCGTAGGAACATATTAAGAAGTATGCTCCCTTCTTATCTCTATTCCCCACAAGGGCTGTGCTCTTTTCTGCTGACAGTTATTTTGTATTCTTCACCTACTATCAATTTCTTCCTTAACAACCGGTCTTAATATATTGATACTTGCTTACCCACAGCAACCTTCTCCCTCTCCCCCCACCTACATCCCAAAGGGTTGACTGTGGTAACTCTTTGCTACTCACTGATTTTTTTATATTTATTTTCCAAGTGTTTTGAGACACTGTGGTTTTCCTTTAATTTAGAAAGCTCCTGCTGTGTCCAAACCAATGTGCTAGTCATTCTCACTGACACACAGAAAGACACATAAAAGAAAACCAGCATTTGAATATTTATCATAACATATGATAGATATATACCGTGACAGTCATGCACAAGCTACTGTGAAAACAAAGTAGGAAGGCCACCCAATTCAGGTTAGAAACTAAGAAAACATCTGAGAAAGGTTTCTATCTCTTTATATAACACTTAGTGGAACAGAAAGAAACCAGTTAGGAGCTTTGTCTCTCTTATCCTGGTTCTAGCTAAGAGACCTAAGTGAGTTATTTCAACAATCTGGGCCTAATTTCCTTATCACTTAGGTAACTGAGCCACATCATGGAAGACAGCACCCTAACAGCTGTCCTACACTCCATGTCTTCCAAGGCAAATAGTCCCTAATTCTCTCCAGCTGATCCTTGAATTTTTCTCAATATTTTCTCAGCAGAAGCATTCCAGAGAGCCATAAGCAACAAGCCTTAAGGGACTGAAGTTATCAGCCTCCTTTAGAACAAATACAGTGCCTTAAAAATCACTAATCAAAATCACCTGGGAGGGTTCTAAGATTTTTTTATATATATATATATATATATATATATATATATATATATATATGTCACCCCCAGGATATTCTGATGGAGTAGATTTGAGAGAAAGCCTAACAACTTAATTTTTACATACTTTTCCTAGATGACTCAATGCTCCAATTTTCCTTGAATTTCAAAGCAATTTTTAATAGGAGAACTTTACCAAGTTTCTGGCCTTGTTACATTTTTCTGAAGCAAGTACAAATATATTGCCTTTTATCAGCATTTAATCTGGTTGCCCTTTAGAAAAAGCTGCACTCATTTTGTTAGCATTTAGAACAATTTCCCAAAAGGTCAAATGCACATATACATTTGCTTTTAATTTAACATTGAGCTTTATGATGTGAACAATCATCTTGATGAAAAGATGCAATTAAAATATTGTAAACATTAACGGATCTGCAACTGATTGGTTAGGTCTTAGTTATTTGTATTTCATTTTAATGCTCAGAAATAACTTTCCAGTTTATACACATACCCACACACACACACACACACACACACAAACACACACACACACACTCACTCACTCACACACACACAATTTTTGAAGAACAAGATTATAACTGCTTTACCACTGGGTAGCTTGGCAACATAAAATCTACATGGACCAGAGCCTGTTTTTTCATTCTTCTGGCATTAACATTCCTATTGTATCCCATTTTTTTTTCTCTTGAGAAAATTTATCATGAAATATTTTACTCAAAAATTTGACCCACCAACGAGCTTTATCAAATCTTAACATTTTACCCTATTTATTTTAATAAATTTAATATTACAAATTCAACTGAATCCCTCTGAATAGTCTGCCTCAATCTGTTCCCTCTCTCTATCCCAGGACTGACCAAAACTCAAAACTGCTGTTGATCATTGTCATGTCATGTCCTTAGCTATACATGTAGAGACAATTGTTTCTGAATGTTTTAAACTTTACACAAAGTATCATATTGTATTCCTGCTCTTTTCACTCAACATCTTTTGAGCACTACTCACATCCAGACAAGAATCTCTAATTCAGTCATATTCATTGCTATAGAGCATCCCATGTATGAATATACAACTTACCTATTCATTTTTTAAAATAAATTTATTTTTTTTATTTATTTTATTTTTGGCTGTGTTGGGTCTTTGTTGCTGCACGCGGGCTTTCTCTAGTTGTGGCGAGCTACTCTTCGTTGCAGTGCGTGGGCTTCTCATTGCCGTGGCTTCTCCTGTTGCGGAGCACAGACTCTAGGCACGTGGGCTTCAGTAGTTGTGTCACACGGGCTCAGTAGTTGTGGCTCACGGGCTCTAGAGCGCAGGCTCAGCAGTTGTGGCACACAGGCTTAGCTGCTCCGTGGCATGTGGGATCTTCCCGGAGCAGGGCTCAAACCCACGTCCCCTGCATTGGCAGGCAGATTCTTAACCACTGCGCCACCAGGGAAGCCCAACCTACCTATTCTTTTTGTGGAGATACAGATTGTTCCCAATGCTTTCCTAACAGAAACAAAACTACAATGAACACTTATAAAACGTCTCTTTTTAAACAGACAAGGAGCCTTGATCAGATTCAGGTTTATCAGTTTTTCTTTTGTTTTGATTTAGCAAATATAATTCACAGGTGGTGGTATGAACTTTCATCAGGAGGCATATAATTATTTCTGGTGGTTGTCTCTCCTGTGACATGAGCAGCACCGGCGATCATCAGGAATTGCAAAATGGTAATATCCTAATTCTTCCATTCCTTCTTCATTAGCTGGATTATTCCTCTAAGGAGCAATTTCTCTATGTATACCACTGGATCACCAATAGTTCCTTCAGAAGGAACTTAGCAATAATTCCTTTACAAGGAACTACGGGTAAGGAAAGGCAGGATAAATGTTTGTTTCTTTCATTTATCAGTTTTCAAAATAATGAGTCAGTTCCCTAGTATCCTCCAAAGATGACCAATGAAGTTTTCAAAAAATTTTTAAATTATTATGAACTCACTGATATAAACTTACTTGGTATGTTTCAACTACAATTATTACTTTTATTAAAAGCTCAAACTTTCTCATTTTGAGCCATGACAGCCTCCTCTTGTGGCTACCATATCCTTTTAAAATGACCTCTGTAGTTTTTCTTGCCTTCTGGTACAGTACAACAGTCCAAGCTTATTTTGTACATTTCCTGCCCCAGATTTGGGATCAGCCATCTTTCTAATGGGCCTGACCCTTTTAGAATAAAAGGGTATTTGGAGACCACAATCTGAGCTTAAGTGTGCTCAAGGCAAGGATGCCTACTATCACCTCTTCTTTTCAATATTGTTCTACATGTACAGTATAATAAGGAAATAAGAAAATGTTTAAGGATGGAAAAGGAAGGGAACTGCCATCATTTGCAGACAGTATTGTTGACCATATGGAAACAATAGAGTCCACAGGGACTCTTAGAACTAAGTAATGTTGCTAGGCAAAATCAATTATATTTCTATATACCTACAACATAATTATTAAAAAATTTAAAGAATGCTATTTCCAATAGGAACAAGAGCTCCAAAGAACCTACCAATAAGTTTCACCAAAGATGTGTAAGACCTTATGGAGAATACTGTAAAACTTTAGAGAACCTAAGGAAGTGAAATGCTATACTATACTATACTGATGGAGAGGAAGACTATTGCAGACAGGTAATTGGGTACAGCAGGCCAGGATGGAACTGGGGAGAAACAGAACGCATGCCCAGCCTGGAGAAGGTCCCTAGCCTACTACTACCATGTGAAAATGTGGATCCAGTGTTGCCAAATCCTCTGACTTTCTCAGAGAAACTAGAAATCCAGATTTCCATGAGAAGTTCTTTGATTTTTATACATAGACAGCAAACTCAAAACAATTTTAAGTACTGTGCAGGACAAACAAAATACATCTGTGAAGAATTTGGGCCCTGAGTCACCATTTTCTACTCCTGCAATCTACCCACTTCTTCAGATATTCAACTTTATTTCTGGGTTGTGTTTAAGCCAGACACGTGAAAGGTTACACACCCTACAGGAAATCTATCATTGCTTTTGTTGTAAAAATGTTGAGGATATTGTCTCTTACATTACTAAAAGAGCCCTAAATAAAAGATCCATGAAAGAACATCCCTTTTAGAATTCAGTGCTTTTCCTAAATTTTGTTTGCTGTCCCTTAGGAAATGGTAAAATTGGTAATGTCTGACAGTTTTTTAAGAACAAAACATAAATGTTTAACATTTATTAATTTAATTAACCTCTAGAATAACCCTATAAAGTAGTATCACAAATATCCCCATTTTACATATGAGGAAACAAGAAAGGTCAATAGGTTCTTGCTCAAAACCACACAGACAGCAAAGTAACAAAGCCAATTCACATCGAGGCAGTCTGGTTCCCACAACTGTGCTCTTAAATTCTAGTAATAACAACCACATAACTGAATCTTTTTTTTCTTGCCTGAGCTGCCTCCCTAACAGCAACTACACAGGCCTTGTGTTCTGAATTCTTCCTTCTCCTAACTCTTACCTTCTACTATTCTTTTTCCCTTTTAAATAGATGCTGGTAACATATGCCATCTCAAATCCTTTTTACTGCAAGGCAGGGCTAAAATAATTAACTTAAAGCAAATAGCTATTTATAGATTTAAACTAAACACAAAGAATGAATAGGTTTTAGAGTTATACAAGGTTGAGTCACTTAAGTCACTTAAACTCTAAATTTCAGTTTAAATAAGTCACTTAAACCCTAAATTTCAGTTTCCTCATCTGTACTATGAGGATACTATCTACCTCATGGGTTTTATTGTAAAATTTAAATAAGACTCTTAAAATATGGTTATTAGAAATTTTTAAATTATACATCTGGCTCATATTTAATTTCTGTTGTACAGTATCATGTTAGATACTGCAGTGAAAAAGAAACAGGTGAAATTAGCTTTAATAATATATTTTATTCAGCCCAATATATCTAAAATATCATTTCAACATATAATCAGCATATAAATTATTAGTTAGCTATTTTACATCTTTCTTTTGTACTAAGGCTTCTAAATACAGTATGTGTTTTACACTTACAGCACATCTTAATTTGTACACTACATATCCATCAGAAATATGTGAACTGTATTTAGATTTCATAAAACTCACAATTGATAAATAGATTCACATACCCAAGTTTTAAAACATATTTAAAAGTTTTCCAATAACTGCATCAAGTACCCACCCAAAATTTATTTTCCTTTAATATTCACCTCAGTTGAACTAGCCACATTTCCAAAGCTACACAACTAGTGGCTATCATAATGAACAGTGCACATCTAACAAATAAAATGCAATTAAAGGCTGGCTGTTTTTACACATAATTAAATGAAAATGACACTGTGATTCATACATGCAGGAGAGAGAATCTTGATAGGAACCTTTTTATGGGTACATTATAAAGGCAATTCCAATGGGTAGGGTACCAAATTACTGATACGGATAGGGCCGTGACTTATTCAGAGGGAATGTTTGAATTCCCTTATCCAAACAGAATGAGGGCCTTAAAATTATGATTCCTATTCCCACTCAGAAAAATCTTTATTTTTTTTGTATCAAAACTTTCCTTGAGTGTGAACACTCTCCGCCTAAGACTTAAATGTTTTATCTAATTAAGTTCCAAAACACCTAGACAGACCTGAAAAGCAGTTTCATTTAAACATGTTATAAAAATAAATCTTAGAGATATATAGAGAAAACTCCTTTACAAAATGAAATATCACCAAAGTCTATCCTATGATTTTAAATTCAAGAGTTTGTCTTTAAAGTACACCGTTTGGGGTTTCCCTGGTGGCGCAGTGGTTGAGAGTCCGCCTGCCGACGCAGGGGACACAGGTTCGTGCCCCGGTCTGGGAAGATCCCACATGCCGCGGAGCGGCTGGGCCCGTGAGCCATGGCCGCTGAGCCTGCGCGTCCGGAGCCTGTGCTCTGCAACGGGAGAGGCCACAACAGTGAGAGGCCCGCGTACCGCAAAAATAAATAAATAAATAAATAAATAAAGTACACCCTTTGGAGTATATAAATCTACTGTTTCCATGATGTTAACAGCAGTACACTCTGAGTGGAAGGATTAGGAGTCTTCCCTTCACTTGACTATCGAACTTAATGAGTCTACTTAAAATCAACCAAAAAGAATATATGAATATCTACTTGCTTTATACTAATTATGTCACATACTACATGCATAACCACACCTAGATCCATTTCTGATATAGTAAAAGCATATGACGTTTATTTATAGAAGACAGCTGTTGTTTTTGACTGCCTAGTATCTGGTCCTTTCCTCTGATATTAACACCTCAATTTTCCTTTGGGGAATTAATGCTCTCCCACTCTCAACCATGTATTTCTAGAGAGGCTGATCTCATTTCCTGCCCCAAAATGAGCATAAAAGTAACCCAGGTCAGCCTGGTAAAATTCAATCCCATTACTTTTGCTCCTGACGCACAGGCCCAGCCGCTCCGCGGCATGTGGGATTCTCCCAGGCCGGGGCACGAATCCGTGTCCCCTGCATCAGCAGGCGGACTCTCAACCACTGCGCCACCAGGGAAGCCCAATCCCATTATTTTTTTGTTTTAACCTAAGGGTGAGGGAATTTCCTTCCACTGAAGTTAATGAGCTGAACAGAAGATAAACTGATGACCATCTTTCCTGATAAATATATCAAAACATTAACAACATTATCTTTGAATAATGCAAATATGGGTAGTATTTTTTTCTACTTGTACCTTATATTGCACATTGTTTCTTTTAATTTTGCAGTCTTTTCCATAAAAAGACTACTTAGCATATAATTAAATTCTTAAGTGAAATCAATAAGTGAAATTCAATAGCATTCATAAGAATTAAAAAACAACCCACTATTCCCTTCTCTGTGACTCAATCTCCACAACAAACGTGGAAAGAAGAAAGCACTTATCACCAAGAATATCATGCCCAGACTGGCTGTATGTGTTTGTATGTGGGAGCAAATCAAGAGGCAGACCTGTACAGTGGTTATAGCTATCAAGGAATGAGGTAATTAGAACAAAATCCTTAAATCCTATTACTTGGCAACTACCTAATTTCTTTTACTTAAAAACATCTGTCAGTGTTCCTCATAGTATCACTGCACTGAGGAAATAATTAAGAAAACATTTAGCAAACTTTTTAAAATGTATACTCATTATAGTCCAGGCCCTCTGTCAGAACAATCACAATCTACTGGTTAATCCCGGTCAATCTTTAAACTCACTGCCACCATTAAAACATACCCTAATCCACATAATGAGAGATTCCCAATGGAAAGGAACTGATGGCAATATCATGCCTTCCCAGGTCTGCAGCTTTCTCTCTCAATTCTACCCTCAGTCCACAATAATCAGACTACAAGGACATCAAAAATAGCCTGTCCTCCCCAACAGGAAAGACTAACAATCCCTGACCTATTGACATTAAAATAAGAGTACCCTTGCTAGATGTGGTCTCAGCCCAGCCTACCTGTCCAAAGTGAGCAGGGTAGCCCAGCATGTGCATATATAGTAATTTTGCCACATTCCGACACCGGTATGTATTGTCTTCTTCTCTAAAAGATGACCGAATTGCAGCACATTCTTTCTGGATCATTTCTCGTTCTTCGGCTTGGGTTCGGGCTGTCCGGATGGTCCGGATCAGCTCCCGCAATCTGATGGGGGCTGGCATCCTCTGGATATGGAAAGACATTAAATAAAGACGTTCATATTTTTTACTACCAAAACCATTCACACAACTTCCCACACACATTTCTGATTTTTAAGAATTTAAGACTTGCTGAGTCCAGTAATACAAAGTTCCAGCAAAGCTATTACATACAAACCTCTCAATTCATTAAACCTCTGGAAAGAACACAAATAAAAATGTTAAGTATTAACTAAAGCAAAATAAGACATAAAATACACCAATGACGTAAAGCCTATCACTAATATCAAACTATCTTAGGAACTAACTCAACCCAAATCTTTAGGCAATCCTTAAATTAAGGAAAGGCCTATGCCTAACCTTTAAGAAGATAGATATTTTCTGCTCAACTGTTGTTAAACTCAACAAAGCTCAACAAAGTATCAGAGAAATACTGAATATGATCATAATTAAAGCTCAATTCAACAAAATGAAAGTTTAGGAGAAAAGACCAAATATCAGATTTAAACACCTTTCCAAGAAGGATAATCATCTCAGTATCCTAGGTACTCTTTGAAAATGTGATGAGGAAAAAAATAATAAACTGATCTCAGCATACAAAACTGTCAACTGAAAAAAACGCACAACCTAAGAACTGAGAACTATGTTTTATTCAGGGCATTACTGATGCCCAGGATACAGCATCTCAGATAGCTCTTCCAAAGAAGTAAGGGAGAAGCCAGGATATATAGGAGGTTTTGCTGTGGAAAAAAAACATGTAGTTGAACATCAAAAGATGACTGCTAATCCCAAAAACAGATGTCTCAAGGTAATGATTTTAGTGCTTTTCTATGTATGGGAAGATGCAAGAGTCTGGGCTGACTGAAATCATTCCTTTGATATGCATCTTAACTATCTAGGGCCCGTATCCTGTTTTTCTCCATCCCGAATTCCCCTCAAGGTGCACCATGCGGGACAGCTGCAGTGGCTGATGGTTTCACAGCTACAACATCCTTTGTTTACTGAAATGGCAGGTGACAAATTTTTGTCCAAAACACTACTGGTGTCATATTCTCATGAATATTTTTTAAAGTAATAATAATAACAGAGGACTTATAATAGACAAAACAATTACGAAAATTAAAAAAAAAAACCCACAGGTGGAGAATTTGCACTACCTAATTTCAAGAAATACTACAAAGCTACAGTAATCCAGACACTGTGGAACTTAATTTAAGGACAGACAGAGAATAATGGAGCAAAACAGAAAGTTTAGGAATAGACCTACACAAATATGTTCAACTGATTTTCAACAAAGGGGCCAAGGTTATTCAATAGGAGGAAGGACAGTCTTTCAACAAATGGTGCTGGCACAACTGGATATCTACATGAGAAGAAAAAAATTAACCC
The DNA here is from genome assembly GCF_039906515.1 of Pseudorca crassidens. NCBI lineage: Eukaryota > Metazoa > Chordata > Mammalia > Artiodactyla > Delphinidae > Pseudorca > Pseudorca crassidens. Next base: position 48,103,620 of record NC_090315.1, on the reverse strand, counting down.
TGGACCCTAACCTCACACAATATACAAAAATTAACTCAAAATGGGACACAGAAGGAAATCTTTGGAAATGTGAGTTTAAGCAATCATTTCATACACAAGCAAAAAATACAAAAGAAATAATTAATAACTCGCATTTTATAAAAATTTTTAACTTTTACCCTTCAAAAGATGTCATTATAAAAATAAGGCAAGCCACAGAAAGAGAAATAATACAATTCCTATCCTACAAAGGACTTGTATTTAGAATATATACTTCTACAACTCAAAAATAAAACAATCTTACTTAAAAATGGGGAAAAGATTTGAATAGACACTTCTCAAAAGAAGGTATATGAATGGCTGTAAGCACATGAAAAGATGCTAACATCATCAGTCAGCAGGGAAATGCAAATTAAACTATAAAGAGATATCACTCCACACCATTAGAATGGCTAAAATTGTAGGCAAAAATATAGAACAAATGAACTTTCATAGACTGCTCACGGGAATGTAAAATGGTTCAAATACTTTGGAAAACAGTTTGGCAACTTCATATAACGTTAAATATACACTTGGCATATGATTCAGCAAATCCACTCCGTATTTACCCAAGAGAAATAAAAATATATATTCTCACCAAGACATGTACACAAATGTTCAAAGAAGCTTCATTTATAATTGCCACAAACTGGAAACAACCCAAATGTCCATAAACAGGTGAATCATAATCAGTATACCCCTATAAAAGAATACTTCTCAGAATAAAACAGAACCAATACACAACATACAAGAGTCTCAAAAACATTCTGCTGAGCAAAAGAAACAAGAACAAGAGAGTACATGTTGTATGATTTCACTTATATGAAACTCTAAGAAAGACAAGTCTCACCTACAGTGATGGCAAAGAGATCAAAGATTACCTGAGAGGATAAAGATAGGGACTGGACTGGGATGCAAGGAAACCTTCTGCGGTGATAGAAATGGATATATGCACTTCTTGAAATTCACCAAACTGTATACTTAAAACAGTTGCATTTTATTTTATACATATTATACCTCAAAGTTAAGAAAAATGATAGAATTAGATAATCATTACAATCATCTTCAGTACATATTAGCTGTGGAATCCTAAACCAATGACTTTCAATGTTGTTCTAATCTAATATACCAGGAGGATGTCCCACTCCAATCAGTTCACTATGGTATCAATCCTCAAGGTAGGGATAGTACATTAGGAATTTAGAAAAGTTCCCTAGGTATTGATATGCTCTGGTATATTGGCCCTCTTAAGATTGTGTGTCCTAAACTATGCAAAACTACCTGTATAAGGCTGTTTTGTTACTTTTTTTAATATATAAATTTATTTTATTTATTTATTTTTGGCTGTGTTGGGTCTTCGTTGCTGCCTGCGGGCTTTCTCTAGTTGGGGTGAGCAGGGGCCACTCTTCGTTGCGGTGTGCAGGCTTCTCATTGCGGTGGCTTCTCTTGTTGCAGAGCATGGGCTCTAGACACGTGGGCTACAGTAGTTGTGGCTCGTGGGCTCTAGAGTGCAGAGCTCAGTAGTTGTGGCGCACGAGCTTAGTTGCTCCGCAGCATGTGGGATATTCCAGGACCAGGGCTCGAACCCGTGTCCCTTACACTGGCAGGCAGATTATTAACCACTGCGCCACCAGGGAAGCCCCTGTTTTGTTACTTTTTAAAAGAACTATTCAAGGGTCTAGCGTTTGTAGTTTACAAAGCACTTTTACATTTATTATCTTCATCATCTCATTTGTTCCTTAGATCATTTTGAAGTAAGGGCAGAAAATCATTATCCCCACTTTGCCTTTGATGAAACTTGGTCTTAGAGCAACTATTCAACTTGCTTAACGTCACAAAGGCGGTAGCTGACAGAGCTAGCACCTGAACCTGGTATTAAAACTCCAAGAGTTCTTCCCAATACTTCAAAAATAAACATTATATTGGACTTCCCCAGCAGTCCAGTGGTTAAGACTCAGCACTTCCAATGCAGGGGGACATAAGATCTCACATGCCGTGCGGTGCGGCCAAAAAAAAATTTTTTTTAATAAATAAATAAACATTATATATACATGAAATAATATGATTGCTAGGATTTGTTTTAAACTACTCCCGGGGGAGGAACTTCCCTGGTGGTCCAGGGTTTAAGAATCCGCCTTCCAATGCAGGGAACGCACGTTTGATCCCTGGTCGAGGATCTAAGCCCGTGTGCCACAACTAGAGAGAAGCCCAAGCACCGCAACAAACAGCCCACACACAAAGAAGGATCCCGCATGCCGCGATGAAGATCCCAAGTGCCGCAACTAAGACTCAACGCAGCAATAAATAAATAAATAAATATTAAAAAAAAAGAAAATACTCCCAGGGGAAAAAATATTGAGGAAGGAAAATAGGAGAGAAAAATATGCAACAAAATGGGCAAAATATTGATCACTGATGAAGGTATATGATAAATACATGATGGTACATTATATTATTCTCTATTTTCATGTGTATTAGAAATTGTTCATAACCAAAAGCTTTTTAAAAGTCAAAAAGCCTCAACAGGGGCTTCCCTGGTGGCGCAGTGGTTGAGAGTCCGCCTGCCGATGCAGGGGACACGGGTTCGTGCCCTGGTCCAGGAAGATCCCACATGCTGCGGGGCAGCTGGGCCCGTGAGCTATGGCCGCTGAGCCTGCGCCTCCGGAGCCTGTGCTCCGCAACAGGAGAGACCACAACAGTGAGAGGCCCGCGTACCGGAAAAAAAAAAAAAAAGCCTCGACAAACAAGGCATTTCAATCCTTAAAATTTTTCATAAATAATAAAAAATATTAATAGAGATCTAAATAAAGAACTACTTTTCACAATAACCATAAATACCACGAACTTCAGGATAAAACAAAATTTAAGGGTAAGCAAAACCAACATACTCTATATTCTTTCAACACAGTGAAATATAAGAAAAGCATAAAGCTACTACAGCTCTCAGAGATCAAGAACTAAATATAAAATCAGTTTTCAACTGTCTAAAGCCCAGTCACTGTACTTTCTTTCCTTCTTCTTTTTTTTTTTTTATCTTTTGGCCATTCTGTGCAGATGTGGGAGCTTATTCCCTGACCAGGGATCGAACCCATGCCCCCTGCACTGGAAGCATGGAGTCTTAACCACTGGACTGCCAGGGAAGTCCCTGTACTTTCAAAGAGAATAGTATTTATTATCAACCCTAACTTGGTGTGTGGGGAAAAAGAGAAATCTAAAAATCAATCGAGATTAATGGTAATACTCTGCTAAGAAATAACTTCTCTCTAGGAAGACCTCAATGATTCTACAGAGCAAACAAAGACTATCAGAAAAAGCCTAAATCTAGTCCCAAAACGTGTAGTCCAATGGGAAAAATCACAAAAGTTTAAGCCAGCTGAGAGAAAAACAAGTTACCTGGAGCAATTTCTCAGCTATCAGCCTCAGAATCACAGAAATATAGTTTATTCCACTAGCTTTTTTTTTTTTTTTGGCCGCACCATGCGGCATGTGGGATCTTAGTTCCCCGACCAGGGATCAAACCTGCGGGCCTTGCACTGGAAGCACAGAGTCTTAACCACTGGACCACCAGGAAAGTCTCAGAGCCACTACCTTTTTATGGAAGAAACTGAGGATGCAGGATGTTAACTACCTCGCACAAGGTCACAGAATTAGTTGCTAAGGCTGCCTCTAGCTTAGAGAAAAGCAGTGATTTTTTTCCCTTGGGTTATGACAACTTACTACTACTTGACTTCTTTATATATCACAGGAAAATATCTTAATAGGTGTCAACTAAAAAATGCACATGGAAGTTGAGAATTATGTTTTATTTGAGGCATTACTGGAGACTATAGCCAGGGATAGAGCCTCTCAGACAGCTCTGAGGGACTGCTCCAAAGAGGTAATGGAGAAGCCAGGACACATGAGTTTTTGTAGGAAACAAAACAAAACAAAAAGAAACATGTAGTTAAACATCAAAAGATGTTAATCACAGGGCTTCCCTGGTGGCCGCAGTGGTTGAGAGTCCGCCTGCCGATGCAGGGGACACGAGTTCGTGCCCTGGTCTGGGAAGATCCCACATGCCACGGAGCGGCTAGGCCCATGAGCCATGGCCGCTGAGCCTGTGTGTCCAGAGTGCTCCGCAACCGGAGAGGCCACAACAGTGAGCGGCCAGCGTACCGCAAAAAGAAAAAAAAAAAGATGTTAATCACAAAAAACAGACATCTTAAGTTAATGATTTTAGTGCTTTTCTATGTATGGGAAAATGCAAGAGTCTAGGTTTACTGAAATCATTCCTTTGATATGCATCTTAACTACTGAGGGCTGGTATCCTGTTTTTCTCCATCCTGAATTCCCTTCAGGGTACACCACTGGGGGGCTGCAGGGGCAACAGTGGCTGATGGCTTGATGGCTGGAAATGCTCGTTGTTTACTGAAATGGCAGGCAACATTTTTTTTGTCCACATAGGTATGAATGAAAAACAAAAGTTTATTTACATAGTACTGAATTTAGTTTATATTTAGTATATTTCAGAATATATTCTAAGATCAAAACTAAACAAAAAGTTCTAGTTCCAGTGAAGATGGGTATAAACAACACTCCATGGAGACTCCTTCCTCTCTCTCCTCTGAATGCAACTAAAATCCTCGACAAAATGCATGCCACAGCTACCTGAGGACTCTGAAAAATAAATGACAGCAAGCAGACTGGAGAAAGAGAGCAGAATTTTAAGTTCCCTCAAACTGGCAAGAAGCTATCATTTTCCTCCAGTATTGCCCAGCCTGTACCCAAGGGCAGCCCAAAACCCAGAAGTGCTCTGGGTACAGAGAAGGAACTCTAAGAAAAACCCTCTCTTTCTGGTCCAAGGAGCAGGGAAAGAAATATAAAGGACAATGGAGGAAAAGGCTCTCTTTTGTTTAGTTTTGTCCTTCACTCCACCCGTGCCCCTAGGCAATACTGCAACGGTGCTGGCTGTGGCAGAAAAGCAATGGCAGTAACAGCCAGGCAGGCACCTAGAAACGGGGAAAGGGAGACTCTGCTCTTCTGACCAGAGGAGCTGTGATCCTAAGAGCATGGCATAAGTCACTCCCTATCCTCCCACTGCTTGATAAAGGGTGAATTCGCCAAGAAAATACAACAATCCTAATTGCAAACGTATTCGACAGTAGTGCTAAAACATATATGAGGCAAAAATTGACGGATATGAAAGGAAAAATAAACCACCACTCAATTATAGTTAGAGACTTCAACATGCTTTCTAAGAATAGAACTATAGACAGAGTATCAGCAAAGGTGTAAAAGACGTGAATGCCACTGTCAACTAACTGGATCTAACCAATATCTATAGAACACCCCACCCAACAACAACAGAATATACATTCTTCTCAATTACAGAACATTCACCAAGATAGACCATGTCTTGGGCCATTAAAAAAAAAAAGGGAATTCCCAGGCGGTCCAGTGGTTAAGAGTCGGTGCTTTCACTGCCGTGGCCGGGGTTCAATCTCTGGTTGGGGAACTGAGATTCCACAAGCCACGCAGCCAAAAAAATAATTAATAAATTTGAACGAATGGAAATTATACAAAATATGGTCTCTGACTGTAAGGGAATTAAACTAGAAATCAGTAACAGAAAGCTAACTGTAAAACTCTCTGTGTACTTGGAAATTAAACAATACATTCCGAAATAATCCATGGGTAAAAGAGGAAATATCAAGGGAAATTCGTAAATACAGTGAACAAAAACATAAACACACATCAAAATCTGAGTTATACACTAAAGCAGTGCTTAGTGGGAAACATACAGCATTAAATGCTTGTATAAGAACAAAAGAAACATGTCAACAATCTGACAATATAAGGTTCTACTTTAAGAAACTAGAGGGAATTCCCTGGCAGTCCAGTGGTTAGGACTCCAAGCTTTCACTGCTGAGGGTACGGTTCAATCCAGGTCATCCGTGGTCAACCCTGGTCGGGGAACTAAGATCCCGTGAGCTGTGTGGTGCAGCAAAAAAAAAAAAAAAAAAAAACAATACTAGAAAAATAGCAAAATAAACCCAAAAGAACTAAAAAAAGCAAATAATAATAATTTTTTAAAATCCAGAAATCAATTAAATTAAAAACAAAAAATATATCAAGTCAATGAAACCAAAACCTGGTTCTTTGAAAAGACCAATAAAATTGATGAACCTCTGACCAGACGATAAAACAGAAACAATACAAATTACCAATTATTAGGAATGAAAGAGGGGATATCACCACAAACATCAGAAGGATAATTAGGTAATAGTATGAACAACTCAATGCACATCACACCTGGACATCCATATGCCAAAAAAAAAAAAAAAAAGAACCTTGACCTAAATTTCACACCTATTAACTCAAAATGGATCATAGATCTAAATGTAAAACATACAACTATAAAACTTTTAGAAGAAAATATAGGAGAAAACCTTCATGACCTGGGGTTCGGCAGAATTCTTAGACATTATACCAAAGGCACAACCCACAAAAGAAAAAAATGATAAAACTGTACTTCTTTTTTCATAAAAAGTACAAACTTTTGTGCTATGAAAAACACTACTAAGAAAATGAAAAGACAAGTTACAGAGACTGGGATATTTGCAAATCACATATCAACAAAGGACATGTTATGTATTCAGAACATATAAAGAACTCTTTGCGGTACGTGAGCCTCTCACTGTCACGGCCTCTCCCGTTGCGGAGCACAGGCTCCGGATGCACAGACCCAGCGGCCACGGCTCACGGGCCCAGCCGCTCCGCGGCATGTGGGATCCTCCTGGACCGGGGCACGAACCCGCGTCCCCCGCATCAGCAGGCGGACTGTCAACCACTGCGCCACCAGGGAAGCCCTAAAGAACTCTTAAAAACACAACAGTTAAAACAAACCAACCCAGTTTTTTAAAACAGGCAAAAGATTAAAATGGATACTTTACCAAAAAGGTATAAGGATAATAAATAAGCATATTTAAAAGATGCTCAACTACATTAGGCATTAGAGAAATACAAATTAAAACCACAGTAAGATACTGCTACACACCTATTAGAGTGGCTAAAACACCAAGTGCTGGGGAGGATGCAGAGCAAATGGAACTCTCATACACCGCTGGAGGGGATGCAAAATGGTACTGCCATTCTGGAAAACAGTTTGACAGTTTCTTATGAACTTAAAACATACGCTTACCATATGACCCAGCAATCCCACAACTTGTAATTTATCATAGAAAAATGAAAACTTTTGTTCACACAAAAACCTATACATGAATGTTTATAGAAGCTCTGTTCATAACTGCCAAAAACTGGAAATAAAATGAGGTAAATCCATAAAAATGGAACACTATGTAGCAATTAAAAAGGGAACAAACTATTGCTACATGGCATTACACAGCTCTAAGGTATTATGCCTAATGAAAGAAAACTGTCTCAGAAAAGGTTACATATTGAATGATTCCATTTATATGAAATTCTCAAGAAGACAAAACTATAATGATGGAGAACAGATCAATGGTTGCCAGAGGTTAAGGTTGGGGAGACTAAAAAGGGACAGCCTGTGGAAGTTTTTCTGAGATGACAGAACTGTATGCTAATTGTGGTGGTTATTACATAAATCTATACATGTGTTAAAGTTCACAGGACTGTACACTTCAAAAAAGGTCGATTTTACTGTATGTTAACTAAAAAATTAGAGTTTTTAAAAAGTAAACAAAAAAGCCTTCAATTAAACAATTTAGACCTATTTGACCAGGTATAATAATATACACTTGGGATATTAAGTAGGCTAGTGAGAAAGTTACTAATTGTTCCAACCTGCTTTAAGACACATTTAACTGCTAATAAAACAAAACTGTTCAGCCTGTAAAAGATAATAGCAAACCCTTATTTAAGGGGTGGCTGAAGGCAGGTCTCACCTGAAAGATGAAGTCATGTTCTTTGCCAGTAAAGTAGGGATGGGTGACAGGGAACGAAAAGGTGCTCTACTGAGCTAACCCCCATGAAGGTGTGAAGGTGTCAAGCTGTCTAGAAAGGAGTTCCTGAGTGGCATGTGAAACGTAGTGCTTTCCAAACACAGGCAGGCCAGAAAAGGTGTCTGTTAAGCCTGTTAAGCTATATCCCTTTTGGACTTCTAAACAGGTGAACTGAGACTAAAAGAGGATAATGCTTTAATTACATGGAGAGGGACAATGACAAATCTTTGAGTACTTGTATTTCTCTTTATTTCTACCTTAGGGCTTCCCTGGTGGCGCAGTGGTTAAGAATCCGCCTGCCAATTCAGGGTACACGGGTTCGAGCCCTGGTCCAGGAAGATACCACATGCCGCGGAGCAACTAAGCCCGTGCGCCACAACTACTGAGCCTGCGCTCTAGAGCTCACGAGCCACAACTACTGAGCCCACATGCCACAACTACTGAAGCCTGAACGCCTAGAGCCCGTGCTCCGCAACAAGAGAAGCCATCATAATGAGAAGCCCGCGCACCACAACGAAGAGTAGCCCCTGCTCACTGCAACTAGAGAAAGCCCGCGTGCAGCAAAAAAGACACAACACAGCCAAACATAAATAAACAAAACTATATTTCTACCTTAGATATGTAAGAAAGTCTATTCTAAAATTCCAGCCATTTCAAATCCTGCAAAAGAGAAAATCAAAAAGCTTGCATCTGGTCTTCCCTGGTGGCGCAGTGGTTCAGAGTCTGCCTGCCAATGCAGGGGACACGGGTTCGAGCCCTGGGCTGGGAGGATCCCACATGCCGCGGAGCAACAAGGCCCGCGAGCCACAACTACTGAGCCTGCGCGTCTGGAGCTTGTGCTCCACAACAAGAGAGGCCGCGACAGTGAGAGGCCCGTGCACCACTATTAAGAGTGGCCCCCGCTTGCTGCAACTAGAGAAAGCCCACGCACAGAAACGAAGACCCAACAGAGCCAAAAATAAATAAATAAAATTTAAAAAAAAAAAGCTTGTGTCTATGTTTTGGCCAAATCACTGAAAGGAGGGAGGCACACCACAGGAACTATGCATTGGAAGTAGTAGCAATTAAAGTCAAAGAATTAACAAATGGAAGGAAAAATTACTGGGCTACAGAATTGGGCCTAGTAAGGTAGCCTCTCCTCTGGCCTCCTCCCCAAGTCTTCTCACATTAATAAACCTTAGAGATTATGGTTTTATATTCTGAATGAAGATTTTGAATGACAAAGTTCTTAAATCTTTCAAATACATACTCTTAACATGTTGAATATCCCTCAGACACTGTTTCTACAAAGAACATATTTAAAAGAAATGTTAGCATCAAAACAATAAAAGAAAGATCCTAATAATCAACCACCATTGTCGGCCAAGCTACCTAAGGCAAAACCTCCAGACTTCTCCAAGTCTCTGTTCCATCAACTAAAAAATAAGGGTATCAAATCAGCTTTAAAAATCTGTGGGGGACTTCCCTGGCGGTGCAGTGGTTAAGAATCTGCCTGCCAACGCAGGGGACATGGGTCAGAGCCCTGGTCCAGGAAGATCCCACATGCTGCAGAGCAACTAAGCCCGTGTACCACAACTACTGAGCCTGTGCTCTAGAGCCCACGAGCCACAACTATTGAGCCCACATGCTGCAACTACTGAAGCTGCCTAGAGCCCATGCTCCGCAACAAGAGAAGCCACCACAATGAGAAGCCCACACACCGCAAAGAACAGTAACCCCATTCACCACAACTAGAGAAAGCGTGCATGCAGCCATGAAGACCCAATGCAGCCAAAAATAAATTAAAAAAAAAAAAAAAAGAGCTGTTGGAGAAAGTTCACAACTCTTTCAAAAAAAAAAATCTATGAGAACAAATATTTGATGATCACATTACATATCATCCTATTCTCAGTTTGTCAATTTTAAAAGTATCATTATTTATAAATCAAAGGTACTCCCTTTATTTGACTGTTTGTACAGTCAAAGCATCTGTACAAGCATCTCTGTACAAGGAAAAAATAAACTAAATCAAACTTCAATAAGGAACAAAATATCATATACTATACTTAACTGAAATACAGCCATTAAGTTTGAGAATCTTGAATTCAGAAAGCAGCAGGATCAAGGTCTTTAATCAGAAAATGAAAATGAAAAAAAGAAGTTTAACAGTTCAGGGCCCATTAGACTACAATTATAAAACAGAGAATACAACATCATAAATGACATCAACATTAGCATTATTTAAATCCATTTCAAAATGGAAAGGGAGAATGTAAAAACTTTGGAATCAGAAGTTAGCTTCGTGCACCTCTTCGTTTTCCTCCTTGTTCAATTCAATTAGTCACACTACCCCAGAGATGACCTAAGTAACACGTAAGGGAAACACGTTATACCAGTAAGTGCCAATCACTCATTCAACAAATATTTGCTGAGCATTCTCTATGCCAGGCATTGCAATAGGTGCTGGGGACTGGCAAGGACACAGTCTCTGTCCTTAAGATCTCAGTCTACTGAGGAAAACAGATTTTTAAATTGCAGCCACACAATAAAAAGCAGAAATTGCTAGTCAATGACAGAACAGAAAATTGTATTTATGATAAGCCAAATTTAGTCATGGCCAAACTAACTCAATATAATTAGAAATTTTTTCTTTTGTGAAATTTAGTGATTTCTGGATCAGCATGATGACCCTGGAGTAAAATTACCTAGGTTTGAACCCCAGCTCCACCACTTATTAGCTGTGTGTCCTTGTGTAAATGGCTTAACCTCTCAGAGTTGTGTCCTCATCTGCAAAATGGGGGGCGGGATTGTGTGTGAAGTACCTACCTCAATGGATTGTTACAAGAATTAAATCAGAATACATGTAAAATTCTTAGCAAAGTGCCTGGCACCCAGTAATCACTAAACAAATGTTGGCCATAATGTTGGCTATATGAACAAATTATTCTTGCATAAAATAATTGAGCAAAAATAAGTTGAAGAAAGATACACAGTATCAATACTTATAAAGGTTTAAAACACATGAAAGTGTCTATTCTTTAGAGATACTACAAAAATGCATTAAGAGTATATGTATAACTGAATCACTTTGCTGTATACCTGAAACACTGTAAATCAACTATACTTCAATTTTAAAAATGCAGTAAGAGAATAAGAAAGAACATGAATGTAAAAGATAACGGTCAAATCCAACACAGCGGCACATCTGGGAGGGAGGGGAATATGATCAGGGGCAGTGATACAAAGGAAACTTCAGCTATACTAGTGATGTTTTATTTCTTAGACTAGGTAGTAGGTAAGTGAAGGTTTATTATTTTCCATATGCTTTATATCTGAAACATTTCTAAAAATTAGGTTCAAATACATCTAATCTATGTAATGAATGTTGCAGACTATGTAACATACTTTTATTACAGTGTTGAGGATTTCCTTATTTTTTGAAAGTTTTTACTTGCTTTTCAAAATACTCAAAAACCACGAGATTCCTTAAAATACAACAGCTTAAACACCTATCATAAAAAACAATAAACTCTATGCTTTTTAAAAAAATTTGTAAGAATATAATGTATATAGTAATGACTCAGCTATATGGAACATAGCTGAGAATCCAAAACACATTTTCATAATCTCGTGCAGCCAATAGAGAGCATCACATCAACACACACCTACACAGAATATCTACTTTACTCTATTTGCAGGTTCTTATTCAGCCTTTTCCAGAATAGAACAAATTAGAAAACTAGAGCAACTGAAGAGGGTGGGGGCCAGGAGAAAGAAGTTGTTTTGGGAAAGGACACTGATGGTAGTTAAAGTGTCACCTAACAGCAAGGGAAAAAACAAAAACGGTAGCAAAACAAACAAATAAAACTTACATATAACAGAAAAAAGCATTCAAAAGCATAGTAGCAAGACTAATAAATTCTAGAGATCTGCTATAACAACACTGTGCCTATACAATATTATACTGTGCAACTGAAAATTTGTCAAGAGGATAGCTCTTATTGTATTCTTACTACAATTTAAAAAATAAAGTTTGTGCCCTTACTTGACTTCTATACTATTAAAAAAAGTTAAATGATTAATCAAAAAGGAAAAGATCAAATCACTGGTAAATCTCTGCCTTTGGGGCTTCCCTGGTGGTGCAGTGGTTCAGAGTCCACCTGCCGATGCAGGGGACACGGGTTCGTGCCCCAGTCCGGGAAGATCCCACACGCCGCGGAGCAGATAGGCCCGTGAGCCATGGCCGCTAGGCCTGCGCGTCCGGAGCGCTCCGCAACGGGAGAGGCCACATCAGTGAGAGGCCCGCGTACCGCAAAAAAAAAAAAAAACCTCTGCCTTTGACTTCCACAATAATTACCTTAATTTACAGCTTTTTTAAAAATATCCTCAATTAAAGTATTTATCTTACACACACACACACACACACACACACACATACACAGAGCATAGTAGTCTGATGATACTTAAGTGTGCTAGCAAAAAGTCTTCAAGTCTCCCTATAGTCCTAAGGGTATTAACAAATTACAAACAGTACCATAATCCATTTTTATAATAAGACCCTGGTTCATCAAGGAATGGTTCACAAAGATCAACATTTAAAGCAGAAGGTAGAAAAAACTGAATATAAAACTATATCCTAACTCATCAAATTATACATTAAATATGTGCAATTTTGTCTATTATACCTCAATAAAGCTGTTTAAAAAAATAAAGGTAACAATTACATGAAAATAAAGAGTATCCACTGAATAACCAATTTCTAAAAATTATGTAGTTCAGATACTGTCTGCTCTTATTAATTTAACTACCTGACCCATCAAAGGCTGAGAAAGATATATTTAAGTCTATTACCATGAGTATGTGCCTGTCAACTTCTCCTTTTACATCTAACCACCTACATTTAGTATTTCAGTGGTTTCAGCCAATGATTAAATGTCTATATATTTTATATGTACATGCTTGTACACTTTTTCAAAATAAAATGTCCCTCTTTGTCATCTTTTATAAAACTAATAATAAAAAGTAAAACACTAGGACAAGGACAGAAAGGAAACACAGAAAAATTAAAAGTCTGACTTGTTAAGGTACAAGGACTGTGGTTAAATATATTCTATTTAATTAATGGTTATGATAAATAATGATGAAAAATATAGAGAAAAAAGGAAGTGTGAAATTCATTTTGGAAAAATTTCTATCCAAAATGGTTAAACAAAATTAGGTTCTGGAGCTTAAACTAAATTAGATTACTTTACATACCCAAAGTAATCAAAATTATAAATGCTTCATATAGGAGAGAAAAATTTTAAACAGTATAAGAGACCAGAAAAAAAAAAATGACTGCATATGTTCCAATTCTCCTAAATTTTATCCCCCAAATGGAGAAAATGGTTATTTTCCAAAATCTCTGCAAATCCCTTTGTGGGATAAAGATTTTCCTCATACATCAATACCACCTCCAAGCCATAATCTCCTCTTTTTTTCCTTTGAAATACCTATTTTTCCCACTCAAATATAAGTTTCCTGAAGCCTGATCCTTATTTGGTTTATTCATCCTTGTATTCCTCTTGCCTAAAAGAGTAGGAACTCACTAAATACCGTATTTATTGAATTCTAAAGGCTAGATAGAAGTCTTATCTAAAGAAAATACACTTGTCCTTTCCAAAGCATACAAAATAAAGTGCACTGGCTGCTAACACCTATGGGAAAGGACTCAACCCAGTCCTCTATTCTACCCTGCTCAGTTAACTTTCTTCCTACTTCTGAGCTCACTCCCGGGCTATGAGCTCTGAGCTGACAGCCAACAGTCAAAAACATATAACCAGGACTTCCCTGGTGGCACAGTGGTTAAGAATCCGCCTGCCAATGCAGGGGACATGGGTTCGAGCCCTGGTCCAGGAAGATCCCACATGCAGCAGAGCAACTAAGCCCGTGCGCCACAACTACTGAGCCCGCATGCCACAACTACTCAAGCCTGGGCACCTAGAGCCTGTGCTCCACAATAAGAGAGCCCCGGCAATGAGAACCCCACGCACTGCAATGAAGAGTAGCCTCCACTCGCCGCAACTAGAGAAAGCCTGTGTGCAGCAACAAAGACCCAATGCAGCCATAAAAAAATAAATGTACTTATTTTATTTATTTATTATTTAAAAAGCATATAACCAAGAGGCTGGGGCTCCTGCTTGCTATTTGGTCCTTCTTCCTCTAAACTTAAAGCTTAGATTTGAGCTCTAAATCTAAAAAGAAATCCTAAATTAAAAGCGATTTTCAATATTAAAATTATCTCCTTTTCTATCGACTCACTATACTTGAAGTCTTTCTTGCTAAACAATCAGAAATTAGATCTCAGTTAACTTTACCACTCATTACTGTTTAACAATCCAGTCACAGATTTCTAAGTATGGCTGAAAATACTCAAGGGACCTAAGTTAACACTGGGCAAAACCCTCCAAAAGAAGTTACTCTGCTTTCTCTCTCATACTCTCCATATGGCCTATAATTTCAAATTATGCTCCCCACAGAACCTCTATTTCAGATTTTTATCTTGTATGTATATTTGAATTGCTTTAGTGCACTTAAAACTTGCAAAATACTATGACCAAAATAGTAAGAATGCTTAATAGTAAGAAACTTAAACCAAATTGATCAACAGTATTATGCTTCAATCAGACTTTTACTTTCCAATATATCTTACAGACACCACCTGTCATTAATATGACTTAGCTTTCTCACTGTGTTTTTATGGTTTTCTTTCTTTTGGGGAAAGTGGGCGGGAAGGGGGAGGCAGTGCACATCTATTTCTCCTGTATGAAGAATGTGTTCATAGAAGGGAATGTTCTACAGAGTGAAGAAAAAGGAGAGACCAGTGTTAGTACATCATTGTTTGAATAAAAGAGATTAAATCTGGGGATAAGTATTTTGGCCTCTGGAGAGGCAAACACCATTGTGGGACAGGGATAGTTCTTTCATCAAGTTTCACAGTGGCCTAGAATGATGAAACACTCAAGACCAGCCAACTTTATATGCTCTGGTTTCAGGCTCACAATGCAGCTTTCTGATTATTAATCACCTTCTTAAGTACCCTGCCTCCCAAACACCTCCATACAAGGAACAGAAGAATGCCCTGGAAAGTAGACACAGGTAATTCAGTAGAAAAGCATAACCCCTTATGAATTACAACACTGTTATTTTAACTTACACATTAGTGAGTTCAATCAAGATGAATCATTCCAAGGTGAAATACTGAAATGGAATTTCTGGATCTTCAAGGCTAAGGCTGTGAAACGAGTGACCACAGTAAGATACCATCACACCCTCTCTAGGCAGCCAGTCGGCATCCCTCTGAGAGATCTTAAGCTCAATTCTCCCTAAAATGCCACAGTGTTACAGGAATCTTCTTTTATGCTTAATTATCCATAACCAAAACTGAGATTTTAAAAATGGATGTATGTAAATGCAAATGTCTACTGAACGATTCGATCACATTAATTCACATGAAAAGCAATAAAGGCCGAATAGGGCTTCCCTGGTGGCACAGTGGTTAAGAATCCGCCTGCCAATGCAGGAAACATGGGTTCGAACCCTAGTCTGGGAAGATCCCACATGCCGTGGATCAACTAAGCCCGTGTGCCACGACTACTGAGCCTGCGCTGTAGAACCCATGAGCCACAACTCCTGAAGCCCGTGGGCCTAGAGCCCATGCTCTGCAACGAGAAGCCACCGCAATGAGAAGCCCGGGCACTACAAAGAGTAGCCCCCGGTCACCGCAACTAGAGGAAAGCCCGCGTGCAGCAACAAAGACCCAATGCAGCCAAAAATAAATAAATAAATAAATTCATTTTTAAAAAAGGCCCAATAAACAATGATAGATGAACATGATCAACATCAAATTTGACACAAGTAAAATAAAAAGCAATTTTTCACTCTCCTAACCCTGATTTTAGCAAAGATATCCTAGAGTCCTCAATTATCAAAAACTGTCATAAAATTCTCCAAATAAAATCTTAATTTTCTTAAAGATACGCTCCAAAGGATAAGATAAATTTTAAGGGAAATATCTGTGCCTAGTGTAAATATAGATGCATTTTTAACCTCTGTATATTTTGATATCTTTCATATAATGAACATACATAATTTGAGAATTCTTGCTTTGAAGAGTCAAACAAATTAACAAAAACTACAAGAATGGATAAATAAAGCAAAACTGCAAACTTTCAAAATAATAAGATGGTATTCATCCTAAAAGGACAGAGTCACAGTTATCTATGGGCATTTTTCTACACGGTGACATTAGAAAGTTATGAGAAAATGATTTAAAACTAAGACAACAAATTCTCCCTAGCACATTCTTCATGAATCCAAGTTCTGTTAATTTGGGATAGCAAGAAGGGGGTGGGGATGAGGGGCTCTGGTCTATAAGAAATGAAAGATTCATTTTTAACCTATATTTGACATTAGTTAGAAATAGAGGGGGGAAAAGTCCCACTTACAACAGTGCCGAAAACTATAAAATATCTAGGAATAAATTTAGCAAGAAAGGTACATGAACTAGATGAAGACAGGTATTAAATCTATGAAACCTCTACTGAAGAACCTAAAACTAAAATAAGACCTCAATAAATGGAAACATCATAATAAGGAAAAGTTATCCTCATTAAAAAATGTCAGAAAAAAAAATGTCAGGCCTCCCAAAATTAATATATGAATACAGTGCAATTCTAAACACTGGGCTTGGGCTTCCCTGGTGGCACAGTGGTTAAGAATCTATCTGCCAATGCAGAGGACGCGGGTTCCAGCCCTAGTCCAGAAAGATCCCACATGCTGCAATTAAGCCCGTCTGTCACAACTACTGAGCCTGTGCTCTAGAGCCCACGTGCCACAACTACTGAGTCCACATGCCACAACTACTGAAGCCCGCACACATAGAGCCCATGCCTCTCAACAATAGAAGCCACCACAATGAGAAGCCCGCGCACTGCAGAGGAGCCCCCACTCGCTGCAACTAAACAAAGCCCACGCACAGCAATGAAGACCTAACACAGCCAAAAATAAAATAAATTTTTAAAAATTAATTAAAAATAAAAAAACACTGGGCTTTTCTGAGGTTTTCTGAACTCAACAGAATTATTTTCAACCCATACAGATATAAGAATAAATGTTTAAGAACAGTCAAGAAAATGGAAAAGTACAGTGACAGGAGCTATTCTTAACAGAGTGTAAGTTTCTATAAAGTTATGATATTCAAAACAGTAAAATAATGGTACAGGAAGAATAAAACAGAACATCCAGAAATAGAGCAAACATATATGGGAACTTTACATATGATAAGGTGGCATTTAATTCATTGAGAAAAGGATGGTTTATTTAGTCTAGACATAGTTGGCTCTTTATACAAAGGAAAACCATAAGACCCCTTCACACTATATAAAAATTAACTCCAGATTAATAAACGTATGTGTTATACAACAAAGAATTAATGTACCATAAGATGTTCCTACAAGATAAGGAGAAAAATAACTTGAAAGAAAAATGAACCAAGGACATAGACAATTCTCAGTAAAGGAAATCCAAAAGGCCAAAAATCGTATCAAAAGAGGCTAGCTTCAGCAATAGTCAAGGAAATAAAATTAAGACGAAACTGAGAAACCATTTACCAACTAGCAGAGCAGCAAAAATTAAATTAAGTAATTACGTCTAATGATGTGATGTTATGGAGAACCCACTGCTAGTGGAGATGGAAATTATGACAACCTATTTAGAGAGTAATCTGGCAATAATAACATTTAAAATATAATTCCTTAAAAAAATAAATAAAATATAATTCCTTTAACTCAGAAATCCCACCTTGGAGATTCTAGCCTGTAGAAATAATAGCATCAGCAAATAAGGTGACATGTACAAGGATGTTTACTGTAGCGCTGTTTGTAGTGGCAAAATCTAGAAACAGCCCAAACGTCCACAAGAAAATAACTGAATAAGTTACGTAGAGTACATCCATACGATGAGACATGATAGGGATATTTAAAAAAACAAGATAGAATTATATTTACTGACTATGATGTGTTAAGAAAACCTTGTTACAGAGTAACATAAAAAGTATGATCAAAAAAAAAAAGGTATGCTCTACCTTTTGTAAAAACAAAGAATCCTTATATATGCACATTTATGTTGTATATATAGTACTTAACAAAGCATGGAGAGAAATGTTGAAGTATACCCATAACCTGGTAAAATGGCTGGGCAGTAATAACAAAGGGATTAGGGAAATGAACAGCTTTTTTAGAAGTATGTCTTTAGATTTTTTTCATTTATTACAATGGACCTCTATGATGTTGTAAATTAAATGAATTAAAGACTTTTAAAAATCCTCAGCACTATTAAAGTAGATTATTCAAACACAAGGGGAGAGGGACTTCCCTGGTGGCACAGTGGTTAAGACTCCTTGCTCCCAATGCAGGGAGCCTGGGTTCAAGCCCTGATCAGGGAACTATATCCCACATGCATGCCGCAACTAAGAGTTCACATGCCACAACTAAGGAGCCCACATGCCACAACTAAGACCCAGTGCAACCGAATAAATATTAAAAAAAAATTCACTTTGTTATACAGCAGAAACTAACACAATATTGTAAAGCAATTACACTCCAATAAAGATGTTAAAAAACAAAAAACACAAAGGGAGAGTCAGTAACAAATCACTGAACTATTTCCATTTTGGGGGAAAACAAATCACTGAACTATTTCCATTTTGGGGGAAAAGACTGAAGTTCTCAACTTACTATTAGTTTCTTCAGTATAATGAATTACATAATAGGTATTCAAAAGAAAGAAAAAAGATGGCAGGAAGAGTAGATTTCTTTGCTGTCACTTGAAGCTTTTGCATAAGAAAGAGTCTGAACAAATTGCAAAGAGGAAAGGATAATATCAATTTTAGAATTAAACATCTAAATAATATTTTCAAAGACACGAGATAAGGTTTTGTATACGTTCTAAACCTGAAAATAAACTTCACTAACATCAACTCTATCGGTCACAAGTAAATGACCTGTAGTAAACTTCCATAGCTCACTTAGGACCCTGACTGCTTTTGGCTTGACCAATTACCATATATCTGAGGACCTGAACATGTTTCCATATTATTTTCATTCACATCATCTATTCTGCAGAGTAGCTACTAAGTGCCAGGCACTGTGCTATGTACTAGGGATGCCATCAATTAGATAGTTCTTGTCCTCTGAAGCTCAGGAAAAGCAAACAATTCAACAAATACTAAAAAAAAAAAAAAAAAAGTACTATACTCCTTTGCCTGGTGTGGAGAGGAAGGAAGAATAGGTTCACCAGATGGAAGGAGAAAGAAAAGCATTCCAGGTAAAAGCAGAACAGGTACAATGAATGAAAGAACATGGAGTATTCAAGGAACAGCAAAAAGTTCAGTGTGTGTAAATAGAATAATATAACCAAGTGCTAGTAAAGTCAAATTGTAAGCAACTTCCTCATTCTACTTTCTTAAATAATCAACACCATCTATTAAGCTTTCATCATGTAAAGTTTCTAAAGAAAATACAGAGGTCATGTCTTCACTGACAGAGAGAAATACACATTTTAAAAAATCAAATATATTTATTGAGTACTATCAGAAAAAGAGGCTCAGGGACTTCCCTGGTGGTCCGGTGGCTGGGACTCCATGCTCCCAATGCATGGGGCCAGGGTTCGACCCCTGGTCAGGGAGATGGATCCCACGTGCTGCAACAGAGCGCCTCATGCCGCAACTAAGACCCGATGCAGCCAAATAAATAAATAAGTAAATATTTTTGAAAAAGAAAAAGAGACTCTTTCTTTTTTGTTTGGTTGACTGTTTTTTAAATTTTTGGCCACACAGTGGCATGCAGGATCTTAGTTCCCTGACCAGGGATCGAAACCACACCCCCTGCAATGGAAGCAGTCTTAACCACTGGACCGCCAGAGAAAGCCCAAGACTGCTTCTTCTTACAACAGTTTTTCTTCGGTAATCATACCCAAAAAACCCTAATATCTACAAAGATTCAATTAACTCTACACAGTGTACCTATTTTTTCAGTTAGTTTCCCCATTTATTTCAAACCAGTATTTTCACCATATTTTAAAAGTATCATGTTATGAAAAATTTCAAAAAGTGGGAAGGGAATCTTTCGTGCAGACTTTAAAAAGGAATTTAAAAAATTAACTTCCCTTCCTTTTCTTCAGCTTGAAACTGAACAATTTCCCAAGAGTGAGGTTTAGTAAGTAGCTACTAAACTGAGCTGCAAAAACACTGATGGAACTTCTTTTAATTTGAGTTGTTCAACTGTGTGATCATTTACAAAAGTTACATCTTATAACCAAGTAGTGTACATCATCTATGCTCTGACAGTCTTAATTTTAACCCAAAGGCTTATAAGGAGGGGAGTGCAAATATTTTACAGTTCCAAAGATCTAAGTTCATGTCTTTCTCATATTTGCTCTTCCCAAGAATCCATAACATTAACCTCAAAGCCAGATAAGCTGCAAAGCCTAGGATGCTCAGCCCAACACAATCAGCTATAACATGCAAACTGGAGTGAGCAAAGCAACTGCATATCAGGTTACACTGTGACTGCTGCACTGTAACAACAGAGAAAGGAGGGTAAAAACTACTTGCCTTTAAGATGTCTTTAATTATTAATAAAGTGCAAAGGTCACATATGTTTTCTCCATCTTTAAAAAAAGAAAAAACAATTTTTTTTCCTTCTAAGACTGTTTTTCACTGGTAATACTTATAACTCATTAATTTTCTCTCTCCAATGGTCTGAGTAGGCCAAAACAAGGCCCCCCCAAAAAAGGCAAAATTTCCAAGTACCTAGTGAAAAAAGCATTTCTCGTTTTAATCATATTATCCTAACCCTTGCCCGTTTTTGTACAAAAGTGTTAGTTAATACTGACTCAACAAGTTTGGCAAGTGTGGGGGTTTTTTTCTTCCACTTTTGGACTCTTCAAACTTTGACAAGAGATTGTTCCAGTAAGCAGAACTCATGGCAAATTAAGCGTTTTATGTTACTCCTTCAGTGAAGAAAAACCTTACATGTGCTTTGAAGGTAGAAATGAGGCCTTTACTGATACAAAATTTTCTATACAAAAAGCAAATGGAGGGCTTCCCTGGTGGCGCAGTGGTTAAGAATCCGTCTGCCAATGCAAGAAACACGGGTTCGAGCCCTGGTCCAGGAAGATCCCACATGCCACGGAGCAACTAAGCCCATGTGCCACAACTAAAGAGCCTGTGCTCTAGAGCCCGCGAACCACAACTACTGAGCCCATGTGCCACGACTACTGAAGCCCACGCACCTAGAGCCCATGCTCCGCAATAAGAGAAGCCACCACAATGAGAAGCGCACACCGCAACGAAGAATAGCCCCCGCTCGATGCAACTAAAGAAAGCCCACATGCAGCAATGAAAACCTAATGCAGCCAAAAATAAATTAATTTTTTTAAAAAGCAAATGGAAAAATCCTAATACTTTTTAACAAAGATGATTCTCAAAACCTATAAACCAAGAAACATAAGAACTTAGATAAATCTATATGTTCCCTTAATTTTAAAACTGCTACTTTAATACCATCCTGCATGAAAGAAACTGAATGTAAGTAACAAAGGGATGAAAGAACGCCAAAATCAACTGAGAACGATTCATAAAGGAAGACTGAATGATAAGCACCTAAAACAGATAAACAGGTTGCTGCAGTTTGAAGAAAGGAATAGTTTTAGATTTTCTGAAGCTAAATCTAAATAAGAGTTTTAAAGTTTTGATATCAAATCCTGCTGTATACACAAAATTTTTAAATTCTCAGCAAATGCAAATAAGGGGATTAAGCATTTTGAAAATCTGTTTTGGTATGTATTTTCCCAATTCAATTTTTTTAATTAAAAAATAATCTTTTGGAAAATACTCATTCAACTTTTTCAATTTGCATAGAGTTGTTACAAATCACATAAAAACTTGAGTTTTTGTTTTTGTACACGACTGATTTCAAGACTACTTTAAAAATAGTGAGATGAAATATCACCAAGGCATTGCTGACAATTTTTGTACTTTATAGTTTCACTCTAAAATTCATCTTCAAATCTAGAACTGCTGTCAGTGAAACAGATCAAAGAACAAGCAACTGCTCCAAAAGAAAATAAACTGAGGTTTCCTAAACAATGTTTATTTCAAGTATAATCCCAAGAACCCCTTAGACAAAGCAGACATTCAAGTATGTGCTGATCGATCAAAGGTGCACTAAAATAGGTGCTTCCCTGGTGGTGCAGTGGTTAAGAATCTGCCGGCCAATGCAGGGTACACGGGTTCGAGCCCTGGTCCAGGAAGATCCCATATGCCGCAGAGCAACTAAGCCTGCACTAAGCAACTAAGCCTGCACTCAAGAGCCCGCGGGCCACAACTCCTGAAGCCCGGGCGCCTGAAGCCCATGCTCTGCAACAAGAGAAGCCACCACAACGAGAAGCCTGCGCACCGCAACGAAGAGTAGCCCCTGCTCACCACAACTAGAAAAAGCCCACACACAGCAGCAAGGACCCAACGCAGCCAAAAATAAATAAATAAAATAAATAATAATAAAAATTTTTTAAATGTGCACTAAAATAAACACTTTACTTATCATTTGCAAGGCAAAGGATGCTTTCTCCAATTGAACGCAAACTACCTAAGAATGAATGACTTTTAAATACCAGTACATAATACCATGAAATGAACTGAGTAAATAACACCTATCTGATAGCTCTTCCAATACCTTGTTTTAAAAGTGTATCTCAGAGACTTCCCTGGTGGCGCAGTGGTTAAGAATCCGCCTGCCAAGGCACTGGTTCGAGCTCTGGTCTGGGAAGACCCCACATGCCGTGGAGCAACTAAGCGCATGCACCACAACTACTGAGCCTGCGCTCTAGAGCCCGCGAGCCACAACTACTGGGGCCGTGTGCACAACTACTGAAGCCCACACACCTAGAGCCCGTGCTCCTTAACAAAGACGAGCCACCCCAATGAGAAGCCCGCACACCGCAACCAAGAGTAGCCCCTGCTCACTGCAACTAGAGAAAGCCTGTGCGCAGCAACGAAGACTCAATGCAGCCAAAGATAAATAAATAAATTTATTTATTTAAAAAATAAATAAAATAAAAAATATATATAGAAGTGTATCTCAGAAATGGAACATTTCAGTAACAACTACAAGGGGATACTTAGTAAATGAGTGAGGATTCCATATATGTTCTGTTTGACAGTTCTTCAAACCAAAAGAGAAAATTCCATGGCTTCAGAGTAAATACACAAATAGTAAATATATTTTTGAAAAGTCTCCTTAAAACAAATAACAAGAACACTATTTACAATGAAAACATTCACTTTTCTACTAAGACATCATAAGACTAGTACAGGAATTTATCTACCTGATAATAACCTGATAAGAACAACGCACTTATACATGGATTAGCAGTATTAAAAGATTTGATCCAGTTCAAGTTATAAATTTAAGTTTCAGCAGTCACTAGGCTACAATCTCAAATAAGTTATTTCTCTTTTGCAGATGTTAAAACGCAGGCTGAGGTGAAATAGAGGTGACTAAATCACACCTAACTTGAAATGTAAGAAATAATCAGTGAATTGCAGTGAAATGCTTTTTATTCAAGCATGCTATACTGCAAAACATATGTTAAGAGTAGAATAAAATTGGTGAAATTATGGGTACCTGGAGAGTCTATATTTTTAAAACAAAAGTTAAGGGGTATACAGTCTGACAAGCACTATGGAGAACAGTAAAAGTGAGTATTTAAAATCCAACTATCTCCAGAAAAATCCAATACTCGAAGTCAATCCAAGTATCTTTTTGGAGTTAGTCAACGAAGAACACTACTGTACAAACCACCTGAAAGTTAAAATCACTAAGAAATTTTCATTCACTCCTCTCTTCTGTTAACTAATCCCTACAGTAGCCAAAAAAGTTACTTTCCTTTCTACCAATGTCAGATTAAGATTCTTTTTCACAGGCAGAGTTCCATGGTCAGGGATATACATCAAGAAAAAAACTAAGTGTCAAAAAGTACCCAAAAGCTAAGTGTTCAGCACAGAAAAGGGAATCCACAAATGAGAAAACATTTGACAGCCTCTGCCTACCACCTTCCCCCCCAAAGCCCTTTAATGAACTTTATAAACATTTACTGTTGAAGTACACTCTGAGCGAGTGGTTCGACGAATCTCCTATACCTAACAAGGAAACACAACCAACGTCCCGACTCGGTCAAGAAGATCGGGAGAATTATTAGTTATCGACGCCTGCAGGCTCAGGAGTTTGAGAGAAGAGTAAGCAGTGTATTCGCAGGTGAGTTTAAGAAAATAGAGGAGAGAGAAAAAAGCCCGGAAAATTGGGAAAGAAGTTGGTCGGAAGGCTAGAGAGAAGCGAGGCCAATGTCCAGTTTGAAAAGAACGGCAATGCAGGTGCAGACGACGTTCAACTGAGCATTTGGAAGTGCTGAAGAGAGTTCCACGAAAGACCTGACCCAGGTACGAGATACAAGAACGCTGATACGTGGCATAGAGAATACACGCGGGGGTGAGACCCGCCCCGCAAACCCTAGGCTCTCTGAATGAGCCCCAAAAGGAGGAGCGCAGGCTGAGAAAATCAATGGGTCCAAGGAGGCCCGCACCGGCCGGGCAACGCCACAGCAAGGAACGCAGCCGCGCGCGGACCCTCCCGGTCCGACGCTTCGGGGTCGGCGCTCAAGAAGTCGTAACAACCCCTGAGCTCCGGGCCCCTCCTGGCCCAGCTTCTGTCCTCTCTTCACCCCCCACGGTCTGGGACCGTACACCTGGGATTGACAGGAAGCTTCTGGCCGAGCGCTCCCGGCAGGCGCGGGGTAAAAAAGGCAATATGCTCTTTGCGCCGCGAGTGACACTCACCGGCCCGAAACCTCGAACGAAACCTGCAGCTCCGGGGGCGGCGGCAGCAGTGGCAGCAGGGGCAGCAGGAACCTAACATCCAAAATGGCGGCTCCCTCGGGCTCACCACCGCTACTGCAGGCGGAGGGATCCGTAG
This sequence comes from Pseudorca crassidens, assembly GCF_039906515.1. Classification (NCBI taxonomy): domain Eukaryota; kingdom Metazoa; phylum Chordata; class Mammalia; order Artiodactyla; family Delphinidae; genus Pseudorca; species Pseudorca crassidens. The sequence continues at coordinate 48,078,593 of NC_090315.1, read as the reverse complement.
GTCGGAAGGAGTTTTTAACTAACTTTGCACACTATCGCAGAAACTTCGGTCCCTATCTCCCTCTGCTTGTCGATCCCGCGTCCCCTGACCGCAACTTCTCGTGCCTCCCCTCTCCTATTATCCAAGAACTCGGACCCCACCGAGGACTATTTGCCAAGGAGGAGGTGACTGCTCCTGACAGAGCAACGCAAAGCGTAGCAAGAATCGGGGCTGTCACTGATGACGCGAGACGCTGCTGCCGAGTCACCGCTGCGAAGAGTCTGAGCGAGAAAGATCCGGTCGACCCCAGAGCCCACGGACATTGGTTCCGCATTGGTGGAAGTGGGGGGGCTACCAGGAAGTGGCGGGGCCACCTGAAGAGGGTGGGGCTAGCAAGGTAGCGAAGGAAGTGGGGAGGCGAGGCAGATGGGGGCGGAGGACACTGAACCAGGCTGTGCCGGTCCTAATCCACCAGAACCCCAAATTCTCACCCATCACGTTTGAGACCTTAGCTTTCTCTTTAGGTTAACTTCAGGAACATGCTCCAAGTGGTCTTGGATTCTGAGGTTTTTATGGCATCTTTGCAATGTATTTTATAAAAATAAAAAGGATGACACAGAAGAATAGATTCCAAGCCCAGTATCACCTTTCAACCTGTGCATTGAACAAGATATTTAAACTCTCTGGGCTTCAATTTCCTCAAACGTAAAAAGAGAGGATTTGGACTAGTGATAGCTGAAACCATTCCAGAATGGGCTTTCTGACTGATTCCATGCACTAATGACCTGAGCCAAAACAGTCCAACCATACAGGTCCTGGCTTGATAAATAATCACTAACACCTGACACGAATATTTTCCATGTTTATGTAAAGAGAGCCAAGATATCTTGGCCCGTTTAAATGAAAGGTGACCTACCATTCCTTCAGATGAAATGGCAATAAAGTATCCCTGAAAGTGAATAAAGCAGAGCACCTAGCTAGATGACAAAGAGAACTGAACTAACCACAAATCTTGAGTTTAGGACCTGTCATCAGCAGGAGGTTGTACTTTTTTACTTTGCGGGTTTCATGCAGGGGATTTCAAAACAGTTTACAAAAATTGAATTTAGTAGGCCCGCCTGTACAATTTCGTTCTTGAACTACTGGGGCATGCCAAGTGGCCGTAAAGAAAGGAGGCCAAGGGCGTAATAATAGTAATTATCATTTTTCATGATCAAATATTGATATCACATTGTTTATAAAAGCATCTTCGTATATGTAATCTAATTTGACCCTCGCGACAACCTCCTGAGTCAGACTGGACAAGCATAAGTAACTTAGTTTTACAAATAAGGAGACTGAGGCTCAGAGAAGCTGTAACTTGCTAAACGACCCTCCCTCTCTCCTCCCCCACTAGGGTTCATCTATGTGGTACCACCTTAGGAGTAAGGAAATTGTAGGTACCCACTCACCCTCCCCCACACTGAGCGGTATCAACCGAGAGCAAATGATTTGGGGAGCAGAATGCTTATGGAATTCAGTCACTTCATATCCCCTCCATGCGCTACTGTATAGTACAGCTGTTGATCACAGGGCAAGTAAAGTGTAAAACTAGAACACCATAATAATGCCATAACACAGATTTCACTGAGGTATAGCTATACATGCTAAAGTACATTATGGGGCTCCTGTAAAATAAGGAGTGTGCAGGTTCCAAAGCAGTTACCTACAGCATTCTGTTTGCAAGTCACAAAAATTTGCTTAGAAGTCGAATTTAAGTGTTTACCATTGCAAACCACAAAAGAAAAGTTAAACTATCTTCTTAAGAAACAGGAAGGAGCTTGGATTCTACCATGCCAAGTGGCAGAACATTAAAGAGAAAATGACAGACATTATAAAATGTAAATCCTCTTCATGTATTTTTTTACTTATATTTATCTTTATAATTACTAAGCTCCTCTCGTAATGCAACTGAAAATTAAAAGCAATTGACCCAATATATAGCATAATCATCATTATCCTGGGATCTTTGGTTTCTGTGGCTGGCTATTAAAGTTTGGGAAAACTTACTGCCCATCTACTCAAACATAACCTCAAATGTCAGATAAATAAATTACAGCACATCAATAAAGTAGAATACTATGCTGCCAATAAAAATGAAGCTACACCTCTATCTTTACTAGCAGGGTATGGCAGATTTTTAAAAACATATTACAAAATAGTATTATAGGGCTTCCCTGGTGGTGCAGTGGTTAAGAATCTGCCGGCCAATGCAGGGGACACGGGTTCAAGCCCTGGTCCGGGAAGATCCCACATGCTGCCGAGCAACTAAGCCCATGCACCACAACTACTGAGCCTGCACTCTAGAGCCCAGGACCACAACTACTGAAGCCCACATGCCTAAAGCCCGTGCTCCACAACAAGAGAAGCCACCACAATGAGAAGCCCACGCACTGCAATGAGGAGTCGCTCCCGCTCGCCACAACTAGACAAAGCCTGCGCGCAGCAACAAAGACCCAACGCAGCCAGAAATAAATAAAATAATATTTTTAAATTTTAATTTATTTATGGCTGTGTTGGGTCTTCGTTTCTGTGAGAGGGCTTTCTCTAGTTGCAGCAAGTGGGGCCCACTCTTCATCGCGGTGCGCGGACCTCTCACTATCGCGGCCTCTCGTGTGGAGCACAGGCTCCAGACGCGCAGGCTCAGTAATTGTGGCTCACGGGCCTAGCCGCTCCGTGGCATGTGGGATCTTCCCAGACCGGGGCACGAACCCGTGTCCCCACTAAAATAAATTTTTAAAAAATAGTATTATAGGGCTTCCCTGGTGGCGCAGTGGTTGAGAATCCGCCTACCGATGCAGGCGACACGGGTTCGTGCCCCGGTCTGGGAAGATCCCACATGCCGCGGAGCGGCTGGGTCCGTGAGCCATGGCCGCTGAGCCTGCGGGTCCGGAGCCTGTGCTCCGCAACGGAAGAGGCCGCAACAGTGAGAGGCCCGCGTACCGCAAAAAATAAAATAAAATAAAATGAGCTTGTAAAAAGTGTATATATACACAGAAAAAATGTTGAAGGATAAAACTAAAATGTAAAAGTGATTATCTTTGGATGGTGGGATTATAGAGGACTTTTATTTTCTTTATTACGTTTTGTTTTTTGCAATAAGTATACTGTATTTTTATCTGGAAAAAAAGACTTTCACATTTTGGGGGGGGAAAAGTCCTTATAAGATAATGTAGTTTTATGGATCCAAATACTAGAGGAGATTTTTGTTTTTATTTGTTTTAATTTATTTTACTTTATTTATTTTTGGCTGTGTTGGGTCTTTGTTGTTGCGCGTGGGCTTTCCCTAGTTGCGGCAAGTGGGGGCCACTCCCTGTTGCGGTTCCCGGGCCTCTCATTGTGGCGGCTTCTCCTGTTGTGGAGCACGGGCTCCAGGGGCACGGGCCCAGTAGTTGTGGCACACAGGCTCAGTAGTTGTGCCTCATGGGCTCTAGAGAACAGGCTCAGTAGCTGTGGCACACGGGCTTAGTTGCTCCGCAGCATGTGGGATCTTCCCAGACCAGGGCTTGAAGCCGTGTCCCCTGCATTGGCAGGCGATTCTTAACCACTGTGCCACCAGGAAAGTCCCAGATTTTTGTTTTGAAATCAGCAACAACCAGAAAGGATTCAACAAATTTCCAGCAATAGATAATGGTTGGGGAAAAAAGATCATTGTTTTTATGGTTTTGTTTATTATTGATAACTAGTATGCTTCGATTTAACAAATAATAACAACAAAAACCAAAAACAAACTGAAGAGGCATCTCCAGGAGTCAGACCACACAGATGTCAGTCCTGGCTGGGTTTAACTGAATTTGTGCCCTGAGCAAAGTGTTTAATATTTCTGAACCTGTTTCCTCGGCTGTCCAATATTTATTTATGACTTGCTTTATTCCAGAATGGATTCTAAGTGGCTTATTATCCAGAGGGATCAAATGTGTGAAAGCACTTTGAAAAGTATCACGCATCATGAGAATATAAGTGTAAACACTTTTTGTGCCACCTCATAATTCAACCAAATCATTTACTGATTGTCCACTACTGGTGCAGTAGTGTGTTCTGTCTTACAATTTACAAAAATATTTTCATATATATTGATTCATTTGCTCCTCACCCACCATGAGCTTGTAAACCATGCAGGCTCTATAGCATAGTAGTTAAAAGTGTTGTTTTCTGGTGCCAGACTGCCTGGATTTAAACTTGCTCTTCCTCTCTTCATTGTGTGGCCTTCAGCAAGTTCCCTAACATCTCTGAGCATTTCTGAACCTCAGTGTACCCGTCTGTAAAATGGAGTTAATAGTAGCACCAGCATCTTGGGACTTCCCTGACGGTCCAGTGGTTAGAACTCCACATTTTCACTGCAGAGGGCATGGGGTTGATCCCTGGTTGGGGAACTAAGGTCCCACATGCCACGTGGCATGGCCAAAAAAAAAAGTATCATCATCATCTTAAGGCTGATATGATCATTAAATGAGCTGATACATGTAAAGTATTTAGAAACAGCAGGTGGCACTAAGTAAGGACTCAATAGATACTAGCTCTTTTTAGGATAAATATTATCATCCCTATTTTAGATACAAGGAAACAGAAGGTCAGGGAAATTAAATGATTTGTCACAGCTTCAAACAGCAGAGATCAGATTCAAATCTAGATCGTCCAACTTTGAAAGTAACTTTTAGTCCATACAGTAATCATTCAATGAATGTGCTGCCTGAGTCTTTCCACTACACCACACTGCCCTGGGTGCACAGAATATGTAATAGACAATGCAAAAGAGACAGTCCCTACCCTGCAGATAATTATAATCTCATTGAGGAAAACTGGATTTTTTTTAATCCAGAAAAATATCAGTGATATTATTACTCAGCAGATAAGTCCTAGTTCCCCAAAATCAGAAATATGAGAGGTCACTGGGCACCAGAGCAGTGAAAGATGGTTTTTAGAAGACGTGGCATGTCAGTTGGAATCTGTGGTACTAGAAGGGGACCTGTTCTCTTGGGCCTAGATGCCGCAGGATTCTTAAGTGACTCGGTATCAGCAGCTGAAGCCATATGACCTTTGCAGCGCATGGGGAAAGCTCTCACTACAGAAACGTGGTCAGCGTCTTTCACAAGGGACTCTTCCTGCTTCTCCACGTGCCAGAGACCTCAGCCTAGAAAGAAAAGGAAAGAGGGGATGCAACCCTGGAGGAAATACACTGACGTGAGTCAAAGAGGCAGTTCCACTGGCCTGTTTTGCTATCCTTTGAGTCACCTGAATCTATAAATAAGCCTGAGAGACAGAGTAAAATTAGTCCCTCTGTTTTCTATGTAATGTTTGCACAAAAAGCATTTTTACAATTCTTTTAAGGGTGGCCCCTAAGCACAATTTATCCTGGCCTGAGAAAAGGTTTTAGGAATCAATCCTACAGTTATAACAAAAACCAGAAATGATGTAAAAATTAATTTTCCAACAGCTAACTCCATACACTCTTTGGCCTCCTACCAAGAGCATTAGAAATCTGCTATATGTTCCTTCAAAGTAAAGACCAAAGCCCAGAGGATATGAGGCTCTGACAAGCTTCCTCTTAGCTTTTTAAGGACTTTTTAAAAAGAGGAAACCCATAACTAATAAGAACCTGCTGTTTAAAAAAAAAAAAAGAGGCCAACTGAGATGTTTTATGTCACAATATTTTTTTAATTAATTAGATTTTTGGCTGTGTTGCGTCTTCGTTGTTGCACACGGGCTTTCTCTAGTTGTGGCGAGCAGGGGGTACTCTATTGCGGTGGCTTCTCTTGTTGCGGAGAATGGACTCTAGGTGTGCGGGCTTCAGTAGTTGTGGCACGCAGGCTCAGTAGTTGTGGCTCACGGGCTCTAGAGTGCAGGCTCAGTAGTTGTGGCTCACGGGCTTAGTTGCTCCACAGCATGTGGGATCTTCCCAGACCAGGGCTCGAACCCGTGTCCCCTGCATTAGCAAGCGGATTCTTAACCACTGCACCACCAGGGAAGTCCCTATGTCACAATATTTTGTTTTTTCTAGAGTAGCTGTACTTCGTGTGTAAATGATTCTATACTATGCTAGCACCTTTGGAGTGAAAAATCTTACCAGATATGAGACTGCAACCACCTCAAACCCCAACTTGAGGAAATGGTGCCAGTTTCCTGTTTAGGAAGACAAAACTGAGGAGGGGGACTTAGGGGAGGGGGGAATGAAGGCAGTCAAAAGGTACAAACTTCCAGTTATAAGATAAATAAGTACTAGGGATGTTATGTACAACATGATAATGAAAGTTGCTAAGAGAATAAATCCTAAGAGTTCTCATCACAAGAAAAAAAAATTAACTTTATACCTATTTGAGATGATGGGTGTTCACTAAACTTGTGATAATCACTTCATGATGTATGTAAGTCAAATCATTATGCTGTATACCTTATTCTTCTACAGTGCTGTGTGTCAATTATATCTCAATAAACTGGAAGAAAAAGAACAACTGAGGCCAGTTGTTCTGAGAACAACTGAGAAGGTGAGAAGGATGCACCATCCAGAAACAGAGCAGGGCTTCTGACTCATTGTTTCCTACTCAAGTTATTTTATTTCCTTAGTATGGGCACTGTCATTTCCCTGGAAGGATTCACGGTAAAATGGTTTACTTTTCCTTTAAGTGCATAGCCCCATCCTTGTTCTTTTAAAATCAGTCAGTCCTACAAGTTGCTTTAAAATTAGCCTGGGGGCTTCCCTGGTGGCGCAGTGGTTGAGAGTCTGCCTGCCGACGGAGGGGACACGGGTTCGTGCCCCGGTCCGGGAAGATCCCACATGCCGCGGAGCGGCTGGGGCCGTCCAGAACATGTGCTCCGCAAAGGGAGAGGCCACAATAGTGAGGGGCCCGCGTACTGCAAAAAAAAAAAAAAATTAGCCTGGGAAGTCCAAGAAGTGTTGGGACATCCGCAGTAACTGGGGCAGCCAGTTCCTGGTACCCAGTTCAGAGAACACCAAACTCCTCCGCCAAGCTATTCACACATGCCAGAGGATGATCTAGGACTTGACCAGGTGCCAGGGTGAGGTGGCTTATCCCAAGGAGAGGCAGACAGAGAACCATAAAGTTTAAGAGATGAAAGATATTGTAAATGAGAAAACTACAGACCCACACACAGGTGGCCATATTAAAATTTGTGCCCAGGTGCCCTGATTCCCAAAAAAAATAGGCAATCCAGTACTAAGGAATTAGGTGGTTTCATCAGCATTTCAAGTCTCGGTTAAGAGCTTCAAAATCGACATCCTCAGAACCATAATGACACTGTTTAATATTATGAAAGTAAAGAGTATGTGTTACACATATATACTGAAATATTTACAGATGAAATTATAGGCATAATGTTTAAGATTTACTTTAAATTCCTTCTGTATCAAAAGAAAAATAGGAAGAGATAGGTAGATGAAATAAAAGCAGCACAATATTGATAACTGTTGAAACTGAGGGATGGGTACATGAAAGTTCATTATATTATTCGCTCTAATTTTGTATATGTTTAAATTTTTCATAATAAAGTTTTCTTTGTTTTATTTTTAAGCAGAGGACTTGAATACCTAGAAGCTGAGCAATACACAAAGTGGTTCAGACAAAAATTTCAGCAAGGAAAATCAGAGTCAAATTATGTCTGAGGACTTCCCTGGTGGCACAGTGGTTAAGAATCCGCCTTGCCAATGCAGGGGACATGGGTTGGAGCCCTGGTCCGGGAAGATCCCACATGCAGCGGAGCAACTAAGTCCGTGCGCCACAACTACTGAGTGTGCACTCTAGAGCCCGCGAACCGCAACTACTGACCCAACGTGCCACAACTACTGAACCCCGTGCGCCTAGAGCCCATGCTCCGCAACAAGAGAAGCCACCGCAATGAGAAGCCTGCGCACCGCAACGAAGAGTAGCCCCCGCTCGCTGGAACTAGAGAAAGCCCGCGCAAAGCAACGAAGACCCAACACAGCCAAAAATAAATTTAAAAAAAATTATGTCTGAAATATAAAATCTTTTAAAAAAAGAGCTTCAAGAGGTCAGAAATACTTAGGAAGGCGAAAAGAATAAAACAATTTCTCTTTACTTCATACCGAAGGAACAAAGAGTAAAAATAATTAATGCATATGGTTCTTTAGGTTTTTTTTTTTTTACTTCTCCAGAATTATGTACACAAAGTTATGAGATTTTTATACTATTTTCAACATAAGAGAAAATTGTTTTCACTACATAGTAATTAAATATATCTACTCTAAATCACTACACATTAAAGACTTTCAAAATTGACCAGCTCTTAAAAATGTTCTTTGCAGTCTATACTGTGGTATTGTCAAGAGGTAGATATAAGACTACAGCCCTATTTTCTCATGAATTCATCATAAAAACCATCAAATATCAGCTAAATGATTGCAAATATGCTCCCTGGCTTTAAAAAAAACTTCACAAAGATCATTTTACTATTCAAAAGCCCATTTAGAAATATGTTCTAGCGCTGCTTGGAGTCCCATTCCAGATTCAGTTTCTCTAACCATACTGACCTGTCTTTCAGGAGAAAGGGGTGAGAAATAAGGGGCTGGAGATGACACAAGTGAGGGCCCTGCTGCTAATACTGGCGATGCCCCAAATGGATCACCCGTTCCTGCTACAGTTCCACCTCCTCTGCAAAGAGCACTTTTCTTGACATCCTCGGTGAATTCAGTATTAACCAGGCCTGCTGGGGCTTCAGCCTGAGGCAAGAATCACATTGGCTTCTCAATTTACCACACATTTGTTCACTGCATACCTACTACACTCCAAGCACTCTTGGAAATCCGGGGGAAGAAACAGCGAGCAAGGACACGTGGTTTCTGCCCTCATGAAGTTTAGGGACCAGGGTAAGTCAATGACAGTTACAGCAAACTTCAGGCTTACTGGCCCACATACTTCTTCTTTCTCTCTGTTTCAATGGCTGTGTTTTGAGTGCTTATGAGGTCAGACACTGTGGTACACCAGTGATTAAGAGCTAGATGTCAAAAAAAGAGTTAGATGTCAATATGCATAGATATGTCTACAAGAAAGTTTATCATACTTTAAGCAGTGGTAAACTCTGGATGTATCCGTTCATTTGACAAAATCTATTGACCTTGTAATATAAACTAGGCATAGTGCTGGGAATGCCACAGTGAACAAACCAGACAAAAGTCCCTGTCCTCGTGGATCTGATATTGCAGGGGGAGAGACAGATAAGAAACAAGATCACTAAGTGAACGATAACGGTGTGTTAGATAGAGATAAGATTGATAGAGAAAAAATATAAAACAGTGAAGAGGGAAGAGAAGGTAGCTGGGAAGGGCTTTGCAGAGACGAGAACACTCAAATACAGACCTGAAGTGAGGGAGGGACCAGGCGGAGAGCTAGAGAACACAGAGTCCCAAAGTACAAAGGTCCTGAGGAGGGAGCAGGTGTGTGTTTGAAGAAGCACGAGGAGGCCAGTGTGGCTGAGGCAGAGTAAACACGCGGAGAGTAGAGGGAGTGAGGCGAGAGAGAAGAGGTGACAGTAGGTGTGGGTGGCCTCCTCAGTCATAGGAAAGCTGTTGCCTATTATCCTAAGTGAAATAAAAAGCCATTGGAGGGTTTTAAAAGCAGAGGAGTTACATGATCTGACCTAGGTACTAACCAGATCTGACTGCTGCATTGAACATCAGTTAATGGGGAAAAGGGGTGGAAGCAGAAAAACCAGTTAAGAGGGTACTGCAATCAATTCAGACCAGAGACTATTGCAGGTTAGATCGTGGTACTGTCAGTGGAGATGGTGAGAAGTGACAGAAATCTGGAATGTAGAGTAACCAGCATTTGTTGAAGATTGGTTGGGCTAGGGGTTGAGAAAAAGGAAAGATATCAAGATTTTCCCCTAGCATAGAATTACCACTAACTATAGAATGAGTACGTTCTTGGAAAGGGTGAGAGCACTTTTGGACATGGTAAGTTTGAGATGCATCTGAAACATCCTAGTGAAGATATCAAGAAGGGAGGCGAGGGACTTCCTTGGCGCTCCAGTGGTTAAGACTCCCGCACTTCCAATGCAGGGGGCGCGGGTTCCAGCCCTGGTTGGGGAACTAAGATCCCGCGGGTCATGCTGCATGGCCAAAAAGAAGACGAAGAAAAAAAAAGGCAGGTGAATGCATCAGCCTGGAGTTCATATCAGCCTAGAGGCCTTAGCTAGTGATAAACATGTGGAAGTCCTCACCACAAAGATGGGATTAAAAACTACAATGTTGGATGAAATCACCTAGAGAATAGGGAAGAAGTTGTCCAGAGACTGAGCTCTTAGGCACAACTCTGGTGGCATTTCATGTGGCTTTTACTTCTTCTTAGTCCCTTTCTGTATTGTTTAAATTTTTTTTACAACATGTCATTTTTCAACAAACCACATACTCTTTGGAAAAGAAAAAAAGAGTCCCTTTCAGGAAACCATCAAGAGCAAAGCATCAGAAAAGACAGGTGTGCCCTTTAATCACAATCCAACATGGTACCTGCTGCCAATTTGAGGGCATTAGGGAGAAATTTCTCTTGCCCTAAAACAATTCATGATCACTTTTGGAAGCTTCATCCATCCTCTGTGATAATGATGAGGATGAAAAGCAAAACTTGATTATATTTGCTATGTGCCAGGTACTGCATATAAATTCCTCGTATGTATTAGCTCATTTAATCATCTCAACAAATTTATGAGATTTTAAAATAACTCTTAACTGTTATTATCCCCCTTCTTACAGTCCAGAGAACTGAGTCTTTGAGAGGGTAGGCCACTTGCCTGAAGTCTCACAGTTAATAAATGGCGGAGCTAGGATCTGAATATGGGTTGTTTCACTACTGAACTTAAACTGTGAAACAAGGCTAAATGATGGTGCCTTGTGCCTTTGGATCTTGTAGCCTTTATTCCAAGAGCTCTTTATTAAAATGCAAAATAACCCTCGGATAAAGCTGAGATCTTAAGAACTAAAAACATTTTATACGCTTCTAGGTATAACACCAGGTAACTTCATCTTTGTTTTCCACTCTATTGTTAACAACTTAAAAGGGTTATCTGACCACAGAAGTCCAGCTCTGCTAGAAAAGGTATGTGGGTGGAGAAAAGGTGCAGATGTCACCTGTTTACAATCCTGCCAGAGCTACGGTGGAAGCCACATACCTAAGTTGAAAAAAAATCTTCTGGTGCACAGTAAGAATCTCTGCTTTAAGTCAATTCTCTCTTCTTGAAAGTACTGACCATAAAGGTTGCTTTGGATTTATATGGGCCATTATAGTTCTTAGCCATTTCTGTTAGGTACTGTTCCACTGGAACCTGGGGTAGAGCGTTTACATTCAATTTACACATTAGCTGCAAAATAAAGAGCATAAGAAACAAAAAGTGTTTAAGTGGTCTTTCACTTTTGAATCATAGTACTTCATTTTTCTAGTCTCTGTTATGTAAGATGTATAATTTGTTTTTATTTTATTTTTTATTTATTATTTATTTGGCTGTGTCGGGTCTTAGTTGTGGCATGCGGGGTCTTTTGTTGTGGCACCTGGGCTTCTCTCTAGTTGTGGCGCAGGCTCCAGAGCACGCGGGCTCAGCAGTCGTGGCGCGCAGGCTTAGTTGCCCCGTGGCATGTGGGATCTTAGTTCCCTGACCAGGGATCAAACCCACGTCCCCTGCGTTGGAAGGCAGATTCTTAACCACCAGGGAAGTCCCAAGATGTATAATTTTTAAAAGATGTATAATTTAGCAACAACAAGGAGGGGCCCTGCTTGTTTCATAAGACAGCCTATCCTAGGGCAAAGGAACCAAGTAGAATAAGAGGAAGAATATAAACACAAGAAAAAATACTTTGAGGTAAGAATTCTGATTTCATGATAAACATTTTGAATTATGTCAGAGGTAATAGTCAACATATTCAACAAGGCACTATCCAATCAGAATGGACACCCTGAATGATGAGAGTGTCCACCAGCCTGAAACAACTACTGTGGCCACATGCCCGTGTCCCAGCTGAATGTCTGTCTGAATTATGTATGTGGTCATGATTAAGATGTTCAAAAGTTGAAACTTCTAAGTTGGATTAACTTCCTTCATATTACTAGGCCAGTTACATTTAGGAAAATGTATGCTTTCTTAATAAAGAAATCAGCTCAGTTTTCTTGACTCTAGCTTTTTGATAAAGATCTGAGTTTTCTAGTCCAAAAGCTTTATTCAAAGTTGTGCTGCCTCTAATGCAAAACTTATTTCTAAACATCTTTCAGTCTGTACAAAATTATATGATCTGAGTTTGCTCATATTTGCTTCTCCCAGACTTCTTGGTTTAAAAAATAATGTGTGTCTCTGGAAATGGTATTACCCAAGAGCTGACAGTTCCAATCTCATTGCTTTGACACAGCTGACCATAATTCTCAGCTGTACTTTTTACACAGCCGATTAGATACCTGCAGAAAACCATCACCAAGAAAGAAAGAAAGGCAAAATTCATCAAGTTATGGCAACTTTGCTTTAGATGAAGAACCACCAAAATAGCAAAACTAATTTCATGTTACCTCTTTGGAATTATGTTCTATTAGCTTCAGAACAACAATAACAATAAAACAAGTGCTTTGCTTTTAAGTATCTGATAAATGTGAAACTTAAAACCTCTATTTCTAAACACCTGATAAATTATAACACCCCAACCCTCACAAAAGAAACCCAGTTTCAAGTTTTTGGGTTTTTATAAATTTATTTATTTACCTAGTTATGGCTGTGTTGGGTCTTTGTTGCTGGGTGCAGGCTTCCTCTAGTTGTGGCGAACGGGGGCTACTCTTCGTTGCGGTGCACGGACTTCTTATTGTGGTGGCTTCTCTTGTTGCAGAGCACGAGCTCTAGGCGCATGGGCTTCAGTAGTTGTGGCACGTGGGCTCAGTAGTTGTGGTGCACGAGTTTAGTTGCTCTGTGCATGTGGGATCTTTCCAGACCAGGACTTGAACCTGTGTCCCCTGCATTGGCAGGGGGATTCTTAACCAGTGCACCACCAGGGAAGCCCCCCCCCATTTTCAAGTTTTGTTTTATTTGTTGCCATTGCCATTTTTTTTTAAAAAAGTATTTTTCACTTAAAGACCAACAGAAGAAAATACTTCTTTGGTTAACCCTTAGGAGAAAAAAGGATCCTCCAATTAATCCTAAAACACCAAGCAAGTAACACTAGTGATACCCTCACCTACGTCGTGACACAGGCAGTTAAAAACAGTCAAACAACTATTTTCAACTCAGGCACCTCTGACTGGAGGTGAGAAGCTACCCAGATTAGTGTAGATACAGATTCAGACAGACCAGAATCCAGTTCCTTAAAGGAAACATAAAAATATCAGGGCTTTATGTTTCCCTCTTTTCCCACGGACAATACTCAAAACATAATGTTAAATAAAAAAGTTTTTTAAACTTAAATTACAATACAAACCTATATGTATATATCTGTATATATACACACACATAGATACATACAGACATATAGACTGAAAGGAATATATTAAAATTCTTTTTTTTTTTTTTTTTGGTACGCGGGCCTCTCACCGCTGTGGCCTCTCCCGTTGCGCAGCACAGGCTCCGGATGCGCAGGCTCAGCGGCCATGGCTCACAGGCCCAGCCACTCCGCGGCACGTGGGATCTTCCCGGACCGGGGCACGAACCCGTGTCCCCTGCATCAGCAGGCGGACTCTCAACCACTGCGCCACCAAGGAAGCCCCAGGTTACTTTTATGTTCTAAAATGTTCCATACTGAACATTTATTATTTTTGTAATAAAAAGAGTAGTTATTTTCAAAATGAGAGTGCATGTCATGGTTTGCATTTTAAAAAATGTTTTCTTATATACAGTTCCATTTGATCTGAGTAACACCTGTGTGAGGTTTGCATGTTATCTGCATTTTGCAGCTGACAAAATTGGGATTCTGAGAGATTAAATGGCTTGCCCATGTTCACATGACTAGGAGTAACTGGTCAAATTGGAACTCAAAACTAAATCTTCAGGTTGCAAATTCCTATGCTTTTCCACCACATTATGCCATAGAATGAACAAGTCAAGTCATGTTGGAGATGTAACAAATGTAACCTGTCCCAGATTAATCCACTGCGATAAGGGAAGTCTTACTACCTTGAGCTATCAACTGATGACTGAGCCTGGGGAAATAGGCTTTTCATGAGTCGGGGAAACCTGAACCTGCAAATCATACACTCTGCCTGTCTGCCATACCCTAAAAGTGATGCTCACCTTCTAATCATGAATAGAAAGAGTTACTCTTTCATTGCAAAAAATCTTGACATGAGACTGTACTTGAATCTGAAATAAATGCAAAGCTCAGTACTTGGAAGGTTGCTTAGCTAAGTTCAAAGTACGAAAATGGCCTTTGCCCTGGACATCACAGAGAAGAGAAATCACAGTAAAACTGGACTGTTTCAGATAAATGCTGAACTGTTGTTACACAAGTGCTAATATTGGCAAACATTTATTGGGTGCCCAGGTTATAGTCTGTATTACATATAGAACCCTGGAGTGATAGAAGGTCAAGATTATCATCTCCCTTTAAAAAAGAATATATTTAGTTAAGAGAGCACTCATTAGCTTTATTTATCTTGAATCATTCAGGCATTCCATGTTTAAATTTCTCTATTTGTAAGAAGGGGATAAAATGTATCTGAATAATAATATGTATCCCTGATTGTCAAAATCGAATAAAAGAACACATGGGCATGCAGTTTAAAATTCACAAGTTCTATGTACACCATCAATGTCATCCTCTTTGTTCATGGTAACCATAATGGGTACCACTGGTTTTCCCTAAATTTCATTTGTTTTGGGTACTTTCGTTAGGCTCCTGTTATCTAAGTAATGCACAAACACCCTCTGCAAGATTTGGCTAAAGAATGCCCAAAAATCAGTTTGGAAGTTTGGGTAACATCTGCCTCTCTACTACTATAATAGGCTATAGTAATTCAATAATAAATAGTGCTATTTACGGAGCACTAGGAAAACTGTGTTTACATGAAATACTTATTTCACCTGAACCCTCCTCATAATCAGAGATCACGTTTCTCAGTTTATTGAGGGGTCCATCCCACATGTGATCCATTGGAACAAGGAAAGAGAAAAAGGCAACATAAAATAAGTTGGACTTACAGCAAGAAGACAACAGGCATCAGCTACTACTCCTGCTCATGGGTGTGACACTACTTGAGCTGTCATGTGATAGAAGAAATAGCATTTTTTGTGTGTGTTTGAAAAAAGCTAAGGAAGCTCTTTCAGAAATATTTGCCCGGGAGCTCAAACTTAATAGCTACTGCACATCTAAAAAGGCTTGGCTAGATAAAGTTCTATGCTTTGGTGGAGAGAAATCCAGTAATTTGGACATAATGCTATATTTTAAACCTTTGGAAACATTTTCTTTTTCTTTCTTTTTTTTTTGTCCACACCAGGCAGCACTCGGGATCTTAGTTCCCTGAGCAGGGATAGAACCTGTGGCCCCTGAAGTGGAAGCACGGAGTCCAAACCATTGGTCCGCCAGGGAATTCCCTAGAAACCTCTTTTTAAATTAAACTTTTTATTTTGAGATAATTGTAGATTCACATGCAGTTTGTAAAAAGTAATACAGAACAACCCAGGGTACTCTTTACCCAGTTTTCCCTGGTGGTAATATCTTGCAAAACCAAAGATATTGGTATTGACACAGAACTGTCAAGATACAGAATGTCAAGATACAGAACTGTGTTTGGAAACTTTTAAATGATTTGATCACCGTAATAATCATTCCCACAATTCAGAAACACTCCTTTAAATTCCAGAGTTGCTAAGTAAGGTCTTAGGAGATATGTCATGGGGCTGGGAGGTGGTGGCACAGAGGATTGCACAGGAATCTGAGAGGCAGCTTGCTGTGCTGCCTGGAGAATTTACTCATTTATCTTTTTTTTCCAGGAATTTTAAGCGGTTGACAACCAGTGGCAAGTTGACGCAAAGGGGATCAGCTTTGAAGGAAGAGCTGAAATGATTTCACCACAAGGCACAGCAGCTCGCAAGTCACCTTGCTGAGAAGTTCCCCAGCCAAAGAGAGTTATCAGAGGCTCTAATTTTTCCACATCCACGTTATTTATTCAACAAATCCCGTGTAAGGAATTCCTGGCTGCTTAGTACTGGCCTTAATGCACTTGTTTCTCTGTGGACCAGTTCCCCAGATACAACTCTTGTGATTCAAATAAGGGTTAGATCTCTTTCAGTTTATTCCAATTGTCAGTGTTTTTACTGCAACTTTTGAGAGTTCTGCAGGAAGTTTCTGACAAAAATGAAAGTCTTTGGCAAGTGTCTGAGGAAGTAGACAACAGAGGGAGATTTCCCTCCCCAACGAACATAATAGTCACTTACGGAGAAGTTATAAAACCTCCTTCTAAATAAAATATTTATGAATTTGAAAGGGAAATCCCCATTGGAATCTGGAGAGGTTGCATAACGTTAAAAGCACATGCAAATGAGAACACAGAGAAGTAGATAAAACAGAAGCTTGAAAATTGCACATTCCTATATTTGGCCAGCTAGAAAACTTTTGAAAAATAGTTTAATACCAGGAACCAACACGTTTCTAGGGAAAGCTAAATCTGCTAAGGATTTCTATAATTTCAATGTATGCTTGAGATTAGTTGTTGTTTCTGCCATTGGATCTAAAGATAAAAGTTCCAGGGGCTTCCCTGGTGGCACAGTGGTTAAGAATCCACCTGCCAGTGCAGGGGACACGGGTTCGAGCCCTGATCCAGGAAGATCCCACATGCTGTGGAGCAGCTAAACCCGTGCGCCACAACTCCTGAAGCCCTGGCGCCTAGAGCCCGTGCTCTGCAACAAGAGAAGCCACCACAATGAGAAGCCCACGCACCGCAATGAAGAGTAGCCCCCGCTCACTGCAACTAGAGAAAGCCCGCGCGCAACAGCAAAGACCCAATGCAGACAAAAATAAATAAATAATAATAAAATTAAAAATAATAATAATATAAAGACAAAAGTTCCTTTCCTAAAATGACACCTTGGCATGCTAAAGCATACAAGCAGGAAGACATGACAGTACGAAAAAAGCCACCTACTCCTCTTATGACACACATGGTTTCCCAAGTTAACAGCACTTCTCTCTGGTTTGATCCCTTAATGTCAAAAAAAGTTGGGATAGTTGTCTGAGCTTACCCTGCCTGTACTACATGTCTAGAAAAATCGCCAACTAGGAACTAAGCAAACATAGAGCTGGTTTGAAACTCCTGCTTGCTTTTAGGCAGAGTAACTAGCATGGCAGGGTTTTGTCCTTGTTATTTTCTGTCCAGCAGAGTAGCTCAAGCTCTCTCATCACACAAATTCAACCTACACACATCAAAGAAATTTAATAGGAATCCAGGGAAATGGAAGAGGTGGACAAAGCAGACTAAAGTTTAATTTTTCAGTCCCCAAATGTCCCAAATACCTTTAAAAAAATCTCTTTTCACTGCATCAGTTCTTAAAATTCTGTGGAAATTTAAGAAAAAAAAGCTGTGAAAGAAATGAAGGATTTTCAGATGAGACTAAAAAAAGCCAATAGGCAAAATAGATGAGAATAGAAACGAGGAAATGAGAGCAAAAGAATTAGCAAGGGAAGTCTCCCATTTGGGGATTTCTTTGTGAAATTTCATTCAACGACTATTTATTGAGCCAATTACAGTTTTTTAAACCCTAGGTTGACTTAAAAAACTTTAATAGGGAATTGTCCACATTCCAGAGAATAATACAGATTTTTAGAGAAGTGAGGTAACTTTGGGTTATTTAAGTATCTTAAATTTAAAACTGTATTAGTTTACTTGTCACTAACATTCCTGTCAAACTGTCACTATGGGGCTTCCTACCATCAATATGTACAACCAAAGAAATGCGGATGGCTTGGAGTAAAGAGTTCTAGAAGAGGATACAGAAGATATGACCCACCCTTTTGGGACTGCAGCACCAAACCAGGAAGTCACCAGTGCTTCACCAATCAGAACATCCTTTTTTAAAAAAATTAGACACACCTTTGCACCAAGTGATTATGTTAATGTCTGGTAGCCAAAAAACTTTTTGTTTGCATCTACCAGTGTCTGCTCTTTCAACTTTGCCTGAAAACCAGCTCTCTGAGGGTGTATCTTGATCTGGGAGAAACTGATTATCCTTGAATACACCTGGATGGTCTCTATCTTGGCAGTTTTAATGCCGGTTTAGTGAGCTAAGCAATGAACTAGAAACCATTCTGCCAGTTAGTACTAAAATGGGGCCACTGAGCGACCACAGGACTTCCTTCTTGGACAAACTGAGAAGACAACTGTTATGAATAATATTAATATTCACAAAGCAAAGTTCCCTGTTGATTTAGATGGCTACAAATCAGTAGTGTCACTATATTTTACCCACTGGTGCAAGGTGCGTGTGTCTGTGTAGTGTTCAATAATTTTGATAATTCTCTGTTCCCACCTAAGTGAGAAAATATCAAAGTTGAGGTCTAAGGGTTCTCTAGAAAGAATCTTAGCGATCATATACTTTATTTGTATTTTAACTTACTCATTTTAGTATTTCTAAGGTAATAGTCTCCTTAAAAAATCCAAACAGTAACATAATCCCTTTTGTTCCTCTTGGCCACCACCCAATTCCACTTTCCTCTCCCGAGATAACAAATGTTAGCTAGTTGTTACATATCCTTCCACTCCTTTTCTCTACAAATACATAAATATATGAAACTGTAATATTACATGTCTTTTAACAACAAATATGTGATCTCACACTGTATATATGTGCTTATTTTTTCATTTAAAATGTTTTGAGAGCTCTCCTATCTACATTTCACCCCCACTCCTTCATTCAGTTCAAGTTCCTCATTTCACAGAAGTGGAAACCCAAGTATAAAGTAGTAAAACGATTTTCCAAAGGCTGGATAGCTAGAGCCCAGCCAGTAGTACTTTCAAAATCAAACAAAAATCAATGATTATTTATTGAACAAAGTTTGCAGAAACTGAAAAGGGAAAAATCTGCTCAGAATCCAATTTCTCCAATAGTTAAAGTTACTTTTTTCTCAGTTCAGTTTTTGTCTGTATGCAGAACTACTTTTTTACATAGTTGTAATCAAAGCATAAATTCAATTGGTGTTCATTTTTTTTTCACTTAGTTTTTTTTTTTTTTCTCTTCTATTTTGGCTGAGCTGTGGGGCTTGCAGGGACGTGGAATTTTAGTTCCCTGGTCAGGGACTGAACCCGGGACCAGCAGTGAAAGCGCCGGGTCCTAACCACTGGACCACCAGGGAATTCTCTTTTTTCATTTAAGTTAATCAGATGTTCATATTACTATAAAGTCAGCTAGTTTATTGGCAATGAATGGTGACCTCATAGTTCATCAAGTAGTCAAGCCCTCTTCCCTCTAAACTAAGCTGCTTCCCACTGTACTAATCCCCATCCTCTCACTCCTCACAGACTTTCAAGACATTAGCTTCACTTTCCCCTAGGTCCTGGTTCCGGCCCATTCTCATCCCCCTCAGAGCCATTTCTCAACTCTTAAAGAGCTCCATCTCCATCCTGGGTCTCTAGGGGGATCTCATTACCCTCCTGGGCCGGGGTCGCCTCGGAGCTCTCCGAGGTTCCCCAATGAAGTCTTCACAAAGTCAGGTCCCGAAGTCCAGGAAATGATGGCCACGCCTCAGGGCTGTGTTTGGGAACCCCCAGAATTTACTGGAGTAGACAGATATCAGGGTCCTTGTGGGGTCAGGGTGAAGGGGCCGGGCCCAGTCCTATTTACGTGACCCGGCCCCAGGGAGAGGAGTTCGTTTTCCCACCAGAGGGGGGCGCTGGGGGCGACGGTCGGACAGCCTGCACAGTCCTCTCCCGGGTACTCCTGGGCGTCGCTCTCCGGCCCAGGGCCGTGACGCAATCTCCCCGCGCCGGGGGCGGTACGCGCTTGACACCATCTTCGGGCGCCCGTCTTGGGGGGCGTTGGGTGTGGGGCGGCTCCGGGGCCGGGGATGGCGGCGGCCGCCGTTGCGGCGTCTCCGGGACCAGCGGGAGGAGCCCGGGGAGCGCCGTGAGATGGGCCGGTGAGTGTCGCCGGGAATGGAGGACGCCGAGTCGGCCTCACTGGGGCCAAGCAGGCCTGGGCTCGGAGCTCCGGAGGAAGTGGCCCCCCAGAGCCCGTTGCCCCGCGGACCGAGGGAGCGAAAGAGGCCGCGCCTAGACCCCCGATCGCTTCTCACCGGCCCGGCCCAGAGAGAGGCCTCAGGTTCCTGCTCCCCCGCGACTGTGTCCTGGCGGGGCGGGGTGTCCGAGTCCTCGGGGCGGGAAGGGGCCCCCAAACAAGGAAGCAGCGCCTGCGGGGCCTCGCCCTTACCCCTCTGCTTGAAAGGTCGACCCCCCACTCTCTAAATGCAGAGTTTCCAATTTCGGGCCCTACCCCTTTTGGGGCAAGGATTGCGGGATCAAGGGAAGCCATAACCCCTGTCTCTTCTAAGCTCCTGTCTTTCTGGCGGGCGCACCTCTCGCCCTCAGCGAATTCGAGTCCGAGGCTGGGTTCACCCTCTTGATTCCGGGCTGTGCTGCCAGCGCTGGCAGCTCTCCGGAATGGTCCTCCTTTCCCGTTAGCTCGGTTGGGGTCACAAGCTGCGTCTTCCCCTGGAGAAATCCTCATTGACCCTCTTCAGAGGCCGAAGTTTCAGATTCCGAAATGTGTTTTGCGTTGTGGGAACTTAGTGCACAGGCTTGGCTCTTTGTTATTCCTGCAGACCTTTTGCCTCTTTCAGTCCTTTTATTAGCCTGTGTTTGGCTAACCCCTCTGTGACCTAGAGGCAGGTTTTCTTTAATGCTTTAGTTGTGAGAAGCAAGTATCATTCTGAAATTGAAGTTGTGACCCCATTTTCAGTTGGGAATGAGAGAGAAATCTAACTGCTTTTCAGTCACTGGAACTGCTGGCAAAGAAGGGATGCAAGACTTGTGCCCACTGTGTGAATTTGTGTTTATGGAACCAAGAATTTGTCTTTCCACCTTGTTTTCCTATCTTGTCACTTTTTTCTTTTTGTACATCTGCACCTTGCTGATCTTAAGAGGGAAGTGTCTTCAGTTTGGTTTGAGGCGTGCAGTGTTCTTTAGGACTTGGACAGCGCAGTGGGTAGTAGTTTCTCTGAGTACTGGTCAGTAGTACTTTCTCTGTTTTTAGAGATTAAGGCTCTGTTCTTCAGTGCTTAACGTTTCTGGCATGTGTAGATTCAGATATTGACAGTTTAGCATGAGTTTTGTTTCCCACTGGTAGGCTACATGAGGACAAAGGGAATGTTTTCAGTTACTGTCACACCTGATTCAGCACGTGGTACAAAGTTGTCACTTAGAAAATTTTACACACACACACACACACACACACACACACACACACAGAGGAGCCTGTTTTTTTACCCTGGAAATCTGCTAATAAGGCTTCCCTTTGAGTGACTCCCCCTTGACCTCTTTTTCTGCCCCAGAAACATAAATAATTGTTCTTTTTCCTCTAGTGCCTCTTATCTCATTTAAATAACCTCCACATCTGTGTTTTCATCAGCCCTGAATAAAAGTGAAATCCGTGAGGCTGATTTTTCCTGCTTCCCTTTGTTCACATGGGGACAATGTTGAGTCTTCCACGTTTATTTGTACATTTACCTGAAATTGGGATTGGAAGTAAATTTAACCTTTGGGGAATAGGTACAGGTAGAGAATGAAGAATATGATGTTAAGGAAAACAATGAAGTTTGACACATGGAAATTTTTTTCCAGAGATGTTGTCCTACAAATTAGAATTTAATGTGTTGTTACCTCTGGAGAAGAGTAGGAGGCAGGGCCTCCTGGACTTTAATGTCTTTGTGGTTTTGGAATTACCTTTCTTGATGATCCTGGGGAGGATCAGAGGCTAGGTTCCTGCTTACTCTATTCCTATTTCTGTCTCCTAGGCTCCCAAGCCAGTGGGGAGGACACTGCTTCTTATTACAGCTGCTCAGAAGCACCACTGGAAGCTCAGGTAATACAGGCGCTTTGGATACCTTGTTGTGGAAAAACATCTGGAATTCAGCAGTGGAAAAACAGAACAGAGTGTAACATCATAGAAATCTCATTTCAGATCCGAAGAACTGAAGCCTGATAGGAAGAAATAGGTGAAAAATTTCGTATGTGTTGAAATGTTCAGACCAGAAAGATACTTTATGAAAATGGACAAAAGCATGTGTGAAAGGTGATAGAGAAAGGGGAGAGAGAACTTTCTTATGAATCATATAGACCTGAGATAGCAATAAACAGGCATGTTTGGAGGAATAGAACCAGAATTTTAAGAAGTGGTGCCTAGAGCAGACCTACAATGGAAAAGGAGCCATTGGCAAAAGAAAAAAGAAAGGGAATGCATGAAGAAGGCCAATTGATGGTGGTCAATGGGAAGAAAAGAAGTCTTGCCAAACTAGGGAACACAAAGTCTATGGAAGGTCAGAAGAGTTTTGTTGCCCTTTGGAGAGGAGAAATAAATAAACTGTAGAAAACACCAGTACAACCACCTCCCCATAGGGCCCAAGTTTGAATGTAGTATTTCATGGGGTGAAGAAGATACTTTCATAACATGTTTAGGGAACACGTTTTAAAAAAAAAAACAAGACGTGCAGCCCTCAGGACCTATTGACTGACCCCTGGGTCCTTGGGGTAGTGGTGATATGAGGCAAAGGAGGATGAGAGTTTAGGCAGGCCTGGGGTGGGGGGGATGGGGATAGGTGAGATAATAACCCAAATTAGGCTGGGGAAAGGAAGCAAGGATGAGATCATATGTTCAGGAAAGAAGATAGCATGGTAGTGTTTGGTGGCAAAAGGAGAAAGTTAGGAAAAGGAGCCAGCAGCAAAGACCACGTGTTCAAATCCCCCTTAAGGGAAAAGGCTTAGAATAGTCAAGGTCCCCATCAGAGGAACAGCTAATCATGAAGCTGTTGGTTTCCCTGGGGTTGTGGAGCCCACAGGTTATTTATGCATTGTTGAATGCTTGTCCTTGTACCTCTTTGTGGTTTCCGTGATTGTTTCTTTCACGTCCTAGGCTGGATGAGCGAGAAGGGTAGCATCTTTGTCTGCTCCTTTCTCATTCCTCTTTTTTTCCAGCAGTCCCCTTTGTTACATCTTCCTCCGTGGACACAGTTCCTGCTCTTTCCTTTGACTTGGTTTACCCCTAGGTTACTTTTCTTTGCCTCTGATTTGTTCCCTAGCAGATGTGGGCGCCCCAGCCAGCAGCAGAGAGGGGTGCAGGGGAGCCACAAAGAAGCCCCTTCTGATGCCCCAAGGAGCAAGCCGACCCCTTCCAGGCTCCAGGAACACCACAAAGCAATATGAAACCTGTTCATGAGAGGAGTCAGGAATGCCTTCCACCAAAGAAACGAGACCTCCCCGTGACCAGCGAGGATATGGGGAGAACTACCAGCTGCTCAACTAACCACACACCCTCCAGTGATGCCTCTGAATGGTCCCGAGGGGTGGTGGTGGCCGGGCAGAGCCAGGCAGGAGCCAGAGTCAGCCTGGGGGGTGATGGAGCTGAGGCCATCACTGGTTTGACGGTGGACCAGTATGGCATGCTGTATAAGGTGGCTGTGCCACCTGCCACCTTCTCCCCAACTGGCCTCCCGTCTGTGGTGAACATGAGCCCCTTGCCCCCCACATTTAATGTAGCGTCTTCACTGATTCAACATCCAGGAATCCACTATCCCCCAATCCACTATGCTCAGCTCCCGTCCACCTCTCTGCAGTTTATCGGGTCTCCTTATAGCCTTCCCTATGCTGTGCCACCTAATTTCCTACCGAGTCCCCTCCTTTCTCCTTCTGCCAACCTCGCCACCTCTCACCTTCCACACTTTGTGCCATATGCCTCACTCCTGGCAGAAGGAGCCACTCCTCCCCCCCAGGCTTCATCCCCGGCCCGTTCATTCAACAAAGCCCCCTCTGCCACCTCCCCACCTGGGCAGTTGCCACATCACTCGAGTACTCAGCCACTGGACCTCGCTCCAGGCCGGATGCCCATTTATTATCAGATGTCCAGGCTGCCTGCTGGGTACACCATGCATGAAACCCCTCCAGCAGGTGCCAGCCCAGTTCTTACCCCTCAGGAGGGCCAGTCTGCTCTGGAAGCAGCCGCTGCCAATGGACAGAGACAACGAGAGCGAAATTTAGTGAGACGGGAAAGCGAAGCCCTCGACTCCCCCAACAGCAAGGGTGAGGGCCAGGGACTGGTGCCAGTGGTAGAATGTGTGGTGGATGGACAGTTGTTTTCAGGTTCTCAGACTGCGCGGGTAGAGGTGGCAGTGCCAGCACACCGAGGGACCCCAGACACCGACCTCGAGGTCCAGCGGGTGGTTGGTGCTTTAGCTTCTCAGGACTATCGTGTGGTGGCAGCTCAGAGGAAGGGTGAGCCCAGCCCCCTCAACCTGTCCCATCATAACCCCGACCATCAGGGTGAGGGGCGAGGGTCAGCCAGGAACGCAGCAGAGATGGCCGAGAAAAATCAGGCCCGAGGGTTCTACCCTCAATCCCATCAGGAGCCCCTGAAACATAGACCTTTACCCAAAGCAATGGTTGTAGCCAATGGCAACCTGGTGCCCACTGGAACTGACCCAGGCCTGCTACCCATGGGCTCGGAGATCCTGGTGGCGTCAAGTTTGGACATGCAGGCCAGAGCCGCCTTCCCAGACAAGGAGTCAACGCCACCCCCCTTTACCTCTTCCCACTTGCCCTCCCATTTCATGAAAGGCGCCATCATCCAGCTGGCTACAGGGGAGCTGAAGCGGGTGGAGGACCTCCAGACCCAGGATTTTGTGCGCAGTGCCGAAGTGAGCGGGGGGCTGAAGATTGACTCTAGCACAGTCGTGGACATTCAGGAGAGCCAGTGGCCTGGATTTGTCATGCTGCATTTCGTGGTGGGTGAGCAGCAGAGCAAAGTGAGCATCGAGGTGCCCCCCGAGCACCCCTTCTTTGTATATGGCCAGGGTTGGTCCTCCTGCAGCCCTGGGCGGACTGCACAGCTCTTCTCTCTGCCCTGCCATCGGCTACAGGTGGGAGATGTCTGCATCTCTATCAGTTTACAGAGCTTGAACAGTCACTCAGTTTCTCAGTCCAGCTGTGCTCCCCCAGGCCAGCTGGCTCCTCCCCGAGAAAGGCCTGAGAGGACAGTCTTGGGACCCCGAGAGCAATGTGACAGTGATGGGAAAAGCCGGCCGTTAGGCGAGGGCTCCCGAATGGTAGAGCCCTTGCAGCCAGAGCCTGGTGCTCAGGCCTGCTGGCCAGCCCCGAGCTTCCAAAGATACGGCATGCAAGGGGAGGAGGCACGGGCTGCGCTGCTCCGTCCCTCTTTCATTCCACAGGAGGTAAAGCTGTCCATTGAAGGGCGTTCCAATGCAGGAAAATGAACCTCTCCCAGACCTGGACTGGGATGCTACCCCAGAGCTGGGCCTCACCGTGAGCAAGCAGAGGATTTGCACATGCCGAGCAGGGGATGGCTCTCTTGGCAGTGAGGTTAGTGGGGAAGAGAAGGCGTGAAGGCAGCCTCCCAAGGCATGGTCTGTTGCCCATTACCCCATGGCATCTTTTCAGAACAGCCCCAGAGGGTGCTGTGATGGGGAGCAGCAGGCCCGGGCCAAGGAAGGAAGGGGGTGCACGCAGGATAAGAAACATTCCAAATATCAGGGCCTCCCTGTTCTTTCCTCCTCATCCCTAGCTCCTGCAAGGAGAGAGTCAGGCTTTGGGAGCAGGTGCAGAGGGAGGGAGCAAAGAAAGAGCCAAAAATGATGATCCACAGCTTATAGTAGCAGTTCAGCTTTCTGAAGTTTTTTGTTTTTTTGTTTTTTTTCCTTTCTTTTTTGTGATGGGAGGGCAGGAGGCCCCATGCTTGGAAATAAGAGGGTTCCCACCCAGAACTCTTCTTTTGAGAGCTGTGCACTTTAAAGGGTAGTTTTGTTACAGATGTCTAAGGCTGGGTGTGCAGGGGACTCTGCTTGATCCTCTGCTTCAGCCCTTTCCCATCTCTCCCCATCATTCCTCCCACAAGGCTTCTAGCATTAGGAGAGAGAAGCCGCTCCAGGGTTCAGAGTGAAGTACTGCCTTGGCGGGGACCCAGTCACGGGACTTTGGGAGAAAGACCCGATGGCCAGACTGACCGGGCTGTAGGCAGGGCTTCTGGAAAGGTAGCTGACCTAACAAGGCTCCTCCTACTCAGCATGCCAGACCCACTTTGAAATTGTACTGAATCTCTAGTTGGTAATGGTGACTTTTGAAAGAACCAGTGGACCCTTTTCCCTGGGCCCCTACACCCGATCCTCTGTCTGTCTATGTTGTGCCTAAGTGCCTGCACTGCCCCCACCCTTCCGCTGACCTAACCTGTCTGCATGGTGTCTTGACCTGGGCCTATTTGTAGCTGCACTGCCTTTCCCCTTCTGCAAAACTGGTTTTGTCCACTCTGACCAAGACCTCTAGTTTTTGGTGTGTAGGGGTCTCTCTGGTTTCCCTTTCAGTTCTATTCTCTATTTTTAAAAACTCAGAATCATGTCCTCTCCTCTTCTGCAGCTGAACCAGTTGGTGGAGAAACGAATGGAATTATGCCCCGGGTTGGGACCAGTACAGCTGGCTGGGCAGTGCCCATCCTTGCGCTTTTAGAGTCCCTCCCATCTTACTCCACTCCTCCCAGCATTCAGGCTTCTCCAGGCTGTCTCCTCCCATAGCCAGCTCTAAGGTTTTGGGATACTCTTTTTTTTTTTTAAATTTTGGCCACACCATGTGGCATGTGGGATCTTAGTTCCCCGACCAGGGACTGAACCTGGGCCCTCAGCAGTGAAAGCGCAGAGTCCTAACCCCTGGACTGCCAGGGAATTCCCTAGAATAGTCTTGATAATGTTTCAATACCTGAAAAGTCTCCTAGATTCCATTTCATGGTGGAGTATTCCTCTGCCAGGAGTATTTTCAATCTTAGTTGCGTTTGCCCCCTGTGTCTTAAGCCCACTTTTTCTTCACGACTTTCAGCATCACCTCGGACTGTGGGATTCCAGTGGGTGTTGAGAATTAGGCTTCCCCCATCAGCTTTCAGGTGGGTGGGTGGGTTTTTTGTTTGTTTTTTTGGGGGTCTTTAGACTCTTGAACAACTCAGGGTATTGTCCACTCAGCTCTCTTATGAGGCTTCTCCTGGGGTATGACCCTGGCATTTCCTTTCAAGATGGACTGGCCAAGGCCTAGCCTGTTGTCAGGAGTCCCAAACCTCTGAGGTCTGATATCTGCTCTGTCAGAGACTTTAGGCAAGTCTTGTGACCTTTCGCTCTTTCACTTCCTCCCCAGCTGCCAAATGGGGATAAATAATCTTACCTACCTCCTAGGGGGAGGGGGAGTTCTGAGAATGGAGTCCTTCTTAGTGTTCAGGTGCTAAAGGTTGTTCTCCTGGGGGAACAAAGTGACTGAGACTGGCTTGTTCGCTGCAAGCCCTACACTCCACTGTTTCATTCCTTGAGAGCAGTTACCTGGTCAGTCAGCTTTTGGAGCCCCGTCCAGAGGAAGCTGCTGACCTGACCACAAGTATGTAAGTCTCCAGTTCACCTCAGAACCAAATACCAACCGTGTCTGGTGAACACTCAACCTTGTACACATTTGGGATCATGTCTTTTCCCTTCTCTGTCCCCTTATCTCTCTGAATGCTGCTTTCTCTGGCTTGTTTCCCACAGTTGGGGGCCTGTGGGGCTGAGTCTCGAGGAATCCTCTCAGAGGACGGCCCTCGGAGAAGGCCTTGTTTCTGGCTGTTCCATGAGCAACTCATTCCTAGTTTCTCATGCATGGGTTTCTCAGAAACATCCTTCCTCATTAGGAAGGCTCATCAACTGAATATAGCGACAGGCACACAGTGGACACTAAAGAAATATCCACCAAGGGCACCAACCGAGCTTCCTCCTTATGGGAACAAACCTATATCTAACCAGATAGAGGCCGAGTAGTGTAAATACAAGAAACCCTCACTGCCCAGCCTGATAACTTCCCCTTAATCATGGAAAGAGAAAATCTTGTGCACCTTGGCGAGTTGGGCCCTGAACTTTCTGCTGCTGTTCCTCTTCTGTCTCTTGCTGGTGAAGCAGCACCAGCACTTCCTATAATACTGTGCCATGCGTATGTAATATATTAATACTTGACTTTGTTGAGCTGCAGAGGTGTCTTCTCCCAGGGGAAGAAGCTCTGCTCTAAATCTTGGTCAGAGCTGAGGTATTCCCCTTACCTTTTCCCTCTGTTTCAGTCTTTTCTTCCAGGCATGAGGAATGAGAGTAACCTATGGTGTGTCCATTCGTCCTTTTAAAGATTTCATAAGTGTTATTATAAGAGATGTAAGAGCAGTTTTGAGACAGCATTTTGGAGGGAAGCTGTCAGCTTTTGGGGGAATGGGCAGTTAAAGAAGGCCAATGTCATTAGTAGGACAGTCCCAGAGCTTAGGGGTAGAAAGGAAGATGGCTAACTCTGGCATTAAATAGAAATGCCTATACCAGTTTGGGAGTAGGGGAACCAGGTGAAGGACGGTAATACATCCAAGTCTTGGATCATCATTCCTATCAAGATTAGTGTACACAGAGGAGGGAGAGTGGCATGGGGGAAGGGGAGACTGGGAGGTCAGAGCTGAGCACTCGTACCCAAGGGGGAGGGACCCCAGTAGATCTGGACTGACCCTTCTACACTCTTGGTCCCAGTTGGTCTGTGCTGCTTTGCCACTGCTGCTGTCTATTCACTGTCCTGCTTGCTGCCCTTGATAGCTCTCTGTCTTTCTGTGTCTTTGGCCATATAGGTGAAATCCAGGCATCCTGTCCATCCTTACATGTGCAAGGGTTACTTTATAACAAAGTCATCTTGAGTAGGGATAGTATGAAATGCTGCTGGTGGGCTGGTGAATCCAAAGGGATATGGCTTCAGTGCTTGTTGGGAGCCCTTTGGCTCCAAATATCTGACTCTCTTGAGGGAGAGACAAGCAGGTCCTATAAGTGGGTGTTTTCTTTGTATTAACTGCTTTCCTTTATGATATCTTGTGTCCTGTTTTAAAAATTAAATGATGGGGAACCAGATTAGGGCCTGTGTCAGCATCCCAGGGAGGTTCATCTGGCTCCAGTTAAATGGATTCTGGGGTTGGGGGAGCGTTTGAAGTTTGAAATAGACCCTCAGGTGGGGTTTAGTTTTATTTTTACCACTGGGCGCCATAGAAGATGCACAGGGTGGTGGTATGATTTAAACCTGCAACAAGCAGGCATGTTGAAGAGTTGAGTGATCACACTGGAGATAAAGGGTGGACGTGGGTTCACTGGGCAAGGGCTTGGGTCCATTGGAGTAAAGATAACCAGATTGGTTGAATTGGCCATGGGAGATTAAGTCACAGTCTTAAAAACAAAGCAAATAGGGCAGAGGCCAAGTTTTAGGGAGATTTCTTGGCCTCCTAGGGCTAAGTTTACTAAACCACACTGAAGCTACAATACTTTCCAGATGGGAAAAAGTGTACACTACAGTTGAAGAGCTGAACCGTGTTAGGTTGGATGTTGACCAGGAACCTGTTAGCCCTTTGCCGGGAAGCCTTCACCCTCCAGCATCCCTGGGAGAGGGAAGGCCTCCCACATTATGCAATAATAAAATAAGCATCTGGGTCCTTGCAGCTGTCAGTTGCTCTTTCAACTCTAGGATCCATCTTTGGGCCAGAATCCTGGTCTGGGCCTAGGATGACACTGGCCCTTGAGATGCTAGAGTTGACTGCACTCTCTCCTTACCTGCAGACTATGCACAGTGCCTGGGGCGGAAGGAGGAGAGGTGGTGCGGTTTACCCTGCTGAGCCTCCCCAGCAGGAACAGTAGTAATAAATGCACTTTTCACACTAAGGTTTCTTTATTCGTTCTCCTGTTAAGCCTAGATCCTCCCCTGGTAGACTGCAAATTCAAAGTCTGTGTGATCCCCAAGCCATTCTGCTGCAAATGCCCAGCAGTGAAGATGGCCTCAAACTGGGTTCCTGTCTGCAGTGTGTGTGGCGGCAGCCCATGTGCCTTTACCTATTGTCAAACTTTCAAGCATTTATTTCTGTCTTTATGACTGTCATGGGGACTGAGGTTCTTCAGAGAGAGAGAGAGAGAGAGAGCGCGAGTGTGAACAAGCTGATGACACAGTGGTTTTACACCCACTCCCCAGACAGGGAGTATGCACATAGTTGTGAGCTGTGAGTGGTTAGTGCATTGCTGATGTTGCTGAAGGCAGGGTTCATCCCTCATTTGCGTGACACTCGCATTCAGGAGAAGCTTGTGTCGGGGAAGAGACTCGTGGCAAACTTGAAGTATTAAAAATAAGGCTGTCCCCTACAACCTTCCTAGTCACACACAGGATCCCTGTAGCCAAAACAGTATATGTTCCAGCTGCAGAGAGCAGACTGCTCTCAGCTTGCACAGCACCTTAGGGGAGGGAAGAATATATGGATAGGGAATGGGGTGGAGAAAGGATGGAAATGTTGTCATCCAGGTGGCTTTAGGGTCCTCAGGAGTAGTAGAGAAGGACGGCACTGGGGAGGTCTGATGGATGGATCTGATTTGTGTAGGAGTTCCCTGTAGATAAATTACTGATCCCCCAACTACTATCCCCAGTATGTAATGGCTAAATTAATATGTAATCAACTGCATTGTATCTAAAGCCTTAGAACTAGTCAGGTGCTCCCCCCACCCGATACCATTTCTTACCCTCTAATCCTACCTGATCTTTAACAAAGCATTAATAATTCTAAGGATAATCTCTATTTTGTTGTGCTTTTTTGTAACTGTTTTAAATAAATCAATTTGTACTGTATATTTGTACTTTTGTGAGATCCTTTTTGCTGTTTTACCATTTTAAGTCTCTGTACTTGGCTACACACAGATTGTATTTTTATTGTTAATGCTCTTCTTATGGATACCTGCATTTAACTTGTGGACTATGTAAACACAATATATATCAATATCTATATATCTATATATCTATCTATATAAACTACTAGCTTTTCCTTTTGGTGTTTGCGCCTTCTTCGTATCCCAGCCTTAGATGGTGGCCATGGGGTGGGGGATAGAAGGCCTATGCGGCAGAGCTTGAAATAGAGAGCAAATGGCGCCCATCTTCATGTGGTGGGCTGGGGGCAGATTGCACGAGCTAGTCCTGAAGCATGGTCTGTGTGTTCTGTTGTGTGTGTTTCAGAGACCCAGAAATCTACCTGTAGACTCAGATACTGTTCTAGCACAATCAGTCACAAGGACCTGTAGATGCCCTCACTGCTGGCCTTTTCTCCAATTCTTTTCTCAGGAATACTGCCAGAAATTTCTGGAATAAGTCAGCTCCAGAACTTAGCTTGCCACTAGTAAGAGGTGAAGCACTCAGATACATGATAGTTACTCATACATTTATTGAGCACTTGCTACATGCCACAAAATAGCCTAGGTGCATTATATATTAATACCCATTTGTTGCTAGTACTATTATTTTCACTTTGTGGGTGGGGAAACCAGGAGGTTTAAGTAACTTACCCAAAGTTACACAGCTATTAATTAGCAGTACAGAATGTTAAATCCAGGCACCTAATTCCTGAGTTTGCGTTAACTCACAGTTCGTTGTAAAAATTAAATGAGATAATCCACGAAAGTGCTCAGAACAATCTTTGACACATAATGAGTGCTCAACCATTTTGAAACATCCCAAGTAGGACTTCCATGTGGGGCTCTGTGAGAAAAAGCCATTTGGCTCAATTAAATATTTTCTTTTAAATGTCCAGTATTTTGTAAAAAGCTTATTAATATTTTTGTATTTTTCAAGACAAATATTTCGGCCTGCCTGGTGGGAATTAAACCTGGTTTGGTGGGGGGTCAGTTAACACTCTTAAATAGCCTTGAACCTGTGGAGGTCAGAGAGGAGTCCAAGTTTCCTTGTTACGATATTGGAAGAGGTCCACATTCCTGGCATAGTTATTTTTCTGGCTACAACTTAACTAGGGCACTTCCTTCTGGACTTCAAGATCTGTAATTATCTAAACTGTATACAACCTTTGGTGCAGGCTAAGGAAAGTTCTGTGCTTGTTGTGTACCATCACAGAACCTTTTTAGAAATGACCTCAGCTCGTCTCCTCCATGGTTTGGCAGCCATACAAACTGCCAGAGTCGTCATTTTGCTCTGGCCTTGACCGCTACTGACCTGAGCTCTCGTGGCACCTTAATTCTGGATTTTCCTCAATTATCCTACCTTGGCTCTGAGGAATAAATAAAAAGATGGGTTTTTACCTCTTCTCTCAAACATGAGTTCCTCGGCACTATGAACCTTAATATTGCAGCTATTTCTATGAATGTATTCCTGAATGCAACTGAGTGCTGTCTAGGGTAGAATATTTAAAAGTTTGGCAGACTGGGAAAAGTAGCTGGTACCTGGTCTAAATACGTCATCCTCTTTAGAAATGCCAGTTATGAGGAAAGGCGTCTACTTCTGAGTTTGGAAAAGGAAGCTGGGCTGAAATAGCTCTTGGGATCACAGGTGATCTTCATTAGTGTTGTGGGCATGAACCCTCACAAAGTCAGCATCGGTTCTTCCTTAATGTCATTAACTTGTGAAGGGCCAGATAAGGGATCTCTGCTGGGAGAGCCTTTGTTGAGGAGCACCCTCCCTCGGAAAAAGACAATGGCTAGACGTCCCTGCCTGAAAACTTCCATCCACGTCTCTCCTAGATTTGCTAGAATGAAATCGAGAGAAAAGCAGGAAAGGGCCAGTAAAGATAAAATTAATTTATTAGCCCTCACAACTCCGTGGGGTGGGTGTGGGCCACACTAGGGCCCCAGAGTCCTATGCTCATGCCCTGCAGCAGTGGGCTGGGGAGTCAAGGTGTCTGGAGTGCCTGCTCCCTCATCCAGAGCTGCCTTGAGCTGGGTCCCTCCTGACCCCATCATCCTGCTCCCATATGCAAGGGGTACACAGGTCCACCTGCAAAAAACTCGGGCCTGCCTCCAGCAGCAAGGACAGGACCCTGGGGACGGCTGAGTGGGAAGGCAGGCAGGAGGGTGTGGTTCAGTGCAGAGAGCTGCTGTTCTGCTCTTCAAAGGCCATCTTGCCCAGGAGCTGGCTGTCCAACTCCACCCCACTCACAGGTAGCTGGAAGAAGTTCATTTCGGCTGCTAAGGCTGCCATGGCAGAAGGGTCCTGGCCAAACTGAGCTCGCAACATCATGTCCATTTTCTCCAGCCTCCTCTTGAGCCGCTTGGCCTCCCGCTCCCGGATGAGCCGGGCCTGCCGCTTCTCCGGGGTTTCATTGGCCCGCTTCAGCCTCATGGCCTCCCGATCTCGCTGCAGCCGGCGTGCCCGCTGCTCGTCTGTCTCCTGCATGCGCTGCAGGCGCTTGGCTTCTCGGTCCCTCATGCGCCTTACCTCCCGCTCCTCGGGGGTCTCATTGTCCCGCCGGCTCTTCTTGGCTGTGCGCTCTCGTTCCAGCCGCTGCAGCCGGACTTCCAAAGGCTCGTTCTGTCGACGCAGGGCCCACTTGCGTACACTGGGGGTCTGGGCTTCTAGCAGTTTCCGGTAGGCAGCACAGTTGTTGCACACAAGCAGAATTCCAGCAGGGTACACTGGAGGACTAAAGGCAATGTCCTTCCCCTCAGCACTGGAGGGGCCCTCACTGTGGGCTGGTGGTAGGGATTCCATATTAAGGACTTCAGGAAGTTTCTCACTGGAAAGCAAAAAGTTTAGATGGTTAATGCCACGGTCTAACAAGGCTCAGGTATCCAGCCCTGACTTACTCTGTCCTACCAGGCCAGTTGCTCCAAGTTCACCACTAGGGGTCAGTATGAGTGCTTGGGAGACCTCCTCTACCTTTCCACCCTTGCCCTTCTTTGGGCTAGGTTGTCTACCAAGTCTTAAAGCCCACCTGGAGTTAGGGGCTGAGCCAACCACCACAGCAAGCCACCAGAAACCAGATGAGCCCTTACAATGTGCAGTTCCATTCAAGCTGGACTGATGGTATTTGTAGGAACTGTGCAGGGCAGTCCTCCTTGAGGCGGAGGCTGCCTTCAGGGGAGGTCCAGTCCACTGGCTCCACCTCCCCCCAGCCGACCCTGCGTTGTACACTAGCAAATGGGACTCAGACACAATTTACACAGTTCCAGTCTTCCTGGGACACAGTGGAGACTCTGTCCTTACATTAGGGTCCTCTCAGCACCCTGTAACTTCTTTCTCATGAATGGTCTTGGTCTTCCCCACATCTCTTTCTAGTTGAAGATATTCTGATCGAGGAAAGAAATAAGAATTCATTTCCCTTTGAGGATGTCTAATGGAATGGACATATTTACTAGCCTCATTACTTGTATTTACAAAGAGTCAAGAGTCAGTTCCCTTTGCATTGCCCATCTCTAACCTTCACTTCGACTTGGGAAAGCAGAACCCACACCCAGTAATTTGTTCCCAGCACAGAGGGTCAGTTGCCCGGCTAACCTGTTAAACGTGGCATGGCTAGTAAAACGGGCTCCACACACAGCACAGTTAGACCGCTGGTCCTCCGAGTGGATTAAGAGGTGGCGACCCAATGACCCGGGGGAGCTAAGGGCCCGGCCACAGACAGGACACATGTAGCTCTTGGCGCTCACCACTGCTGCAGTGTGCTGTAAAAGAGAGCCTTAATCTGTCAACTCACACCAGCTCCAGGACAATCTGTACCCACTTAGGAACTACTTTCTGGGAAACGTCCCCTTTCCTTAGTGTTAGAACAAGGACTTGCAACTATTCTCCCTATCTAGCACCTGGAAAAGTAAGAGTCTCTTGTGTTAAAGGGCCTTCGGAAGGGCAAGGCCATCCAGACCATCACTCAGATTTCATTAGTTTGAGTTCTGACTACGTACTGGGACATGTGGCTGGCTTGGGGGACAACGGGACTCCACAGCCTGAGAAGAATTCTTGCTCAGGATAATTTCTCACGGCCTGCTTGCCACATGCTGTGTACAAGTGCATTTTTTTTTGTGTGTGTGCGGTACACGGGCCTCTCACTGTTGTGGCCTCTCCCATTGCGGAGCACAGGCTCCGGACACGCAGGCTCAGCGTCCATGGCTCATGGGCCCAGCCGCTCCGCGGCATGTGGGATCTTACTGGACTGGGGCACGAACCCGCGTCCCCTGCATCGGCAGGCGGACTCTCAACCACTGCGCCACCAGGGAAGCCCACAAGTGCGTTTTAAAGGAGCACTGAAGGTCAAGTCTAGAAGCTGGATGGAAAGACTGATATCCAAAAGGTATTTAAATGCACTGCCTTTTCTTCAGTCTTTTAAAATCAGTCTCCTGAAGAAATGCTTCTCCTCATGAACCAATTATTTTTATGGTAAAACTCAGGCTGCCATGTGTGCTCATGCCTGTTCAATACAGAGCATAAGGCACATGTTCTGCGACTGGATCAGGAAAAAAAAGGAAACAAAAGTTTGTCTAGTTCTGATCCCCTGGTTTACACTATCTTTCTCCAATACTTCAGAAACACCTATGTTAACTCATTTTTTCTTCTTTAAAACAAAGCCCACTTTCTATTTCACTGTTTTAAATATGTCTTAAGTAATTTAGAAAAAAAATGATACTTAATTTTCACAATGTGTCTGCCTGGGAACCCAGAACATATTCACTCAACATATCCCACTTATTCTCTACAATTTTCTGAGGATTGGAGTGGAGTCTTGGTGGAAGCAACAACCCAAGGTTCTTTCCGGGGTTGGAGGCAAAGGCTACACAAGTTGTTGGCGCCCGTGTTCTGGAGCATGCGGCTCCGCACGCCATACCTGGTACACATGCGCAATTAGCTGCCCCCGACTCCCACAGTCCAGCTGGCAGAGGGGACACTGGCAGAGTCCAAGTAAGGGGTCGGAATTCAAATTCTCCGTGACCTGCAATTTAACAAGTAGGCAATTCATGAACACAGTTTACCAGTCTCTTCCCTGCCCCTACTTCTTTTAAAAGGGTATCCTGTTAAAAGGAACACAACCTCTTATCATATGTTATTATTAGGTTCCCACTGTGGGTCAAAGGAAAAAGTGATAGGGGAAAGGGAATTAAATTTGCTCCCATCTTCATTTTCTCCAAGGCTTCCTGCCATGAAGACATAGTATTACTCCAGAGAGAGCTTATCTATTTTTTTTTCCCCTAAGGTAAACTCTGTAGAGAAGATCAGCTTTCCCTACTGCCATGCCTCTTGCAGGAATCCTTAGGAAACAGTTTAGTGAAAAGATGGCACCTCAGTTAATACTTTGACTGAAATTTGCAAGCATATTCAAGAGTACACCTGAGGAAGTCAACTAATAGTTTTGCAAAGACGGATGTTCTGCTGGGAAGAAGTGGGGAGCTTTAGGAAGAAGAGCTGTGTGGGAGTGAAGTGATATGTGGGTGGAAAAGGAAAGCTGGGTGTGAAGAGAACTGTGTGTCTGAGGTTTGGGTAACTCATGTTGGGAAGGAAGACAGGCTTCATATGAAGCCCAGGGGACCCTCAGAGGCAAGAGTGTTACATGTGGAAGAGAGGCATCTTGGGCAGAGTAGAAGGGTAAGGAGGTTCCCGGACTCAGGAGCCATTTGTCACTTGCCTCATGCTCTACCACACTGTTCCCACCAACAGGCTGTTCTGCATTTTCTAACTCTTTTTCCACTTTGACCACCCCTCCGTCTTCCTCTGATGTATGGGAAGAGACTTCATCTTGTGTGGTCTCCTCTTCATCACCCTCACTGTCACCTGGAACACACAAACTGGTCACTTCTTCTGATTTTTGCATGAATACATCTTACGCTGCTTTCCACCCTAAAGTTTGCAGCTAAAATGGAAAACATTCTCAGATCTTCCATAATATAGTTTGTATCAGTGCTTATTTGGGTACAAATCACGTTAAGTGGAAGCCAGCTATAATTGTTTATATTGCCATATACACACTAAAGAGAAAATCAGAGGCAAAACTGTATTGGAAAATGGTTATTAGGTCCTGTATATTATCATAAAAATGATAACTTCTTACACAGCGTTCCCAAATATCTCACACTTTCAAATCACACCTCCTATGCACCTCACACCATGCTCATTCCAACACACCACTTCTGACTTACCAATGCTTATCACTGATTTTATTACTTACTTTTCTCCATAACCTCCCTGCACAATTTCTCCATGGTGTCACATACACTATTCTATTCTGAAACCCACTAATCTGTTCTCTCCCAACAAACCCCAAGGCATGATTACAGAAACACCAACAAGTTTTTCTTTCCTCTTATCAATAAAGGAGGCAGTAGGAAATTAGGTAAAAATGTCACTTTATAGGGAAAAATTTCAGTACAGTGGAAAAGTTAGCACAGCAACCAACCTCGGGCATTCTGTCGTGGTATTTGACTCACAGCGTTCTTACCCTGCTAGTAACTCAGCATTCTACGTTAAATAAGTCCATTGTTTCTGTTGGTTCTTTGGATTATCTGATGGATTATTGAATGCATCAAGTGGAGGGAACAGGACATTCTTTACTTTAGGATGAAATATAATTTCTCGTGGCTAAAGAAAGAATTGATTTGTTTTAGTTCAGGGTGCAAGATGTGGCCATGCAGAGGTCTGCCTGTGGCTAGGGGATCTGCAAGGTTTGTGTGTGCTGATTTCTTTCCTCTATTACTTATAACATTGGAAAAGAAATGATTTTTAAAAAACACAATAACATAGGGAGTTCTTTCTGAAAGGAAAAAAAAGTGCTAGTACTTTGAAGATCACAAGAGGAAGCCAAACCTAGGGAAGCTGTCAGACTCCAGTCCCATCCTAACACCACCTAGATCCTGGACTCCTGGGCCTGACTGTCAGCAAGAGAAATACAGGATAGAGTTTCACCAGGCTCTCAGCATCAGCAGTGAGACTCAGCTTTCCTAGCTAACAGTGTGCTTCTTATCTTCTCTCTACTATCCCTTACATAATTTCTAAATCTACCAAGAACTGGGCAAAACTGGTTACATTCCCTTTCTTCAAAAGAAAATCTAACCAAATCATCTGCTAGTAGATACATGTGTCTCTGTTAGATACTTCACTTGGTTGGTGGACTGGATTTGGGCCCTGGAAAGATCTACAGTATGCCTTATTCCTTGGTCCAAAGCTTTAGTGTGAATCCATCTCAGTAATAAGGGTTGGCACAGATTAAATCATACTATATTTTCTCACCAGCTTATTTGGAATACTTGTAGTCTAAGACAACACTGTATCAAACACTTTTTGTAATTCATCAAAAATCCAAATATATCTCTCTACTAGAAAGGTTAAAAAAAGAATAAGTATGCCATGCAGAGGGATGATGCAACTTTTCCAGAATGGAAACCTATCAGACTTCTATAGATATTGCCATTCCTACCTATTAGTCAAACTGGTGGCTCCCACAGATTTTCTAGAAATATTTGGTTCACTTTTCTGTACCTGAGCAATTACTTGCTAAATTATTATTTTTATTGCTAGAGTATTAGTTTAAATAGAAAATGTAGTTCCTGGAAGGTACAGAACTCTCTGCCTCTTCTTTCTTTTACAACCCCGAACATGGAGAAAAATCAGAAATGTCAATATGAATTGACACTAATAATAACCAATATCAGATGGATCAGATGTGGAAATCATCCTAGGAAATAACACATCTCAAAGTGTATTTGTTCAAGCAAGTCACAGAACAGACAATCCATGAGGCTCAACCAGTTACCAGCCACTGTCTTTTCAATCTCTTAAGCAAAGGGATCTACTCAGGACTTGGTGTGGGAAGACCTCGACATTAGCATTTTACATGCTGCATAATCTCACTGGTAAGCAAGTCCTCTTATAAAACATTAAAACTGGGTCCTCAAGCAAAACTTTCGTTAATACCACTCTTACATTTTATTAATTATGAATAAACAGATCCTAAGAGACAGGGATTTTTTTCTTTTCATTTGACCTAGCCCAGGGGCTGCTTGAGCACTCATTATTCCTATGCCCCTGTCTATCACAGTCATCACTAATCTATCTCTGTATGGCACTATGCCAAGTACTGCAGTCCTTGAGTTAAAAAAACCTGTTCTCTCTCTGGACAAACATATGCCCATACACCTTAGAACACCTTTGGGAACACTGAGGATCCACAAATCTCCTTCTTCATGTCTTCCTCCCAACCCCCATGCATAATCCCCAGAGCACACACACTCTGATAATTCTTCTCCCATTGCCCTGAGTCATTACCAGAAGGTGCAGAACTCACTGCTACTGGAGTCCTGATCTCTTAGTTGTTGGATAGCTTGTCGCTGACTGCCAAGGTCTCCAGGAAAATCAGTTTTCATCATCGCCTGGCGGGCTTGCTCTTCTAGCCCAGCAAATACTTGATCCCCTGGTGGTCACAAGGAAAAATAGTCAGGCCACCAGCTGGGCAGTACATCCCCAGGCAAGCTGGTTGGAAAGTCAGACCATTCAAAGGTAGGAGACAGGCAGGTACCCTGTGGTGGGGTCATTCATCTCCAAGTCAGCTTGTTGCCTCCAGTGGTTTCCGGGGACAGCTACTCTTCTTGGGCAACAAGCCAGATGCTCTAGAAAGCATCATTTGCTTCTCTTAAATCCTCCTAATATTGACTCCTTTTAAAGGTGATCAATTGCTACTTTACCAATTTAACATCAAAATCTCAATTCTATTTATAACCTTCCATCAGGACTGGGGAGACAGAGGCAAGTGGCAAAGTGATGGAATGAAGATGGGGCAAAAAATCTGGGCACAATCTCTGAATCTCAGTGTATTAGCAATATGGTCCTGATTCTGTCTGCCTCTGACTATAAACAAGTGCTTCAAATAATCCAACTGAAACAGTATCTATGACCCCATCTTTCATCCATTCTCCTTATAAGACGTACTCTAGAAGTTCTTCCTTTACTCTCTCACATCTATTAGAATTAGCCACGAGCAAATAAAAAATAATGGATTAAAAGGAAAACAGATAATATGTGAACTCATTTCTGCTGAGGAACAAACTTCCTGAAACATGCCAACCAATTTGCAACAGGTAATATTTCATCTAGTCTCCTTGGTTTAGTGTGGTCTTTTTTTTTTTTCTTCTTTGTATGCAGTATCCAAAAGCCCCGGACCCATCCTTGATTATGCATTTACTGTGAGGAACTCTGCCTGGGATCTGTGTGGTTATTGAAGAGTTAACATTTAAGTGCTCTTTTATTTCCAAGAGGCCAGGCATAAGGAGAAAAGAGAATTGGGTTTCTTGAGGTTTCCATTATCTCAGTCAGAGTGGAAACTACAGTCCCCATTCTCCAGCCACCAAGAGAGAATAATAAAAAGCCCTAGTGAAATGTCTGACAATAGACCAGGCGCTTTCTTAATGAAGAGAGAGAGGAAATTAAACAGGCTCAGGTTCCGAGGCTGATACAATGATGTAGGAGGAATGAACTGGTCAGTTGACCTGTACAACTAGTCCTTGGGCAGTGAAAGAACTGATGTGAAGTAGGCTTCATGTGATTCATTTAGGTATTTGTTCAGCAAATATTCATTGAACATCTACTATATGCTAAGTGCCAAATGCTAATAATAGTGATTATTTGGCACTTCCTAGTTCCAGGCTCTACGTTAAGTGCATTATAGTGGCTACCTCACCTGAATTCTCTGCAAAACTCTATGTGGTAGGTATTACTATCCATATTTTACTTAGAAGAAAACTAAGGTCTATGGTGGAACAAAGTATTCAGACCCCAGTCTGTCCAACCCTTAATTACCATATTTTTCAGTTGCTTTCTAGCAGAGTTGTAAACAGAATTTTAAGCGGTTCATTAGAGCAATTTTACTGAAAACAAACGCTTGTCTCTGTGTGACAAGAATAGCTCTGATCCTAGTGTGTTACCTTCCTACCATCAGAAACTGATATATACAACTCAAATACCAAAATAATGTTCTCAAGGCCAAGACTGACGGAAGGAACCATCATTTTTATGGTTCTGATTCCATGTGATGAGTTACCATGCCTGGGTTAGAGTAATATTATGGCTATTCTGACTGACACTATGAATGGGAATAGAGGTGCTAAGAGTCCAAGTGTACTTCTAGCCACTCAGCCCTCAAGTAAACGAAAAATAACCTGCTTTAAGTCCACTTTTGTAATATTCAGGATGACACACTGGATATAAATTACCGCTAGGGAGAGCAAAATATGAATTCTGTGTTATAGCGCCTCCTCTTCCCTCTTTGCAGGAGTAAAATATTTAATTTCTCCACGTTGGTTCCTCTGTAACCACAAGACCATGGCTAACTG
Organism: Pseudorca crassidens; assembly: GCF_039906515.1. NCBI lineage: Eukaryota > Metazoa > Chordata > Mammalia > Artiodactyla > Delphinidae > Pseudorca > Pseudorca crassidens. The sequence goes on along the minus strand of NC_090315.1, from coordinate 48,037,309 downwards.
GAATAGTTACTGAATTCTTCTGGGTAAATGCATGTTTTTGGACCTGGTGGCTGTGGGCAGATATGACACTAAGGAACAAGTTATGTACCAGCATATAATGATCAAGGGCAGACCATTCTCATCAATGACATCTCTAAAGAAACCTATCCAGAAACCAGCTAGGTTTATAACATACTAAGAATCTACACTTCCCCCCCTTTCTTTTTTTTTTAAATTTATTTATTTTATTTTTGGCTGTGTTGGGTCTTCATTGCTGTGCGCGGGCTTTCTCTAGTTGTGGCAAGGGGGGGCTACTCTTCGTTGCGGTGCGCGTGCTTCTCATTGTGGTGGCTTCTCTTGTTGCAGAGCATGGGCTCTAGGCGCACGGACTTCAGTAGTTGTGGCTCGCGGGTTCTACAGCACAGGCTCAGTAGTTGTGGCACTCGGGTTTCAGTAGTTGTGGTGCATGGGCTTAGTTTGCTCCGCGGCAGGTGGGATCTTCCCAGACCAGGGATCAAACTCGTGTTCCCTGCACTGGCAGGTGGATTCTTAACCACTGTGCCACCAGGGAAGTCCCCCCCCCCTTTCTTAATGGGGAATCACCACTGAATTAGAAGGACATCTATAAAGGTATGTAATTTTCAAGATCAGCTAGTAATTCAGTCTAGTCTCCATCAAACTTGAGGTAAAAATTTATTCCTATTGAAGCTGTCTAAACATTTCAGCCTTCACAGAACAGAGAAGAGTCTTTTCAATACAGCTGCCCTATCTAGGACTTTTGGGAGCATTCTCACCTAGGATAGTTGGGCTATTCCTTTTTTGGCAGTTTGGAAAGAAAAGCTATGCTCTTCTATTTTATTCCATTCCTGACTTGGGAAAAAGGCTAAGGTAAACTTTACTCCTTAGGGCTATTCTTATTTAAATACCAACATAAAGCAAAATATATAAAAACCATAAAGAGGGATTCTGGCAGACCTCACAGAAAAAGATATGTGAATGATCTCCCAGTAGTCACTATTCACCTAATCCCTAAATCTGACTGTCCAGAATTATCCTTTCATAAGAAGGTAGTGATAATTGCTAAAAGTATGTCATATTAACTCAAGTATAATGTGATCCATAGAGATACTAGTGATTAAGAAGTGTTATACAGTTGCCTGCTTTTACAATGTAGCAGTATTATTTCCTTCTATCCTGAGACTGTTGGAGTAGGTTAAAAAAAATCCTCTGTCTTCTAGATATTAATGTAGGGCAACCATCTTCTTTAACATGGTATTTACTTGTCTATTAATAGTGGAGAAAAAGTCATCTAAGTTCAACAGTAAAAAGCAAGGTACTACCTCTCCTTTTTGTGGTATGAAATCAAGATACTGTTGGTCTGATTTGGCTAAGGTTTTTTAGACCAGATAAGAACAAAGCCATGCAAACAAGCCTGTAGAACAGATGAGAAGCCTGAGATGAAAGTTACTGGAAGACAAAGATTTTACAATTCTCTTTCTTGAGTCTTTGGTGCAGTTAAATAAATGCAATGTCTGGCTGACTTAAATTAAGTAAAGCAGCTGAGACATATTCTAAGACAGCAGATGCCTAATTCAGAATAAAATGAGCTAGAACTGGGAGTGAGGCACTTAGGATTCCTTTTCTAGCTGACAGTCTCCGTAATCCGAGGTGCTATCACATATTGGGAACAGAACCATTTACCTCACAAGGATGCTAACAATGAATGAAGACAAAACAAACTGCACTTTTTAGAAGAGAAGGGACTTTAAAGCCTTCTTTTTCCTACTTCTCTGTAAAAGCTGAAAACTTTAATTGAAGTTGAAAGTTTTTAGTCTCATATATAATCTGAAAACAAAAGTCTCTTAAGAAACGGAAGTTTTCCTTTACTTAGTGGTTTGCTTGGTACAAAAGCACCAAATGAGAGTGTGCAAAGGATTGTATTTTCAACCTCTCTAGAAACAGTTACAGAAATCTGTATTCAGAAGGGGGTGAGATGAGGAAGGAGGGAGGGAAGAGGTCTACAGAGATTTCAACCCATATGCAGTTCCTCTGTGACTAACAGTTCTGGACTTTTATTCCAAAAGCTCTGCATCAAGTCTATTAAGGAACTGGGCAAAACACAAGAGTCTGCCTGGACGTTTCTGGGTAAAGGAGAGATCATGACGGTAATTTAGATACAGAGACAATCCTGAGGAAAGCCAAGTATATGCCAGAGCAGCCTGCCCATTGACTTCTAAAGTGGATCTGACAGATGCTGCCAGGCTACAGCAATGGGATTCTTAATATATTCTTTTAGGAGGGCTTCTTAATATATTCTTTTAGGAGCTGCCTGCTACACAATCCTCTTGTTCCCAGAAGGCAGATCTAATGGAGCTCAGCCATTACTCTGCTCAAATGCCATTGGCTTTGACATTTAAGCAAAGCTTCTGCAGACCTTCCTGCCTCCCAGACCTTGAGTTCATTCTGTTTACTTTAAATAGATGAGCAGCATTAAATTCAATACATTTGATTGGTTCTATTTCACTGCAAGGGGTTAGGAGACGCACGTGGTCAGAAGACTGAAATTACCTATTTCTACTTGGCATTATTGTGGGCAATGAGAAGATGACCTTTCAAAAAATGTAGGACCAGCTTCAGTCCCCAAATAGTAAATAAGTAGAAGGTCCTCAGAGACCAGCAAATCTCAGTGTCTTTCTTCTTTCTTAGTCCATCATGTGAGATGCCTTCACATTTCCCTGCCCAAATGCATCACTGAAAATAGCCCCTCCCTGCGGGTCTGCTTTTTAGTTACACCGAACATTTCTGTTCACAGCCCTCTTAATGGTCACCACTGCAAAGTCCCACCCGCTCCACCACAATACTACAAGCATCACTAGCTCAACTCTAGAAACTGCATTTCTGCAGCTGCGGATATGATATTCCCTCCTTCTCTGTGGTCTGTTTGTCCATCTGTTTTCCAACTCCAGTACCAGCTCATCTTGGCTTTGACTGATTACGGTGGGAGGAGATGCAGCTATCGACTTATGCTATGTGGGCGCAGGCACTGGCCACACAAGCATTTACTGGCTTCCCTGTACCTACCTGATCATACTATCATCCCCACCAGCTACTTTTCTCAGTCTCTTTGGACAGGTGGCTTTTAGAGGTAAATGCCCAACTCCAGTGATTGCCTTATTTGTGAACCCATCACTCTACTAAGAGTTCCTTTCCTGCCCTGCCTTCTTGGGGTCACATCTGTGTCTCTTCTCAATATCCACCTTCAACCAGAGAGGAGAAGACAATCCTTCTGAACCTCTGTGTTGTATTACCTATGGTAGAGATACTTCATTTTATCTCTCTTGAAAATCGTCACATTCAGGCCCACTAAATTTCACTGTTTTAGCAGCAGTTTCTAAATCCTTCCTGAACCACTCACCTTTATATTAGGCAGCCTTCCATATCCACCTACTCCAGAATACACTCCTAGAAGTATCCAACTTGTGCTGTCTTATAAAACTTTTCTAGGACTTGAAGAATGAATTGTATATGAAAGTTTGCTACCCTAATCTCATTTAATCTATAAAATGCTGAAGTCCTCTTAATTCCTCTGAACCTACTGTTTTCTCTCCTACTTTTGAAATTACCCAATAAAATAAAATAAGGTACATACTGTCTGGCATATGGTATGTTTTTAATAAATTTTAGTCCTCTTATATTAACTCCATGACTGATCTATCCTCTCAAATGTAGGTTTTTTTCCTTAAAAAAAACAAAAAACTTTCATATGTTATACCACTGAATTCCCTTCAAATGTTGCTGTAGTCAGTCCTCCATAAAAACACGGAGCTATTTGTCTCTTTTTTACATTTGAATGAGGATGCTTATCTCCTCAGATCATAGGAAACTGGTTAATTGTCTCAAATCTACATAGATATATTAGTGTTAATTCAATAAGGCACTTTTGAAAACCCACTATGAGCAGTGCTAGAAGTAGAGAGGGATAGCAGGAATTATATATGGGACATAGTGTCTGCCCTCCAGAAATTTACAATCCAATTACTAAAATAAAACGTATATATGAACCTGCTGAGAAATAATGCAAGGCAATAGTGCATAGCTGGTTCTTGTTACCAGTCTCTTCTTCATGTGATCCAGCCCACACACTGTTTTGTAGTCCCAAAACACTGTATTCTGAATGTCACTCCATTCTCCCTGCTTAAAAACCTTCAGTAGCTCCTTACAGTCAGGATGAAGTGTGAACTTGGCCTGGCCTTCGGGCCTCTACAATGCAGAGTTAAATGTCTCCAACGTCATGTTCTATGGCTTCTGGACAAATGCAACTTCTGCTTCATACAAAGTCTCCTTGTCCCCTGAGCATACCACGTGCATTCCCTCTTTGTTTCTTTGCTTTCCCCTACCTGATTTTACCTCTCCTTTCCTCTTTTTTTAAAGAATCCACTTTCTACCTTCCAAGGTCCAGTTCAAGTTCATAGTCTAAGGCCTCTTCCATCAAGCATTCCCTGGCTATCTCAGTCCATGGAGCTCTCTCCCTCCTCTTTTTTTTTTTTTGGCCTCAGGGCATGTGGGATTTTAGTTCCCCGACTATGGATCAAACCCATGGCTCGAATCCTTGGCCCCTGCAGTGGAAGTACAGTCTTACCCACTGGACCGCAAGGGAAGTCCCTCTCCCTCCTCTTAATTTCTGTAGTACACACAGTCTGCAGCATCCCTATTTGGCACTTAGCATATATTATCTTGCTATATGCCCATCTATCTATCTATATATCTGTGGCTACGTTATAGTCTTACATATCTTTATATTGTTTTACGGCCTTGGCATCTAGCACAAGGCTTTGCACAGAGTAGGAATCCTATAAATGTTTGTTAATGTGAATACTAAGGATGAATCAAGAGCATCTATTCCTAAGACAGGTTTCTAAGACCTCCTCCAGCATAGAAACACTTTAAATCCATCATGTTTGACACTTTTAACCCTTTTTTCTTCACAAATTAGTGTGAGTCAATCACCTAAATTCAGATTACACTTCCTTTCCAACCCTCAGGGTTCTCAGGTTCCAGAATAAAAAGCCCAGTACTCACAGTGAACTTTATTTGGATTTGTCTGTTTCCGACGGGACATGTTTCCCTGATCCAAGAGCTCTGGCTTTTCCCAGTTTCACAACTGGATGTTACTACCTCCTTGCAAGATGCTGACCTACAAAAAAAAAGGATAATGTTAGCACATGTCATTTTGCTCATAAATTATACACAATTAAAAGATGAGAGACTTTTTAAAATAGTTTTTGAGTATATATAAAACTCACCAGTTATAAATCATTGAACTTCTTAAAGAAAGAAAGAAATGAATAAATCTCTAGCACACTTTAAGGTCCCAAGAAGTTTCAGAGAGAATTCCAAAGGATTTAGAGAATTCCACTCTAAATCCAACTCTGGAATCCATAATACTGTTAAGTGTTCATGATCAAGCTCAGAGGGTAGAAAAGGAAGCAAAAAAACTCAGGCAACCAGCGTTAGAAGCACCATAGGCTCAAAGGGATAACCCTCATGAATTGTAAAAGGAAGCAAAGGAAGCTAAACAGGGTGGCAGCTCATATGTCACATGCCCTCTGGAAGTCAAGCCCTGCAATCTGCACCAATGAGAACCTCCAGATGTTTTTTTCAAGAAGTTATCTCTCCTAGAGGTGACGAAGGCACCACATCCCTGTGAGACAAGAAATATCTCAAAACTTCTGGGCATCTGTAAATGAAATATGGGAAATAGAGCCTCTACCTAGGGATGCAGGCACAGTGCTAGGCACTGTGGATGACAGGGCACTAAAGCAAATCAGACTTCCTGTTGAAGATGGGCTTTTACCAGAAGAGCCAGGTGCCATACACATTGTTGGGTACTAATTCAATACCTCAATGTGGAACATCAACCTGACCCTGCTCACATGCTCCCGAGTGGTGGTCAAAGTTAATAACTTTAGTGCCTCTTCTCAATCCAGCCTCTTGTAGCAAAGAGTGGGAAGAACAAAGAGAAAAGGTCCCCAAATGAGAAGTGCTGCAGAGACATGCACCTGCTTCCCTGAAATAGGTGAGAACAGATACTTAAGCCTAGAGGTTCCTGGTTAGTTATAAGAAAGGCTTTCCCAGTATTAAGTGTTGTTAGAGAGTCCAAAATGGATTAGTAGTGGAAGCTGTGAATTTTCTTTGAAAGACAGAGTGAATGAACAGACATAGATTAAAAGGAGATATTCTCTTTCCTACCAAAGATGAGAACGTGGATCTGGTCACCCTCTAACTTTTCTTTCAGTTCCTGCCTTCTCAAATTGTACTCACACTAATAAGCAAATACAAAATTGTAGTTTATTGCCTTAAGAGGCATTATGAGAGGCTACTTACTATCATCTACACTTTGCACTCCAGTTAGTGAAGACTCACCTCCTGTTATGCCAACTAACTCCTCTATGTAGCTAGAAAGGACCTCAGACCTGTAATCAGATCCTGCCTCCCCTTACCAAAAGAAGAAAGAAACCGCAAATGGCAAAGACAGGCCTCCACAGGAAGTGGCAAAGGAAGCAGCTTTCAGGCAGTCTTCTATCATATCTGCATATCAAACACAGTTCTTTTTCAGACCTTTAATTAAAAAAAAAAAAAAAAAAACTCCAAATGTATACAGTAAAAATCAATTTTAAGGTAGTATGTTGAGTGCTAATGCTAATGACACGTGTTCTCTAAGTTTTGTTTGTGTAGATCATTTCTTTCTAATCAAGTAGTTATTTTACAAATTGAAGCAGTGAATGAATATTACACTTTGGATTTTTTCCTATAAGTCTGTGGAATCACAAAGTGGAAAGTTGAATGAAATGCAGGTTGCCTATCATTTTTTTTTCTAAAATTTGCAGAGCTATAGCTCTCTATTGTATAAGGAAGAAAATGAAACCTTAACTAATCTTTAAATTTTCTTCCTATTAAGATCAGAAATTGAAACTGTGAGATAAAGGTAATAAAGATCCTTCTGAATGAAGGCCAAATAATATGACACAGGCTCTGTTCAGATCATCTTGGTGAGGCAACAGCTCAATACTAAAGCTACAAGTCAGCAACAGAAATCAACATCTGGCATATTTAAAGCACCAGTGTCCACTGCATCTCACAATCCTCCTAGTGGCCAAATGGGAAACCAACCAGATGGTACCCAATGGGACTTCACACCTGAGGGATTAAGGGGAAAACATAAGCAAATACTCTTCCTCCCTCAAAAAAAGAAAGCCTGTGGGGTCGTGGACTCTTGAAAATAAGTAAGTTAATTAATTATGTAATTAATTAACAATAAAAAACTAGCACTAGCAGATAACATTCTTGACTGCACAACAAGATCTCAGAGGTTAAACAATTGTTTTATAGCAGTAAAAGCTAATAAAATCCATAGACACATTGCCGTAAAGTTCACTAACTCAGTTTTACTTTCAACACTGCCTCAGTTCCCAAGCCTGAATCTGAAACCGATACAAAAATGTAAATGGATAGCCCGAACATCACCATCTGGAAGAAAAACAGGATGGGAAGAAAGGTAACCGGTGAGATTCAGGTCTACAAGGGATTCTATTTAAAAAGGGAGGCAGTTTTGTCCATCTTTTGTTTTTTTTCGGTACGTGGGCCTCTCACTGTTGTGGCCTCTCCCGTTGCGGAGCACAGGCTCCGGACGCGCAGGCTCAGCGGCCATGGCTCACGTGCCTAGCCGCTCCGCGGCATGTGGGATCTTCCCGGACCGGGGCACGAACCCGTGTCCCCTGCATCGGCAGGCGGACTCTCAACCACTGCGCCACCAGAGAAGCCCAGTTTTGTCCATCTTTAGAATGTGGTTAAGAATACTTGGGAGCGGGGCCAACGTCTCCCCTTAACACTGCCCCTGCTCTCCCACAGGTGTTAGGTTGCAGCTTCCAGGACACACCACAGACTTTAGCAAGAAAATACGGGTGAAATCCAAGCTTTAAGAAAAGAGGGTGCACTCCCACCTCCAGCTCTGGTGCAGTTCCCACGGAGCAAAGTAAACTCGCCTGAATCCCCGGTATCTGTATCTGCCAAAAAGGAGAGGACAAGAAAGCTGGTCACGTAGCCGCCTCACAGTTCACCCTGTTCCCGGGTGTATAACCAGCCGAGACGGTCCCTCTGGCTTCCTGAAGCATGAGCACAGGTAGATTCCCGGGAATTATCAGACAAGAGCCAGAGGTCTTCCGAGGCGGCTCAGACAAACCCTCAGACAATACAGTCTTCTCAGAAATCTAAATTTAGAAGCCCTTCTGCGAGAAGGCGACTCGGGACTGACACCCGGGTCGGCGCCCCCACGCCCATCCTCCCCTTCCCCCAGCTCCAGCCCAGCCTGTCAGACGCCCGGGCCGTCCCGGCGCTGCCCGGCTGAGCCCGACCTGGGCCCACGCGGGGAGGGCGGCGACGCGGACGCCCCTCCCGCGCCCGAGACCTCCAGAGGGACGGAAAGTGGAACAGCCGCTGTGGGGAGCCAGCCCGGTCCGGCCTCGTCGCGGGAACCCGGGGCAGGGGGAGGGTCAGAGCCAAGGCGGCCCCCGCCCCCCAGGCCAGAGCGAGCCCCTGTTCCCCTCCCCAGACACAGACTGACAAAAGGACCGACAGCCGGCGACCAAGGGAGGGGGCGAGGAGCCCCTGCATCCTCAGCCTGGTCCCGGAGGGAAAGAGTCGGGGGTCTTTTTACCCGGCGCCTTGGCGCTCCGCGGCGCTCCGGGTCCCTGGGCCCCGCCTCCGGACAGACGGACCCCCGGACAATGGGCCCTGGGCCGCAGCTCGGGCCGGCCGGGCCGGGGCTCTCCTGGACTGGGCCCCGGCTGGCAGAGGGCAGCTCCGGGCCGAGCTGGTGGCGGGGAGCCGAGGGGCGGCGCTGCAGACGGACAAAGCCAAAAGCAGACAGACAGACGGAGGGGGAAAAGATGGCGACGCGGGCGGCGGGAGCGCGCTGCTCGCGCACCCGCAGCGAGTGGGGCGCGTGCACGAGTCTCTCCTATCCCCTCCTCCCCCCTTCGCAAGCTTCGTCCCCCTCCCCGCTCCCCAGGCGCGCGCCCGGAGGCATGGGCGGGGCTTAAGGGGAGAGGGGTCCGGGGAGGCAGGACTTAAGGGAGCATCCAATCACAGACATTCGAGAGGGGCCTCGCCTTGTTTCTCGCGCCATGGAGACCACCGAGCCTCGCACCCTCCTAGGTCTTTTTCTGGTCCTGTCAAGTCCTCAGCTCCCCTATGCTCTCCTGAACCTTTAAACTCTACCCTGACTGTCAGATCTGATCCTGGTTTCCTACCCCACCTTCGAGTTCAGCCACAAAAGCCCACATCCCCCAACCACAGCTCCACCGCAGGCTCCCCCTCTCCTTAGCCCAACCTCTTCCCCTTCCCCCAACCCAAACCCTCTTCCCTTCATTTCCCCACATCTCACGGTTTCTTCGGTCCCCACGGCGTTTAATGTGACCGAGATCTAGGGGCCACGGACCTTTGTGGGAGGGGCTAAGTTCGGCTGTCAGAACCTCAGAGGAGAAAAATCTTTAGCTTCGTTTTAGACATGTAAGTCTCCAACATGATTCTCAACTAATAAAACAACAGTAGCTGTAGACCCTGGGGCATAGAATTAATTTAGAGAAGGGTAACTTGTGGCACTGTTGCCACTTAAGAGGCATTTGGGGCAATTGAAAGTGGTTAGACTCACTTCCTAATAAAACACCTCCTTCCCCTCTCATTGTCTCTTTCTATTTCCTCACCGCTTTCCTTCCTTTCCTCTAATTCTCTCGTCTTGTAGAATGCCTAAGCCTGCCTTTGACATAGCTCACTTGGAGAAGTAGGGCATGCGGTGGAAAGATGGAATCTGACATTAGAAGATCCAGCTTTGAGTCTGCAGCTGACCAGCCTGGTTACTTTGGGCAAGTCACTTCCCTATTCTGAATCCCTGCTTCCTAAAAATGTAAAATAGTTAATAATATAATAATTCCTGGTCTCTACTCTCATAGGGTTGTTGTGCTGATTAAGTAAAATGAATATATGAAAGAGTTATGTAAACATCCCTTATGATCACTGGCCCCACAACGGTGGAGCTAATGAGGATGCTGATCATTGCTTATAAAGCAACAAGTCTTGGTATTTGCATAAAGCGCTCTTGCAAAATGTCCTTTCCAGAAATCTCTAACGAGATGATATCATTGTCTGCATCTTGTGTTTAATGTGAGAGGATCTTGGTCCTTCACAATTCTGTGGTAAATCGCTCATTCATTCATTCATTCATTCTTTGTGGCTGGGATATGAGGTAGGAATTATTCTTTTTTTAATAAATTTATTTTATTTATTTAATTTTGGCTGCGTTGGGTCTTCATTGCTGTGCACGGGCTTTCTCTAGTTGCGGCGAGCGCGGGCTACTCTTTGTTGCAGTGTGCAGGCTTCTCACTGCTGTGGCTTCTCTTGTTGTCAAGCACGGGCTCTAGGCGCACGGGCTTCAGTAGTTGTGGCTCGCGGGCTCTAGAGTGCAGGCCCAGTAGTTGTGGCGCACTGGCCTAGCCACTCCGTGGCATGTGGGATCCTCTCGGACCAGGTCTCTAACCCGTGTCCCCTGCATTGGCAGGTGGATTCTCAACCACTGCACCACCAGGGAAGCCCAAGGTAGGAATTATTATTGTTTAACTTCAGTTAAGGAAACTTTTAAATTTCATTTAAAATTTTAATTCTTGGGTAGGTAGCCAGAAAATGGAATATTCTCAACCAATCAGAAGGTTTTTAGTCAGTGTAAGAATGCAAGCTGGAATAAGCACTGGCTTTTGTACTTAACAGTAATTCTTGATGAGTTTAGACTGAGGGATACAAAGATGGCTTTATTATGTCACTTTAAAGTTGATGTAGTTGACATTTTCAACATGACAATAGCTAGCAGGTAAAGTATTAGGAGAGAGCCTCCAGTGAAATTTCTTGGCTTCATCAAATAATAATGTGTAATACTGGGCGTCTTGTTTCATCTCCTTGAGCTGCAAATAAAATGGGATCATAATAATGCTATTCTTAAAACCTTCATGTGTCCTAGAAATGCCTCTGAGGTGTTGTGATTCAGGGTTATAGTCAAATAAGGCAAAAATTATTAAATAAGGAATTAGTTTACTTTTGCTCTCACCTAAACTTGTTCTGGAGCTACAAGACTTTTTCTTTAATCATGGAATTTTTTCAGCTTCATTTTTTATTTCTACTTTTCCGGTCTACTCATGGATTTATGCAATTATTTTGCCATTTTAAGTATCTTAACTTTCCCTTGAAATATCCTCTGGTTTATATTTATTGGCTCCTACCAAGACCCTGTTAGGGCTTTACATTACAACAGTATTGGTAGGGTAATTTAAAGAGCTGCACTTAAAAATTTATTATGATATAATTCACTTACCATGAAATTCACCCTTTTTTGTTTTTTTGGGTTTTTTTGCAGTACGTGGGCCTCTCACGGTTGTGGCCTCTCCCGTTGCGGAGTGCTCCGGACGCGCAGGCTCAGCGGCCATGGCTCATGGGCCTAGCCGCTCCGAGGCATGTGGGATCTTCCCGGACCGGGGCACGAATCCGTGTCCCCTGCATCGGCAGGCGGACTCTCAACCACTGCGCCACCAGGGAAGCCCATAAACTTTTGAGCTTATATTTAGAATCTAGAGTTATAAGTTTTCATTTCTTTGAATTCATTTAAGGAAAAATTACGTTTTCTAGGATGATTGCAATCATGATAAATGTCATGAAAAAAATCTGATTTGAGAACTCTCTTTTGATCTGATATGTGAACCCATATCAGATCAAATCACAGTTTATAACTGTGATTTAATGCATTTTTCTTTTTATTTGTTGATAAATTCAATATACACACATTGAAGGTAAAACAGGATGCAAATTATTATGGAAATATGGACATATGAAAATTATATCATGTCAAGTCTCAAGATCTGGGTTCAAGATCTGATCTTGGCATTTATTGCTGTTGATCTTGGATTGCTCACTTTACAGCTCTAAGCTTCACTTTCTTCCTGTAAAAACTAATAGACATTTCTGACCTACAGCTGCTTCACAGGAATGTTGTGAGCCTCAGACTGAGGTCATGTGCTTGTAGGTGCCGTGTAAATTGCAAAATGCCATGGAGATGTTTAATATTTGTATATAGCCCTAATTATTGATGTTAATAAGTTCTCTGAGGAATCATTTCATAGGTGCTCTAAAAAATGCTCTTGATTTTTTTCTAGGCCTTAGGAAGATATCCAGAGAAGTTTCTATTTCATTCTATAATTTCTAGACTAAAAGCTTTCTGAGACTTTCCCCTTTCTAAATGTTAGTACTTAAAAAAAAAAAAGGCAAATTACTCAATGCCCATCATCTTTCCCTTCTCTCTCACACAATGTGTAATACTTTCTTCTATTGCAGGAGTCCGGAAACTTTTTCTGTAAAGGGTCCAATAGCAAATATTTGGCCCTTTACAAATAGGCTTTGTGGGCAATATAAGGGTTCTGTCACATGTTCTTCCCTTTTTTGGTTTTGTTTCTTTACAACCTGTTAACACTGTAAAAAAAAACCTTATCTGGAAGGGCTGTACAAAAACAGGCCTGACTAATTTTGTCCTACAGGCTTGTAAGACTCTTATATTATTGGGTTTAAGTATTATATCAGGTTTTAGTTACAGCCACTAGTTATAATTGTGTACATAAAAAAGAGTTACTGGTTAGTTAACCAAAGAATGTTTTGTGTTAATTTTTATCCTAAGAGCAAAACAGGATTTTCAAGTGAAACAGTGTGAGCCAGTTTGTTTCTTTGGATTATGTTTAGCTTTGATTGAAACTGGTCTATTCAGCCAGGGATAGAGATACTGTTTTGAATAATTGGTTGGTTGTGGTACAGTTCACATTGATATGTTATCGGATCTAAATAACTAGATGGGACAGGACACAGGTGATGATTGCTGAATCCAAGAAACTACTGAGTTGGAAGCAATTTTTCTAAATGAATCATGTCATTTTTAGCAAGACATGGACTCAATGACACTTTTCACTCGTCTTTACTTTCATGGTTTGTTCGAGGGTGCAATAATGTCAAGGATTCCAAAAGTTATCTAAACACACTGTGTTACTGAGGGCATGGGGAAATAGAAACTCTCATACATTGGTGGTGGTGGTGTAAAACAATACTTCCTTGTTGTAGGGTGATTTGGCAATATCTATCAGCATTAAAGATATACCTACCCTGTCACCAGTTCTTCTGCTTCTAGGAATTTATACCCAATTCGTACAATCCATATAGGCAAATATCTAGTCATTGCAGCATTGTTTATATAGGCAAAATACTGGAAATAACCTAAATGCCATCAATAGAGCAGTACTTTAAAACTATGGTACACATATACAGTGGAATATTATGCAGCTCTTTAAAAGAATGAGAATTATTGATAACTACTGATATGAAAGTCTCCGAGATATGTATCTTAAAGCAAGTTATAGTACTAGACAAGTTACGGTATACAGTCAGCCTTCCATATCGGACAGTTCTACATCCATGCATTCAATCAACCTCGGATTGAAACCAGTGGGAAGGAAAATTCCAGAAAGTTCCAAAAAGCAAAAATTGAATTTTCTGCTCACTGGCAGCTATTTACATAGCATTTACGTTGTATTGGGATGATCTGAAGTATACTGGAGAATGTGCATAGGTTATACGCAAAAACGACAGCATTTTATGCAAGGGACTTGAGATTTTGGTATCCTTGGGGGATCCTGGAACCAATCCCTTGCTGATACTGAGAGACAATTGTAGTATGTATAGTATGCTACTATATGTGTAAAAAAAAGACATATTTATACATATAGTTATACATGCAGATAATATCACTGGAAGGATTTTGATAGCATTAAACATTGTCAGACACTGTTCTAAGAGTTTTTCATAATTAACACATTTAATTGTCCTAACAACTTTATTAGGGTAGGTGATATTATTCCCATTTTACAAATGAAGAAACTGAAGCACAGAGAGATTAAGTAACTTGCTCAAAGGCACGAGAATCTGGTAGCAATGGTTATTTTACTTCTAGAGCAAGGGACTGAAGGACTAAGGGTCTGAGGAAGGAGACTTAATTTTCATTGTACATCTTTTTCAGTTTTGTGTGTGTGTGTGTGTGTGTGTGTGTTTTGCCATATTTATGCCTTACTTTAAAAATTATTTTTGAAAGTTTATCTGCACCATTAGGAAAATGGGCAGAAGACTATCATGAGCGCTATTTACAAGAGAGTCAATCTTACTAATTTTCAAAGATATGCAAATCTTACTAATTTTGAAAGATATACAAATTAAAATAACTGCTTAGTTTCAAAAGGATTAGAAAGGTTGATAATGCCTGCAGTTGGGGAGTATGAGGAGCTGGACACTAGGAGGATAAAGTCATAGAACCTTCTGGGAGAGAAGTCTGGTGATTGGTTTTGCTAGTTTGCATGTGCTGCCATAACAAAGTCTCCAAATAAAGTCACATTCTGAGACACTGAGGGTTAGAACTTCAACGCATGTATCTGTGGGGTACAATTCAACCCATAAATAACATGGGTATCAAAATTTCATACATGCATACTCCCTAAACTTGCAATACCACTTGTGGGAATCTGTCCTTAAGAAATAATCTGAAAATATGCACAAATATTCTTAGAAGGATATTCACAATAGCATATTACAGAATATATTGGAATCTACCTAAATATCAATAAAAGATTGGCTAAATAATGATATAACTTCTTCCATTGTTAAAGATAATGTGGATCTATATGTACTGACATAAAAAGATACGCAGAATATATAAAGTATAAAAAGCAGGTTTACTGAACAGAATGTATATTATCCTATTTGTGTTAAATTTTAAATAAATAAAATTTTGGAATAAAATATTCTAAAAATTAATAATGGCATGGGGAGTGTTACACAGGCTTTTCTTTCATTATACTCTACATATATATATACTCAAATTAGTAAAAACAATAAACATTTTTCTCTCCTCAAAAAACAAAAAGAAGGTATTGAACTCAGTCCCTTTTATTTTGCTTTTAAACTCAATGCAGAACAGAATCAGAATATACTTAACTGCTGGGATCTTGGCTTAGTCTGGTAGTTTCTGGGGGAAAACTACCACTTCCCATTGAGATATATAATAGCCTAGTATGCACACACACACTTTTTGTTTTCCAAACTATATGAAAGTAAGTTGCAGACACCATGATCCTTCAGTTCTACACAGTTCAGCATGCATCTTCTAAGAATAAGGGCATTCTCCTACTCAACTATGTTATTACACCAATGAAAATTAACAATAATTCTATAGTATCTAATATCTAGTACATATTCAAATTTCCCAAGTTGTTCCCCCAAATATCTATTTTTTTCTAATCAGGATCCAATTGAATTTCATTTGGTTATTATATCTCTTAAGTCTCTTTTAATGTAGAGCCAGTTTTCTTGTAGAAGATTCCACATATTGCATTTAATTATTAGTATATATACTGTTTATTTAATTCTCCCCCACAACATAGACTTAATTTGAAAATTTTTACTGTGAACATTTTTTTATTGTGGTAAAATACACATAATATAAAAGCTACCATTTTAATAATTTTTAGTTGTACAGTTCAGTGGCATTAAGTAGTCACATTGTTGTGTAACCATCATCACCACCCATCACCAGAGCATTTTCCATCTTCCCAAACCGAAATTCTGTACCCATTAAACAATAACTCCCCACTCTCCCTTCCCCCAGCCCCCCTGGCAACCACCATTCTACTTTCTCTCTCTGAATTCGACCTCTAAGTATCTCATAGAACTGGAATCCTGCAGTACATGTGTTTTGGTGACTGGTTTATTTCACTTACCATAATGTCTTCAATATTCATCCACATTGTAGCATGTGTCAGAATTTCCTTCATTTTATTACTACCTTTTTAAAATTAAAAAGAAAAATTTTCCTTTTTAACTAACTGGTTATGCTGAAATAAAGTCAGTAGAGGTAAAATATATATATAGAGAGAGAGAGAGAAGATAGTAAAATAATAACTGTCATCCAATTAAATAATTATCAAAAATTTTGCCCCTACCTACACTATGCATTTAAAAAAATTTTTATTTATTTTTGGCTGCGTTGGGTCTTTTTGCTGTGTGTGGACTTTCTCTAGTTGTGGCGAGCGGGGGTTACTCTTCGTCCCTCCCAGTATGCATTTCTTAAACAATTTAAAAAGGACCTCTTCTCGGGCTTCCCTGGTGGCGCAGTGGTTAAGAATCCGCCTGCCTACGCAGGGGGACACGGGTTCCAGCCCTGGTCCGGAAAGAGCCCGCATGCCACGAAGCAACTAAGCCCGTGTGCTAGAGTTACTGAGCCTGCGCTCTAGAGCCTGTGAGCCACAACTACTGAAGCCCATGTGCTAAAAGCCCGTGTTCCGCAACAAGAGAAGCCACAGCAACGAGAAGCCCGGGCACCACAACGAAAATTAGCCCCCCCCCCGCCCCATATGCCACAACTAGAGAAAGCTCCTGTGCTGCAACGAAGACCCAACGCAGTCAAAAATAAATAAATAAACAAAATAAATAAATTTATATATAAAAAAAGGACCTCTTCTTACAAAATCTCAATGATATTTTCATGCTTAAGAAAGTAACAATGCTTTGGTTAGTTGGTACCATATAATACCTGGCCCATCATCTAATTTTCCCAATTGTCTAAAATAATATCTTTATAAAAGACTATAGGCGGACTTCCCTTGCGGTCCAGTGGTTAAGACTCCGAGCTCCCAACGCAGGGGACACGGGTTTCTTCTCTGGTGGGGGAACTAAGATCCCGCTTGTCTCTAGGTGCGGCCAAAAAAAAAAAAAAAAAAGACTATAAATTGGTTTGAATCAGTATCTAAACAAGGTCCACACAGGTAACATTTGCTTGTTGTGTTTCTAAGGCTCTTTAAATTCGAGCAATTTGCTCTCTCTTTTTTTAAGATGCTATTACTTTATTGCAAAATGGACTCAATTCATATATGCACACATTTACCAAAAAAAAAAAAATCCACCACATATTAAATGAAAAAAAGCACAGTGTATTTTGAGGTTCTGAAAGCTGGTTTTAATTTAGAAATACTGAAAGTGGTTATACAGACACGTTATTTCTAAATCCATATGACCCTCTTATGGATACACGTAGCTCCATCCTTGTCACATGACCGCATCACAATTTAGCAAACCACAATTTTGGTCTTGGTAGATGCAGCCTGTACGGCAGGGGGCAGGATTACCTCCTTCTGGAAGCCAAAGCTCAGGAATCCCCTTCCAACGTTAAGCAGAGAGAATGGTTTTCAAGTTGAACACAAGGATAACTAAATGAAAAAGTTTCCTCTCAATCCAGAGATAAAGTAAATTCCCAGAGAATGTGGTGCTGAGGAAACATCTTAAATAAGAAATACTGTAGATATTCTGATTGCAAGAGCAATCACATTTGGTTTAAAAGCGGAGGGGGGAGGGCAGGAGGGGCTTCCCTGGTGGCGTAGTGGTTGAGGGTCTGCCTGCCAATGCAGGGGACGCGGGTTCGTGCCCCGGTCCGGAAGGATCCCGTATGCCGCGGAGCGGCTGGGCCCGTGAGCCATGGCCGCTGGGCCTGCGAAGCCACAACAGTGAGAGGCCCGCGTAGCAGGGAAAAAAAAAACCAGCGGGGCAGGAGTATTAAGAGTGCTTAAGAGAGAGGGTGGGTGGCCTGAGGGAGGAGTGCTTAGAGTCGGATGAAGAGCTGTGTGCTGCCAGAGAAGGGCGGAATCCTGCCCAGCAGGTCATTTCATGAAAGAAACCGAAACGCAGGAGGAAAGCCTCCATGGCGAGTGGAGTCGAGCGAGGAACGAGAGCAAATCTCAGAGACTAACTCAGGGAGTTTGGGAGACGGTGCTGGAGCCGGTTTTTCCATATACTGGAACAACGCTAAACATGGGCGCGGACTCGGAAAACAAGCCTCCTCCGCCAGCCTCCCTGCAGCCGGGGAAACACCAGCGAAATACAACGAACGCCCCAGCAGGTGACTCTGGAGACGTCACGTGTATACGCTGCCGTCCGTGCCTCCGCCGCTGGAAGTAGTCCCCGGCTGCGCCAGCTCCGAAGGGAGCCCGGCGGTGGAGCCCGGACGCCCTCGGGGCGTGAGTCCCGAGCGGAGGGTGCGCAGCCAATCCCTGGAAAGAGGGCGTGGCTAGCTCGGCCCCGAGGATCCCTCCGCCCGTGCTCACTGTGCTGAGGGCTTGTTAGTCGCCATTTTGGATGCTAAGCCTTCTTCCCCAAGTCTGTCTCTTCCGTTTTCAGGTCCGGATTCGGTCAGGTGAGTGTGGCTTCTTCAGCGTCAAGGATCTTTGTTTTCCTCCTCACACTGCGCTCCGGATTTAGAAGTCCCTAGCCCAGGATTCAGAGGACCTTGAGGTGGCAGGTGAGGAGAAAGAGAAGGATCCTGGATGTGAGGGTCGGGCTGGAGGTCGGGCCGGAAAGGCTGTGGCACGGAAGGCCGCCCAAGGCCGGGCCCGGGGGCGTGGCAGGGCCGCAGGCAACTTGGACACCGTTGGTCCCGAATACTTGACGCCGCCAAACTTTGTTGTCCTCCCTGCTCCGAGGCGTCACTTCCCCGGGGCGGAAACGCCGCGGCCTGGGCTTCGGCACCCGACAGGGACAGGGCCGGGCCGGCGCTCTCGGGGACTCCCTTACCCGGTCCCTTTTGGCCCAGGGAGACTTCGGTAAGGTTGTGTCCCCGGTGCCTGCGGGAGTCTGTTCGCTTCCGAGCCCGGCAGCCTCCCCCCGGGCGGGGCGGCCTCCAGGGAAGGTACCTGGGGGCTCCGGAAGAAACTGCGTTTTTCTTTAGCGGAAGCAAAAAGCGACCTTTGGCCCCCTTTCGCAGACCCCTGCCTGTCTGATGAGCAATCTAGTGAGGAGCCTGTAGCCCTGTCCTTGCCCCCCTTCCTCTTTCTGTTCTCATCGCTCCTCTTCCGCGGTGCTGGAGGTGAGAGGACTTGAAACTCGACCTGCATAGTTTTACCGGGATCGGGACCGAAGAGTGTCCGGTTTAATGATTAGGTAATAGGAGAGGCAGCGACTTCCACTCTCTGAAGTAGTAAGATTGAAATTAAGAGCTGGTCATAGTTTTTCTATTATGCTTGCGTATTCATTATTTTTTATTACGAACATTGCAAACAAAGGTAAAGACTGTAATGAATTCCCTCCTAATCCATCTTCAACAACGATCAGTTCATGTCCAATCTTGTTTCGTTTATACCCCCGTTGTGTATTTATTTAATAAAGTAACAGTTGATATATATATATGTTTCCTCCCCCTCCCCCTCCCCCCCTTTGACTCCTTTACCTACGGAGAAATTTCCACGGGAAATTTTGTTTTTACAGCTTCTTCAGAACCTCATCTTCTGGGATAGGAGGACTTAGTAATATCCTTTTATTAGAGGATAAAAGATTGTTTTGAAACCTCAATGTTAGTATTACATTTTAAAGCCACCCAGTTTCTCAAGTTTTCTCATTTTTAAAGTAGTGTTATTCTGTCCAAATTGTTTTCTTTCTTCCTCTACTCCTGTGCCTCTGGCTTCTCAATGATAGGAGCTCCAGAATCCCCAACTCTAGTCTACTTAGTTTAAGCTCTCATTCCTTTAAAATCAGAATCAATTCCCAATGATGTGTAGTCTCTTTTGATTTAAAAATAAAACTAGAAAAGAGTGTAGTCTAATGAAGTAATTTAAAATACAGGAAAAGTAGTATGCACATGAATACTAACTTCAGCATTATTTTATATAGCAAATATAAAAAGGTTGAGGAATTAAGTAAAAATGATTACTCAGTGTGGTATTAGGCAGCCGTTTAAAATAAGGTTCTATAGGCTGTAGCAGATATGCTGTTAAGTGATATAAGGATTCACTAGTGATCAGAGTCCATCATTAACAACTTTGTAAAAATATGCCTTAAGAGAAACTCTTGGTAAAAGTATACCCAAAGAATTTTTTTTTTTTTTTTTTTTTTTTTTGCGGTACGCGGGCCCCTCATTGCTGTGGCCTCTCCCGTTGCGGAGCACAGGCTCCGGACGCGCAGGCTCAGCGCCCATGGCTCACGGGCCCAGCCGCTCCGTGGCATGTGGGATCTTCCCGGACTGGGGCACGAACCCGTGTCCCCTGCATCGGCAGGCAGACTCTCAACCACGGCACCACCAGGGAAGCCGTACCCAAAGAATTTTTTGTAATTTTTTTAATGTTACTTTTATTGAGAAACAAGATAAAGATCCTTTTATAATGCCTACACATTTCAGTATTTATAGCTCCTTCCAGAAAATCTTGATGGTCTCTGAATTCTGAAGCCTGTACTTTTGTTGTGAGTTATACATGATGCTACTGGTTTTGTGGTCCTTTATTTTATTAAATTTTCAATCTTGATTAGTTTGGTCACTGGAGATTTGATTACAGTGTGAAAATACAGTAAACTGGGCATTCTGTAAATGAAATGGTTTTAAGAATTGGGCTATATTATCTTGGAAATGCTTTCTAGCTTGCTTGTACTTTTATGTCACATCTTCATGTCTGCAATACCTAAATCATACCTAAATCTGTTTACATCACTTATTTTATAAGAAAGAAGTATTCAGGATAAATAAAATAATACATTTCAAATACAGAAGTTTTCCTGTGTACTACAAAATTATCATTCTATCCACTATTGACTGTTGCCTCCCTTCCCAGCTTGGTTCTTTTGGAGCTACAAGACTCTAAAGTTGGTTTCTTAGGACATGAGGGTCTGTTTTGCTATTTCTAGCTAAATTTTCAGGATTACTGCCTCTAGGCAGCTTCACTAATTTGGGTAGCTGTTCTGAGCTACAGCAGTCTTTCCCTTCTCCCCCCAGGTAAAATGAGGAATGAGCCAGTCCATGGTTTTACGTTTTCCCTTATTCAGGATGGAGAGATTATCCAGTTTTAAAAGGCTCCTGGAGCTGAGTGATAAAAGAGGGACTAGATCAGTTTGTTGCTCCAATGTTAAGGTCTGGGGTAAAGTGAGGGATCGGAAAGAGCCAAGAAGGGAACATGAGGTTGCTGCCCAGTGTGTGACATAATGGTGTTACACTAATAAAAATAGTAGTTAGAATACTGAGAAGTAGATTTGCAGTCACTAGTTCATAATCCTTTTATAAGGTTTATGTTATAGTTGTTTATGTATCTTATAGTTGTTTTTGTGTCACTTGTCCCCATTAGATTGTGAACTCCTTGAAACACCAGGGTCACATCTTACTTAAATGTCTCTTGTCTCTGTTGGCTTAGCACAGTACTTGATAGAATAGCACTCAACAGATGTTTGGTGAGTGGATGAATGACAGTAAAAATGTTGAGGCACAAAATGATCTCAGAATAACCTGTAAATCAGAAGAGAATTTTAAATTAGGTATTGGACAATATTAGTATGTGGTAATGTATATATGTTTGTTTTATGTGTGTAAATGTTTGTATATGTATAAAACAGTAACTGTTTACCAGAACAGTTTATTAACTTTTAGGTTATTCCTAAAATTAATATTCCTAATCATGTAAGATACAAAGTTTATGGTAGTTAGCTTTGGAAACACAGTTTCAAATCCTGAAATGTGGGAATTCCCTGGAGGTCCAATGGTTAGGACTTGGCACTTTCACTGCTGGGGCCCGGGTTCAGTCTCTGGTCGGGGAACTAAGATCCCTGCAAGCTGTGCTGCATGCCCCCCCCCCCCCCAAAAATCCTGAAATGGTAATTAAATTGATCTTTTGTATTAGATAAGTTTTGAGTCTGATGATTTTTAAAATATATTGGTAATTATTTAGGACCTGTGCCCCCTGCATTGGAAGCACGGAGTCTTAACCACTGGGCAACCAGGGAAGTCCAGGAATCTAATTTCTGAAAGTTGAAAATCCTCAGAACTCAAGTTGACAAAGTGTTTTGGCAAATTATTTTCCTTTCCTTAAATCTAAAACAAAACTAGATTCTGTAAGTTTGTGAAATTCAAAAATCAATGTTATTATTTCATTAATTTTTATTATTTATTTTTGGCTGCATTGGGTCTCCGCTGAGGCACACGGGCTTCTCACTGCGATGGCGTCCCCCGCTGTGGAGCACAGGCTTCAGGTGCGCAGGCCTCAAGCCGTGGCTTGCGGGCCCAGTTGCTCCACGGCATGCAGGATCCTCCCGGACCAGGGGTCGAACCCGTGTCCCCCGCATTGGCAGGCGAGCTCCCAACCACTGCGCCACCAGAGAAGCCCCTAAAAATCAATGTTATTTTTAGTTAAATTTCCACTAATTAACATGATGAATGAGTGACAGCTTTGTACTAAGTACTGTAAGGCAGTGTGAGAATAACAGTGGAACCTCAGAAATAGTGTTTGCCTTCAAGAAGAGCTATACTGATTATGTACAGTTGAAATCCTCCAATGACGTCAAAACAGTTAATCAAAAAAGTTAAAGCAGGGGAAAAAAGATACAAAGCATACCTTTAACATTTTATTTTAACCTAAGACACATACAAAATTCCATTTAATAATGGAGTGTAACCTTTAAAAATTGTGAATCACTGTATTGTATATCTGTAACATATAATATTGTACATCAACTATTCAGTTTTAAAATTTTATTTATCAGCTGATCTTTAGATTATTAGACGTTTTCTTTGAGTATCGGTCTTTTTTTTTTTTTTTTTTTTTAATTTCTGGCTGCATTGGGTCTTTGTTGCTGCGTTCGGGCCTTCTCTAGTTGCCAGTGAGTGGGGGCCACTCCTCGTTGCGGTGTGCGGGCTTCTCATTGCGGTGGCTTCTCTTGTTGCGGAGCACCGGCTCTAGGTGTGCAGGCTTCAGTAGTTGTAGCATGCAAGCTCAGTAGTTGTGGTTCGCAGGCTCAGTAGTTGTGGTGCACAGGCCCAGTTGCTCCGCAGCATGTGGGATCTTCCTGGACCAGGGCTCGAACCCGTGTCTCCTGCATTGGCAGGCGGATTCTTAACCTCTGTGTCACCAGAGAAGCCCAGAGTATGGGTCTGTTGACTAGAGTTTGTTTTATTTTACTTTATTTTATTTGTTTATTTTTTGGCCGCGCCTCTTGGCTTGCGGGATCTCAGTTCCCCAACCAGGCATCGAACCTGGGCCACAGCAGTGAAAGTCTGGAATCCTAACCTCTGGGCCATCAGGGAACTCCCTAGAGTTTATTTTAACAAACGTTTATATGGCGTTTATTGTGTACGTATGTTCTAGGCACTGTTCTAAATGCCACAATTTTTTTTTTTTTTTTTTTGGCTGTACCGCAAGGCTTGCGGGATATTAGTTCCCCAACCAGGGATTGATCCCAGGCCCTCGCCAGTGAAAACACAGAGTCCTAACCACTGGACAACCAGAGAATTCCCTAAACTCCACAGATTTTCATTTAATCCTCATACCAGCCTTTTGAGTTGTGAGGGTTCATGTAAATATTTGTGCTAATTTTCCTTAAATGTTTAACAGAGAAGCTACCTGGGCCTGGATTTTCTTCTGGAATGGTTCCTAATTTTATATTCAATTTTTGTAATGTTTAGGGGCAATTACATTTTTGACTTCTTTGTGTCAGTTTTTGTTTTTTTTTTTTAAATTGAAGTATAGTTGATTTACAGTGTTGTGTTAGCTTTGGGTGTACAGCAAAGTGATTAAGTTATACGTGTATATCTCTTCTTTTTCAGATTCTTTTCCGTTATAGGTTATTTTTACAAGATGTTGAATATAGTTTCACTTTGTGTCAATTTTGGTAAATTGCGTTTCTAACAGATTTGTTCATTTTGTCTCATGGTTGAATTTATAGGTGTAGATTAGTAATAACGTCCCCTTCTAATGTTTGTAGGATCTGTAATGATATCTGTCTCTTTCCAACCTGATACTGGTAATTTGTGTCTCCTCTCTCTCTTCCTCCCCCTCTCTCCCTTCTTCCTCTTTTCAAAAGAACCTGCATTTGGTTTCATTGATTTTCCTCATTTCTGTTTCATTGGTTTTTGCCTTGTTTTTATTGTTTCCTTCTGCTTGCTTTGAGTTAATTTTGCTCTTTTTATCGTTACTTGTGGTGGAAGCTTAGATTACTAATTTGAGACCTACCTTCTTTTTTTAAATATAAATTTATTTATTTTTGGCTGCGTTGGGTCTTCGTCGCTGCGCTCGGACTTGCTCTAGTTGCGGTGAGCAGGGGCTACTCTTCGTTGCCATGCGCGGGCTTCTCATTGTGGTGGCTTCTCTTGTTGTGGAGCACGGGCTCTAGGTGTGCAGGCTTCAGTAGTCGTGGCACGCGGGCTCTAGAGTGCAGGTTCAGTAGTTGCTCCGCGGCATGTGGGATCTTCCTGGACCAGGGCTCGAACCCATGTCCCTTGCATTGGCAGGCGAATTCTTAATCACTGCACCGCCAGGGAAGTCCCGAGGCTTTTCTTCTTTCCTAATGTAAGCATTTAGAGTTGTAAATTTTGCCCTAAGCACTGTTTTAGCTTCATCCACAAATTTTGGTGTTATATTTTAATTTTCATTTTCTTACAGTTTAAACCTTTAAAAATAATTTCCATTTGAAACTTCCTCTTTAACATGGATTATTTAGAAGTAATGGTGTTTAATTTCCAAGTGTTTGGAGATTTTCTGTTATCTTTCTTGTTACTGATTTCTGGTTAATTTCCATTGCAGTTGAAGAACATACTTTGGGTGACTTAAGTTCTGTTTAATTTGTTAAGGTTTGTTTTGTACTTCAGGATACGGTCTGTATTCATGAATGTTCCCTGTGCTTTGCTGTGTTGAGTGGAGTGTTCTATGTAAACATCAGTAAGATACAGTTGGTGTTCAGTTCTTGTATATCCTGATATTCTGTCTACTAGTTGATGAATTACAGAGGGAAGTACAGTTGAAGTCTCCAACTACAATTAAGGATTTGTTTCTTTGTCCTGTCCTGTCTTTTCTTCTTGTATTTTGAAGCTCTGTTGTTCCCTGAATTCACTATTAGTATTGCTACATTTTCTTGGTGAATTCACCCTTTAATGATTATATAATATTCCTTTGTATCCCTGATTTTCCTTGCTGAAGTCTACTTTAACACTTCAGCCCCTTCAGCTTTTTTTTTTAAGTTGAGATATAATTGATCTATAACATTTTATTAATTTCAGGTGTACAACATGATTTGATATTTGTATGTATTGGGAAATGATCACAACAGTAAGTCTAGTTAACATCTGTCACCATACAGAGTTACAATTCTTTCTCTTTTGATGAGAACTTTCAAGATTTATTCTCTTGGGAGTTCCCTTGCAGTGCAGTGATTAAGACTCCAAGCTTCCACTGCAGGAAGCGTGGGTTCAATCCCTGGTCAGGGAACTAAGATCCCACATCCCACATGCCATGCAGCACAGCCAGAAAATTAAAAAATAAAAAAGATTTATTCTTTTAGCAACTTTCGAATACACAGTACAGTATTAACCACAGTCACTACACCACATTGTACATTACATCCCAAGACTCACTTATTTTATAACTGGAAGTTTGTAACGAAATGGGTAGAGGGGGTCGAAAGGTACAACTTCTAGCTTTCTTTTGATTAGTGTTTGCGTGATCTAGTTTTTTTCATCCTTTACTTTTAACCTACCTACATTATTGTATTGACGTGAGTTTTTTCTTGGCAGTATATAGTTGGATCATTTTTTGAACCATTCTAGAAAGTCTAGTTAACATCTGTCACCATACATAGTTACAATTCTCTGTGTTTTGTGTTTAGATCATTTCTATTTAATTATGTAATTATTAGTATATTTGACTTTAGTTCTACCATTTTATTATTTGTTTTGTTTTTCATTTCTGTTTCTGCTTTCCTGCTTTCTCTTGGGTTATTTGAACACTTTAGTATCAAATTTAAAATCTGTCGAGTTTTTTAGTCTATTTTTTGATATAGTACGTTTTATTTGGTCACTCTAGGGATTACAGTGAATGTACTTAACTTTTCACAATTTACTTAGAATCAGTATTTTATCACTTATTGTGGAATATAGAAACATATAGGTCCCTTTGCCCTGCCCCCCTTAATACTATTATGTTGTGGTTATCTTATGTATTACATCTACATACATTGAAAAAAAAACCCATCAGACAATGTTACTAGTTTTGCTTTTAACTGTCAAATACAAATTTTTTTATTTTGGCCATGCCACTTGGCATGCAGGATCCCCAACCAGGGATCGAACCAACGCCCCCTGCAGTGGAAGCACGGAATCCCAACCACTGGACCGCCAGGGAAGTGTCCCTCAAATACGTTTTAAGAGACTCAAGAGAAGAACCATCTATTATATTTACCCAGATATTTGCCATTTCTGTAATATAAGATATAAATACTTGCCATTTCTTCCTTTTTTTAGTTTTCCAAGTTTTCTTATTAATTTTCCCTCATCTGAGAATGACTTATTTCACCTTTATTTCTGAAGGATATCATCTCTGGATATAGAATTCTGGGTTGACAGTTCTTTTCTTTTGGCACTTCTTTTTGGCCTCCATTGTTTCTGATGTGAAATCTGTTATTTGAATAGGTCATCTATTGGTAACATGTTTTTCTCTGACTGCTTTAAGTATTTAAAAAGTTTGTCTTTAGTTTTCAATTTGATTAAGATGAGTCCAGGCATAAATTTCTTTGGAGCTCTCTGAGCTCTTTCAGTCTGTAGCTTTATGTTTTTTGCTAAATTTGGGGAGTTTTCAAAAGTTTTTTGGTACCAAACTGGTTCTCCCATCCTTCTGGGATTCTGACAGTGCAAACATTAGGTCCTTTGCTGTTTGTTCTACAGATATCTGAGGCTTTGATCACTTTTTTCAATGTTTTTTATCTCTGTTTTTCAGATTGGATACGTAGTATTGACCTATCTTGAAGTGCATTGGCTTTTTCTGCTGTCATTTGCTTTCTGCTATCCAGCTCACACAGTGAGTTTCTTACTTTTGATGTATTTTTCAGTTCTAAAGTTTGTTTCTTCTGGAATTCCCTGGTGGTCCAGTGGTTAGGACTTGGTGCTTTCACTGCTGGGGCTGGGTTCCACGCAGCCAAAAAAAAAAAGTTTGTTTCCTCTTTATGTCTTTTGTTTCTTTACTGAGACTTTCTGTTATTCATTTCAAGAGTATTTGGCCTTACCTGTTGCAACGTTTTTTTTTGTTTTTGTTTTTTAAATAAATTTATTTATTTATTTTGGCTGCGTTGGGTCTTTGTTGCTGCGCGCGGGCTTTCTCTGGTTGTGGCGAGAGGGGGCTACTCTTTGTTGCGGTGCGCGGGCTTCTTGTTGTGGTGGCTTCTCTTGTTGCAGAGCATGGGCTCTAGGCGCACGGGCTTCAGTAGTTGCGGCACGTGGGCTCAGTAGTTGTGGCTCGTGGGCTCTAGAGCGCAGGCTCAGTAGTTGTGGCGCACGGGCTTCATTGCTCCACGGCATGTGGGATCTTCCTGGACCAGGGCTCGAACCCGTGCCGGCTGCATTGGCAGGCGGATTCTTAACCACTGCACCACCAGCGAAGTCCTCTGTTGCAACGTTTTTTTAAATTTTTTTTTTATTGAAATATAGTTGAATTGTTGCAACCTTTTTATAGTAGCTGCTGCTTTTTGCGGTACGCGGGCCTCTCACTGTTGAGGCCTCTCCCGTTGCAGAGCACAGGCTCCGGACGCGCAGGCTCAGCAGCCATGGCTCACGGGCCTAGCCGCTCCGCGGCATGTGGGATCTTCCCGGACCAGGGCACGAACCCGTGTCCCCTGCATTGGCAGGCGGACTCTCAACCACTGCACCACCAGGGAAACCCTATAGTAGCTGCTTTAAAGTCTTTGTCAATTAATTCCAACATCTGTATAATCTCAGCATTGATGTATGTTGATTGTCTTTTCCATGAGTTGACTTTCCTGGTTTGGTGTATTTCACCCACTCTGTCCACACCAGGGGTCCCCTTTCTGGTTTCTCAAGGCAGGACTAGAGAGCTTCTCTTGATATTCTTCCTTTCTCTATCAGTGTTCACTTCTGGGTTTCAGGCTGCCTTGCATCTAGGCCAGGGAATATAAGAGGAAAAAAAGTGATAAACTCACTACCACGTTATTGGCATATCAAATTCTGGTCTCCATCCAGCTTCTATTATTTACTTTTCAGAATTCTCGAAGAGCTGCTCCATACGTGCTCTTCAGGATTTATAGCTTCATTCAGTGAAAGGAATGCTGAACCTAGAACCCTGTTCTTTACTTCTGTTTTTTAAGGACTATTCATGTTTTTCTAAGAGTAGCTAGTTCATTAATTCTGATTTCTGGATAGTATTCTGTCATGTTTCTGTTACATTTTATCTGTCTTCTTGTAATGGACACTTAGCATTCCTCCACCTCCTTACTACCACAGAATCTGTATACATGTGTCTTCATGGTCTTCTGTACAGATTTCTTTCAGGGTATATGTCCAGGAATGGGATTGCTGGATCCTAAGGTACATGCATACATTTACCATTAAGATATATATATTATTAAATACTGATAGACTAATACTGCTAGAATACTGATAGATGAATAGAGTATTATTTAACCTTCAATGGAAGGAAACTCATGTGCTACAACATAGACTATTGGAGTATACTAATATTAGTACTCCATTGTGTGTGTATATATACACACATGTATATACATTTTGTTTATCCATCTGTCAATGGACAGATTGTTTCCACCACTTGGCTATAGTGAATAATGCTGCTATGAACATGAGTGTGCAGATTACATTACTGTTTTGTTTTTTTTTTGCGGTACGCGGGCCTCTCACTGCTGTGGCCTCTTCCGTTGCGGAGCACAGGCTCTGGACGCGCAAGCTCAGCGGCCATGGCTCACGGGCCTAGCCGCTCCGCGGCATGTGGGATCTTCCCAGACCAGGGCACGAACCCGTGTCCCCTGCATCGGCAGGCGGACTCTCAACCACTGTGCCACCAGGGAAGCCCTACGTTACTTTTAAGAAATAAGATTTGCAAGAGATGTCTTGAGGATTAATCTCAATTGTCTATGCCTTTTTGCCTATTTCATATAATTCAGTACAATGGGATATTTAGTGTCCTGCAGAATCATAGGGTTGAAACGGACTTTAGAGATTATGTTGTAAGAACTTAAATTATATTCACTATACCGTACTTATTATTGTAGAAAGACCATTTAGCTTCAATTTTCTAGCTTGGTTAACTGAAGTCTTAGTACAGTGTAAATTTGAGGTTGCTTTGGTAGATGTAGGTTCTGGCTTCTTTGGTCTTGTGGAGAAATAATAGTCTTTGGGCTGGATGCCTTCTGTTTCCTCCTCCAGAGCCACATACCATCCTTTTCCCTCTGATCTACATCCCTGGAGGCTCATTCACGTGTACCGTGTCTGTGGGCCCCTTTGCTTTCTGGCTTCCAGTTGAAGGGTAGATGGATTGGCAGGAGGAATGAGGGCTAGGTATTTATTCCCCTGCTGCTTCCCTTCCAGGTTGCTGCAAGTGGTCTGCATACCTCTACCAGTGATTCCTGTCTGGTGGCCCCTTCCATATAGCTACCCTCTCCAGATTCTACTTCCTCATCTTGCCCCTTCAGGCCTAGATGTGTTAATGGTTCTGGGGCAATTCACTGTCCTTTGTTGGTTTCTCTAAGTCTTACCCACGCCTTTGTAAGTAGTCTCTCTTTTTTTTTTATTCTTCTAAATGTCTTTATTGTACATCACAAATATTTCACATTATTTAATTGAGAGGCTTACAGAAATAGAGTATATTTCTATCATTGATCAGTAAAGTTCCTTCAAACCCGCATTGTCTTTATTTGTGCACAATATACTCGATATATTTTGTGGGTTTTTTTGACTCATTTAGAAGGGTTAAAAGCAGCAAGAACTTATGTTTCTTTCCATTACATGCAAAAATCAATTTTGACAGTGATAAACTGACTACCTTATGGATTCTAAATACCACTTTTAGATTCTGATCTCCCATATAGCTATCTATTCCCCTAACCAAATGAATAATCTGCATTTTATTTCATTTTTTTCCCTAACATTACTTATATTATTTTAAAGATGGAATTTTGATAGGATTAGGGGCTAATAATGAGTATGTGGTACCTCACTTTTATTGTTTTTTTTTTTAATAACAAAGTGAATCAGTTATACATACACATATGTTCCCATATCTCTTACCTCTTGCGTTTCCCTCCCTCCCACCCTCCCTATCCCACCCCTCCAGGCGGTCACAAAGCACCGAGCTGATCTCCCTGTGCTATGCGGCTGCTTCCCACTAGCTATCTACCTTACGTTTGGTAGTGTATATATGTCCATGCCTCTCTTTCGCTTTATCACAGCTTACCCTTCCCGCTCCCTGTATCCTCAAGTTTATTCTCCAGTAGTCTGTGTCTTTATTCGTGTCTTACCCCTAGGTACTTCATGACATTTTTTTCCCTTAAATTCCATATATATGTGTTAGCATACGGTATTTGTCTTTCTCTTTCTGACTTACTTCACTCTGTATGACAGACTCTAGGTCTATCCACCTCATTACAAATAGCTCAATTTCGTTTCTTTTTATGGCTGAGTAATATTCCATTGTATATATATATGTGCCACATCTTCTTTATCCATTCATCCGATGATGGACACTTAGGTTGTTTCCATCTCCGGGCTATTGTAAATAGAGCTGCAATGAACATTTTGGTACATGACTCTTTGAATTATGGTTTTCTCAGGGTATATGCCCAGTAGTGGGATTGCTGGGTCATATGGTAGTTCTATTCGTAGTTTTTTAAGGAACCTCCATACTGTTCTCCATAGTGGCTGAACCAATTCACATTCCCACCAGCAGTGCAAGAGTGTTCCCTTTTCTCCACACCCTCTCCAGCATTTATTGTTTCTAGATTTTTTGATGATGGCCATTCTGACTGGTGTGAGATGATATCTCATTATAGTTTTGATTTGCATTTCTCTAATGATTAATGATGTTGAGCATTCTTTCATGTGTTTGTTGGCAGTCTGTATATCTTCTTTGGAGAAATGTGTATTTAGGTCTTCTGCCCATTTTTGGATTGGGTTGTTTGTTTTTTTGTTATTGAGCTGCATGAGTAGTCTCTCTTTTTAAAAATATTTATTTATTTATTTGGCTGCTCTGGGTCTTAGTTGTGGCATGTGGGATCTTCGCTGCGGTGCATGGGATCTTTACTTGGGGCATGTGGACTCTTAGTTGCAGTATGCATGCGTGATCTAGTTCCCCAACCAGGGATTGAACCTGGGCCCCCTGCATTGGGAGCTCGGAGTCTTAACCCCTGGACTACCAGGGAGGTCCTGTAAGTAGTCTCTTTATTAAAGTCTCACATTACCCAGGTGTGGATACTATGTGTTTCCAGCTAGGACCCTGATTGTTAGACTCCTTTAAAGGGGCACTGTGATTTTACTTATTTTTGTAAATTTGAACAAATACTATTACTGAATCGTAAGATTAGTAATTTAGGTTTATTTTTATCTGCTTTCTACAGTAGGTTTACAGTAGGGTTTTTGGGGGAGAGAAACTTCCCCACACATTCCAAGCCAAAAGATTAACAGTGAAATATAGACCTCACTTCAGTGTTTTCAACTTCCTTCACAGAGTTCGATTTATATTTGCAGCATAAAATATTTTTAAGCTCCTCTTTCAGAGAATTTTAGCACTTTCTTCTTCAGAGTCCCTATTCTTATGATTGTTTGGGTTCCTTTCTTTTCCAAGCTGTTTCATTATGGTCCCAAACTAGCATTTGTGGATGCTGACCCATTTTAGGCAAATATGTGAAATAGAGATGTCTTTACACCCTCCAGAGTTTCTTCATGTTGCTAAAGCTACCCCCTTATTACCTGTCTCTTCCATTAACACTTTTGTGTCTTTCAGTGTCTAGCCACTTTAGATACCTATTCTGATAAGTTGATCTTAATGTTTACTGATGAGTTAACATTTTGCTTTTCTAAGGAGGCAAATGAATTTATTTATATTTTTCTTTGTCTTTTGATAGAAATTCCGAATTATATACTTTCTGAGGTAGATTTCGTTTTTAGTGTTAGCTTTAATGTTAGTTCAAATTCCTTGGATTTGAAAAGAGTTTTACATATAGGAAAAACTAAATCTGTTTTTGTTTGTTTTTTTAGTCTAACCTTTGTCTTTACATATGTGCTTTTTTTTAAACTCAGAATTTGGAGTCATCCTGCATATATAGTCATGCTTTTTAAACTAATATCATTAATAAATAAGTTAATAAATGCTTTTTATTTATTTATTTGGCTGCATTGTGTCTTCGTTGCTGTGTGTGGGCTTTCTCTGTATGCGGTGAGTGGGGGTTCCTCTTCATTGTGGTGCACAGGCTTCTTATTGCGGTGGCTTCTCTTGTTGCAGAGCATGGGCTCTAGGCTTGCGGGCTTCAGTAGTTGCAGCACGTGGGCTCAGTAGTTGCGGCACACAGGCCCTAGAACGCGTGGGCTTCAGTAGTTGCGGTGCATGGGCTCAGTAGTTGCCGCGCGTGGGCTCTAGAGCACAGGCTCAGCAGTTGTGCTGCACAGCCTTAGTTGCTCCGTGGCATGTGGGATCTTCCTGGACCAGGGATTGAATCCATGTCCCCTGAATTGGCAGGCGGATTCTTAACCACTGTGCCAGCAGGGAAGTCCCAGTAAATGCTTTTTAAAAAATATTTTAGTGGCTACTTAAAATTCCATCGTAAATATATATAATTTGTTTAACTAGTAAGAACAGTATTTCATTATTCATATGGTTCATTATTTCAATTTTTTGGTCTTAAAATGTGCTGATAAATATATATATTTATTTTTTATTTTTTATTTATTTATTTTTTTTGCGTTACGCGGGCCTTTCACTGTTGTGGCCTCTCCCTGTTGTGGCCTCTCCCGTTGCGGAGCACAGGCTCCAGACGCACAGGCTCAGCGGCCATGGCTCACGGGCGCAGCTGCTCCGCGGCATGTGGGATCTTCCCGGACCGGGGCAGGAACCCATGTCCCCTGCATCGGCAGGCGGACTCTCAACCACTGCGCCACCAGGGAAGCCCCATGATAAATATTTTTGTATAAAATTCTGTGCATGAAGCTCTGATTATTTCCTTAGGTTAAGTTTCTAGGAGTAGATTTACTAGGTCAAAATGTATATGTTTTTAAGGCTTCTGAAAATAAAGTACAGATATGACTAATATTTTGTTTGCAAGTATTGACGGCATCTGATGATTATAGACTACTTAAGAACTACCGAGGAATCTTGACGTTTTTCTGTCATAACTGTATCAGACCCCCAGTATTGTTATCTTTTATCTATGAGATGGTATCCACTGAAGAATTCAAATCCCATAATAATAAACTCCAGAGAACCATTATTTCTTTGTGGCCCTTACTGCAGTTGTTATTTTAGTTACTGATGTGATAAGTTTCTCTAACTAGACTATAAACTTCCATAAGGGCAGTAACTGTGTCTGTTTTTCCTTACCAATATTATCTCCAGGGCCTGTCACAGTATAGTAGGCATTCAATAAATATTTGTTGAAGGGGGTTAAAAATATATATTGTATCACAATTGTTAGTACCAAAAATGATGTAGCACTGTATGATTAGGATTGTTTAATTGGATTTTGAATTCAGATGCACTTAGGTTTTATCCTTAGCTCTACCACTTAGTTGCTGGCTGATCTTGGGCAAGTGCCTGGTAGAGTAAATGTTAGTGCTAGTTACTGTTTCCCAGGCTGTTTTTCTAATTTCCATCTATCTCTGGTTATGAATGCCTTCAGAACAGGAATACTGTATGGATCTAGTCAGCACCAGAACCTGCTATAGCACCTGACATCATCTAAATAATTTTTGAATTGAAGTTTGTTTCTTTTTTTTTTTTGCGGTACGCGGGCCTCTCACTGTTGTGGCCTCTCCCGTTGCGGAGCACAGGCTCCAGACGCGCAGGCTCAGCGGCCATGGCTCACGGGCCCAGCCGCTCCGCGGCATGTGGGATCTTCCCGGACCGGGGCACGAACCCGTGTCCCCTGCATCGGCAGGCAGACTCTCAACCACTGCGCCACCAGGGAAGCCCTGAATTGAAGTTTTGAATTTAGGATTATGAGACATGTGGCATAAGCTGTAATTAGTACCATGCTTCAGCTGTACTGAACTTGTGTTTCTCACAAAACTTCTTGTTCTTTCTAGTACCTGGATTTTACATACATCACTCCCTCTGCCCAGGATAGTCACACCCTCTTTTTACCTTACGAATATCTTGCTTGTCCTTCAGGACTTGGCTTAGGCTTTTCCTTCTCCTAGAAAGAATTCTGTAACATCCCTGAGCAGGTTGCATGTCTTTTCTCTAGAATAGGTTTTTTAATCTTGACACTATTGACATTTTGGGCTGGATTTTTTTTTGTTTGGGGCGGGGGTGTTGTCCTGTTCATTGTAGGATGTAGGCAGCATCCTTGTATGCCTACTATATATGCTAGTACCATCTCCTGAAATCACGACAAACCAAAATGTCTCCAGTCATTCCCAAATGTCCCCTCTAGGCAAAATCACTTCCAGTTGAGTACTACTCTAGAATTCTAGTTCTTAGCAAATAGTAATGTAGTTGCCAGATATTCTTAGCTGTTTTTTTCCCAATAGAATTTAAGTTCTTTTGATCACAAGGACTGTGCCTTCTAAATTTTTTTATCTCCAGCATCTAGCCATTGTCTGTCATAGAGATAATCAGCAAATATTTGTTAAGTGGATTGAACATAATTTAGTATTATCATGGATCCCAGATATTTACCATTGTAAACTGGGACTTGGGTTAATTATTAAATGAAGTATAAAGGATTCTGCAGGCAGTTTCACAAAAGGAAAATACATCTGATGTTTTCTGTTAGTGGTTTATGCACAGGCAGACATACTATTCCTAGTGTTTGTCCTTACACTGGGTATGTTTTTTGGTTTGTCTGTCCTTCGGTTACTTTGTTAGGCCTAGCTTTTGTTTGGATATTACATGTTTTGAAGTTCAGGTCCATAATTAATAGAGAGCAATAGTGCTGTCTTGATACAGAGTGCACAGTGGTCAATGCACAGTGTTATACCCTTAAGTCTTATGGGTGGAGGGAGTGGTTTTGTTGACTTTAACTCTGCTGTTCAGTAAAAGTCTTAGTAAATAATAGCCTTCTGTTGTCGAATTTTATTTTATTTTGCTTTTTGTTCTTAAATTTTTTTTACTGAAGTATGGTTGTTTACAGTGTTGTGTTCATTCCTCCTGTAGAGCAATGTGATTCGGTTGTATATATGTATACATTCTTTTTTTTTAATATTTTTTCCATTATGGTTTATCATAGTATATTGAATTTAGTTCTTTGGGCTATACAGTAGGACCTTGTTGTTTATCCCTGTTGTCGAATTTTATAGAGCAGTTTTTTTTTTTAACTTTTTTACCTCTTTGTATATTTCTTTGTAGGTGGGTAGATGTTAATGATATTTCTGTGATCTTGGGCAGTAGCTTGTTCCAAAGGCTAAGACTTAGTAGGAGGATTTGAGGAATTAAGGTGATAATATTTTTGAATTTAGTTCTAAATTTGATAATCTTTTCTTATTACTACCTCTTATCTTTTTGGGGGGAGAAGTAGGAGGACTTCCAGCTTCTTTGTTTTTATCACCCCACTCCTACACCAGTACAGAGATAGATAATCATTTTATCCATCACCAGGTTCTTTCATCTCTGTGCCCAAAACAGATCTCAAATCCAATCACTTCTACCATCACCACTGCTAACTATCCCAGTCTAAGCTATTTTCATTTTTTGTTTGGACTGTTGTAATAGCCTTGTTCTTGGTTCTCTTGCTTCCATTATTATCCTCCCCCAATCAGTTGTCCACCCAGCAGCCAAATGACCTTTAAAAACTGTGAGTCATATCATGTTATTTACCTGTATTAGAAAACTACTCTGGTTTATAATGTCAAATAATCCACCCTCTAACTTGGTCTTAGTTCCTGAACTAATTTTAACTTGAAAGTAGTCACTGTGCTTCTTATCTTTTTCCAGGAGGAATAGCACAGCATGCTGGGCTCTGGATTTAAAGCTGAGCGTTTACGAGTCAATTTGAGATTAGTCATAAACCGTCTTAAACTATTGGAGAAAAAAAAAAGTGAGTTATGCATGATTGCAGTATATTTTCTTTCCCAAAATACACCACTGAGTCCTAGCACCTCAATATTGGCTCTTTCAGGCTAGCACTATGAAGTTTAAGGATCCCATATCCTTTAGGTTTTGGATACATTTCTGCTGTCCTTTGTGACTAGTTAGACTGAATCACTTTGTTGCAGGGAAAGGAACATATTCTTGCTGTGGAATAGGTAACGTGACTCCATAGGTGGAAATTTCTGGCTACACAAACAATATTCTCATCTAGACGAGGTAGCAAATTCTAGACTAGGTGAGATGAGACTAAATTTGCTAAGGGAGGGTGAGCTAGGATATAGTAGAAACACCCACTTTTCTGTTTTGGGGTGGATGTCTGCCTGCAGGCCAGGGCCCAGTATACTACTACTTTGTGACTGGAGTGGGATTTGTGCTTTAGCGGAACTGGCCCAGAAAGCAAGGAAGGAGATTGCTGACTATCTGGCTGCTGGGAAAGATGAACGAGCTCGAATCCGAGTGGAGCACATTATTCGGGAAGACTACCTTGTGGAGGCCATGGAGATCCTGGAGCTGTACTGTGACCTGCTGCTGGCTCGGTTTGGCCTCATCCAGTCTATGAAGTAAGCTGGTTTGTCTTTTTTTTTTTTTTTTAAACTTCATTGAGGTATAGTTATTTAGGAAAAAACTTCACATATTTAATGTGTACAATTTGGCGAGTTTGGACATAGGCATACACCTGTACACCATCATCACAATCAAGTTAGAAAACAGTTATCACCTCCAGAAATTTCCTTGTATCCCCCTTTTTTTGATAAGAACATTTAACATGAGATCTGCCTTAAACATTTTAAAGCACTCAATACAGTATTGTTTAACTGTAGGCACAGTGTTGTTCAGCACACCTCTAGAACTTTTTCATCTTGTATAACTGTAATGAAGTAAGGTATTTTAATTTGAAGACCTAAGTCAAATCACCTCTGGAATTTGAGAAAGGAGTAGTAATACTTGTCTCTTCCTACACGTAGGGCGATAGCACTAAGGGACTACCACTTCACATACCCAACAACATTCTTCCTGCTATTCACTTGAAGGCTTGATCTCAATGTAAACAACTGGTGAAAAGAAAATTTGGAATCTGAAATCAAGAGGCCTAAGTTTGAGTCTTGGCTCAACTATTTTCTGACTTTGTGACCTTGGGCTTGTTACTTGTTTGTGTTTCCCCCTCCAAAATAGGATGACAGTGATGGCTTGAAGCCTAGAGTTATTGTGAGAATCCAGTGAGATTTGTGAAATTGCCTTAGAGGCTATCAAGTATGGGATACAGATGATGGGGTTTTGTTTGTTTGAAAGAATGTTAAATTTTATTTATTTTTTTTTACCTTAATTAGGGAGTTAGATTCTGGTCTGGCTGAATCTGTGTCTACACTGATTTGGGCTGCTCCTCGACTCCAGTCAGAAGTGGCTGAGTTGAAAATTGTGAGTACAACCAGTTTCAGTGATGCATGAAGTTTATCCTATTAGAAAGGTTGGTAAATAAGTCACTTCTGCTTTTTTGACCACATATTTTTGTACCCTTCTCATGCTGCCTTTGAAAAAGTCTTTGTAAACTTGTTTCTTCCTCCTTTTCAGGCCTTATATCATGGAACAGAACAGTGTTTTCCAAACTTGAGTAATTTTTCTAAGGGGCAAAGTTACAAATATTCCCCAGTTTTTTCTTAAATTATTTTTATTGTAACGTTATTTAAGTATGTAAAAATAGAAGAGTTTTTATACAACTGTAAACCAGTAAAGTTAAAATAACGTTAATTTAAGGGAACGGATGTTTTGCTTCATTGATTCATTCCACAAATATTTATTGAGCAGATGTTGTGAGTTGGGTGGGTACTGAGAGCACAGTGGTGAGCAAAGTATGACACGAGCCCTACTCTTGTAGCTTAGAGTCTGGTAGAAGAGACAGAAAAATTCACTGAGAAATTGCCTGCCACATCGTGGATATGGTACTGACTGCTCAGGTACAAATTCAGTCGAGTTGTTTTCTCTTCTATTTTCTACATCTTTGCCAGTTATTCACTAGGAGATTGTCTCAGTCTTATCTCCCAACCTATCTTATGAGATTTCCTTGTCTTCTGTATGTTTTTATTTTATTTTTTATTTTTTTATTTTTTTGTGGTACACGGGCCTCTCACTGTTGTGGCCTCTCCCGTTGCGGAGCACAGGCTCCTAACGTGCAGGCTCAGCGGCCATTGCTTACTGGCCCAGCCGCTCCGCGGTATGTGGGATCCTCCCGGACCGGGGCACAAACCCATGTCCCCTGCATCGGCAGTCGGACTCTCAACCACTGCGTCACCAGGGAAGCCCTGTTTTTATTTTTTAAGAGCTCTTTTTAAGTCTCTGAATATGTATTTTTTTAATAGTCTATTATTTTTGTTTCATGGCTACAATGTCTTCTAACTCTCTGAGAATATTATAGTCCCTTTTTAACTTTTCTTGTTTCTGTATTGTTTCCTTCTATCTATTTCTTAGATTTAAACTATTTTTATAATAGAGGCTTTTCTGAAAGGTTTCATGGCCCTTGGCTGTTCATATTTAAGAGTGAGGTACTAAAAAGTGGATTGGAACCTCTTGTGTGCTTGGGTGGGCTTATTGCCAGATGCCAATTCATTGTTTGTTTGTTTGTTTCTCTTTTTTCCTTCCAGTTTCATTGAGGTGTAATTGACATACAGCACTGTATAAGATGTACAGCATAATGACTTGACTTACATACATCATGAAATGATTATCACAGTAATTTTAGTGAACATCCATCACCTCATATAGATACAAAATTAAATAGAAAAATTTATTTTTGTAATGAGAACTCTTACTATTTACTCTCAGCAGTTTTCATATATAACATACAGCAGTGTTAATTATATTTATCATGTTGTGCATTACATCTCTAGTACTTACTTACCTTACAACTGGAAATTTGTAGGACCTTTTGAGTGCCTTCATCCAATTCCCCCTTCCCTCCCACTCCCTGCCTCTGGTAACCACAAATCTGATCTCTTTTTCTATGAGTTTGTTGCATGTTTGTTTGTTTTTGAAGTGTAATTGACTTACAACATTATGTTGTTCCTGTTACACAACATAGTGATTTTTTTTATACATTTCAAAATGATCACGATAAGTCTAGTTATGATATGTCACCATACAAACACATTACTTAGTTATTGAGTATATTCCCCACACTGTACATTTCATACTTGTGACTGATTTATTTTGCAGCTGGAACTTTGTACCTCTTAATCTCCCTCACCTATTTCCTCCTTCCACCCACCTCTTGCAACCACCTGATTGTTCTCTGTATCTATGATTCTGTTTCTGTTTTTGTTTGTTCATATGTTTTATTTTCTAGATTCCACATATAAATGAGATCATATGATATTTTTCTTTCTCTGTCTGACTTATTTCACTTAGCATAATGCCCTCTAGGTCTGTCCATGTTGTTGCAAATGGCAAGATTTCATTCTTTTTTATGGGTACTATATTCCATTGTGTATATGTACTGCATTTTCATTCATCTATTGATGGGCACTTGGGTTGCTTCCATATCTTGGTGGTTGTAAATAATGCTTCAGTGAGAATAGGTGTGCATATATATGTTTTTTCTAATTAGTGTTTTTGTTTTCTTTGGATAAATACCCAGGAGTGGAATTGCTGGATCAGATGTTAGTTCTGTTTTTAATCTTTTGAGGAATCTCCATACTGTTTTCCATAGTGGCTACGTCAATTTACATTGCCACTAACAGTACACTAGTGTTCCTTTTTCTCCACATCATCACCAACACTTGTTATTTGTGGTCTTTTTTTTTTATGATAGCCATTCTGACAGGTGTGAGGGGATATCTCATTGTGGTTTTGATTTGCAGTTCCTTAATTAGTGATATTGAGCATCTTTTCATGTGCCTGTTGGCCATGTGTTTGTTGTCTTTGGAAAAATGTCCAGATCTTCTGCCAGTTTTCTAATTGGATTGTATTTTGGTGTTGAGTTGTATGAGTTTTTTGTATATTTTGGATATTGACCCCTTATCAGATACATTGTTTGCAAATATCTTCTCCCATTCAGTAGGTGGCCTTTTCATTTTGTTGGTAGTTTCCTTCACTGTACAAAAGCTTTTTAGTTGGATGTAGTCTCATTTGTTTATTGTTGCTTTTGTTTCCCGTGCCTGAGACATACCCAAAAGAGTATTACTAAGACCAGTGTCAAAGAGTGTACTGCCTGTATTTTTTCCTAGAAGTTTTATGATTTCAGATCTTACGTTTAAGTCTTTAATCTGTTTTGAATTTATTTTTGTGTATGTGTTGAGAGAGTAGTCCAATTTTCCCAGTGCCATTTATTGAAGAGACTATCTTTTACCCATTGTATAGTCTTGCCTCCTTTGTTGTAGAATAATTGCCCATATAACTATGGGTTCATTTTTGGGCTCTCTGTTCTGTTTCATTGATTTGTCTGTTTTTATGCCAGTACCATACTGTTTTGATGACTGCAGCTTTTTTAGTATAGCTTGAAATCAGGGAGCATGATACCTCCAGCACCAGCTTATTGTTAAATGATCTGACTAAGCCCTTTCTTGAGGGAACTCTAGACTGTCAGGAACTAGTTTTCTTTCCTTGGAATGGTCATTTTCCTCAGAGAGGAGTTCTGTCTTCTACCTGGAAGGTATAAGCTGGCTGCATTTTTGAGAGCACAGGGAGAAGGAAGCCAAAGGTATCATTCCTCTCTTAGAGAAGATTTGCACATAATTCTCTTGTTGCCAGTATCTCTGCTCTCTGCTGTGCATGGAGCCCACAGTTCCTTTAGTTTAACCTCCCCAGAGAGTAAGCCTCCTGTATTCTGATAGGGTAGGGAGGGTGGTTATACAGTTTTGTGGGTAGGGGAATGGGAGAGTAGAGGCAACTACTTCTACTTTTAATGTAAATCTTGTTTATAGCCTCTCTTGTACTCCTCCTTTATATCAAGATTAATTCCAGATGAAACAAAGATTTACATGTTTTTTTTAAAAAAATGAAACCTTAAAGAAACAAAGTTAGGCATTAAAAAAAATAATCTCATAGTGGAAAAGGCATAAACATGCCACAAAACCTAAAAGCCATAAACAAAGAGTGATAATATAAGTAAAAAAGATTTCTGCATAGTATAAAGCAGAACAAAAACCATCGTTAAAAGACAAATAACAAACTTATAAGTACCCAGTACCACTGAAAGTCTACCTAACACTGAGTGCCCCCTCACTGAACTTCCAGGTATTGGGACCACTCTGGTCTAATAGCACTGTCATCTCCTGCCTGTACTAACTTCTTTTTTTTTTTTTTGCGGTACGCGGGCCTCTCACTGTTATGGCCTCTCCCGTTGTGGAGCACAGGCTCCAGACGCGCAGGCTCAGCGGCCATGGCTTACGGGCCCAGCCGCTCCGCAGCATGTGAGATCTTCTCAGACTGGGGCATGAACCGGTGTCCCCTGCATCGGCAGGCGGACTCTCAACCACTGTGCCACCAGGGAAGCCCTGTAGTAACTTCTTGAACGTTTTTTCTACATCTACTTTGGCTTCCTTTAGTCTGTTCACCATTCCATCAGAACGACTAAGGGTTCTGTTCAAAACACTCATCTGATCCTGTCACTACCCCTTGCTTTAAAGTCCTTTAGTAGTTTCCTGTTGTTCTTGTGATAGAAACAAAACTAATAAAGCCTACACGGCCCTGCACTGTCTGGCCGCCATCTGCCTTTCTTCATTTCCTACCACACTCTTCCTTTGGGCCTTGCACAAGAGGCTCACTGATTTTATTTTGGCTTGAGGATTGGCCCTGTTTTTCCAGCAGAGGCCTTTGCACATGCTGTTTTCTTTTCCTGGAATGTTCTTCCTTCCCTCCATGTTTAGTTAACTCCTGATCATCCTTTACATCTCAGTGAAGCATCACTTTATCTGACTTTTCTGATCAGGTCTGATTCTACTGTTGTAAGCAGATAGTTTAGTGTACTTTTCCTTTCCCCTATCACAGCTGCATTTGTACCTTTATCTTTGTGATTATTTGAGTAATGATTGTTTTTACCCAGAGACTGTAAGATTTTATAAGAGTAGGTACAATGTCTGTTTTTCTTCATCATTTGTAGTGTATAACATAATGTTTATAATAGAGTTTGGCACATAGTTGCAGCTCAGTGGATGGCTGGGTAAACAAATAACTAAATGAATTAATATGTACCCCTTAAGGCTTTACAGACCTAGTCTTTTGGAAATCCTGTTTACTGTTAATAGGAGGAAGCTTGAAGCCCTCTGTAGGAGTGGTTTCCATTTTTATTTACTGTTCTTTTTCTCTGTAGGTTGCTGATCAACTCTGTGCCAAGTATAGCAAGGAATATGGCAAGTTATGTAGGACCAACCAGATTGGAACTGTGAATGACCGGGTAACGAACATAATTGTTAAACATGAAGCAATGGGTGGGGTGGGGCAGGTTATTTTTATTGCCTGCAGTGAGTCCAGTGGGTACCACTGTAATGTAGGGTTAATCTGGGATTGCACCTTCCATAGAGAGAAGAATGCTGTCTGGCAGTGCAGTCAGCTCCTTACCCCTGTCCTACACCTCTGATTGTGAAGCTTTCCATCATCCTGTGTCATTCCTGATTTTGTACCTTATCCTTTGTGCCACTTGTGATTTATGGAGGTAGAAGTGAGGTGGGGAGAAGGGTAGATGATCTCAAATGTGGAAGGCAGCAATATCAGTCTTTGAGGCATATGTAACCAGAGAATGTGAGAGATACACGGGTCTTGTGCTTTGTGATTGAAAAAAATAATTTAACTGGATGGAGCTTCTTTTTTTCCTCTCAATTTGAAATGTGAGGAACAAAGTTTAAAATTGATACAGGTTAGGCTTAAGCTGGTTGATGCAGATGCATCTTAACCCTGGATCTTTTACTTACAGCTAATGCACAAACTGAGTGTGGAGGCCCCACCCAAAATCCTGGTGGAGAGATACCTGATTGAAATTGCCAAGAACTACAATGTGCCCTATGAGCCTGACTCTGTGGTCATGGTACGTTTAGAGTCTTTTAGAATACAAAGGAAAGTGAGTCTCTCAATATCACTGTCTTTGAAAAATAACCATTTTCTTTGCACTCAAGTTTGCATATGGGAGTTTAAGCCTTTGTCCAGTTAATGCCTCTGGGGTAACAATAAATATGCCTGCATCTCTCAGAGTATTTAGGGATCAGATGAGATGAATGACTGAAAACACTTTGAAAAGGTACAAACTTTGATACAAATATAAAGTGGCATTATTGCTACTTTTCAGTGAAGTTCAAGGAATTGAGAGGCCCCTATGGGTAGCAAGAAAAGCCTCAAGACCCAGAACAGAGCCTGAAAACATCTTTTGTGTGCCTGCCATGTGCTCCAGAAAGCTGAGAATACAGAAAATATATAAACAAGGTCCCTGTCCTAAAGAGGCTTACAGTGAAAGAAGGGCAGATATGCAAATAGTAAATCAGCAGTTCATGTTGACTGGGTATAGTATATGTTTTGGTGTGCTGCTCAGACAGCCCTCCCCCTGCCTGAAGTACACATTTCAGGACAGAAACATTTATTCCGCCAGCTCTTTTTTTATTTTAAGTAAATTTATTTTTGGCTGCATTGGGTCTTCGTTGCGGTATGTGGGCTTCTCATTGTAGTGGCTTTTCTTGTTGCAGAGCATGGGCTCTAGGTGCACGGGCTTCAGTAGTTGTGGCGCGCGGGCTTAGTTGCTCCGCGGCATGTGGGATCTTCCTGGACCAGGGCTTGAACCCGTGTCCCCTGCGCTGGCAGGCAGATTCTTAACCGCTGCGCCAGCAGGGAAGCCCCTCTCCCAGCTCTTGAGAGTATTGATGACTGGTGGCTCACGCAGCTGAGTGTCCCTCCAGCAATGGCCCTCAGAAGACAGCTTCCTTACCCAGGGTCTTTCCTGGGGGCAGCCTGTATTTGGTAACTGGTCACTGCAGGGGATTAAAGACTCTGCCCCTTTGTCCCCAGTTGGGAGCACCTGCTGTAGTCCCAGCCTAGCTCCAGAACTCCCTGGGGGAATTAGCTGACCCCCTTTGTTGTGAATGCATGGCAGCCCACCTTCTTCCTTTGCCCAGCCCTGCTTCCTTCATGTCCCCACAGGTGTCTGTCCCAAGAGACCTCTCTAGTAAACAACTGTCAACGCTAATCACCATCTCAGAGTCAGCTTCCTGGGGAACCTAGCTGGTGACAGGCCTAATGATACGGGTTTCTCTCTTTTTCTTAGGCAGAAGCTCCTCCTGGAGTAGATACAGATCTTATTGATGTTGGATTCACAGATGATGTGAAGAAAGGGGGCCCTGGAAGAGGAGGTGGGGGTGGATTCACAGCACCAGCTGGTGGACTTGATGGAACAGTGCCAATGCCCATGCCCATGCCTATGCCATCTCCAAACACTCCTTTCTCATACCCTCTTCCAAAGGGACCAGTAAGTACACATACAAATAAATATGGATATAAACTCTAGAAAATGTTACAGAAGATGACAAGTTGGCTCTGTGAATACACTCAGGAATTGTAGGTTATCAAGAGGATTTAGCAGTAAGAATATTTGGTATTAGTTTATTGCTCATACTATGGAAAAAATAGC
The DNA here is from genome assembly GCF_039906515.1 of Pseudorca crassidens. Lineage (NCBI taxonomy): Eukaryota > Metazoa > Chordata > Mammalia > Artiodactyla > Delphinidae > Pseudorca > Pseudorca crassidens. The sequence goes on along the minus strand of NC_090315.1, from coordinate 47,992,504 downwards.
ATTGGGATTTGGAGAAAGTCTTTTGGTTCATCTGTAGGTAATGAAGTGGGAAAATCTAGAGAGATGGTACTAGAAAAACTCCTTTTCATGTAGGTTTCTTGAACCTTTGGGACTTGTAGGTATACTAGTAGCATTTTCCAAAAATGAATAACCAATACTTATTACCAGGTCTACCTCCTTTGTAGATAAGAAGATGAAAGTCATTGGTAGTAAGAAAGTGGGGACTTCCCTGGCAGTCCAGTGGTTAAGACTCCATGCTTCCACTGCATGGGGCGTGAGTTCGATCCCTGGTCAGGGGACTAAGATCCCACGTGTTGTGCAGTGCGGTCGTCTCCTCTCCCCCAAAAAAGAAAGTCTGGTAAGAAGCTTCCCTTGTAGACATTGAGGCAATTTAGTAATTTGAAGAATAGCCTTTGGGTACAGATCTTTAAAAATCTGGATTCTTCCTAATCACATGTGGTCCTTTTAGGCACTTTTTCTTTTGGGGCTCTTGAATACATGTATTAAATACATATCTTAAATATATATATATGTATTCAATGTGAATATGTACACATTGAGAAAATAGTTGTATACACACACATATTTATTTCTCCTTTCCTATTTACACACTTCAGAAATTGCAGATCGGGGCAATGTCTCTGATGTTGCCTTTCTCCTCTTGCAGTCGGATTTCAATGGATTGCCAATGGGAACTTATCAGACCTTTCCCAATATTCATCCACCTCAGATACCAGCAACTCCCCCATCATATGAATCTGTAAGTGCCTGAGCCTCTTTTATAAGCAGCAGGAGAGTGAATCCATGAAGAGAGAGCAAAATAATGGCCACAGGGAAGGCAAAGTTTTGATCAACTAGTACTGGCATTGCTCTATGCTTTGGATTCTTGTGTTGCTTTAATATTACCCTGGAAATGGGGAGTGGTGGTGGTGGTGGCAGCAGCGGCAGCATCGTTGGTGGCAATGCTTTGTCTGCAGTTAAGCCAGGAATCAGGAAGGAGCTGCAGATCCTGTAAAGTTGGGGTAGGGCACTTGATCAGACTTTTTTTTAGACTAGGCAGAGAATCATATTGAGCTGGTACAGTCTTGGTACTAGAATATAATAATTGAAATACCAGTTTTATAAATTCTCAACACTGTGTAAAGGAATAAGAACCAGATTTTTGTCTTAAACAGATCAGTGTCTAGTAAATTTCAGCCTATAGCATTAATTTTATATTTTAGTCTTATAGTTAGAGCTTGCTGTTATTGCTAATATGGTAATGATGCCTTGAACTGTAGGTGGTTGTAACGGTTTTGGTTGAGAATTAGATGACTTTTCTGCCAGCCTTGTTTGCTCATCTAGGGAGATCGCCCTGTTCCTGAGCTTGCTTAGTGTTCTTTCCTTTGGTTTTTACATTGGGCCTGAATTTTTATGTTTTGGTTTTGCACGCCTTGAAGCATTGCCCACAGCTGTTTCTAGGAACGAGGTAGAAGATCTTTGTTAGTATTTGAGGACTTGGTTCTTGGAGATGAATGCGGTGGTTTAGAATGCTTTCTCTCTGCCTGGAAGGTGAAGGTAATAGATTAAAGAGAGATGTTATGGTGTGGTAAGAATTTTCTTTTCCTCTGCTTGGCAGTTACGAGTTCAACATGGTATCTGTCTGGTTGGAAGAAGATCAGGAAAGGAGTATAGGGGGCGGAGGGGCAGTTTCTTTGGAGCAGTTTCTGTTGCTTTTGCTGAGCAGCTTAGCTTTTGCAACACACATGGGCTTATACCATTACTTTCACCAGTGATGCCATTGCTTTCTCCTTTGGTCATGATCTTTGTGTTTCAGGTTGATGACATTAATGCTGATAAGAATGTCTCTTCTGCACAGATCATTGGTGAGTCAGAAACCCTCTTGAGAGTTTCTCAGTACTGAACCCTTTGCTGTTTTCTCATCTCTGTTCCTCCCTCAGATTGTTTTTATGATGGTGGCATTCTACCTACATGCCACGTTCTCTCCCCAAATGCAGTATGGTGGAAATAGAACTCAGGATTTCCCACTTCCAAAAAGAAAAGATCTTTCGTGGCTCCAAAGAATCTCCCAAGTTTCTGTTTCTGGTAGTGGTATCATTATTCTTTTTCACCTTGCAGTTTTCAGTCATCCTCAAGTTCGGTATGTTCCTGCTGCTTCCATTTCCACTGTGCCTGGAAATACCAAAATTGTTTTTAAATTTGGGCATTAAAGAGGGGGAAACAGACATAAATCATAAGTGTATAGCTCAGTGACTTTTCACAAAGCAAGCATGCTCATGTAGCCATTCACTGAAAAATTAAAACACTACCAGCACTTCAGAAACCCAGAGGGGAATATTTTTTAAAATTGGGACAGTTTCATTGAGGTATAATTTACATACAAAAAATACACAGAAGTGTATATTGTGATGAGTTTTGATGTGTCTCCACACACATGCATTATGTAACCACCACCTCAGTAAAGATACAAAACATTTCTATCACCCCAGAAAAGTTACCTTGTGTTCCTTTCTAGTCAGTTCCATCCCAGAGGCAAGCACTGTTCTTATTTCCTAAAACTATGGTTTAGGTTGCCTGTTCTAGAACTTAGATACAAATGGAAACATACAGTAGGTAGAGAGGGCGATGATTTTAACTTGTAAGATACAAAACGGAAGACTAGAAATACAGATCACATTCTATTACATCAAACGGTATGGATGTTAACATTCCATATAAAATTTTTTTCCCATAAGCCTTAAAGAGTAGCTCATCCCAATAGAATTCTAGTACCATTTCTTGGACTTTCTTATTATGGGAGTAGACCTTTGTGAAAGGGGACAGTCCATTGAAATGAATGCTGTGTACCTAAGCCCCATGCACCACACTTTGACTTTCCCTTAAACTTTTTTCTCACTGTAGGAAAGTAAAACATATTCAACCATAATTAGAAAATGTAGCTGTTAATTGTCTGAAAATTTTTATTGACCTTTAGAATTATTTTTTAAAAAACAATGTTTTCTCCAGTATTTTGATTATTTTATTGTTTCTGCCAGGGGGGATTGTGGGGTTTGAGGATCTGAGCCACTGGCATTTTTAACACTGTGCTCCTTACTGTAATTTAATTAGGTCCTGGACCCAAGCCAGAAGCTTCTGCAAAGCCCCCTTCCAGACCCGTGGATACCTATGACAACTTTGTACTGCCAGAATTGCCATCTGTGCCAGACACACTACCAACTGCATCTGCTGGTGCCAACACCTCAGCCTCTGAAGACATTGACTTTGATGATCTTTCCCGGAGATTTGAAGAGCTGAAAAAGAAAACATAGGCTTCCTAAACCAGGCAAGGTCCAAGTTCTGGGAAATGAGACTGAGCAATTTCTCCTTGTAACAAAGAATCTCCATGAAATTCTGCTTCATCTGTTAACCGTCACTGAGTACACTCTTCCTCTGGGCTCTCTTCCTGCTCTGACACACTCTGCTGCTTTCCGGTTCTCCATTGTTCCTGAGAGACTAACAACTGGAGATTGTGAGGTTGGAGCAGCTGGCTCCTGGCAGCCTTGCTTGTCCATTTCCTGTCAGTGTGATCCCATTTCTCTCCTTCCTGTCCCACCATCTCTCCACAGGGGAGTGAGAAGGGGAGAGCTGTCAAAGATGGCCGGATGGTGGAGGAGAGTACTTCATGAAGTGTCTCAGCTCTGTGCTGAGGTTCTAGACTTAGAAACAAAGCCCTCCGTACAGAGGGATTGGTGGTGAGTGAGATTCAAGGCCAAGTTGTCTATTTTCTCGCTCTAAGATGAATGGGAGAGAGAAAATGGCTCAGGAAGCCATTGTAACAGTTCTTAGAAGCTGGGTCTTCTCATTGACGTACACACTACTCCTTGCTGCAGGGCACTGTTCCACCTGGATCCAGTTGCAAACTTTGGAAAGTTGAAGGCCTCTCTTAGTTCTACTGGATTCTCAGGGAGCCCTCTGTGGCCTTTTGCTTTATTTTGAGTGCTGTGTTTCCCTTTTAATAGAGGGCAGCACTGTATATAATTCCTGTTTTTCCCCATGGCATGTTCTGTTGGATTGCATTGCTGGCCACATACTGGGCAAAAGTCACCATTCAAGGCTAAGGTGGGCTTCCAGTAGCCTTAATAGAAATATTCAAGTCTCTTGAGTAGTGAGCTGGAAAGCCTACAGGTGAAGAGGGGTTCCTGTTTTCATTTGAAAACGTTATGATCAAGAGAACCTTTAAAAACTGATCTCAGATAAATTTTTGGTGCCCATGTGGCTGTAGGTGTTTTGCTCCTTCCCTTGACGGATGAGACTCTTACTGTTTTGCCCCCTTGCTAAGGCCATCCTTCCCCACAAGGATGGATTTGGGATCGGAAGATACGACTTCGGCTTCTGTGTGGTGTATCTGTACACACTTGTTTCAAGCAACTTTAATGTTTTTGATTGATTTGTATGTCATGGCTCAGTAGCTGCTAATAAAGTTAAAAATTCTGTGCCCCGCTTTCTCCATTGTTTTGGTCAAATGACGAGGGTCAGGATTTTAGTGGAGAGTATTTAAGCAAGTGACCCATACTGGGCACAAGCCAGACCTTATTGGCTCCCTGGGTAGGATGCCTGGGGAGTAAGGGGCCCATTTCGATCTCAGTATTTAAGCCCAGATTGTTACCTGTGAGTTGGCTTGGTTACTTCTCTGTACAGGGCTCCCCCTTAGCCAGATCTCATGCTTGTATCTTTAATTAAAGTTGCAGTGAGCTTACTTCTGACTCATGTTTCCCATAGTCATCCTGGAACATGAATGATATTACTTGGTGTTTGTTTGGCAGCAGAGCTGGTTTATCCTGCACCACTCTTGCAGTGTTAACCCTCTGATAGTGCCAAGTTCCATAAACATAAGAATCTGCAGCTAAGGGGATTTTGATTCTTCACTGACTAACAAAATTAACTAAGTATATTATAAACATCTATAATTTTCTAAAGTACACCATGCAAATAGCAGTATTAATATACTAAGAAGGAATAAGCCAAGCGAAGAGGTAACAGGATTAATCTTTTGAAACTTCATTTGTCAGTGGCCATTGCTGTTACAGCCGTTTGCTTACTTATATGTGTTCTGGTGTTGCTGTATTCCTAACAAACTTGAGAGCTTCAGTAGCAGCATATCCATCAGTGCAGCTTCTTTCTGAGTCTGTTGGAAGACAAAAAGAGAAAAGCAAGGAAATCGAAATTGCTGCTAATGGTGGAGGAAAAAAGTACCAAAGATATTATTTTTAAAAAAGTAGATATAAAGTGTAAAGATACTGTTTCCTTTAATGGTTTACTGTCAGGCCTTGGAGTGTTTCTGCTACTTAACAGTGGAGGGTCAGCTATTTATAGGACAGTGGATATAGAACATAATGTACTTTTGGTAAATTGGGTTTCCTAGGAAAATGGTTGGCAGAGCTGTGGAGACTAATAAAGGGAGTATGCTGATACTGTGCGTTATGTCAGTCTGTAATCTTAAGAGCAGCTAAAATTGAGCTTTTCCAGTGATAAAATCATGATACGGTTTATATTTCAATTACTGAGTCAGAGTTACTTACCTTAAAGGACTTTCTTTCTTTACCAAAGGTCATTAAAATGGCAGAAACAAAAAGGTTAATGATCACAAATACCATCAAAACGACACTGGTTAGGAGTATAAGAAAGGAGCCCAGGACTGGGTTTAAAGCAATAACCTGAAAAGACAATAGGACATTTCGAGTTTAAACACTGAGAGTTTAATATCTACTTTAAAAATGTAAGATATATGCTAACATTTGGGATATATTCACGTAAGGAAACACTTATGTCTGGTGGAAACTAGAAAAGCAAAAATATTAAAAAGGAAAATACTTTTGAGTGGACAGAAAAGCAAGAGTGACTGACTCTAAGAGTGTAAATAATTGTGCCTTCAGGGCTTTCACAAGAAGAAAACAGGTGAGTTGTAATGGAATTATAAGTGACTCAAAGCCCTTGTGAGTTGTTGGCAATTCTGGAAAATATTTCTAAACATGGAAGCTTCAAGGAATAGCAAAAGTGTGTTGAAAGAATACATAGATACCAGCAGTGATAATGAAAACTGTCTCTGCCGTTCCAAGCACTTTCTACTCTGAACATAGGAGCATTTCAATACAGTTTAAAAGGTTAGCCATAGAAAACTGGCTTTTAATGCTTTTTCTAGATTTTTTTTAATCGTTATCTTTAAAAGTATAATTACTGAGTTTTGCCATTCTTGCCTTTTCAGTACAAAGAGATCTTTCTCTTACTAGAATGGTTTCCAGTAAAATTTGGTTTCCAAATTCTTTAATTTAGGTGTTCCTTTTAAAAATGATTATTTTCCTTTGGTATTGGCTCATTCATTATTGCCACTGGGCACTGTTTTAAAAAAAAAAACACCCAACAACTTAGAGGATGAATACTTGCAATAAATACTATTGTGATGGAAATCTCTGTGACAGAGATACTATAATGGCTGCCAGCTTATATCTACTTATTTTAAAAGAGCTTAATCATAACTCCAGGTAAACCAAACAGTTTGGGCAAACGCTGAGTTTGTGATGCAAGACTATTCCCAGTAAGTATACTCCATTTTCCCTTTTAAGTCAAAAAGTAGGTGTCAGCAAAAGTTTATTATGATTGTTATTTCTTTAAGAGCTTTAGTATATAAAGTGTTCCAGGGGTGAGGACTTCATTCCCTAGTGATTGCGGCTGGAACCACAACAAAACAGTCCACCCAAAATAGCAGTTACGTTAATCTTTCTTAGATTTTAGGAAGGTGGTGGTAACTTTCCACGTTAGAAACTATGTTAATTTACCCATTTTAATTAGTAACCTTTGATTTCTAGAGTATCAGAATGATGAGCTTTGATGAAAATCTTGCCAGTTTCACTAATTTGAATTGCAGTTTTTTTCTTATCAAATCTATATGTGCTAGTGTTTGGGACCCAAAACCTCACCTGGGTTTCCTACTTTATTTTTTATGTTGAGTAGAAAGGGATTTGTGTAGGTAGTTCCTGGGAGAAAATAACAGCCTCTCTGAAATTAGTATTTATAAACAGAAATAACTGCAGTTCTTTCTGGACTTGTACCTCCCTAATTTTTCTTTTTTAAGTCACTTCCAATTGTACCCTTCAAAAGGCCGTTGAGAAAGCAGCAGCAATCATGTTAATCTGGCCAGGTGTGAGAACACAAGTTCAGGCCCAGTGTCTTTGGCAGTAAGATTAAGGATAGAAGAAGTGAGAAAGGTGGGACTATGTGCTTAGGAAAGGAAGGATTTCTGAAGGTAACAGCCACTCAAAAGCTATACAGTATCTATAGGTAATACCATAAAATAATGGCAAAGGAACTAAGTTTCTCCCTTTTCCAGTATGCAGTGGTACAGTAGGGGCTGCTTTTATAAGCAATTCTCCCCTTGTTTGATATATTAAACCAAATAGAATTCTGCAGGGAAACCAGGAATAGGGTTTTTACCTCCTTGTGATGAGAGATTCCCATCAGGAGACCAACAACAGTCACTGCTGAACTGAGACAAGTTTGGTAGTCAGAGATGCTCCATCCAAACAGCAGGTTAAACTGGAAAAGAGAGAACTGTCAGATGGGGGTGGAGAGCAGTAAAGGGGACTGCACTTCTTTGGGTCCTGAGGTGCTTGATAATGGTGAGGTCAAGGTAGAAACAATGGAATAGAAATTAAGGAAGCTCCTTAGTGGCCATTCAAATTGCTATGCCTAAAAACTACATAGAATTCTTCTGTAATTACAGTGTTTTCATATAAATTTGACTTCCATATAGTTCATCCTGTGAACTAAATGTTATCCCCATTTTAGAGATGAAACAAATGTCTTGAGTTTATCATACTGCTAGTTAACTATGGGCCTACACAACTAAAACCAGCTCCACTGTCTTCTCCAAAACTCATTGCCAACTTGAACTGATGGTTTTCCATTTAGTGACCTTTTCTAAGGGAAGCAATGTGATTCCAAGACGACAGCACTTAGGAAAAGACAGACGCTAGATGCAGCAAAAGCAATTCTAAGAGGGAAGTTTATAGCAATAAATGCTTACATTAATAAAAATCTCAAATAAAAAACCTAGCTTTGCTGCTCAAGGAACTAATAACTGAGCCTAAAGTTACAAGAAGAAATGAAGTAATAAAGATTAGAGCAGAAATAGCGACTAGAAAGACAACAGAAAAAAAAGTTAGCTTTTTTGAACAAAAGTGACAAGCCTTTAGCTAGACTAACCAAGAAAAGAAAAAGGATTCTAATAAATAAAATTACATAAACGAAAGAGGAGACATTATAACTGATACCACAAAAATACAAAGGATCATAAGAGACTACTAGGAATAATTACACGCCAACAAACTGGATAACCTAGAAAAAATGGATAAATTGCTAGAAACATACAACTGAATAATGAATAAACAGAAAAACTGAACATATGAAGTATAAGTAAGGAGACTGAAGCAGTAATCAAAAACCTCTCAACAAAGAAAAGCCCAGGACCAGATAGCTTCATGGGTGAATTCTATCAAACATTTAAACTTTTAAATTCTCGGACTTCCCTGGTGGTCCAGTGGTTAGGACTCTGTATTTTCCACTGCAGGGGGCTGTGGGTTCGATCCCTGGTCAGGAAACTAAGATCCCATGTAAGTCAGTAAATGTGATACACCATATTAAAAGAATGAAGGATTAAAAACATCTCCATTGTACATATATACAATGGAATATTACTCAGCCATAAAACGAAACGAAATTGAGTTATTTGTAGTGAGGTGGATGGACCTAGAGTCTGTCATACAGAGTGAAGTAAGTCAGAAAGAAAAATACCGTATACTAACACATATATATGGAATCTAAGAAAAAAAAAATGGTCATGAAGAACCTAGGGGTAAGATGGGAATAAAGACACAGACCTACTAGAGAATGGACTTGATATGGGGAGGGGGAAGGGTAAGCTGTGACAAAGTGAGAGAGTGGCATGGACATATATACACTACCAAACATAAAATAGATAGCTAGTGGGAAGCAGCCGCATAGCACAGGGAGATCAGCTTGGTGCTTTGTGACCACCTAGAGGGGTGGGATAGGGAGCGTGGGAGGGAGGGAGATGCAAGAGGGAAGAGATATGGGAACATATGTATATGTATAACTGATTCACTTTGTTATAAAGCAGAAACTAACACACCATTGTAAAGCAATTATACTCCAATAAAGATGTTAAAAAAAAAGACATCTCAACAGATGCAGAAAGAGCATTCAACAAAATTTAACAACCTTTAATGATAAAAACTCTCAACAAATTAGGCAAGAAGGAATGTACTTCAACATAATAAAGGCCATATATGTCAAGCTCACAGCTAACATCATACTCAATTGTGAAAAGCTACAAGCTCTTCCTCTAAGATCAGGAACAAGACAAGGATGCCAACTCTCACCACATCTATTCAACACAGTACTGGAAGTCCTAGCCAGAGATGTTAGGTAAGAAAAATAAATAAAAGGCATCCAAATAAGAAAGGAGGAAGGAAAACTGTCTTTGCAGATGACATGGTCTTATATATAGAAACCCTAAAGACTCCACCAAAAACCTTGTAAAAAAAATGAATTCAGTAACGCTACAGAATAAAAAATCAAAATACAAAAATCAGTTGCATTTTGTTATACTAACAACTAGCTGAAAAAGGAATTAAAAAAAGTCTCATTTACAATAACATCAAAAAGAATAATACACTTCGGAATAAATTTAACCGAGGTGAAAAATCTGTTCAATGAAAACTATAAGAGATTGATGAAAGATATGAAAAAGACAAATGGGAAGATTTCCCACATTCATGGATTGGAAGAGTTAATATTGTTTAAATGTCCATACTACACAAAGTGATCTACAGATTCAATGCAGTCTCTGTCAAAATTCCAGTGGCATTTTCCCCAGAAATAGAGAAAATCCTAAAATTTGTATGGAACCACAAAAATACCATGAATAGCCAAAATAATCTTGAGAAAGATGAACAAAGCTGGAAGCATCACACTTCCTGATTTCAAACTATATTGCAAAACTATAGTAATCAAAATACTATGATATTGGGATAAAAACAGATACATAGAACAATGGAACTGAATAGAGAACCCGCAATTAAACCCACACCCATAGATTCGGCCAACTAATCTATGACAAGGGTGCCAAGAATACACAATGGGGCTAGTCTCTTCAACAAATAATGCTAGGAAAACTGGATTTCCACATGCAAAAGAATGCAGTTGGACACTTTTATTTTGCCATATTCAAAAAAATCAAATGGATTAACAACTTAAACCTTAGACCTGAAACTGCAAAATTCCTATGAGAAAATAGAAGAAGCTTCTTGACACTGGTCTTGGCAGTTTTTTGGATATGACGCTAAATGCACAGGCAACAAAAGCTATAACAAGTGGGACTACCTCAAACTAAAAAGTTTCTGTGCAGCAAAGGAAACAATAAACAAAAGGCAGCCTATGAAGTGGGAGAAAATATTTGCAAACTATATATCTGATAAGGGGTTAAAATCCAAAATCCATAAAGAACTCATACAACTCAATACCAAAAAAAAATCATCCTGATTAAAAAATGGGCAAAGGACCTGAATACACATTTTTCTAAAGAAATACAAATGACCAACAGGTATATGTGAAAATCACTAATCATCAAGGAAATAACAAACTGAATCTGCAATGTGATATCACCTCACGACTGTTAGCATGGCTATTAAGAAGACAAGAAATAACAAATGTTGGTGAGGGTTTGGAGAGCCCTGTTGGTGGGAATGTAAGTTGGTACAGCCATTATGGAAAACAGCATGGAGGTTCCTCAAAAAATTAAAAATAGAGCTACTAGATGATCCAGTAATCCTACTACTGGCTATATATTGAAAGGAAATGAAATCAGCATGTTGAAGAGATATCTGCACTCCCATGTTGATAGCAGGATTCACGAAAGTGAAGATACGAAATAAGCCAAACAGAGAAACATGTATGATCTCTTGTAAGTGCAATTTTTAAAAGTCGAACTTACAGAACCAGAGGGTAGAATGGTGGTTACCAGGGGCTGGGGTGGGGAGGGGGATGGGTGGATGTCAGTCAGAGTATACAAACTTTTAGTTTTAAAATCAGTAAGTCCTGGAGATCTAATGTATAGCATGATTATAGTTTATAGATTATAGTTAATAGTAATATATTGTATACTTGAAATTTGCTTAGAGAATAAGAGTTCTTATCACACTAAAAACAAAACATGTAACCGTGTGAGGTGATGGATATGTTAATTAGTTTGATTGTGGTAAACATTTCACAATTTATTCATATATCAAAACATCACATTGTACCTTAAATATATACAATTTTAATTTCTCCATTGTACCTCAATAAAGCTGGGGAGAAAAGAGAACCTAAAAACTATTACTTAACAAAAATTTAAGCAAGCTGGCTGGGTACTAAATATAATAAAATCAATAGCCTTCATATATTCAAACAATATTTACTTAGAAACTATAGTGAAATAAAATCTCATTCACAATAGACCACAAAAGATAAGCCTAACAAGAGATGTGCAAGATTTATATGAAGAGAATTTAATATTACTGAGGGATACAAATGCAGATGAGAATAGAAAAAGCATACCACACTCCCAGATAGAACATCATAAGCTACCAATTCCCTAAATTAATTTTTATAAATCCTTATTTTGTTTCTGTATAAATATCTAAATCTCTACAACTGAACGAGCTCTTAATACATAAAAAGCTCCCATTTATCAAAACAAGCAAACAAAACCAAGCAGCCCAATGAAAATGGGCAAAAATTATAGAATGACATTGATTCATTCTTTCTCTCAATCAGTATGTATTGAGTGCTCACATACACCAGGTCCTGTTCTAGGTGCTGGGAACACAGCAGTGGACAAGAGTCCCTGTCCACAGAGCATTCACATTTGAGGAGGGAGGGAGACAGGCAATAACCAAACAATATTCAGGTAATAATTGTGCTATGAAGAAAACTGAGCCGCGGAGCAACTAAGCCCGCATGCTACAACTACTGAAGCCTGCGCGCCTAGAGCCCGTGCTCCGGCAACAAGAGAAGCCACCGCAGTGAGAAGCCCGCGCACCACAATGAAGAAGAGTTGGCCCCACTCACCGCAACTAGGGAAAGCCCACGCACAGCAACGAAGACCCAACGCAGCCAAAAATGAATGAATAAATAAAAAATTAATTAAAAAAAGAATAAACTGAGTAGGAAGAGGGGATAGAGAGTGTTCTGTGAGGAGGGAGCAGTGTTATTTATTTACAGGATGATTAGAGGTTTCTAAGAGGAGGTGGCTTATGAGAAAGACCCTAATAAAGTTTGGAGCTCCCAGTGCAAACGTCAGTCAGGGCAACAGCAAGTTCCAAGGCATGTGCATTGTGTTTAAGGAGAGCACAGAAGCTTGTGTGGCTGAATTAGAGTGAATGAGGGTCAGAATGAGGGTAGGAGAAGTAACAGATGTAGCTACAGCTCTGGACAGGGAAGGCCCTAGAGTAAACTTTAGAAAGGGTTTGGGCTTTTATTTTAAGTATGATGGAATCCATTGGGAGGTTTTGAACAGGGACAAAACACATCTATGTTGTAAAAAAATAATATGGGGAAGATGGAATGAAGAAGGGCAAGAGCAGAGGCAAGTTTTGTCCATATGAGAGGTGAAAAATGGTTCCTTAGTTTAAACTTGCATTTTCTCATGAGTGCAGTTGCAAACCTTTTGTATATTTCAGAGTTACCTGTATTGTATGAAAACACCAATGTTCACTGAACTGTTGGCGATGTGGGCAGATCTAATACATTGCTCATGGGAACATTAATTGGTACAATTGAGGAGAACAATTTGGCAATATCTTTCTAAATGAAAAATGGATATACATTTTTAGCAAGTCTTTTCAAGGTACTTATCTTACAGATATATTTGCACATGAGTGAAATTACATGTAAAAGGGTATAAATGGTAGTATTATTGTTAACAGTATAACAGTGGAAACAATCTAAATGTCTATTAATAGGGAACTGGTCATAAAACTTATGGTACATCCACGCAGTGGCATACTATATAGTAAATGAATAAAACATAAAAAGGGACAGCTTTATATATGCTGATGGAACAATCTCCAGGCAAATTGAGGGGAAAAGGCAAAAAGGCATGACAATGTGTATAGTATGCTGCTATTTATCATCTAATGTATTTGCAAATGTATAGATTACCTCTGAAAGAATTTACAAGTATACCTTGGAGATACTATGGGTTTGGTTCTAGACCACTGCAATAAAGCAAGTCACATGAATTTTTTGGTTTCCCAGTGCATATAAAAGTTACGTTTAGGGAATTCCTTGGCTATCCAGGGGTTAGGTAGGACTTGGCGCTTTCACTGCTGGGGCCCGGGTTCAATCCCTGGTTGGGGAACTAAGATCGTACAGGCCGTGCGGTGTGGCCAAAAAAAAAAAAAAAAAAGTTATGTTTACATTGTATTATAGTCTATTAAGTGTACAATACCATTATGTCTAAACAATGTACATACACCTAAATTAAAAATACTTTATTGCTAAAAAATGCTAATCATCACCTGAGCCTTCTTTTAGCAATAGTAACATCCAAGATCACTGATCACAAGTCACCCTAACAAATATAATAATGAAAAAGTTTGAAATATTTCGAGAGTTACCAAAATGTGACACAGAGACACGAAGTGAGCAAATGCTGTTGGAGAAGTGGCGCCAATGAATTTGCTTGACACAGGGCTGCCACATCTTCAGTTTGTTAAAGAAAACATGCAGTATCTGCGAAGTGCAGTAAGGTGAAATGCAGTAAAGTGAGGTATGTCTGTATAATCAATTGGGAATGTAGTTGCCTCTAGGAAAGAGAGAAGGGGGATCAGGGGATAAAGGAGAGTTGCACAATATACATCATGGTACATATGGATTTTCTACATATTCATGTTTTAATTATGAAAAATGTTTTAACATGAAAGAAAAAGATTATGTTACAAAATTTGGCAGGGAGAGGTTTGCAGTAGGTTATTAAAGGACCTAGGGTCCTGCAGAAGATAAAAGAGAAAGGTAAAGGGTGACTTAACCTTCAAAGATGGCCTTACTTTATATTTCTTAAATAAAAACTGTGCAATTCTAGAATTGTGATTAGTGTTTTTTCACCTCAGAAGAAAGTCAAAAGAGATAAAGTTTAAATTGCTGCAAGAGGAATTTTAATTAAATCCTACAAAAAAAATTCTTCCCTAAATGTGTTTCAACATTGGACTAGGCTATTTAGGAAAGTTCTGTTTTTATAGGATACAGATTTATTTACAGGATACAGATTATCTGCCATGAATGGCTTGGGCTTCAATATTCCTGAAAACAAGTGGACTAATGGGACCGGGCTGCATCAATTCTGAAAGCGAAAATTTTTTAGCAGTTGAAGAGTTAAAAAATGTTAGTTACAATTTTTACTGCTGTTTACCCCATATCTACCTAATTCTGTTTCATTATCTACATCTGCAGATTGCTGCTGCTCTTCCTTAGTATGTCCAGGTAACTCATGTAAACTCTGTGGTTCTAGTACAACCAGAGCTCCAACTGCCCCAGTTAATAACAATAGCTAACACCCATCGACCGAACAGTATGTGCCCGACACTGTTCTAAGCACTTAGATCTACTAAGGTTTTAATCTTCACATCTATCTTACAGTGTAGGTCCTAAGATTATCCCCATTGTACAGATGGGGAAACTGAGGCACAGGAGGTTGAGTAATTTACCCAAGAACACACTGCTGGTAAGTGGAGAGCAAGGATGTGAACCTGGGCAGTCTGGGCAGCCTTCTGAGTCTGCGCCTTTGGACCACAACACTATACTGTAAAGCAAAGGAGTCTAAGAGGAGAACATGTCTATTGTGATGGCACTAGCCTTAGCCACCCAGGGTCTGATTCACTTTTTATTTAAGTCAGTATAGACAGTTACTGACTGCAAACAGAATATGCCCTCAACCTAGAACTGTCACCATTTAAAACTCAACTAGAAAGAATCAACACGCAAGGTACAGAAGTTGCCATCTGTTAAAACTCTTAAATGCAACAAGTACACGTTTAAGAAAAGATCATACAGATGTAGAAAACAAACTTATGCTTACCAAGGGGGAAAGTGGGGGAAGGATAAATTGGAAGATTGGGATTGTATATACACACTATTATATATAAAATAGATAACTAATAAGAACCTGCTATATAGCACGGGGAACTCAGTACTCTGTAATGACCTATATGGGAATAGATTCTAAAAAAGAGTGGATATATGTATAACTGATTCACTTTGCTGTACAGCAGAAACACAACATTGTAAATCAACTATACTCCAATAAAAATTAATTTTAAAAAAACGACTATACATGTTTGCTGAGATGAACATATCATTCAGATTTTTTTCAGGAACCTAGGAGATGTTCCAAATCCCAACAGAAAGCCACCAATCCTGAGATTAATGAATGTAACAATTTCCAGAATACAGCTTAATAAGATATAAAGTTATAATATGGCAAGGTGTTGGTAACTGGTGAAAGATACTGAACAAGAAGCATTCATACTGGGACTTCCCTGGTGGGTGAGTGGTTAAGAATCCATCTTCCAATGCAAGGGACGTGGGTTCGATCCCTGGTCAGAGAACGAAAATCCCACATGCCGTGGGGCAACTAAGCCTGAGCGTGGCAACTACTGAGCCTGCGCGCCACAACTAGAGAGAAGCCTGCGCTTCGCAATGAAGAGCCCATGCACTGCAATGAAAAGATCCTGCGTGCTGCAACTAAGACCCGATGCAGCCAAATGAAAAAAATAAAAATAAAAAATTATCTAAAAAAAACCAAGCATTCATACTAACTCCTCTTTTTTTTTCTTTGTTTTTTGACTGCGTTTGGGTCTTCGTTGCTGCGCGTGGGCTTTCTTTAGCTGTGGTGAGCGGAGGCTACTCTTCGTAGCGGTGCACGGGCTTCTCATTGCAGTGGCTTCTCTTGTTGTGAAGCACAGGCTCTAGGCGCACAGGCTTCAGTAGTTGTGGCACGTGGGCTCAGTAGTTGTGGCTCGCAGGCTCTAGAGCACAGGCTCAGTAGTTGTGGCGCATGGGCTTAGTTAACTCCGCGGCATGTGGGGTCTTCCCGGACCAGGGCTTGAACCTGTGTCCCCTGCATTGGCAGCTGGATTCTCAACCACTGTGCCACCAGGGAAGTCCCCATACTAACTCCTCTTGATGGTGAGGTTCTTTGAGGGTACAAACCATGTAATGTCCATCATTTTATTAGCTCCTAGGACAGTTCCCAGCATACTACGTGTTCACTACATATTCGTGGAACTGAACTGGATAACCAAGAAAAGTTACACAGACACATCACAGACTTGGGAAAGACTGCACATCAGGCAATATATCAAAATATCATCTGGTGTGGAGATCTTTCTGGTTACACTGTTTTCGTGGTTTTGTGCTTATAAAACAAACTTCTCAGCTACATGTGGTTCCCTCCTTCACAAGGAGGCAACCAGTCCCAGGGATCACTCCAATTACTTTTCATGTTGTTAGTGAATAAAGTCTCAATTTTGTTTATCAGCCTCTTGTGAAACTCATCAGTGGGAATCAGCCTTCATGGGCCTGATCACCCTTGGGTGAACAGACATACACCTGAACCTGCTTAGATGGGGCCCTGGGAGTGGACCTTTGGGTGCCCACAGAGGTGCAGTCATTTTGAAAAAGCCAGCGGACCTTTCTCCAGTGTTCTAATGGGTTCCTGCAGGGGTGTTTGGAAAACCAACTGCACCCCACATTTGCAGGGCTGGGCCCCAGGACTGTGTTCTTACCTCTGTAATCCCTGTACAGGTTAGGAAGGACGGTGCTACTGGCCCAGGGGTAGAAATGCTTAAGAAGTTTGATCTCTGAGAAGCGGTAAGGAAAGCTCTTGTGGATAGCTTGACGGAGGTAAAATCTGTTGGAGTTGTGTGCTGAGTAGACTGCAGTCATCAACAGGATAAGGAAGAGTATTTGTACTAGTTTTAGAAGAGAAAATCACAGGTGAGTAGTTAGCTTAGAAATCCTCTATGTTTTTCTTCATTTTTTCCTAAGCTGACCGACTTTTACAGGTCAAAAACAGTCAAAAGTTGGCAATTTGATATGGTTCAACCTAATAATTGCAAACAGATAAGCAAAAGCATTTGGCTCTTAGCAATATCTCTCTATATATCTATAGATATCTACATATATCCTTCCCAGAATTATTCTGCCACTGATCAGAAATTTTACTTAAAAATAAGATACATAAAATCTCACACAAGTGTTGTATTTTAGTTCTTAGGTCTAAATGTCCCCCCAGACCACTCCTTTCATCTCCTCCCCTTCCCCTCCCCAGTTATCTATAGATTGTCTGTGTTCACAAGAAGGGAAGGCATGATAAAAACAGAATTTGTCTTCTTTGGTCCAGAGAATCCAATAACCCAAACACTAGACGTGTTGAACCAGTTACCTTGCACTTACAGGACAGCAGTTTTTTTTTGGCCATGCTGCGTGACATGTGGGATCTTAGTTCCCCCATCAGGGATCGAACCCGTGCCCCCTGCCGTGGAAGCGCGGAGTCCTAACCACTGGACCACCAGGGAATTCCCAGGACATCTATTTTTCAAAGCATATTCATTTTCCCTCCACCATGCGATGTAGATCAAGTTTCATTATTACATTCTGCAGGTAGAGAAAGTGACTTACTGAAACACACAATTAGATCTCAAGATTCCAAGTTCAGGAGTCCTTCCATTCACCTTACAGCCTTGCTTAAGGGAATCCAGAATTTTTCGAGGTGAATATTTTAAAATAGTTTTCCACCCTTCTTCTATATTTTCCATTTAATTCTCATTCCCCCTTTTCTTGATGGGAAATGTGCTGCTGTATCAACAGGTTACCATTTTTTCTCCATACCCAAAATATCTCCTGTCAACTTGAAGAATTTCTTCTCTTTCAAGGTTCTTTCTGGGCGCTTAACTGGACCATTCATAGCTGGGGCTACGCAGATGGGGTTGTTTTCATCTCTTGAACCGGGTAATGATGAAGGACATCTTGCTGTCAAAAATTCAAATATAGGCCAAAAAAGGGTATATTTCATTAAGTAGTTATTCATCAACATTTGTTGAGCATCTTCTATGAGTATCTCCTGTTAAATGTTGAAATAGAGAATAAAGCTCTCTAAGCAGCCCTTCCCAAACTATCATGAAAGACTTAAAAAAAAAATTTCCAATCCATCAGGGACTGATACTTTTGTAAAAATACAGTAAAAACGAATTACTAGGAAAATGACATAGAACAGAGGCCTACAAAATACAAGAACCATTTTGAAAATTAGATTCAATAGGCCTCAAATTAGTCTGCCCAACTGCCCTAAAAGTTTCTAAATGCTTATTCTCAATTTCTGTACTTATCTTGGACTAGAAACACAGTTTTAGTCAGTGGACCGCCCGATGGGAGCACTGTTCCAGAGTGGTGGTTCTCAAAGTTTAATGTGCCAGGGGATCACCTGGAATTTTGTTAAAATGCAGTTTCTGAGGTGAGGCCTAAGATTCTGCATATCTGACAGTTCCAGGAGATGCCAGCGCTGCTGGTCTCCAGACCACACTGTAAGCAGAAGAATATAGAGACACGTAAATCAAGACGGAGAGAGAAAGGGAGTTAGAATATGACCTAAAACTTGTCAGCCTGTAAGAACCAAATGCTGAGGGATCACTGAAAGGAAAAACCTCCCTGAGGAATTCAGAGAAGGTGGCCCAGAGGCAGTGACATGTGACATCTGTTTTGAATGTTGAGTCAGAAAGAATTCTTTAGATGGACAAGGATAAGGACAAGAAAAAAGTCATTTTAGTAGAGGGAACAGCAATTCAAGAGACGGAGAGATGAGGGCTAGGAAGGCAGTTTGAAGTCAGATTACTAACTTTTTAATCTCATAAGGAATAAGATACCAACCCCTTAGCAGCGTGCCCACCACTCAGTTTAAGAAATAAGTGATTGCCAAGATAAAATCCGCTGTGTACCTCTGTGATGGTATCCCTTCTTTCCTTCAGAGAGCTAATCCTCTCCTAAATTTTGGAGTGTATCATCCTATGCATTTCTTCATTAAAAAATATGTCTCTAAGCAAGACATGCATTGTTTTGCATGATTAAAATGGTGTGTTAAAAAAACAAATGGTCGGGCTTCCCTGGTGGTGCAGTGGTTGAGCGTCCGCCTGCCGATGCAGGGAACGCGGGTTCGTGCCCCGGTCCGGGAAGATCCCACGTGCCGCGGAGCGGCTGGGCCCGTGAGCCATGGCCGCTGAGCCTGCGCGTCCGGAGACTGTGCTCCGCAACGAGAGAGGCCACAGCAGTGGGAAGCCCGCATACCACAAAAAGAAAAAACAACAACAACAACAAAACAAATGGTCATGAAGAACCTAGGGGCAGGATGGGAATGAAGACGCAGACGTAGAGAATGGACTTGAGGACACGGGGAGGGGGAAGGGTAAGCTGAGATGAAGTGAGAGAGTAGCACTGACATATATACACTACCAAATGTAAAATAGATAGCTAGTGGGAAGCAGCCGCATAGCACAGGGAGATCAGCTCGGTGCTTTGTGACCACCTAGAGGGGTGGGATAGGGCGGGTGGGAGGGAGGGAGATGCAAGAGGGAGGAGATATGGGGATATATGTATAACTGATTCACTTTGTTATAAAGCAGAAACCAACACACCATTGTAAAGCAATTATACTCCAATAAAGATGTTCAAAA
The DNA here is from genome assembly GCF_039906515.1 of Pseudorca crassidens. Taxonomy (NCBI): domain Eukaryota; kingdom Metazoa; phylum Chordata; class Mammalia; order Artiodactyla; family Delphinidae; genus Pseudorca; species Pseudorca crassidens. Next base: position 47,972,684 of record NC_090315.1, on the reverse strand, counting down.
ATGTGTTAATTTTTCTGCAGTTTGCTTTTCAGCCATCTTTGTGTTTGTGAGTTTCATCCATGTAATATGAGTGGCTCTAGTCAGTTATTTAGAGGGTAGACTCCCTCAGGTTTGGTGACTGAATGGTGGGTGGGATTTAGGATTATTATGTTTTTAGAGAATGGTGATGCTATTAACTGAAATGAGAAAACAGAGTAAAGAAGTGAATTTGTGGGGCAGGCAAACAATTCTGCTTGGGGCATGTTTAATTTGAGACACCTGCAGGCATTCAGATACAGAGGGCGAGCAGTTGGAACCAGCCCTTGGGGCTCAAAGCTAGAAACACTAGGAAGGAATCTCGAATACAGGGAAGAGTAGAAGCATTGAGAGATCTAGGGAGGGGTGGATCACAAAGAGTGTTGGTGACGCACTGGTTAGTCTTGGGCTGGGAAGAAGGTGCAACAGCTGGTCAAAGACAAGATCCTGAATGGATAGATTCCTCTGAGCCAGTGAGGTGGCTAGGAGCCCACTGTTCTGATACAATTTGCTATTTGCAAAATTAGATATTAGTTAGAACTACTTGAATTACCCAAGACTGCCAAGATCCTGTTGATGTTCCTTCTCTTTGTGAAGCACAGCAGCCTGTTCAGCAGCAGTGAGTGAAACAATGTGAGGAAGATCACCTAGACAGGAAAGTCAGAGAAGAAACTTAATGAGCAGATATTACAGGAACCAAGAAGGTGGCGCTGTTAGGTAAAGGTGAAGGTGGGTATGTTTAATACATTTCAGTGACTTGGCCCTTTATTTTTATGGAAAACTGAGAATTAAGTAAATTCATAATTATTTTTGCATAACCATGAGGATGTGGTTGATATAATGTTAATCTTTGTATTTTTGCTTGTAGTCCTTAATCTGCTTGGCTAGGAAAGTTTAAACTATTAAATGATTTGTGATGATCTGTATAAGGTGTTCACTGACACCTGTTTTTGGAACAACTTTGATGTGCTAGACTGAAGAAGCAACATTTTTGAAAGTGCCAGTTTTGCTGAAGCAGGCATGGAATCTTAGAATTGAGTAAGACCTTAAGCCTCTGTTAGGGGAAACAAGTATCCCCCGCTCCTTAAATTTCCTTGGAGGGGAGGAAAGTGCTCCAGTCCTCAGAGAACAAAGGACAAGAGTAGTATTTCCGGCCCGTTGCCACACACCCCTATTGTGATGTGGCAATTCCAGGTGTGTCTGCTCTGCAGACCTAAAGTCGCCCTCTAGTGGATTGTCTCAAGCATTACATTTGAGGGGAAATTACTAAAAAGTACACTTGGCCATGAGTTCAACCAAACTGCACTTTAGCAATACCGATGGCTAAGCTAACACATTGGTTTCCATCTCCTGTTCCTCTTTTAATACTTTCCAACTTTTAAAAACTTATATACATTTATTATAAAAATTTTCAAAAATAGAGACTTTTAAGAAACTTAAAAAATTTGGAATACATCCATTAATCATTTTTGTCTTAATATATCTGGACCAGTTTTCCACATCCTTACATTTTCTATAACATTTTAAATGGCTGCTCGGTATCCCATTACACAGAGATGGCTGTCTTATATTAAGCAATATCCTATTTTTGAACATTTAAATTGTTGCCATTTTATTATTATAAACCACTCTGAATTTTCTCAGGATAGATCCTTAGAAATGAAACTTACTCAGCAAAGGGATGCAGAATTTGAAGGCTTTTACTGTATACTGCCAGATTTTCCTCAACCAGCATTAAGTGCCCATTTTCCCTGGGATCACTGTGTATTATCATTTGTTTTCCTTTGCCATTTTTAAAAGCAAAATTGAATCTTACTGTTCTAAGTTATTTGATCAGTGAAGAGGAACTTTTTAGTTTTTAGCCATTGTAATAACAAAGGTTTTTAGCTTTAAAAAAATGTATTTACACACATTAAAAAAACACACTCTTTTTGGTGTATAATTCTATGTGTTGGCAAATACACAGAGTATCCACCACTATAATCAAGATACCTTACAGTTTCATCACCCCCCAAAATTCCCTGATGCTGCCCCTTTGTGATCAGCCCTTTTTACTACCTCCATCTCTGGGAACCACTGAAAGATTCTTCATCCATGTAGGTTTTGCTTTTTGCAGAATGTCATATAAATGGAATCATAAAGTATGCTTTTGGACCTGGCTTCTTTCACTTACAATAATACATCTGAGATTCATCCATGTCACTACATGTACCAGTAGTTTGTTCTTTTTCATTGCTGAGTAGTCTACTGTATGGATGTACCACAGCTTATCCATTCACCAGCTGATGGGCATTTGGGTTGGTTCCATCCTTGGCAATTATTATTATTAGCCACACCATGTGGCATGTGGGATCTTAGTTCCCTGACCAGGGATCAAACCCGTGCCCCCTGCAGTGGAAGCGCAGAGTCTTAACCACTGGACTGCCAGGGAAGTCCCATCCTTGGCAATTATGAATAAAGCTGCTACAAATATTCACACCATTCTGTGTGAACATAAGTTTTTATTTCTACTTATTTATTTACTTATTTATTTTTGGCTGTGTCGGGTCTTTGTTGAGGCAAGTGGGCTTCTCTCTAGTTGTGGCGTGAGGGTTTTCTCTTCTCTAGTTGTGGCGCACAGGCTACAGGGCGCATGAACTCTGTAATTTGCAGCACGCAGTCTCTCTCATTGAGGCGCACGAGCTCAGTAGTTGTGGCACATGGGCTTAGCTGCCCTGTGGCATGTGGGAATCTTAGTTCCCTGACCAAGGACTGAACCCGCGTCCCCGGCATTAGAAGGCAGATTCTTTACCACTGGACCACCAGGGAAGTCCCGGTTTTTATTTCTTTTGGGTAAACACCTGGGAGTGCAATTACTAAGTTATATGGTAACTGTATAACTCTGTATGAAACTGGTAAACTGCTTTCCAAAGTGGCTATGCCATTTTTTCATTTCTACCACCAATGAATGAGAGTTTCCAGTTACTCTGCGTCCTCACCAGCATTTAGTATTATCGATATTTTAGTCATTCTACTTCAGACAATACTGCAAAGCTACAGTAATCAAAACAGCATGGTATTGGCACAAAAACAGACATATGGCTTAACAGAACAGAATAGAGAGCCCAGAAATAAACCCACACACCTATGGTCGATTAATCTCTCACAAAGGTGGCAAGAATATCCAATGGAGAAAAGACAGTCTCTTCAGCAAGTGGTGCTGGGAAAGTTGGACTGTAGCATGTAAATTAGTGAGTTAGAACACACTCTCACACAAAAATAAGCTCAAAATGGCTTAAAGACTTAAAAATAAAACATGACACCACACAACTCCTAGAAGAGAACATAGACAAAACATTCTCTGACATCAATCATACCAATGTTTTCTTAGATCACTCTCCCAAGGAAACAGAAATAAAAGCAAAAAAACCCAAAAAACAAATGGGACTTAATCAAACTTATACGCTTTTGCACAGCAAAGGAAACCATAAATCAAATGAAAAGACAATCTACGGATTGGGAGAAAATATTTGCAAATGATACAACTGACAAGGGCTTAATTTCCAAAATACACAAGCAGCTCATACAACTCAATAACATAAAAACAAACAACGCAATCAAAAACTGGGCAGAAGACCTTAATAGACGTTTTTCCAAAAAGACATACAGATGGCCAACAGGCACATGAAAAGATGCTCATCACTGTTAATTATTAGAGAAATACAAATCAAAACTACAATGAGGTATCACCTCACACCGCTCAGAATGGCCATCATTAAAAAGTCTACAAATAACAAATGCTCTAGAGGGTGTGGAGAAAAGGGAACCCTCCTACACTGCTGGTGGGAATGTAAATTGGTGCAGCCACTATGGAGAACAGTATGGAGGTTCCTCAAAAAACTAAAAATAGAGTTGCCATATGATCCAGCAATCCCACTCCTAAGCATATATCCGGACAAAACTGTAATTTGAAAAGATACATGCACCCCTATATCATAGGGGTGTCACTATTTACAACAGCCAAGACATGGAAACAACCTAAATGTCCATCAACAGATGAATGGATAAAGAAGATGTGGTACATATATACCATGGAATGCTACTTAGCCATAAAAAAGAATGAAACAATGCCATTTGCAGCAACATGGAAGGACCTAGAGATTATGACACTAAGTGAAGTAAATAAGAAAGAGAAAGACAAATACCATTATATCACTTACATGTGGAATCTAAAAAATAATACAAATGAACTTAACTGCAAAATGTAAACAGACTCATAGACAGAAAACAAACTTATGGCTACCAAAGGGGAAAGGAGGTGGGGAAGGGATAAATTAGGACTTTGGGATTAGTAGATACAAACTACTATATAAAAAATAAACAATAAGGTCCTACTGTATAGCACAGGGATATTCAGTATTCCCTAATAAACCATAATGGAAAAGAATACGAAAAAGAATACAAATACTTATAACTCAATCGTTTGCTGTACACCAGAAACTAACACAACATTGTAAATCAACTACATTTCAATAAAAAAGGTGTCTTTCATACAGCAAAATGTTTAATTTTGATGAAGTCCAATTTACCTATTTTTTCTTTCCTGGATTGTGCTTTTGGTAATGTATGTATATAAGAACTCTCTGCCTAGCCTAAGGTTTCGAAGATTTTCACCTATGTTTCCTTCTAAAAGATTTGTAATTTTACCTGTGAGTATATGATCCACTGAGTTACTATTTTTTTAAATATTTATTTATTTTGTTTATTCATTTGTGTGGCTGCACCGGGTCTTAGTTGTGGCACACGGGATATTTAATTGCAGCATGTGGGCTTCGTAGCTGCGGCATGTGAACTCTTAGTTGCAGCATGTGGGATCTAGTTCCCCGACCAGGGATCGAACCCAGGCCCCCTGCATTGGGAGTGTGGAATCTTAACCACTGGACCACCAGGGAAGTCCCCATTGAGTTATTTTTATCTGACATTTTATTATTAAAATTTAAAAACATACATAAAAATTGGAAAATACAAAAGTTAACTTTTCACCGTATTTGTTTTGCTTCTTTTTCTGAAGCACTTGAAAATAACAGACATGACATTTCACACCTAATTAAAGGTAATTCTTACTTTACATGGTAGTGTGGGATCATACAAATGACCTAGCAAGCTGAAACTGTGCAAAGTGATCTTAATCATCAGTGGGGAAAAATTATGATCATTCTGTGACATTTAAAGATTTGTGTCAAAACATTAAAATCTCTTATTGTTCGTTATAAAGGTACAAGGAAAAATTTAGAAGTAGTAAAACTAATATGTAATTTAAAATATTAGAAACGTTGAGAAGTAAAGTTACTTCTTTGTAGAAAATTTATCAAGAATAATTTGAACAGTGCTGGCCTTCCTCTTGTATAACTTAGGATACGGGGAGAGCATTTTGTCTGTGCCTTTGGTGAACTGTCATACTGTTCTAAGTTTGCATTGGCTTCCAGCATCTTATCCTTTATGCTTTCAATGCTGTGAAATATCTCCGAGAGTCACTTTAATGTTAGTTTTTTGCCAGTGTTACTTCCTTTGGGACACCATCATCCTTTTCTTCATAACCAATTTCTACATTTATGTTGGTAAGTTTGACTTTACTAAGTTCACCTGGCTGCGTATCTACAGTTTCTTGAACACAGGCCACCTTCCCATGGTCAGCGGCTTCTTGTATAACTCCATTTACATTCTATTCAAATTTCACTTTCAGTGTTATTTTGTTAATTTGCTGCATTTTCATCTCTGTTGGCCAAGGTCCTCTTTCAATTATCCATTTCATGGTAAATGTCACAGAGTTTATGACTGGGAGACAAAGAAATAACACAACTACACAATTTGCTGTCTGTACATAAACAGGATAACAGGTGACCAATCACCCAGACTTTGAGAAGTGACACGATTGATCACTGATCATGATGTGCACCTGTTAATTTATGTAGTGAATTATGGCCATTAGAGATGGGCTGCTTCCCGTCTGGGCTCAGGATGGGGAAGGCTCTGGCTGCGTCCCTTAGGAACAGAAGTTGAAGGAATAATCTCATAGCCAACAGCTGAGAGACAGGTTTAGGAAGATTACAGGTGATAAAGAAAGCCTGGTGCTATGCATTAGCTGGATGGCCCTTGCTCTGTGGGAAGAATATGCATTTCCAGCAGTTCCTGGAGTTCTTGCAGTTGGCTGACTGCATCTAGGAAGTCACAAGGCTGATGGGCCTGGGCGGGACCCAGTGTGCCTAAGTGAGATTGAAGCCTCCGCAGAACTCTGAGCAGGTAGCTGTGGAAATGATGGTGGTTTTCAGGAACCACTGAAAGTACATTCCAGGTTGACACTTGGACAAGTGGAAGATTTCAATAAATAGTAATTCCTGGTAGAAATCAGCAACTCATTAACTGATGATGAGGTTAAATTTTCCCAGTCACTGGAGACTGGACCCAACACCTGCAGAATTATTGTCTTCTCTGAGCACGCTGGTGAATTCACAGCAACTTGTAAAATTCTATACTTTGATACAGAATCGAAAAACTTGTAAAGTTAATTGCACTTTTTCATCAGAACTGCAGTACATGTAAACTCTAAGTGCTCAGAAGGCCCAAACTATATTCAAGAATCCATAAATCGCATAATCTCATCATTCCATAGAAGAAAAAGAAGGACAAGTTTCAATAGCCCCCGACAAAGTAGATGAAATATGGGGGTCTGAGACAGAGGACATTTTTTGTGGGTTTTCCTTAATCCTTTACTTTGTAAGACCAGATATATTGTCTAAGAAGCCATCAGAGGGATCTAAGCTATCAGCTCCATACTGGAAGTTTAAGGAAATTAAAACAAGCAGAAGGTCATACCATGCATGTTGGTTATGCTGAGAGGTAAGAATGAATACGAAAGTAAGAGAGTGGGAGGCTGATAAAAGATTAGATATGGAAACTTACTGAACTTTACCATTTGCCCAGTAGGGTTCTGCCCGCTGGTGATGGCCTTGACCCTCTAAGTAACAACAGACGAGGCTGGATAAGAGCTTCACCAGCTGGTTAATGTTGTAAGAAAGAACTCCATGAAGACTGTTCACACTCAGAGTAGGTACGTATTTCTTCTGAGCAGGAATCCCACAGTTTCCTTTAATTCCTGAATGTAGAACCAAGATGAGAAAAGTTAGTTTTACATTAAACCCAGGACCGGTAGGAATTACAGATGGTAAGAAGGCTGTTTCTTCTGGGCATATGCTTAGTGTAAAGAACCTCAGTTTTTCACTTTCTCTCCTTTTTCAGAAAGAAGTCACCTTACAGTAGCTTCAGCACTAGTTTTATGAGAGAATCTAGGATGAAAGAAGAGACCGTTTGATCAAACGTCGAAAACTAAAACACCTCCAGAGTAGTACATTCTGCACACACATCAGTGCTCACATCACTCCATAATGAAGAGAAAAAAAACAGAGGCACAGTGATGACTCGGGGGACAGGAATTAGAGAAAAACTATTAAGTTTAACAGGACCTCAGGAGCCTTGCAGGAGATCCTTTCTACTGACCTTTTCCACTACATGGGGGAGGGAGCATGACGTTTACCTGTAAAATTTGATACCAAGCTTACCTCATCTATCTCTGTGAGAGAGACAGAGGCTCAAAAGGAGCATCTGAGAGGCAGGAGGCCTGGATGGGAGGAAAGAGAGGTAGAGGTTCCTGTGGTTGAATCAACAGGAAAAGCCGCCCAATCCCAAGACTGACGGGGAAAAGGATGACAGCAGTTTGGATGCTGACGAGCAGTTCAGACCAGGTCACAGCGAATGGGCACTGAAAGAAAAGCAGGACGTACAGCCCTCATCCTCAACAATTAAAATCATCTCCAAGGCATTCCTCTCCCAGGTTTAAGTATTTATTTAGCAATTTAACTATGATTATCTAAGGATAACAAGTTATCATGGCAGTAAAGATCCTGATCATGTGTTAATAAAAGAGATCTGTGGGAAAATGTGTAATGTTAGAATAAATGATTATTCTCCTTTAAGAGTGGAATTAAATGAGTATCTTCTAATGTGAAGGCAGCAGAGGAAAAATGAAGGCACATATACTCATTCTGTTTCTAACTTTGGAAGGAAGGAGAGTGGAGTAATCAAAGGACTACGTGCCACAAACAGCACACATCAGGGCTCACCCACAGCGTGCTCATGTCTCTTGGTGGTGGTGCCGTTCATCTTCTAGAACGTGACATAGGTGACCATGTTGCAGAGAAGGAGGGTCATGCAGCAGGTGAGCCGCTGGACTCTTATAAACTGGGTCCAGGGATGTCAAGTTGTGACTGAGAGCCACAGACAATCCTGGGTGAGATTTTCTACAATCATGGAGGAGAACAGGCGTCTAACAAGATAAATTAGAACAGGAAAGGCAGGAGATTTCATTCTGAAAGTGCCCTAGTCTAGAACGTGGTTTGCCTGGCAGCTAGCTGCACAGCAACAACTCGGCCACTGTTCAGCACCTCTGTGAAGAAGATTTCAGGCGACTTGATGATACGATTTTTTTGTTATTTTGGGGTAAAAGGTTTTTGAAGATAAGGGTAATTTTATTGCATGAGATTTTAAAACCAAAACTTGTTTTAGCTTTATCAGAGTTTCGATAAATCTTTTACTCTTAGAAAGTTTGCATTAAGCTTCCACTCAAGATAGTTTGGTAAATTCATACTTGGAGCACCTTCTCTACTCCAAAAGGAACTATAAATAGGATATAAAAAGAAAGAACCCAAAACACTGGCTGGGCTTAAATACACAATAAAAGTCTCTGAGAAAGAGGACTGGAATGAGAAACAACATGGTAGGTGGGGAAAGAAGCCACAGGATTCTGCGCTCCAGGTCTGGAAGAAGGCATACACAGGTCAAAGTCGGATTCCCATAGAGTAACTGGAACTGAAAGTGATTCATGGAGTGGGGAAAGGGAGAGTAAAGCCAACTTCACTGCCTGAAGCCAGGGTTGAGGCTGGAGCTCGTGGAAGAATTCTGCAGAACCGAAAACTGCCACAGGGCCACACATTTGTAAGTAGGGAGGTGGGTGAGAGTGGACAGCCCCACGGCCAGGAACTGAGCCAAGAGATCCACTGGCTCATGGCAAGACGTGCAACAGATCTGGTTTCTTTAATTTCACGGAGGAACAGGAGCTCCAAAATGGTATAATAGAATAAGACCTAGTTCTAGATTAGTGATGTGAAGGGTTGGATGAAAACATCAAAAAAGTACGAGTCAGGGATGTGTGGAGAAAAAGAGAGAGGTTGAGATTTAAAAATGAAACCAACCTACACGCCCAAATTCCTAAACACATGAAGAAATATAATGCTAAGAAAGGCAGCCAACACAGCCAGTAATTCAGTCCAGAAGAAATTAATTTCATGGGACAGTCTGACAAAGACTTTAAGTATTTCAGGTTGCTCAAAGATACAAGGAATAATGTTCACTTTAAAATAATAAAAAATTATGAAAAACAGGAATAAATTAGAACTCTTGACACTGAAAAATATGGTCCTCAAAACAAAAAAATTAGGAGAAAGGGACCTGGTTAAAGAGAAAATTAGTGAACCAAAAGGTAGTATGAAAGAATTCACCCAGAACACATCACAGAGAGACAAAAAAGATATGCACGCAAGAGCGGCTTAAAAACGTGGAGGATCGTTTGAGAGGCTCCAGCATAGAGTAAAGCAATGTCAGAGGAGCAATATTTTCAGACGTGACATCTGAGAATTTCTGCGAATTTAAGACATGATTCTGTATATCAACACTACATTTTATGTTATGTGTATTTTACCACAACAAAAAAATTTTAAGTACATTCTGAGTACTAAACAGTATAAACAGTGAATCTACAGTGAAAAGAATTATGGTAAAATTTGGAACATCAAGGATAAAGAGAAAATATTAAAAAGAGAAAAGACAACATACTTTAGAAGAATAACAGTTAGACTGACAGAACAGAGGCAGTGTTGGAAGGCAATTCTCTATGAATGCTTCCCATTTAGGCATTAATAAAAACTTTGCTCCTGGACTGTCTTTTCAAGTATCTTTGTATAAGCAGACAGCCCTGAAAACAGACAGTCAGGAACTCTCTTTGGAGCCAACTTATTTGCATTTCCAGATTGTAAAGATAGAGACATCCTACTCCCCAGAGACATTCTAGGGTCATAAAGATAGAAATGCCCTCTTCTCACCCCTTGAGAGATTTCTCTACATTCCAGGCTAATGAAGATAATGTCTCATTCTACAGGGAAGGATAGGCAGGTTTTCTGGCAGCTGGTATATCAGATCAGAGTCTCCTAACCTTGAGGTTCCTCTTTTGTGATGCACCTCCATCGCATGTGCAGCTAACACCTGGCTCTCATTACATCACCCTGTCGAATCTGGGAACTGACACAAAATATTGCTCTGGTTGCTACTACTGCTATAAGTAGTAAATTGTCTAAATCCATTTGGGTCAGTGGAAACGGTGGAGTAAAGACCTCTGAAAATTCCTCCATAAAAGCAATGATAAAAGTTCTCTTAAAAAGCCAGAATCAGGGCTTCCCTGGTGGCGCAGTGGTTGAGAGTCCTCCTGCCGATCCAGGGGACGCGGGTTCGTGCCCCGGTCCGGGAAGATCCCACATGCCGCGGAGCGGCTGGGCCCGTGAGCCATGGCCGCTGAGCCTGCGCATCTGGAGCCTGTGCTCCGCAACGGGAGAGGCCACAACAGTGAGGCCCGGGTACCGCAAACACACAAACAAAAAAGTCAGAATCAAAATTTTCAGAACTCAGGTAAATAACCAAAGGTTTGTATTAACCTGGGAGTGTTTACGCAAGAAAAATGGCTGCATATTAGTAAGAACAGTGAATTTTGTGGCATTTTAAATTGCCCTATTTTCCCAGCTCCCTTTCTCTAGCTCCATGGTAACCTTAAAACCAACAGCCTTTGATCACAGTGAAAACCAGCAGCCTGGCAGTCACTAGAGGGAGGAGAATGGGGTTGGAGCTCCTTAAAAGCTGCCTTCCCCAGACAATTGGCATTGTTTGATTTGTCTGATAGTTCCTTGGAAAGCTCCACTTGCAAGGCTGTCCTTATATGATGTGACTGGAGGCTCTTCCAGTGAAAAAGGCTTTTTCCCTGAGGGCACTGTCAAAAATATTCAGAGGCGACCTGTTTACCTTCACAGCTGCCTGATATGGGAGGCAAACGACAGGCTAACCAAAAGGCTTAAATGGAAAAGCTGGAAAATGAGAAGTCCACAGGAGTTTTGAAAAGCTCTGACACAGTCATACACATGCCCAGGGCTGTATGCATGCTCGGGAAATACCTGAGAAGGCCCTACGCTTTCACCCCTGGCTGACCCTGAAGCTCTCAGCAAGCAGGAAGCGAAGGCTGAGGCAGAGCTGTCAGTTGCCTTGCTGAGTGCTAAAGGCATGGCACAGCATGCATGCAAAACCCCTCAGCGGGGACTGGGAGCCTTACTGGTTCAGGCATCTAAAGAAGTCTCTGTCTAGTTATTAGCCGACCACTAAGCTAACTGAGCAGAAACTTCAGTTTTCACACATGACCAAGAATACAGACGTTACAGAATTAATTAGAAACAGACACTAGACAACAACAAACACTAAGAACAACAAATACTGGGGGAGAGGAAGGAAATCTGATCTTCAGAGTTGCCACATTCTATTATTTAAAATGTCCAGTTTTCAACAGAAGATCACAAGACATGAAAAGAAACAAGAAAGTATCTCTCTCTCTCTCACATCCCTCCACACAAGTCAATAGATTATTGTTGAGGAAGCCAAGACACTCGGTTTACTAAAGATTTCAAATCAGCTATTTTAAATATCTTAAAAGAACTATAAAGGAAATCATATCAAAGAACTAAAACAAAGTAAATGAGAATGCTGTCTTGCTAAACAGAGAGCATCAATGAAGATACAGAAATTATTTTTAAAAAGAACCAAATAGAAAGTCGGCAGCTGGAAAAATAAAAAGACTGCAGCTGAAAAATACAGTAAGTGAAATGAAAAGTTCACTAGAGGCTCAGCAGCAGATGTGAGCAGGCAGGAGAAAGAACCAGCAGACTTGAAGAGAGATCAATTGAAATTATCCTGTCTGAGGAACAGAAAGAAAAAGGAGTGAAGAAAATGAACAGAGCCTCAGAGACATGTAGCGCACCATAATTTCTCAAGAGTACCTAAAGGAAAAGAGCTCCTTCTCTGAGACCGGTATGAAGCTCCAGTCACGCTCACACTCTCCAAGGTCCATGGCCAGCCAACAATTGCACAGGAAATGCCACTTCCTTTTACCTGCCATGTCAGTGACAATTTACATACCTATAGTAAAAAAAAAAAAAGAATCATGTTAGGGAGGTGGGCATGAATCAGTTGCTGTAATAAGAAGTAATCTTAGGGAAACAACCTAATTGTCCACTGATGGCTGAATGGATAAAGAAAATGTGGTATGTGTACAAATGGAATATCATTCAGCCATAAAAAAGAATGACATTTTGCCATTTGTGACAACGTGAATAGAGGGCATTATGCTAAGTGAAATAAGTCAGATAGAGAAAGACAAATAAATACTGTATGATTTCACTTAGATGTAGAATGTAAAAACAAAGCAAAACACAAACGAAAAACCAAAACCAGGGATATCCCTGGTGGTCCAGTGGGTAAGATGCAGGGGGCCCAGGTTCAATCCTTGGTCGGGGAACTAGATCCCATGTGCTGCAACTAAGAAGTCTGCATACTGCAACTAAGAACCAGTGCAGCCAAAAATAAATAAACAACACACCAGAGTTCATCAAATAGGTTTAAAGAAAAAAAAACAAAACCAGAATGGAGCTCATAGATACAGAGAACAGATTAGTGGTTGTCAGAGGTAGGGGGTGGAGGGCTGGGTGAACCAGGGGAAGGAAGTCAAAAGGTACAAACTTCCAGTTATAAAATTATCAAGTCATGGGGATGTAATGTACAGCAATGGTGACTATAGTTAATACTGTGTTGCGTATTTGAAAATTGCTACAAGAGTAGATCTTAAGAGCTTTCAGCACAAGAAAAACAAAATTCTGTTAACTATGTATGGTGACGGTTGTTAACTAGACTTATGGTGGTGGTGATTTCACAATATATACAAACCTCGAATTATTATGTTGTAGACCTGAAACTAATATAAAGTTGTATGTCAATTATACTGCAATAAAAATTAATTTAAAAAAGAAGTAATTTTTCACTGACAGTGAGTGTCCAAGTAAATGGATTCTGTTTCATCATGGGGCAAGAATTAAAGAAAGAAACCAGAGCTGATCCCGTTTTTTCCTTCCCAACCTCTAAGGGAGTTCATGTACCAAACACCAGAATGCAGACTTCCATAACCTAGGAATAGTTCAGTGGGTGTTTGTATTCTATAAATTTTCTTGTTCCACATGTGACAGTGCCCTGCCACCTCTGTAAGCATCCTATCTGCCTCTACCTTTAATTACCAGGGTCTGAGGGGGTGTCTTTGGGGGGTGAGGTGGGGAGTGGTCTTTAATGTTTATATTAATGACTTGTCCTATTTGGGTCTGTGGCTTCATCTTGGCTTCAGAGCCACAGGCCCTGAAGTTGCATCCTCTTTCCAACCACAGTGTTTTACCATGTGTCTACCTTCTCCCCTAATTTCAATCATCAACGAACTTGTCCTCGGGGACCCCTAGTCGTTCAGCCTGTTTGACTTCATCTGTACCTAGTCAGCTAATCTCCTCCTTTACTGTAAGGATGCTACTTCCCCAAGAGTCTCTATGAAACCATTCAAATCTCTCTGGTCAAAAGTCTTGCTTAATTTTAGTTGGAAATTATTTTCTGTGCAAGGAGTACAGATTGCTTTAGAGCTAGAATATTTCTGGGACTCTCTTCCTGAGGCAGTTTATAAAATCACAGGTGACTAAGTTGCATTTGAGTTAAACTTAGCTACTGCTACATGGTGGAGTCGAAGGATGTGCGCTCACTCCCTCTTGCGAGGAATCACAACTAACTGCTGAACAATCATCGACAGGAAGACACTGGAACTCACCAAAAAAGATACCCCACATCCAAAGACAAAGGAGAAGCCACAGTGAGATAGCAGGAGGGGCGCAATCACAATAAAATCAAGTCCCATAACTGCTGGGTGGGTGACTCACAGACTGGAGAACAATTATACCACAGAAGTCCACCCGCTGGAGTGAAGGTCCTGAGCCTCACGTCAGGCTTCCCAACCTGGGGGTCCGGCAACAGGAGGAGGAATTCCTAGAGTATCAGACTTTGAAGACTAGTGGGATTTGATTGCAGCACTTTGACAGGACTGGGGGAAACAGAGACTCCACTCTTGGGGGGCACACACAAAGTAGTGTGCGCGTCAGGACTGAGGGAAAGGAGCAGTGACCCCAGAGGAGACTGAACCAGACCCACCTGCTAGTGTTGGAGGGTCTCCTGCAGAGTCAGGGGGTGGCCGTGTCTCACCGTGAGGACAAGGACACTGGCAGCAGAAGTTCTGGGAAGTACTCCTTGGCGTGAGCCCTCCCAGAGTCCACCATTAGCCCCACCAAAGAGCTGGGTAGGCTCCAGTGTTGGGTCGCCTCAGGCCAAACAACCAACAGGGAGGGAACCCAGCCCCACCCATCAGTAGACAAGTGGATTAAAGTTTTACTGAGCTCTGCCCACCTGAGCAACAGCCAGCTCTACCCACCACCAGTCCCTCCCATCAGGAAACTTGCACAAGCCTCTTCGATAGCCTCATCCACCAGAGAGCAGACAGCAGAAGCAAGAAGAACTACAATCCTGCAGCCTGTGGAACGAAAACCACATTCACAGAAAGATAAATTTAGCTACTGTTAAAGCTTCCATTTAAGAGCAAAGTATAAAAAAGGAGAAAATACTCATTTTCTGATTGGTGAGAAACTAGTCACGGGTCTTTTTGTGCTTTTATTCTCTTATTCTTTCATACAGAAGAGAAACAGAGACTCTAATGTGTGTTAGAAAAATCTAGTTAATGCATTCAGTATGACCAATAGAAAGATATAGAAAGCATTATCATTTCCTAAGAAAAAATGCTGGCTGTCTGTTTTTTATTGGGGGTGGGTAGTTCTTTTGCTTTTCTGTTTTCCAAGTTTTACATTCAAACAGCTATTACTTTTGCAATTGAAGAAAGAAAAGCAAATGTTGACTAAAAAAAGTCTTCAAAAGAGCCTTAATAACAAGCTGATATGAAGCTCTAGAGGTGAACAGGTAACTCTGAGAATTTAATTGTAACAAATATTTATTGTTACAATATTGACTGTAATTACCAATTGTAACAAATATTTATTGAGTCCTACTATAATTTTGGCACTGTATGAGTTTTTTTTTTTTTTTTTTTTTGCGGTACGCGGGCCTCTCACTGTTGTGGCCTCTCCAGTTGCGGAGCACAGGCTCCGCGCAGGCTCAGCGGCCATGGCTCATGGGCCCAGCCGCTCTGCGGCATGTGGGATCTTCCCGGACCGGGGCACGAACCCGTGTCACCTGTGTCGGCAGGCGGACTCTCAACCACTGCACCACCAGGGAAGCCCCTGTATGAGCTTTTGAGAATACAAATATGAATAAGACAGCATCTCTATCCCTGAGGAGCATAAAGTCATTATGAGTTAAAAAATATAATTAAAGGCCACATATAAAATTAGAATTGATATAAACCAGTGATAAGAGTAAGAAAAGTGGAAAATATTATATAGGTGTGAATTCCTTTAAGTGTTTCCTCTAAGAGAAATAGCTTTTTTTAAAAAAAACCAAAGGTTTATTTCTTCTTCATGTTACATGCATATCATGGGTTAATTGGTGGTGGGAGGGGTTCTCGATGGTGTGGTTCTGCCCATTGCAGTTACTTAGGGACTCAGAACGACAAAGCAACCACGTGGCACCTGTTTACAACTCTCTTGACAGAATTATATGGTACCACCCACGAGAAATAGCTCCTTAAATTAAAAAATGTACTTCCAATAATTATAAAATACAAATTTATTGTTAAAAAATTTTGGAAATACTTAAAAGTACCCTGAAGAAAAACTTAAAAATTCATAATCCTACCCAGCAATAACTATTGGTAATAATTTAGTGTATATAGCACTAGACTTTTTCCTATACACATACTTTAAAAAAAATCAACTTTGTTGTGGTATAGTTTACATATGATAAAGGCACCCATTTAAAATGTACAAAATTCAATGCATTTTGACAAATGTATACACTTGTGTCCTAAGCACCACCATCATCACCCTGGAAAGTTCCCTTGTGCCTTTCCCAGTCAGCCCCCCTCAGGCTCACCCTTGGCTTCAGGCGACCACTGATCTGCTTTCTGTCTCTATAGAGTAATTTGCTGTTTTTAGAATTTCATCTATGTGGAATCGTGCAGTACGTCTCCTTCTGCGTCTGGCTTCTTTTGCTCAGCATCGTGTTTTCTGAGATTCATCCACACTGCTGTGTTCTCAGCAGATTGCTCTTTTTTGTCGTGAGTCGTATTCCATTGAATGAACATACTAACATTTGTTTAGTCATTCACCCGATGGACATTTGTGTTGTTTCCAGCTTGGGGCCATTATTCATAAAGCTGCTATGAACGTGTCGGAATGGACATATGTCTTCATTGACCTTGGGTAAATAACGAGGAGTGGAATTTCTGGCTCATAGGGTCAGTGTATGTTTAACCTTACAAGAAACCGTCAAACTGTCCTCCACCACAGCTGTGCCATTTTACACCCACCAGCGGTGTGAGAGCCCTAACTGCCCCCCCCCCAAATCCTGGTTTTGTTAGACTTTTTAATTTCAGTCATTCTGGTGGGTGTTTAGTGCTATCATTGTGGTTTTAATTTGCATTTCCTGATGACTAATGATGCTGAGTATCTTTCAAGTGCTTATTATACATTACTTATAAATGAAAGTGGAATGATAGTGTAACAAACCGCTTTGTAGACACCTGAACAGAAAGCAAGCAGCTTATCAGGCTATCCTGGCCTAGTGGTTGGTGCGTCTAGCCTAGCAGGGAAGGACTTCTTTTGCTATCACTTTTAGGCAAGCAGCATGCTCTTTTCAGGTGGCCAATATTCAGCAACTGACTTGTTTGAATACTGGCCTGAGACCTTTGACTTCATTCCCTTCTTTTTTCCTAATCCCAACAAGCCAATAATCCTCAACCTTAACTAATTTTCATCATCTATTCAATAATATCTCCACCCTCCTCTCCTAATTCTTAGAGTGTTGCCGAAGGAAGATGCAGAATCATCTGGATCTAGCACAGGGCAGGTGCACGCACTCATCACTGACCGCTTGTCTCTCTAACTCTCTAGGCACATCCCACACCGTAATTCCGTTCCTTCCCCGCTCCTTAAGCTCTTCATTTTGACCCAAAGTATATTCAGTAGACAGTCATTTACTAAATTTACTCTTTGAAGATAGTTTTCCTATTTAGAGATACTTTCAATTTATGGTACTTTCGGGCACTATTTCATTATTATTTGCTGTTCACCATCATGACAACATTTGATGGAAAAAAAATCTATCATTCTACCACCTGTAAAAAATCGTGTTGTTAATTTTCCATATTTCCTTCCAGGGTTTCTTCTGTGTAGACAGCTCTGAAACTAAAATCTAACAGTCATTTGTTACTATTTGACCCAAAGCATTATAGTTATTTATCGTAAAGCCATGCAGGTCTTTCCCCAGAATGCTAAAGATCTTCAGAGAAGAAGCAACATGCCAGCCTGATACAGGTACTTACCAAGAAGGGCTTACGCCAGAACTGCATGTCATGCCAGAGCTGCAGGCTGTGTAATTCCTGCAGAGAAGACGGAGTACCCAGGAGGAAGACATCCAGTCCCCCTCGTTCAAAGACTGCTTTCTGGGAATCACAAAGATGATGGGGTTCGCTCTGCCCCTCTGATCCATAAAGGGTGATAACCACCTAAAACGTGACAACGAAAGATACAGTATAGGAAGTTATAACGGGATTCTTTTGGTTTATCTCTAAGGAGAAAGATGAGGACAGAGAAAACTGCAATTAAATGAAGTCTTGGGGTCTGAGACAAGCAGAAAGAGCTCTTCAGGTGTACAATTTAGAACCAGGAAAGATCACTGTCTGGGATCCTTGTAAGGGACAATTGGACACAGGGATATCACCAAGTCAGACTGTACCTCACATGGCAGAAGACACCAAGTAACAAATGAGGAACATTTATTTCACTAACGTTAGCTGTTGTAGCAGCCCTTCTTCGACAGCCCATGGAGACCTCAATAAGGTAGTGGAACTGAGAGCTGGGGTCATTATCAGCCAGGACAGTGACCCTCATCTGCAGGAAAAAGCAGAACCGAGAAAACTAGATCTTCACTTAGCATAGACCCCTGCATTCTCCAGCTAGAAACAGGAGGACGCACTGCGGCAGCTTTGGCAGCTCTGTGGAAAGAAAGGGTGAGGTGTGGGGAGAAGATGTACAGATAAGTAGACCTAAGTTAAGTGACAAAAGGGGGGAATAAGGGCTGACAGTCCAGAGTTTATGTCTCTAAAATGAAATATTCATGGAATCAACTGATCGGGTCTTAGACCTCTAAATATCTCCACCTCCCACCCACCCAGAAAGGGTTATCAGATAACATACAGGACACGCAGTTAACTGAATTTCAGACAAATGATGAATAATTTGGGATCATACTTATACTAAAAATGCATTCACTATTTCTAATTCAAATTTAACTGTCTTATATTTTTATTTACTAAAAATGGTAATTCTAGACCAACAGCCATAAAGAAACAGATATTTTGTGTATTCTAGAATTTCCACATGTAGGAAAATATAAGAAAGATATAGAACAGAAATTAGAAAGAAACTGTCATCAAAGGATTTTTTTTGTTTTAAAATAAAGTTTCTGGGTTTCCCTGGTGGTGCAGTGGTTAAGAATCTGCCTGCCAATGCAGGGGCCATAGGTTTGAGCCGTGATCGCGGAAGATCCCACATGCTGCAGAGCAACTAAGCCCGTTCGCCACAACCACTGAGCCTGCACTCTGGAGCTCGCGGGCCACAACTACTGAGCCCGCAGGGCACAACTACTGAGCCTGCGTGTCACGACTACCGAAGCCTGCGTGCCTAGAGCCCGTGCTGCGCCACAAGAGAAGCCACCACAATGAGAAGCCCTCACACCACCATGAAGAGTAGCCCCCGCTCGCTGCAACTAGAGGAAGCCTGCGCTCAGCAACGAGGACCCAACGCAGCCAAAAATAAATAAATTAAAAAAAAAATAAAGATCACTTACAGGTTTCCTATATATTGCCGTTAAATTATAACTTGACTTACACATAATTTTCATATCCAATGTATTAAGTGAGATAAACTTGCATTTGATTATAGTTAAGTTCTTTGGGTGTTTTCTTTTGGCTTATTCCCAACCTAAATGAATCATATGCAGGTTCAACCTTGGCTAAAAGAAAAAAAATGGAGATAAAGAGTTAAGTCCCTGGGCCTTAAGCCAGAAGATATGAAGAGAAATTTAAGAGAAGTCCCACTTGAATTCTTACATTACCTGCCTTTTCTTTTTTTAAAATTAATTAAATTTAGTTTATTTTTCGCTGCATTGGGTCTTCGTTGCTGCACGTGGGCTTTTCTCTAGTTGTGGTGAGCGGGCTTCTCATTGCGGTGGCTTCTCTTGTTGCGGAGCACAGGCTCTAGGCACACGGGCTTCAGTAGTTGTGGCGCATGGGCTTAGTTGCTTTGTGGCATGTGGGATCTTCCTGGACCAGGGATCGAACCCGTGCCCCCTGCATTGGCAGGCGGGTTCTTAACCACTGTGCCACCAGGGAAGTCCCTACCTGTCTCTCTTTTTTTTTTTTTTTTTTTTGCGGTACGCAGGCCTCTCACTGTTGTGGCCTCTCCCGTTGCGGAGCACAGGCTCCGAACGCGCAGGCTCAGCGGCCATGGCTCACGGGTCCAGCCGCTCTGTGGCATGTGGGATCTTCCCGGACCGGGGCACGAACCTGTGTGCCCTGCATCGGCAGGCGGACTCTCAACCACTGCGCCACCAGGGAAGCCCCCTACCTGCCTCTTTCGATGAAGGGTTTTTGTTTCTTTTTTCATCTTGTTCCACATATTTAAGACATTGTGGCAAAGTTTTTGAAATCAAAGTCTCATCACCTTCTGCATATCTGCTTGGTCCTTTCTCCAAGCTCCCACAAAAATGAGCATATAGACTCCAATAAGGCTGGCCAACAGGGGCACCCCGATGGTGTTGCTGGTCACACGAAGGAACAGCTCAGCTGTGTCTTCCGCTTTCACTGCCCGAGGCACAATGAAGAAATCTCCGCCCAAGTAGGTTAGGTGGTTACACAGACACTGTGTCCTCAAAAGTGGGCTCTGTGGCCCAACGTGGAATAACAGTCAAGACGTTGATTCTAACTGGCGTGCTAAGAAAAGGACGCATGTAAAACAAACACAGGCATTTAGATCTGGGAAACAAGGGCTGATCGCTTATTCTCTGCTGGTGTAAACTGGGACAACTGATGGGCACAGCAGCTTGGCAACATCTAGTAAAACTGAAGAAGCAAAACTCCTTGAATCCTGTGATTCCAGTTCTGAATGTATATCCTGGGGGAATTTCACACACGTGCACAAGGAAACGTGAGAAAGGATGTCTCTGTCAACACTGTTTACAACTAGGAGATATCAGAACAACTTGTGTGTCCAGTAACAGAACATACAAACAAACAAATAAGTAAGCAGAGGCAAACTAATGGGCTGCTGGACTTCTCTGGTGGTGCAGCGGTTAAGAATCCACTTGCCAATGCAGGGGACACGGGTTAGATCCCTGGTCAGGGAAGATCCCACATGCCACGGAGCAACTAAGCCCATGCGCCACAACTACTGAGCCTGTGCTCTAGAGCCCACAAGCCACAACTACTGCACCCGTATGCCACAACTACTGAAGCCCGGGCACCTAGTGCCCATGCTCCGCAACAAGAGAAGCTACCGCAATGAGAAGGCCTCGCACCGCAACGAAGAGTAACCCCTGCTCGCCGCAACTGGAGAAAGCCCGCGCGTAGCAACGAAGACCCAACGCAGCCAAACATAAAATAAATAAAATAATTTTAAAAATCCACAACTGATGGACTGCTATACAGCAGTTAAAAATGAGTGAATTGAAGCTGGATTCATCAACTTGGATGAATGCTGAATGAACAAAGCAAGTTAAAAAAAGGATATAATAGGGACTTGCCTAGTAGTCCAGTGGTTAAAACTCTGTGCTTCCACTGCAGGGGGCACGGGTTCGACCCCTGGTCAGGAAACTAAGATCCTGCATGTCATGAGGCACAGTCAAAAAATAAATAAATAAACTTAAAAAGAATATAATAGTATCGTACCATTTACACAAAGACCAAAAGTGTGCAAACCACCATTCATGAATCCAGTTTGTCAGCCTCCCTCATTGGAAAGTAAGCTCATGAGGACATTCTTGTCCAATACTAGCTCCTATACGTGGGTCTGGAATGTATTAGATGCTCAATAAATATCTGCTGAAAGAATGAACACATAGGACTTCCCTGGTGGCACAGCGGTTAAGAATCTGCTTGCCAGTGCAGGGGACGTGGGTTTGAGCCCTGGTCCGGGAAGATCCCACATGCCGCGGAGCAACTAAGCCCGTGTGCCACAACTAATGAGCCTACGCTCTAGAGCCTGCGAGCCACAGCTACTGAAGCCCGCGCGCCTAGAACCAGTGCTATGCAGCGAGAACCTACCGCAATGAGAGGCCTGTGCACCGCAATGAAGAGCCCCCGCTTGCCGCAACCAGAGAAAGCCCGTGTGCAGCAATGAAGACCCAATGCAGCCAAATAAATAAATACATTAAAAAAAGAAAAGTTTGATCCTTTAAAAAAAAGAAAAGGAATGAACACATATACCAAATTCCGGACAGGGGTGAGTGACCCTTTGGTAAGAATGAGGAAATGAGGTTGGAGAGGGATAGATTCAGATCTTCCATTATCCCAGTGTTTTTTTAAATTTTAAAATACTTGAACTAAATACAGCAAAATACAAACTTTGTGATAAAGCTGAGTGGTGTCTTTAATTTTTTAATCATATTATTCCCTATAACTTTTCATATATTGTAACATTTCTTTATAAAAAATATCTTTTAAAATGTCACTAAGCAAATGAATGGAAGGTACCAATTCCACACCTGATTTTGTAGATGAAAAGCCTAAAATGCTGTCAGGATGACTGATTTCCTTCCACAGAACAAGGTTAAGTTCTGGTTGCCCAGTCCACTTTTGGCCATTGGAGGAATTCTCATCGTGCACTCTGAGTTCTGATACTTTCATGGAGTCCAAATTACAAAGGCTTCAAGGAGGCAGGAAATGTCCTGATGCCTCTTGCAGTAGGTGGTCACTGCTGGGAGAGAAGAAAATCTCCCCCACCTCGCTACTCCATGGGGTTTCCCTGCCGAGCCGCACTGGACACTTGTCAGAAGGCAGACTCTCCGGCCCGCCCCAACTTACTGCGACAGACTCTGCATTTTAACAAGCTCCCAGTCTGAGGGGTTGCATGAATGGTGCGGAAGCCTTCCAAGGAACCCTCGTTCCTTGTATTCTCAATCTGGATAACACTCTCACATTAAAAAAAAAAAAAAAATTATTTGTTTTTATTTTTGGCTGTGTTTGGTCTTCATTGCTGCGTGTGGGCTTTCTCTAGTTGCGGCGAGCCGGGGCTACTCTTTGTTGTGGTGCACGGGCTTCTCATTGCAGTGGCTTCTCTTGTTGCGGAGCACGGGCTCTAGGCACACGGGCTTCAGTAGTTGTGGCTCGTGGGCTCTAGAGCGCAGGCTTAGTAGTTGTGGTGCACAGGCTTAGCTGCTGTGTGGCATGTGGGATCTTCCCCGGCCAGGGATCAAACCCGTATCCCCTGCATTGGGAGGCGGATTCTTAACCACTGCGCCACCAGGGAAGGCCTATCAGATCTTTTAGGAAGAGCTGCCTCAGGATTTCCAGACGCTTACAGCCCATTCTTTGTGCACATGAAACCAGACAGGATCTCACAGGACCACTAGTGTGAAAACGTACAGCACCCTTTTAAAGCGGTCAGACACCTGGAACGAGGCAGTAATTGCAGAAGTGACAGTCTGTCCCCACCTGGCTTAGAGTGTACAGGAATCTGTTAGCTTATTTTTAAGTACAAGAGTTCTCTTTTTTTTTTGGAGTGAACGGAGCAAGCTCCTATTCCAACTCCCTGCTCCAAAAATCCAGTTGCTATATTGTCCTTGAACAGAGGCTGTATCAGATATTAAATTGACATAAATAGATACTACACTTGATCTTAGCCAAAAGGCCAAGAAGCAATAAAAGTTCTCTTTTATGCAGCAGAAAGTCGGCCTCATTTTACCCTCCGCATATTTAGTACTTGTAGAATTGATCAGCTTCCACATACCACTTGTCTTACTTTATGTAGATTGTCAGATTCACCCTGGACTAATGTTTGGGGAAAAAATGACACATCTAAAGCAGAAGCCTGCTCCAAAGAGACACGTTCTCTCAGCCCACCACACACGCCTCCTACTTTTAACCAGGCTGATTTATCTCCCTTCCAACGCTTTTGCTTTCTGGGCCGCCCCAAATGAGATGACAGAGCACTGAGTTTACTGCCAGCCGAGGTGGGAGAGCGGCACAAGTGGGCAGCTTCTGACCTGGCATCCGCTGCTCCTCCACGTGGTTGCCGCTGTCCCAGAAATAACACTGGGTGACGGCAGTGACCATCAGAAACAGGGCGGGCGTCTGCTGGGCACCCTCCTTGCTTCTATTCAACAGGGCTGTTATGTAGTAGGTGCCAACCCCATACTGCAGGCTCTCTGGAGTCAGCACCCGTGTATATTGCTCATCTGAGAACAAACAAGAGTACTTAGCTGCCTTTCAAAGGGCGTAAAAATACCATTAGAGCCTTTCTTCAGAAGGGTCTATTATTATCATTATTTTATTTTACAAATGGGGGAATGATAAGCCTAGAATCACAAATGGTTTTTTTTTTGTTTGTTTTTTGTTTTTTTTTTGCGGTACACAGGCCTCTCACCATTGTGGCCTCTCGTTGCAGAGCACAGGCTCCAGATGTGCAGGCTCAGCGGCCATGGCTCATGGGCCCAGCTGCTCCGCGGCACGTGGGAACTTCCTGGACCGGGACACGGACCCGTGTCCCCTGCATCGGCAGGCGGACTCTCAACCACTGTGCCACCAGGGAAGACCACAAATGGTTTTAAAGAAAATGACCGGTGATATAGTCTGGGACTTTGGATGACTCCTGTTCCAATAAAAAAAAAATCATATGCTTTTGATAAATTAAGACTTAGAGCTAATGAATTAGAATGTATTATGAGTTTTAGAAAAATGAAATAATCACACATCAAAATGAGTAGCTAGGGCTTCCCTGGTGGTGCAGTGGTTGAGAGTCCGCCTGCCAATGCAGGGGACATGGGTTTGTGCCCCGGTCTGGGAAGATTCCACATGCCGCGGAGCGGCTGGGACTGTGAGCCACGGCCGCTGAGCCTGCACGTCTGGAGCCTGTGCTACGCAACAGGAGAGGCCACAACCGCAAAAAAAACAAAAAAAAGATCAGATCAGAAATAAATGAAAAAGAAATGAAGGAAACAATAGCAAAGATCAATAAAACTAAAAGCTTGTTCTTTGAGAAGACAAAATTGATAAACCATTAGACAAACTCATCAAGAAAAAAAGGGAGAAGACTCAAATCAACAGAATTAGAAATGAAAACGGAGAAGTAACACTGCAGAAATTCAAAAGGTCATGAGAGATTACTACAAGCAACTATATGTCAATAAAATGGACAACCTGGAAGAAATGGACAAATTCTTAGAAATAGACTTCCGAGACTGAACCAGGAAGAAATAGAAAATATGAAAAGACCAATCACAAGCACTGAAATTGAAACTGATTAAAAAATCTTCCAACAAACAAAAGCCCAGGACCAGATGGCTTCACAGGTGAATTCTATCAAACATTTAGAGAAGCGCTAACACCTATCCTTCTCAAACTCTTCCAAAATATAGCAAAGGGAGGAACACTCCCAAACTCATTCTACGAGGCCACCATCACCCTGATACCAAAACCAGATGAAGATGTCACAAAAAAAGAAAACTACAGGCCGATATCCCTGATAAACACAGATGCAAAAATCCTCAACAAAATACTAGCAAACAGAATCCAACAGCACATTAAAAGGATCATACACCATGATCAAGTGGGATTTATCCCAGGGATGCAAGGATTCTTCAATATACGCAAATCAATCAATGTGATAAACCATATTAACAAATTGAAGAATAAAAACCATATGATCATCTCAATAGAGGCAGAAAAAGCTTTTGACAAAATTCAACACCCATTTATGATAAAAACTGTCCAAAAAGTGGGCATAGAGGGAAGCTACCTCAACATAATAAAGGCCATATACAAGAAACCCACAGCAAACATCATTCTCTATGGTGAAAAACTGAAAGCATTTCCTCTACGATCAGAAACAAGACAAGGATGTCCACTCTCACCACTGTTATTCAACATAGTTTTGGAAGTCCTAGCCATGGCAATCAGAGAAGTAAAGAAATAAAAGGAATACAAATTGGAAAAGAAGAAGTAAAACTGTCACTCTTTGCAGATGACATGATAGCATACATAGAGAATCCTAAAGATGCTACCAGAAAACTACTAGAGCTAATCAATGAATTTGGTAAAGTTGCAGGATACAAAATTAATGCACAGAAATCTCTTGCATTCCTATACACTAATGGTGAAATATCTGAAAGAGAAATTAAGGACACACTCCCATTTACCACTGCAACAAAAAGAATCAAATACCTAGGAATAAACCTTCCTAGGGAGACAAAAGACATGTATGCAGAAAACTATAAGACACTGATGAAAGAAATTAAAGATGATACCAACAGATGGAGAGATATACCATGTTCTTGGATTGGAATAATCAATATTGTGAAAATGACTATACTACCCAGAGCAATCTACAGGTTCAATGCAATCCCTATCAAATTACCAATGGCATTTTTTACGGAACTAGAACAAAAAATCTTAAAATTTTTATCAAGACACAAAAGACCCCGCACAGTCAAAGCAGTCTTGAGGGAAAAAAACGGAGCTGGAGGAATCAGACTCCCTGACTTCAGACTATACTACAAAGGTACAGTAATCAAGACAATATGGTACTGGCACAAAAAGAGAAACAGATCAATGGAACAAGATAAAAAAAACAGATAAACCCATGCACCTATGATAAACTAATCTATGACAAAGGAGGCAAGGATATACAATGGAGAAAAGACAGCCTCTTCAATAAGCGGTGCTGGGAAAACTGGACAGCTACATGTAAAAGAATGAAATTAGAACCCTCCCTGACACCATACACAAAAATAAACTCAAAATGGATTCGAGACCTAAATGTAAGATCGGACACTATAAAACTCTTAGAGGAAAACAGGAAGAACACTCTTTGACATAAATCACAGCAAGATCTTTTTTGATCCACCTCCTAGAGTAATCGAAATAAAAACAAAAATAAACAAATGGGACCTAAAGAAACTTCAAAGCTTTTGCACAGCAAAGGAAACCATAAACAAGACGAAAAGACAACCCTCGGAATGGGGGAAAATATTTGCAAATGACTCAACGGACAAAGGATTAATCTCCAAAATATCTAAACAGCTCATGCAACTCAATATTTAAAAAAACAAACAACCCAATCCAAAAATGGGCAGAAGACCTAAATAGACATTTCTCCAAAGAAGACATACACATGGCCAAGAAGCACATGAAAAGCTGCTCATCATCACTAATAGAGAAATGCAAATCAAAACTACAATGAGGTATCACCTCACACCAGTTAGAATGGGCATCATCAGAAAATCTACAAACAACAAATGCTGGAGAGGGTGTGGAGAAAAGGGAACCCTCTTGCCCTGTTGGTTGAAATGTCAATTGATTCTGCCACTATGGAGAACAGTATGGAGGTTCCTTAAAAAACTAAAAATAGAATTACCATATGACCCAGCAATCCCACTACTGGGCATATACCCAGAGAAAACCATAATTCAAACAGACACATGCACCGCAATGTTCACTGCAGCACTATTTACAATAGCCAGGTCATGGAAGCAACCTAAATGCCCATAGACAGACAAATGGATAAAGAAGATGTGGTACATACATACAATGGAATATTACTCAGCCATAAAAAGGAACAAAATTGGGTCATTTGTAGAGATGTGGATGGATCCAGAGACTATCATACAGAGTGAACTAAGTCAGAAAGAGAAAAACAAATATCGTATATTAATGCATACATGTGGAAACTAGAAAAATGGTACAGATGAACGGATTTGCAGGGCAGAAACTGAGACACAGATGTAGAGAACAAACGTATGGACA
Organism: Pseudorca crassidens; assembly: GCF_039906515.1. Taxonomy (NCBI): domain Eukaryota; kingdom Metazoa; phylum Chordata; class Mammalia; order Artiodactyla; family Delphinidae; genus Pseudorca; species Pseudorca crassidens. Next base: position 47,945,224 of record NC_090315.1, on the reverse strand, counting down.
CCAGTGGGGAAAGCCGCAGGGTGGTGGTGGTGGTGGTGGTGTGATGAATTGGTCAATTGGGATTGACGTGTATACACTGATGTGTATAAAATTGATGACTAATAAGGACCTGCTGTATAAAAAAATAAATAAAATTAAATTAAAAAAAAGAAGACATTAAATCCTGAAATGGGTATAAAACCCATTGTGGAATATTTTCATGGACTTGTTTTAGTTTTTGCTTTTAATTGGGATATAGGCTTGTTTGTCAGGGGAGGAATACTTTTCCCTTCTTCCCTTCCAGGTCCTTTGGCTGGTCTAGTCATTTTTAAGTTGACATAAGACAGATTAACAAGAGAAAAACAAATTTAATTACGTATGTATGGGAGTCCCAAAGATGGGAGACTCAAAGGCAGGCTGCTGAGGTTTAGCTGCCATCCTGAGCTAAGGAGAAGGGGGTAGGGGTCTGGGACATCAAAGGGGAGGAAGACATTTCACAGAAGATGCGAGGGGGAAAGGTCTGTTAAACAAATGTTCGCCACACCATGCGGAGATGTGTCTCTAACGCAAGGAAAGTTATATTTGGTAATAGCTCTCTTCCTGGTACAGGCTCCCTATCTAATTTCTTTTTGGCAATTAAGAGGGAGGTAAAAAGCTCTTCTGGGCTTCCCTGGTGGCGCAGTGGTTGGGAGTCCGCCTGCCGATGCAGGGGACGCGGGTTCGTGCCGCGGTCCGGGAAGATCCCACATGCCGCGGAGCGGCTGGGCCCGTGAGCCATGGCCGCTGAGCCTGCACGTCCGGAGCCTGTGCTCCGCAACGGGAGAGGCCACAACAGGGAGAGGCCCGCGTACCACAAAAAAAAAAAAAAAAAAAAAGCTCTTCTTGAGTTTGTTGGGCCTTCACCATCTTCGGCACATTCTGGGGCAGCCTGCCCTGAACCCCATCATCTGTCATGCATTCTTAGGTTCCGCTCAGAGGTAAAGGGTGAACCCGGCTCCTTTCCAGCATCATTTTCTTGAAACATCACCATATTAGAAAGAAAGAGTAAAAGTGTTTTTTCAGGGTCACAAGGGTACCCAAGTTGTGACTTCAATTTTCCATATTTACCTGATCAGATGTGTTGTGAAATGACGCTTGTGGATGAGTGGTGAAGACACTCTGGAATGTGAGTCCTCTTTGGGGCTTGAAGTTATTTCTACCGGAGCTTTTCCAGCATGTGTTACAGATGCAGGTCTGGTGAGCTCTGGTGGCACAGGGAGAGGCTGGCTGGTAGGTACAGGCATGACTGATACTCCCTGCTGTGTGACTCCAGGTGGTATTGAAGGAAATGGGCTGATGGAATGGCGCGGGGTCTTGGACTAAAAGATTAAAATATGCAAAGGAAAAGGCTGAATATGATTATACCAAAGGATGAATAATTAAGGCAGTATTTCTAAAAGTGTTCTAGAACCCCCATGCCCTGTGAGGTAGTAATAGGCATTTCTCTCAAAAAGATCCTGTGCACTAACAGTTTTGAGAAAGTGGCAAACCATAGTACCTTCTTTAAAATTCACAATTTATATTATTGGGCTCACTGTCAACCATTCACTAAATTATAATTAAACATCTACTATGTGAAGCAATGTTCTGGGGAACTGAGGATACAGCAATGAACAAAACAAGCCAAGTTCTTGCCCTCACGGAGCCTCCATTTTTGTAATGGTGGCAGATAGCCAAATTGTATCGTGTACTGAATAAAGTAAAGGAAAAAACATAAAAAACAAAGGTAAGCGGATGAAGAGAAAGGGTGCTCAGCTATCAGGAGAGGGCATTTTTGCTGACAGTTGGATATAGGGAGAGAGAGAGCTCTGCCAATACATTGGAAATGGACATTTGAGGGGTGAAAAGGCCCTGAGGCCATAGCCTGCTGGCTTTGAGGAACAAGAAGGCTAGATGAGAAAAAGGGGGAATTGGGGGAGGCCAGGAAGGTCCCGGGGTGGGGTGGGAGGAAGGGACGAGGGTGGAGAGAGCATGTCACGTCAGGCGATCAAGAAGAGCATGATTTTACTCTCCATGAGATGGGAAGATACTGGGGGGCTCTGACGAGCAGCAGGATGATCTGATTGTGCTGGACCCCCTCGGACTGCTGGGTTGAGAGGGGACAGCAAGGGGCCAGGCCTGGAAGCAGGGAGATCAGGAGGAGGCACATGCACAGTGTAGAACGGCTGCTCGGAGACGGTGCGCAGTGGTTAGGCTTCGGCACATGAAAGGCTCTGAGAAGTCCTAAGGTCAAAAACCTTTGTTGGGCTTCCCTGGTGGCGCAGTGGTTGAGAGTCCGCCTGCCGATGCAGGGGACGCGGGTTCGTGCCCCGGTCCGGGAGGATCCCACGTGCCGCGGAGCAGCTGGGCCCGTGAGCCATGGCCGCTGAGCCTGCGCATCCGGAGCCTGTGCTCCGCAGCGGGAGAGGCCACAACAGTGAGAGGCCCGCGTACAGCAAAAACAAACAAACAAACAAAAAAAGCTTTGTTTTCCTTCCTTCTGGCAACATTTTAAGAATGTTGGTTGTTATCTTACAGAATATCACTTCGGAAATGCTGCTTTGAGGGGCATTTATTTCACCCCTGTTCTCTTTTATGTTGCTAGAAAACTTACATTTTGCATTTAATGTTGGATCAAATAAATATGCATCTATATTTAGACATCCACTAAAAGGTTTCTATGCAGGACACAGAGGCAAGAAGGCTGAGAAGTTTCTTGAAGGTGAAATTTTTTTTTTTTTGGCCATGCTGAGTGGCTTGCGGGATTTTAATTCCCTGACCAGGGATTGAACCCGTGCCCCCTACAGTGGAAGCATGGAGCCCTAACCACTGGTCTGCCAGGGAATTCCCTTGAAGGTGAAATTTATAGATTATGCAGAGGTCCTACCCTTATTTTCCTTTCACTCAAGATTTCCTTTTCCCTGTTTAAAAATTATTTTTTTAAATTTATTTATTTATTTTGCGCGGGCCTCTCACTGTTGTGGCCTCTCCTGCTGCGGAGCACAGGTTCCGGACGCGCAGGCTCAGTGGCCATGGCTCACGGGCCCAGCTGCTCTGCGGCACGTGGGATCCTCCCTGACCGGGGCACGAACCCACGTGCCCTGCATCGGCAGGCGGACTCTCAACCACTGCGCCACCAGGGAAGCCCCTAAAAGAATTATTAAACTTTATTGCATTGCATATATTTTGGTAAGATGCCACAAGTCCTCTTTTGGGATGAAGCAGGGAATAAACCAACAATCACCCAACAAATGCTAACTGTACCAACATGAAAGCCAAACAGAGGCTTTCAAATTTTCTTTAATAAAGCATCCACCAAACCTGATTCTTTCCTGCACTTAAGTACTTTCCTTTCCTTCTTCAAAAATTACATCCAGAGCCCTCTACGAGACAGAGTAGAGTTCTGCCAGGACCCACCAAGAATGACAAAAAGAATAATATTCCAAGATGCGCACTGTGAAGGTCAGTACTTACCAGAGTAGCACGAGCAGGTTGGTGGCATGTGGTTGAAAGATGAGCGACCACTATAGGAAAAAGAAAGTCAATGAAGCTCAAGGAAAAGTTTTAGGATAGAAATAGTTCTATTTTACTTGGATTATTCACGGCTAAAAACAACACAAACTGTTTTATATAGGAAACCACAGTGATCATTTCCCCCTGTTGATACGTCTGTAGACAAGCCAGAAGACTGACTAACAGGATGGAGGATTGAAAACAGAAACTGGATTCTACAAGTCAAAAATCTGGGGTCCAGAGCTGGTTTGCCTTTCACTGTAACTATGAAGCCTTGAGCAAATGACTTAACCTCTTAGTTTTCTCATCTTGAGAACCGGTGTAATAATATCCAACGATGTGAAAATTAAAGCAATGTATGTAGAGCTGAGTAAAACCTCACCTCAGATTAGGGTCATTAGGTTGACAGCTTGCTGAGAACAGCAAACTAACCCAGAACTTCAACCGTCGATCTGAGAAGGGGTTATGACCACTAAATAAGCCAACAGGCTGCTGAGTTCAGGGTGATACAATTTCTTAGTCTTAGACAAATGCGTTTTGACAGATCTTGCCTTAAAAGATAAGGAAAAAAACAAAGAATAACATGGAGCCTATGAATAGCACTTTAGAACCTGGGAATTGACTCCAAAGGACACAGAGGAAAGTGTAGCTCTGAAAATCATCAACAGCAAAATCCAGAAGAATATTTCAGAAAGCTGTTTAACATCCTTAATTGAAACAGTCTGGTTTTTTTTGTCTGTACTGCGAAACAGAGAATCTTAAAGATAAACCAACTGAAGCTAATATGCATAAGAATGAGACAGATTAAAAGAGAAATAAATGATAGTAGAGGATTTCAAGAAAACCAAAAATGCTACAGAAAAATTTAGATCCATGTTGGAGGTAATACAGGACAGAACTGAGGTGGAAAAGTCAAATCAGTGGTACGCAGGATAAATGTCAGGAGTTCTTTCAGAATGTACAAGAGTGATAAATAGGAAACCATCGTTTCACTTAAAAGAATGACAGGAAAGATATGGAGGACAGGAGCCAGCAGGATAGCACATAGATAACTGGTATTGCTCAGGGACAAAACCAGAGCAAATGAGATAGAAGGGGTAAGTGGGTAGAATAGAATAAAACTTTCATAAGCTAAGAAAGATGTATATATGCCACATCACATTCTAGGCAAAATCGGTGAAAAGTAACCTAGATGCATGCTAAAAGAAAGTTTCTGTAGCACAAGGATTAAAAAATTCTACAAGCAATCTGATATGGGGAAAAAAGGCTACCAGAAAAAAGGGGGAGTGGCTAGCCTTAATCTTTTCCACTGTGGCATTAAGCGCCAAAAGACAATGATGTCTACAGAGTTTTGAGGGGGAAGACTGTGAGGAAAGAACTGCATCACTTTCATTGTAGAGTGTTGGTTATTCTCTACTATGTCCTCCCTTCCTTCCATGAGAACATGGCAGTCCAGCTAAGGACTACGTTTCCCAGCCCTCCTTGCTTGCAGTGGTGTGGGCATGTGATCAGGTCCTGGCCAATGGGATATGAGAAGTAGTAGATGCAATTTCCAGGCTGTGCCCTTAAAAAAAAAAAAAAGATCAGTCCCCACCCCACCCCTCTCTCCTTCCCACTTGCTGGAACGTGAACATAGAGTGCAGGGTGATAAAGCAGCTTTTATAGACCTGAGATGGATGCTGCAAGTTGATGATGGCAGAACAAGGAAGAGCTTGGGTCCTGTAAACCACTGATCCTTTCAGCCTTAGACCTCTTACTCAGACTGTTATGTAAAAGAGAAATGAACTTCCATTTTGTTTAAGCTACCATTTTGGCCTTTGTTACAGCAACTGATCCTACCTTTTAACTGTACACCCTGCTAACATATGCCTCACTGATGTTAAAGTAACCAGATCAGGCCCAAGATGGAGTCACTCATGCTAAGCCCCGCATCAGCAAACAGCTCTTCCAGGAAAGGAAGGCCAAAGTCAACCAGTCAGTGCCTGCCTGCCCAGTACAAGTTACATAACCCAGCTCCATCACTTCCCTTTGCTCCTTCTAAGAGAAGTAAACTTGCATTAACCACTTAGTAAATGCCCAGTACAACCTCCTTGCTCCTGCTCATCTCTATAAAAATCTCTCCCCTTGTACAGCTCTTAAGAGATCCTTTCTGTCTGCCAGAGTGGATGTTGCCCAACTCATGAGTCACTGAATAAAAGCTTACTAGATCAGTAAATTGTCTGGGGAAAGTTTTCCTTTAACATTAGGAAGGGACAAGAAAGACCCCTTTTGATTATTCACAAGCTCCCAAAATATTTCCACCAATAGATCTTTCTTGAAAAAACAATTGGAATAGAGATGAAACGAAATTAAGAACTCGGAAGTGGAAAGTTATGGTACAAAGTGGTTGGTGATAAATACGAAACCAGTTAAAACAAATAAATTCTAAATTATTGTTGGAAATCTGGCTTTGATAAAAGCATGAAAAAAGTATTCTGAAGTTGTATAGTATAAAAATAATTATTTACTATAACAATAACCTGAATAAAACCCACAGAATATCCTAACAAGATCTAGTGAGTGAGGGTGGGGAGGTGAAAAAACTAACCTGTGCTATAATTCTATAACCAGATGAGGGGATTTCAAGAGAGACTGTTTCATTCCTGAGCCCGACAACTAGAAAAACATAAGTATAAGAATGTGTTTAGGGCTTCCTTGCTGGCGCAGTGGTTGAGAGTCTGCCTGCCGATGCAGGGGACACGGGTTCGTGCCCCGGTCCGGGAAGATCCCACATGCCGCGGAGCGGCTAGGCCAGTGAGCCATGGCCGCTGAGCCTGCGCGTCCGGAGTCTGTGCTCCGCAACGGGAGAGGCCACAAGTGAGAGGCCAGCGTACCGCAAAAAAAAAAAAAAAAAGAATGTGTTTAAAAAGCTTCTTGAAGGTAAATAATTAACACAAGACTACTGAAGAACAAAATTTCAACAAAAGACAAAAGCAAGGAAGCGTTAGAACCAGAAGGCACAGAACAAGGCAAGGAATGACATGTTATTAAAATAAAGTTGAATATGATAAACTCTACTATAAAAATATTCTCAGTGAGTGAAATAATTAGATGCATTCACATGAAATTTAGTAGGCACACAGCTAAAGCAAAGTGACAAAATTTTTTAAAGGACCCCCACATACATAAATATGAGGTGACCTCCTTTCTCAATGAGATTTTTTAAAAGTTATTTTTGAGCAAATTTGACTATATAAACTTGAAGGATGTATGTGAAACAAATGTCTACTTATTTAATTCAGTAATTTAGTTTTACAAAGGCATAATTAAAATCACGTTATACAAAGTAGTATATTCATTTAGAAGCTTTGCTCTTGTGAAACTCAATTTCATGACATAGCTTTATTCAAACTTTTCAAATGCATCTTCAACATCACTGCTTTCAATATAACCAGAAGAAATTTCAGAATTATTTAGGTTTTCCAAAATATCTCATCTTCACTTCCGTCTAATTCTATCACTATCTTTTTTCCCAACTCACAAGTACTCATTTACAAAGTATTCAGAAAAGCTGATTTTTACATTTGTTCTTTAGATACATATTCTCTCTAGATGAGAGAATGTCTCTGCAACAATCACACTTTCTAAATTGCTTTTTTAAAGGATACTTAAGGGGCTTGTTGACAAGGACACCCAACCCTTGAAGTTGTGCGCTGCCACCCCTAAGAATATCATTAGATCCACTTTGTTTTTATTATTTTTAGTTTTTTAAAGAGTTTTTTAAAAATTTATTTATTTTATTTATTTTTGGCTGCGTTGGGTCTTCGTTGCTGCGTGCGGGCTTTTCTCTAGTTTCGGCGAGCGGGGGCTATTCTTCATTGCGGTACGCGGGCTTCTCATTGCCATGGCTTCTCCTGTTGCGGAGCACGGGCTCTAGGTGCGGGGGCTCAGTAGTTGTGGCACATGGGGTCAGTAGTTGTGGTTTGCGGGTTCTAGAGCACAGGCTTAGTAGTTGTGGCGCGTGGGCTTAGTTGCTCCACAGCATGTGGGATCTTCCTGGACCAGGGCTCGAACCCGTGTCCCCTGCACTGGCAGGTGGATTCTCAACCACTGCACCACCAAGGAAACCCTAGATCCACTTTAAATTTGTCTCTTTTTTCACCCATTCTGTCAGGTGATCTCTATAATTAGCCAACATTGATACTGATTGAGGTCATTTCATACTCATGCATTTTCCCCAAATAGTATTTGTTTTTCAAAATTGTTTTTTAAAAAAGGGAGAATACCACGATATGAAGGACTTTGCAAGGGCTTTAACACGACTCTTTTTTGATGGAAACTTTTGTGGGAAAAAAACTTTTCTTAGGGCTTCCCTGGTGGAACAGTGGATAAGAATCTGCCTGCCACTGCAGGGGACATGGGTTCGAGTCCTGGTCCAGGAAGATCCCACATGCTGCGGAGCAATGAAGCCCGGGCGCCACAACTACTGAGCCTGCACTCTACAGGCTGCGAGCCACAACTACTGAGCCCACGTGCCACAACTACTGAAGCCCACGCACCTAGAGCCTATGCTCTGCAATAAGGGAAGCCACCGCAATGAGAAGCCCGTACACCGCAACAAAGAATAGCCCCCGCTCGTCACAACTAGAGAAAGCCCACGCACAGCACGATGACCCAACACAGCCAAAAATAAAAACAAATAAATTTAAAAAAATGAAAGCAAACACTGCAATATTAAGATCAGACAAAATAGAATGTAAAGAATATTTACTGAGTACCCGTGATGTGGACACATTTCGGCATTAAGTCTTGTGCATCCCTTAAGGGTGGAATTGATTTCACTACACATTACCTGAGGTCATTTTGTTTCTCGGTATTGTGACTTCTCTTTTTGTCCTTTTGGGTTTCCTATGTGAATGAGAATTATTCCCATTTCTTTCATAACTGGCATCTTGGTCTGAAAAGGCATCTATTTGGAGGCCAATGCAAAAGTTAACTTATAGGATAAAACGCTAGGTGGAAGTCTACAAAATAATCAGTATGCACACATGTGATAATTAAAACACATGTTAAACAAATTAAAGATAACTATCCAGTCGTTTTTAAAAAGAACAACAACGTAGGAATTCTGAAGTAGGTCTTCTGCTCTGGAGCACAGTCACAACATCTCAGAATTAGGTCCACCAACTGGGTCAACAGTGAGAATACAGAGAATTAAGTTTACTTTAGGAAATTACATTCTAAGCATAAGATTCTCCTTTGTATTCGATAATCCTTATTGGTAGAGATTAAAGAGTTCAGAAGGTGGGCAACAGCATTCTTGAATGTGCCTCTCTGTGTATATTTGCTGTCTCTTATCACGCTGCTGAACGTGGCTGGAGAAATCATACAACCCCGTTGACTACGTCTCAGCTTAAATTCAGGATCATGAACCACGAGGGGCCTGCGTTCACCCTGCCTGGTAATCTAAGTATTTCCCTAGTCTATTCTCACTTCCACTCTCCTGGGTGGCCCTTTCCCACTTCCTCCTCATTCTCTCCCCTCAATCTTGCCATGTCTTTATCGTAAAACCTGAGTCGTTTATCCTGTAAAGCTTCCCAGTTCTGGATTTTGATGACTGTATTCCCATGGTGCCATCTCACATGCTCTCAGTTCTGACTTTTTATAAACTGGTTGGCTCTAGAGGCTTAATCAGATTCAAGTTCTACTTTCTATAAGAATGCTTAGTAGGTGGTGTCAAGTACTTCCATCAGGAGTCACATAATATCTGTGTGATAACGAATAACTATTAGTCTAGCAGCCATTGGTGACTATTCCCTAGATCCATTTTTTCATTAGGGATTGTGGGAACTTGTGTTTCATATTTTATTACAAACTACTGAATTTATAAATATCAAAACATCACGCATGTACTACTTAAACAAGAGATATAACACACTAACAACAAAACCAAAGTCAAAGCTACATTATTCAGAAGTAGTAGCAAGTATGTAATTTGAGCTAATGTTATGCTGGTGCTTCTCCTAAAGCACAGAGTGTTTCAAAGGATGTGCAACACTGCGACCTTAGCCAGAATGGCAGATAGGTCTAAAAATATTTTTCAGATGTCTCTAGGATAGATCTCCATTTATCAATAGCTGTCATATCATCCTATGATCGTTAGTTTGAAGTAATGAGTTTATAATATTACTTTACTTTCCCAATGGCATGGAAGTATTTCAAAGCTTTCACAACCAGTACAGCTGTCTTGGCACTTACAAGAGGAATATTAACCCTATTACAACACCACTTTTAACACAAACTGTTACTTTTTATTCCAACTTGTTCACTGTTCCAATTTCTTAATGCTCTTACATGTGAGCTTTAAGTGTTTTTATTTTTAAAGTAAATGAAAAATGAGTTCAACTGTTCAAATGTTGAAAAAGTCAATAAGTATCTGAAGTAATATTGTACAATAATATGAAGCATCAGACTTCTTTTTTGAACGTTAAGTATCTGAACATTTACAGATATTTCTCCTACCGGCATGCTATTTTGGAAGAGGCATTTCTTAAATTCATAATAAGATGTATAAACACTCTGATAATAATGGTTAATACCAATATTGGATCTCCAAAAGTGTTTTCACCTTTGACATGAATGTGAAGCTATCTAGAAGCAGAAGGTAAACTTTGAACAAAAAATTGAAACTGCACAATAACGTTAACAGTAATAATTGCTATAGTATGTGAATTGTTCTAATACCTTATTTGTATTGTCTTAATTAATCCTCATAACCATCCTTGGAAGGACACTGGGCTGCGTGGAGGTTAAGCTGCTTGCCCAGGGTCGCAGAAACAAGATGGGAACCCAGGAAGCCCGACTCCACAGCTCCAGCTCTTCACTGCAGTGACCTACTTCCTCTCATTATCGGAACATAGACTCAGAATTTACAGAACTGGCTTGGGTAAATTGAACAGAATTCTTTTTGTCCAAGATTTTCTTCTGCACAAACTTTCTATGTTCTACAGCAGAAATCTCTTGCCAGTACGTGAAAAATAATACCGGGAAATGCACCTTCACTCCAAAACCAAGAATAACTGAGAAAGTCTAAAAGCTCAACTCTTGGAGAGTGAAAAATGGATGGACAATCAACACTATTTAGACTACATTAGGGGTTGTTTTTCCAATCCTGGAGATGGGTCTGGCGAAATAAACTCCTGTGATGAGAAAAGCGCACAGTTGTAAGATGGCTGCCAGTTCTAGGGATGCAGTTTGTAAGAACGAAACACTTGGGCACTTGACTTGTGCAGAGATTATGCTCACAGCCTTGGCCTCATTAACAATAGCATGCTTACAGCAGAAACTAACACAACTTTGTAAAGCCACTATACTCCGATACAAATCAATTTTTAAAAATAGCATGCGCGTTATGGCAAAAGGGACAAAGATATCACAAAGAACTTGAAAGGGTGACGAAGGAGAGGTCTGAAGCTAGAAATATATTACTTCGAAATACTGGGCCCTTTCAATAGCCAGTATTTGAGGAAGGTGATCTTTTTTTTTCTTGTAATAGAGAAATATTGCAATGTATTCTGTTCTATGAAGCATCCAGAGCTGCTGTATATTTTAATAAGAATGTATTTGTGATTTTTTTTAAAAAAGTGCAACAAGATTTTTACCTAAACAGTCTGAGACATCATTGAGAATTCTCAGAATTCTCTGTCAATTCACTGAGCTATGAACAAATGCTTTGTGACTACTGCATGAAGAACGTTAATTGAAAAAAAAAAACCCAACTACGCACACCCCCTGCTTAATTCTCACCTCCTACCTCTGAAGAAGCAAACCTCTAAATGATAACAAGCTCCCCTATATTCCACTGTATTCTGTGTTCCTCCTTTGTTTCCTGTTCTTCCCCCTAAAGCCCAAATGCTAAAAGGACTGGAGGGGTACATGTGGTTAATGGGGTTTATCAGTACACTTTCTCCCACAGCCCACCAAGTCAGGAAGTGAAGGGAACGTCAAGGAATGGCTCTGCCCAACTACCAGAGGGGCTGCAGGAGGAAGCCTCTCCCGTCCATCACTCACAGACTCTTTACCTACTGCTCTCACACGTTCTCCTTGTTTACAATCAGTTTGTGACAATTAGGTCTTTGGCAGCATGTGGTCTCATCACTTAACAGCCTGGCAAATGAACTCATGCCCCAGCGAGCACAAGTCCACTTTTGACCAGGTCCGACTGGGGTTTCGGAACAGGTAAATGCAGGTGGGCGTGGGGGCCCAGTGGGCTGTGACATCTGCTGCAGAGAGACCAGACCCGGATGAGGCTCATACTCAAAAGTCGAACATTTAGAAAAATATAACTATGAAGACCAAATCCTGCTAGCTTCCAATAGATGGAAATTTAGGATTGCCCCCCCAACAAATTAGAGATTGTTTATTTTTTCATATTATGCATTATCACAAGGCTTAGTATTAATTTACCTAGACTTCAATGAAGATGATGATGATATAATAATGCCTTGGATTTTTCTCTAAGACCACAGGATTATGGTGCATAATTTTGAAAATATCTGTGTAAGAAAGACAAGAGGCAAATAATTTCTCTCCAAGGTTCTGTTAGGAAACGTGGGGCAGAGAATGATAAAGAGATATTTACCAGGAAAAAAAAGTGACCGTAAAAGGATTCCCATTTCAGAATCTTGCGCGACACTTTTAGTGAAATAGCAGGTAAGTTAACTTTAGAGAGGCTCTGAGAAAAATCTCATCATTTTTCTGACACAAACCAAGGCTGAAGCACAAAAGTGGAGATATTTCAGAGGAATGATGGTAACAAAGTGAAGTGATTGCTTTTTCTGTATACAAAAGGGGAAAGATTTAATTTTTTTTCCTTCTCTTGTCTCAGTAAAAGTAAGGAAGTTTCCTTCATAAACACTAAACCTCAGAGCCTTACCTGGGTTGTTTTTTTCTTGATGTTTTCCCAGCAGCGTTAAATTTTCCCCAACGTACCACTTCTTTCCTTCTTCCAGAAAGTCCCGGAGGTCTTGAACCTCCTGGTTCCAAGTGCAAGCAGGGTGTCCTCTCTGAGCACGACAGTAATCTTCTGCTTCCTGAAAGCTGCAATGAAACCTGTTAAGCTGATAACAATTATGTTCTCCATGTTGCTCTGGGCTATCCAGCTCATTTCCTAGAACGATACCTGTTGTGATGTATAACCAAAGCCAGGTTCTTCTTTTGAAGAACATTTTCTCTGTGCACTGTGCACATGAAAAGTGTAGAGGCTCACACAGCTACTGAAGCCCGCGCGCCTAGAGCCCGTGCTCCGCGAGAGAAGCCGCTGCAATGAGAAACCCGCGCACCGCAAAGAAGAATAGCCCCTGCTCGCAGCAACTAGAGAAAGCCCACGCGCAGCAACGAAGACCCAACGCAGCCAAAAATAAAAAATAAATAAAATAAATTTAAAAAAACGTGTTGGGGCTCAGCAGCTGCCTGGTCCTTTAAATACATCCTTGGTGGGTTTATCTTATTAGTATTATTCTTTTAGAAATTGGTAATAATTTGTCAAGGAGACAAAAGGTTTTGTTTTAAGGACCCAGGTGGAGTTCCTATAAGCTGAAAACAAATGCCAGAGATCAATAAAGCAATGGGCCTTCATAGCTAGGGCAGCACCACCTGTGTCTACACAACCGGCTATACCTTTAACTTTATAATAGATCTTTATTTGCTAAGTCTAAGCTGTAAGGGGATAGAGGACGATGAATATCTAAGTCAGTGTTGCTAAAAATTTAGTGATGTATTTTTTTAAAGAAAACCATTCTTGCAGACCCCTACGATGGATTTAAATTATTGTATTGTTTCTTAAATATATTTATACACAAAACTAGGCGTAATCTCTCTCCTAAAGCTCTTACATAATCATAAAAGCCAAAGAATCAATATTTGATGAAAGAATGAATAGAAACTATATAAACAAAACTGAAAACCAATGCAATTCAAATTTTGCCAAACTAAGTAGCCACTTAGCAGATAAACACAGCTCTGGCCTACGACTGCACAGGTTCTTTTGATTTTGTCATTCACGCTACTTCGTACTGTAGGGAAGAATCAATTCTCTCACCACTTTTCTTTAATTTGCTGAAAAACTTTTGTCCAGGGCTTCCCTGGTGGCGCAGTGGTTAAGAATCTGCCTGCCAGTGTAGGGGAAATGGGTTCGAGCCTTGGTCCGGGAATAACCCACATGCCGCGGAGCAACTAAGCCCGTGCACCACAACTACTGAGCCTGCGCTCTAGAGCTCACGAGCCACAACTACTGAAACCTGCGCGCCTAGAGTTCGTGCTCCGCAACAAGAGAAGCCACCGCAATGAGAAGACCGTGCACCACAACGAAGAGTAGCCTCCGCTCACGGCAACTAGAGAAAGCCCGCATGCAGCAACGAAGACCCAACGTAGCCAAAAATAAATAAAATAAATAAATAAAAAACCTTTGTTCATAAAGCATGTAATTTGATCTTCACCTGTAGCACATCCATCATCTATGTATTTTAGCCAGTTCTCTTTCTTGGCACCAAAATGAGATCACAAATACAAATAAATGTGGGCAGTGAAATTGCCTGGCAGCTTTCAGGGTTCAGTTGGTTATCCAAATGGTCCAAATGATGCTTACATTACTTTAAAAAATCACTGTGGAAGTGGACACCAAAATCAAAAATTCTCTGAAGTGTAAACCCCAAGAACACATCCCTCAGTTTGAAAACCAATGCAATAATCAAACGACTGGTACGATGAAATATAGTATCGTCCCTACTTTCAAACAGTTTACAGTCTAATTAGGGAAGAAAAGACATAACACGTGTAGTTAATAAAGTTCCACTACAGAGGTATAGCTTAAATCTGTGAAGGTTCAGATGAAGATGTATTTCCAGCACTTGAACATATAAGGGTGTCCACGTCTAGGAAGATAGAACAGGCATCTTGGCAGAAGCGTCCACGAGAGTAAATGCATGGAGGTGAGACGGTGGAAGGCATTTATACAGAGAAAGAAATAATGCTCTCTTTGTGGGGGGGGTGGGTAGAGGGACAGTAGTGGGAACTGCAACTAGAAAACTGAATTGTTTCAAACGCCAAGAAAATAAGAGTTTGCAATTTGGGGGGAAGATTTCTGAGCAGAGGAGTCCAAGTCTGGGCTGCAATGGAACAGTTTGGGTGCAGGACACTTTCACTTTTCGAAGTTCACAGTCTTAATTTCCCAATATCCTTACAAACATACATACGTTTTAGGCATTTTAAAAAAGTGAAACCTGATGCTCAAGAAATCTTCTTTTAAAGTCAACTCAGGTAGCTTACACAGCACTGTAAATCATTTCAACCCTTTTTAGTGCCCGGTATATACTCAATCCATGCTTTATCTAAAGCACAAACACTATCAATAGCATGTTTAACTTAAATGACAAAAAAACTGGTGAGTGTGGCTTAGAATCGAAGAAACAACATACAGTTAGTCTTCTCTCCAGATTGCAGGATGCAGGAAAGCTCTGCGAAGCAACCCAACCGGATTCGGCTGAGCCTCCGCAAAGCGCAGCGAAGACGCCAGAAGGCGGGCGGGAACGCGGGGATTGCGCCCGCGCGTGATCGCCCAACCAGACTCTCGGAGCTGAGCGGGGCTTTTCCCTCCGCGGAGGGGGCCCCGCCCCACCCTCTTGCCCAGCGATTGGCGAGTCGGCAGCTGGAGGGGCGGAGACTAGAGGAGTCACCGCCATCTGCTCCAATGGAAACGAGACAGAGGCGGGCCCAGTGGCGGAAGGAGCATGGCGTGGAGACAGCTCAAAGTGAGTTCAGCTGGTGCGGCCCTGCAGCGGCGAGGAGAGAACTTGCGGGAAGGCAGGTGGGGGGAGGATGGAGGGAGGGCTAGCCTGGGCGAGGTGTGGACGGGAGGCGGCTCCGAGAGGGTGGGCCTCTTTGGCACGTTTGTGTCTTTGGGGACAGCCGCAAATGATCGTGCGTGTGCATTTACACATGTACGTGGTCACTGTGTAAACGGACGTGTAAACGGAGTAGATGCCGACCTGTGTCAGCGCACGTGGGCCTTTATTGAGCCAGGCACAGGGCGCTTAGTGAACACAGGATCGCCTAGCAGTGTGGTGCAGCATCCAACCTGGAATAAAATTACAGTAAAACATGGTGCCAACCCTTTTAGATAAAAGTTTAGGGCAGGGTCTTTGTAACGGCGCTCAGAAATCTGTTGATCAACATAAGGGGCGTTCCTACAGTCTCCTGGAGGAGAAGCGAGAAAAATGAATACTAGATCTATGTTGACGGCTAGGAGTGACCCTGAAGGCAAATCCGATCAGGTCACTTCCTTGTTCAGGGAACGAAACTCAAATCACCTGGGTGCATCTCATTCTCCTCTGCCGCCAAGAGTGGAGAGAGCATTTACACCGCCCCGCCCTGCCGCCTAATTAACTTCTATTTATCCTTTGAATATCAGCTTTAAGGCACTTGGTCAAGGAAGCCTTTCTCTACCTCTTTGATTGTAAGGTTCTTCTCTCACTTTTTTCTTCATAGCTTTGTCACAGTTATATGTTTGCATGATCATTGATTTCTGTCTCCTTCTGAGGTTGTACTCCTTGTAAAGGCAGGGACTCGGTCTGTAGCCCATCCTTGAGTGCACAGTCACTATGTGCTGAATGATTGAATGAATGAATGAGTGAGGAACTCAGCATTGGGCAGTGATAATTAGAGAAAAGTATTATGAGCGATGTTTGAGCTTGATCCAAGAAGACCTGATGCTCTTTAGAGAACAGACCTGTGGTTGCCAAGGGGGAGGGGGGTGGGGGAGGGAAAGATTGGGAGTTTGGGACTAGCAGATGCAAACTATTATATGTAGAATGGATAGACAGCAAGGTCCTGCCATATAGCACAGGGAACTATATTCAATATCCTGTGATAAACCATAATGGAAAAGAATATGAAAAAGAATATATACATGTATAACTGAATCATTTTGCTGTACAGCAGAAATTAACACAACATTGTAAATCAATGATACTTTAATAAAATTTAAAAAAAAGACCTGAGGCTCCTTTAAAAAAATTTTTTTTTGCAACCCTCTTTATTATCCTGAAGTGGAATTTATGTATAATGTAATCTTTCTATATATAATTTTAAAAAGTCAACATAATGTCCTAACTGGAATATAAAGGAGAAGTAAATTTATAATAAAATAATATGTATTTCAACCCATAAATATTAGGGCATGAGTCACCTAGGTAGTGAGTCAGGTGTTTAAGCCTCTACTTAGAAATTCTAGTGCCACAGGAATGTTTTATTGTCAAACATCTAAGCAAAGCACTGAACCATTCCACATGGATTTTCTGAAACAGTGAGTGATTCTTGGTAATGTTCTGTGCAAAACAGTATAGTCATCCCTCAATCTACAAGGTAATTGCATTCCTGGAAAGTCAATACAGATGAAAACCACACAGGAGATTGTGTTTATGTGGGGAAATAGAGTTTGCATTTCTAGGCTCAGATAATATGAACAGATATTTTTACCTAGTGAATGTCAGTAGGATGTTCAAAAGTCACACACGATAGGGACCGTTCTCACTTTACTGACTTCCTGCTCACTAAATCTATTAACATTCTCCTCCGGGTGCCCACCACATGTCCCTAGGGGGCAATACTGCCTCTCTTAAAGATTTTTAAAAAATTTTTAATATTTAATTTATTTATTTTTGGCTGCGTTGGGTCTTCGTTACTGCACGCGGGTTTTCTCTAGTTGCGGCAAGTGGGGGCTACTCTTCGTTGCAGTGCGTGGGCTTCTCATTGCGGTGGCTTCTTGTTGCAGGGCACGGGCTCTAGGCGTGCGGGCTTCAGTAGTTGTGGCGCACGGGCTTAGTTGCTCCGCGACATATGGGATCTTCCCGCACCAGGGATTGAACCCATGTCCCCTAGTATTGGCAGGTGGATTCTTAACCACTGCGCCACCAGGGAAGCCTTGCCCCTCTTGAAATCCCTGGCCTGGAGTCCTTCAGGGCTAGAGGAGTGCGTGTCAGCAGAAGTGCAGATACAGCCTCTGACTGTAGAGGCAATACGTGAGCAAGAACCCAAGGAGACCAGCGTTAGCAGAAGGCCACGGACATCACTGCATGTTATGTCCTCTGTGTGTGTGTGTGAGTCGTGTAAAGGGTTCAGAGAAGGTGCTACAGCCTGGCCTTGAGGGGGCCCCATTGGCTCTTTTTTCCAGAAGCGGGCCCAGGATGCCATGGTGATCCTGGGGGGCGGAGGACTTCTCTTCGCCTCCTACCTGACGGCCACGGGGGATGAATGTTTCTACGCGGACCATTTGATGCCGGCTCTGCAGGGGCTGCTGAACCCCGAGGCAGCCCACAGGCTGGCTGTTCACGTCACCTCCCTGGGCCTCCTTCCTCGTGCCACGTTTCAAGACTCTGACATGCTGGTAGGTACTCCTGTAACACCTTGTGCGATAGACACGAGGGTCAAGGTCAAAGTTCCCTAATTTATTTAGCTGGGGCTGATCCTTTTGAAAACCAGAGTCCCAAATTAGCCCCCCACCCCAAACCGTCATCCCCATCTACAGATCAAGAACGCTGAAGTGCAGAGTAGTTAAGTGACTTACCCAAATGCACACAGCTAGGAAGTGGCTAAGCCAGGAATCAAACCCATGGAGTCTGGCTCAGCATCCGTCCGTTAGCCGCCATCCTGCCTCGCGGAGGTCTCGGGTAGCTCAGTGTTCACCTCTGCTGAAAAGGGAAGCATGCCAGCATCACTAACATCTAATGTGATGTAGGCATGTCTAGCCAAGCCCTTTGAGGAAAGCATACGACTCCTGTCCCAGCCTCATTCCGTCCTGCATTCAACACAGGGGCCCCACCGTATCCCCTTACTCTTCTGTGTGCTGGGGTTTCTGCAGCGAACAAAGTGCAAGAATCCACGTCCTAGAATCTACATCCTCGTGCAAGCCCAGACAGTTTCCATTTAGGAGACTTCTTACCAAATGGGGAACATTAGAATGATGTGAACATGAAGAAAACACACTCAGACCTCTTTGGGGAAGGGTCACTGTTAGCAATCAAAGGGGCCTTCTCTACATTTTCCCTTTTTGTCTTAGAATCCCTTTCACTTCCCATCCTGCAGTTTTGAGCACACGTGGCACCTTTTTCTGTAAAAGTGAAAATCCTCTTTGGATTCCTGTTGGTTAGAGAAAACAGGTACAAATGTAGGTCTTTCGTAAAAGCAAAGTGACATAAAGAGAACTTCGGAAAGGTGGGGGAGACCTGTACGCAGATGCTCTGGTTTGGTGCCAGCCCCATTTGACCGTCATCTCTGGGCCTGAGGACTGAAGACTGCCCAGGGAGCCTGTTGAGCAGCTGGGGCCGAGAGACCCATCCTGGAGCACGGCCCCCAGGGCCCCCAGTGTGGCCACCCTCCCAGCCTCCCAGTCCCCGAGGCACCGCATGCACACACTCACTGCCATCTCTTCTTCCCCTCCTTGGGGCAACCTTGCTTCCTCCTGCTTCCAAGGCCAGATGGTACCACCCTTGGAGGTCCTTGCTAGTCCTGGCACAGGCTTTCCTGCCATATCAGCTGACAGTGACGATGCTGTTGGCGACTGCTGACTTTACGATATCCCGATTCCTTTCCCACATTTTAACGTATTTATCTTGCTTCTAGATTTGTTGGCTAGATCAGGGTGTGAATACTAAGTCCCTCAGGAGTTAGGCTAGACCTGACAGTAATTAGGCCCCAGTCACTTTCATCATAGAGAACAATCAGGAATCCGCCCCATGTTTGCCAGGGAAGAACCTGCTTCCAGCCCAGCCTGGTTCTGGGGCCCAGCAATCAGTGCTGCTGGGTCGAGCACTGGAGTCGTGAGGACACAGCTGGGCCGTGGTATCACCTGGCTGAGGAGGGACACAGCGGGGGCTGACTTACTAAGATTAAAGGATTTTGCTGCCTGACTGTTTCAGAATAGCACCATCTAGGGGCTAAATAGTGGATAAGAAGGTACAGTTCTTCACCGTAATTGGAAAAGGCAGCACCTGTCTCCCGCTCAACCCATGGTGGAAACACTGTTTTTCTCCTTAGTGATGATAAAGCCTGATGGTTCTCAAACTCTGGCTGGCATCAGAATCACCTGGAGAGCACTGTTAAAAACAAGTTCCCTCAGAGTTCCATTCTTCCCCACCCTCCCCCAGAGATTCTGATTCCTTAGTCCGGGGATGGGCCCTGGGATCTGCTGTTTAACAAGCAGGTGATTCTGATGTAGGCGTGCCGTGGACCACGCTTTGAGAAACACCAACGTGGCCTTGTGTGCCTGTGACTTTGTCTCCTTCTCCCTAGGAAGTGAGAGTCCTGGGCCATAAATTCCGAAATCCAGTAGGAATCGCTGCAGGATTTGACAAGCACGGGGAAGCTGTGGATGGACTTTACAAGATGGGCTTTGGTTTTGTTGAGATAGGCAGTGTTACACCAAAACCTCAGGAAGGAAACCCCAGACCCAGGGTCTTCCGCCTCCCTGAGGACCAAGCCGTCATTAACAGGTAGGTGAGCAGCCTTCTCCCCAGCAGGACACTTGGGGTGTTTTTTCTGCCATACAGTGTGGACATTTTTCTGTCATTTGGAATGTTCTGGAACCATGTTGAGCATCTACTCTGTGCGGGCATAAAAGCAGGTTTTATGATTTCAGTTTAACGTGTATACACGATGAGGTTAACAGAGCTACACGACTTAGCTACAGTCACGAGATCAGAAGCGGGAGAACCTGGGAACGGATGTTGGCTTATCTGACTTTAGAGTTTGTGCTTTTTCCACATTGTTACTCCAGTGTCCTTGCCCAGCTCTGTCCAGTAGAAATATCATGAGCCCTATATGTAATTTAAAATATTCTAGTAGCCACAATAAAATAGCAAAAAGAAACAGGTGCAATTAACTTTAATAATATATTCTATTTAATTATTATTTGTAACAGTTATTCATTATACTACTTAATTAGAAATACTTAATATACTCTATCATAATTTTAATATTAAGCAATATAAAAATGACTGGCTGTTTCCCTTCTTTCACTTGTACCAAGTCTTCGAAATCCAGTATGTTTTCCTTACGGCACTCTTGCTTTGGACTGGCCAGGCTTCGCTCTCAGTGGCCACACATGGCTAGTGTCTCTTGCACCTGACAGCACAGCTCCAGCCTTTAGTAACTGGGAAATTTAATAATCAACATAGACGGCTGCTTTTAGGAAGAGAGGCCCTTCTAGACCGTGTAAAGCCCTTCTCTTTGTAAGCCCTGGGCAGTTTTCTCTACAGCTAACCCAGAGAGTGAAGAAGTTCCTTCTTTTCGGTAACAGAGTTTTGAGAGCCTCGTTGGGGGCGTTGGTAGGCACCTTTGGGATCATGAAGGGCCTCCTGGGAGACTGACGTGGTTTATTTGGCTGCACGTCCTGCATCATCGTGCTTGTTTCGGGGAAAATTTCCAGCATTAGACATCGAGTTACTGACCTTTCCCCTGTAGGCTGGGATCAATATCTTCAGAACATTCAGGCAAAAAATATTTGTTGATGATTCGGCTGCCACAAATAATTGCAGGTACCAGGAAGACAGTGCCTGGCAGAGTCCCGTGGGTGAGAAGTGGCACAAGAGGGCCGGGCCTGAGCTCCAAGCACTTGTGTGCCCAGGCTCCCTGCTCTGCCTCGCACAGGGTGGGTGCTGAATGAACATGAGTCAACAACTACATGTATCTGTTAGGTGTTTTTGGCTGCAAGTGACAAAGTGGCTTAAACAATAGGCATTTGTTATTATTTTCTTCTCATTACGGGTGAAGTAGGCAGTTTTAGGGTTGGTTGAGCGGCAGGGTGGCGTCAGTACTCTGGTCCAACCTCTGTGGGCCTTCCCTTCTCGTTTGTAAGATGCCTACCCCAGCTGCAAGCATACATCCTCGCATGAGGACATCAGAGAGCAGAAAGGGAAAGGAAGTATGGATATGGGGGGAGATATTTTCCCAGAAGCTCCCTGGTAGGCATCACCTTGTGTCTCAGTGACCAAGCCCCATCTCAAGTTCATGCTTGAGTTGCCAGCGAGGCTGGGAAAGGAGTCATTGGCATTTTTACCCCATGTCAGGGGAGCTGGGTTCCACAGGCAAGGAGGAAGGGAGTGGGGATGGCCATTAGGCCAACAACCCACCGTGGGGCTGGGGACGTAGAGATGATCAAGAGGGGCGAGGCCCAGCCTTTGCGGAGTGTCTAGTGGCAGGTGAGGGAGGAGATGTGTCCCTTGTCCTCGAGGAGACTGGAACCCAGTAGGGGAACTGAAGCATATACGTACATCCCAAGCTAGGAGAAAGATAGGTACAAAGCACTCCATGAATGCCAGGAGGTGAGGGATCATTTGTGGCTGGAAGCTTTATGCAAGGAGGAGAGGGTGCATTTGACTTGGGCCAGGAAGAGGGAGATTTAATAGGTAGAAAGGATGGGGGAATGGAGCGGCAGGATGGGTTCCAGGAAGCGTGTTCGTGGGGCACAGGCAGGAGGTGGGAAGATGGGTCATCAGAGTGGTGAGGGCCCCGTTGGGTGGGAAGCAGGAGTGGGCTAGGTCCAGACAGGTCTGGGCTGTTTATAGTGCTAGTTGGCTAAGTGGCTTGTTGGCAAATTTTAATCTTTCCCTTTGTATTTGATGGTGTTCTGGCAAGTTCTCTAGGACTTCCAGGGGTGTTTAGACTTTAGAAGTCTAAGAACTGACTCTGATTTTTACATCATAAATATATGTTGAAAATGGCCATGGAGCCATCCCTCCAGAGTCTTTGCTTTCTGCCTGAGGGCTCTAACCTTATCTCCTCCCTAACGCTCTTCTGTGCTACAGATACGGATTCAACAGTCATGGACTCTCAGTGGTGGAACACAGGTTACGGGCCAGACAGCAGACGCAGGCCAGGCTCACAGAAGGTAAAGGGGGCCTGCCTAAGAGGGCTGTTCTTCAGTTGTTGGAAGGAAACTTGTGGGAGAAAGTCAGGAACATTCCTAGTGAAGTGAACATGATTGAACAATAGGAAAAAACAGTATGGAACTCAGGGCTCCTCTGCTAGAGGAATTTTCCTGGCTCCATCACACCCTCCAAGCTCTTAACTGAATTTCGCAACTGAGCAAAGATACACTTAGTTCCTGCCTCGTTATGTAACCTGTGTCAAACTGGGACAGCTTGGAAGTAAGCAGTGCAGAGTGGCTGCTCTGTGATCACATAGGCAGTTGATGCGAGCAGGGCTTGGGCGCCATCTTTGTACATCCTGCTCTGTTGTCCTTTTGTCCATTATAAATAATGAATGCTAATTATAGAAGTGTTAGTAAATGCAGGGAAGCATAAAGAAGAACATTAAAATTACTCACACTCTTCCCTACTCAGAGATAACTACTCCCGGCATTGGGGAAAATATCCTTCATGACTTATTTGGAAACACCATGCATTTTTTTTTAATTCATTAATTTATTTTTGTCTGCATTGGGTCTTCGTTGCTGCACTAGGGCTTTCTCTAGTTGCAGCAAGCAGGGGCTACTCTTCGTTGCATTGCATGGGTTTCTCATTAAAGGGGCTTCTCTTGTTGCGGAGCACCGGCTCTAGCACGTGGGCTTCAGTAGGTACAGCACGCGGGCTCAGTAGTCGTGGTGCAGGGGCTTAGTTGCTCTGCGGCATGTGGGATCTTCCTGGACCAGGGCTCGAACCGGTGTCCCCTGCATTAGCAGGCAGATTCTTAACCACTGCGCCCAGGGAAGCCCACACCATGCATTTCTGAAGGCTGCCTTGGAGGTGCTGATACTCATTCCCTGGGGCTCTCTGCCTTGCTGTCCCTTGGGGTGAACACAGTGGTCTTGGCACCATGCCATCCTCACTGTACCTTCCCAGGTGCCCTCTAGGGTTGCATGGGGTTGCAGCCATCTTCCTTGGTGGGCCTTTCTGGAACTCCTTCCAGGAGTTTAGCCTCGTTAGATGTCCTGGTGGTGAGATGAGAAAAACCTGCGGTACTGGATTCATTTCTGAACGCGAGATTGAAAGGGCCGAGGCAGTTAGCAATCTCTGATTTGGGGAGTAGGAAATGACCTTGTTTGGAATTCCCTGGCTTTGGCAGAACCAGACCCTGCTATACTGTAGATAGACCTTGCCACTTGTGGGCTTTGAAGGTCATGATAGGACTTTCATGGTTTGTGATACTCTCCTGCCTTCTTGTCTCCCTTTCCTTCTTTTAACTGTTCACGGTGCCCCTTATACCACTTTTCTCCCGTTCTCCCTTGCCCGTTCCTCGCCCCCCACTGTGGTGCTGACATTTGTTGGAGACAAAATCCCATAGCAGAGCTCTGCACATGGTGTTCACCGGCAGCTGGAAGCCTTGAAGACAGCTTATTGCTAGCATCATACCAAGCAACATGAGTTGTTAAGAGCTGTGGTGCCCTTTGCGGGTAGAGTAATTCAGCAATTTTTGTCTAACTCCAAAATCTTGTCATTTGGGGCAAATGGCTACTAATGAAAGATCCACTGGCTACATGAAAGTGATATTCTCTATTAAGCTGGTTTACCTGTGTGGAAAAGAATTACAGTTTCCAAACCATCTTCACTTGATTTGGGAGGCTTGGAGACCTTGTTATATAATTTGTCTAACTGGATACTAAACCCCTCCCCTCCCTTCCACTCATGAAGTGAGTGACACGAATTTCATTTACTTTCAAGTTGATGATAAAACAGGTGACTGCATTTAAGGTGTGAGAAGGTAGTTAGCAGTACTGGATGTTGTTCTTTGATCCTCCCTGACCTGACATACATTTTGTGAGCTAACTGGACGTCCCAGTTAGCTGGAAAAAGCAGGTGGTACCATGGATATACTTTAGCCTTTGCAGATAAGGTAGTATCTTAGGAGAAGTCAAGTACAGACAAGCCCTTGCTTTCACACATAGAAAAATACATTTCAGAAACACACTGAAAGTCGAAAATACAAGTCAAGTGATAATTCCCTGGATTTTAAAGTAAGGTGACCATATTACTTACTGTGCAAACTGAGACAACACTTTTGAGAGTGGAAGGGATGCAGGCATGAATAATTATGCCCAGGCTACAGGAGTATTCAGGGCTGTCCTGGGAGCACTGGGATGTGTGGTCACCTTAGTTACAAGGGGGAGTCCCTTCTCAGAGAATGGAAATTATAAAACCGTTATGCCTCTACATTTTAGGCATGAGAATCGAAAATATTTTCCAGTATTTTATACATATCCTTTAATTTTGCTTTTTCTTCATGACTGCACACCCAGTCACGTGACCCAAGTCTAACAAGCAGCCCTTGAGGGTAAACAGCTGCCCCTGTGGCATGCTACTGACTTCTGTCTCTTCTCAGTCGTATTTCATTTACGAGCCCTACCTTTTTAAACACTAGTATTTGCGCTCCTAATTTCTCCATTTTCCATTAAATCTTAAAAAAGAAAAAGGGCACAAAGCGGTAAAACATCCTAGGAGCTGCCCAAACCCAGCTGCGCAGATGAAGGTGGAGGGCTCGGTTCTTGGCCCGCAGGCAACAGCGCCGTGCGTAGGTCAGCGTTTGTCAGCTGGCGCGGGAAAGGTCACATTTGGAGTTGGAAAGCCTGTGAGGCTGTTCGTGGGCTCTTCGGTCAAGGATGGCTTCAGAATGTTGCACAGGAAGCGGTGAGTGGGGACAAAATCCTGACCAGTGATATTTACAGATGGGCTGCCACTGGGAATAAACCTGGGGAAGAATAAGACCTCGGTTGACGCTGCCTCGGACTACGCAGAGGGGGTTCGAGTCCTGGGCCCCTTGGCTGACTACCTGGTAGTGAATGTGTCCAGTCCCAACACAGCTGGGCTGAGGAGCCTTCAGGGAAAGGCCGAGCTGCGCCGCCTGCTGACCAAGGTGGGCAATTACATCCCGCTCCACCAGCCTGTCCTACCTGCTCATCCTCTAGGGCAAAGCTTCAACGTTGCTATCCACTATCGAGCAGTTGTCCTTAAGACCTGGACCAGTTAGGACCCCTTGCTTCCCTCTGATTCCCGGTATAACACTGATTGTGCTCAGTATTAGTCAGCTGCTCAGTTATGTATCCCTGCTGTTAACCCACAAGGTCCGTGAGAGCAGGGACCACATCTCTCATTTACCACCCTGTCCCTAGCATCTAGCACATTGAATGAATGAATAGAATGACTTTTCATTAAACCGTGCTTGTGACAGTATTTGCTGTCTCTTTTAGGAACAAAAGTCTAAATAAACCTTGATATATTAGCCAATGCCAATGACATTAGGGACTCACTCTTGGGGATCTCTTGGTTCAAGAGAGTGGAATCAGCTCTGACTTGATGGGGTCTTTTGCATAATTGAGAGCGGTGTTTCCTGAAAAGGAGAAATTGCTGGTGCTTTATTCTGACAGCTAGTGTGAAAACACACTGATCTGCGGCTGCAGGTCACGGTTATACTGTCAACTGCAGTCTTGGGGGTCCTCATCTCTGGCCCCATGTTGCTCTAGGTGCTGCAGGAGAGGGATGCCCTGAAGGTAGTGCACAAGCCAGCCGTGCTGGTGAAGATCGCTCCTGACCTCACGGCCCAGGACAAGGAGGATATTGCCAGTGTGGTGAGAGAGGTGAGTGTCGGTGCCTGGGGGATGCCCTTCATTGCCTGTAGAGGCCACCTGGCCAGCTGGGTTAGCCCAGACGGCAGTCTTTGTGGTTTCCTTTCTGTTATATGGAGGGCTGTCAGGATGTAATTTATCGTATACAGGCAGACCTTGGAGATATTAAGGGTTCAGTTCCAGACCACTGCAATAAAGCAAGTCACATGAACTTTTTGATTTCCCAGTGCATATAAAAGTTACGTTTACACTACTGTAGTCTGTTCAGTGCACAATAGCATTATATCTAAAAAAAATGTACATACCTTAATTAAAAAATACTTTATTCTTATTTTCTGTTTTATTAAAACATTTGAGGTGTAATAATCCAGATTAAAAAAAAACTTTATTGCTGAAAATATGCTCACCATCATCTGACAGTGCAGGGTTGCCAGAAACTTGTAAAAAAAAAAAACCAGTACCTGTGAAGCACAATAAAGTGAAGTGCAATAAAATGAGGTATGCCTGAAATAAAAAGTAAATGTTTCAATAAATGTTTGAATGGGTCATTTTCTCCTGCCTCTTCCCTCATCTTCCCTCCTCTTCCTTCAGCAAGGGCTTTAAGGCTGTGCATCCTTCAGTCTTGGGCAGACTGCAGTGTTCTGTCTTTCTCCAGTCTAACCCTGGGTTTGTGTGTCATACGGGAGTAGCGCAAACACAGACTGAGCCCGGCAGTCCGGGGTTGAAATCCTGATTCCGCCACTTACTACCTGGAGGCTTTGGACAGGACACTCTAGATTGAGTTGTTCTAAGGATTAAACCGTGTCCTGGGGGAACTGTACGGGTGGTTGGTACATGATGGCTGCTACTATCATGTTGAGGCTCACTCTGACACTTGCCCAGAAAGCATAGTGAGTGAGGCCTGGTCTAGCTCTTGCTTCTGTGGCCTTAGGCGTGGGCGCCCGGCCTGGCTGCTCTCTCAGACCCCCGGGGAAGCTTCTCCAAGTCCATCGTGGCCTGACTTAGGGGCTCTTTCTCTGTCTCACACTGCAGTTGGGCATCGATGGACTGATTGTCACGAACACCACAGTGAGTCGCCCTGCCAGCCTCCAGGGGGCCCTGCGCTCTGAAATGGGAGGGCTGAGCGGGAAGCCCCTCCGAGATTTATCAACGCAAACCGTCAGGGAGATGTATGCACTCACCCAAGGCAAGAATTTGGCGTCCCTGTCTTCAGATCTACGTGTGGCTCAGGCGCCGGGTCTGTGATGGTATCGGGGTTCCTGAACTGCTGCACTCAGCAGGGGGCCGGGGCTGCAGCCAAACAGCTCCTGGCTCTCCTGTCACCCAGCCTTCCTCACAGTGTGCTGTGTGCTTCTCTGCAGGCAGAGTTCCCATCATCGGGGTTGGCGGTGTCAGCAGCGGGCAGGACGCGCTGGAGAAGATCCGGGCGGGGGCCTCCCTGGTGCAGCTGTACACAGCCCTCACCTACCGGGGGCCGCCCCTGGTGGGTAGAGTCAAGCGGGAGCTGGAGGCCCTTTTGAAGTGAGTGGGGCCACCTGTGGCTTGAACCAGGCAAAGTTAATGTGGTATCAACTCAGAATGACTCAAATCAAGGGGATGCTATTCATCAGTCTTTATTCTTCATTGAAAATGCGTTTGAGGGGTACACCCCAAATGCAGGGGAAACTTACCCTGTTGCTCTTTTGACAAAGGTCAAACAGTGCCAAGGAATTCAATTAACTTCCAAGGCAATGGTGTTTATAGGCCCGAGGAGTTCTGGTGGCATTCAGTAACACTGGCTTGATGTCAGGAGCTGTCGGTACTTAAAATTGATTCCCTCCCTGGCCTGAAGACCTGGGTAGATTCCAGGGTGAAGACACTGTACAGGGCACGAGCATGCGTTTGGGAGAGCGAGGCAGGTGCAGTTACGGACGAGATGGAGCCTGGTTGAGCGTGGGCTTCCAGTAAGAGCCAGGCCTTTCCTTTACCATTTGCTGAAATTGCTTTGTTTTCTTTCTCCAGGGAGCAGGGTTTTACCAGAGTCACAGATGCCATTGGAGCAGATCATCGGAGGTGAGGATGGGTCGGTGGGAAGCCTGATCTGGAACCGTCCCGCTAAATCAAGCGAGCCTTTGTGGCTGATGGAGAGAGGAGACCACATCCCCAAACCACAGGGGCCCCTCCACCGGCTGGACTGGAAAAGCCAAGCATGAGGGTCACCAGAAGCAATGCAAGGCTTTGTTCAACCACTTGTTGGACAGGAACTGCATCCATGATTCTTTCTAGATTCAAACCCCAGGATCCTTTAATATTACAAGGACATTAGACATTTGGAGGGAAAATCACGGTAAAATAAAGTCATTTAAAAACTGAATTTAAATCCCAGCCCTCTTGCCCAGATCCTGTAGGTCCTTCCAGGCCTCTGCTCCCCCGGGATCTGTAGTGGGCTTCCCAGGAGCTTGACTCTCTTTCATTCTATCTTTATTTTTATTTAAAATTTTAACTGTATTTTGAAAATATTTCAAACTTAGATAAAAGTTGCAAGAATAGGGCTGTGGATGGCCATCCTCTCCATGTCTGCACCCGGTCTTCCCTCTGTGCGCAGAGGGACACTGGTCATGCTGGTCATTTTAACTTGATTACTTCTGTAAAGGCCCTGTCTCCAAACAAGGTCACATTTTGAGATACTGCCAGTCTGGATTTTAACATGGCAATTTTGGAGAGACATAGTTCAGAAAATGGGCTTGTTATCCCCCTTATTTAAAAATCTGTGACTTGTGGGCCATTGGGCAGGCAGGTTCTCGAGGTGCTTGAAGACACTAGACAAGGGGCTCAAGAGGTCTAGTCATTAACTAAAGAAACAGAAATGCTAACCTTTTCAAAACTGAAAAGCAAATGGTGATTGGAGGTTGAAAACCTCGGCTGGGAAGTGCTGTAGATGTCAGTACGCCTTCGCAGCCAACAGGAAATTACCTTTATTCTCTTCACCTCAGTGCAGGTTTGATTTTAAAATTTCTTGGTAGCTCTGTGGAGAGGCCTGTGGCTGCTGTAGAGGTAATATGTCCTTGTCTCATCGTTGAATCTCGGCCTCAGCCCTCAGCCTCTGCCCACTGCCTCTGCCAAGAAGCCAACAGTCAGTCTCCTGCTGTCTTTTACAAAGATCTTTTTCCTGTTTCTTAAAAAAGAATCTTAGGGACTTCCTTCGTGGTGCAGTGGATAAGACTCTGTGCTCCCAGTGCAGGGGGCCCAGGTTCGATCCCTGGTCAGGGAACTAGATTCCACATGCATGCTGCAACTAAGAGTTTGCATGCCACAACTAAGGAGCCCATGTGCCGCAACTAAGGACCCGACATGCCACAACTAAGGAGCTGGTGAGCCACAACTATGGAGCCCTGGAGCCGCAACTAAGGAGTCCACTGCAGCAACTAAGACCTGGTGCAACCATAAATAAATAAATAAATAATAAAAAATAGAGGTAATGATCTCTTAAAAAAAAGAATCTTAGTATGAAAATAATACCTATTCATGAATTAAACAGTATAGCCCCCAAATAAATGTTGTCTACCTCCTTCCCTCCTCAAACAATCCCACGTATTAGAGGTAGTCACAGTTAACTTTTGTATCCATCTAGATTTTTCCAGTCAGTTTTCTTTGTATATGCACGCACATACCCATAGCTATTCTGTCTTTTTAAAAAAATCTATCACACACACATATAAAAGTGTTTCAAGAATAGTACAAAGAACTATTTTTTTTTTTTTTGGCCACACCATGTGGCTTGCAGGATCTTAGTGCCCTGACCAGGGATAGAGCTAGGGAATATACATGTACACATACATCTATATTTCTATATCTCTCTATATTGAAAACCATGAGTTCAGACTGATACCTTCAATTCCAATTCCAAACCATAAGTTTAATTCTAGTTTCTTCCCTCCCCATATTTGTAACTCTCTTCTCTGACTGTGGAAACCCTGACTACCTCTATACTTACTCTATTTTCTTATTTGATCAGTCCTCTCATATGTAAGTAATCTCTGGTTTCCACCCCCTGCCATGTGCTGGCATCCTTTTTCCTTGCTTGGGTCCTGACATCTTTCACCATCCCTTACCCCTTGGGCACTGTCCTCACTTTGTACAGCTCCGATACCTGCTCCAGGCTGCTCCCGGGGGCAGACATCCCCCTCACCTCATTTAGGCTCTGACTTCTTTGCTGGCCTGTCCCCCTGCATGGCCACTTTCCTTGTAAGCTAGGACTCTGACGCCCCGCACCAAATGCTTACGCACACACACACTTTGTGGGCGCCCTGTTTGTCCTGTGTGGGTATTGATTGATTTTCTACTTTGAGCCCCTTGCTCCTCTTTTGCTGCCACTGCAGGCACCTACCTTGCTCTGTGCCAGCTAATGGCTTTATGACTGAACTGTTCAGGGAAAGGGGGAAGGAAAGGGGAAGAGTTGCCCTTTGGAAGATTCTCTGTTGGAGACTGACAATCTGTCTTTTAGCACAGCTTCAACGGGCTGCTGTTTCTCTTGAGCACGAGCGTAAGTAGTTGGCTTGCGTTCAGGGGCCCTGTGGTGTAAGGAGTACCTGTTTTTCTTAACGCTGGAAACTACACTCAGCCCAGAGAAGCTCAATGCTGGGAGACACATGGGAGGAGGCCCAGGTTGCCGATGCCCCGTGAGGCCCAGGACTGTTGGGTGGATTAGTGTGCAGAATTGCTAATATGATTTACATTATTGACTCTTGCATTTTGTGTTGTGTGCATCCCCTGCCAATTTCACATTAGTTAAATAAGTAAATTCACATTAGTTAAATAGTAAGTTAAATCTTATTTCACAACTTGCTTTTTTTCCCCATATAATCATGGAGTCTTTCAATGTCCGTCCCTTCAATCTACCTTGCTCTTTCTAACAGCCCTTTGGTTTTCCGCAGCTCAGATATATCAGTATTTGCTTATGGCTAGACGTGCAGACTGTTTGTTTTTCACATCACAAACAGTACATCAGCGAGTCTCTTGGTTTATGTATCTTTGTGCTCTTCCAGTAAAATTTCTGTGGAATAGATTCCCAGAAATGGTATCGCTCAGGCAAAGGTTACGTGCACTGAAAATGTTGATAGTTACCGCCAGGTTGCCATTAGAGGGGGTTGTTCAGTTCATACTTTCTCTACAACTTTGTAAGAGAGGCCCCTTTCCTCTTAGGCTGCTCCACGCGGGAATTTTCAAGTACTGCCCTGGAATAAACTTGTTCCTTCTCCACTTTCTCACTGGAGATAGTTTCCATTATGTCTCTTCCTTGGTGGAAAAAGAAAAAAGGAACCGTGGGTTTAGCAAGCCACTTTGGGCTGCAGCCAGTGTGATTGCCACATCCATTTGTGTGTGTGTGTGTGTGTTTGTGTATCTGGGAGAGAGAGAGAAGAGATTTCAAATAAGACACAGGGGGACTTCCCTGGTGGTCCAGTGGCTAAGACTCCGCACTCCCACTGCAGGGGGCCCGGGTTCGATCCCTGGTCAGGTGACTAGATCCCGCGTGTCGCAACTAAGACCCGACGCAGCCAAATAAATAAATAAATAAATGTAAAAAAAAAAAAAAAAAACGCAGGGAAGGGCAACAGAAGGGGTGTAGCTTTCCCTGGGTTCACCCATTCTCAGTTGTTTCAGGCGACCCTGCATGTCTTTCCTCCTGCTGTGGGCATCATGTAACTTTTGTGGGCCTCAGTCTCCTAATGTGTAAAATGGGGAGAAGGACAGACCCATCTCAAAGGGGTGTTCTGAGGATTAAATACTAAGGGCAATATGGCTCAGCACATCCTAATCTCTTAATAAACAATATTTTCAATGTTTCTAATCATCAAAAAAGTCCTGCAAATAGGTATTACTATGCTTGTATTCACAGATAAAATGAGGGCTTTGAGAGATTAAATAACCTCCCCAAACCAGGCAGCTGGGAATCAGCGGAACTGGGCCCCAGGGCCTGAGTATCTCCTTCTGATGAAGGTAAAGGTCCTTACAGGACCTCTGACAAGTATTAGTCCCTTTTCCCTTCTCTTCTCCCTCAAAAGTTCATCTTCTTTTAACATATAGACTTCCTGTGTGCAATTACTTTTTATAAAAAAGCTTTCATAGATACTTGCCCTGGGCACTTGATTGGTCTGAAATAAGGTGGTCAAGTGGGATCTAGTGATCGAAGCTCAGAGTCCCGTAGAAGTGGGGGACATTCTGTAGGGACCACAGTGCCAGCCAGGGCTGAGCCTGAGGATCCAAAACATAGCAGCTTGAAACAACAATCATTTACTGTTCCACACAGTGTCGGGTCAGGAATTCAGGAGCAAATTAGTTGGTGGTTCTGGCTCAGGGTCTCCCAGGAGGTTGGCCAGGGCTGCAGTCATCTAAGGCTTCACTGGGGCTGGGGCATCCACTTCTAAGATGGCCTGGGAGCTGGTGCTGGCTGTTGGCAGGAAGGGCTGCCTGAGTGTCCTCATGCCAGGGCACCCAGCTTCTCCCAGAGCCAGTGACCTACAGCAAGGTGGAAGCTCCGATGCCTTTTATGACCTCGTCTTGGTGGTCATACACCATTACTTATGTCACTTTCATTCTCTTCATTAGAATAGAGTTGCCAGTTTTAGTAAAACAAACAAAAACAACGGGATACCCAGTTAAATTTGAATTCCAGATAAACAATGGATATGCTTTTAAGTATAAGTACATCCCATGCAATAGTTGGGACATGCTTATGCAAAAATTTACTTGTTGGGCTTCCCTGGTGGCGCAGTGGTTGAGAGTCCGCCTGCTGATGCAGGGGACACGGGTTCGTGCCCCGGTCCGGGAGGATCCCACATGCCGTGGAGCGGCTGGGCCCGTGAGCCATGGCCGATGAGCCTGTGTGTCCGGAGCCTGTGCTCCGCAACGGGAGAGGCCACGGCAGTGAGAGGCCCGCGTACCGCAAAAAAAAAAAAAAAAAAAAAAATTGTTGTTTTTCTGAAATCCAAATTTAATTGGGCATAACGTAATTTACCTGGCAACTCTATGTTAGAAGCAAGACACTAAATCCAGCACACATATCAGTACAAGGGGAGGGAAATTAGTTTCCATTTTTGAAGGGAGGAATGTCAAAAGAATTTGTGGAGATATTTCTAAACCACCATGAACAGAATTTTGAAAAGTTCATTTGGTCCTGGTGTCTGTGGTAACTGCATGGCAGCCTAATAGGATGAAATAGTTCTCAGACAAGCAAGGTCATCTTCCTAATTATCTTGTACATTGGTAAATTTACAGCAAATCACACACTGTCTTCTTTGATCTTCAGACAGCTTTGTGTGAGGTAGGTGAGGCAGAGGTTATGACCTGCACTTTACATATGAGGAAACTGAAGCTAAGTGCCTGCCCCAAGAGGATATGGGCAGAAATGGCAGAGGGAGGACACAGTCTCCTAATTTCAAGTCTAGCACTTGCTCTGCTCTACCCGGTAGTATCCTGATATACCACTGAGCCCTCTGCTGTACAAGATGTCTTGGATTCATTTTCTATCTGTTATCTCAGATGGTGATGGGACTTGTGGATCCTTGCTGCTGTGCTGCAATCTCGGTGATAGGGGACACCCTTGGAGAAGCTGAGGGCCAAGATGCCATCTTCTCTCTCCACACCCACAAACTCTGAGATCCACCCTGGCTAAGACTCAGGATTCAACCCACTACCCGCAGACCCTCTAAACTGACTGGCTCCAGAGTGCCGACAGGAACAGCATTCCTGTTCATCAGGAGGTAGTCAACCTTATGTGAAAAAGACCGTGGAACAGCCAAACCAAATAGAGAATTACTCTCCCCCAATTTTTATTGTAAGACATTTAGACATAAGAAAAGTTGAAAGAATAGTGTAAAAAATTACTCTCCCCCAATTTTTATTATAAGACATTTAGACATAAGAAAAGTTGAAATAGTGTAACAAACATCTATACCCCCCTCCACCTAGACTCATTAATTCTTTCTATCTTTTCCATGCTTTTCTTACCAATCTTTTTAATCTGTTTATATACAGTATTTTGATGAACCATTTTGAAGGAAATGGTAGATGTCAGGACACTTCACTCCTAAGTACTTCATAGCCTGCATCTGCTAAGAAAAAGGATATGTTCCTATGAAAACATAACTCTATGATCTTACCTAAGAAAACAGCCATGATTTCCTAATATCATCTAACATTTAGTCCATATTCCAAGTTTTCCCATTGCCCTAAAAATAACTTCTAGAGTCAATCAAGGCTCACCTGTATGTTTCTTTAGTCTTTAAATCTAAAGCCGTCACCTCTGAAGACATCAGGCGAGTTGCCTTATAAACGGTTCTACATTCTGGATTCCCAGAATAAAGGCTATATTTCCTTCAGCCTTTGATCTCTGCTGTAGCTGCATGACCAAATGCTACTCAGTGAGATACGTATGAAAGTACCGTGTGCAACTTCTGGGAAGTCTGCCGCTGCCCGGATCATGATGTCTGGAGCTTTGGCAGCCTTTTTAGACCTGAGGATCAAGGTCATCCCAGAGGCATAAGCTGGAAAGGGCTTCATGCCAGCTCTGTCTGCTTATTTCCCTACCTCTTTTATTTGAGAAAATAAAACCTTGTGTGCTTAAGTCACTGTCAATTGGGGTTTTCCCTCATATTTAGCCAAATTTAATCCCAGCTAATAAAGAAGCCAGATTGAGACTTACTGTAATCTTGTACTTACCTGGAAGATATGTTATCTGCTTTCTACTTGGCTAAGACCCATGTCAAGATTTCTCTTTCCTCCAGGTGCAGATCTCTGGTGCTAGCACAGTGTGAGAATGTTACCTGTGGAATCAGACTGTCATGTTACCTGTGGAATCTTGGCAGTCAGGGAAATTTTTTCTAAGCAACTTGTGGTTGTAAATGTGGGAAATGAAGTTAGTGTGGCTGTCACAGCTAAGAGGACACCGGTGGGCAGGGCCGAGAGGTGTGTGTGCAGGGGCAGGGTGAGAATGACCCAGCACCGGCAGGCAGTGGGTGTTTGTAAAATACCTGGGCAGCAACACAGGGGCCAGGCTCGGAAGGGCAGGGCCTTTTGGGGAGGAAATGCAATTACCATGAAAACTCCCCGCATTCTTGCCAGCCAGGGAGAGGTTTCCTGGGTGTTGAAAGCCACAGTTGGCAAGTGTCCCACAGGAAACAGAAAGAGTTACAGCACGTGAAGGCAACCTGCCCGCACCACCTGCTACCCCTTTAATCACTAGGGTTGACCTGGTTGGATCCAGGAACAAAGCTGTGCCAGGAGGGTCAGAAGGCCTCCTGGGGCAGCACAACCCCTTTCCTGCCCAGACAAGCGTAAGCTATAACTGAGGTGCTGCCATTTCAGCCCTTGGTTATGCGAGAAGCTGGCTAGCCTACTGAGCTTCGTCCATTTTATTGGATGTGGAATTTGTAAGGTTACTGGATCACCTTCCTACCTCAACGGAGCAAAAAGTGTGGAATCCATGTCCTGGATCCTAAAAAATTCACTCTGGTTAGATGAGAATTTCAACTACAGTTGAGACTCTAACATAACCATTAAAAAACAAACACACAACCATACAAATATATATTTATATGCACATATACACACATGTATGTATACACATATGTGTGTGTGAATACAGCTGACCCTTATTCATCTGTTCTTTCACTCACTCATTCTTCCAAGAATCATTTATTGAGATCCTACTTCCTGCTGGCGGCCGTGTCATGTGTTGGGGATGAAGATAGCTGAGTTTTCCACCATCTTTCCAAATCTCCAAAGACACAAATTCTGTTGACCCTTGAACAACGCAGGGGTTGGGGCAGTGACCTCTGTGCAGTCAAAAATCTGTGTATAACTTTATGATCCCTGGATTCGACCAAACACAGATCGTGCAGTACTGTAGTACGTGTTTATTGAAAAAAATCTGTGTATAAGTGTACCCACACCGTTCAAACCCTTATTCAAGGGTCAACTGTACAAACACAACTGGCCAGAATCCACTGGGTTACACCCAACAACAGAGGAAGGAGCCCAGGGCTTCCCTAGCAGAGAGAAGGGCCACCTGGGGGCTTAGCAGGTTACAGCTATGCTGATTTCTCTGTGGCCAGGACTAATTTCATACTATTTCCTGGAGCCATAATTAAGCAAATTCCTGATTTCTTACACTGATTCAAAAGCAGAGCTCCATTTTAACACCATTCCATCTAGAGATCTGTCTTGGGACTGGGGTGGATGGCTCAACTCCACCCAGAATGTGGCTGGCACCCAGGGGTGACTGTTCCCAAATGCTTGCCAGGCAGTTTCCTTGGTCTATTTCCTAACGCGTCTTGCAGCCAAGGCCCACATGGTTCTTCCTGCTTCCCCGCTGTGGTGCTCTCAGGGCCTGGACAGGGGCTCACTTCTTTGCAGCATCAGGCTTCTCCAGCTTTGGGTGCCAGTGTTTTAGGGTCTTCCTTGCCCTCTGCTGGGTATCACTGCCAGGGTCCTGGTTTTAATGATACACACGGTTCTTAATGGGCTTTGATAGCCACTCAGAACTGATATCCTTACCCTGACTAGTGAGGTTAGCTAGCAAGTTTGTTATCCCTTCCAGGTAATAATGTCTTAATTCAGTACAGGATTTGTCCCTAGTTGACCCTTAAAAGTGACTCTAATTGTGAGAACTCAAGGCTGGATATGTGAGGGGCCTTGAAAATCCAGTTAAGTACTCCCTCGTGTTGGGGAGGGAGTACCTTAAGGTGGCCGAGGGCTCTGCTCAGGTTTGAATCCTGCCTCGAGGTAGCTGTGTTGCCTCGAGCAAGTTCCTTCTCTTCTCTGTACCCAGTTGTAAAAATGGGGTTATTAGATAATAAAAGGATCTATTGCTTAGGTGCTGTTGAAGAATTAAATGAACAAACACACAGAAAGCTCACCCAGCAGTGCCTGGCACACAGGAAGGACTCTGACAATGTTAGCTGTTATTGTTATGAGGCGGGTGCCCACTCTCCTGAGGCACTTGGAGGGCTGGTTCTACCAACAGCTTTCACGCCCGAGGGCCTGCTCGTTACTGCAGATAGAAGCTGATGTGACAGGCAGCGTTTAATTATGCTGTATACTCATTTCTCCGCCACTCTGAACTCTTTGAGGGCAGAGGCTCTGTTTATCACCTGTTCTATTCAGCAAACTGGAGTGTGTGTGTGTGTGTGTGTGTGTGTGTGTGTGTGTGTGTGTGTGTTGGGCACTGCTGGGTGTAGTGATTAAGGTGAAAAACAAATGCCAACCTGACCCCTACCTGTTTCCTGGGACCTAGAAGAAGTCCTTGCTTTCTGTCCTACGAATGCAGTTGCAGAAACTGAGGAAAGTTTATATGAACTCTTTGGAATATAGTTTTTTAAACTTATCCTAAGATCCTTATGCTCTGACTTCTGACCAATTTCATCCTGGGGAAGGCAGATTATGTTTGAAGTTTTGACAGACTGTGGGTTTACCATCTCTGGTTGGCTGTCTTTACTGATAGGAAGCTGGTCTGAGGATAATATTTGATTTAGAAGTCTGAAACTTGGAAGTTCCTCATTTATAAAGTGTCAGGGTTGGTGCTAGTTTAAGAAGCTTTTTAAAAGGCTTAAAATATCTGTTTGTATGTCTGCCAGTGGCCCAGTCTTTACAAAGAGAATTGCTGGCACTAAGGAAGTATCTCTGGGAACCAATGTCCATGTTCTGGGCATACTAGGATTTCGTAGTTCCTGGTCCCTGAGGAAAAGGGAGATAACCTAGAAAGAGGCATAATAGCAGGAACGTCTTTGTTTAATTTATCAAGACGAACTGAAATTTTGAACAACATGTGCTGTTCTGAATTCAACACCCAACTAGTCATTCTGTTCTAAGGTCATGTGCACTGCTGGGAAAATCCAATTGGTCTCATTCCATGGCTGCCCATGCACTTGTGACCAGAGAGTCTCATCAATTCTAAGATGCTGATTATTGTTCCATTATAACACCTCTGAAATTGAGATGCATCTTGCATTGATGGTATCTTAAGCATTTTGTCAGAGTTTAATTGGCAGAATTTTCTCTTTCTTACAATTCGTAGCATATTAAACTCGACGAAGTATGACAGTGGTTCCCAAACTTCGCTGCATTTGGAATCACCTCGCTATCTTTAAAAAATGCTCGTGCCTGGCACCTACCCCCATGCATTTGGATGTAACAGGGATGGGGTATGACCTGGGCATTAGGATTTTTAAAAGCTCCCCAGGAAATTCTAAAGTACAGCAAAGTTTGGGAGCCATTGAAGTACAGTATTTCTGCCTTATTCAAGCTTTTCTTCAACTCCTAGGTTTCATGGACAGCATCTTTACAGATTCTGCTTATATAGTGAATACTCCTCTGTCTCAATTAATGATGTATTTTTAACTCCAACCACTAATCATCCATTATATTCCCATTAGAATGTCAGCTCCAGGAGGGCAGGGGTTTTGTTTGATTTGTTCTCTGTTATGTCCTCAGCACTTAGGACATGTAGGCACATTGTAGACACTTGATAAATGTTTGATGAATGAATGAATGAATGAATATGCCTCCTTTTATATTTGGTGTCCTGATAAACTCATTCCTCATGCAAGTTCTAGTAAAATTGTTATATATTTAGATGATTTCCAAATCTGGTCCTCTGCTTCATCTTTCACACCCCAATTTTACATAACATTCATTTCAAAACTTGAGCTCAGTGTTTTCTCTTCCCATACACACCCCAAACTCCCAGTCCTAGTCTTCCCGTATCTATTCACTTGAGACCCTGAGTCTCAAGGTTATAACCCTGAGTCATTTTCAAGCCTTGTCTTTCCTTTGCCCTCCCCATATTTGATCACTCACTGAGTTTTACAATTTGTTTTTCTGAAAATTCTCTTGATTTTATCCCTTCCTTTTAATTTCCACAACAGTGAATTTGTCTTCTATTTACTCACATTTCAAATTATATCATATCTACCTGCTAGCAACTGTTTTTAAAAAATGATTATGGGAGTTATAATATGTAGCATAAAGAATGGGAGAAGGTAAAAAGATTTAAATTGTAAAGTTCTTGTATTATTTGGGGAGTGGTAAAGGCATTAATTTAAAGTAGATTATAATAAGTCAAGGATGCATACCTTGAAATCTTTGGGGTAACCACTAGAAAGATAATACAAGAATAAATAACAAAAAATGCTAATAGAGGATATTTTTAAAAACTGAGTAATACAAAGAAAAGAAAGGCAGGAAAGGAGAAATAAAGAGAAAAGAACTTAAGGATTAAATATAAAAAAAATAGCACGATGGTAAATGAAACCAATTCTATTAATTACATTAAAGGTAAATAAACTAAACATTCCAATTAAAATGCAAAGATTGTCAGAATTGATTAAAAAAATCAAATACCAATTATATGGCATATAGATAGAAAAAATATACCATGAAAACACTAACCAAAAGAGTCAGTAACATCAGTTCAAGAGACTTTATGGCAAGAAAAATTGCTAGAGATAAACAAGGACATTTCATAACGATAAAGAGTCAATTTAGGGACTTCCCTGGTGGTGAAGTGGTAAAGAACCCGCCTTCCAATGCAGGGGACGTGGGTTCGATCCCTGATCGGGGAACTAGTTCCCACATGCTGCGGGGCAGCTAAGCCCACGCGCCACAACTACTGAGCTCGTGCACCTCAACGAGAGGGTCCGTGCGCCACAACTAAGACCCAGTGCAGCCAAAAAAAAAAGAGTCAACTTAAAAGGAAGACATAACAAACCTAAATTTGTATGTACCTAATAACAGAACTTAAAGAAAAAAGAGACAAATTTATAAGCTTTCTTTCAGTAACTAACACAAAAAGCAGGAAACAACTCAGTGAGCCTATAGAAGACTTGAACAACACAATTAACAAACTTGACCTAATTGACACTTTTAGAACACTATACCCAAGAACTGCTGTCTTCTTAACTACACATGGAACACTTATCCAAACAGGTCATATGCTAGGCCATAAAGCAAGTCTCAATAAATTTCAAAGGATCAAAATCGTATGGAGGGGACTTCCCTGGTGGTGCAGTGGTTAAGAATCCACCTGCCAATGCAGGGGACACGGGTTCGAGCCCTGGTCTGGGAAGATCCCACATGCTGCGGAGCAACTAAGCCTGTGCGCCACAACTGCTGAGCATTAGCTCTAGAGCCCGCGAGCCACAACTACTGAGGCCGAGTGTCACAACTACTGAGCCCACGTGCCACAACTACTGAAGCCCGAGCGCCTAGAACCTGTGTTCCACAGCAAGAGAAGCCACAGCAATGAGAAGCTGCACACTGCAATGAAGAGTAGCCCCCGCTCGCCACAACTAGAGAAAGCCGGTGTGCAGCAACAAAGACCCAACACAGCCAAAAATAAATAATAAATAAATAAATTTAAAAAAATCATATGGAGTATATTCTCTGACCACTGTGCAATTAAACTAGAAATCAACAGAGGAAAAATAATTTTAAAATCTCCAAATGTTTGCAAGTTAAACAGCATACTTTTAAATAATCATGGAATGAACAAGACATAAAATGGAAATTAGAAAATATTTTAAACTGATTGATAAAAATTTTGTTAAAACTTATGGGATATAGGTAAAGCAGCATGTAGGGGAAAATATATAGTTTTAAATACATGCATTAGAAATGAAAAGTTAAAATTGATAAAAGTTTCTGCTTTAAGAAGTTCAAAAAAGAAAATTAAAAAATTAAAGTAAGAAAAAAAGAGGAAATAATAAAGTTAAGAGTGGGAATCATTGAAAGAAAAAGAGGCAAACAATAGAAAAAAATCAACTAAAGCAAAAGTTTGAAGTTTGAAAAGATTAATAAAATCGATAAATCCTTAGCAAGATTTTTCAAGAAAAAAGGGAAAAATCCCCCACAAATTACCAGTATCAGGACAGGGCATCACTACTAATCCTACTGATATTACAAATATAATAGAGTAATGTTAGGAACAGCTTTATGCCAATAAATTTGACAACTTTGCTGAGATGGGTAAATTTCTAGACAAACACAACCTACCACTAGAAAAAACAGGAACTCTGAACAGTCCCTTATCTATTCAAGAAACAATCTGAAATTTTAAGTTTTCCCACAGGAAACTATAGGCCTGTAGGCCTTCATTGGCAAACTCTTCCAAACAATTAAGGAAGAAATAGTGTCAGTCCTACATAAGCTCTTTCATGGAACAGAGAAATAAGGAACACTCCCCAACTTGTGTTACGAGATCAACATAACCTTAATATGA
Organism: Pseudorca crassidens; assembly: GCF_039906515.1. Taxonomy (NCBI): domain Eukaryota; kingdom Metazoa; phylum Chordata; class Mammalia; order Artiodactyla; family Delphinidae; genus Pseudorca; species Pseudorca crassidens. Next base: position 47,903,873 of record NC_090315.1, on the reverse strand, counting down.
AATCTTGATAAGGACATTACAAGAAAGGAAAATCATAGGCCAATAGTTACCATGAACTCAGATGGAAAAATCCTTTAGAAAAATCAGCAAATGAAACCCAGCAATATTTAAAAATTCTACTACATTATGAGAAATTGAAGTTAATTTCAGAAATGCAAGGGTGGTTTAACATTCAAAAATCAATCAATGTAATTCACCACATTAACACAATAAAGAGAAAATTTTAGTGGATAAAGAAAAAGCATTTGACATCTCTTTATGTTAAAAAAAATAACAAAACTTCAACAAACTTAGAAAGAAACTTCCTTAATCTTATAAAGGATACCTAAAAACAAAACAAAACAACAACAACCTCAAAACAACACAAAACAAAACAAACCTACAACTAACTTAAGAGTGAAATTTTGAATGTTTTCTGCCTTCTTGAGTTTGGGAACAAGACAAGGATGTCCACTCCCTACTTCCATTTAACACTGTAATGAAAATCCTAGTTAGTGCAATAAAGTGAGAAAAAGAAACAAGGTATAAAGGTTAAAGATTGGAAAAGAAGGGCTTCCCCGGTGGCGCAGTGGTTGAGAGTCTGCCTGCCAATGCAGGGGACACGGGTTCGTGCCCCGGTCCGGGAGGATCCCACATGCCGCGGAGCGGCTGGGCCCGTGAGCCATGGCCGCTGAGCCTGCGCGTCCGGAGCCTGTGCTTCGCAACGGGAGAGGCCACAACAGTGAGATGCCCGTGTACCGTAAAAAAAAAAGATTGGAAAAGAAGAGGTAAAAGAGCCATTATTTGCAAATGGCATGACTGTGTACCTAAAAATGTAGAACATTAATCAAAGTATTAGATTTGGTTAGTGAATTTACCAAGATTGCTGGATACAAGGTCAATATATGAAAATTAATTGTACTTTCCTATATTAGTAATAAACAATTAGCACATTAAATTAAAATATAATTTACAATAGCATAAAAATCAAATACTTGGGAATAAATCTAATGAAAGGGGTACAAGAAATCGCAGCAAGATCTTTTTTGATCCACCTCCTACAGTAGTGAAAATAAAAACAAACATAAACAAATGGGATCTAATTAAACTTAAAACTTTTGCACAGCAAAGGAAAATATAAACACAATGAAAAGACAACCCACAGAATGGGAGAAAATATTTGCAGACAAGGGATTCATCTCTAAAATATACAAACAGTTCATGCAGCTCAATATCAAAAAAACAAAACGAAACAAAACAAACAACCCAATCAAAACAAACAACCCAATCAATAAATGGGCAGAAGATCTAAATAGACATTTCTCCAAAGAAGACATACAGATGGCCAAGAGGCACATGAAAAGATGTTCAACATGACTAATTATTAGAGAAATGCAAATCACAACTACAATGAGGTGTCACCTCACACCTGTCAGAATGGCCATCATCAAAAAATCTATTAACAATAAATGCTGGAGAGGGTGCAGAGAAAAAGGAACCCTTCTACACTGTTGATGGGAATGTAAGTTGGTACAGTATAGAGGTTCCTTACAAAACTGAAAACAGAGCTACCATATGATCCAACAATCTCACTCCTGGGCATATATCCAGAGAAAACCATAATTCAAAAAGATACATGCACCCCAATGTTTATTGCAGCACTATTTACAACAGCCAGGACATGGAAGCAACCTAAATGTCCATCAACAGAGGAATGGATAAAGAAGATGTGGTATATATATATATATATATATGGATACACACACACACACACACACACACACACTGGAATATTACTCGGTCATAAAAAATGAAAATGCCATTTGCAGCAACATGGATGGACCTAAAGATTGTCATACTGAGTGAAATAAGCCAGACAGAGAAAGACAAATATCGTATGATATTGCTTATATGTGGAAGCTAAAAAAAAGTGTACAAATGAACTTACCTACAAGACAAAAAGAGTTACAGATGTATAAAACAAACTTATGGTTACCAGGGGGTAAGGCGGGGGAGGGATGAATTAGGAGATTGGGACTGAAATATACACACTACTATATATAAAATAGATAACTAATAAGGACCTACTGTATAGCACAGGGAACTCTACTCAGTACTCTGTAATGGCCTATATGGGAAAAGAATCTAAAAAAGAGTGGATATATGTATAAGTATAACTGATTCACTTTGCTGTACAGCAGAAAATAACACAACATTGTAAATCAACTATACTCCAATAAAATTAATTAAAAAATAAAATTAATATGAGGATGAAATGCAAAGGACCTAGAGTAGTCAGTCAGATCAATCTTGAGGAAGAAGAATATATTTGGAACACCTGAAATACCAGATAGCAAGATTTACTATTAACTACTCCTTATTGAGACTGTGGCATTGGCCTAAGATTAAACAAATAGATTCATGGAACAGAATAAAGAATACAGAAAGAGACCAACACATATATGGTCATCTAACTTCTGACAAAGATACCACTGCAAATTAGGAGCAAAGGATGATCATTACAGCAAATGATACTGGAGCCATTGCTTATCTATATGGAAAAAAATGAACCTGAACTTTTATCTCACATCATACATGAACATTAATTCCATATGGATCATAGACCTAAATGTGAAGATAGAATTCTAGAATAAAATTTAAGAGAATGTTGTCATAATCTTATAGGCAAAGATTTCTTAATCAGGACAAAAAACACTAACCATAAAATTTAAAAAGCTGATAAATTAGGACATTAAAATTCAGAACTATTGTAATTCGGGGCTCCCCTGCTGGCGCAGTGGTTAAGAATCAGCCTGTCAATGCAGGGGACACGGGTTCGAGCCCTGGTCCAGGAAGATCCCACATGCCATGGAGCAACTAGGCCCGTGCACCACAACTACTGAAGCCTGCGCGCTTAGAGCCTGTGCTCCACAACAAGTGAAGCAACGGCAATGAGAAGCCCATGCACCGCAACGAAGAGTAGCCGCCGCTCGCTGCAACTAGAGAAAGCCCATGCGCAGCAATGAAGACCCAACGCAGCCAAAACTAAAAAATAAACAAATTAAAAAAAATACTGTACTTCTGTTCATCAAAATACACGATTAAGAGAGTGAAAGACAAGCCTTAGAATGCGAGATGTTGACAATACATTTACTTAACAAAAGATTAGTGTTCAAAATATCTTAAAAAAAAAAGACAAAAAACCCCAGCTCCTAACAAATCAACAGGGAAAAGACATTTTACAGAGAGAATATCTAAATGGGTCAACAGGACAGAAAAAGTGTTCTACATATCATTTGATGTCTGGGAAATGCAAATTAAAGTCATTATTATATTTTGCTGCATATGCACCAGAATGGCTAAAATTATAATGCACTGGCGAGGATATGCATCAACTGGAACTTTGCCATATTGCTGCTGGGACTGTATATTGGAGAACCATTTGGTAGTATCTATCAAAGCTAGATATATGCCTACCGTTGACACAACAAAGTATTTATCCAAGAGAAATGAGTGCATGCATCCACCAAAAGACATGCAAGAATGTTCAAAGCAGCTTTATTTATAATAGCCCTGAACTGGAATAAATTCAAATATCCATAAACAGGAGAATGGATAAATCAGTTGTGGTTTATTCATACAGTGGAATACTTCTCAGCAATGAAAGAAAAAAAAAGAAGTAAACTAATATGACAACATGGATGATTCTCACAGACATAATGATGGGCAAAAGAAGCCAGAAACAAAGAATGACTACTATTTGATTTTATTTATATGAAGTTCAAGAACAGGCAAACTTATTCTATCAAGATAGAGAAGTCAGAACAATGGTTACTTTTGGGGGGTTGGGCGTTGACTGGAAGAAACCCAAAGTAGGCTTCTTGGGGGCTGGAAATATTCTAAATCTTGATCTGAGTGTTGATTACACAGGAGTTATATAAAGATTCATCAAGCTGAACACTTAAGATTTTTAGTAAATGATGCCGGAATCAATTGTGTATCCATATGGAATAAAGTGAGCCTGGCCTCCTACCTCACCTCCCTGTGTTTATATAAGATATTTATAAAAGACAAATTAGAATCACCTTAAATTTGCAACAATGAGGGGATATTTAAGTTAGAAATAAAATATGGCATTAAAAATGGTTCACAGAGATTTGCTGCAAGATGGAAAATGCCTATAACATTGGGTGAAAACGGCAGACCACGCAAAAATTCTGTATAAAGAATTATCAAAACTATGTAAAAATGTGTACAGAGAAAAGCCTGGAAGGAAGTGACACTAAAGTGTTAATAGTGGTTAGTTACTGGCTGTCTTGGGTCTTGGGGTGGTGAAATAATGGGAGGACTTTTTCTTATTTTTATTTTTCTGTAGCTTACAAAATTTCAAGACTTCCATATTGGCAGAACAAACTTTTAAAAATAGTTTTTTCTTCCAAAGTCAAAACTTTGCCCTTTGGGCTCCTCCACTAATTGCTGTCCTGACTTATTGATCTTTTAAACTTTTCTGCTTTCTGTTCTCCCTATAAAATGTATTCACTATGATTCATTTTATTTTATTTTAATTTTTTTTAAGTTTTTATTTATTTAGTTGCGCTGGGTCTTAGTTGCGGCTTGTGGGCTGTGTAGTTGTGGCATGTGAACTCTTAGTTGCAGCATGCATGTGGGATCTAGTTCCCTGATCAGGGATTGAACCCTGGCCCCTGCATTGGGAATGCGGAGTCTTAACCACCGCGCCCCCAGAGATGTCCCCAGAAATGTTTCATTTTAGATCCCTTAGGAGGGGTAGCTGCAGCCCAAAGAGAAAGCCTCCCCCTCCATTTCATAGGATCATGGAGCTGCACCGTTGCGCAGTAGCGTGCATACGGGGCTGGGAGAAGTTATGGTCATTTAAAACGCAGATTTGTAGACACTGACAGACCTATCGAATCAAAATTTCTGGAAGGAGGGGCCTGGGCTTTGCTTCTTAATAAGTCTATCACGTGATTTCCCCCTCCTTCATATTTTTAAATGTTATTTGATACCTATAATTATATGTGATATACATATATGTGTATGTGTGATGTCTTTTTAAAAATAAATCACAATAAAGTGTACTTTCATGAACCTATTACCCAGCCCAAAAGTTGGACCATTAACAATAATTTATGTTTATATTTACCTATATGCTTCTCTCTTATGCCTTCCTTCTGCCTCCCTACGAGAGGTAACATTTTACATTTTGTGTTTTCCGTTCTATTAAAATTTTTTAAAATAAAGTTTTTGTCTTCTTGGCATCTATGCCTATACATTATATTGTTCAGTCTTGGTTGTTTTTAAAAAGTTTTCTTTGGCTAAGAAAAAGTTTATTTTTTTTGAATTTTTTTATTGTGATAAAATATATATAACATGAAATTTCTGATTTTAACAATTTTAAAGTATACAACTCAGTGGCATTAATTATATTTGCAATATTGTGCAACCATCACCACTGTTTGCAAAACTTTTTCATCATTCCAAGCAGAAACTCTGTACCCATTAAGCAATAACTCCCCTTTCCTCCCTTCCCCCGGCCCCAGGGAGCCTCTATTCTACTTTCTGTCTAGACATTTCATACAAGTGGAACCACATAATATTTGTCTCTTTGTTTCTGGTTTCTTTCACTTAGCATAATGTTTTCAAAGTTTCATGTTGCAGCATGTATCAGAACTTCTTATAGGTGAATAATATTCCACTGTATGTATTTTTATCCACTCATCTGTTGAAGGACATTTGGGTTGTTTCTACCTTTGGATCATTATTGTGAATAATGCTGCAATGAACATTGGTGTACAAGAATCTGTTTGAGGACTTCCCTGGGGGCACAGTGGTTAAGAATCCACCTGCCAATGCAGGGAACACGGGTTTGAGCCCTGGTCCAGGAAGATCCCACATGCTGTGGAGCAACTAAGCCTGTGCGCCACAACTACTGAGCCCATGCTCTGCAACAAGAGAAGCCACTGCAATGAGAAGCCCATGCACCGCAACGAAGAGTAGCCCCTGCTCGCCACAACTAGAGAAAGCCCGCACGCGCAGCAACAAAGACCCAATGCAGCCAAAAATAAATAAATAAATATATTAAAAAAAGAAAAGAATCTGTTTGAGTCCCTTTTCAATTATTTTGGATTAAATACCTAGAAGCGGAATTGCTGGGTCATATGGCGATTCTAGTTTAGCTTTTTGAGGAACCATCATACTGTTTTGCAGATACTACTCCATTTTACATGTCCACCGGCAATGTATGGGAGTTCCAATTTCTCCACATCCTTGCCAAGACTTATTATATATAGTTTTTCTTGTGATTGTAGTCATACTTGTAGGTGTAAGGTGATGTCTTGCGGTTTTGACTTGCATTTCCCTAATGACATTTTCCAGCAATGTTGATCATCTTTTCATGTACTTGTTGACCATTTTTGTATATCTTCTTTGGAATAATGTTTATTCATGTCATTTGCTCATGTTTAATTGTTTGTTTGTTTTTTATTTTGTTGCTGTAAGAGTTCTTTATTCTGGATATTAAATGCTTATCAGATATATGATTTGTAAATATTTTCTCCTATTCATAGATTATCTTTTCACTTTCTTGATATTATCCTTTGATGCACAGAAGTTTTTAATTTTGATGAAGCTCTATTTACCCATTTTTCCTTTTGTTGCTTGCGATTTTGGTGTCATATCTTAGAATCCATTATTGAGTTTACCTGATTTTGAGCTCTACAGAAGCGGTATCATTCTTACTTAATATAATCTCCTGAAACTTGAAGTTCTCTTTAAAAATTATGTTTATAACGCTATCCATGTTCTTTCATAGTTCATTCATTCTCACGGCTGTATAATGTCCTGTTATACAAATATACCAACATTATTTAGCCATTCTCCTATTGATAGACATTTGTGCTGTTTCCAGTTATTCTGCTATTACATCAGTGCCACCTTAAGTATCCCAAAGGGATTCTTCTGCACACTCTAATTTAAGAACCACTGGCTTTTTATAAATGAGTTGATATTAAATTTCAGTTGAACAGTACTTGGGATACACAGCTGCAGGCATCTGACTAAAGCACATCTATTTTTCTCGCCTGCCTATTTGGATTGATTACTGGACTATAAAACCACGATAACCACTGCCATTGAGTATAGTTTGCGTCTACACTATAGCTTTAACAATGTTGTGTGATTTCTTGGAAAAAGAGATCAGAGAAGACATAATAAATACATTTTACTGATTTCAGGTTGGAGAGCTTTGCAGCAATAAGGAGATGGCAACACAGAGTGGGGAAAATGATTCTGAAAAGGACATGCTTACTTTAGAGCCCTATCTCAGCCAGGTTGCAGGAGTGTCTCTAAGGGATCTGAAATAACCCCAAAAAGGCTCTATTCAGTGCTGAAAATCATCCAAAACAAAGAGACACAGATTGACGGTTCCTCCCCCAGTCCTGCACAGTGGCTGATTTCGGGAAACACTTTGGCAGCTACATGGGGTCATGATGTGGCCAGGTTTCTTTGGCTCAAGCATGAAGAACACCAGGGGAAACTCAAGCGTGAAGCAAGAGCTCGACTCTTTAACAGAGATGTTGTTTGTGGCTTTGTTACTGGAAAATGCGAGTGACCTTAGCAAGGCCAAAGTGTGTAGACACAGGGATTATGAAATCAAGAAGGGGGTGGAGTGAGATACCGGAGGCATAAAAGCATCAGAAGGTGCCCCACAGCACTGCTGTTTCAGAGGCAGACGTACCAAAGATGAGGTGAGTCCACAGTTCAGCCCTGTCCCCCCTTTCCTCTGGATTATTTCATCCTTCTTTGTATATATCTTTTATCTACATGACAGCCCAGGTACAGGAGAGGCCTACAGGAGAGATGCAAAAATATAACAAAGGAATAAGGCAAATGGGCTAAATTATAGTGAATAAAGTATTTTCTGTGTTAAATCCTCTGCTTTTCCCTATCCATAAAGGGTAATTCAGATGGTGCTGTCTTTCCCATGAGACGTGACTTTCTCTAAGGAATAGCTTTTTTTTTAACAAATATTTTTTATAAGCAGATATTCATTTTAAATTAATTATTTATTTATTTTTGGCTGTGTTGTGTCTTCGTTTCTGTGCGAGGGCTTTCTCCAGTTGCGGCAAGCGGGGGCCACTCTTCATTGCAGTGCGCGGGTCACTCACTATCGTGGCCTCTCTTGTTGCGGAGCACAGGCTCTAGATGCGCAGGCTCGGTAGTTGTGGCTCACGGGCCTAGTTGCTCCGTGGCATGTGGGATCTTCCCAGACCAGGGCTCGAACCCGTGTCCCCTGCATCGGCAGGCAGATTCTCAACCACTGCGCCACCAGGGAAGCCCCTAAGGAATAGCTTTTTCCTCGAGGTTATGATATTTTCGCGGGGGATGCCAGCAGCTCCTGTGGTAGGCCTCCTGGCATTTTTTTTCTTTTTTGGGCCACGCCACACGGCTTGTGGGATCTTAGTCCCCCAACCAGGGAATGAACCTGGGCCCTTGGTAATGAGAGTGCTGAGTCCTAACCACTGGACCGCCAGGGAATTCCCCCTGGCATTTTGAATATGCCTATTAGCAGATTTTTCTTTTTAAAAATGTATAATAAGAAAGATCAATAGTGACACATTTGAGTGACACAATTCAGGCACTCAGATTTAAAAAAAAATAAAAAATTTTTTTGAAATGTTGAAATAACGAGACTAGAAACTTAACCAAGCAATATTTGAGTAGCTGACATCCTTCAGGGAGATGGTTAACTGGTGAATATAGCCTGTGCATTGATGCCCATGTGCACAGTCGACCTTTCAGGGAGCCAGTTATCTTCCAGGTAACCTGGAATCCTGGGGTTTGCTATACCATTTCCTGAAGTCAAATTATAAAATAATAGAAAAAGCTATATCAGTGTTTTAAATTATATATTAAAAAAAACCTCTTATTATGGAAAATTTCAAAAAGTAGAGAGAAGAGCATAATAAATTCCCACTTCCCCATCTTCCAGTTATCCACATTTCATTAGCAGTATCCTTGTAGCCCAGCACCTTAGGGTGTCCAAGTGAGATTTCTCTTTGCTGGAGAGCTCATATATTAACAATTTAATGTTTCCTGAATGCTGCCAGAAACTGAGGCCCAATCCCCATGTGCCTTCCTATCTTGGTTGTTCTTCTCTGAAGCTTCTGTAGAATTCCCAGCAGCATGGAACCTGGGTGACTGGGAAGCTGCTAAACTATGCATGTGAGTGGGTGAAGGGCTTCTAGGTCCTAGCACTTCCGTGCCTAATGGGAGGGGTGTGTGTGTGTGTGGGTGTGTGGGTGTGTGGGTGTGTGTGTGTGTGTGTGTGTGTGTGTGTGTGTGTGTGTGTGTGTGTGTGTGTGTGTGTGTGTGTGGTGAAGCGGGGAGACGAGCTGCGCGCTCCTTTCCGTCTTTTCTGCAGTGCCCTGCAAGCTGTTGTCGCCCTCCTGCTCTGCGGGCAGCTTTTCGCGGTGGAAACCAGCGAAACCACAACTGCCACAGGTAGGACTCTGTGTTTGGACAAGAGCTGTACCTCTCAGCACTGCTGCATCCACTTTTGCCCCTTCAGACCTGTACCCTCTCCTGGGGAAGATCCAATTGCTCCTTCTCACCTTCATCTCTGGTCTTTCAGTATCATGAAGAAAATTGGGAAGCCAGCCAGAAATAAGGGGAGATTGCCCTCCCCAGGGCTTCCATTTGGGGTGGAGGGAGGTTGATGTGCAAAGCAGCTGCTTCTCCTCTGACTTTTTGGGTCTCTAGGGGAAGCTTCTGACTACGAACCTTCTCTTCCTGTTTTTCTTTGCAGATGACAGCTGCTTAAAGCCCCCCGAGATTGCCAATGGCTACCTGGAACACTTGGTTCGCTATCGGTGTAAAACCTACTACAAACTACGCGCTGGAGATGGTAAGGCTGGGACGAATGTCCCCGGGCCCTCCTCTGTCCCACCATTTCCACAAGGAGTGGAGCCAGGGTGACTGTCCAGAAAGTGCCCGTGTTCTCTGGAGCCAGGAGATTTAGATTCTAACAAGGGTTTTGTCACCGGTAGCTGTGGCCTTTTGGGCAAATTAACTTTTCTCAGCTTCAAGTTTTCTCCTTTGTTAATGGGAGGGAGGTGACGCCAGGTAGCCTACCCTCTCAGGGTGACATCTACGTGGACAAAATGACGGTGATGGTGATGACGACAGGGAGCCCTTACCTAGTGAGCACTGCACTCCTGGAACTGCTCTAAGTGCTTCACACGGACTTGCTCACTAGGTCCTCACAACACTCCTCCGCAGAGATACTATTATTTATTTTGGCCGCCCTGCACTGCTCGTGGGACCTTAGTTCCCCGACCAGCGATCGAACCTGTGCTCCCTGCATTGGAAGTGCGGAGTCCTGACCACTGGACCACCAGGGGATTCCCAAGAGATACTGTTATTACTCTCACTTTGCTGCTGCTGAAACTGAGGCACAGAAAGGTTGAGTAATTTGCCCAAGTTCAGGTAGCCTGTAAGAGGGAGTCAGGACCCCGTACTCCCTTGCCACGATCACCATGATCGCCACGGTCCCCGTGACCACTGTTCTGCCCTGCTGGGCTGCACCGTGGCCCCCGCACTTGGCTTCTAGCACAGCGCTCCTCCCTTCCTCCTCTTCCCCTGCCCTCCCCCTTCCTGCCTCTCTGATTCTGCTCTTTAAATACCTTCTCTCCCCACGCTAGGTCCAGATACAATTTCCCTTTTGGCTCATTTTTTTTCTTTTTGTTTCAGGAGTGTACACCTTAAACACGGAGAAGCAGTGGATAAATAAGGACCTTGGAGAGCAACTCCCTGAGTGTGAAGCAGGTAGGAAATCATGGGTCCTGGGAAGGAGACGGAAAAGTGGGTATTGAGGGGTCGGTGCACCAGCAGGGATTGAAATGTCCTAGAGGAACATCCTCCCTGTGTGGTTTCCTCTGGGCACACAAGAGCCGAGGGGAGGGACCAGGGAGAACCACAGGTGGCTGGGCAGAGAAGTGCACAGGCAGGTAATACTTCCCCATGAAGTTCACTAAGGATTTGTTCATTTGGCCTGCGGGGCACTGACTGAATCCACTGTCTACACTGCCCACAGAGGATCAGGAAACTCTGTGTGTACATAGAGCCCACCTAGAGAGCCCTGGGCCAAGGGTAAAGCAAGCTCCAGGAACAACAGGTCAAGGGAGGGCATAACAAAACCTTAATCCGTGAGAATATGACACAGGAGGCTGGAGATGGGTCAGGACTCTGTTGTTACTAGGAAGAGCTGACGCTCCCTCCTTTTCCCTCTTGGAACAAGAGGAACTTGCCTACTGTCTTCTGCTACTAGGGATGCGGAACTGCTAACCTGCCTGTTATGAAATGCAATATCGCATCCCTCTTTATTCAGAGAGAATGAATCATGGTAGCTCCTTGTGCATACAATGAATTTAAGGGAGCTATGGACATCTTGCTGTGATAGACTGTTTAAATATACATAGAGTTCAGCGGCCAGAGTTTGAAAACTTCAGGGCTACTTGTTTCTTTGTGAGTTAGAAAAGCAGGAAATAGAACTCTTTTTTAGTGACGTAAACATTAAAAGAAAAAAAAAAGAATCATTTTAAACTATAAACACTGGGAACAAGAGGAGCAGAAGGTAAGGGGAAAGCGTGCAAACATTTCCAGCTCTGGAGAAATGAACAGTGACCGTTCAGACAGCAGCAAGAGTCGGTCCTTTTATCCTTCCCTGGGAAAGACTGGGAGACGGTCACATTCTGCTCATAATCTTCTTACTCTCCTCAACAGTATGCGGAAAGCCCAAGCATCCAGCGGTTCAGGTGCAAAGGATCATCGGCGGCTCACTGGATGCCAAAGGCAGCTTTCCCTGGCAGGCTAAGATGGTCTCCCGCAATAATCTCACCTCGGGGGCCACGCTGATCAATGAACAATGGCTGCTGACCACAGCCAAAAATCTCTTCTTGGGTCATGACAATACAACAAAAGCAAAAGACATTGCTCCTACTTTAAGACTCTATGTGGGGAGAAAGCAGCTTGTGGAGATTGAGAAGGTGCTTCTCCACCCTGACTACTCCGAGGTAGACATTGGGCTCATCAAACTCAGAGAGAAGGTGCCCATTGATGAGACAGTAATGCCCATCTGCCTACCTTCAAAAGATTACGTGGAAGCGGGGCGTGTGGGTTACGTGTCTGGCTGGGGGCGAAATGCCAACTTAGTTTTTACTGAGCATCTGAAGTACATCATGCTGCCGGTGGCTGACCAAGACAAGTGTGTACAGCACTACGAAGGCAGCACAGTACCCGAAAAGAAGACACCAAAGAGCCCTGTGGGGGTGCAGCCGATACTGAATGAGCACACCTTCTGTGCTGGCTTGTCCAAGTACCAGGAAGACACCTGCTATGGCGATGCCGGCAGTGCCTTTGCAATTCACGACGAGGCTGACGACACCTGGTATGCGGCTGGGATCCTGAGCTTTGACAAGAGCTGTGCTACTGCCGAGTACGGTGTGTATGTGAAGGTGTCCTCCACTCTGGACTGGGTTCAGAAAACCATAGCTGACAACTAATGCAAGGCTGGCTGGAAGCCTTTGCCTGAAAGGCCGAGGGAAAGCTGGACAGTAGCAGAGGGGACAAAAACGTGGCATGAAGCTGATGGGTTCCAGCCCTGCATTGCTGAGTCGATCAATAAAGAGCTTCCTTTGACTCATTTCTGTGCTGTTTCTGGCCTTGGGCCTTTTTAAATTCTCTCATTTATAGTATGGCAGCAGCCAAGTGCTCTAGAGTTTACTGGGAGTGTGGCAGAAAAACCCCCAGGGCAACTGGAAATCCCTAAAGTGATACAAACTGCCCCACTGCAGCGCTCATGATCACTGAATGAGTGCCTATCCAATGGCAGGCCTCAGAGAGGTCACTGTTATCCTTGTTTTACAGACAAGGAAATAGAGACTCAGAGAAGTTAAGTGATTTGCTTAGGGTTACACAGCTATCAAATAGTGAAGCTGAACCTTTAACCTAGGTCTGTCTAAATACAAATCCCGAGCTCTTTTCACCGCATCCTTTCGCTTCTTCAGAGTAAAGGAGGAGAAAGAGTGGAGGCTGGTGAGGAAGATGCTAGCTCAAAGTGGCATGAAAACAAGTGCTTTAACACAGACAGTACTTTGTTGTTTGTGCTCCAACACACCAGTGCTTCAGGTGGCAAAGTAAGATGGTATAAAGGCAGGATTTCTGGACTTGCTGGGTCCAAATCACAGCTCGACGATAAATCTGCCAAGTTCCTTAAGCTCCCTGCCCATCAGTCCCCAGGTCTCTCCTATGAGGGGCTTAACCCAGACGATCTCTAAAGTGCTCATCAGTAATAACATTCTGGGGCCGGGTAAAGTTAGAAGTCTCTTCCTTAGGAGGGGCTGCTTTTCCCACTTGGAAGAGACCTACCCTTTACCAGGAGTCAAACGCAAGCCATCTGAGTCTTTCATTTCACAAAGAACGGTCTCGTTACTAAGGGTTTCCCAGAAAAAAGGTTCTAGAACCCAGCACATGAAGCTCTTCTAACTGAAGAAGAAAAGTTCTAAGTGAGCAGTAGGCCTTTATTCAGTACGCTGGCCCTTCACCAATATACCGTCCTGTCATCCCAAAATAGGGCCTCTCCTGCTCATGGCTTAAAATGTCACTATTCCTCACTAGGGTTCTGCCCTTCCCTGTGACGTTCTCCTCACATGCACTCTCCAGATCCATCAATAATTTTCAACAGGTTACAGCTCATAGGCCAATGAAGGACTTAGACCTGTATTCTAGAGCGTGTGGAAAAGACGATCGCTAGAAACTGAAAAATACAAACACATGAAATAATGCCTCTCAGGAGGAACCTATGTCTTCTGATCGTACCTTCAGCGCTAAGTTTTCTTGAAAAGCAATCTGACTGATTAAGTGGCTCCTGCCCACCCCTCAGGAGGAACAGAAAAGAAAACTTTCGGCATTTTCCCAACTCCCTCATCTCCTCTGCCTTCCTCCCAGCGGCACCTCTCACCCGCCTGGCCTCCCCCTCGGGTTCCAGTGACGCTGGACTCCGTGGAGCCCTCTCAACACGCGTGCTGTCTCCAGCCCCCGGGCCTTCCTCCCCCGGCGCCCTCTCCTGAAAAGCCCTCCCCTTTCTCCATGAGTACCTCCTACTCTCCTTTAAGGCTCAGGCACTGTCTCTTCTAAGCAGCCTTTCTTCCATCCAGGAGTCATTCGTTTTTATGTAGCATCTGGCACAGGACGGGGCACACAGTATGTACTTAATAAATACTTGTGGAATGGACAGCAACCAAGATGAGAACAAAAACATGTAAACCAGGACTTCAGAGAAACATTCCCTAAAGCCCTCAGTAGGAGAGAAGATATGAGAATCTTACGCATGAAAGTTCCGAGGTTTTGCTCTTATCCGAGCACTTCCCACACCTCAAATGCTCTGTGACTTAGGCTATGAGGGACAGAAAATCCAACTAACAGTGACAGGCAGTGAAGACATTTTATTCTTTCATAGAAATCTTAAGGGAGGCATGTCTAGAGTCCACTCAGTAGCTCAGTATCGTTATCAGGGACCCAGGCTCTCTTCACCGGTCTTCTCAGCATGTTCATTTTTCATCCCAGTGCTGGCTGCCTCGTGGTCCTAAGACAGCTGCAGCAGTTCCATGTACCACGATCACCATGAAAGCAGGAAGTGGGGGCCAGGAGAAGACGGAGGTGGTGCTGACAGGGTTTTGTTGTCTCCTTCCTGGAGTGGCTCTCTCCTTTATCAATGAAGGTCACAAGGTACCCAGCAGCCTTCCTTCTACGCCACATTTGTCAGAAAAGGCTTGGACAGGACGCACCTGGCAAAGGGGGACAGACTTGCACCGACAGTGCTGCCCTGCACAGAACTGGGTGTCTGTCATCAAGGTGGCAAAAAGCTGCCAAGCAGGTCACGTGCTGCCTGGCACACTGCCCTCTGGCTCTGCATCTATTCTCTTATTCTAGAAAGGCAGTACCCTTAGCCCCGTGAGGTTCTGAGAGGAGCAGGAACTTGCCCAAGTGGTGGCAGGCTGTGCCAGAGGACCCTGGGAGAATTCTTCATAAAGTTGTTAACACAGGCAAGTCCTATAAACAGGATACTTCTTTCTAGCAATTCTGAGATCTCTTTCCAGTCTTGAGTCCGTGAAGTACAGTTTTCTCCTCAGGAAGAGACGGAGCTCTGGGAGAGATCAGCTCCTACTTACTAAGGGTAGTTAACTCTTTGTTTAGCTCACATTGGGTGCTGGATGGTGAAGGTTCAAGTTCTCACTTCTTGGGCAATTTCATAATAGAAAAGCTGGTAAACTGAGCAAGCCAGGACACCTTTAGAAGTCTGAGCCAGAAAGGCTCGAAGGTAAAACAAACTTGCCTGCTCTCAGTAAAGAATGACTTATTCCAGAAGAACTGGGATAATAGTCGAGCACGAGATAAATACACGAGTGGAGGAGTGGCGAGCTGAGGAAGATGGAAGGGGTGGGTGTGTACACATAGGGTAGAAAAGGAGTATTTTTGCTCTTACGGGAATTGACTTTCTATTTTACTTGTGTATCGAATAAACATAGTTAAATCAAATTGTACTAGCCAAGGTTTAGAAGGATTCTGTATTATCTTAAAGAATAAAGAAAACTATAATATGAAGAGAAATTAAAATAACCACACTGGGGAAACTGACCACGGCTGACTTGACTGCTCTGGGCTCTGCAGGGAGTAGACACTTGGGCATTCCCAATTGTCACAGCACCAGTGTGGTCTTCTACTTGGGGGCCGGTATTTTCTATACACGTCAAACCTCTTCTCCGCCGGGATGCTGACCACATTTCCGAAAGACCCCAGAGAAACAGCACAGCTGGAGTCAGGCACTGTGTCACGATGGGCCTGTCTCTTCAACTTTGATAGTAGTGAAAGTGCTAAATGTCTTGATAGAGGAGGTCATATTTGGGAATATTCTTGGGATCAATAGGACTTTGAACAATAAGTTTTCCCCTCATTGCACCTCGATAAATTACTTCAATCAAATCTATGAAGTCTTGTTTGGTTTTGAAACTTCCCACGAACTTAGTGTGATCTGGAGACCTAAATAGCATAGGAGAGAAACAACCTCGCTCAAAACTTTTCATAATTACTTGTCAGACCTTCAGGATAAACAAAATAAATAGCAGCTCTGTTATTTTCTTCTGATCAGGGAGCCTTTAGACACAAAGCCTGACACTGATTTTCCCTTTGCGATTACAGGGCCCATTTGATATACGACTAAAATCAGTGTTGTGGGCCGCTGGGAGAGCATGTAAGCCCTACCAGGTGCAAAGCTTCTGCTTCAAAACCTATTTAATCACTTCTCAACTCATCATCAAGTAGTATTCCCTGGGTGTTAGCATGGGCTTAGTTTGTTGTTGCTGTTGTTGACTAGACACTGTGCAAAGTCCATTAACTTGTCCTTGTCTCTGAGTTCTAGTCACTTATACTTCTGAGTGGTAGGTGCAATGTTACCTTTTTTTTTTTTTTTTTTTTTTTTTTACTTTTCAAGTATCAAGTATGTTTACTGTAGAAGCAGTTTAGGAAAAAAAAAATGAGGCCATAGGCCACATTTTGGTATATACCCTTTCAAGCTTGTGTGTGTGTGTGTGTGTGTGTGTGTGTGTGTGTGTGTGTGTGTATGCATTTCTTTTTTTCAGAGTCACGAGAATCATATCATGTAAACTATCTCGTAAGGTGCTTTTTTCAATGAACATATAACATAGTTCTTTCAAAGTCATTAAACATGCATCTCCCATACCATATTAAATTAATTTCTAGTATGCTTCTGTAGACATCTAGCTTCTTTCTAAGTATTTTGTCTTCTAAATAATGGTGGGATGGATGAAGATCTATGTAGCCAATTCTGGCCACTTTCGTGACTATTTTCCTTCAGATAAATCCCTGGAAATGCAATTGCTGGGTTAAAAATTGTATACATTTTAAGGTGGTAAGTAGTATCATAAATCACCCTCTGAAAATATTCACCAAACTAATACATATATCAACTGTATTCTAGGAGAATAAATAGCTATAAAACACTTAAAACAGATTATATTTAATACACTTTCAAATAAATGATGACAAAGCAGGCACACAGATCTAGACAAGTGGACTCCTTGACCACAGTAAGAAATGATAGGATTATTACAGATACATTCAAAATTAATAAGTATTGGGATGCCAACTGGATGGAGGGGAAGGCATTAAAGATTTCATGTTATTTTTTTTTTTAAGATTTTTTTTTTTTGATGTGGACCATTTTTAAAGTCTTTACTGAATTTGTTACAATATTGCTTCTGTTTTATGTTTTGGTTTTTTGGCCTCGAGGCATGTGGGATCTTAGCTCCCTGACCAGGGATCGAACCTGCACCCCCTGTGTTGGAAGGTGAAGCCTTAACCACTGGACCACCAGGGAAGTCCCTCATGTTACTTATTCTTGACAGACTTTGTTGAAGAATGACTTCAAAATTCTCTGAGTGAAAGAAGACAGGAAATTTGGCAAGACAAAAGCATGTCTTAATTTGCTGAAGGATTACTTCTTTTATAGATGCAGTCTATGAGTTTCAAAAGGTTAAGAACAAATGACCTACTTTGTTCTAAATAAAATTCCTGGGAAACTTTTTAAAAAGCTGTTCTGTATTTCTACACTGAAAGATGGCGAGTGCTTCACAAACTGTACTATTCTCTCACACTTAAGTTAAAATTCACCACTCATACTGGAAACACTCTCATTTTGTACCAAAGTTCCACATAAAAAAATTAGAGAGTGCATCAACTCAGGAAACAGTACCAGCATAAGACTCACAAAGCCCCCATCACATGCAAATAGGTGAGCTACTGAAACTGCCTGGATAAAAGAAACTTTTAAGACTATAATAACTTCATGTCAATATAACTTACCCATAATCCACTTTCATATGCTGCCCATTGAAGAAAAACACGGTAGATGGAATATAACTGATGTCAAAATAGTGTGTATAAACTGGGGTTTGGTCCACGTCTACCAGATATATAGCAGCCATTTTACTTAAGTCAGGAGAGGTCTTAGAAAGCTACAAATGAAGAGAGAGATGTGGGTTACAACTTGAGGGCAGCAGCAACGTTTCTTCTGTGAACCTTTTTACTGGAAGAGAATTTTCTGTTTGAAAAAAATTCCCGGGCCAAGAATCTAGCCTGTTTGAGTTCCACATTAGACACAGTGTAACCTTATCATTCAGAGTCTGAATCACTGTTGGCAGGGTAATGAAAGGGCCCTAGGCAAATTGTGTGAATATATTTCTGCTTCTTTTTTTTTCTTCTATTTTTGATTGTAAAGTTTTTATAAACTTTTTATGGATTTATAAAATCCATACTCGCTTAAATAAAAAACAAAACAACTCAGAAATATGTACTACAGACAATGGAATTCCCCCACATCTCTTCCTTCCAATCTCCCCATAGATGATAATTATGATAAAAATAGCAAACACTTACATGGCACTTGTTATGTGCTACGTGTTCTAAGTGCTTTACACTTGTTGGCTCCTTTAATCCTTACAACATTCCTATGAGGTATGCACTGCTACAGTCACCGTTTCACAGACGAGCAAACCGAGGTATGGGCAGGTAATGTGCCCCTGGTCACATGGCTGTACGCAGTAAGGTTAGGATTTGAACTCGGACAGCTTGGCTTCAGAGTCTATACTCTTTTTTTTTTTTTTTTTTTTTTTGCGGTACGCGGGCCTCTCACCGTTGTGGCCTCTCCCGCCGCGGAGCACAGGCTCCGGACGCACAGACTCAGCGGCCATGGCTCACGGGCCCAGCCGCTGTGCGGCATGCGGGATCCTCCCAGACCGGGGCACGAACCCGCGTCCCCTGCATCGGCAGGCGGACTCTCAACCACTGCGCCACCAGGGAAGCCCCACACCCTCATTTTTAACCACAGAAGTGGGGTTTCTTACATTGTATCCACACTGAGGGTGGCAGCAGTAGAAATGGTGGGTGAGGTCTCAGTCCTGGGTAAGTCTCTCTCCACAATAAACAGAGACAGGATCAACTTACTCTGTCCCATACTCCCCTTCCTATTCATCAGACTGTGAAGATGTGTTGTGAAATCAGAGATTATCATCAGGCACACACTGGAGGCAGCACACTCGAAAAGCATATTTGCAGGCAGAGAAAACAAAGTTCAAATCCCAGCTCTGCAATTTAGTGGTGCTGTGCCTGTGGGAAGTCACCTGACCTTCCTGGCATTCATCTGCCCCTCTTGGGAACAGTAATAGCAATTATCCCCGTGTTGTGAGCATTGAGTAAGACAATGTTCATAGACTCTTGTTAATAATGTTCCTGGTCTTCCACTGAATTGTTGGTGAAACTGAGCTTCGGCAGCTGCTACTGAGGAAAGGCATCCAGGGCAGATTCAGCACAATCACAGATTTGGGGGTTCAGCTCAGGGCAGGCACACGATCGGCTCTCAGTGAAAGTGTGCTAACAAATGAACAGCTATATCCCCGGGCCCTGCCTGCTCCCTTTCATTCATTTTGCAGGTGTGGAAGTGAGAATGTATAGCTTTTTAATAAAAACGATTTACTTAAAAAATTCACTTACAATATCATCTAGTTGCAGACAGACAGGATCCTCGTCTCTCCCGAACCTGAGAACCAGCACCTTCTCTGCAGTACTTTTTATCGCCTGGTCCACTTCTTTTTTGCTACTCAGCTTGGGTAACAGGAAGCTCATGTTGAAATAATCCAAATATCAGTCCTCACTGTCAGTCCTGAAAGTTGAAATGTTTAAAGACATTAAGTGCATGAGTCCTAATTTTAAAACATTTTTAATTTTTGTAGTAGGTAATGTGTATGTATTTTTTTTCCAGAGGAAAAAAGGTTTCACACAACACAGGAACAACACAGTAAAAGGAACACACTAAATGCACAAACTGGCGGCAGGTAAGTCCACCAGTTAAAAAGGAACAATATAGAAAAGTATATTGTCTCCCCTCAACTGGCTTAGTTCCCAGTGCCCTGTAAGCAGTTACAAGGTAACAACCTTCATTAGTTTCTCACGTACCTTCCAGAGTTTTGTTATGCATTCACAAGAAAATACAAACGGGTTCCAAAGTTTTCTCCCTTTTTTACTCAAAAGAGAGTGTATTCTTTCAGACAGTGTTCCAGCAGGAAAGAGGTGACATCCTCAAATTTGGTAATCTGAAGACTTTCATTAAGGAAACGTATAGGAAAACAGCAGGGTGTAGTGCAGGACCCTGGGCTAGTAGCAGCGGGACAGGGCGCTGTTCTCACCCGCAGGCCTGAAGGAGCCATGGGAGGGAGTAGTTACCAGAACTGTGTGGCTGAGATTGCTGGAGTAAATGACAGACGTCCAGCACACGTACTTTACCCACTCTTCTGCACTTTGCACTTTACCTCACATGTGAAGACCATCACGTATCTCTGTGTAGAAAACTCACACATTTTTTGTCACAGTGCCATACTATTTCATGCCCGTTCCATCCTTTTTTAAACAGTCTTTTATTGACGGACATTTTTATTATCATGAGTCTGGTTTAAAGATCCTTGGTGTATGTCTTACTGAGTATACCTCATCACACGGCAAACAGATCAATTAAGAGTGTGTAAAAACCACACACACACATACACAAAACAAATAATAAAATACTGAGATAGAAGGGGCCTCTCATTTTCAGACTAGTTTGCTCATAGTTACACTTCTAGCTACAAAAAAAAGAACTAGAATCCACGCCATCCAATTTCTAGTCCAGTGTTCCTTCTACTACAACAAGTCCTATTTTTATGATTGAGAAACTCTATGATCAAGGAGCTTTACTTTTGATCCATCCATGAGACTCCATTAAGATATTTAATATTTTGAATTCAGTCCCAAATGTGTCTTATGCTACAAAAAGGGAGGATTTCTTTCTCTCTCTCTTTTTTTTGGTGACAAGTCACATTTTAAGATATGAATTACTAAAAATTCACATAGGAGATTAAATTGTTCTAGTAATAGGTCACACTTTATTTTTTAAAATTAATTAATTAATTTTTGGCTGTGTTGGGTCACTTGCTGCACGCGGGCTTTCTCTAGTTGAGGCGAGCAGGGGCTACTCTTCGTTGTGGTGCGCGGGCTTCTCATTGCGGTGGCTTCTCTTGTTGCGGAGCACGTGTTCTAGGTTTGCAGGCTCCAGCAGTTGTGGCTTGCGGGCTCTAGAGCACAGGCTCAGTAGTTGTGGTGCACAGGCTTAGTTGCACTGCGGCATGTGGAATCCTCCCAGACCAGGGCTCAAACCCGTGTCCCCTGCATTGGCAGGTGGATTCGTTACCACTGCACCACCAGTGAAGTCCCAAAAGGTCATACTTTAAATAGAGAAGATGATTGCCAGAAGGGACTTCTTCAAGTCGGAGTGGCAGAACAAATTACTGATGAAAGGGAAAGTCAGAAAGAAGATGGATCTGTCCTACCACTAGAATTCAAACAAACAGCAACTTCTGTAAGTTACTGATTAAGAAGAGGAAGTGGTGGGAGAGCAAAGCTGTCAACGGGGAGTGGGGAGATAAGCCTGTAAGAGGGTGGGACTGGATAAATGTTGGAAAGAGGAGAGGGAAATTGAGACCACACCTAAGAAAATGTCCACAGCAAAGGATACCAACGGAAAATTCACAAAAGAAGAGGTAAAAATGGACAAATATACTGGGAAAGTTAAGCTTTACCAGTAAGCAAAGGAAAGCAAGTTAAACGATATATTTTCAAATCCATTAATTTGGCAAAGATTAAATGATAACGGCAAGAGTGTGAGTGAAGGGGCAGGCATTCAGAGTCCCTGCTGGAATGCAGAGAAGCAAAACTTTTCTACAAAGAAACCTGAATACTCTTTGACCAACAATTCCACTTCTGAGAATTTATTCCTAGTAAATAAATAGACATATGCACAAAGATCAACGTACATTTATAACGCTGAAAAACTGCAAACAACCTGAGGAAATAAATGATAGTATAGCCACTGCAACGTACTAGCACACTGTCAATACATGCCGTGTTAGAGATGAATAACTGAAAAACCCTCGTGATAAAGAAAACAAAGTTATAAAACAACAGTATATAAAGTGTGATCCCACTTTTGTACAAAATCTAACTATAATACACATGTACATATTCACATAGAAAAATAACTAGAAATGAATATCCCCAAAGACCATCAGAGATGTTATCTCTGCGTGTGAACAGACGAGTGACTTTTACTTACACTGGGCTGCGCGTCTTTATTTTCCCCAAATATCCGACATACATACTTTATAAAAAATTTTATTTTTGGCTGCGTTGGGTCTTCGTTGCTGCGAGCGGGCTTTCTCTAACTGTGGCGCGCAGGGGCTATTCTTCGTTGCTATGTGTGGGCTTCTCGGCGTGGTGGCTTCTTTTGCTGCGGAGCACGAGCTCTAGAGCGCAAGCTCAGTAGTTGTGGCGCACGGACTTAGTTGCTCCACGCATGTGGGATCTTCCCGGACCAGGGCTTGAACCCTTGTCCCCTGCATTGGCTGGCGGATTCTTAACCACTGCGCCACCAGAGAAGTCCGCCATACTTTTTTTTTTTTTTTTTTTTTTTTTTTTCGGTACGCGGGCCTCTCACTGTTGTGGCTTCTCCCGTTGCGGAGCACGGGCTCCGGACGCACAGGCTCAGCGGCCATGGCTCACGGGCCCAGCCGCTCCGCGGCATGTGGGATGTGGGATCTTCCCGGACCGGGGCACGAACCCGTGTCCCCTGCATCGGCAGGCGGACTCTCAACCACTGCGCCACCAGGGAAGCCCCGACATACTTTTAATGATGCCAGTGGTTGGGCTACTCCTGGCCCACAACTGCCAGGGAAAACGATACTTACTTATTTGTACACGTCAGCTCCCTCTCTTCCACTTCAGGGTTGTCGGCAACCCTCACCCTTTCTCCAAAAAGCCGACTGGGGAGGCTCTTTCCTCCTCCCCCAACCGCGGCTGCGACCCCAAACCAAAGTAACCCACGGGCTAGAGCTGCCTAGCAACTGTGGCTGACCACTTTAAGGGGACGGAAACGGAAAAAGACGCACAGGCGCAGTGATAAACTCGCATTAGGCCCAGCTCAAATAAGCGGAAGAGGTTATTCTAGTCCCCGCCCACCTTCCCCTGGCCCTGACCGGAAGCCCTAGGGTCACTTCCGCCCCTATAAATATGACCGATCTCTTTAACTTCTACTTCCCACATTCCACCTAGAGGCGGGGCGTCGCCTCTTAGACTAAGCGTGATTGGTCGTCAGGAGACTCGGAAGTGCCTCTGATCAGAGCCGCAGAGAAAGACAGTCTAGCCTTGTAAGCGTTCTGTCCCGCACTAGGAACGGGCGTTTTTCGGGCTGCTCTCGATGGTATCTTTGGACGGATAGAGGGGGCCGCGCAAAGTCTTATGGGACAATAATGGCGGCTTTCAAGGTGCGGATATTGGCTCTCTGAGGCGGTCTGAGCGAGGAGTGGCTGCGCCAGCGCCCCAGAATCCGGGACAGAAGGTCCCGAGAGTCGGGCTTGGTGAGGTGAGTGTCCATTCTTCATTTCCGACCTTTTCTTCGCCAATCGTGGCGGCTCCAAGCGGCGGATATCGGCCCCTCGCTCAGGTTCGGGCCCAGGTTTGGAAAGTCTTGTCCCTGTCACCCAACTTGCGTTACTCACCTTAGGGATGCTGCCTAGGTCCTGCAAGACCGGCCTTTCTCCTTGCTCAGGTCAGATCCAGCTTCCTGGCCTGGCCTCGCAGAAGTCCAGGGATGCTGCCCGGGGGGTCACCCTGCTCACTTCCTATTAGTCCACTCCCAGACGGACACCGAGCCCAGCAGGGCTCCTTTTGTCTTCCTCTTCTCTGTCACAGTGGTATCTCTACCAGGTGATATCTTTTACTAGAATGTCAGCTCCAAAAAGGTCGGGAGTTTTGTCTGATTTGTTCTCTTCTTTATCTCTAATGCCCAGAACACCGATCGGCTCACAGAAAGCACTCAGTAATTGTTGAATGAATGTATCCAGTTTTTTCTTCATTATTTTTCTTGTACCTCTTGTGGCTTCTTTGCCACTAATTATTCTTCACAAGCCAACACTTAGCTTCTTATTTACTTTTCTCAGCTGTTAGTTGACCTGTTTGTCAGACTCCTTTTCCTGTGCTGCTGGCATCTTTCTTTGTTGTCCCTAGAAATTTCTGGCTCCCTGTTTCCTTTAATCAGTTTAAACTCATTCATTCATTTATTCCTCAAACGTTTATTTTGCTAGGCACTGGGCAAAGCAGTCAACAAGACAGACAAGGTTCTCTCTCCTGCATAAAATGACATTCTAGAAGTATATTTTCTAGTTCAGACTACTGAGCAGAACATGCAAATCCTACCTTCCTGTTTAGATTTCCTCACATGAATACAGATGTCACCAATAGGTAGCTTTCCCTTTTCTCTTCTGCCTGATGGCATTTTAAAAAATGCAACTGTTGTTCATACTATATGTTCAGTCTGTTTAACAATATTCTTCTATAGAGCTGTGTATGTTAATTAGAGCTGGGTGAAACATTCTGGATTCTGGTGGTACCCTATCCCTTGACAGTTCTTTGCTTTACTGGCTTGTTGGAATGAGGGAAATTATTCAAGCACTCAGAATAAGTAGATTGTGTATAGTGGGAGGTAAAGAGGAATTTGTTATAAGTTGAATGCCAGAAAATCCTACAGTTACCTACTTTTCAGAAATACCATTTACTAGCCTCGTGATTCTCATTAATTTTTTTTTTTTTTGGTGAACTTGAATGTTGCTAAATAGATTTCGACTGCTGTGAGAGAAGTGTTTTCTACAAAACACAATTCATTAAAGTATGGATCACATGGATGGTAGTCTTATACGTCAACAACTCTGCTATATCTGTAGTTTAAAGGAAGGGAGAGGACGAAGAACTTGTGTAAAAAAATGGTGAGGGACCCAAATCAATACCTTGGAGCACAGCAAGTGAAATAATGTAACGATGACATTTATGTAACTTTTTATGGTTACACAGTGCTTTCACATACACTTTCATATTTGATTCTCACAATAACTCCATGGATTAGATAGAGCAAAAAGTACTTCCATTTTGCAGGTGTAGAAATTATGCCTAACCAAAGATTAAGTTATTTGCTTACAATCATGCAGGTAGAAAATGTTAAGAGCCTGGGTTCTAACTGAGGTTTCTGATTTAAAATCTAGTGGTGTTTTCCCTAAACTCCCTTTATAGATGCCATAATGCTCTAGTAAGTGTCCCTTAGTGAGGTCTGTTCTTGCCTGGATGATACCCTCTTGGATCCTGGTGTGTGTGTGTGTGTGTGTGTGTGTGTGTGTGTGTGTGTGTGTGTGTGTGTGTGTGTATCTGTTTCTGACGTGAGTTGGGGTGGAAGTAGGAAGATCTTTTGAGATTGTCGATGACTCGATGGACAGGTCTTGGTAAGAGGTAACTAAAGGAGTTCTGATCTTGAGGGGGAGGTCAACCCCCCAGAGATCCATATACCTACGGTTATTCTGGGATGTAGCAGAGCCAAGCCTTTTCCCTTCTTATGTCTGATATCAAATGGTTTGTTTTCCTTCCAGAGAAATCCCAGAGCCTGTCATGGAGGACACCAGCGAGGATGCCTCGATCCATCGATTGGAAGGCACTGATGTGGACTCCCAGGTTGGCGGTCTTATTTTCAAGACCAAAAGTGCATCTAGTGAGCAGCATGTCTTCAAGGCCCCTGCTCCCCGCCCTTCATTGCTGGGACTAGACTTGTTGGCTTCCCTGAAAAGGAGGGAGAGAGAGGAGAAGGATGATGGGGAGGACAAGAAGAAGTCCAGAATCTCTTCCTATAAGGACTGGGAAGAGAGCAAGGACGACCAGAAGGATGCTGAGGAGGAGGGCAGTGACCAGGCTGGCCACAGTAGCCGGAAAGACAGGTAAGAGCCTTCGGGTGGACTGCCCCAAAGGGAATGAAAACGGAGGCCAGAAAATAGCATCTCATGTTTATCTCTCAGTTTTCTTGTTGGACATTTAGGACTTTATGATTTTACTGTGATTCTATAACATTGAGGCTAGATAAGAATTGGTATTTTCTTCAGATCTGGGGGAAGATTCAAAGGCACCTAAAGAGTAGATGATGGAGGTTAGAAGCACTTACGGTTGTTGCCATATGCAAACCTGCCGTACCAGGGAGATAAAGTGGAAAAGGCCAGATCACATATTTGGCCTGGCCAAAGGTTTGGGGCAGGTTTTTCTTCCATGGATAAGCCCTTTACCAGCTGCCCTCCCTGTTTCAGACATTATCGATCTGCTCGGGTAGAGACTCCATCCCATCCTGGTGGTGTGAGTGAAGAGTTTTGGGAACGCAGTCGGCAGAGAGAGCGGGAGTGGCGGGAACATGGTGTCTACGCCTCGTCCAAAGAAGAAAAGGATCGGAAGAAGGAGAGGTCGAGGGATCGAGACTGTGACCGCAAGAGAGACAGAGGTAAACTGCCCAGCAGAGTTCCTAGTGCCTGATAAGCACCTGAATTAACATGTCGGCCTTTTCCTGTTGTGGGAATTTTTATAACACCCGTTAATTAGGGAACTCCATTTTCATGTCAGCCTGGTTGGTTTTGACCCTGTTGGTATTGGGATTAGCAGGCAGTTTAAGAAAAGAGCTGTTACTTGCAACATAGCTGCTTTGCTTGAGTGTGTGGTCCTCATTTTATCCGGAAAATTGGTGATAAAGGTGAAAATGGGTAATATGTTTGAGAAATCAGTTGACACTAGTGTTGGTGAGAGAAAAAGGACGGTGCTGTGGATCAAAGCTAGACGTAAAATCCAATACTGGCTTTCCTCAGTGTTGTTTGATTTCTGTAGCTTGTAGGCATGTAACTATTAAATAACTATTCATTATAGACTTGTAACTACTCTTTTTTGAATTCTTGCAGGAAAATAACTTACTGTGAGTTTGAAACTTTCTAGCCAGTAACTAATTTTTGCCCTTGAAAGAATGGGGATATGTGAGTTTCAGGAGCCCATGGATCGCATTAGAGCAGTGAGGTTGCACCTGTGAGTGAGTGGGGAGGCCTGTCCTTTCTCTAGGGTGAAGATGGGTGGAAGTTAGGATGGGACACCTGTTTTCTAAGCTCTGCCGGTGACTCCTCACAGATGAGCGGGATAGAAACAGGCACAGCAGCAGGTCGGAGCGAGATGGAGGGTCAGAGCGCAGCGGCAGAAGAAACGAACCTGAGAGCCCCCGACACCGGCCTAAAGGTAGTCTGAGCTGTTGCTTGTGGTGGTTTGAGAGAGCCAAGTGTATGAGAGGCAGGGTGAGTGACTCTCATCCTCAGTGGAACTGGGTTGGAATTCCTGATTTCACCATGAATTTCTGGGAATACTTAGTTCTGAGTCAGTTGATTCAGTTGGGAAGGCTGTGGACTTCTCTGTGGACACAGATATGCTCCCTTAACATGATTTGCCAGTTTGCTGAGTGGCCAGTTTTCCAAATGGTAGGAAAGAATAGGGAGCTGGGGGTGGGTGGAGTAGGGGCAGAAGAAAGTTTTAATACAAAGAAATATGTACATTCAAGAGGGATGTGATTGCAGAGATAAATTGGATATTCCTTAAAATGTTGTTATGAGCACAGATGAAAACTGGGACATTAAAATTCAGATCTCTTTAAAAGCTGTCAAAACCATCTTATCTGTTGCAAATAGGTGCAAAGTTTATAAATAGTAAAAGAAATTTGGTGAATTGACTTTCACCTAATGGCTCTGTAGCCGTGTCTTAGGCGTTCCCTGTGGATGTGTCTTTTGTGGCCCAGATGCAGCCACCCCTTCAAGGTCTACCTGGGATGAGGAGGACAGTGGCTATGGCTCCTCCAAGCGCTCACAGTGGGAATCGCCCTCCCCAACACCTTCCTATCGGGATTCTGAGCGGAGTCATCGGCTGTCCAGTCGAGATAGGGACAGGTGACGTTCTGGGTGGTGCAGTCCAGGTTCTCTGGGTGGGCGGCACAGGGTGGGCGTGATTGGGGCTGGGAGGGCAGATGGTGGCTGGGGAACACATCTCAGCTTAGTGACTATTTAGTGAGGCTGGTTATACTGTTTCCCAGGTCTGTGAGGAGCAGGTACTCGGATGACACACCTCTGCCAACCCCATCCTACAAATACAATGAGTGGGCCGATGACAGAAGACATCTGGGGTCCACCCCACGTCTGTCCAGGGGCCGAGGTAAGGCAGGGTGGAAGTGGGAAGCAGGAAGCAGGGTCGCTTTTCCTGGTGGGGCTGGGCAAAGCCGGGCTGGGGCTGTGCTGCTCGGCAGGTCTGTGTGAGGCCACTGGGGATGAGCTGGGACCGTGCAGACTGACCTGCTACGTGTTCTCCCGCAGGGAGACGTGAGGATGGCGAAGAAGGAATTTCATTCGACACAGAAGAGGAGCGGCAGCAATGGGAGGATGACCAGAGGGTAAAAACTACATCTTTGAGGGACTGAATGAGGGGTGGTGGCCATCTGTCAGTGAGTAGGTGACCGGGGGTGTCTGAGCACAAGGGTCATGGGTTACACTGTAGTGGAACCGGACGTTGAGCCACGTTCAGTCTCGAAGCCATGGAATCTCTTTCCAGGCAAAGGCTC
The DNA here is from genome assembly GCF_039906515.1 of Pseudorca crassidens. Taxonomy (NCBI): domain Eukaryota; kingdom Metazoa; phylum Chordata; class Mammalia; order Artiodactyla; family Delphinidae; genus Pseudorca; species Pseudorca crassidens. The sequence continues at coordinate 47,875,222 of NC_090315.1, read as the reverse complement.
TGTGGTCAAACTTCTCACCAAATGCAGGTCAGACTTAACTTTTCCGGCTGTGTGCTGGTGCCACCGTGTGGTAAACGTAAGAAGCGCCGTCATGGTGGACTGTGCTGTAAACTGCTTCTCCTCTAGGTGGCTCGTCTTACAGCCTCTCTTGTGTCTCTCACGAGGATTGCTATGCTGCACCAGTGACTTCTTACCAAACACGTCCTCCCCTTCTGGCCACGTCTTGCACAGAAACTCGATCTGCGCCTTGTTCTTATTGCTTTGTCTCTTGTGCCTCAGCAAGCTGACCGGGATTGGTACATGATGGATGAGGGATACGATGAGTTCCACAACCCCCTGGCCTACTCCTCTGAGGACTACGTGAGGAGGCGGGAGCAGCATCTGCACAAACAGAAGCAGAAGCGCATTTCGGCTCAGCGGAGGCAGATCAATGAGGTGAGGCTGCCCACAGCAGGTGGAGCAGATTCAGCTGGAGAAGCGGCAGGTCACATGCACCTGCCAACGGCACAGCTTGTCTCCCCGCTGCTGAAGTCATAGACTTAGCGATTCCTTTGGAGGCAGAGGGGTGGGCAGGGAACTTATCAGTAACTTAAGAAAAACCCAACCCAAATCATGACTTCCGTCTTCTGCAGTAGTTCCTGGAGGGGTGCTGTTGATGGGAACTGGGAGGTCAGGCCCCGGCTCTGTGGTGTGTCCTTTGTGTCTCTCAGCGGGGCCAGGGACAGTCACCGTTTGTGTATCCATATAGAGGTTCTGCCTTAGATACAACGGGTTGCTTCTGGGAAGAGTACTGCACGTGGTTTGGGATCAGCGATTCTTCTGTCTAAGGAGCTGCAGGGTAGAGAGGCCCGTGACATCTCTGCAGCCCCTGTGGCCCTTCTTTCAGGACCCTCTGCGTGGCCTCACCTGGGACCTTTCAGGATGGCCTTGCAGTTGCAGTCTTAACGTGGCCTCCCGTTGTGTCCTCACAGGATAACGAACGCTGGGAGACCAACCGCATGCTCACCAGCGGGGTGGTGCATCGGCTGGAGGTGGACGACGACTTTGAAGAGGACAGTGCAGCCAAGGTCCATCTGATGGTGCATAACCTGGTGCCTCCCTTTCTGGACGGGCGCATCGTCTTCACCAAGCAGGTGAGGGTCCTCTGTTGTCAGAGAGAAGAACGCTCAGAGAAGCCTGAAATGGGGAAAGAAAGAAAGAGAAAGGAAAGGAGAGGAAAAATGCCCCATCACGATAGGGGTAGGGTAGCAACCCTTCGTTTACCAGGGCCAGTACGAAGTGGACCTTTGTGTTGAGTTTAATGGTCAGTGCAGAATTTCTCTTTTTCCTCAACCTCCTGCAGCCAGAGCCTGTGATTCCAGTCAAGGACGCCACTTCTGACCTGGCCATTATCGCTAGAAAAGGCAGTCAAACGGTGCGGAAGCACAGGGAGCAAAAGGAACGCAGAAAGGTTGGTTTCTCGTCTTCTAGGGCCAGAGAGTATCTGCCTATTTTTTTGTTTTTTTTTTCTTTTTTCTTCTTTTTAAAGATCATGTTCCACCTCACAGGTAGGGTTCCTATTGGCAGTTAGAGGAAACTCACTGAGCAAGAAACAGCCCTTGTGGGAGGGTATTGCATTCCTCCTCCAGGGCCTCAGTTAAGATAATCCGGGGCCTGGTTTCTCAGGAGCTTCAGACATAAGATTGGGAGGCACGGCTCGGTGCCACTGCTACCTTGTGGGAACTTACTGCCTGCTAGATGAAGCCTGTTGTCAGATGGGACTGATTTTCCGTGGACCACAGTTGTGTCACGGGATGGAGCAGATTGACTTTTTGTGTCTTTTTCAGGCTCAACACAAACACTGGGAATTGGCTGGAACCAAACTGGGAGATATAATGGGTGTCAAAAAAGAGGAAGAGCCGGATAAAGCTCTGACAGAGGACGGTAAAGTGGACTACAGGTAGGAGTCTCGCCAGCAGCAGGTGTCTCTGAAGATGGGGCCTCAAGGGGTCTGATAGGATTCGTCACTCACCAATAGGAAAATGATGTCATTTTGAGTCTCTGGTCCCTTCCTCCTGGTCTTTTCGACTTTTCTGAGATAACATTCCTACTGTCGCCCCTGATACTGCAGGAGCTTCTTCTGTGCCAGGCAGCACCACAGAACTCACAGATATTCAGTCATTGGATTCTCATGACAGTCCCATGGGACAGGTGTAATCGTTCCCATTTTTCATGCGAGGAGGATGAGGTCCAGGGAGGTTAAGTAACTTGTTTGAGGTTACCCAGCTAGAAATGGTGGAGTGTGGATCACACCCAGACAGTCTAGTTTCAGAGCCCACACTCTTAGCCACTCTGCCAGAGTGCCTTTCAGATGCTCAGTGTGAGAAAGTGTGCTTTGCACCCTTAGATTTTAGTTCAATCTAAGGAAGAACTATTTTTAATAGAGGTTTGAGAATAGAAAGGATTGTCTTCTCAGGTAGTGACTTCCCCATTCATAGAGGTATTTAAGCAGATGTTGGATAACTGCTTATTGGGCTTTCCTCATTGTGTAGGTGGCTGAACTCAAATGTCCCTTCTGAATCTCATTGAACACTCTGAAATCCTACAAAATTGTCATCTGAGTTAATAATTCTCTATAACCCTGTGAGAAGTGAGAAGTTGGTGCTATTGATCAGCCCTTGTTAGTTTCTAGTTAATTTAATCCCATAGGTGTTAACTGTTAGCTGACCAGGAATGACTGGGATGTTAGAAACAGGAAGTTTGACAGAGCGTGGGCTCAAATCTGATGGAGGAAAAGTCTCTTGGGGAAGGGATGGGTGGAGACTGTAGACTAATGTAGGTAAGGTAGGACTGGTACCTTTTTCGCTCTGCAGCCTGGGGATGTACGTGTGTCGGATACTTGAGCGCTTTCAGTGGAAGCTGTAGGTAAACGTCAAGTGGGATTGTTCTCACAGTTCTTTAAAAATAAAGCCTTATGGACTCTGCTGTCCCACCAAGAGGTGGGAGGGAGTCTGACCTTGGTCATGACTGTAACCACAACTCCTCTTTTCAGCCTGTTAAGTGTGGTGCTGACATTGCCCAGGGTTGTTCCATATAAGGTGATGACCTGTGGATTTCAGCTTCTCTTCTGGCTGAAGTCTTTCAGGGCAGAGGATTTGCCACTCGCTGATCTGTAGCTCCTCTGAGCCCTCTGCAGCTGTGTGTCCTGGGGGCGTTGAGCAGGTTTTGGACGATGGATTCTCAGACAGCAGTCTGGTCCCTTAGGACAGAGGAGATGAGCAGCACCTGGCAGCTGTGGCGTCTCAAAGATTTCCTGCATATTTGAAGCAGTGCTCACTTCTGGGTGTAGGAAGCAGGGCAGTAACCCAGTCAGGGGAGAAGATGTGGGAAGCCGTGCAGGGCGCTTAGGCTGCTGTGTGTTCTCAGGACAGAGCAGAAGTTTGCAGACCACATGAAGAAAAAGAGCGAAGCCAGCAGTGAATTCGCAAAGAAGAAGTCTATTCTGGAGCAGAGGCAGTACCTGCCCATCTTTGCTGTGCAGCAGGAACTGCTCACGATTATCAGGTAACTGTGTCCACCCCGGGTCGGGATTCCACTGTTGAATCAGGTGTCCCATTTTCTCCTGTGTGTACTCTGCAGCTCTTTTTCTTTTGGGTATGACAGCTGATGGAGAAGGGAAAGGATTTTTTCCCCTCACTTGGGTGCCCTGGGCTACCCTGCTTGAAGTAAGCAAGATGGCATCGTTTTGTTTTAGTTCATTTGTTTAAACCATATTGTCTTCCACACTTTTTAGAGGGTGTTTCAGTATAAGACCGTTTTCCCAGGGAAATCCTCCTCCCTGCACAGGCATGCTCCTTGGATAGCTACAGGTGGGAGTAGGAGGTGGCCTTCCACTCGGGCCGATTCACCCTTTATCTTCTCTTCCTTGCAGAGATAATAGCATCGTGATCGTGGTTGGGGAGACAGGGAGTGGTAAGACCACTCAGCTGACCCAGTACCTGCATGAAGACGGTTACACGGACTATGGGATGATCGGGTGCACCCAGCCCCGCCGTGTGGCTGCCATGTCAGTGGCGAAGAGAGTCAGTGAAGAGATGGGGGGCAACCTTGGTGAGGAGGTGAGTGGGCGCAAGCGCTGAGCTGTGTCGTTCTTGCCCGGTAGCTTCTGTCATTTGGGCTGATCTGCTGAGGCCTGGACCCAGCTCGGGGTGTGCAAGGGCGACTGGGCGCCCAGAGCTTCTGAGCGGTCTCTCTGGCCTCCAGGTGGGTTATGCCATCCGTTTCGAAGACTGCACTTCAGAAAGCACCTTGATCAAGTACATGACTGATGGAATCCTGCTGCGAGAGTCCCTCCGGGAAGCGGACCTGGATCACTACAGCGCCATCATCATGGATGAGGCCCACGAGCGCTCCCTCAACACCGACGTGCTCTTTGGGCTGCTCCGGGAGGTGAGGGCTGCGGGTCCAGCCTCTGTGCCTGTGGGGCTTGGACCACCGCCCTGCCAGGAGTTAGTGACGAGGCACTCCAGGCAGGCTGGGGTCTAGCCTGGGGAAGCTGAGGGGGTCTTTGACAGGCCAAGTTGCCCCTGAGGCCCTTGGCTGCGGGGTTCAGAGCTGGTGGTGGTTTACTCTGTTCTTGCTCAGCTGAGTGACCCGTGGTTCTCCTGGCTGTGGCTCCACGGATTCAGTTCAGGATTGTTAGGAATCTAATGAGCCATCCGTCAGCTTTGACTTCTGTTTCATTTGGTAGTGATGCTGATGAGACTGGAGGGCAGAAGCCAAGGGTCCCAAAACTGTGGGGAAGCCTCTGACTGACTTCTTCTTTTAGGTGGTGGCTCGGCGCTCAGACCTGAAGCTCATCGTCACATCGGCCACCATGGATGCAGAGAAATTTGCTTCCTTTTTTGGGAATGTCCCCATCTTCCACATCCCTGGTCGTACCTTCCCTGTTGACATCCTCTTCAGCAAGGTACTGAGGCCCTGTTTTGGAACTGCCCTGACCCTTGATGAGGAGCTGGTTGGGGGATGTGGAGTGGCACACTGAGTCGGGAGAGGTTTTGTGGGGACCCTGGGAGCCTGCGGCTATAGGGCTTGGAGGCGAAGGGCTGCACTCTGGGGAGGTTTCGCTTGGTTGTTTCTTTGGAGTGGACGTGCAGGGCTCAGGGAGGGCCATCAGGCCTGTCTGCAGGTGCGGCAGCCCTGAGAGTTCATCGGCTCTAGCCCCTGACCAGAACTGGGTCACCAGTTCCCAGTGGGGGCTTGGCCTGCATTCCCTCTCACGGTGTCCCTCACTGGTTTGCAGACCCCCCAGGAGGATTATGTGGAGGCCGCAGTGAAGCAGTCTCTGCAGGTGCATCTGTCGGGGGCCCCCGGGGACATCCTTATCTTCATGCCTGGCCAAGAGGACATCGAGGTGCGTGCCTCGGTCATGACTGGGATGAACGGGTGTGTCCTTCCTGTGAGAACTGGGGGATCTGTGTCTCACAGCTCCTCTCTGTGCCCTCAGGTGACCTCAGACCAGATTGTGGAGCATCTGGAAGAACTGGAGAACGCGCCCGCCTTGGCTGTGCTGCCCATCTATTCCCAGCTGCCTTCTGACCTCCAGGCCAAAATCTTCCAGAAGGTGAGATGGGTCCCCACCTTGGGATTCCCCCAGACTCCCCCAAAGGAGGGCAAGAGGGAGGGTGTTACTTTTCTGGCATGGGTGGTGTGTACTTTTCTCCTTGTGGGGTTTTTCCTACCTGAAGGCCTACAGCCTTCCCTCCATGAGTGTCCTGTCCGGCTCCAGGCTCCGGATGGCGTTCGGAAGTGTATTGTTGCCACCAACATTGCTGAGACCTCTCTGACTGTCGATGGCATCATGTTTGTTATCGATTCTGGTTATTGTAAATTAAAGGTAAGAGGAGACAGGCACCGGGGCCCTGGGCCTTCACCCAAAGCTAACTCAGCCAAGGGGGTGGGAAGGCAGGCCCTGGGTCCTTGGCCCTCAAACGACGATTGCTCATGGAAGTGGTGGTGGTGGTTATTGAGTGCTGGTTTTGCCATGTGCTTGATTCATTCCATCCTTGTGATAACTCGAGGTAGACACACAGTTTACATAGCTCGATAGAGATTGCGGAGCTGGAAATTTCTTGAGGTTCCTGCTTCCGAAAGATGGCTGCTTACATCGCTAAGACACTTCATTCTGTGATGTGTAGCAACCAGGGTTTGTCTTTGTCTCAAGCCTGCCTCCCTTTTTCCCCTCACTCTGTCCTTAGTCAGGTCTTTACTGTCCCCTCCTAGGTCTTCAACCCCAGGATTGGCATGGATGCTCTGCAGATCTACCCCATCAGCCAGGCCAATGCCAACCAGAGGTCGGGGCGAGCCGGCAGGACGGGCCCAGGTCAGTGTTTCAGGTAGGAGCCCTGTGCTAGCCTGCTTTCTGGGGTGGAGCCCCAGCTGGGGTGGGAAGGCTTGGACTGTGATCCTGCAGAGAGGTGATCCCTGAGGCTGGGAACCAATGGTGGGGCAGCCACTTGTTGGTCCTCTCATCACATGCTGCTGAGTGGAAGAAGCTGCCTTCCCAGGCAGCCCTGAAGTCTGAGCAGCCTTGGGTTTTAGGAAGACCTGTGTTGAAGGTATCTGCAGCGGATGACCAGTGATTACAGTGTGCCTCCTCCCAGAAGATAAATGTGAACAAATTACAGCACCGGTTCTTTTTTTCCTCCTCCAATTACTCTCTCTCTCTTTTTTGTTCCGATATGTAAAAATAATGTATTAACTATAGAAATTCAGAAAATCTAGAAAAATATAAAGAAAAAAAACCCCAGCCATAATTCTAGTCCCAGGCTCACTGGTTCCAGAAATGAAACAAGTACATAGGAGACTCCAGCAGAATGGTGAATTGGCAGGACTGAGCTTTGAGTAGGTGGAGATTCGTGATTGTAAGGGGAAGGGGGAGGTGGGGGAAAGAAATGAGGACTTCTCCTCCTTACCCGTGGCTCTCATCTGCACTGCCTCTTCTGGGTGCACAAGCCCAGTGTTGGTCCCTGTGTAGACAGCTGGGCATATTTGAGGGGCTCAGCCGGGCAGCATGGTGGGAAGTGCGTCAGGACTGCGTCTTCTCCCCCACAGGCTCTACACCCAGAGCGCCTACAAGAATGAGCTCTTGACCACCACGGTGCCCGAGATCCAGCGGACCAACCTGGCCAACGTGGTGCTGCTGCTCAAGTCCCTGGGGGTGCAGGACCTGCTGCAGTTCCACTTCATGGACCCGCCCCCGGAGGACAACATGCTCAACTCCATGTATCAGCTCTGGATCCTCGGGGCCCTGGACAACACAGGTGCTGTGGCCCCGGGAGCCGGGCAGGGCCCCGTGGGCTCTGGCGCCTGGGTTCTCCCTCTTATGGCACTGTGTCCACTGACCGTGCGGATTTGCTCCTCTCTCCCAGGCGGTCTGACCTCGACCGGGCGGCTGATGGTGGAGTTCCCGCTGGACCCGGCCCTGTCCAAGATGCTCATCGTGTCCTGTGACATGGGCTGCAGCTCCGAGATCCTGCTCATCGTCTCCATGCTCTCGGTCCCAGCCATCTTCTACAGGCCCAAGGTGGGAGATGCTGTCCGGCTCCTCTCCTCCCAGGGATCTCGGGAGGTTATGGGCTCAGGGAAGGTTGAGAGAGGGGAGTAGTTTCTCTCTGTGTTGTTAAGACAGAGTGGAGGGAGGGGCAGGAATCAGTTTCCAAAGAGTGGTTTTGCTGTTTTATGTTAAGCAGGTTGGGGTAGGGGAAGGGGTGGGCAAGATCCATGGTTCTCAGGGAATGTTTTGCAGTTTTTTCTAGGATGGCTGTGCCTGAGCCCTCACATTTTAGAATAAATATTTTGTTGTAAACTAATTTATTTTTCCTATATTGTCAGGGCACTATGTTGATGTGTTTTTAGTTGTGGTGAGGGTAGATGATAGTGTGAGATAGCTCTTCTCATTGGACCTGGACTTCCCTTTTTCCTTCCTAGGGCCGAGAGGAGGAGAGCGATCAAATCCGGGAGAAGTTTGCAGTCCCTGAGAGTGACCATCTGACCTACCTGAATGTCTACCTGCAGTGGAAGAACAACAATTACTCTACCATCTGGTGTAACGATCATTTCATCCATGCCAAGGCCATGCGGAAGGTGGGGGCAGTGGCCGAGACAAGCAGCACATTGGGAGGAGGGTTGGGATGCAGGGAAGGAGGGCTCCATCCTTGTCTACCTGTGTCCTGCTCTAGGTCCGGGAGGTGCGGGCTCAGCTCAAGGACATCATGGTGCAGCAGCGGATGAGCCTGGCCTCGTGTGGCACCGACTGGGACATTGTCAGAAAGTGTATCTGTGCTGCCTATTTCCACCAGGCAGCCAAGCTCAAGGTGAGCCTAGTGGAGCTATGGCCCCTCTGGGCCTGATACTTCTTTCGAGGGCAGAGGTCTCCTGTCTCATTGTACAGTCCTGCAGATCTGGGCTTCCCCCAAAAGCCTGTGTCAAGACAGTATTGGACTGGGTAGCGGCCCAGATGTGCAGTGTTTTGCAATGTAGCCACCTGTTGCATCTCTTCCGTAGGGAATCGGGGAGTATGTGAATATCCGGACAGGCATGCCCTGCCACCTGCACCCCACCAGCTCCCTCTTTGGAATGGGCTACACCCCAGACTACATTGTGTATCACGAGTTGGTCATGACCACCAAGGTGAGTCTTTTCCAAGGCAGCCTGTATGACTGTAGGCCCACTTGGCTGGGCCAGGCCTTTGTAATAACCCTTTGCCGCCTTCTGGGATGGGTTTTGAGCTTGGGAGGCTTAAGGCCACATGCCTTGCTTGCAGGGAAATTGAGGTTGGTTTTCAGTTGGGGGTTTGGGGAAGTTTATATGGATACACAGTTAACCTCTAGATTCCAGTGGCCTCGGCTGTGCCAGCAGGATTGTTTCCTACTTGCTGCCGCGGACAAGCAAGCCCTTTTGGTGTTGTTAGAAGGGTTTTCTGAGGGGCTGGGCCTTTTCTGTTGGACAATAGGGGCCTTTTTCTCAAGCATGGAGGAATTTGGATGGGAGAAGGGATTAGAATCCCAGTGTCTGCGGCTTTCCCTTGCCTTTTTCAGCCTCACAGGGCTAGGGGTAGGCCCTTCCCATATAGCTCCTAATTGTGGAACTGCTCTGGGAGGGACAGCTCAAAGCATTGGTCCTTCTGTGACCACCGCTTTGTGGCCCTTCTGCCTTCAGGAGTACATGCAGTGTGTGACTGCTGTGGACGGAGAGTGGCTGGCAGAGCTGGGCCCCATGTTCTACAGCGTGAAACAGGCAGGAAAGTCTCGGCAGGTAAGGATCCTGTGCTTTTCTATGGAGGATCTGTTTGTCTCTGGGATCCGCTTTCCTCTCAGCCTGGTATTAAAGACACATCGTCATCTGGCTTCCCTTCACTTCCCTGTCAAACATAAAAGTTGTGATCCAGGCAGGTTAGTCTGTCTGATCTCCCCCCACGCACTCCATTTGCTTGGTCTGCTGAGCCTTAAAAAAAAAAAACTTATTATTGAAAAGTCCAAATACTCATAAAAGTGGACAGAAACAGTATAATGAGCCACGAGTTCCTCACTTAGCTTCCATAATTATCAACATTCTGCCCAACCTTGTTTCTCTTATTCCCACCCCGCTCCATACATATTGGTTTTTCCTGGAATATTTTAAAGCATACCTCAGACATTATATTTTTTCACCCATAAACACTTGAATATGTGCCTCTAAAAGGACTTTCAAAAATTAAAACATAACCTCCATGCAAATCTTACTCAACAGAATTAATCCTTAACGTTGCTAAAGTCTCCACTTCTTATTCATGTTTCCTTTTTTATTCCAAAGATAATTTTTTATAATTGATTTGCTTGAATTTGGATCCAGGCATTGAAATTTGTCATTACATATATTAAGTCTTTTATTCTGGAACAAGCTCTGCCCCCACTCATTTTTTATGGCATTGACTTATTGGAGAAAACAGGTTGGTCATCTTGTAGAATGTTCCACGTTCTGTTTTGAGCTGATTGCTTCCTCAACGTATTTAACTTTTGCCTCTATCCCGTGTGCTTTCTGTAAGCTAGTCATTAATCTAAAGCCTTGGTTAGATTCAGATTCAGCTGTTTCGGGTAAGGATGCATAAATGCATGTGGTGCTGTGAACCTCCTTTTAGATCCAGTCAGGAGGCACATAAGGTCTGGTGGTGCCACTTTTGAAGACACTAAGATTGCTCAGTGGTCCCACCAGACCCTCCGTTATAAATTCTCTACCTACTTCTCGGTCTCCTGACAGTCTTGGTGTCCACTGGTGGCTACCAGCTGGAGGTAGGGCTGCAGAATGTTGTGGACTTTAGCTTCCCCCCTTCTCAGCATAGTCCTCCCCACACCGGGCCCGCACACATCTTCCTGTGTCCGTCCTCTCCAGCCAGATGTCATGTCTTCTCTATTTCCTGTACTTCCTGGCATGGTTATGAACTTGGTTAGAGCATGTAAGCACTTAGCAAATTGAGTGGAGGGCTGAGGCCTGAGAGGGTGAGGACTCAATCATCCAATGTCTGTCTTGGATCAGTGAGCAAAGCAGGCCTCAGTGCTGGGGCAGGGAGCTGTGTGTCCCTGCCTTTGGGAGCTGGCAAGGTCTACCCAGCACCTGGCTTGCAGCAGGGAGATGGGTGCAGGCTGGCCCTCCTCACCCGCCAATCCCCAGTGACCCCAGTACCTCTCCCTTCTCTAGGAGAACCGCCGACGGGCCAAAGAGGAAGCCTCTGCCATGGAGGAGGAGATGGCACTGGCCGAGGAGCAGCTGCGGGCCCGGCGGCAGGAGCAGGAAAAGCGCAGTCCCCTGGGTAGTGTCAGGTGAGCTGTGGTCTCGGGACTCTTGTCCTGATGGAGCCCACCAGCTGGACTGACCAGGCCCTGAGGCAGGGTCGCGATTTAAGAGAAGTTAAATGTGCAGAGGTGAATTGGTGACGAGTTGACTGTGGTCACGTGGAGACGGGAGGGGTTTTGGACATACTTTCAAGGAGTGGTGATACAGCTGCAACTCCTGGTCGTTGTTTGTTATGTTGTGATGGGGCCCAAGGTGGGCTGGAGCGGCAGAGTAGGTCTCACAGCTTTACCAACAGGCTAGGGCTTGGACATCACAGTGGAGAGGCAAGGCCAGGAGAGCCTTGGGCACCTGCGTCTGCCCTGGTGCGTGGAGTTAGACTGCACAGGTGAAGGGCATAGTCGCTGCAAGACTGCTCTCACCTCAGTCACCACCTGCAAGTTGGGGGGTACCCAGGGTCACCCTCATTTCTCACCAACTTGTTACAAATTTGGGGATCCCCATGGACTCCCTCAGGTTTGATAATTTGCTAGAATACCTCGCAGAACTCAGGAAAGTACTATACATATTACAGTTTTATTATAGCAAAAGGACACAGAACCAGCCAAAGGGAGAGATGTATAAAGTGAGGTCTGAGAGGGTCTTAGATGTGAAGTCTTCCATTGTCCTTGGGGTCATGTTACCCTCCAGGCACATTACACAGAGTATTGTCACCAGGGAAGCTCACCGGAGCTTTGGTGCCCAGAGTTTTGTTGGGCAGGACCCATGTGTTGACTTAATCTCCAACCTCTTTTCCCTCCCCAGAGTCTGGGCTGATAGCACGAGGCTCAAAGCACAGCCCTCTGTTCACAGGTTGGTTTTTCTGGCAGGGCAGCCACCATCCTGAGTCATCTCATTTGCATAAACTATCAGATGTGGTCCACCGTGAATAACAGAGACACTCCAGTCCCTTGGGAAATTCCAAGGGTCTAGAGATACTTCCAGGAACTGGGGAAAAAGCCCAGCCACAGCTGGAGTGGCGGCCTGGTGAGGTGGAGGGAAGACTCCCTTCAGAGCTCACCTAGGGGATATGAATGGAATTGTTAAAAAATCTCATAACCTGCCTCAGTGGATAGAAGAAAGAGGTGCTATCATTCTGCTCCCGATCACACATAGGGAAGGCGAGGGGAGTGGAAGTGTGCTAGGGGCGGAGACCCTGCAGCCCCAAAGCCTGCTCACACACAGAAGCAGCAAGACCTCAGGCTCCTCGTCCTCCTGTGTGTCCTGGCCGGAGTGAGCAGCAGTGCGATTCCTAACCCCTCTTCTGTGTCTCCAGGTCTACAAAGATCTACACCCCAGGTCGGAAAGAGCAAGGGGAACCCATGACCCCTCGCCGCACACCAGCCCGCTTTGGGCTCTGAGCTGATGCTGTCCCTGAAGAGGAGGGGGGCCAGGTGTTGAGTCATGAGCCCTGTGGCTGGAGCGTCCAGGCCTGCCGACAAAACCGTTTCATCTGTGTGCTTTCATTTGTGTACATCATGGCCCTGGGGGCACCTGTTGCGGCCAGGCTCTGCCGTGGAGGAGGTGGGAGTTTCTCGGTGCAGGCGTGGGGCCGCAGAGCAGCTGCCAGGACCACAAGAGGTGGCCGGACCCACCGTATTCAAATAAACTGTCCCCGGGACACTTGGTGTATGAATGACACGGCTTTGACTATGTTTTTTAAAATTCTTGTGTAAAACAGCACAATAGACCTAGGGGGAATTATAATTTGGTTATAATTCAGGATTTGGAAATAAATTTATTGTTTGTAAAATGTTATTGTATTTCTGACTCTTCTTTTCCCCTGACTGCCCTAAATCACACTTTAGAGAACAGGCAGAACGCTGACTTTCCTTGGATGGATCCTTCTAGAACCTTAGCTCGCCCTTCTGTTCTCCAGGCAGTGCCTCTTAGAGGAGGGGTTGATGGGGTGGGACTCAGCTGACAGGGAAGGAGAATGGCCTGGGGCACCAGCACCTGGCAGGGCTGGGGCAAGGCGGCCACGGTGGCCAGGAAGTGGGAGGAAGGTGAGCAGCCGCGCACCCTCTGTCCTTTCCCAAGGGCGGGTTGGCTGCTCTGTCGCTCAGAATGGCTGAAGTTTCTTCCGTTATGTGTTGTGTATTCATGGAAAATAGTGTAAAATGTTGCTTATCGGTTTTCAAGTGAAAGATGATGCTTACGCTAGAATCACTAGTCTTTTCTGTTGTTAAGCAGCCTCAACGGTCTGCTGAGGCGACGTCTAGTGAGGCACATGTGGCATACACAGGTGCCACAAAATAAGTGGGGAGGCTCCCCGCCCCCAGCAGCTGTACCCGAATCTGCTTTGGCTTCTGGACTTCTGCCCAAGAATCTGTTTGCACTCTGTCTCCAATGCTTTCTTTTTAACTATGGACCCTTTCCATTCAGATCTACCTTCCTTCCAGCTTTAATATTCCGATTTAATACTCTGCTCTTCACCATCTCTTCCTCAGATGATAACTGATTCTTTTTCTAGAGGTACAAAAGCGTTTCTTGGCAATGACCCGGAAGTGGATTCCTGAGACTGGTGTGAGAGAACAGTAAGGTTGTTGAACTGGACAGGGGTCCCCTGCCTTGCTCTCAGCCATGTGCGTCTACCCTTTAATGCCTACTTGAGAGGAGCAGGATGCTTTAGACATCTTAGAAATATCAGCAGTTGAGAGTCTCAGGCTGAGATAGGGGGCTCATTCTGGGGACCCCAGGGCTGGCTCGCTGGGCCCTGCCTATGGCAGGAAGCTTCCTCCTCATATGGGCTGTGCAGAGGAGGCTCAAAGGCAAGTGTACGTGGCCACATGGTGGTTCTAGGGCGCTCCTCCTTCCCTTTAGTAAGACGGCGGCTGGGGTTTGTGCTGGGTTCCTTTAGCTCAGGGGGAGAAGAATTGTACTCCAGGTAGGTAGAAGAGGGTCTGTCACAAAGGATTCTGCGGCCCCCAAAGTAGCAGAATCTGAGTGACCCTCCGACTGGGTGGCTGAAGCGCTTTATTTGTAATCCCCTCGGCTAAGTCCTAGCTTTATAATCGTTTCTTTTTTGTTATTTTTTTTTTTAACGTGGCTTTAGGTGCACAGCAAAATTGAGCAGGAGGTACAGAGATTTCTCCTATATCTGCTTCCCCTGCCCCCAAACCTGCACAGCCTCCCCACTATCAGCATCGCCCACCGCAGTGGTTCGATTGTTACAACTGACGAGCCTGCACTGACACATCATTACCCCCTAAAGTCCGTAGTTTACATTAGGGGTCACCCTTGGTGTCTGTACATTCTATGGGTTAGGACAAATGCATCCACCATTATAGTTTCATACAGAGACCATGTCTTTTTAATGTCAACTTTTAAAGAACTCACTTCTTTGGTTATTTCTTAAAGCATTAGAGGCAGGCAACATTCGGGCTCCCTGCCCTTTCTCCTGCCTTTCTTCATTTCTCCAAGCCCAGCCCCTCCACTCAGTTGGGTCTCCTACCTGGCTGGGCTTGCAAGGCCACACGGCTGGGTGATGTACTGACATGGTTCTGGCTCTCCTGCCCCTTTGCTCCCCATAGCGTGCTACCTGCTTTCCTCTGGTGTAATCACACTATAGGAAGTGAAAGACAACTTTGGAAAAAGTACAACATTCAAAGTACCCAGATATTGTCCCTTTGGCCAACATATATGAAAACTTTTTGTAAATTAAAGAGACAAAATGCCTTTTTAGTAGACTGTACTGGGGATTTTAGTGACATTGAACTTTTACTTGAATAAATGGGCCACAGGCTAGAACTAGAAGCCATTTCATTAGTACCAGACCCTTCAGTCTTTGTTTTCTCTAGAACACGTATCCTTATTCTAAACCAAATGAAGGAACACAGTCAAAAGAGCATTAAAAACCAGACAATGACCATCACAATAGAAACCACCAGATGTGCCCATCACTCCTGCCTCACACTGCATTTCCAGAACTTGCCCTTCCCAAGGCCTAGCAGGGACATCCTATATAACACATTGCTGCTATTAGCAGAAAATTTTCTTGGCTTTTGTTTGGCTGGGGAGGGAGGCAAGATATTTAAGAATTGCTATCAACTAGTGGGTTTCTTCCTTCACTTTTCCTTTCCCTTCTTCCAGAAATGCAAGCCCTTTCATTTCTTTCTCTTACTTTACCTTTAGCTATTTCAATTTTCTATAGACTAGAAATAGAAATTCTAGACATGTACTTAGTTTAACAAAATCCAGCCACAATAAAATAGTTTAGCTGTCCTTGGAGTTTGTTATAATGGAATTTTTCTTGTACTGAGCTGGCTGGGGAGAAAAATAAAATTGTTAAAAGAAGGAATATGGCAGCCAGGGAGAAAGCAGATGGCTATCTCTCCCTCCTGCCTTTGGAAAATGCATCATTTATTTCTCTTCCTCTCTTTTGGGTCTCAGGATTACTTTCCTTTCGGAGGTTTTTAGATATTTCTTTTTCTTCTTAAATTCCAGACAGAGATGGAAGGAATAAAAAAGGAACTAATTATCTCTTGTTGGTTTAAAAACGAATCCAGATAATCCAGAAGCTTGCTTTGGGAATTACAGCTCCCCTATGTATGTCAAAGAGAACTATATGTTTTAGAATTTAGGGAAAATAGGGATGAACACATTGCTGGGGACCTGAGGGGGCAGAATTGTCTGCAAGACACCACGAGCTCACTGAGGCTGCTGTGCTCATGTCTTTATTTTAGAGTTTGGGCCTGGAGATGGTAGTAGGGTTCCAAGGCTCACTCTGCCGCAGGAAGTAGACAAAACTCAATAAAACGTTAGCATCTTGCAGAATAGGCTTGGACCTTGACATATTCCGGTTAGAGCTGATCCAAGTCAAGAGAGGAATAGGAACTCACTGTCCTCTGAAAAACATGCATGGAAATGATGCTCAGGGCAAGGCGCTGATTCTAGCAATATGAGGAACCTGAGGGAACAGGGAGGAAATGACAATCTTGATTTGAGGAGAAATTAATGAAGTGATTTCTCAAGGACTAGTCTCGTGGCCAGGCAGCTCTGTTGCAGGTGACTTCTTACCTTGGGGGTACCATGGAGTCTACAGGTGGCAGAAAAGGTAGCCGTGGACTCAGGCCGAACAGGAGACCAGGGCATTCTTGTGAGGCTTCCAAAACACGTTAGAGGAGAAAAATGCCTATTCTGCCTGTTCCCTTCTTATCCTCATACCTCCCAAAAGGGACTGGGTCAGGGGAAGGGATAGGTCTGAGATAGGAGGCACTTGGGTAACATCAAAGATTCTTAAATCAGGATGAGCCTTAATTCATTTGCCTCCCCCTTTACAGAGGAGAAAACAATGATCTCTGGTCCAGAATAGCTAAGCAAAAGATTTGTTTTTTTCCCCTATTTGAATTTCCAATCCAGTGATCTCTTCAAAATACGTTTTTTTTTCTTTTTTGACCCAATGGACTAAGAAAGACAGCACCATAGTAAGTAGCAAAAGCCGCATGGTGGACATACCTGAGCAGTGGGGCATCCCGACAGACTTGGTGATGTCCATTCTTTGGCTCACGTCTTGGGTTATCCCCCTCCAGTCCAAGGTGCCATACACTTTCCCCCTTGATGTGGGGTCTGTTTTGCTTGGCCATAGGGCTTTGGTACATACCCTTGAGGGCCCAGCTTTCAGCTTCTTCTCCTCTATTTCATTCTTTAGTTTCTTGTTTTCCTTTTGCAGATGGACCATTACATTGTGGAGGTGGCTGGGGAAGGAGAGGGAAGGACAGGTGGGTGTTTGGTCTGTTCCAGTTCCATGGACGCCCAGTTCCTTCCAGAGCTCGTGCTCTCATGCATGTTCTGTGGAAATGGAGGCCTATGTGCATCCCCAGGAAGAAGCCCAGGCCTGGGGTTGGGGTGGACCCAGAATCAGCACTCCCGACCCACTGTGTCATGTCAGCTCTGGGCTAGTTTTCTTATCTGTTAGATGGGGACCATTGAGTCTGATCTGCCTTCTGGGGTTCATATAAAAATCCAGTTTGACAAATGATAGAAATTGGATTCAAAGAGCCAGAACAACTCTGATCACATGTCCTCAGTTTCTCACAGCCATGCCTAGGAAACACTCACATCCAGTTCTGATGCCAAAGCCCAAGATCTTTTGCCTCCCTTTGCTGAAAGGTTGAGAACACAGGGGATCCCAGCTCTGTCGAGAGCTTGGGCAAGTTACTTGTCCCCATTTTATGGAAGAAATGGCAGCTCCAGTGTAGGTGAGGGGAAAGGTAACTGAGCATACCTCCTGTGGCTCAATAAATGGCAACTGTTAATACTAACAGCCTTATTTCTCCAAACCAGTGTTGAGAGAAGTGAGTGACAGTGGGCTCTGGAACCAGGCTTCCCAAGTTGGGATTCTGACTCTGCCACTTACTGGTCAAGAGACCATGGGAAAATTATGTAGCCTGAGTTTCTCCCTTTCTTCATCCTTAAATGGGGATTATACGTGCACTGAACGTGTGAGGTATTATGAAGATTAAATAAGTTAACACATGTAAAGCACTTGGAACAGTGCTCCTCATGAGTAAGCAATAAATATTAGTTGAGCTCTTGTTATTATGACTAAAAGATGGTGTTCCTTCAAATAGGGTCAAGCAAACTCAAGAATGAGTTCTTTGTGAAACAAACAAACAAAAAACCCAAAACACTTGCCAGAACTTGGCACAATATAAGAAAAAGCCTGGTGCCTGGCTACCTTCAGATTCTGACAATTTCTCCTTTAGTTAAATCCTTTCAGAAAGTGTTTCTGTCCTAGTGAAATATTTTATGATATTTTCTAGAGGAAATCAAGTAGAGAATTCATCCTCAACTGCTTCTCTGGGCGTATTCTCTGCCCTCTTGCTCTGTATAAATCTGGCTGGCAGTGAAGACACCCCTTCCCTTGTAGCTCTTCATGTTGTTGCCATGCTCCTTGTGCCACTGGGCCTGGAGGTAGGGTCCTCGAATGCTCTCATTCCCTGGCTCTCTGCCACTCTCTCTGGTCCACTCCTGTCAGCATCCCTGATGCTTTCAGCATCCTGTACTTTTCATCCAAGCCCTGGCCCTTCAGTTCCTTGACCTCCTTATTCCAGTGATCTTTTCTTCTCCTTCAACCCAGACGCTTTCCTATGGTCCAAGCTCAGGACACAGCTTTCTAACTGGGGCTGCATGAATGGGTCCCAGGTGTGCTGCGATACCTCAGCCCTTGGAGCAGGGTTTGGCACAGCTGCTGGTTGGTCACCTTTACCATAAGCAACCCCATCCAAGACCCTCTCAGTGTGTCAAACAAAGGTGTTCATTTTCTAAGTGTTCCCTGACAAAAGGTTGGGAAACACTGCCCTGGAGCTTGTCATTACCTGTTACTATGCCACCTCTGAAATCTCAGTTTTAGACATCCATACTTTTGCCTCTGTTCCCAAACTTCCAACACTCCTCCCGTACCACACTCTATGCTGACCCAGCTTTGACCATGAGGGTGAACCAAGGCTGCAAGTAGATGGACCCAAATGACCACATGGGACAGAAGGACCCCACCAACCTTGACTGCTCACCTCATAGAGGTGTTCCTTCTATGTTCTATGTCCCTTTGTTTGGAGAGCTCTCCGTTACCACAGCTTAGCCACTACCCTAACTAATACAGTCTGCTTTTCAGTTCCTGTTTCCTTCTCAGCATTCTGACTTCTGAGAACTGTGGAAGGTGACAGTGGAGAGGGACATAGAGATGATTAACCCCTTTTTTTATTGTTGGTGAGGGGACTAAGGCCCAAAGAGGTCAAGTGGTATTGCCCAAGGTCACATGGATGCAGATTTGGGACTTGGGGTCTTTCTCCACATATCCAGTGAAAAAGCCAGCCCTGGTTCCTGGCTGACTCCTCTCCCTGGGGCCCAAGCTCCAGCCAGGGGGGCGTGGGATGACTTACTCCTTTTCACCAGTCAGCTTGGTGATATATTTGACCTGTTCACGGAGTTTGTTTCCTAGTTTCTCATTGGCGATCCTGTAATAAAATTCACAGAAGAAAAGAGTTCCCCAGACCCCTGTGGGTAAGAGCATGAGCTGGCTGAAAAGGACATTGGGTGTTCTTGGCGAGGCCTCTTCGGGGCCCAGACCCCCCACTCATCCCCCCGTCCCCGGAGCTAGAGCCCTCCTAGCAGCTGGCAATTAAGAGGACCCTCTACACTCCCAAGCAAAATCACTGTGATCCCAAGTGAGTTCAGGGGATCCAGGCAGTGAAGCCCGACACCAGGCTGGGAAGAGGAAATCTGACCCACAGGAGCATCCCTTCTGTCTGGAAGCTGCTCCATTTCCAAGTGGGCGGGGCTTTCTGAACCCGCCTGAAGGGTTGCGGCCCCTTCATCTTATTCCCAGCATCTGGGTGTGGGCTGAGACTGGATCAGTTTCCCTGGAGGGCTGTGTGTGTGTGTATGACACTATTCTCTGGCACAGGTGTGATTCCAGCCCTTGGAAGCCTGCCTTACTGTTTTCTTCTGCACTTACTTCTGCTCTTTTGCCCATTGCTCCATGTTGGACATAATCTGATCGTTCTCTCGGTGCAGCCTGCAGGTGTCTTTAGGCGCAGACCGCTGGGACAGGCAACAGGACTTCGGTACAAGAAGTAAATGAGATAGTAAGGGGGTGGGAGCACAGGCCTGTCACCTCCCTTCTCCCAGATCAGGTCTCCTCTCTTCCTGGGAGAAGAAACATTGACTCTGCTGTCCAACCCTGAGGCCAGAGTTGGAATTGCCATTGCAGGCCTCCACCTCCAGCAGTGCATTATCACAAAGGTGACATCTGTGAGCAGACACCACTTATAGTAGAGACAAAGTAGGTTTGTACATTTATAATAATGATTTTCAGGCCAAAGGTAGCAAAGTGACCTATTCTAAAACAGCAATACATTAAGCCTTTTTAAAAACAGATGAAAGAAAAAATATCTGGTGGAAAGGGAGGACTTTTTTTCTAATTTGGGCAAAGGCCCTGTGGCCACCCCAAGGATATCCGGGAGCCTCCTGCTACAAACTTCACTGCTCAGAGAGCTGGACGTGCACAAAGAGCTCTTAGCCGATTCTACTGCAGGGTAATTGAAAGTGTCAGGAGGGGCTCTGGAGGGTGACTGAGCCGTGGATTATCTAAGTCGGGGCTGCTGGTGTACCTGACATGGAGATGGCATTCTCTCTCCTCTGGATTGGGACCTTTGCTCTGTTCAATATCTCTATCAACAAAGTCACGGGAAGATGGTTGGGTCGAGACAGCCGTTGTGGGCCTGGAACACCCAGACCCCGCTTTGTACTGAATAGAGGGGGTGTCCTTTCCTTGCTCCCAGGCACCCCCACCCCCACCAAAGGGTGTCTGTCACGCAGGCGGTCGTGGGATGTTCTGGGGCAGTGGGAGGAAGCGGCTGGGAGTTGAGGAGTGCCCACCTCCGTCCCGTCCGCGAGGAGGCTCTCTTTCAGGGCGCGCATTTCCTCTCGGAACGCCCTGAGCTGCTCCTCTTTAGCGGCCAGCACCTCGAGGTCCCGCTGGTGCTGCTTCTGCCACTGCAGCACCTGGTTGCTCATGTCCTCCAGCTTTTTGTCGAAGGCCTGCACCTGCTCGGTAGCGCACAGTGAGGAGGGAGACCCCAGCTTGCCACCCTGACCCTGGAGGACCCACGACAAGGCGGGAGGGCGCTTTCTCTGGGAGGTTCATGAGGGAGTGTTTTATTTCCAGCGGCCAGCAGAGGGCGCCCCTGCTCTGATAGTTGCCGCCTTCTTGAAGCTCCCAGAGCCCAGCAAAAGGGAGGGCACCTGTTAGCCGAAGGGACCGGCTCAGTGCGAAGTACACAGCTGTGGGGCAAGAAGAGGCCTTGGGGCCCTGGGCAGGACGGCAGCCGGGGCCCCTGGCCGCTCCTCACCTCTAGCTCACTCTGCTGCTGGAAGCCCTGCAGTTTTTTTAACTCCACATTCAGCTTTTTCATCCTCTCCTCGTAAGCAATGACTTCCTCTTCCAGCTGAATCTTCCTGTCTTGGGCCTGTGTCAGAATTTGGTGAAGACTCTTTGTCTCTGAGGTCGAATGACTGAGCTTTGGTAAAGACAAAGGGTTGGGGGGAGAACGGCTGTCATTGCGCTTGGGCCTCTGTGCTGAGTCCTGAATGGAGAAGGGTTCCACCAGTCCCACAGCCCCTACTCTCTTCTGCCCAGGGTGGCACAGACACACCTGGTCCTGGTCACCTCGCCTAGAGTCCCAGGGAGGGGTGAGAAGTGACAACGGTCAGTCTTCTGCATCTCCCCTGCCCCTCTCCCGTTTCCTCTCTTTCCAATTCTATGAGCTCATCAGCCAGGCATGATTAGCACAGGGATGCGGCATGAATTTCCCTGAAAAATCCAGGTCTTGGGAAAACCTTGCCCCTGGGTCACCCATGGGCAGAAAGACTTGTTAGATTTGGCCTCTATCCCCCTCTTCCCCAAAGCCTCACTAGGGAGAAGCAGGCCTTCTCTGGACAGACATCCCAGCCAATGCAAGGGTTTGCAGATGGCCTTGGTGACAGCCAGTTATGCAGGAAATTGACTCCTTCACCTTTCATGCTGCTGGGATAACTTGGATATTAAACAGCCCTGGAGATGAGAGGGTGTAGCCCACCTTATCCAGGGCCTGTGTTAGGTCGTCTTGGCAGGAGGCTGACTTCCGGCATACCTCCTCATAGACATCTTTACTGACCGTGGTCTGGAGGTATTGCTTCTCTTTCGCCGCAGCCTTGTCCAGCTGAATCTGCAGACTCGCCATGGTCTCCTTCTGAAGGATTATCTTTAGGGAGGGGGAACATAACTGTCAAGGTTCATGGCCGTGGAGGCATCCTCTGTGTCCACAGATGGACAGGCACAGGGCTCTCTCCTCCCTGCACTAACTACCTGCCCAGCAGACTGTGATAATGCCCACTTCCCCTCACTGTTGGAAGAGGAAGAGCTGCCTTTCCAGGTTCTTCTGCACCCCTCTCCCACACTTCCTTTCTAGATAGCATGTCTTCCCAATACAAGGAGTACTGGAAGTACTGGGCCATGATGTGTCAAATACACGAAAAGTCCCTTTCACAGACTCCGCAGCCTTTGACGTGTGCCAGCCAAGCATGGGTCCTACATTTGTAACTGGATGGTTTCTGTTAATAGTTAACTGTCTCATGGTTAGGGTTAGGGTTAGGATTAGTGTTAACCTGGAATCCAATTCTAGGTTAGGAAATATGATGCAACATTTCAGTGGTATGCATTATGCCTCAACTCCTGACATAATCCACTAGACTTGATGCACCATGAAAGCAGGACTGTGTGTGCTTTCTTCATCGCTGTATCCCCACTACCTGTAGCTCAGAGCATGGCATGTAATAGGTGCTCACTAAATATACTAAATGATTTATTTGGACGGAATGAAATAGTGCATTGGGCAATACTAGGGATGAATTGGACATATAGGTCCGACAGAGTGTGTTTAAAATTGAAATATGGACTACCGATGAAAGGAAATGCAGTTTAGAATGCAAAACTAAGCCTCTTTCTAATGGCTGTTTCCATTGATTCAAAAAGTCTGTTATATGTGGGGCATGCTTTTAAAAAATTGAACATGCTTACACACACATAAACTCCTCCAGCCTCTGGATTCCCATCAAAGGAATTCTGAAATTAGTGCTTCTAGTTGCACATTTACATAACTCCCTTTCTTTTGGCAAATGTGATAACAGGCCTATATTAAATACTTAGGCAGTATTCCTTATATTGAAAGCAGTTCCTTGGGGATTTGAGTGATTCAGGCCTCAACTCTGGATCCCACTAGAGGAGAGATTTATATCTCTGAGTGACAAAACTCCAGAAACATCAGTGCCTCAGACCTCTGCTGTTTAATATGGCAGCCACTAGCCACATGAGACTATTTACATTTCAATAAAACTAAAATTAAACTTATAAATTCAGTTCCTTAGTCATACTAAGCCATAGTTCGAGCAGTCAATAGCCATATGTGGCTAGTGCATATAGTATCAGGTAACTCTAATCTAGAACTTTTCCATCATCACAGAGAGTTCTATTGCGTAGTGCTATTCGTACACTTAGAATGGTCATAGTATTTTAAGATGAACTCTTTCTTATGAAGGACTCAGAGCTGCTTGGTCTCTCATTTATAATTCAAGAGACTACCTAATCAAGATGCTGTATTTTTTTCTTGTCCAGAAATATGGAATGGGCTCATTTGGGGCAAGTATTGCCATTCAGGATGAAGGGAAAGAGGTCAGGTGGCAGAGCCAGATGATCCAAGTTCAAATATTGCTCCATCCCATCACTTACCAATTAGTCAGTCTGAGCCTCAGCCTTTCTCTCCTCTGTAAACCAGCAGATGGAAGGCATGCCAAGGACTTAAGTAGACGGTCAGTAAAGGATGACTGAATGTGAGCACAGTGCCTCACGTACATTAGATGCCATTTACTCCTTTTGTCTTTATTCGTGTAATGAAATATAACCATGTCCCCTTTCATCCCATTTTTGTGCTTTGGGACTATTTTTGGAAGTGTTCCCTAGCAAATTGCCCCGAACAATGGGCTCACTCAACTCTGGTCTAAAATGCAACTCTGGAAGCCTTGATGCCAAAGCCCAGATGGTTTGGGGCTCCACCAGATATTAAATAAGACCTTCTACATGTGGAAGAAATACTTCTTGGCCAGCAAGTGGGTGACACTTCAGGAGGGAAGTGGGGGCTCCGGTGCCCCAGAATGCACATGGGCTGGGCAGTTAGTGGCATTTCTGTGATGGAGGAGAGCTAGGTGCCAACTTCAGGTCAAGGGTCATAGGGTTCAAATTTCTCACCCCCTTGGGGTTTCTGTCTACTCACCTTACGAGTCAGCTCCTGGTTGATTTGCTGGGTGCTGTTTTGTTTGCAGAGAGAGGAATCCAGTTGCGCAGAACATTGCTTTAACTGTGATTTGAGATTATCATTTTCCTCCTCCAACTTTCTCAAATTCTCCTTTGACTGCTCCCCAATTAAGGAAACAAAGCCCAGATGGAGGTGTTATCTTAGACTCCTGCAGAAGCCCCTCCTTCTGCCCTCACACACAGCTCCACCTTGCACCCCATGTATCTCAGGCCTTCTCTGCCCTCCTCACTTGTCTTTCTCACCCTCCCTCCCTTCTCTCCTGAAGTCTGAGCACCCTCAGCCTCTGTATCCCACCAGGCCCAGCTGGGCTCAGGTCTGGCCTTGGATTCTTAATCCCGAGGCTTCCCAGATTCTCCTCACCATCTTTTCTTTCTTTTTTCCTTCCTGTCGGAATATCTCGAGCTCTTGCTGCAGTAGCTTCTCCTGCTCTTTACTCTTTTTCAGCTGCTCCTTTTTCTCCTCCAGCAACCTGGTTTCCTCCTGAAGCTGTTCTTCTAGACTGCATTTGGAGGAGGCTTGCTTCCTGTTCTGAGAAAACAAACACGGGGCTGCAAGTCAGGCACCATATTTTTGCGGAGAAAACCCCCAGCCCAGACAACTGTGCACAGGGATGGCTGAAATAAATATGAGGACAGGGCTTCCCTGGTGGTACAGTGGTTGAGAGTCTGCCTGCCGATGCAGGGGACACGGGTTCGTGCCCCAGTCCGGGAAGATCCCACATCCCACATGCCGCGGAGCGGCTGGGCCCGTGAGCCATGGCCGCTGAGCCTGTGGCGTCCGGAGCCTGTGCTCTGCAACGGGAGAGGCCACAACAGTGAGAGGCCCGTGTACCGCAAAAAAAAAAAAAAAAATGAGGACAACTCCTTGGTTATTTAGCGTGTTTAATAAAAAAGTTTCCTCTTAGGTTCAGCAACAGTTTTTCTTTGTTCAATTAGAAATACCAACTTATTTTATTTATAGATCCAGGTCCCACTTACTTACCAAGTCTTTCCACATAAAATACTCTGAATAAATTTTTAAAAATCTTAGAAAAGCATAAAAGGAATAATTCAAAGTTAAAAAACTTTAAATCAACTGAGAGGATAGCTTTTGAGTCCTAGAAAAAGAAATAATATTGTCGTTTGACTGTTTTTAAGCTTGGCCCCTGAAAATGCTTATTATTGGTTGTGGGAACTGGAGCTGCCTGGCTGGCTTAGCATTCTAAAACAAATTCTGGACAAGTAGTTTGCAATGGATTGGTGGTGGCATCTTCCCAAATAAAGAGCAATGCAATTTTTTTTTTTTTTTTGGCCACACCGCTCAGCTTGTGGGATCTTAGTTTCCCGACCAGGGATTGACCCAGACCCTTTGCAGTGAGAGCTCGGAGTCCTAACCACTGGACGGCCAGGGAATTCCCAAGAGCAATGCATTTAATCTGAAACAGAGCAAATGCTTGAGCTGGCTGCCTACTTGCCCTCCACACCTGGTGTTGAATGTGATTTATACGATCTAGCAGGTCATTCAGTTTTACATCCTGCTCAGTCACTGTCTTCTGAAGCTGCCTCTTTTCCTTCTCTGAAATTTCAAGCTTTCTGGAGAACTCAGATAATTCTGATGTCAGCTCCTCTATCCGTTTCCTAAAGCAAAATGGCAAAAACAGGTGGATGGACTTCAGGGTCCACGTCGGTGGACTGTGGGCTGGCTGCCCGGGGCTTGCTACCCAACTCCTGGGCAGCATCCCACAGGGTCCCAACTGGCTAACGAGGGACAGAGACTCTGTCTGGAGGGGAACCTGTGGTACCTGCTGGGCGCGAGTTCCTCCTCTGCCATTAGGGAATCCTTCTGCAGCTTCTGAAGTTCTCTCCGGAGCTCCTGGATGGTCTCTGCCTTCTGCTTCTCCAGGCAAATGCAGCTTTGCAGTTTCCTATGGCAATCCTCCAGGTTACCCTTTGCCAGAATGGCTTCTTCTTTATATTGGGCTGCTTGCTGAGCTGCAGAAGACAGGAGATAGCCCGGGGCATGTCCATGTGTGAAGGGAGTATGTGTGAAGATCAGACTCTCAAATGAGACCAGTTAAAAAGTCTGTTCCTTGGGGCTTCCCTGGTGGTGCAGTGGTTAAGAATCTGCCTGCCAATGTAGGGGACACGGGTTTGAGCCCTGGGAAGATCCCACATGCTGTGGAGCAACTAAGCCCGTGTGCCACAACTACTGAGCCCGAGCTCTAGAGCCTGCGAGCCACAACTACTGAGCCTGCATGCCACAACTACTGAGCCCACGTGCCACAACCTACTGAAGGCTGTGCACCTAGAGTCCGTGCTCCACAACAAGAGAAGCCACTGCAATGAGAAGCCTGCACACCACAATGAAGAGAAGCCCCTGCTCACTGCAACCAGAGAAAGCCTGTGTGAAGCAACGAAGACCCAATGTAGCCAAAAAAAACAAAAGTCTGTTCCTTCATTCTGTGACTTACTTCAATTTCCAATCTGTCCTCATCTCTCTCTATCTCATTATCACTCCTAAGGAGCTCTGATGAATTATCTGTCTTCAACTACCCACCAGCCGTGAACTCCTTCTTGAATAAAATTAAATAAATTGGTTGAAATTGCTTGGTATCTCTTCTGCGACTCATCCTGTCATTGAAGACAAATCCTGACCCTCATAGAGTTTAGAGTCTAGTGAGGGAGCTGACATAGAGAACACAGTAATGTTAAACTCACACTGACTGTGAACTCAGGAAGGAGGACCAAAGCGGGGAAGTACAGTTGGAGATGGACTTATGGAGGAACAGAGGCTGAGCTGGGCCTTAGAAGAAGGAGAAGAAAGGGAATTCTCGGGGTGGGGGGCACAGTGAAGGGAATGGGGAGGGCAGGTGGGAAGATGATGGGAAGATATCAGCTTAACTGGAAAGGAAAGTGGGAAGGAATGGTGAGAGACAGAATTGAGGAAGTGGATGGACTAGAGGGGGTTTTGGAGGACGCTGAAAGCCTGAGAGAAATGTTTAGACATGATTTAGTGGGTTCTTGAGTAGGGACCTGCCATAAAGGAAAGAGTGCTTTAGGAAAATTGGAATGGATTAGAATGGAGAAAGACTTCTGACAATATCCTTTTAGCCCACGTCCTTGCCTCCACTGCGTATGAAGGAGTAAGGTGCTTACTGGGGTTTCTCTACACCAAATATCTCCCCACTTCCGGTAGTTTCTCCTATCATTTCTACTTAAATATCACTTTTCTCTCCGTTTTTTTAAGCCTGGGATACTGGAAGAAAGATGGTGTCACTACGGAGATAATTATACACCCGGAAGAAGGGAGGAGGATTTTTTTTAATAGGGAAGAGAGTAGGTTCAGCTTTGGGAATGTTGGGTTAGTGGGGAAGGTGGGTTGGTCAGGTGGAGCTAGTCTCTAAAGACAAGACTGACCAGGTGCCAAGTCAGGGCTGGGGCTCTAGGCATTGGAGTCACCTGCAGAGAAATGCAGCTACAAGGAGCAGAGGCGCTCACCAAGGAATGAGTGTAGAGAGGAGAGGAGAGGGCAGAATCTTAGAGATGGGTGAGGGAAAAGGCAGGAGGGAAAAGAGAAAACAGTGGTGAGATTTATGGAAGAACAAGGGACCTGTTGTGTCTCCAAAGCTAATAAACAACCGTTGAGGTGCGGGGGACCAACAGTGTGGACACCCAGAGAGTTAGAGGAGGGCGAGGAAGGAAGACGTGCTTTGGACCTTCTTTTTTTCCCCCAAATTGATACATCACTCACATAACATAAAATTTATCCTTTTAAAGTGTACAGTACAGTGGTTTCTAGTAGCCTCACAAAGTTGTGCAACCATCAACATCTAATTCCAGGACATTTTTATCACTCAAAGGCAACCCCATTTCCAAGGCAAGAAGTTACTGGTGACTTCTGAGAAAGCACTTTGGGCAAAGGAGCAAGGACACAACCCACACTGCAAGCAAATGTGTGTGTAGACCAAAAAAGGAGAGTGTTAAAAACCAGGGAAGGAAGGAATGAATGGTGTGACAAAGGTCCCAGAGAAGGTGGAGAGGAATGTGGTACAAAGAAGCAAGGTACAGAGCCCTGTGCTCTCCGTGGTGAGGAAAGGAGAGGACCTTCAGCTGAGGCTGCAGAGAAGACGGTGGGCGTGTGAGAGCAGTGGTCTGCCTTCCCAACCCGAGCACCTGCTGTGTGATGGGGGCTTCAGAGGAAATGCAAGGTTGGGGTGAAGGAAGGAGCTTAGAGGGCGGTCCTAACTGCTGTGAGATGAGATGAGATCATGAGGAGATCGGAGTGAGAAAGCGGTGAGGGAGAGGGACACGGCCATTTGGGGAAAGGAGGGGGCTGCTCTGGCCCCATGGGTTGGAGTGTGTGGGGACAGTGCTTGCCCGGGGGCCTCACCAGCCAGCCTGTGCTGCTGTTTGGCATCTTCGAGACAGTCCTTCAGCTTCTTGATCTCAGTTCCCAGGTGCCCATACTCGGCCTTGCACTTATCCCGTCTCTCCTCCTGGATGGCAACTTCGAGTTCTCTTGTCATGCATTGCTGCTTCTCCAACTCCATCTCCTTTTTTACGAGGGTGTTCTTAACCTGCGCCAGGTCCTTCTCTAGCTCCTGCAGCATCTCATCTTTCTCCTGGAGGAGCTGAGGAAAGCAAAGTGTTAATGCTGATAGAGGCCTGAGCAGCGGCAGGGCGAAGTCAGTTAGAGATTGTCTTGAGCCCTCTTCCAGCCACCGTCTTCTCTTGCCTGGATGTTGCAATAGCCTCCACCTGGGCTCCCTGCCGCCCTGTAGCAGTCAGAGTTGGGCTTTTACAAATGCGAGTCAGATCTTGTTATGTCTCTGTTCAAAACCTCTACTGGGTCCATCTCAGTTAGAAAAAGACCAAAGTCCTTACAATGACGTCCCGGGACGCTCATGATCTGGTTCTTGGCTACCTGTCTGACCTCACCTCTTGCCGCCCCACCCTCTCTGCTTCCGAGCTGACTCCCACCTGAGGGCACTCACCCTTGATGTTGCCTCTGCCTGGAATATTCTTCAAGACTTTGGCCTGGGTGGCCCCCTTACTTCATTCAAATGTCTGCCCAAATGTCACCTTATCAAAGAGGCCTCCCCCGACCACTCTGGGGAAAACAGCCACCAAGCTGTTTTAGGAATTCATTAGTACCTAACATTTTATTGTATATTAGTTTTATTTGTTTGTCTCTAAAGGCTGGAATGTAAGCTCCATGAAAGTAGGGATGGCACATCTTTTATTATATTCTTATGCCTAGAAGAGTGCTTGGCATATAATAGGATCTCAAAAGTATCTGTTGAATGAATATATGAGTGACTCGAAGCTGCTTATCCAGACTCCTTGCTGCTTCTTCAACATCTCTCCAAATACCTCCATTTTGACTGGTGAATCACCTCCAGACCTTGAAATAGGAAGTTTGAATGACCAGCCACTCAAATCAATTGGATTATTTCTACTAGCTCTGATAAAAGTTTAGAGTTGAAACAGTACTGACTACAAAAACTTGCGATGGTTTCAGTCTTTCTGCCCTTGGTTCCAGTCTTACGCTTTTCTAGGAGCTTGACTGACGTTGGTAACTACAGACCTTCTAGGGCATATTTCCACTAATATTTTCAAACTGCCTGGTTTGCATATTTGTAAGTTATTTGTAATTAAAGAATTGGAATTCACATGAAATTGTGAATAAGGCTACACATTATTTTATAGCATTTCTTTCTACTCTTAGGCATAAACAAAAGCATAAGGGAATAATACGAGCGTGTCCCAAACTCACTATTGCAGGGCTGGGGAAGAACCCCTTTCTTACACAGAGTCTACATCTCTATTAAGGCTCCTGATGTTTTATTTATTTATTACGTGCCATGAGAAATTCCAAGGAAGAGCTCAGAATTGCCCCTGGGCCTGAAGCACCGCAGTCTCACTGCGCATGTATGGGTGCTCCCCAAGCAATCACAGCGAGTGTGGGGCCACAGAGCCCGCCTCTGCCGAGGCCTGGCCTCACAGGGCCCTGCTGGCAGTTCCAACCACGGAGCTCCTCGCCTTACCTTGTCTTTCTTCAAACTGAGCTTCTGGGTCTCAGTGAACTGCACCTGCAGCTCCTGCAGTCGCCGTTGCAGGATGACGACCTCCTTGTCCTTCCTCTCCAAGCGGGCAGATGTCTCTTCCCGCAGCCTGTGCAGGTCCAGCTCCAGCTTCAACATGTCTGCAGCGGGACAAGACAGAGCGCTTCTTGCTCAGAGCGGGGCTCCGGCTTCCTTGGCTGCCTACCCTCTGCTGCAGCCCGCTGGCCCACGGTTTACCCTCCATGATGCTTTTCTTCTCTTCTGACACGGCTTCTAGCTCCGTGCGCAAATCCTTCACGAGGTTCTGGTACTCCTCCACGTGCGAGCACTTGCTGTCTTTCTGCTCCTGCAGGTGCTTCAGTATCTGGGCAGATGGAAGAGCAGGGCAGGGTGAGGACATGGGGGAAGAAAGCTTTATAGAATTCTGAGTGTCCAGAACAGGCAAATCCGTAGGGACGGAAAGCAGAATAGTGGTTGCCAGGGTTTGCGGGAGGGGGGATGGGGGGGTGACTGCTCGTGGATATGGGTTTCTTTTTGGAGTGATGAAAATGTTCTGGAATTAGTGGTGCTGTTGCCTAACTTTGTGAATACACTAAAAACCAATGATTGTACACTTTATTTTTATTTTATTTTATTTTTTTAAACATCTTTATTGGAGTAAAATTGCTTTACAATGGTGTGTTAGTTTCTGCTTTATAACAAAGTGAATCAGCTATACATATACATATGTCCCCATATTTCCTCCCTTTTGCATCTTCCTCCCTCCCATCCTCCCTATTCCACCCCTCTAGGTGGTCACAAAGCACCAAGCTGATCTCCCTGTGCTATGCGGCTGCTTCCCACTAGCTATCTATTTTACGTTTGGTAGTGTATATATGTCCATGCCACTCTCTCACTTCGTCCCAGCTTACCCTTCCCCCTCCCCATGTCCTCAAGTCCATTCTGATTGCACACTTTAAATGGTGAGTTTTCTGGTATGTCAATTATATCTCAATTTAAAAAGTAAAAAGAGAGTTAAAAAAGAAAGGACATGGCAGACTTCTTCTCATGCCCACACGGAATGGAATGTTCACAAAAGGAGCCCCCTCTTCCTCCCTGTAACACTCAGTGTCATTGATAAGACACCTACTGTGTGCCAGGCACTGTGTGCACTGTAGGTGCTGCAAACGACACAGACACCAATTCTTAACCCCAGGGAGCTGACCTTCTGGTGGGATGAGACAGACAAAGAGCGTAAAGTAGTGACTTACAGAAAACAAAAGTTGATAAGTGCTATGGAAGAAACAGAACAGCAAAAGGGGAATGGAGATGTATGGGGCAGGCAGGGGCGAGGCTGTGGGTTACAGTTTTAAATAGGATAGATGGGTTGGCCTCACTGAGAAGGTGGCCTCTGAGCAGGCACTTGCTGGAGGTGAGGGTGTGAGCCATGTTGAGGTATCTGAGGGACGAGCTCTGCAGTTGGGGGAGCAGGCAGTGCTAGCTGATGACAAGGCCCTGGGGGCAGAACATGCAGGAGGCCATGTGGTTAGAGTGGAGTGAGTGATGGAGAGAGAAGGAGGAGGAGAGGAGGTGAGGAAGTTAGGGGGTAGTCACATCACAGAGGGCTCTTAGTCCCTCAGCAAGAACTTTGGCTTCTACCCTGAAGGAGAGGGGAAGGGGCTGTAACCAGAGAAACCAGGAAGGAACATGTACACGTGGCCAAGAAGGAACAATTAGTTGTCTGGGCATCAGGGGATGCTGGGGAGATAGTTATGTGATTTCACAGTTGACAATGAAGGAGGGTTGCAGCAAGAAGACAGAGGGGGACAGCTGGAGAAATGCAGGGCAATCACCGTCTGACCTGGGTGTGGGCCCTACAGCGACTCAAAGGCCCAGTGTGTGCCAGGCCAGCTGAGGGAGGAGAGGACGGCTGGCACTAACTGTGATGTGGGTAGTTCTAGCCTGAATAGAATGTTCAAATAATGTGAAGGCTTTGGGTAGGATATACAAAATGGTGGGTGAAAGTGGATTTTGTTTCTGGAGGAAGTCTGTATCATTTTAGAAAATGGAGTATTAAAGAAGAATTTGTGTTTAGTAGATAGTTTCAGTTTCGCAAGATGAAAAAGTTCTAGAGATTTATTGCACAACGATGAGAATATACTTAACACAACTAACTGTACACTTAAAAATAATTAAGATGGTCAATTTAATGTTATGTGTTTTTTACCACTATAAAAAATTAAAAAGTGAGGGAGAAATAAAGACATTTCTCAGACAAAAAGAAAACAAACATGGAGTGTATGAGATCTTGCTGTAGGTCAGGATGTGAATAACATGGGACTGACTTTTAAAATAAATATTGACAGATGTACAAGGAAGAGCTCCAAAGTTCATCCAAACCTTGTGGGATCAGAAAGTCCTGGAAAAAGAAGCATCTCCACTCCCCAGCTAGAGGATCCCTTGGAGAGCTGATGTGTTGACTCTCTCTGCCACTCCACTTTGCCACTATTTCAGCATCAGCATGGCCTCGTGTGGCTGGCTTTGCCTTGTACCTCGAGTTCAGGCATGACTGACTTCAGACCTCCTAGAAGGGACCCTAACCTAGTTTTCACTGTCATATTTGTTGGTCAAATCGTGTGATTTGTTTCCATGGTTTAAATGCTTATTCATTATTAGAATCAACTTTTGAGATGGCTTTGAATTTTGAAAACATAAGAGTTTTTTTTTAAAGGGAGTGGATTTGAATTAATAATCTTCCCTAAATTTGTTGCTTTTCAACTCCAGCCAGAAACTAGAAGGCTGGATGGTTCTTTTGAAGCTAGCAAGCCAAAAGGAGCCTCTGTCTTGTTTAGATGTACCATTGGATGTGAGTTAAGAGACAGGTGCAATTCCAAAATTCAATTCCAAAATCTAATCATGCCAGACGCACTCCTTGGGGGCGTGGCATACATTATATACACGATCCTTGTGGCAGGGCTAATCAAAGTGACACAAATATAAAATAAAATATAAAATGTAGTATAAATATTTTAACAAGTAGGAGAACCCAGAATCAAACCCAACTCGGCCCAATCCTACCAGGCACACATAAGCAAAAGTTCTCCCACCTTTTTGTTGTCTTCACAATC
Organism: Pseudorca crassidens; assembly: GCF_039906515.1. NCBI lineage: Eukaryota > Metazoa > Chordata > Mammalia > Artiodactyla > Delphinidae > Pseudorca > Pseudorca crassidens. Next base: position 47,842,376 of record NC_090315.1, on the reverse strand, counting down.
TTCTGAGGAGCTAGAGGGATGTCGGTGGGTGGCTGTGTAGGAAGCAAAGTCTGCTTGTAATTTTATCAAAGCCTCTTCACGCTCCAGAACCTGCAACCCAGCACAAGTCAGTTATGCTGGATGATCAATGCAACTGGCTTATTACTAGTGCTATTTTTGCAGGGTGTTCCTTTCTCAGCCCAAGTTTGTTGCAGCATTATATAATTCATATTATATAAACTAAGGAGAAGGAATTATGTTCTCAATCTTATATCAAGGTTCACTAAGGCATAGACAGTGATTTGTCTCAAGTCCGTCAATGGCCACATTTTGGACTCCCTCTTGATCCTCTGTGCAGTCCAGTTTATGAGGCAGAAGAAGATTCTTTGGAGGCTGTGACGGAAAGACGTACTGAATCTCTCAGAAGATAGGATTCAAAGTTCAAGAAATAACGAAGGAAGTTTCTTTTGGAGTGGGTGAATGTGTACGTGTTTTTTAAAATTAAAAAAATATGAAACTTTTGTTCTTGTTTGTTGAAAATAATTCACATAGAACCCAAGCATTGAAAATAAGAAGTGAGACTCTCCTATCCACTTATTGTCCCCTCTCTCACTTCTACTAAGGGAGAGGGGGCACTATTGGCAATTTACAGTATATACTTCTATATCACGATCAAAGATTTTAAAAAACAGAAGTGGGATTGAACTATACATAAGATTCTGCAACTTTTTCTCAACAGTGTATCGCAAATATCTTCCATGCAGCCCTTACAGATCTGCTTAATCTTTTTCCTTGGCTGTGTATTATTCCATAATATGGATAGCTCTTTAATCATTTCTCTTAATCTCTTTAACTATTTCCCTACTGATGGACACCCTGGTTGTTGCGTGAGATTTTAAGTCTCTTTAGAATCTTAGTGTGGGTTGGGGGATGCACACCATGGAGAATATGAACAAGAGGCAGGGACATGAATATGTAAGACATTTGAGGAGTACTGGAAAAGAGATTACTTTAGGTGACTCTTTTCCCCTCCTCTCTTTCCTCATGGCTTTATTTTGGGTCTCTTGGGAAAATGTTCTAGAAGGAGACACTTACCAAAGCGTTACTGCAGGCTAGCTTATTTCGAAGTTCCTTTATTAGATCATCCTGCTCAGAGACCTTCTGCCAGACTTCAGATAGTCGTTTCAGGGTCTCCTGATGCTCTTGAATCATGCAGGGAGAAGTGTATATATGCACCTTTGAATGATCACCATTACTCTTGGGCTCCTGGGATATTTAAAAATAATAGGTTGATTTTGTTCATAATTTTCGAGTCAATTTCAATATGCCATGAACATGGAAGATCTCTAGACCTGTATTCTAAAAGTTTATATTCATACATGTGAATCAGAGCTTCCTTAACAAAAGAAAAAAATTAAGTGCACACACGGTAAAAAGTTCAAAGCGTTCACAAGAGAATACACTGAAAAGTCAGTCTTGACCCTCCATGACACAGGTCCCCTTTTCCATGACGGTGTGTGTTCCCAGTTTTTTGTATATCCTTCTGGGGATAATTTATGCATATTTATATATGCGTATATGTATAAGTATATAACCCCCTACTCTTCCCCTACCAAATGAAAGCCTTCTGCATACTATTCTAAACATTGTGTTTTCACTTGGCCACTTATTTACGATATTTTCCATATTGCTGTTTGTGGATCTATCTTACTCTTCTTTTAAAATTAATTTCAAACTGCACGAGTAATACACACACACATATATATGTAATCTTTCTAAAACATTGTAATATTACAGGCAAGTCTAAATTTCTCTTTGACCACCACCTCTAATCCCATGCTTGCTGCATTCTCCAGAGATGACAATTTGTGCATATCCTTCTAGAACTTTCTATACATTTACATACATATAAATGAATATTGTAGAATACATATATTATTTTGTCTTTTTGAAACATTTTTTTTCTCAACAAGATGCCTTAGAAATTTATCCATGTTAGTACATGTGCTTTTATCTTGCTCTTTTAAATTGCTTTTAAATATGTTTATCCAGTCTTCTATTGATGGGAATATATGTTGCTTCCAAGTTTTTTCTAAAACGAAGCTGAAATGAATATTTTTGCACATAAATCTTTGAGTACCTATTCTAGTTTATGTATAGATTAAATTTGTAGAAGTAGTAATCTATTTAAATTGGATCTATTTAAAACTTTGATATTGCACAATTGTCCTTCAAAGAAAACATACCAATTGACACTCTCATCACCATGAATATGGCTCTTTTCCTAGAAGTGCGTTTTTTTAAAAAATGTCTTTCTCTAGATCATCTGAAATCATGCATGAAGGTTACTACCTGTTCACTGGTCTGCACTAATAATGGGGTGAACTGACGCAGACAGGCAAAAAAGAGCAAAAAGTCCTAGTTTGGATGGTAGATACTTTCTCCATTAAACTGTCTCCCTAACTGGGCTTTTTCAGGCAAAGTTAGAAATAGTTCATGTTCACTGAGCATGAAAGCTGCCCATGAGTGTATAAATAATTCAGTGTCTATGTGGAAAAAGGAATGGAAAACAATAAAAAAGTTAAGAAACAGTAAGATGATACTCTCATTATGTATATATAAAATATATATATATGTGTGTGTGCATTATATATATATATGTATGTGTATATTCCAGGTGGACTAAAGCTAAAAACATAAAAATACAAAATTATAAAAGTGCTAGGGCTTCCCTGGTTGTGCAGTGATTAAGAATCCGCCTACCAACGCAGGGGACATGGGTTCGAGCCCTGGTCCAGGAAGATCCCACATGCTGTGGATCAACTAAGCCCACGTGCCACAACTACTGAGCCTGCGAGCCACAACTACTGAGCCCACGTGCCACAACTACTGAGGCCCGTGCACCTAGAGCCCGTGCTCCGCCACAAGGGAAGCCACCGCAATGAGAAGCCCGCGCACCACAAGGAAGAGTAGCCCCCGCTCACCGCAACTAGAGAAAAGCCCACGCACAGCAACGAAGACCCAACACAGCTAAAAATAAATAAATAAAATAAATAAAATTTTAAGAAGTGCTAAAAGACAATATAAGATAAACTTTTGCAATTTTGAGGGTAGTGAAGGCCTTCCTAAACAAGACATAAAACCTAGAATCTATAAAGAAGAGCTAAGAGATTTAACTTCATAAAAATTCAAAAGTTTTGTATGTTGAAAAATACCATTAATAAGAGAAAATGAAAAGTTACAAACTGGGAGAAAATATTTATAACTTATATAATGAAGCATTATTACCTGTAATATATTAAGAACCTCCTATAAGTCAACACAAAAAAGACTAACAACCCAATAAAAAATTGGTTAAGGATTTAAAAGCAATTCGTAAAAGAGAAATCCACAGGACCAATACACTTATGAACAGGCTCACTACTTCATTCACAAGGTGGGAGCTGTGATGGGCCTCACAGATCCCCTTCAGCAGTGAAGGACTTACTCCTCCAGCTGCTGGGGGTGATGCCCTAAGATAGCCTCAGCTGTCAGCCCTCTTGGGGATTGCCTGGGCTGAAGAAAACTTTTGCCCAAGGTCATGTCTCTCCCTAGGAAGACAGCTCACATCCAATCACTGATCAACATGGAGCTATAAAGGCCAGCTCCCTTCTCCCGAATTTAGAATAGCTCTAAAGGTCCTTCCAGCCCCAGAGCTCTCCGTGAGGTTGGCTGAGGCCTTTGCTGGGACCATCAGAGCCCAGCTTCTCCATCTGCCCAACCCTGCTTCCTTCCCCTTCCCAGGTGTTGATGCCAAGAGCTTTCTCTAAAAACGTCCTGCATACCAGTCTGTCTCAGAGTCTGCTTCTTGGGGAACCCAACCCACAGCTATTAGAACTAAAGGAAATAAAAATTGAGAAAATCTATTTTTTTCCCCATCCATCAGTTTAGCACAACTTAAAAAGACTGAAAACATACCCTGTGAGTGTAGGGAAATTATTGTCGGTAAAAGTGTAAACTGGTAGAACCTTTTTGGTGTTCAATTTAGAAGTATCTTTAAACATTAAAAATAAGCATTTCCTTTAACCCAGCAAAATCCCACTTCAGGAATTAACCCCGTAGAGATAAAGATGTTCATTTACAGCTTGTTTGTAGTAGACAAACAGGTCAGTAGATGGTACAGGGTACAGTCATACTACAGAATACAAGGTAGTAACTAGAAGAAATCATCAAGATATACATTTAAAAAGCAAAGTGTAGAACCATATTTATAAAATGACTCATTTATGTAAAAAGAAAACTCTAACTTTTTACATAGCAATAGGATGGGGAAGATTGCCAGAACATTTCGGGTGATTGCCTAGCGGGAGAAGAGTGGGGCGGAGAAGGCTGAAGGTGGGCTTTTACATTTAATATCCATAATTCTGTCTAGAGAGCCTAGATTGTTGTATTACTTGTGTAATTTTAAAAAGCAATTGAAAGAAAAAAGAAACAAGTTCAGTCACTTCTTTGCTATGTTTTTTGGCTTTCTCCTCCTATTTAATCCTGACGCTATGGTTTCCATGAGTCCTGTGACCTGGAATAGCCCCCTGCCGGACCCCCATGGCAACATGGAAGATTTGAGAGCTCATTTGGTAATTCACTTTCTGCCTTATGTGAAGTTGTGGCTCCTTAAATTAATTAAGGAGTCTTAAAATTCCTAAGGAGCAATCTTACAGGAGATGTGAAGGCTGGAAGTGCAAAACTGAGGGCTACAAAATTCAAGGGAAGGAATGACAACTGGTTGAAGGTTTGGGTTTCTGGCAGAGAGGCTGGGACTGTTACAGGGACCACCTGGGAGCTCCTGGTCTGAGTGGTCTGGTTTAAGTCCTACCTGACCGACGATCCTGCTGAGCTCCCCCTCCAATATCTTCACTCGGCACTCCAGTAACTCGATGCTGTTCAGGGAAGTCTGGTATTTATCCCTGTAGAGGTTTAAGCTCCTTTCTAGGGAGAGGATTTTGTCCCTGGCCAAGGCGAGTTGCTCCTGGGCCAAATGGAGCTTCTCCCCTGTGTTCTCATTATGATTTCCTGTTTCCTCCTCATAGAGAATCACCTGTTGGTGTAGGAAAAAACAACAACACTGAACCCATAGAAGCATCTAACGAGGAAAGGATATTGCTATAAGACCACATACAGAGGAGTCTCATATCTTAACTAGAAACCCAGATGCAAAGAACAGGCCCAGCTCAGATCTAAAAACTACAATACATAAAATCAGAATGTTAATGATTAGAAATTTTTTTTTTAAGTTTGTCCTGTTTAGATGGTAAGCTTCTTAAAGGCAGGGACCATATCTATTTCTCATTCTGTCTGGTATGTAGTTAATTCAATAAGGACTTGTTAGTTGATTAATAAGAATGAATGTATAGCTCCATTTTTTAAGGGCTTAAAATGCCAGTATTCTTTCTTTCCTATGTATTCTCTAGAGGTCTAATTTAGAAAATGTGGAGCCCCTCGTGCACACAGGCCCATGTCAGCAAAGTTCCCTAGAGATAGTGGGGGAACATGACCCGAAGATCCTCTGGGATTTGCAGCATCCTTATTTAGGTTCTTTTTCTTCCTAATCAATTAATTAGTCAACCAACTGACAGATATTTATTGAATGCTCATGAACACTGTTTTGGGTGCTTAGGGGTATGTATACCTATATAACATAGGCTCCTCCCTCAAAGAATTTACAAACTCTTACAAATCGGGGAGAGATACGATTTAAAATTAGCAAACAACTGTTGAGTGAGCTAAATTATATAGCTTGAATTATATGTGTTGAAAAGTTAAGAGCAGGAGGGTCATCAGGAAGGCTTCATTTGGGTTCAAATAGTTCAGTAGAATTCAGACAGAACACATTTTATTGGTCTAAGCTAATATATTTGCTACCTGTCATTTGAGATTCGTCTTGGGAGAAAATCATTTAGTTTGAGGTGTTTATTTGGTAAGGAAAAGAGGAAAGGAATATTTTATATTCAAACGTTTATAACGGAAGCTCATATCCCCTTGACACCCACCATCCCTTTGCATGCTAACCCCACTCCAACCACAAGCATCTTCAACTCTTTGCCTGAGCGTTGCTCTGGCCCCAGGAGTCCACTCAAGCAGAGGAGCAAGACAAGGCAAGTGACAAGCACTGGGGAGTTTAATACCCTCAGGTGCAACTCTCAACCAATGACTGGGGTGGTTGGCTGGGATCAATCTGAGGGGTGTTCTACATTATCTCCCAGAATTCTCCAGAGGGATTGAACCTCAGTTTCCCATAGCAGTGATCTTCTTGATTTTCTTTATGGGCTTCCTGCCTTTGTTTGACTCACTTCCCTATTCTCCCACCATGCTTCCTGGGATCACCTCCTGAATTGACTAGTACTTATATTCATCTCCTTAAGCTCTGTTGTTGGGAAACCCAACATTAGACAGAAGTTTGATACTTCTGTGAACAAAATATTGGGGGAACTTGGCAGAATGCCTAAAGTAATTTTTCCACAGTTTTCCCATTTTGTGACTGCTGCCTGCCGAATCCCACACCTTGACTTTATTTGGGACAATAGTGAGCCTCACTAAAACACTGCATTTCCTTGCCTTCCTAAGAACTAGCTGTAGCTATGTGACTAATTCTCGCCAATGGTATATAAGTGAAAGTGTTGTGTGCAGCTCCTGGGAAGTGTCCTTAAAAGGGAGGAGTGTGCCTTTCTCTCCCCACCCCACCTCCCACCCGATTATTTGGAATGAAGATGTGATGGTTGGAGCTCCAGCAGCTGTCTTAGGTGAACTAGAAAATGGAAGCCTTGGGCTGATGATGGTGGTGCTGAAAGACAGAACCCTATGTATCTGATGACACATGTAGTTACCATAACAGTCCTAGACTACCTCTCTCTGACCTTCTTTTATATGTCATAGAAATAAACTATCTTATTTAAGACACTATTACTATGGGGTTTTCTGTTATATGCAGCCAAATAGAATCCCAACTAATTCAGGGTGACTTTATCTAGGCTGGACTCTTGTTTAAGTTAAGATGAACCAGACAGTTTTAACACAGCCCTGCATTAGCTTTATTAAACCATGTTTTATGCTCACAGGCTTTGTCCCAGATTATATTATGTAGGATAACCTTTCTTTGTTCCTTTCCCTCCCAGTCCTTTTCAGCAAATTCTTATTGGCCATAATATTTCCTTTAAAAAAAATTCCATGTTCTTTAAGGCCCTTCATAAAACCCCTGGAGTTAGTTCTTAAAACAGCACCATTCAAGATAGCCCTTGGAATTTTATCTTTAAGGGCAGAGGAAGAAAATGCCAGAGGAGGCTGCCTGTCCCATTCCCTTTTTTTTTTTTTTAATAAATGTATTTATTTATTTATGGCTGCATTGGGTCTTCGTTGCTGCGCACGGGCTTTCTCTAGTTGCGGCAAGCAGGGGCTGCTCTTTGTTGCGGTGTGAGGGCTTCTCATTGCGGTGGCTTCTCTTGTTGGTGGAGCACAGGCTCTAGGTGCGTGGGCTTCAGTAGTTGTGGCATGAAGGTTCAGTAGTTATGGCTTGCGGGCTCTAGAGAGCAGGCTCAGTAGTTGTGGCTCGCGGGCTCTAGTGCGCAGGCTCAATAGTTGCGCACGGGCTTAGGTGCTCCACGGCATGTGGGATCTTCCCGGACCAGAGCTCGAACCTGTGTCCCCTGCGTTGGCAGGTAGATTCTTAACCATTGCGCCACGAGGGAAGTCCCTGTCCCATTCCTTTGAACCCATGGTTTTACTACTGCCAGTGCTATCACTTCCCAACTGATTTTAGTTCTATGGTTTTGTTCTTTGGAATTTACTTGGGATTCTACAAGGATGATACTCTCTGGTTTAAAAAAAAATACTATCCTCGGACATGAATAGAAATGAATGTCCAGAATGTACTTAAGCTAAGTCTACGTGATCTAAAACTCTAGTCTGAAAAAAATGACTGATCTGGTGCTGTCAGCGATTGACTCAGACGCAGTGTCTTGTTATCTTATCAACTGTGCAAGTGCCAGGAATGTATATATGACCAAAACCTGATTTTTCTAAAAATGATTGACTTAATAGACCTTATACCTCCTTCATAACCCTCAGAGAACCAGAGTCTTTTGCATTTAAATTGCCATGGTAATAGAATGGAGATGATAAACCTACATGCACACCATACACATATATGTGCGTGCACATACACACCTCCCACACATGTACACACATACCACATACCCCATGTGCATTAATACTGGAGCTTTCACCCAATTATGCCATTCTGTTTAGTTCCCTCTGTTCAGCTTCAAAAAAAATCAAGACTTAAAGAGGGAAAGTTGATAAAACCTGCTCAAGATGTTGTGAAGCTCTTCTCTAAGTCCAATGCTTGCTTTCTAGTAGCTTTGGCCTGATTTCTGTAGGTACATGGGCATATGGGACATTTCCATAGTTACTTTATCTATACCTCATCTTCTTTCATCTTGCAGTGATGGTGGAGAATGACCAGGTCGGAAGTCTCCTTCTCCAGGATGGACTGATACTGCAGGAGGGAACAGTAAGAAGTCTGCAGCTCCTCGGTGCGAAACTCCAGTTCTTGCTGAAGGGCCAGCAACTTTTTCTTGAGCTGTTGGAGTTGTCTCAGATGACACTGTTTATTGGGCTCAAACTCCATGTGTGACTCCTCAAATGCTGACACTTGATTCTTATCCTGTAATTGAGATCAAATATACAGAAAGGCTTTAGATTGTCACCAAGCAGGCATTCATTCTTTGATTTTTTTCATTTGTTCAACCATTCACATCCATCTATGCATCCATTTATCTTTTCATCTCCAGAGCACTTATTAAACATTTCACTCTATTCACAATTAAACATCACTTTGCACTTCCACTCTATGGGAAGGATTTAAAAGAAGGAAAAAACCATAGTTTCTTCCTACTATTTAGATCTACCATTCCTATTATGTAGGTCAGAAGAGAAAACATTCACATAAAGAACCTAGAGAGTAGTATAAAGATACACTCGATAATATGCTTATGTTTTGTCTTCACGTATAAAGATAACACAATCGACCTGGAAGGGAATGAATTTCTGGTTATGGTTCTTGGACTAAACTTGATTATTAAAAATGCCCAGATAAAAGGACAAACTCTTGGGGAAGTAGCTTTCTGGAATGCTGGGAAACGGGAGGCAGAGATATTGTTCAGGCACATCTGGGCACTGACTCTGTCTCCTTCTGAAGGCAGATGTGACCTTGCAGATGCTGAGTGTGTGTGTGTGTGTGTGTGTGCGTGTGTGTATGTGTGTGTGTGAGATCTCTCCCTGCCAGTCTACAATCAACCTGAAATGCTGCCACACCCCACCTACATTTTCATTCATTCATTCAATAAGCATATGTTGAACACCTACACTGTATCAGGTATTCTGCTAATAGGACACAACCCTGAGTTGTTTATTCTAGTACGATTGAGACCTTTGCACTGATGCTTCTATATTTTCTTGCCCAATATTCCTGGTTGAAATGGAGCAGGACCCTATGGTCCTCCCCTCCATGTGCTCTGCCTGCCTTTTGTCTGTAGAAAAACTTTAGCCAAAGAATAAGTTTTATCAAAGAAGTGAGAAAATGCAGAAGCAAAGTAAAGCAGTCAAACAAGACCCACTAATAATAGTTTAGTCATTAAACAAAGTCAAGGACATTTAGTTCCTCCTCAAGGGCTATAGATAATATTCTGAGCCATATCCCTTGAGCTGTCTTGTAGATACTGAAACCCCCAGGTGAAAAAAGTTAATTACATGATGACCAGACTGTAGCCATGACATAAGCTGCCACAATTCTGAGAAATGGGCTCAAAGAAATGGGAACAAACCCACCCTGCAACTGAAGATTAACTGTACTTAAAACAATCAAGATGACGCTGATCAGACCCACCGATGACAAATTTCAAGATGACTGTCAGGGCTGACTGTGCTGTTTCTGCATGCAGCCCCCTCCCTCCACATATACACCCCCGAAACTCCGCTTTAAAAGCTCTTGCCCACTGATTGTCAGTGGGGGGAGTCAGCCTTTGGATGTGAGTCTGCCCTCCTCCCCAGTTGCCAGCCTCTGAAATAAAGCAAAGTTTCCTTTTACCAACCTTGCGTCTCGAGTACTGGCTTTAGAGTAGCGAGCAGTCGGATCCTACTTTCAGTAACATGGTGACATGTGGAAGAGAGGGGGGTGAAGAGGGTGGCCTGTAGGCCCTCCTTAGCGCCCTTCTCTGCTTATTGTCTTCCTACTTAACACTTTCCTGGCATGTCCTTAATGTGGCATTTCATATTCTGCCTTGCATTGTAATGATCTCTGTGCATGTTATCTTTTAATTAGATTATAAATTCCCAAAGGGCAGGGGTTATGTCTCCTCCTATAGGGCCTAGATTATAGATTCATACACAGCTAGGAATTGAAGGAAAGAAAGAAACAAAATAGAGAATAAGCAATCTCATTGGCTCCCAAGAATTTGAGCTTGTAGCCTTGGCCTCATTAACAGAGTAATTTCAAAGTTTTTTAAAATAAACTTTTTTAATTGTTTTATTGAAGTATTCTCTATATATCATAAAATTCAACTACTGTAAGTGTACAATTCAATGATTTGTAGCAAGTTTATAGAGTTGGGCAGCCATGATTGCAATCCAGTTTTGGAATGTTTCCATCGCCTTGAAAATTCCCTCATGCCCATTTGTCACTCCCATTGCTACCCCAGCTCCAGGCAACCACTAATCTGTTTTCTGCCTCTATGAATTTGCCCTTTCCAGACATTTCATATAAGTGGAATTGCATAATATGTCATATTTTGTGTCTGGCTTCTTTCACTTAGCATAATGTTTTCGAGGTTCATCCAGGCTGTAGCAAGAATCAGGATTCTGTTCTGAATACTGATTTTTACTGCTGAATAGTATGAATATACCATATTTTGTTTATCTGTTCACCAGTTAATAGATAGCTGGATTGCTTCGGTTTCTATTATGAGTAATGCTGCTATGAACATTAACATGGTAGCTATTGTGTGAATATATTTTCATTTAGTTAATTTGTTTAGCAAATATTAAGGGAATACCAGCTATGTGCCAAGCACTCGACTAGGCAATGGGGATACAGAAGTATATAAAACAGAATCTCTGCCTTCAAGAATTTTGCATCTACTGGGGGGAATGTGTGGAGGAAGAGAGAGACAGAGAGAGGGAATGAGAGAGAGAGAGAGAGAGAGAGAGAGAGGTAGCAAATTACAGAAGTAAGTTATGTAGTTTATTAAGAGGAAAAAGTGCTGTGGAGGAGAGTAAAGCAGGGGAGGGAGATGAGGAATGCCAGGATGGAGGAAGTTGTAATTTTGAATTAATTTTGTTTTCATGGAAGATCGCTTTGAGAAGGTGACATCTGAGTCCAGACTTGGAGGAGGCAGGGAAGGAGCCTGGTGGGAATCTACAACAGGAACACTCCAGTGAGAGGTAACAGCAGGCGCTAAGGCCTGGAGGTGGGAGGTGCCTGGCGGTGTTTGAGAAGCCACTTTGTTCTGGCTGGAGCAGAGACAGTAAGCGGGAGAACGGTACCAGATGAGGTGAGAAAGGAAAGGGAGGTGAGGTCCCCTAGGACCATGTAGGCCTTTCTGAAAATTTTAACTTTTCCTTTTAGAGAGGTGAAAGGCCAGTGGAGTGTACTGAGCAGAGAAGTGATGTGATCTCCTGTAGATGTCACAAAGGACACACTGGCTGTTAGACTGAAAATGAACTGTAGGGAGCCAAAGATAGAAGCAGGGAGACCAGCGTGGAGGCTACTGCAAGAATCCAGGTGAGAAGTGACAGCGGCATGGACCAAGGGAGGAGTTGGGAGAGATGGCTGGATTTTAGATGTATATTTGAAAGTAGACTCCACAGGATTTGCTTCTGCGTTAGATGTGGGATGGTGGGAGATAATGGTCATACAAGGCAGGATAACTCCATGGTTTTGCTCTGAGTAACTGGAGAGATGGAGTGTTAAAGAGATTAATTCAGTAAGAGCTGGGACCCAAAAGAGAGAAAATCTTCTGTAGTGAGAGTGGGTGGAGACAGCACAGATAAGATCAGAGAGGCTGATCAGCCCAGTTCAGAGCCAGAAAGACAACAGCTGACTGTGTCAGTTCAATCTGAAAGAGAAAACAGAAAATGCACCACAATGGTCACCAGGCAAAAAAAATCCCAGGCAAAGACAAGCTGAACCCTTGGCCTGAGAGAATTCTTTCCTAGGCCAAACAAAGCTGAATTTTGTATTTACTCTGTGTAGCTACAATTGCCAACGTTTATAATAAATGTTTTTAGTTAAGTGCTTTCATTCTTTTCAAGATAAGAATTGTGCTATTCTTACAACTCATCTGTGAATGAGGTTCAGAGAGAAGGGACTTGGAAGCGGGGTGTGTGTGTGTGTGTGTGTGTGTGTGTGTCTGTGTGTGTGCTCAGGTGTGCATGCACAGAAACATATATGGGGGAGGTTCTCAAGAGCCCAAGTCCTCTGTCTATACAGGTAAACTGTGGGGTGGGGAGCTAATTGGAAAAAGACATGGTCGCGAATAAGTACTTAATGTGGGTAGAACTAAAGCAAAGGAGTGAACATCTGGTGTATGGTTACTGCAGAAGGGCTTATTTTAGTAAAGCTAATACCCAATAAAATCCTTACCAAATTTTGCTCCAATCCTGTTTCTCTTGGCTTTGTTGACAGTGACTTGATCTCTGAAAATTAAGAAACAGGATTCCTGGTCCTTCTAGTGCTTGTGTGCAAGTATTGATTGGACCTGCCTCTCCACTGCTGGATGTGTATGACCCAGTTGAAAACTGACTAGTCTCCTCATTATATTCTTTCTCTGCTTCCCCTTATTTCATTACCCAAAAGAATAAGAGAAATGCTCTTCTTTTAAAGAAGCCAAACTCTTTCCTTAGGGCTTCCCCTCCAAGTACATCATCTATACTTTGGTGTGTTCATAATTGTTCTTTGACTTTAAAGCCTCCTGTGGGTAAACAATGTCCTTTCCTAGTATAAAGCTTAGTAACCTGGCAGTGATACTGGGGAACTGCTAATCATCTCTTCCTCAGAGGACATGTTAAAACTTCTGGGTTTAATTTTGGTTTGAGGTAATATAAGAGACCAACCAGATGATGAGAGTTCGCTAAAATCTTTCAGTACAGGGCAAAGGTAGTACCTGATCTAATTTGCCTGCTTATAAAGATCCAAGAACTGCTCATACCTGCAGAGAAACTAGAGTTTTCTTGGATGAGGATTAAACATTTGCACACTGTAGATACCTATGGGCTTAGGAATCAAATTTCAAAGACTTGGAGAAATGCCTAGACTTATCTGAGACCTATTAAATTTCTACTTATTTATCCTTAAGTATTCAAAAGATTATTTTCTTAATTCTATATGAATAGAAAATGACACACTATGGATTAAGCCTGAATTTCACTTACATTTGTACCAAAAAGCAGTGTCACAAAGGCATCAATGCATTTTCTACTGCTTCTTTGTCTTCTTTTTTAAAAAAGTTTTCTTTAGAGTGAAGACATAGATATTTTACTAGATTCTGCTTTGACCTTTAAACTGAGATCTGGAGAAAATGAGCAAGTTGGAAATAATCTCATGGAAGTAAGATTAGTTCCTAAAATGGCCATCCAGGGTTGGACGTGATTCCGGAGGCCATCTGGTCTACCAGTGTTTCTCAGATAGATTTCTGTCCAGGCCTCAGTTGTCTTAAAAGATAGAGACTTGGCCACCTGTAGGAACTGTTGCCATATTTAGACTACTTTTCAGCCCTACTTATGGTCAAAGAGATTATAGCTACTGCTCCCTCCTTGCCTGTGTGGCCACTTGATCACAGAAGAAAATTAATTGGCCTGGCACGATTCGTCTTTTGAAAACTCATGTTGGTTTCCACCCAATACTTTGTGCTTTTCAAGTTGATGCTAATTGATTGATGTTAAGTTCTATATTTTCCCTGATATTGAAGTTAAGCTGACAGGTCTATAATTACCGGGATTGTCCTTTTTCCCTTTTTAAAAAGACGAGCACTGCATTTACCCTTTTTCAGTCTACAGGGACTTTCTTTATCCCCTTGAGTTCTCAAAAATAATCGCTAGCAGCTATGTAATAACACCGGCCAATTCCTTAAGTACTCTTTATTTATTTATTTATTTTGGCTGCGTTGGGTCTTATTTTTTTTTAACATCTTTATTGGAGTATAATTGCTTTACAATGGTGTGTTAGTTTCTGCTGTATAACAAAGTGAATCAGTTATACATATACATATGTTCCCATATCTCTTCCCTCTTGCGTCTCCCTCCCTCCCACCCTCCCTATCCCACCCCTCTAGGTGGTCACAAAGTACTGAGCCGATCTCCCTGTGCTGTGCGGCTGCTTCTCTTCGAAGTATGTCATCAGGCCCTGCTGCTTTACCTAAAGCCGTCTTTTCAAAATACTTTTAAACCATTTTATTCTCTCTCCTAGTTTGCGCTGACTCTTCTGTTCAGGTTAGCATTGCTCTGAAAACTGAATCCCTGATAATTTTTATTTTTCTTCATTTAAGAGGAAAAGCCCCATCTTTTCCCAGTCATTGTCAGAACTTCTTTCCCTATTTTTGAGGTAGGAAGTGAGATATTTCCCATGTAAGCCTGGTTTAGCCTTATATCACTAGATAGGTTCACCTATTACTTTTTATATCTTCTACAAATTGCATTTCTTGTACTTTCTTATATTGGTAGAGTGTAGAACTGTGTGTTTCAGTGACATCCATTTCTTCTGGACACATCTTCATGGTTTAGACATTTTTCTTATCAGTGATCTCTATTTACCAGAGATTCACTTAAAAAAAAAAAACCCTCTTTATTTTGGAATAATTTTAGATTTACAGAAAAATTCCAAAAGTAGTACAGAATGTTCCCATATACTCTTCACTCACCTTCCCCTAATGTTAACATTTTACATAACCATGGTACATTTGTCCAACTAGGAAGTTAACATTGGTAAATTGCTATTACCTATACTACATAGTTTATTTGGATTTTATCAGTTCTTCTACTATTTTTTTTTCTGTTCCAGGAGCCAATCCTAGATCCCACATTGCATTTAGCAATTTCTCTTAAAGTTTTTTTTATTCCCAATCATTCAAAATGATATCTTTGTGTGATAATTTCCATCGAGTGTATTAAATCTTTATATATTCAATGAATTACTTTTATCTGCAGAAATCAAATTTCTTACAGTTTTCTGTTAAAAATAATTCCTCAGTCCACTGCAAAGATGAGTTTGGCAATCCAAACTCTACTGAATATCAGGGTATTCTCTCCATGCCACCACCGGGGCCAAAGGAGCCTGGGAAACTGCTCTTTTTCTGGTTTCATCATCGTTTTACTATGATATCTCTGTTGTCCTTTTCTCCTTTCACTTTAATGGAGGCACTTTTGATACATGAGCAGGGTTGGGACTAGAGTGAGGCAAGTGATGTGCAAATTGAAAGGAGGTATTCAGTCTCAGGGCTGCGCAAGTACAGGGTTGGCACTTCGTGTACCCTAGGCACCTCACTTGGTTTTCCCTAGGCACAGCTCTCTCTGTTCGTGGGATCCGGAGCACAACGTATTCTTGATTTACAAGGTCACCTACCCTCTGCCTGCCACTCCTTTAGTTACACATAACATCTGATATAATATTTTGATTTTTTCACACAACTGTGTCCTGAACTATGACCTCCTGCTTATTTCTCCAGCTCCTTGTCAGATATTAGTCAAAATTTCAGAAAGTCTTGGGTTCCTCCTTTGTTCCCATATTATATTTCCTTGTGGAAGGCAGATCTTGCATGATTTTCTGAGTAGATGAGTGTTAAATCTACATCTAATTGTGTATTTGTATTCGTAGTCTGCAATTTAAATTCTGCACTAAGTGCTGGGGAAAAAAGAGCATGTTTTAAAGCTTGCTTCAAGCTGTTCGACCTTCTTCTGGGCAATTAGAATAAAAATGTGACAATACCTTTCTCCCTCCAAGTTGCCAGGTACATTTATTTGCCACATGGCTTTCCCTGACTGGGGGAATAAATAAACTTGCAACAGCAATGGTGAAAATATCTTAAAATGTTGGAAGACAATAAATTATGGTAATATTCTTCCTGGGATCCATTTAGGAAAACCAATGGATTTTTCTATATTTGTGACTTCCTACAGAAAGGACAGTAGTGCTCAGTAAGACAAGGTAGAATTATTTTGTTGTTAGCATTTTTAGGGCATTGCAGAGGAACAATTTGTAGTTCTTATAGGGAGGTGGTAAGTCCCGGGAGAACTCTAACAGACACAATTAAGAGAGACCAGGTCCTTGACTGCAAATGTTGAAGATGATGGTGATGGTTTACACAGCACCTAAGATGCTAACTTGGAGGTCTAACAACAGGTCTGTGCAACAAGTACCTGCCTTATGTTTGCCAAGGACTCAAGTCCCTAAGCAGAAATGAAGACTGCAAGTTAGGAGTTCTTGGCAACCCAAAGTGTTTACAGAGCTATGGGAAAATATCTCCCAGCTGGCTCCCCAGCTTGTGTGGAAAAATTTAGAGGCTGGCTTAAAGAGTTTAGAGCTAGAGTTTCCAAGGGAGAAAACCTCAGGGTGAAATGAAGTTGCCTCAGCTGATGAACTGCCTAGGCTATGGATAAGTATTAGTTCAAAATCACAGTCTCAAGAAAGATGATCATGCCAGGAGGTCCTCCTGTTCAGGACAGGTGTTACTGACTATCTTGGCTCGGGCACCTCTGGAAGCAAGTCCTATGGCAAGGAACCAGACGTCAAGTAGCAGCTTATGTGGAAGGTGATTTTAGGAAACTCAGGTAGGGGGAGCGGGGAAATGAACAAGGCAGGGAAGGAAACTGTGAAAGGGTGTGTTACCAACCTAGTTAGCACTGTTGGGCAACTGATGCTGGGCCCCACTGAGGAACTCTGGGACAGAGCAAAGAGCATGCCTGGAGTTATCTCCAGTGAGATAGGGCAAGGGAGATAGGTTATTTAATCAACCATCTACCCATCAGTCATTGGTTGAGGGCTGCTTCTAGGGGTATTAACTCTTCTGTACTTCACCTTGTCCTATGATTGGGTTCTTGCTTCCAGAAGAAAAGCTTGTAGGCAGAGAGCTGCAGGTGTGGCAATAAAGAGCTCCTGCTGCACCGATAGGAAGTGACACCTTGGAGCAAGTGGGATGGTTGTTATTTTCATGGGTGATTTAGAAGTTTGTCTAAAATCCATTAAGAGATGCTACTCTCTTTATATAACTATGATCTGGTCTTTTCAGGGCAATAGGCCTCAGATGCTGCAAAGCCAGGTGTGAAAGGCCAGATAAGGAAAAGACAGAGGCTCAGATGTAGATGACCTTGGAGATAGCTAGATGGAAAAATTCTGAGGGCAGGGATGGCATTTGTGTGTGTGTGTGTGTGTGTGTGTGTGTGTGTGTGTGTGTTAGGGTGTGTGTGTTTAATTCTTTCTCATTGCTTGCTCAATAAATGCTCTTGAATGACCAGTGGAAGAACTTTCTATTATTGGTCCTGCCCAAGGGGGCAGAGGTGGAAGCGGAGGGGGCAGAGGTGGGAAACGGATGTTGAAGCCCTTACGTGGCCGCTGTCCATCATCTCCTCCTCCACACAGAGCTGAGTCTCCTGCAGGGTCTTCCCCTGTCTCTTGCAGACATCGTGTAGATTCTTGATGTCAGCTTGCAGGCTCAAGAGCTTGCTGTTCAGGCTGCTCACTTCTCTGTCTCTCTCCCCCGCCTCAGCAGTCAGAAAAACAAAAGCATCAATTATGAACTATCAAGAAAATGCTTCCTTTCATTCACTGGTTGACAGAGACTTTAAATTTGCTGGAAATTTGTCCATCAACCCTTAGCTGTCATTACTCATCCAGAGTAATGTTTACACAGTATCCATTTGTGAGGTGTCCGGGTGCTCTGCATTATTCAGACAATTACTTATTTACATTAATTAATCTTCACCCACTACTGTGGGTGCATCATAGACGCTTCCCCTGCTTTTCAAGAGAAAGTCAGTGCCTAGAATAATTTCAGGTACCTAGTGGACTGTCTATAAATATTAATGGCTCTGTCACTGATGAGATGAACATAGTGAGATGTCAAATGGACTTGTCAAGACTACTGTGAATCAGTGATGGAGTTGATGTGGCTTCTGAAAAGTCTCTTAACTTTCCCTTCTACCCACTAAACCGAAGACCTCCCTCACCTATAAACCTAGTGCTTTTCTTTGGAGACGTACACCAATGGGAATAAAAGTAAAATCCCTGGGCTGATTGCACAAGATCCCTGTCTTTGATTATGAGAGAAAAAGATTTGTTAATTACTGCTAGGTCAGATGGAAATTAGTGATCAAGATCAAAATAGAGAATGGGGAGCATAGCGGCTTGGGTGGGCTTGGGGGTGTACAGCTGTGGGAAGAGGGTGGGTGCCCTGTCATAGAGGACGCCGCCTTCCACTCCCAGTGTTGTGGGTGACAACGGTGTAAAAAGAAATTAGCAAGAAGCCCTCTGTGAACCTGTCCAGTGCTTGAGTCCTATCACCGTGCAAACCTTTTGTAACGCTCTTGAGGGCAAGCACTACCACCTCCAAGTTTTAGATATTGGAACTGTGGCTGGTGCTTTTATAGTAGGTGCTTGCTTATGTTAAATTACCCAGAGCAGCCTCTTTGGTGAGGATTCATGGCATCTATTCAAGAAACACTCCCAAGAGAAATCAGCAAGGAGGTGGGGGAAGCAGGACAGGGAAGAGAAAGAAACCGAGCAAGGGCACAATTTCAGACAAAGTTTTGCGGGAGTGGCTTCAGCCTAATTCCACAGGAAACTCCGGAGTGTAAGTTACACCTCAGAGTCTGTCCTGCTTAGATGCAATGAAAGCTGGGCTGTCAGCCTCAGCATCAGCCAGTCAATGGCTAAGGGCTGCCTCATGGGACGTAAGCTCCCAAGGACTTCCAGCTTTCTGCTCTTATGAGCAAAGTGAACCCAAAAGCCCAAGGGCAATTCTTCTAAGAGAGTTGCAGGTGCAAAAGCACACAGAAGCCATGAGTGCACAGAAATGGCAAAGTGATCCAAGTGACAGTGTCCAAAGTCCCACAGGTGGTTAGCAGCAGAATGAGGAGAGCTCTGCTCTCCTGACCCTGCAGCCAGTGCTCTGCCACCATGTCCCACTGACTGCACTGGCTTCTTAAATATATGAGCTATATAACGCACACTCCTGGGGGAGCCGGAGACCTGATATGGACATCATAAATCAAGCCTACTGGACAGGTCAGTTTAAGAGACCTCTGCACAAGGCCGGGGAGGTGGGGTGGACAGAGAATAACCACGAGAATCCTACACGGCAATGTCAGAGTATTCGGAATTCAGAAGGTTTCCCAGAAGTGCCGCTGTCTCAGCTGATTTATGCCTTCATTTCCATTTAGTACCTGGATTTTTTTAAAACCACTTTACAGTTTAATTAGGTTAACGGTGTGGCTCTGTCATTAAAAGCATTTCATTATCTCAAAACTCTCCCTCTTCCTCTCTTTCTCCTGTCCCTTGTTCCCCACTTTCTGAAAAATAACAGTGCATGTCAACTGCCCCAAGCATGTAATTACCATTAAGACAATTACCAGGGACTCTCTTAAGAGAATATGTGTAGAGCAGCTAAAAAATGGTGTACCGACACTGTTCTCTAAATAGAAAACAAAATCCTTGACCTGACAAGGAGCAGCAGTTTGATTCTAGTGCTTTAAATCCCTTTTCTCATAACCGCCATACTGGGAATAGAGTATGGAGGCTCACGGGAGTGGGGTCCTTGGGATCCCCTCCCCCCTTGCCACAGGACTGTCTTTCGCATCTATGAGCAGATAAGGTGACAATACAATGCCTACTCTATGGAAGTGTCAAATGCCCTATACTCTTGCCTTGATGCTGAATATATGCATCCTAAGGTGAGGGCCATGTCACCAGATTGTTGCATATGTTGCACACTGAGGACTTATTAACAAAGTACCAGTGATATACAACTTGAGCCTCTCTATGTTAAAAGCTCAATGCCCTCTCTCTCAGGCCAATTAAAAGAAAGCCCACTCCTTCTAGTTTTAGATGTCCCCTGAGCAGTAGGCCTGCTAGCCCAATATTGTTGCACCACTAGGGTTTCAGAATTGGATCTTTAATGTAGATGATCTCATCTAATTTGGACATTAGCATTGACTCAGAGTCTCTGAGGCAATTTCTTTGAGGTTTGGAATAAATAATCCTTTCTTTGAGGATGCCCTAAACCAGTTGAATAACAAATGTATTTTGCTGGATGTCAAATGAAATTTGCTTTTGAAATCAGAACCTAACCATTCACTCCTGAAGGCCAAATTACACAAGGGTTTTTATTCATCAGAACAGAATGAAAACCCTGGGAGAGTAATAAGGTGATTTCCATGAACCATGTATTACTTTTACTGTAGGTAGTTGTAAGAAGAGGCTGTGCTCACCTCAGAACTCCATAAAGGCAAGTGTTTCTGAGGTTCCAGTAAACTTAATTTCTTGCTAATATTGTGCACAGAGGTCACTGTACACTATTTCTAATCTTATGTACTTTATGAACGCTAAATTCCAGGCAGATGCCTTTTGAGTATCAATATGCAGTAGGAATTGATTTAATCTGACATTTCATCATTCAAAGCTCTGTAACCAGTACTGGGGCATGAGAAGAACTGAGAGTCTAATGCTGACCCTCAGGCACCATCTGATCCTGTCCTAGATCTGAAGTCTTCAACAACGGCCGAAATCACAAGCCTCCACTGCTAGGTGAGTTTCACTTACATAAGCTGTGCACTTAGATACAGGCATTACCTCGACAATGTTGTGGGTGTGCTTCCAGACCACTGAGATAAAGCAAATATCATAGTAAATCAAGTCACACAAATTTTCTGGTTTCCCAGTGCATATAGAAGTTATGTTTTCACTATACTGTAGTCTATTAAGTTTGCAAAAGCATTATAGCTAAAAAATTACATACCTTAATTTAAAAATACTTTATTGCTAAAAAATGGTAACCATCATCTGAACCTTTAGTGAGTCGCAATCTTTTTGCAAAAGTAACATCAAAGATCACTGATTAACAACATTGTAAAGCAACTATACTCCAATAAAAATTTTAAAAAGGTCACTGATCAAAGATCACCATAACAAATATAATAATGAAAAAGTTTGAAATAGTGCAAGAATTACTAAAATGTGACACAGAGACACAAAGTGAGCAAATGCTATTGAAAATGGCGTCGATACATATATACACTACCAAAAGTAAAATAGATAGCTAGTGGGAAGCAGCCGCATAGCACAGGGAGATCAGCTTGGTGCTCTGTGACCACCTAGAGGGGTGGGATAGGGAGGATGGGAGGCAGGGAGACGCAAGAGGGAAGAGATATGGGAACATATGTATATGTGTAACTGATTCGCTTTGTTATACAGCAGAAACTAACACACCATTGTAAAGCAATTATATTCCAATAAAGATGTTAAAAAAGAAAATGGTGTCGATAGACTTGCTCGACATAGGGTTGCCACAAACCTTCAATTTGTAAAAAGTGTAATATTTGTGGAGTGCAATAAAGTGAAGCTCAATACAACGATGTGTGCCTGTACCCAGTTTTGCTTGTATGGGGTTGGAACCTGGTCACTCGATTTGAAGGCACGTGACATCTGCAGCAGCTACCAACCACAGGCAAAATGGTGAGTGCTGAGGCTACAGTTGCTACTAGACGCATGATAGTGATTGGAAAATAGGTTATTTACTGAAGCAAATTTTCTGTACTGATTAAAGGATCTTTTTTCAAAGAGCATGCCTTCTTGAACATGTATTTCAAAAGCCAGGAAGAAATTTTGCTCTAGGCTTCAAAATACTGACAGATAGTCTCATGCTGCTTCTTGTGGGGAGCTGATGTTAAACTGAAGCTTGTGATTCAGTAGCACTCTCAGGCCCTAGAAGCATTACCAAGATTCAAGATGGCAGCATTTCCCAGGATTTGGCACTTGAACAAGAAAGCTTGGTGGCACTTTCGAGAGTAATACTGGAGTCCACCAACAATACCATAAAATTCATCATCTTTGGGAAATTACCTTTGTGAGGATAAGGACAAGTCTTCAATAAACAATGGAAAACCACCTTTAGCCACGACTACCATTCAAAACATATCAGTTTCTAGTGAGACTTATGTTTTAAAAAGCAGGAAATCTGGGCTTCCCTCGTGGTGCAGTGGTTAAGAATCTGCCTGCCACTTCTAGGGGACACGGGTTCTATCCGTGGTCCAGGAAGATCCCACATGCCGTGGAGCAGCTGAGCCCGAGCACCCCAACTACTGAGCCTGTGCTCTGGAGCCCACGAGCCACAACTACTGAAGCCTGTGTGCCTACAGCCCGTGCTCCGCAACAAGAGAAGCCACGACAGTGAGAAGCCCGTGCACTGAAATGAAGAGTAGCCCCCTCTCGCCGCAACTAGAGAAAGCCCATGCACAGAAACGAAGACCCAACGCAGCCCAAAATAAATAAATAAATTTAAAAAAAGAAAAAGCAGGAAATCTTTTGTTCTACCAACAATTTTAGTTTTTAAATTTATTTATTTTTAACATCTTTATTGGAGTATAATTGCTTTACAATGGTGTGTTAGTTTCTGCTGTATAACAAAGTGAATCAGTTACACATATACATATGTTCCCATATCTCTTCCCTCTTGTGTCTCCCTCCCTCCCACCCTCCCTATCCCACCCCTCTAGGTGGTCACAAAGCACCAAGCTGATCTCCCTGTGCTATGTGGCTGCTTCCCACTAGCTATCTATTTTACATTAAAAGCAGGAAATCTTAAAAATTAACATTGCTACAGGAAGTTTTACAGTTTACTTGTTTAATAAGAGTTTAAAGTTATCTACAGTAAATTCAAACATTCTTATTGATATTACTAACTTGATTCCTGAGCTTGCTTTTCCATCTATAAAAACATTACAGGGCTTCCCTGGTGGCGCAGTGGTTGAGAGTCCACCTGCCAATGCAGGGGACGTGGGTTCGTGCCCTGGTCCGGGAAGATCCCACATGCCGCAGAGAGGCTGGGCCCGTGAGCCATGGCCGCTGAGCCTGCGCGTCCGGAGCCTGTGCTCCGCAACGGGAGAGGCCGCAACAGTGAGAGGCCCACATACCACAAAAGAAAAAAAAAAAAATTACAGTTTTTGTTTACTTGTGATGGGAATTAATGGGCACTTACATGAGGTTTTGCCTGTGAGCAAAAATTTTGGAGCCAATTATGTTCATATAGTGAAGACTGAGTATATTTCATTGTGTTCTAAATTCTTTAAAAATTGGCACACTGTACAAAGTATATGGCTTAGGATACACATGGCATATGGCAGGTGGTCCACCACCTTTGGAAGATGGGCCAATTCTTGTTGGTACTTGGGCAACTGCCACATACTTTTCTCCATCATATCATATCCTTGGAGAAATTATTTCACTAGAAAGTAACCTCCACAAGAACAGGGATCTTTGTCGATTTTGTCCACTGATTTATCCCCAGGCCCTAGAACGATGCCTGGCACAGCGAAGGTGCCCCAGAGATATCAGCTGAATGAAGAAATGCCCTTCTAGAAAATCCATACCAGATCCTCATTCCCTGCAGAACTTTCAGTGAATCCTCAATGGCTCCCACTAGTAATCCAGCAGGAAAGGAGCTGAAACACCTCTTTTAGAAGCTGCTGACCTCTTGGTAGGAGGTCTGTTAAAAAGCATATGTCATGTGGGACAACCCTATACTAACCAAAACATCCCCTTTAAGTCCTTTCTGGAACAAGTCAGGGAATACATAAACACAGTTTGACCAAAATAATAGAGTCATCAGAGCACTCCGTTTCCATATCATTCCAGATAAAGAGAAAATGTCGGCAACAACATTTAATAAGTGCTTAAGCCCCAAGCACCGGTGTTTTACATGCAGTATCTTACTTAATCCTCACAGCAAGCCTTTGAAATAGGTGCTTATTATTCATATTTTCTAAGTAAGGCAAAGGAAGCTCAGAGAGGGTAAGTAACATGCCCAATATCACACCGCTATTAGATATGGACCCAGACTCACCTAGCTCAAGTCTGGGCTTTTAAATGTCATGCTTTGCTGTCCACCTCTGTCTGTGACATTTTGGGATGTTGTTACTGGAATTTTGAATCATGAAACTGGAAAAGATGTCCCTTGTAGCAAAGTTTCAACTGTACGTACATAGAGGAGTGAGGATGCTTACCTCATCTTTCATTTGCTGGGTACCTCTCAATTCTCCTTTAAGCTTTAGCATTTCCTGAGCTTTGGTATAAACCTAAAAAAGTCCAAGAATTTAAGATGGAAAAAGCATAAATGAGTCTGGCCCTTTAAAGATTTTCCCACCTGGATGTGTGCTCTGAGCAGGGAGTTTGGAAAAATTTCCGAACTGTTAGCAATACCTACTTGCCTACCCATCTGTTGTGTTTTCAAAAGTGTGTTAAAGCCTTTGCTAGGAAGACAGGACCGTGGTTTTACATCTTTTCCAAAAAATCACCACTTGGTAGGCTAAATAGTTTCTGAACACATCTTTCTTGGAAAGTAAAAGGGCTGAAACGATTTTACTTTCTAGATTTCTAAGTATTCAATGGCTCAAATATAGTTAACTACTAATTATGAATCAAATGGGATGTGCACGCCAACTTCATTCTCATGATAACCCTGGTAGGTAGATACTATTACTGTCCCCATTTTACAGAGGAGGAAACTGAAGCCCAGAGAGGCTAAGAGACTTACCCAAGGCCAGGGAGGCTCTCTTACTACTCCATGGGGAGCTTCCCTTCCCTAATTTCTAACTATTAATTTGGAAATATATGATAATGTGATTTTTTGCAGCATCAAGTTACTGTAATGTTGGTGCTTGTAAAGTTAGGAAACTTGTAAAGTGCTGAGAATTATCTAAATAAAAAGCCTCAAAGAAAACCAAAGATTTGTGCACATGTATGTGTGTAAGTATAGGACGACGCATTTGAAGTCATAATGCACTGCACTTATTAAAACAATCTAATTCATTATGTTTTAAACTCTAAGACCAGAGGAAATTTCCACCAAGCACTTACCTGCAGAATAGCTCCAAGAATGAGAAGCTATCAAAATACTCATTCTTTGTAGTGAACCACATCCCTAATGTAAGCCAAGAGGAAGCAAGAATGCTGGTGAGAATTTGGAATGTTTTATGGGGTTGTATTCTGAGCTGCTGCATTGTTTACCCTCTTATGTCTTCATGCAGAGAGATGCATCATGGGAATGGTGATGTAGCTTGGGCTTACCCAGTAGGGAGAGGCTAGGTGATGTTGCAGTAACAAACAATCCACAAATCTCAGGGACTTAAAACCATGAAGGTTTATTTTTCATTTGTGCTGCACGTCGTTTATGAGTCAGCTGGGGCTCTGCTCTTTATTGTCCTCAGCTAGTAGAACCTCTGTCATCTAGCATGTTGCCTGTTGCCATCCCAGCAGAAAGGGAACTAGGTGAATCACAAACAGGTTCTTAAAGTAGAAGTGACACACTTCACTTCTGCTCACATTTCATTGGCCAAAACAAGTCATATGGCTACGCCTACATTCTTCCTTTACCCCCAAGAGGAAATATTGGTGAATGTTACAAATCATTTCCATGCAAGGTGTCTTAGCTGGTTGGGCTGCTGCAACAAAATATCACAGACTGCATATCTTATAAACAACAGAAAAAATTTAGTCTCACAGTTCTGGAGGTTGAGAAGTTCACGATTAAGGTGCCAGCAGATTAGGTGTTTGGTGAGGACCCACTTCAGAGATGGCTGTTTCTTTTTTTGCTGTAAATTCACATGGTGAAAGGGATAAGGGAGAACTCTGGGGTCTCTTTTATAAGGGCATTAATCTCATTAATGACTGCTTCATCCACGTGACCTAAGCACCTCCCAAAGACCCGACCTTCTAACACTATCACCTTGGCGGTTAGGATTTCAACACATGAATTTTGAGGGGACGCAAACATTTACTCTACAGTGTTACGCAAATGAGAAGATTAAAAATAGCATGGCCTAAAAGAACACTGAATAGGTCTCTAGGCCAGTAAACTGTTAATCCTGACCCAGCACCTAGGTCAAGGAGTAGCCTTTGGAAAGGCACTCACCTCTCCAAGCCTTTGTTTCTCCCTCTGTAAACTGAGGAGCTGTACTAAATGACTGTTTTCTTTCTTAGCTCTAAAGTTTACTGGTTCAGGTTCTACCTTGATGGACATTCTTCTTTAATAGGAATCGTGAACTTAACCCAAGCATCACACAAAAGTTGGAATGGAGTAAACATATCCTTGAGAATAATATTCCTCTAGAGGTAGACTTACTGGATAGTCAGGAAATGATTCTTAAATCAAATGAAATTTTGTCTCAAAGACAGAAAAATGATTGTCTAACTTGTGCTGGTTTCATCTACTATGGAGTTACACAGCTATCGTTGCAAGGGCCAAGAGCATTTGGGAGGAAAAGTGGCAGGCACAGGCCCTCATATTTGCATGAAAATATACTTACTAAGTAAAATAAGTCAGAGGAAAAATAGAGAGCTGAACTGTGTTCCATGAAGGAGACATGGGAATCCTGTGAGTCATTAACAGCAGCAGTAGGCAATTTGGAAGTGTTTATGATGAAAAAAAGGGAAGGGTTATATGATAAATTTTCGAAGCATTTGACAGTAATGTTTGCCAGATGGATAAGGAAGAGTGCTTTGAGGGAGCCTCAAATGCTTCATAAAATGAACACGGGAACCTTCACAATGCCCTCTGAGGAGTGTGGCTGGACAAATATTTTGTAGAGGAGAGAACTCATCACAGAGGGAGGGGCCCCCTACCTGATCAATGGATACTGATCTCCGGGCCCAGGACTTCAATGTTTTCTCTCTTCTTAAACTGATTCTACATCTTCTGTGCTGCCATCTCCTGCATCACTGTTGAGACCTTCACATCCTCGTGCCTCATCTCCTCCACCAGCATCTCCAATTCTGTTGCAACTGCCCAGGGAACTACTCTTTTTGTATTCGAAAGTTCTGCCATCTGCCTTTCTAGCAGGGTTTTCCTTGGTGACAGTTGTGAACAGGAAAAAAAAAAAAAAACTGTAGTGGAAACAAAAACTTGGTCAGGGTGATGTCATGTGTCATATCACAAAACATAGTGATGTTTTGTGCCCCTGAAGTTGGCCTCAGCCCCCACGTAGAGCACTTTACAGATTCCCGAGAAACACCTAACACTGCATCTCACATGGGTGACTAGTGTAGCAGGTATGAACTCAGGTGTGCAAAGAAAAGGTAACTATTTCTCTATTACTCAACCTCTTTGTTAAACCCCATTTCCCCCAAATGGCAGAAAACAGAATCTTAGTTATTTCTGAGAAAACTCCATCATTTTTAGGTTAAAAATGAAGCAGTTCATGATTCCTTCCACCTATTTAGGTCTCTCCAGAGTGTGCCTCATTTGTGAGGTCCTAGGATGCAACCTGGCATCAGGAGTGGCTCCTGGTCCATGGTCATGGGCATCTCTCCCAGCTGAAGTGTGCTGAGATGTCTGTGTCCTGGTCATCAGGCTGCATAGATTACATCTTTGTCTTACTGTAGGCTTTGGGTCTTCTGGCCCTTTTTCATCCCCTGAGGAAGCTCCTAATGCAGAAGGACAGAGAGACACACACACACACACATGTGAGATTGGTCTCAGGCCCTCTCCTCTTGGACCTGCTCTACCATCATTGTACCTACCATCATTTCCACCATTCTCTAGAAAGGTGTTGAGAGGAAGGGGATAGGATCTTAAGATTCTGTTTACTTCTCTGTCCCCCATTCCTGGTATTTGTCAAAAGCCCTTTCTGCCCCTGGATTGCTAAACCTACCTGGGGTCCTATTGTTTTCCCCATTTGTGCCCATTTCATTGATTTCACCAGGGTCAAATTCTCTTATTTATGTTCAAATTCTCTTCTTCCTCTTTTTTTTCCTTTCTTTCTTTTATTTTTATTTTTGGCTGCGTTGGGTCTTCGTTGCTGCACGTGGGCTTTCTCTAGTTGCGGCGAGTGGGGGCTACTCTTTGTTGTGGTGCAGGCTTCTCACTGCGGTGGCTTCTCTTGCTGCGGAGCATGGGCTCTAGGCGTGCGGGCTTCAGTAGCTGTGGCACGCAGGCTCAGGAGTTGTGGTTCGCGGGCTGCAGAGCGCAGGCTCAGTAGTTGTGAAGCACGGGCTTAGTTGCTCTGTGGCATGTGAGACCTTCCCCGACCAGGGATTGAACCCATGCCCCCCGTATTGGCAGGCGGATTCTTAACCACCGTGCCACCAGGGAAGTCCCTCCCTCCCCTTTCTTAACTCAGAGAGACTTTGTTTATTTGTGGGGGAAGAAGGAAAAAAGTACAAGTGAACAGTTCAGTGAAACACAGGTTGAACAGGGGCAGGATGGGAAACACATGTTAGTACTTCATACACCATCTACCTTCATTAGGTTACACAAACGCCATCATCACAGATTACTGATGCTAGCTCTCTCTCCAAGGAACTGGTAACTGCTTGGGTATATGGAGGGACTACTGGCCTTAAAGCCACACCATCTGTTCCTTTTCCTTCATGACCTAGACGGAAGAATATCAAGGACCTATTTTTCTCATCTAAAACATGTTTCTATGTTTTCATAGAAAGAGATGCTATTTAGTTTAAAGTTAAAGCTATCCTTGGGGATTAATCAAAATAACAGGTTTACTTACACTTAGCCATGAGTCTTTCTTTACTTTTGCTAGGTTTTAGATTTTTCTCCAATGTTCCATCTCCTACCAATGAGAAAAGGGTGATGAGTCCTAGGGGTCTTAATTATTGAAATGATGAAAGGATGTTCAATGTTTCTTCCATTTAAAAATATGTGAACACCATGAATTGACAGGATGCTCCTTGTACAATAAATTACTTCTGCCAAGAATGCATGGACAGAGCCATACTGTGTGAAGGCCTGGCATGAACAGTCTACTTCTTTGGATCCAAATCCAGTTCAAAAAGAAAGAAGTCCCTGGTCATGTAGCGCATATCTGATGGGGGAGGTGGTAGAAGGGGATGGTTTTGCCAGGGTTACTAACTGGGTCATAGTTCAACCCCAGGACTGAGGCTTTTCTGGAGAGGAAGCAGGGCCCGTTGGGTCTTCCTAAAGGAGACTTTGGAATGGCAGAAGAAATAAGTGTCTAGAAGGAACACGAGAAGGGGTCCCAGGATTTATCAGACTCACTGCTGCAGGTGAAAATCTCTCCCCATGGCTACCTCTTTTGGTACTTTTCACAGAGGCTGTCAGTTGCCTGTTCCAATATCCATACTTTTAATCGTTCATGTAACAGAACCATAATTTTATTGGGGTGTCTATGTACTTATCCAAAAGACTACCTATCCCAGCCTCTCTGGTAGCCAGGTATGGCTATATGTCTAAGTTTTGGCCAGTAAGATGTAAGAGGAAATATTGTGGGAACTTCCTGGAAATGCTAAAGAGTAATGTGCCGTTCTTTGTTCTTTCCTCCTTCCCAATTGTTTGGAATGCTGATTTAGTGGCTGGTGCTCCAGCAACCATTTGGAACACGATGTAATGCTCATAGAGGTAGAACCTAGGTCTCTGATGGTATGGAACCACCATGCCAGCCCTGGAGAGAGAGAGCAATTTCTTACATATTTGTTTGTTTGTTTATTTATTTACTTCCACACCACGTGGCATGAGGGATTCCCCCACCAGGGATCAAACCTGTGCCCCCTGCAGTGGAATTGTGGAGTTCTAACCACTGGATGGCCAGGGAATTCCCCAGAGAGAGCAATTTCTATCATAAGTGACTTCTATCTTAAGTCACTGTTTTGGATTTTCTCTGTTTTATGCAGCTAGATCTAATGCAAAGGGATAAAGTACCCTTAATTATAGTCCTCTCCAAGAGACCTCTTTACAATTCACTCTTCATTTCTAGGACCTCCACTAGCTGCTTCTACTATAGGTTCTGGAATCCCTGTTTCATTGTGGACCAACTCTTTGATCCTACAAACATTTTTCTCAAATGTTCCTTTCTCTGCCTCGATTTGACTTCGTTTTCTCTTGATACATCAGCTCATTGCATTCACTCCTTCTCTTTCTCCACTTGAGGTATGGAGTAGCGAGATTCAGCGTAGGGAAGGGAGCAACATACTTAGCCCTCCTACTGCCACCATCATTATTCCCATGCCATTTAGTAAAATTTCCTCTTTTGAAGTACACACTCCATTTCATCTTGGTTGCCATTAGGATCAACCGACATACTGAGAACTCTCCCACCTGATTTCTCAGTATCTTTCTTTTTTTAAAAATGAGGTATCTGTCTCTCTGTCCAAAAAGCATACACTTTCAAGACCCAACTCAATAGCCATTTCTGTCATCTTCCTTCCAACCACATGTGCTAATTAACACTTGTGTGGCAGCTACTATATGTAAGGTACTGTTCTAAACATAAAAGAACAATAATCCTCACAGCAGCCTCGCCAGGTAGGTAACCCCTCAGACTCCTATGGCACTTTATCTATTCACCTTTTAAAACAACACAATCTGCCTTTATTATGGTTTTTTGTGATTTGCTTTGTCTCTACAAAGGTAGCAATGGTTGACTCTGGTGAAAAAACAGGAACATACAGACCTTTCTGAAATAATACTAGATTTCCAGAGAAGTTGCAAACATAGTACAGAGAGCTCCTATATACCCTTTCCTCAACTTCCCCAGTGTTAGCATCTTACACCCTATCAGTATGTCTTACTACCAATGATATTGACCTTGGTCACTTGGTCATGCTGGTGTCTACTATTTTCCCCGTTATAATTAATAAAAAATTTCATAGAATCTGCTTCTTGAGTTACCCTCTGCTGCCTTCTTCCTGATACTATGCAATAAGACTGTTATCCTGAGAAAGGATTTTCCAAATTCCTTTACCTTCTCTCCCCATGTTAGCCCCCTCCACCTTCTTGCACTTTTCAAAGGGTTCAGTGGAAAAGCAAAGGCTTTTTGGAGATGCTACGATCAATAGGCATTTGCCTGGGTGCCTGCTCTCCAGCAGGAGAGGGGTTAAATTCTTTGGGATAACTTCAGCACTGAACTGCCAAGTCTCTTAGGTTCAGCTCAGCAATCAAACTGCATAACCTAATAGAGCCCCTGGTGCTTCGGGAAACACAAGACACTGATTTATATTTTAATATCAGTAATTTCCACAAAAGCAACATTTCTGAGTGTCATTTTACAATTTCTGTCAAATGCCAGTTCAGTTTTTCTTAATTCTGTTTATTGCGTCTGAATTTGCAACCTCATCGGCAATGCAGATTCTTGGCTCCCAGGAGAGAAAATTTCCATCTTTTTCTGGAATGGGAGGGATGGGGATAGGGGCAGAAATAGGCCTGTAAAATAATTGGAAATGTAAATAAAGTACTGTTTATTAAGAATGGTACTTTTAGTTAAAAAAAGGGAGGACAAACTTTGCAAAAAACGTGACAAAAGAAGTGTTTGGGATCCAAACTGGACTCTTCCCTCCCAGAGTGGAGAACTGTTCTATACACTGAAAAACTGAGAAAAGGGAGCCAGTGTGGGGAATACTTGGCACGTTTACTGTGAGATCGTTGCTCTGGCCATTAGCACTACAGCAGATTGTAAAGGGCTTTGGGATCCTTAAGGATCAAAGGTGCATGGCTGCATAAAAGCCAGATGTTGCCATTAGGAAGAAGGTGCCTGGTTCTCTCCTGTATTCTTTGAGCATCTAATAAAAGTAAGAACAAAGCTGGTGTTGTTGGCACCAAACCACACCTAGTCAGCGTGCTCCAGGCTAGGCGGGCTTCCTGAGGCCGCTGGCTGCAGATGTGTGCCCTTGCAGACCCAGTATCATCCCCTAGTTCCTTGCGGGCCTGCAGCAGGCCTGCAGCTTGCAGGCCTGCAGCTCCAGTTTCTGCGTTGGTCCTTTTCCTGGACAGGTCGTGGGCAACCTCCTGGAATAGCTCAACCTAACGCTCTTCTTTGAAGTCTGAAATTTAGCTTCAGCTAGAGAGTACCTCTCCTTTGGTTATAACATACAGCCATCCACGAGTCAGAAGTGAGGACCCTGCAATCGGTGAAGCTTCTCGTGTGACTACTCAGGGCCTTTCCCAAACGGGGGTGTCATTAGTCTCTGTAAGCCTTCTTTTCTTCAAAGTCACAAGCCCCTGGGTCTCAGCGAGCCCAAAGCCAGTTGCTCTGCCTCTGGTTGCCATTAAGACCTCGTGATTTTCACCAGCATCCTTCAGCTTCACACACTCTAAATCCAACATCATGTCTCATTGCCAAACCTCTGGCAGAAGCCGTGTTGAGTTTCTCAGTGGAGCTATCGACCACATTGACTGAAGCCGCAGCAACTTGTTTCTCCCCGTCCAAAAGGGTAAAAATAACAGGAACAAGTTGTCGGAAATGAAATTTCAATTCATCCACGCCCTTTCTACACTTCTGCTGCGACTCCCAAGCAGGGATCAATAGTGTTTAGACAGCCAAGGAGATTTTTTCCCCTCTTAAAGCACCAGATCAATAGTAA
This sequence comes from Pseudorca crassidens, assembly GCF_039906515.1. Classification (NCBI taxonomy): domain Eukaryota; kingdom Metazoa; phylum Chordata; class Mammalia; order Artiodactyla; family Delphinidae; genus Pseudorca; species Pseudorca crassidens. The sequence goes on along the minus strand of NC_090315.1, from coordinate 47,809,780 downwards.
AAAAAAAAAAAAAAAATCCTCCAGCCCTCTGTATGGGTTGTAGTAAATGTGAACAAATCAGAGGCCTTCGGCTAAACGGATTGACTGAAGGCAGCAGCAGTCCAAGGCTTTGTAACTAAGGGTGCATCAACTGCACAGGTGGCAGTGAGGGAGGAGAGCCGCCAGGCCCCGTGAACCCCGGCGCTCCCTCAGTTCCGATCACAAAGAGGCTTCAAAGGGAATTTCTGTCCCCCAGATGAAGGGAAAAATAAAAAGATTACTGTGCATTGCAGCATGTAGGCGTGACTTTAAAAAAAATTAGGAATTGTCAGGACCATTCATGGAAGTGCATTTTATTTGAAGACAGCTTGGGCTATGGGGTACTCCACACTTCCTCTCCATTTTGTCTTTACTTTTTTAATTTTAATTTTTTTTAAATTAAAGTTTTTGGCTATCTATGGCTTTTCCTCATTGCTTCACAAGTTTCCTTACCACAGTGCTGTCCAGCTCTCAAACATCTTTTCCCCAGGAAGATTCTGAATACTGCTTTTCTGGGTTGCCTTCATGTTCATTTCTCTGACTCACCTGGGTTCCTCATTGCCATCACTGATGTTCTCTGTGGCCCGCTCTCTCTCCTCCCCTTAATCCCATTATTCATATGAGGGAGAAATTGTGTCAAAGCTCAATTCTGATTTTCCTCAAATGATTTACCCAGGAGCAACCTTCTACCCCCATTATAAAAATTTCTGTATTTTATTACATCCCTTTTTTTCTGCCATAGATAAATAATACAGTGTGCAGATATTTACGTGGATAGTCTAGGCATTAGACTGACTTCCATATTTGGTCTTTCTGTTTCAAGAAGGAGGGAACTGATGGACTGTAGTCCTAATTATGGTGTGAGAAGCTGAAGACTTCTGAGATGGATTGTCACAACTCAGTTCCTTAATTTCACTTGGAAAAGCCAACCCAAGGGCTCAAAAGACTATCACATAGCTGGTGCTACTTTGTGGGATTAAAAAATTATTCAGGGGCTTCCCTGGTGGCGCAGTGGTTGAGGGTCCGCCTGCCGATGCAGGGGACACAGGTTCGTGCCCCGGTCCAGGAAGATCCCACATGCCGTGGAGCGGCTGGGCCCGTGAGCCATGGCCGCTAAGCCTGCACGTCTGGAGCCTGTGCTCCGCAACGGGAGAGGCCACAGAAGTGAGAGGCCCATATACCGCAAAAAAAAAAAAAAAAAATATTCAGGTTGCAAAACCCGAAGATGAACTGCTATGAACATGTGAATGTTGGCCTTTATTATAAAAGACTTGTTATTCTTATCAATGATTATCATGCTAACTTCTGTAATGAATTAAGATTCTATTTGAAATAAAGCACTGGCTAAATCTAATATAGAAACATATAAAAATGATAGCATGTCAACATATACTAGCTTAGATAATATAATTTTTGTGGTAAGTTTAGTTAAATAAATGTTTGTAGTCAGAGATAAAAGAAATGATTCTTACCGATTATGCTATAAACAGAAGCTTTTCTTGGAGTCACTTCCTGCCTCTTATGTGCCCATACTGTAAACCAGACCTGTTCTCCTTGACAGTCACTGGCATATCTGAAAGGTATTTTAGGAGAAGAGAGATACACCTCAGTCACTTTAAATAATCAAGAGGTTAGGTGATAGCAGAAAAAGTCCCTCTCAATGGATATTTCCAAAGATGAAACAGGAGAAATAGAAAATATAAAAATTTATTCAGCAATTAAAAAGTGCCAAGAACCCAGTATGCATCTGGTGAAGCAGAAATGAACAATGACAAATATAACTATGAGAATACTGGTGCCACAAAATAGTCCACTTCCCTCCTGTAAGGGGCCTCACACAGTGTGCAGCCTTGTTCTATAGCTTCTCCCTCTCTATGATTCTTTTTATTAGCAAGTTAAAAGTTTAAACATTTGAATATGTAATGTAGTCAAGTGGCTCCAAAATGAGAAAAGGCATTGGGCCAGGTTTCTGTTTGTCCCTTATGTTCTACTCCTCTCTCCTCTGCTCTGTGCCCCATGAGGTGGACCTGTGGGCGCTGCATCAACCAGCTCCCTGACCCTCAGGCCTCTGGATGGCTTGGCTGATACAGAGCATCTGCAGGAGATCATAGGGAGGCAGGACTGTGCCATATTTGAACGTGTGTCCTTAGATCCAGCCCTGGCAGGTCCCCGGCAGTGACTGAGGCTCCAGTCACACTTCTGTCACAGGCCCTTCCACCCAGTTGCTCTGTCACCCCTTTCACGTAGGTCTGCTCCCTCCCATGGCCCTTGAGTTCTGGGGATGGTCAAGGCCCATTCTTACTCTACCTGGGCACTGCACATACCTTATAGCTTCCTTACATCCTGCCCACACCTTTATGCCTAGTCCCTTTATGAACCATTCCATGACTTACTCAGCTGGAGCATGCCATCTACTTCCTGATTAATATGATAAATGGTGGAAAGTCCCATTAGCGATCATATTGGTTTTCTAGGGCTGGTATAACATAGTACCACAAACTGGGTGGCTTAAACAACAGAAATGTATTGTCTCACAGTTCTGGAGGCTAGAAGTTTGAGATCAAGGTGTGGGCAGGGTTGGTTCCTTCTGAGGGCTGTGAGGGAGGATCTGTTCCATGCTCTCACCTAGCTTCCGGTAGTTTGCCCCCAGCCCTCCCACCTCTGCCTTTGTACTCACATGGCCTTCTCTTCATGTGCCTATTTGTCTCCAAATTTCCCTTTTATAAGGACACCAGTCATGCTGGATTAGGGGCTTGTCCTTCTCCAGTATGACTGTATCTTAACTAATTACATCTGCAATGACCCTATATCCAAATAGGTCACATTCTCAGGTACTGGGGGTTAGGCCTTCAATGTATGAATTTCTGGGGGGCACAATTCAACCCATATCAACGTCAGTTAAAAACACTCAAGTATCTTCTATTATACCAAAAAAAGCCTCTCCTGACCGCCATCTACTGTCTGCTCTCCCTCCTCCCTGCTACTCACGCATCTTCATGAACGAATTGTTTGCATTTGCTGTCTCCTTATATTTCCTCTGCCACCTTCCTCTCACCCCCACCCTGACAGCAGCAACTCTGATTGGCGGCAGTCAAACTTTTGTTGTCAGATCCAGTGGGCTCTCTTTGGTCCTTATTGTATTTGACAAACTTGACACCAGTGGCTACTTCCTCCTTCTAGAAACACTTTCTGGTCTTGGTTTTCCTTTTGCTTTTTGACTGCTCCTCAATTTCCTTGGCAAGTACTTCTCCTTCTGCCCATTCCCGAAATGGTCTCAAAGGTTCTCTCTTGTCTTGTCCTCCCCTTTCTCATCCTACATCCTCTGTGGTCTGTTGCATCTATTCTGTCGCCCAAAAACCTCTTTGGTTTCTCATGTGGGTCTTCCTATGCTGGTCACATGGACTGAGAGTATTCCAGCTCCCGTGACAGTGATTTCTCACTGTGTATTAGTTGGCTATTCATTCTTTCAGTATATATTACTGACCATCTACTATGTGTCAGGGACTTGTCTACTCACTTGAGATAAGATGGTGAACCGTCTGGAGGCATATATAGACAAGTATGCCCGCAATTCTAATACAGTGTGATGACTGCCTTGTAAGGAATGTTCAGGGGATCACGATGGGGGTTCATGCTTGGAGGAAGAGCCCAGGCTTGAAGGTAACTGATTTCAGTTCCTACTCATATGAGGATTGTTCCCAGAACAAAATCCCCAGCACAGATCTCCATTTGGAGCTCCAGGTCTATATATGCAACTGCAATCTAGAGAGCTAGTCCCGACTGCTCCACAGATTTCTGCGATTCAGTATCTCCAGAGCGAAACTCATAATCCTCTACTCCAAACCTGCTACTCCTCCTTTGTCATCTATTTTGTTTATTTAACAAACACATATAACATGTGTTATATGCCAGGCATTGTTCTGAGCATGCCGCTATTAACCCACGTAATCTACATAACAACTCTGATATAGGGACTCTGGTTGTCTTCATTACAGATGAGAAAACGAGGCACAGAGAGGTTAAGTAACTTGCTCAAAACTACACAGTAGTCAGTGGTAAAGCAGGGATTCAAACCCAGGTAGCCCAGCTCTGGAGCTTGTGCTCTTAACCACTATTACACACTGCCTCAGTGAAAGGCACCAACACCCACCCCATTTATTCAAGCCCAGAAATTCGAGCACCATCTTGATTCTTCTCTCTTTCTCTCTCTCTTGCTTACTTCCACTCTCAGTCCCTTTATCCCATTACTCACCAAGTCCTGCCTATTGTATCTTCTAAATAAATCTTCTATTGGTCCTCTTCTCTTCATCTCTAATGATACTGCCCGTTCCTCCAGCAACCAGAGATATGAGCATGTCATTCACTTACTTAAAACCTTTCAATAATTCTGCACTGCTCCCATAATAGCGTACAGACTCTTAAAATGGTATATGGCCCTCCCTGATCTGTGTGCAGCTCTCCTGACCCTCCTGCCTGCCCTTACTCACACCCCCCACTATAGCACCATTGAACTATGTTCAGTTTCAGACATACCCTGAATCTTTTTAGGCTGCCTGTGCTATGTGCATCATTCTATTTCCCTCCTCCTGTCATCTTCAGGCTAACTCCACCTGATGCCTCAGGATTCAGGTAAATATTATTTCCTCTACAGAGCCTTATCTGGCTCTTCGAGCCTGGGTTCTTTCTCAAGAATGTGCTCCCACCCTAATCCCGTGAACACCCCTAACAAGGCAGTCATCACACTCTATTAGAATTGTGGGCATACTTGTCTATATCTCCCTCTAGACTGTAAACTCAGTAGAATGAAGGACTCTCTTGTTCACCATCTTATCTCAAATGAGTAGATAAGTGCCTGACACATAGTAGATGCTCAGTAATATTAATTCAAAGAATGAATAACCAACTAACTAATATACAGTGAGAAATCACTGTCACAGGAGCTGGAATACTCTCAGTCCATGTGACCAGCACACTCTCTTTCTATATAGGCAGACCAACATGAGAAACCAAAAAGGGTTTTGGGTGACAGAATTAGGACAAAGGGATATCTAAAGAGTCCAATATTGAATGGCAACTGGCTAGGATAGCATCACATAACCATCTCAGATTGCAAAGGTCTCACCAATGGAGCTTGTACTATCATCTGTTGGCCAAGGCTTTCTGTCTCCTGGACATCACTAGGAGGGGTCCAGACATCATCCCCTCTGTGACTATGTTCCCCCCACCATTTATGCATCTCAAGATTGATAATCTCTTTCCTTAAGTAGGCTATTCTGGTACAGTCTGATTTTGAAGATATGAAAGCTATTCTGTCTCTCTAAGGTGACTCTAGATATGGTTCAGCTCTCCCAGAAAAATCTTTGTCTCATTTTCAAGTTCTGGGGTAAGTCCCCCTGTAATTCACTATGAAGTGGCAAAGTATTCTAAAAGATTACTGCAGTTCAGAGGTGCAGTGGTTCACTTTCCACTGGAACAATCATGAAAGACTATGGAGGTGGTTGCATTTGATCTTGCGTTTGATTCTAAGGGAAGATGGGCTGTATTCTAGGATATTGGGGAGAAATGAGAATTTCCAGTGAGAGCCAGATGAGAAGGAGAGGCAGGTTTGTGAAAAGCTTTAGATGCTAAGATGCACAATCTGGAATTTATCTAGAGGCAATAGGGAGCCATTGAAAGTTTCTGAGCTGGGGAGTGACACCTCAAGAGTTGCTTCAGGCAGTTTAGCCTGCACTCTGTGTGTAGGAGACAGGGTAGACAGATGTAGGAAGAAGAGGAGAAGGCCCAGAGAGCTAGACTGGAATTAGAAGATGACTATTTTCAAATAAAATTAGCTAGCTGAGCAGAGTGACAGGTAAGAAATCTGTTTCTATCTTTTCTTTTCTTTTTTTTAAACATCTTTATTGGAGTATAATTGCTTTACAATTGTTGTGTTAGTTTCTGCTGTATAACAAAGCGAATCAGTTATACGTATACTGATATCCCCATATCTCCTCCCTGTTGCGTCTCCCTCCCACCCCTCTAGGTGGTCATAAAGCACCGAGCTGATCTCCTTGTGCTATGCAGCTGCTTCCCACTAGCTATCTATTTTACATTTGGTAATGTATATATGTCAATGCTACTCTCTCACTTCCTCCCAGCTTACCCTTCCCCCTCCCTGTATCCTCAAGTCCATTCTCTACATCTTCCTCTTTATTCCTGTCCTGCCCCTAGGTTCATGAGAACCTTTTTTTTTTAGATTCCATATATATGTGTTAGCATATGGTATTTGTTTTTCCCTTTCTGACTTCACTCTGTATGACAGACTCTAGGTCCATCCACGTCACTATGAATAACTTAATTTCATTTCTTTTTATGTCTGAGTAATATTCCACTGTATATATGTGCCACATCTTCTTTATCCATTCATCTGTCGATGGACACTTAGGTTGCTTCCATGTCCTGGCTATTGTAAACAGTGCTGCAATGAACATGTCTCTATTTGAATTATGGCTAAGAAATCTGTTTCTTTACTTTTTCACTATACTAGTACAATATTATATCCTAATACATAAACACATCATGCTGAAGTTTCCTGAACACTAATTAAAAGCAAACAAATGAACTTCACTTCTGAAGAAATATTGGTGGTGGGTGAGATTTAAAATTGCCCCATCGGGACAATACCGTATTTCTAAATGGTTCATTTTCTTCAATTACTAGATGAGTATACAGATTAGATCTGGTTACAGTGGGCTCCAAGATCTGTCCACACTCAATTGGTTGGTCAAAGTATTCCTAGGTACTAATCAAGCAGGGGGGACTTGGGAACATTTTCGATCTAAACAATTTCTGTTGCAGTGGCGTAGATCCCACTACAGGGCTACATTTCATTTGTAGCCCTAAAGGGTTGTCGAGGTGAGATGAAGGTAGGGCTGATTTCGGAAGGGGTGGGCAGGTAGGCTACTTATATCAAACCCATTTATATTTCAAAGTCCTTTTCCTGTAGCTGTTCTCCAGTGATCAATTTGTGGAGGGAAGGGAGAGTGAGGCGGTTACATATGGGCACTGCTATTGTTACGCTGGAAAATACTTTCTGATGAACAGTCATTTCCTTCCACTGCCAGAGGGTGTTGATAATGAGCAAATTACCTTTTACTCCCTCTGGTGTGGATGTGAAATTGGCTGTTAATAGAGTTGCTAATGCTACAGGTTAGCATGTGATTGTTCTATTTTAAGCCAATTTTAGTTATATTTGGGGAGTAGCCAATCAGACATCTTGCTAAGACTATGGGCCCAACTGCAGCATTTAATATCGAGAAATCTGCCTCACCCTCAGATGTGGCTGGGAGCGGAAAGTGCTGAACACAGCGTCGTTAACATGAAATGTTTTAATACAATGTCTTTTTTCCTTTGTAGGTACAAGAATGGTCTCATTAGACAAATACCAAATGTTTTCATCATAGGATAGGACCCATTTCAAGCCTCAATACTATGGAACGCTATCAGCCAATGATGTACTTTGTTTAATCTAACAATGGGTTAATATCGGTCATTTCATTACTGCTTGTTATGCAGCGAAAGCTTACTAGAAAATGAAATGTTCAGAAGTTAGTTGAAAGCAGCAAAAAAGGTGAGAGACTTTTACCGAGTTATATGCTCGATTGGGCTAATTAAAGGTACAGATGCATCACCTGTAAAGCTATTATGGGAATAGCTTTGATTTCTAAAGATGCTCGCCTAGGAGGAGGATGGTGTGTTCTAATCATTTATGGCATTGTGAGCCCTCACACCCAAGGGAAGGGGGCACAGTTTTTCTCTTATATTCTTCCTAGCCCTCCCATTACAGCGCCTATTGCCACCTGGCACCTGGTGGCTGAATTGAGTGCATTACTTGGGAAGTTTCTTGATTAAATAGGATATTCTTGAACAAAGCACTGTTGATTTGTGATTTACATGTTCTATGGGCTTTGCATGTTTTAAATGTAAAGCTCATTAGCTACACACAGAGAAGGAAACAGGTATGAAGGATGGAAAATAAAACTCAACTGATGTGATACAGAAAGGTATAGTGTGTGCCATTCTGGTTTAGATTAATTGGGCTTGGCACTATTATGGCCCCTGTCACCTGATCAGTTTACTGGGCTGAAGAAATTGCGGGAATGGAAAGTGCTAGTGCCTAAGAGTACCCTGACCTCAGCTCCTGCCAAAATACCTCCCGAGGACATTCTAGGCTCACACTCTCTGATTTGCCATTAAGATCGAGTAGCCTGGAAAACCCATCCCTTATGAATTTTACTCATTTAACAAATATTTCCTGACAATTGCCTCATGCCAGGTTGGAATACAGAGGTGACAGGGTCCCTGACCAAGGGAGCACAGAGTGTACTGGGGAAATACTTATGTAAAAACACAATACATGATTATAAGTGGGCTAATAAGAGGTGATTAAAAGCTCGGGCATTTGGAAAATACTTTTAGAGTTGACCTTTTTCCCCTTAAACAAACATTCATGGTACTTACAATGACACCACTCTAAGGACTTTACAAATATTAACTCATTAATTCTCATAACAATCTTTGGAGGCAGGTGCTATTGTTATCTTCATTCTATAGTCGAGGAAATAAAGGCACAGAGAAGTTAAAATTAACTGACAAGGTCACACAGCTTGTCAATGCAGAATCAGGATTTGAACCCCCATCGTCTGGCTCCAAAGTCCATGCCCCCACCCACTACATGCTGCCTTCCCTTTAAACCAGTCCCTGGAAGATAAGCGGGATTTGGGCAGATGGAGGAAAGGGGAATGGGTAAGATGAGAATTTCAGGCTCAGCATTCCAGGCAAAGGGACAAGCTTGCCCAGGGCCACTGATGTGTGACTACATGTGGCACACAAGGAGAACCCTCGTGGTCACAGTAGCAGGATAAGAAGGGGTGCGGTTTGGGGTGTGAGTGCCAATCCTGGTGGGATGGGCAGAGAAAGGGGAGCTGGTGAGGAGGGCTGAGAAGGAGCCCACAGAAGGAAAACTAGCAGAAGGTCCTCTCCAAAGGGAAGGCAGAGAGATGACGGCAGGGTCCACAGTGTCAGCTGCAGCAGAAGTTCAAGTAAGATGAGGAAAACCAGGCCATTATTTTAGAGATGAGGAGGCCACCACTGACCTTGTGAGTACAGTGTGGGTAGAACAGAGGACTAAAATAAACGCTGTAGTTGACAAGGAGTTCCTGGGAGAAGAGAGTGGTGTGAATGTTCTTCTGGGAGTTTTCTAGTAAAGGGAAGAGGGGAGAGAGAGAGGAAAGGAAAAGGAAGGGAAGACAGTGATCCTCAGCTAATGATCAGAGAAGAGGGAAAAGCAGAGGGTGAGGAGTGAGAGGGATGTGGGGTTGGAGGAAGCATTGGAGATGAGTCAGATTGAGGTGTGGAACCTCTTCCTGCCAAACCTCAATCTGAAGCATTTTCTGGAGAACAAGGTCAATATTATTATTATTTTTTCAGGCAGTGGAAAATAATATTAAGAGGTTCAGATGCAGATTTAATACAGGGGGCTTTATAAGACATCCTGGGCTGTGAGGACTTTGAGAGAAGACTTGTGTGTCCCTAGCGGAGCGTCAGGCAGAGAGCAGGTTCTCAGAATGTGTTTGTTAAATGAATAGATGGGTCTTATTTACATTTTTATTGTGAATATTATTAAGAAAGAATATCACACTGCTTATAAAACACTTGGAAACACAGTCATAAAAAACCAACATTTTATGGACTGCGAGTCATTTTATGAAATGTTGCAGATACCTGTATCCATCCTGCCCGAGGCCTTGAAGTAATAGGACCATTATAGGATTTCTCATTGGGTCATCAAAAAAGTTTCACCTCTCATATTCCTGCTACTTCACAGACAGATCCTGTATTTTACTAAAGGTAGAAAAAATAAGTTGTTTCTGAAACGCAGGATATAGTTAAAGGTGTTAAGAAAACGTGAAACAATTTCACTAGTGTCTTGACTACTAATTTGGATAAATGTTCATTCTCAAAATGTTTCAGCATTATCTTTCTTCTTCCAGAAAGGTCAGGCACATGCCACTAAAAATACATTTAGTACATTCGAGAATATTTTTCAAGTGATTTATTGGGGTAATGTATGGACTATTTATTTAAATATATCTCTTATTTCCAGTAATGCCACAACCTCATTAGAGGTGACTTGGCTCATTGCTTAAGCAAAATGATTTTGCTATTTAGGACTTCTTTAAAAATAGGCTATTGTCCTCTAACCATTCACCAGAATTGGAGATCTATTTTTAGAAAAGTAGCGGAGAATGGGTAAGGTCATAGCCCTGAGCCTTAGGGAATTCCTCCAGAAGCTGTGCCTATAGTATATGCCAGCTCATTTTCCTCCCTTCTGGATTCTCCAGAGCGAAGGGAATTCTCCACTTGAGGTGTAAGGGCACAGCCACTTCTCTGGGGAATTGCGGAATCCTGCAGAGAGGCTCTGTTCTGTATTCTCGGTGGCAGGCCTCTAGCCGGCAAAGTATGGGGGCCTGGTTTTAGCAGTGAAAAACTGCTGATGCTCTTTGGGGACATAAGAGCACTATCTGACGTATTAGCAAATGAAATTTGCTAACGAGTGATGCAATACATAACCACCTCTCTGTGGTTGATACACTCAGATGCTTATAACACATATAAAACAGAACAATAAAATGAATAAGTGTGATCCCTCTGGGAGCTGAACCATTCCCGGTGTGGCATCTAAGAGTTCCTTCTGTTTCATTCCTCTGACCCTGTCTCCCCCAAGAGGTAACCACTGTCCTGAATTTTGTGTTCATTATTTACCTGATGAAAAAAATGCTTTTATCACCTATGTATGTACCCCTAGCAATAAGCTTTTTAAGTTTGCTTGCTTTTGAGCTTTATAAAAATTGTATTGTACTGTACCTAATCTTCTGCAGCTTGCTATTTTCATTCAATGTTGTTTCTAAGATTCCTCCATGTGATTGCATTTAGTCGTGGTTCATCCATTTCACTGCTGTATGACAGTCCATTGTGGGAATATGGCACAATTTACTCATCCCTTTTCCTGCGGATGTACACCTGGGCTGTTGGCAGTTCCTTAGCTATGCCAGACAGGGCTGCTGTGTGCATTCTTGGGCATTCTCACTCTCTTTTGCAAGTGTTTCTCCAACATGTATGCCTGGTTCAGAGGCTTGCAAACGTTAAACTTTATAAGATAGAGCCAGACTGTTATTCTCAACAGTGCCATTTGAATTTCTTGTCCCTTAATGAAAAAATGTCACTACAGCTATGACTCAAAAAGAAAGGCAGGCAGACAGGCAGGGAAGGAAGGAGAGAAAGAAAAGAAGAGAGGTGGAGAGAAAGAGGGTGAAAAGAGAGAGAGAGAAAAGAGAATTATCCCCAAATAGTTTAAGGCCAATATAGAAAATACATATATTTCCTTAGGTGTTTTGTTCTAGTTAATGATCCAAATTCAATGGCTTTAGGATGTTTAACATGTTATTGAACTGAAAGATTAAACAAATGTATTAAATCTAATTGGTGTAAACATGAAGAATCTGGAATTTTGATTTATTGTTTGTGGAGTGGTAACTGCCTTCTTTCTTGAAAATAATTTAGCAATATGGAACAAAAATTCTAAGAAAATTTCAATTGACTTGGCAATTCCTTTTATAGGACTTTAACCTAAGGGAAGAGAAGAATAAGTATATGAAGATGTTTGTTTAAAGATGTTAGCTGCAGAGTTACTGGTAGCAAGAAGAAAGGAGAAATCATCTAAATGTCCAAAAGTTAGTGGTTAAATAACTATGCAGCAATTTTAAAGGGAGGGAAGGATGTGCTATAGTGCGTGGAAAGATGTTAGGTGATGATAATGATGATGATTGCTTTTCTGTATTTTTTGTTTTTTCTATAAAATAATGCATTACTTATCTTGATTAAAATAAAGAATAACTTGTTGCAGTCTATTTATTAAAGAGAATCCTTGGAGATTTTTGATACTGCCTACACTGCTTTATCTATCTGTGGATTATCTTTAGAAAATTTAACATCATAGATTGGCACCTACAATGAAGACTTTCTCTTCCTTGCTTTCTGGGAATGTATCAGCCCCCCGCAAAAACCCCGCAAATATAATTCTACAACCTCCAAATACATTCCATTGAACAAAAAGTCAAATATCTGCATTACCCCTGATCATATGTCCCAGCTCCAGTCTGTCAGCCTGGATCATCCACACCACCACCAGCTAATATTTCTAATTCCGTTTGTCATGACAACAACCCTATGAGGTGGGGAGAGTGTATAGTGGCAGGTATAGTAATTATCAAGGCTACTTTTTTTTTATTTGGTAAAATACTGGTCAAATATTTTCATTTTATAATCCCTGGTCTCTTGGAGCCTTTGAAAACAATGGCCAGTAGTTCTGCAAGTTCATTAACTAATTCCCTTAAGGTTGGGAAATGTGCATTATCTAGACCTGCTGATTTACATATTGTACCATGTTTTCAAGTATTCCCTTACCTGGTTTATTTCAACATCTATATTTAAAGGTCTTCATTACTTCCTAATTATCTATGCTCCCTTCCTTTATTTTTCTTGTTAAAGATCAGTTTAAAAGAGCAGCTCTGTATCTCTGCCACTCAGAGTCATCATTAATTTTACACCCCTTCTCATTTATTAGTCCAGCCGCTTTATTGCCCAGACTTCCTCCTCCCCAGACCATTTTCCTCGCCTCTAACCTCTTTGGTGGTGTTAACTCACTCTGCCTTCTCCACTGCTATTATCTTTCTTTCCTTGAGAAGCCTTAGAAAGAGTTGTGCATTCATTTTTTTGTGTGTGTGGGGGGCTCTTCCTCATCTTTTCTCTATTTCCACAGTGGGCTTTCTTCTACCTTTAGATCTTTCCAAGGTTCTTTGTCAAGTGCTCATTGTATTTTTTATTCAAGGTATCCTGGGCCTTTGTGGCTTAACTATTATTTGAAAACTTTGTGCCCTTGTCTGTTGTGCTATCTGGGTTTCTTAATTCACCCAAATTGGATTTCTGACAATCTTTGAACTTGAGCAAGTTCCTTAATGTTTTTAAATACAGAGATCAGGTCATATCTCCAGGGCAGTTGTGTCTCATGGTCAACAGCAACAAAGACCGTTTATAGGAAGAAGAGAATCAGCACAGGTGTGAGGTTATTGTTCATGCCTTGGGCAGGATATAGACATTTTCAGACTGAAATCCATCCTCAACAAAGAAGCTAAGATGATGTTGGTGTTCCACGTTGTTGACGTTGAACTTGGTTTCAGTGTCACACCGCGGATGGCCAGCAGCTTGTTGTTTAGAAAGGTGGGATTAATAAATACTGCCCAGGAGCTGCACTTTCTGGTTTAATTAATGGAATGAGAACAAGTACTAGGTTTACACTCAACTTAAATGCATCAGACCACAGTGTTCCTGCATGCTCTGTTTCCGATCGTGTCTGTGTGGACGTGCGGGTTGGCTGGCGAGTGTGTGATCCTGGCACAGTCCCCCTTCCAGTCTGTGGTAGCCATAGCGTCCTGCTGCTCAGGTCTCCCTTCAAGAGGGGATCAGCCCCCCGGAGCGCAGGTAACTGGCCACCTCCTGCTCTGAAAATCTCCAAGGTAGAGGCCGATCAATGACCAGTCATAGCAGTGGTAGCAGGGCCCTCCTTTTCTGGATCTTTGCACCAGATTTCCCAGTTGGGATGGCCAACCCCTTCTCTGTGCTGCACTGCAGCCTGAGGCTCTTCTTATCCCATCTTCTTTTCACAGCTGTCAGATCTGCACGGCCGTCTGAAGGCTCTCTCTGCCGAATGGTGATCCCTCTCCCCTTTTCCTTTCACAGGTGTTAAACTCACTAAGTCTCCTGCACGTCTAACTCCATCTCAGCATCTGCTTCTTGGAGAAATGAACTGACACAAGGACCCAACCCCCCTTTAACCTGGCCAACCCCTCTGCCTCCCCTGCCCATCTTGCCTGGCATAAGCTCAGCCATGCTCTCTTTTATGTTACTTGATGGAAAATCCAAATGCCACATAGTCATAAAATGCATTCCAAGCTAAACAGAAACAGAATTCGGGGTCATCTCCAGTCTGGGATTATACACACAACTACTCTCACTCATTAATATGGAAAATCGATCTCATTACAGTTTGATCAAATTGGATAGTTCCCAGGAAAAGAGCTTGTACTTAAACCACAGGATCACTAGGTGACGCTGCTGCCCCACATAAAGGTGACAGCCTGAGCTAGGCTTGGCCAGAGCCATTCTGGGCTGGGGGTCCTGCTGTTTCCTTGGTTAGATAGGGCCTACAGGTCTGTAATCTACCCCAGAATCTGAAAAGGTAATTTCTGGATCCATCAGTCCAGGCTCTAGAAGACCATGTCAAATCTCTCTCTCTCTCTCTCTCAGAGCTTGCAGAAATGTGTGTGTGTGTGTGTGTGTGTGTAAAGAAGTTCTTCTCTGGACTCCTGAATTGATTAAAAAACTAACCATGTCTGCTGTAATTTCCCCAAGTGTCCCTCGGGCCACCTTACATGACTACCTACGCTTTTGGATCAAAAGAACAATATGGGAGAACTATCAATGTGAGTGGTATCGACACCAAAGTTTATCTAGAGCCTCTCAACACAGTTGCACGTCCAGGCATCACTCACTTGTGTTAGGAGTGTAGAGAGACACGGAGTGCAGCGTGCAGGGGCTACTTCTATGCTTGGTATCTTCTCTGCTGAACACAGAACATGCATCTCCCAGGTCAGGTTTCTGGCTTTAGCGTTGCCATCTTTTATGCTGCCTTGCCTACATTCTTACATGTGCAGTCAGCAATCAGTAAACATAACACCTGTCCTGTAAATCCTCATAGACAAAGCTGCTGAGTGGCACTAGAAATTTAACCCTAGAATTCAAACTTCATTCTCAAACAGTCCTATCTGTTATACATGCACAATACTCCTTTTTTAGAGCTTCTGGGTTGGCACATTGGTTAATCTGAGTTTTAAGAAGTTATTTTCTTATACATGGAATGAGTATTTTGTTGCATAGAAAATACTTTTGTATCAACAGGACTGAATTCATTCACGCTTCTACTGGGGACTCTCCAGAACCACAACCATCCATCTATTCTTTACATTTCTTTAACACTGCCCAATCTTTTTCGTCACGTTTTACACCAATAATGGTTAGGAATTTCCCAGAAGACTTCTGGCCCACTGCCTTATATATAGACATCAGGAGTATGTCACTAGATAATTTTCGAAAGATAGCCCTCACATTGCCAGTATGTTCACAATCCAAGTGCAGTGCTACTCAAATTTGCTTGATTGTAAGATACAGATTCCCAGGCCTCTCCCTGGCGATTCTGACTCAGTAAGTCTGAGGTACACTTGGGAATACGTATTTTAAACAAGCAGTCCAGTGACTCTTATGATCGAGTTAAGAAAACACAGGCCCTCTAAACAAAGTGGGTTCTAGCTAGGAACAAGGATATGATTCCAATCAGACATAGCAGAAGCCACAACACACACACACGCACACACACACACACACAAGATACTGGAGATTTTAATAGCTAGGGAGAGAACCATCTGTGAGTTGTGGGATGCCCTCACCAGGTAATTGGGCACCTAGGGTCATCGCAGCCACCTGGAAGCTCCTGATAGAGAAAGCATTGGGGAATCTTTTATTAACATATTTAATGTGCTTGACTAAGGGGAAAAAGTAGAGGAGGACTTGTTAGCAACTCCTCCCTGGGTGTGCCTGGCTAAGAAACAATGTTTTCTTTCTCAGGAAAGGTTTAGTTAACCCTTGATTGACTTTCTCTGGGGAGAAATCACTAGGCATGATCAAGCCTAAACAGAAGTCTTCCTGAAAGAGCTGGGGGTCCCTGGGGCCCTGCGGGGTGCCTGGGAGGTGTACACAGAGAGCCACATCGATCTTTATCATGGAACACGGTATGGCTTCTATGAGAGAACAGTGTGCCCTGTTATGTCCCCGGCTGCCCTCTTCCTCTCCTGGGTCAGCTTGAGAACCCCTGGGGACCCCAGAATATTGACCCACCCAATGAGGGATCCTGCCTCCCCTTCCTCATGGCTGAGGAATGAGGAATGAGTGCGGCTCTTTCCCAGCTGAGGGTTGACTAAGATAAAGAGATGCAGAACCTTAGTAGGAAGCTGAAATTGGAACCATGCATCTCAAAGAGCCAAGCGGAAACTCTGATCTGCAGGTTTTTCAGGCTACTTCTGTCACTCTGCACTCAGACCAACATTACACCTGCACACAAACCACAGTAGGTGAGATTTCAAGTCGGCCACCCCATGGGGAATTTTTTGTTTGGTGGCAACAAACAGCTAAGTGAAAATGCAACAATCTCTTCTCTTCTGTAGATAAATCACGCTGCATTGTGGTATCTTTTTGTTTTCTATCCGTGAAAGAGTCTGGGGGTGGCTTTTTTTTTTCTTTTTTGCTTTTTTCATAAATAAATATTTTAACTGGAAATTTCCAAGCATATGACAGGCTTAGAATGTGAACTTGAATGTACTGTAATAGAAATCATCAGTTGCCATGGCGACGTGTTCCAAGAGCAGATTGCAGGGAGTCACATGGGCAGAGAGTGCTCAGTAATACTAACACATCAGAGAGCGAGGCCACTTAACCTCAATCGCTTCCAGCTATTGTGCAGAATGCAATTGAATTTATTCCTAATTTCTGCCAGTGCTAAGGAACAAAATTTCTCTGCAGATTTTAATCTTACTCAGGCAGCCCCAGACAGTGCCCAGACACTGTTCAGCACCAATATTCAGTCCAGTTACTCGCCCACTTTACAGCTCTATTTTCTTATTCTTATTTTTAATGATAGCTTCCCTCCCCCTGCTGGGTCCTGCACATCCCCCTGCCTTGGGGAGAACTCCCCTCCTCCTTTCCGAATGGCTGCACGGTTTCTCTGACTCCATTCTGCTAAAACAAGGAACACAGCTTTCGTAATAATAGGGGTAAAAAAATGACAGGGCTCCACTCTCAGCAATAGTTTTCTTTTTTCCCCGCCCCAAACCTGTTCTGAAATACAATTCCTGCCAGCTTTGGGTTGTACCTTGGAATGCCACAACGAACAGCCCCAGCATAAGAAGGCAAACCAGTGGATCAGTGAATAATGGAATCAAAGTGTGTATTTTCAGTCCCTGTGACAGTCACCTGCAGCCTCCACACATGCACCCCCAGCCAGGAGAGCCACACAGATTAGCAGGAGGTACAGCCACCGATCACAGAGCACTCGTTTCGAGAGCTTATCCGCTCTTATGAAGGCTGATAAATCAGAGACTCATATGGACAGTCTCAAGTTAGCAGCGTCATCCATCTCCCCTGCCCCTTTTAAGTTATTTGTCTTATTCACTTCCAAATATATCAGAGATGCCAAATGAGCCTTTGTTTTCTGTACCTTTGCTCTTCCCAGGGTGAGTGGTTACCTTGTTGTAGGGGCTAAGGAGCCTGCTTCCAGGGCCTAGCCCTTGCTTTCCAACCCAGGTCACCTCTCCCTGCGTTGAGGTGTTGTCAGCAGCCTGCCTGTGTTCCGAGGCAGGAGGCAGCGTTCTCCAGGCTGACAGTCTTCGTGTGGCCCTAGCCCTCTGATGACCTTCCCTCTTTAGGAATGTCTCTTTTATTTAATTTATTTTTTTAAATAAATTAATTTTTTAAATTTATTTTATTTTTGGCTGCGTTGGGTCTTCGTTGCCGCGCACAGGCTTTCTCTAGTTGCGGTGAGTGGGGGCTACTCTTCGTTGCGGTGTGCGGGCTTCTCATTGCGGTGGTTTCTCTTGTTGCAGAGAAGCACTAAGCACGTGGGCTTTAGTAGTTGTGGCACACGGGCTTCAGTAGTTGTGGCATGTGGGTTCAGTAGTTGTGGCTTGAGGGCTCTAGAGCGCAGGCTCAGTAGTTGTAGCGTACAGGCTTAGTTGCTCAGCGGTACGTGGGATCTTCCTGGACCAGGGCTCGAACCCGTGTCCCCTGCATTGGCAGGTGGATTCTTAACCACTGCGCCACCAGGGAAGCCTGGGAATGTCTCTTTTAAAAAGACAGAAAGCCTGCTTTAATAACCAAATGAAGACAAGGCAGAGCCCAGCTCTGAGAGAGTCCACATCAAAGGTCAAGCAACAGGAAACTTAAAAATATAGGGAGATTATTGGAAAGGTCTTTCGAGGGACAAAAAAGGTAGTTTCTGCAGTAGCTCCCTTTAGAGGGTAGGTCCCTCTAATAAGGGCGGAAATGTAGTCACAAATCACTTACTCAGCTCGTATGAAGCCATTGTTCTAACGCTGCGCTGGGATAGGAAACATGGAGAGAAACTGAGAAGAGAGACAATGGCAGTCTGGAATTAGGATGAGCTGCTGGTAGTCGTTGCTGACTCTACACAGGGGGCTTGGTGACGAGATGTATCCATGGAGGCTGCGAGAGAAAAGAAGCCAGAGAGGAAATGAAGAGAAGCATTGTAATGAATTTTTTTTTTTTTTGCGGTATGCGGGCCTCTCACTGCTGTGGCCTCTTCACTTGCGGAGCACAGGCTCCGGACACGCAGGCTCAGCGGCCATGGCTCACAGGCCCAGCTGCTCCGTGGCATGTGGGATCTTCCTGGACTGGGGCACGAACCCGTGTCCCCTGCATCGGCAGGCAGACTCTCAACCACTGCACCACAAGGGAACCCCTGAGTTCATAATTTTATGCTGAACAATTACCCTTAGAACAAGGCATTTGGATTTAAATTTAAATTGGAGTTTGAGAGGTGTAAAAGTCAAAAGAAATATGTCCACATTTTCATTATAGATACTCCTCATTCCCAGCAGTTGTTAGAAAGATCTTCAGCACTTCCCACATTACATCTAGTTTTTAATTCAGTTAGAATCGTGTATGCCTCCTCTGTATATCATAGTTAGAAACAAACAGCGATTTTCAGAGTAATTCTTCCTGACATGATAGTGAACACTTTTCCAGAATACAGAAGGGACTGGCTCTAAAACAAGTAATAATAAAGAATTCAAGCAAAGCTGCCAATACCAATCCTTAACATTGCAGTTGGTCCAGGGCTTGTCCTGCGTTTCCAGCTTATATTCAACTACAACATTTACCTTTCCCTCTGGGCCCATTTCCATCCCAGAAAAGGACTAATATTTATTAATTATCAACTATATGGATAAACACCCTTCTTTATATATATTATCTCAATTCATTAAAAAATACTTTCAAAGTTCATTATTTAGGTCAGCTATAACTTAGAAGACTAGATATACTGACAGACCACTAACTTTATAAGGTAGGTGCTGACTAAGCGGTGAAGTACTCTGGTTATTTGGACGGACTGAACACCCAAGGATGGGGTGCTCATGAAGGCTTTCACAGAGGCCGCTTCTTCCAGGAAGGTTTCCCAGATCGTTCTCCCCATTTCCCTTCACCAAAGTGAAGTTAACTGTCTCATCCTCAAATGTTCACATCACTTCATTTTACCTGTTGCCCTGTACTGGAGTTATTTATTCATGTCTTATCTCCCTATTAGAGAGAAGTTGCTTTAGAGAAGATTGTCTCTTTCACTTATCTCCCTATGGACACCCTGATTAGCATGGTGTGTTGTAAGTTGAATAGATACCCTTGAATGAATGAATGAATGAGTGAGTGAGTGAGTGAATGAACTGATTTGGGATTTGAGCTGGATCTTGAAGGACAGACAGGCAGGTTTAGACATTTTTTTAAGTAATAAATCTGTCACTATAAACCATTTTGGCTAGCATCCTTCTGGAGTCCTCACTGATGTTCTTCTCTAACTATGCATGTTTCCTCCCCTAGGTCCCACCCTGATACTCATTAGAATTGTTCACTGGTAGCATGGTCTTTAGTGACATTGAGGCTTTATTGGAATAGGGAGTTGGCACTTTGTTGCAGCGATCCCATTACTTCCCCGTAGGAGGCTGTCGCTCCCCCAAAGTGCACCACCTCTGGTGTCAATCTCTCACTCCTGTGCTCTGCTCCTGACTGCTGGGAGCCCGTAGGCATGCTGCATGTCGCCTACTCCTCCGGCTCTCCACAATTGCCTTCCTTTGTTTCCAAATCCTAAGCAAATTGCTCAGTTGACAATCAAAGCCTGCTAACATCAAACACCTGCTATAGACAGGTGTGTTCTACAGTTACCTGCTGTTTGCTTTCCTCAGCAGGGATGATATGACAAACAAAACCAGGAGCTGGGTGCCAGCTTCCTGCTGGCGTTTTTCAGACTTGGAAATTCACCCTAAAAATAGCCTCCCTCAGTCTTCCTCAGTATGTGCCTGGGTGGGATGCTGTACAGCCCCACTGGCTCCAGCAGTTCTTCGAAAAAGCTAGAAATCACAGTGGCTGCATCCAAGGAAAGAGGTTGGATAGTTCTAGAACTCTTGATTTTTAAAGGACTCCCAGTCGCCTTAAAATATTTTCTGGATTTTTCTTTCCTCTTAATGTGATTATATGAGTGTTGTCTCCTGCTTGCTGCTTTTAGCAGTCTTCTCAAAGGCCTCAGTTTCTGACCTTTGAAAGTTGTTCTAACCAGCCTGGAGTATGACTGGCCATGCAGCCTCCCATCACTGGGGAGTATGAGGCTATGGCAAGTTGGAGGCAGAATGGATTCCCACTTCTTCCAACATTCCTTCCTGTGCTTTGGAGCCTGGAAAGCTAGCAACCATTATTTTCCATACTCTCTTTTATTTACCAGGTGCTTTTGCACCCAGGGTTTTGAATGTGCTCTAAGTTCTGCCAGTTAGATGACCCTGCATGAAACATGGAAGGTGGCATGGGGTGGAGCCCATGCTTTCTGGGGCCACTGTTTCTCTCGCGGCACCACTGTGACTGTGTCCGGGTTTTTGATGGTGGCCACTTCCTCACTGTACTGCTTCCCAGCCACGGTGGCTTCCTGATCGCAAACCAGACAGCAGTTTCTTCCATTGTCTGGTGCTCAGAGTCACGCTTGAAACCTCCACCTAGTGTCTGTGTCTTTAAGCTTCTCTGGTAATTTTGTAATACGCTGCTTTAACTTGCTAAGAGTGAATTCTCTTCTCTGTGACTGACCCTCAATCAAAACAGAGGGCAAATGGGGTAGACATGCATCCCCCACTGCTTGGCAGGGTGCATGGAGGTAATCAGCCAGCCGGCAGGGGTCCCACACAGAGCCTCAGGCTGGAGGCTGGGAGAGAGGAGGACCACGGTTCCACCAGGGAACAAGCTGTCTGCCTCTGGGCCTCTGCTCAGGCCCTTCCTCCAGCTCAGGATAGTCTTTCTTCCACCTCCACGTTCCTCCTGCTTTGAGAGCCACTCCTTTTCTTGAGCTGGAAGTCGTTCTTGCTCCTCTGAACTCCATGAACACTCAGCACACTTCTCCAACGAAACGATCACTGTCTACTAGTATTACCGTTACTTATGTACAGTTCTTATCTCCTGAACCAAATTGTTAGTCCTTTAAGAGCAGGAGCAGAATCTGAATTGTTTGGGCAGATCCTGAGAGTCCCAACACCTGGGAGTACGCTGTACGCATAGACACATGATAACATTCAGGACAGGAAGGCAAGAATGGAGGAGAGGACGTATGCGTAGTTATGCTCCCTGGCTAGCATCTGATTTACGATGTTTTCGTCGTTTGTCTTCACATGGGTTTTGGGGCCTTTCATAGACGTCATGCCAGTTTAAAGGATGGCATCAGAGCCGTAAGGCTGCCCAACCGCTTTCTGTGATGATGGAAGTGTTCTAGATCTGTACTGTCCAGTGCGACAGCCCCTAGCATAGGTGACTATTGAGCACTTGAAATGTGGCTAGTGTGGCTGAAGAACTGATTTAAAATTTTGCTTAATTTTAATTAAGTTTAAGAAGCCATAGTGGCTAGTGGCTGCCATATTAGAGAGTGCAACATCAGGGTACATACTATTCTGACTGGCACACGGGCCAGTCTGTATTTACTGTTCATTCTGTCACCACAGGCCAGAACACTGTGGATGTCATTCTGGTATTTATGGGCTGGGAGTTTGCCTTTCTGGCCAAGGACCAGGCCTTAAAGCTCAGGAGAAAGACAGAGTAGTGGAAGCTTCATCAGGAGACCTTACAAACAGGGGACCAGCTTTCAAATACTCTTTTGCATAATTTAAAAAAGTGATCTGACTCTTTAGAAGCAAATGATGCTTTCTACCTCTTGCCCCATTGAAGTGAAGGGCTGTGGAAGCGCAGAGGCAGAAAGTCACTAGAAGAACTGTTTGGCTATGTGCTGAGTGGATTTCCTCCCATGGATTGGCACTGAATGGATGACTCTTATTGGAAGGGATAATCACTTTCTCATCAAGACATTTTTTTCCCTTTCTGTGGCATCTTCTATAGCAACCACAAGGGTATGTCAAACTGCAGCCGGATGTCAAGGATGAAAATAACCTCCTGTGGGCATCCTGGATTGCTGTGGGTATATTGACCCCAACACATCCTAGTCTTGGCCACTTTGCTGGCTCTTGCTACATACATGAAAGGGTATGATGCAAGGACAGGACTGGGATCAATGATGCAGATGCAGAGCACAGTACATACGCTCAGTACACATATGTGGTCATCTGGCTACAGAGTGCCTTCCTTTCATGAAGTTCTAAGAATGTCCGCGCAGGGACCTTTCATTTATAGTGATCTCTTGCACATAATTCTTAGAGATCGGGGTTTCAGATCCTAAGAGAAGACAGTTCTTGGATTAGACATTTCTTCAGTGAACTTGCCAGAGGAGGATGTAATCACCAACCACACTCACACTTGGTTTCACTCTGCTAAGTGCTCATGTTCTTACCTAAAAAATAGGGTTTTCTCTTTCTGAATTCTCTCACAGGCATTATTTCTTTTTCCTGCTGGGCACACAGAGTTACACACAGATACACTCGTACATCCATGGGCACAATTTAGGGGCACTAGGGGAATCATCGAAATACTGGCTTGATTCTGGCTGACCTGCAAACAATTTGGGGTGCACTGCTGGGAAGATAAGCACAGCTGCTTGGCCCAGGGAGGGATGTGAATCTGGAATTCTGAATGTAAACCCCAAGGCCTTCCCCATCACGGCAAATGGCTTCACCAAAGGAGGTGCTGCGTACTCGGTGAGCTTTCTTCTCTCTTTCTCCCTGCTCACCCTGCTCCTGTCTCCTTACCCACTGCCATGCACCCTCCCTTGCTGAGCACAGTCTTATAAGCCCAAATGCAATTCCACCCTCGAAAGCAGGAGCTTCTGTGTGGTTCGCCTGGAGGGAAGGGAGGATGGAGAGGATGGCAACCTCTCTACTTCTTTTCCTTCTTCAACCTCTTCCTCCTGTTTCTCTTATAACTCTAGTTTCTTCCTCATCTTAAATCTCCATCTCCCTCCAATTCTTCCCGACTGACTGACCACATTAGACAGTGTTGTCACCCAGGCACATCTGACTTTAATCAGGAAGTTGATAATGTGCTGTGATGAGGGTCTCGCACATCTCCTCTTAGAGTAAACCTAAAGAATTAACGTTTTATTATGGAAAATATAAAATATATACAAATGTCAGAGAAGAGTATAATGAATCACCCACTTCAACAACGATCAAGGGTTTACCAGTCTTGTTTCAACCATTCCCAATCCACTTTTTTTGCTTGAGTTTTTTTAATTTTTAAAATATTCATTTATTTATTTAATTGAAATATATTTGATGTAAAATATTGTGTTAGTTTTAGGTGAACTACGTAGTGATTCAACATTTACATACATTAGGAAATGACTGATCACCACGATAAGTTTAGTAACCATCTGTTCCCATTCAAAGTTGTGACAATATTATTGACCATATTCCTTATGCTGTACATTACATCCTGGTCGCTTATTTATTTTATAATCGGAGGTTTATACCTCTTAATCCCCTTCACATATTTGCCGAACCCCCAAACACCCTCCCCTCTGGCAACCACCCGTTTGTTCTCTGTATCTGTAAGTTTGTTTTTGTTTTGTTTTGATTTTTAGATTCCACATATAAGTGAGATCATACAGTATTTGTCTTTCTCTGTCTGATTTATTTCACTTAGATGACACCCTCTAGGTCAATCCATGTTGTCGTAAATGGCAAGATTTCATTTTTTAAAATGGCTGAGTAATATTCCATTGAATGTATGCACCACATCTTCTTTATCCATTCAACAATCGATGGATACTTAGGTTGATCCCATATCTTGGCTCTCGTAAATAATGCTGCAAGGAACATTAGTGTGCATATATCTTTTTGCATTAGCGTTTTGATTTCTTTCAGTAAGTACCCGGAAGCGAAGTTGCTGGATCATATGGTAGTCCTAACTTTAATTTTGTGAGATACCTCCATACTGTTTTCCACAGTGGCTGCACCAATTTACAATCCCACCAATAGCGCATGAGGGTTCCCTTTTCTCCACATCCTCGCCAACACTTGTTATTTGTTGTCTTTTTGATACTAGCCATTCTGACAGGTGTGAGGTGGTATCTCATTGTGGTTTTGATTTTCATTTACCTGATGATTAGTGATATTGAACATCTTTTCACAAGCCTGTTGGCCAACTGTATGTCTTCTTTGGAAAAACGTCTATTCAGGTCTTCTGTCGATTTTTTAATTGGGTGTTTGTTTTTCTGATGTGGAGTTGTATGCATTCTTTGTGTACTTTGGTTATTAACCCCTTATCAGATGTATCATTTGCAAATATCTTCTGCCATTCAGTTGGCTGCCTCTCTGTTTGTCAATGGTTTCCTTTGCTGTGCAAAAACTTTTTAGTCTGATGTAGTCCCATTTGTTTGTTTTTGCTTTTGTTTCCCTTGCCTGAGGAGACAGATCCAAAAAATATTGCTAAGACCGAGTCAGAGAGTACACTGCCTATGTTTTCTTCTAGGAGTTTCATGATTTCAGGTCTTATGTTTAAGTCTTTGATCCATTTTGATTTTATTTTTGTATACGTTTGAGAAAGTAGTCCAGTCTGATTCTTTTGCATGTAGCTGTTCCCTTTTCCCAACACTATTTATTGAAGAGACTCTTTTTTCCTCATTGTATATTCTTGCCCCCTTTGTCACAGATTAATTGACCATATAAGCATGGATTTATTTCTGGGCTCTGTATTCTGTTGCATTGATCTACGTGTCTGTTTTTGTTTGAAGTTTTTTAAAAAGCAAATTTAAGTCTTCAGATTATTTCTCCTATAAATATTTTAGTAATTATCCCTAACAAATAAGAACTTAAAAAGTATCATTGTCATGTCTAACAAAATCCACGAAAATTTCTTAATGTCACCAATATTTAAATATCAGGTACACCATTTTTTTTTTTTGCGATACACGGGCCTCTCAGTGTTGTAGCCTCTCCCGTTGCGGAGCACAGGCTCCGGACGCGCAGGCTCAGGGGCCATGGCTCACGGGCCCAGCTGCTCCGCGGCACGTGGGATCTTCCTGGACCGGGGCACGAATCCATGTCCCCTGCATTGGCAAGCGTACTCTAACCACTGCGCCACCAGGGAAGCCCAGGTACACCATTTTTTGTTTAAATACGAATTGGTACCTATCACCTTTTGAGAGGGCAATTTGGCAGTATATTTCAAGATTTAAAATGCCTATACCCTCTGACTCTGCGTTCCACGTGTAAAAATTTCTCTTAGGATGTACTACATCAACTAAACTATGCAAAGACAGCATTGTTTATGAGAGCAATAAATGAGAAAAAACCTAAATGGGCTGTTTGGCCATTTATACCAAATTCATGTAAGGATTTAAAAGAAGGTGGTAGCTCTATGTGTTTTGATATGAAACTAAGACATATTATTGTGTAAAAAAGAATAGCAGGAAGGATATATAAGAAACTTCTGGGAAAGATGGGAGGGAGAGGGCAACAATAAGACAGGAGGGGAAACTTTCCTCTTCACCTGGTACCTTCCTGTGCATTTTGAATTATTTTTTACCGTGAAGATGTATTACTTTTATAGTTTAAAAAAGTGTATTCTCATCAGGACAAGTTTGGGGAACTCTGTTTTTATGTTTCTGTAGTTTCTCATGTAAATATTATGGTAGCAGTTACCAGTGTGCTTTCATATCCTGTTCTCCTCTCCTTCCTAGTCACCCAGGAAGATGACATTCTTCTGCCCATCTGCAGTTAGGTAGGGCCATGTGACGAGTTCTAGCCACTAAAGTATTTGTGAACGTGACATGTGTCACTTCCAGGCTAAGGTGTTTAAGGGCCCATGTGCCGCCTCTGTGTTTTCTCCTTTCCTGCTATGGTCACTCTGGAAGCCTCCTGTTGAGATGGCAGTGCCCCATATTGAGGGAGCCAGATCCCTGAGGCACTGCACAGAGGACCCCCAATGTTCAGACTTCGCATAAAAAGGAAAAAAGCTTTTGTTGTATTAAGCCACTAGATTTCAGGGTTTGTTACTTCAGCTTAGTTGATCTTATACTGACTAAATCGGTAATGACAGTACAACCACTGGAGGCACATAAGAAACAGGCTTCCCCAGACTGCACTGCATGCCCTTGTAACACTGTGTGGAATGATTATAAACCTCTCCCATTTGCTAACGCTGTGATAATCACGCATTTGAGCTGCAAAAAAAAAGGTAATTACAATTCTCTGAGCGTCCTTGGCATGGGAACAATTAAGCAGGAGCCATGGTCAGTCCTGCCTATCATGTTCAACGCCCCATGGCATAACATACGCAGGAAAACTTTAGAAGTATCAGGTGCTCTGAGGGCCTCAGTCTCTTCTTTTTCCACTGCTTAGGAAGGTGGAAACTCCAATTACAACAACCAGAGAGCCGGAAAAGATATCTCACTGCTTTGCCTCTGTTTGAATCAACTAAAAATAAGTAAATGTCCGGACTGGATAACAACTTATTGGAAGATGGGGTGGAGGGGTCTGAGGAAGTGAGCGAGAGTGACTTGGAGGGTACGGCAGAGACAGGACAAAACCAGAGAGGCACAAGAAAAAAGCACAGCTAGATCTGAGCTGAAATTCTAGCTGTGTAGCCTTAGGCACATTACTGAGTCTCTTGAGAGCCTCAGTTTCATTGTATGGGTGGTTGAGTGGTTGAAATGAAATAACTTATGTAACAGTCCTTATGGAGTGTCTGAGAAACAGACAGAATCAGAGGCACCTCCAGGTAGGGGGCCTCTATGACCTGTACATATTTACAACTTTTGAGGGTGAGCCAAGATGGGGGGCATCAGGATGCCCACTCATTCATGGCTGTGATATCAGCATTGCAGGAGGGCAGCTGCATGGGGTAATTTCAGTACATTGGTAGCTCACCATCAGCAACAACAATGTGATGAATGCTAAAGCTCAGCCTTTATTGTGAGCATTTATACTGGTCTAACCACTTTCTATAAAGCCTTACAACAGTCCTGAGTGTGACTATTGCTATTTCTATCTTGTAGATGATGAAACTGAGGTCCCAAGAGGTAAAGGGATTTGCCGAAGTCCACACAGCCTGTAGGTGGTAGAGCTGGGATTCAAACCCAGGGAGTTTGGTTTGAGAGTCACTGCTCTCAGCTCACTCAGCTGAGCACGGCAATGATGACTGTAGCTAATAGTAACAACTGAAAGCAGGCTAGGAAATATTTATCTCCCTAAAAGTTTTATAGTGAACTTCCTGTGAATCATATTTTCACCCAGATTGTATGTAATCTCAAAGTTAAAAAAAATGCAGGTAGGAAGGGGATTTTGAATCAGAAAATAAGTCATTTACATTCTATATTTTTCAGTGTTGGAAGGAGTACAGGGTGTGTCAGGTGGGCAGTCCTATGCAACATGGCTCCAATACCTGGAGTTCCATCTTGTTTGAGAGCCACACTGGAAGGGTGGGTCAGATGGTGGTGAGGCTTAGAGGCTTAGGAAGGAAGTCTGGGCTTTTCCTTAAGTCACTGGAGGTCACTGAGGAGGGGACAGATGTGATGAAATAGTGTTCTGCTACAGTCCATCTGGCAGTGGTGTGCAGGGTGAAGGAGAAGCAAGAGAGACTGAGGCGGGGAGGCCAACAGGAAGGCTATTGCATGTGGGGATGAGGGCTGGGCTAGGGTTGAAGCGGAGAGAATGAAAAGAAGGCGTGTCGGGAGATGAAAGGAAAACCAATAGGACTTGGTGATTACTGGAACCTGGTGTGGGGGAAACAGACACAGAGGTGTTCACCCACAGTAAGAATTAAGAGGAGAAAGAGATGATTTTAAGGGAAAGAAGATTCAGACACTGAATTTTAGATGAGATGGGAGTATTGAGGAGCAACGGCTAATAGGTGGTAGGAGATACTGTGATGAAAGGTAGAGGGCAACTCAGGGTTATGATTTAATAGAGAAATGGGAATTGCAGCGGTGAGAATTGGGGAAGGTTATGAGAGGAGGACTGAGAACCAAGAGACAGAGAGAGGAAGGAGGACCTCCAAGGGGTGGGCAGAACAGTGAGTGTCAGCATCTACAAGGGTGAGGGTGGAGACGAGTCCACAGAACCAGACAGGGAGAGCACTGGTGACATTTGAAAGTATAGCTTCAATGCTGCTGTGTTAGGCTTCTCCAGAGGAGCAGAACCAAAAGTGTGGTGGGGTGTGTGTGTGTGTGTGTGTGTGTGTGTGTGTGTGTGTGTGTGTGCATGTGTGTATTAAAGAGATTTATTACAAGGAATTAGAGGCCAAGAAGTCCCAAGACCTGCAGTCGGCAAGCTGGAGACCGAGAAAAGCTGATGTGTAAGTCCAAGCCCAAAGACCTGAGAATCAGGAGAGCTGATGGTATAAGTTCCAATTTGAAAGCCAGCAGGCTCCAGACCCACGAAGAGCAGCTGTTTCTGTATGAGTCTGAAAGCTGGAAAAGACCAATGTCCCTGCTCAGGCAGGAGGAGTTCCCTCTTGCTCAGACGTTTTGTTTATTCAGGCCTTCAGTTGATTGGATGAGCCCCACCCACATTGGGGAGGGCCATCTGCTTTACTCAGTGTATGGATTCAAATGTTAATCTCATCTAGAAACACCCTCACATGCCTAGGATGACCAAATGTCTGGGCACTCCATGGCCCAGTCAAGCTGACATGTAAAATTAACCATCACAAGTGCCATGAAGTCAGCTTTTTGGGAGCTAAATAACGAATGTGTGATGGAGGAAAGGAGGCAGGAAGACATAATCACCCACTTGAGAATGCTGGCAGCCAAACAAAGGAGAAAAATCACATACTAACCTGAAGGGGCAGCAGGGTAAACCAAGATTTATTTACATGATGGAGGAGACTTTTTAACTTGACTCTTCTTTGGTAATTCACACAGACATTCATTGCCCCCAGTCACCACCACACCCCCACTGCCCTGGAAGGTTATTAAATTGAATACACAATTTTCTATTCTAAGTATACTTGACCAAAGGTAAATTTAAGTTAGTTTGCTTTCTTGGCAGGCAACTATTGGCAGAAGCAGGTGGCTCAGCAATGATCTGGGGCAGAGGAAGAATTCAGCCCATGATCTAAAATGTGTTGTGGATAAAGGTGCACACTGCATACCGAAAGAATCAAAGTTAATTTTTCCATGATATTTGTGGATTTTCATCATTGATGCAAAATGGATCTGTTTCTTAACAGCATGACGACTGCCTTAGCATTTACTTAAATACGGGGAAATACACGTTTCAAGCATTAGTGTCAGATGGGTCAGAGGGAGCAAAGGAATCTGCAGTTTTGTCAGCTGGACCACATGGTGAGCTGACAGTGGCACAGTGACATTTCCTTACACCTGTCCCCATCTAATCAATGATCTAGCAAGAGAGAGAGAGAGCAATTCTTAAAAGGAAGGAATTCAGACTCTGCAATACCTTAGATATAAGTAGTGACAAAATCCTTTTTGAACTTTTCTAGATGATTTTGTAGAATCCTAGTTCCGTGTTTCACCTGTGCTGCCCCCCTTCCCCACCTCTGCTCTTAAATAGATCCCACATAGCCAGCTGGGCCTGGGCACTCAGCCCTGCTGAGCCTTCTTCCTGGAAACTGAATTTCTCTCCTCTCATCACTTACACTCTTAAAAAAGACCACGGAAATGCTTCTCAAATAGCACTTGCACCCAGAAAGTCATGTGCACAGTGTACCTGGCCAACATGCCCTTTAACTGTCATTTCTCTCTGACTCCACTATTTCTTTACTTTATTTAACAGAGAGTCCTCTCTGGTTGAGACCTACTCGTTGGTTTACACTGATAACTCACACATCACTCTATATTATTATCATATTACACACAGGTACTCAATCAATGCTCTTATTAGATTATTTGCGTATAATTAATTGTTTTTTTAAAATTTATTTTTGGCTGCGTTGGGTCTTCGTTGCTGCACGGGCTTTCTCTGGTTGCGGGGGGGGGGGGATGCCCTTCGTTGCGGTGCCCGGGCTTGTCATTTTGGTGGCTTCTCTTGTCGTGGAGCATGGGCTCTAGGTGCGCGGGCTTCGGTAGTTGTTGTGTGCGGGCTCAGTAGTTGTGGCGCAAGGGTTTAGTTGCTCCGCGGCATGTAGGATCTTCCTGGACCAGGGCTCGAACCCGTGTCCCCTGCATTGGCAGATGGATTCTTAACCATCTATGCTACCAGGGTACCCCTAATTAATTGTTATAGTGTAAAATATAATTGAAGAAAAGAGATTATAGTTAACGATACTGTATAATATACTTCAAAGTTGCTAAGAAACAAGATCTTAAATGTTCTTACCACAAAAAAGAAATGATAATTATGAGGGACTTCTCTGGTGATCCAGTGGTTAAGACTCCATGCTCCCAATGCAGGGGGCCTGGGTTTGATCCCTGGTCAGGGAACTAGATCCCACATGCCACAACTAAGAGCCTGCATGCTGCAACTAAAAAAATCCCACATGCTGCAACTAAGATCCCACGTGCCGCAACTAAGACCGGGTGCAGCCAAATAATAAATAAATATAAAAAAAAAGAAATGATAATTATGAGACATGATGGAGGTGTTAGCTAATGCTATGGTGGTAATCATACTGCAATACATAAATGTATCAAATCACTACATTGTATATCTTAAACTTACAGAATGTTACATATCAAGCATATCTCAATAAAAAATACATACAGTTGGCTCCCTGGGTTCTGCATCCTCAGATTCAACCAACTGCATTTCAAAAATTCCAAAAAGTAACTATGTACGTAGCATTTACATTGTATTTACAACTATTTTCATAGCATTTATATTGTATTAGGTATTATAGGTAATCTGGAGATGATTTAAAGTATAGGGGAGGATGTGCATATGTTATATGCAAATACTACCTTATTTTATCAGGGACTTGAGCGTGGTGGATTTTGGTACCTGCAGGGGGTCCTGGAATCAGCCCCTTGCAGATACAAAGGGATGAAAGAAGAAATATCACTATATATTATACATATGATAATAATATCTAGTGATATCTCTTTTTTCAATTATATTTTTTTACAGTATAATAATTATACTCAAATAACATAAGAGCATTTATTGAGCACGTATGTGCTCAGTATTAGGTTAAGGCCTATGGGATAACAAATAGAAGACATAATAATGGTCTACAGTTGACTACACACAAACTGGGAAAACAAGCTCCATACACAAGAGGCAACAGTTAACTGTCCTGGCTGGGTTGGCCAGGGAGGCACATGCAGGAGACTGGGAAGCAGGAGGGGATTTCTTCCCTGCTTCAGCCTCTCTGGGAATATCACATCCTTCTGTGACTACAGTTTCTGCTGGGCTATTCTCCTAGTTCTCACTGACTCTGTCCCTTCCTTATTCCTTCTACCATAGGGGTAGTAACAGCTTCCCGTTATTGCTAGTCTCTGGGCAACCCACCTTTCCTTGACTGTTCTTTTAATCCCGTCCCCTCCTCTCTCAGTAGTCCCTTCCTTAAATTCTCTTCATATGTACCATTGTGGGGTGTGTGTGTGTGAATTCTGTTTCCTGCTGAGACACTTGACTGATGCAATGAAACTTAAGAAGTGGCAGGTAAGGGGTTGCTTTGCACATTAGAGATTCTAATGTGTCAACCAGAACAAATACTTGTTTCATGGAGGAGAAGGGGGTTAGCCTTCCCCAGTAGGAGAGGAGGAGGAGCTTTGAAAGCAGACAGTCTATTTACAGAGAGGAAAAAGCAAGGGTTTGATGTGAACAAGTTGGCGTTTGGGTATACACGAGTCTGATTTGTACAGCTAATTTTTAGACTTTAAAAAGTTAGATGAATCCTTCCTGGAAGCTTGTGCTTCCTAAAATGTCACTCGTTTGAAAAGAGAGCTACATCAAAGCCCCAGGCACCAGAATTTCTGAGAACCCAAACTTCACAGCCCTGCTGGGGGACACTGCAGATCCTCAATTAGGAGGGGGAGTGGAGATGAGTAAGGAACTTCCTGCTGTAATTAGTCCTGGCATAATATTCTTTTTCAAGGTTTGTTAATTGAAATTAAACAGCTGCCACGTTTGGACAGGGACAAAAAAAGAATCAATTTTTCAGCCTTCTCTGATTTAACAATGACTGACAGGCTGTGAGGAAACCAGGGGCAATTTCATTCCCATGGCTACTGAGTCTCCCAGTGGTTGACCCAAAGCAAAACAAAGTGTTGAGGAGGTGAAGTGTTTTCTACTACAGCAGGAGCAATGCTCCCCAGGAGTCCACAGGCCAAAGGACACATTAAGTTAGTCTCGTGGCCACTTGTCACTAAAATGATCCAGCAGCCAACTCTTCCCAGTTCCCCAAATCACCAAAATACCTACTACCATATGCTGGAGGAAGCTAGAAACAATCAAAGAAGAAAGAAAAATGCCTGCCAAGTGAATCCTGTGCTAGCGAAGTCCTTTTCCAGATAGGAAGTGGTAACAAGGGGTGGTTTTATCACCCTAGGGGGCGGTTATTAGTTAAAAGATGTCGAAGGAAAAATAAGTTTTGCAACGCACTTAAGGGTGTACTAGGTGCTTTCAGAGAAGTTGTCAATTCAATTCCCACAGTAACATGGTGACTCAGGTCTTATGAAACAAACTAGACTTGGAGCTAGAGGGCTTAAGTTTGTGTATGGCTTCACCAGAAACGTCTCGTGTGATTTTAGGTCTCTGTGCCTCAGTTTCCTTACAAATAAAATGAAAATAATGCCTCATCCTCATAGGTGAGAGATAATCAACTCAAGCACATTGACTTCTTTGGATGAAAAGTTCAGTCTATGTCATGAAATAACAATTATTAACGTGAATATAAACAATGAAAGCATGTGGGCTAAAAGCCAAAGAGAATGCATAGGTGAGTACTCAAATAGCAAAAACATCAACTGTAGGAACAAGGGACAACTGAAATTTAAAAGCTTTTTTAAAAGTTTTCTCCAAGTATAGTTCTTTAGTGTGTGGGGGTGTTTGGTTAAATCACAATTATAAATTCTCTTTAAAAATGGCATAAGAAATTAAAATCATTCAGATCTCTGCTCAAGTGCCACATAATCAGAGAGGATTTCCCTGATTACCCTACAAAAGAGCATGCTAGTCACTCATCTTCCTTAACCCTGCTTCATTTTAAGTACTTGGTTTATTACCTTTCTTAACGGGAATATATGCTCCAGGAGGGAAGAGACTGTGTCTCTTTTGTTTGCTGTTAACTCCTCCATGCTTACCACAGTTCCCTGTACATACTAGATACTCAATCGGTGTTCACTGAAAGAATTTAATGATGATACAATATAAAGCTCAGTGTTAAATACGCTTCCTTTTCTTTTGTAGTAAAGCACATAACATAAAATTTACCATCTTAACTGTTTTTAAGTGTACAGTTCAGTGGCATTAAATAAATTCATAGTGTTGGGCTACCATCACCACCATCCATCTCCAGAGCTCTTTTCATCTTGTAAAACTGAAACTCTACACCCTTAAACAATAACTCCTCATTCCCCCTGTTCCCAGCCCCTGGCAACCACCATTCTCCTTTCTGTCTCTGAGATTTTGACTACTCTAAGTACCTCATCTAAGTGGGATCATACAGTATTTATCTTTTTGTGACTGGCGTATTTCACTTAGCATAATGTTCTCAAGGTTCATCCACGTTGTAGCATATGTCAGAATTTTCTTCCTTTTAGAGGCTGAAGTGTTAAATATCTTGATTCTCACAAAAGTTTTTGTATAGAGGGTACCATGAGATATCTAAATACTCCATCCAATCTTCTAAAAAAAATGTGCTTTATGAAAATGGTAGCAATATTGAAAGTATATCTCACTGCAAAGCAAACTCAGCAAAGAAATATTCACTTCCTCTCATACTAAGGGTGGTATCAGAAGTTCATGTGAATATCAACTTATGTGGCTGGAGTGGACTAAAGAAGATTCAAGTAGAAAGTAGAATAGTTAGGGCACATTTAGCTGTTCCTGCTCAGGATAGTCTTACTGGTAAGCAAAACATGTTCTACACTGTATCACTCAATGGTGAAGGCTTTGCCTGGCAGTGAGGAACCACTTTTACCTAGTAAATATCCTCACTCAGATCATTCACTCTAAATAGTACTCAGCTTTCCAGATCTCCGTAAATGGCATTCCATTCATCCAAGGTGATCTTAAATCCTAAAACAAGACATATAGGACTCCTGATTAAATATGGTGGATTAACTACATGTGTTTATCTCTGTTTACATCTGAGACCTTATTAAAATGATTGTACAGAAGTTTTAAAAAGATACAAACCCACTGTAATAGAACTATCATACGACCCAGCAATTGCACTATTGGGCATATACCCTGAGAAAACCATAATTCAAAAAGAGACAAGTACAACAATGTTCATTGCAGCTCTATTTACAATAGCCAGGACATGGAAGCAACCTAAGTGTCCATTGACAGATAAATGGATAAAGAAGATGTGGCACATATATACAATGGAATATTACTCAGCCACGAAAAGAAATGAAATTCAGTTATTTGTAGTGAGGTGGATGGACCTAGAGTCTGTCATACAGAGTGAAGTAAGTCAGAAAGAGAAAAACAAATACCGTATGCTAACACATATACATGGAATCTAAAAAAAAAAAAATGTTCTGAAGAACCTAGGGGCAGGACAGGAATAAAGATGCAGATGTAGAGAATGGACTTGAGGACAAGGGGAGGGGGAAGGGTAAGCTGGGACGAAGTGAGAGAGTGGCATGGACTTATATATACTACCAAATGTAAAATAGATAGCTAGTGGGAAGCAGCCGCATAGCACAGGAAGATCAGCTCGGTGCTTTGTGACCACCTAGAGGGGTGGGATAGGGAGGGTGGGAGGGAGACGCAAGAGGGAGGAGATATGGGGATATATGTAAATGTATAGCCGATTCATTTTGTTATACAGCAGAAACTAACACACCGTTGTAAAGCAACTATACTCCAATAAAGATGTTAAAAAATAAAATAAAATAAAATGAAAAAAAAGATACAAACCCACTATAGAAAGAGAGTGAAAGGGGTGACTGAACAGATATGAAAGCTCAATGATTTTTGGAAGTTAGAAAGCAGATGACTAAATGAGATGGCTCATTTAGCAAATAATGGAAGCCGCAGCTTAATTTAGAGGGTGATATGGATAAAGGGCTTGGGATTTAGGCACAGGTACTGGACAAAATCAGTGACCAGAACAGCTGACCTTCCTCCCACCTCCTAACCTCAATGCACAGAACAGCAGCAGCAACATATTGGCCCTCCAGGCAGGAGGTCAGAAGTTTGTTCTCTGGATAAACTAGAGGTCCCTAGGACTAGACATCCCCACACTAGCATTCTGTACCTGGCAACCCTAAAGTAAAGCCCATTAGTTGGCATGCCTTATTCCCACCCCCAAATAAAGCCTCCCCCCATTTAGAATCTCACATTTAAATAGGAGTGACAGGCAAGGATGTTTGAGGAAAACCCCAAAACTGAAAGGAAGAAACAAAAATAGATAAACAGAAAGA
Organism: Pseudorca crassidens; assembly: GCF_039906515.1. Taxonomy (NCBI): domain Eukaryota; kingdom Metazoa; phylum Chordata; class Mammalia; order Artiodactyla; family Delphinidae; genus Pseudorca; species Pseudorca crassidens. The sequence goes on along the minus strand of NC_090315.1, from coordinate 47,773,848 downwards.
ATGAACATGGAGGAAATAGATATAATGTACAGAACAAAACCAAAAACAAACAAAAGAAACAACCTCTAGTTCATATCCTTGAGAGATCTGAGAAGCTGTCATACAAAAGAACATTTGGAGAATAAGAAAGAGTTCTTAGAATTTAAAAATAGGATTTCTGAATTAAAAAATGTGGTAGAAGAGTTGGAATGTGACACCAAGAAAATCTCCCAGAAATTATAGCAAGAAGTAATAAAAAATATGAGAGAACAGATAAGAGACATAGGATATTTATATCTACATGAGGTTGGCAATTAATGGCCCATAGACCAGATATAGCCCATGGCCTGTTTTTATATGTCCCTTAAGCTAAGAATGCTTTTTACATTTGCAAAAGGTTGTACATTAAACAAAAAAGAAAAATATGTGTCAGAGGCCATATATAGCTCCCAAAGCCTATAATATTTACTATCTGACCCTTTTCAAAAAACATTTGCTGACCCATAATCTAGAAGTCCCAACATCCAACTAATAGGAATTCTAGAGAGAAAAGAAATAAAATGGAAAGAGGAGCTCATCAAATAAATTATACAAAACAATTCCTCAAACTTAAAGACATGAAACTCAGGCTGAAAAGGTGCACAGAGTATCCAGACCAAGAAGTGAAGATTAGGCCTTTACCAAAGAATATCATTGTGAAATTTCAGAACATCTGGGATAAAGAGAAGATCCTGAAAGTTTCCAGAGGGGATAGAAAAACAGGTCACCTACAGAGGCATGAGAGAGCAGACTTCTTAATGCTAGATGCTAGACGAAAATGGAGCAAGGCGGCTCTAGAGGAAGGGTGTAGAAAACAGACGGTTTGTAATGTGTGTTGATTTTCACTGGTTGCTTTTGCTGAGCTGTTATTATAAGAAGGAGATGAACTCAGGAGAGAACTGGCAGGTCTATAAACAGAAACTAATGGGAATAAAAAAAAAGTCCAGACATTTGAATAGTCAAAGGGTTGAAAAACTCACTCCTTCCAGACCCCAAACAGTAGAGGATACGTGACAGAGGCCTGGTGAAACCTCTCAGGTGAACTACGACCCAGCTTGTGACAAAGACCAGACTGAAGGTATGGCATTCTCATTGATGGTTCCAGATGGTCTCAAGCCAGTGCCTTTGAATTGATGGAGACTGGCTTGAGGGCACTGAAGCAGAGATATGAGGCAGGGTTGAAAATCATATCTAGGAAATTATTGGCTGGTGGGACTGAATGGGAAGCAAATAAACCAGAAGCCTATACTAGTTTTTCAGAGAACTGTACTGCTAAAGAAACCACGAGTCTGGATTAAAGAAGCTGTTAACTGCTTGAGACATAAAACACCATTAGGCTCCCTAGCATAAGCAGAAAGCAGGCCATAGACTGTTAAATATATACAGCTCCCCAATACCCATTTCAGATGTGATCCATAGATGAAGGGATTTCTTCCTAGAGAGCAGAACTGGGTCCTTGACAGGGTAGGAGGCCTTCACAATGCCGGCACCATAGGACTCCAGCATTTGTTAGGAATGAGAGACTGCAGTATACCTCCTTTTCATTCCTTTTCTGACCAGGAATTTTTAATTGCAATTCTTGCCCCTGCTTCACTACAGTATATAGGGTGGGGGTGGGATGGAGAGAAGATAACTCCTTCTTTTAGTTCATTGGTTGCCATGCTAAGAAGAGTTACATCTTACCTGATGGAGAAATCTGGACTTTGAGTCATCCCCCTCGGGGAGAGGTGACTGTGTTCTACATGTGGGGAGAAGAAAGAAACTGATACTTGGTGACCAGAAGGATAGACTGTGGGACAGACCTCTATGCTCATGAATATTCAGTTTTCTCTTTCATGGACACATAGCAACTCTAATTACTGTGCAATCCTTGCATCTAGGTGAAACCATGTAATTGAGTTCTGGCTAACAGACCACAAGTAGAGGCAGTGGTGTGCTGGTAACTGTTTAACAACAGGGTCCCCATAAAACAGTATATGCATATGTGCTTGAGTTTATTATAAATTTGCTGATAGAAAGGTTGTGAAGCACATTATTTACAGTTAACAATATAACCATTACATTAAAATATGCAGTATTCTTCACTGTAATTTCCATATAGCCAATTGATTCTCTCAGAATGCTTCTGTTGATTTTTACCAAACTCTTGTATTGTAGCCAACTTGTGGTTACAAATTTGATGAATGAGTACAGTTCCAACACGAATATTGGTTGATATTGTCTTTTACATTATTGAGTAAGTGAAATAATGAAGATGTATGTTAGAATTTACTTGTTTATTAGTACTGTCGGCAACTTCTTTGCTGAATCAGTTAATGGTTATCAAATACTAGAAGAATATTTCCTCAATGTTTTGTGCTATTTATAGTGTAATGGCTACAGATACAACATGATTTTAATTAATCCGTATTTTTAGATTTCTCTTTAGATTTCTTTTTCTAAAACTTTTTTTTTTTTTTTTTCTTGCAGTACGTGGGCCTCTCACTGTTGTGACCTCTCCCGTTGCACAGCACAGGCTCCGGACGCGCAGGCTCAGCGGCCATGGCTCACATGCCGCTCCGTGGCATGTGGGATCTTCCTGGACCGGGGCACGAACCTGTATCCCCTGCATCGGCAGGCGGACTCTCAACCACTGCACCACCAGGGAAGCCCTTCTCTATAACTTGTAAAAGTCTCTAGGCAATCAACAAAACAATAAATCAAGCCCTGATTTATAGTGTTTTCCAATATCCATGGTGTAAATAGCCCCATCATCATCTAATTTCAAACAACCAACATGATGTCATTGAACATGAAGTCAGGAAGAGAAGCACAGAAGCCACCATTCTATAATATTTCTCACTTACTGATACAAGAGACATAAATAATCTTAGGCCTAGGTAATAGAAAAATGTAGTAAAAGAGGTAGTCTGAATAATTATTACCTTTGTTTTTTATTTAATTTGTTTTTAAAAATTTAATTGTATGTTTATATAATTTAATTTTTAATAATGTCTGCGTTTAACAACCAGCTTGAAAAATGCCTGGAAATTGAACCAGTGGCTGCTGCAAGCTGTAATGAGTTGGCTCCAGCGCACCCCTGAAATGAAGTATGACACTTACACATCTGACCTCTAAAATGTGCAGTGCAACCCTTCACATACCCTCCCTTCACTCACTGGCCAGCCCAGTGCAGAGGAGCCACTGAAGGACTCCAAGAATGCCCTAGGGACAGCAGAGCCTGGATCCCTGACTCACTAGGGAGATGCCCAGAAATGCCATCCTACTAAAAATATCTACCTTAAACTTTGTGCAAGCAAAAGATAAATGTTGGTTGTGTCAAGTCTCTGAAATTTGAGGTTGTTTGCTACAGCAAAACCTAACATGATTGATACATTTGGTGACAAAATTTTAAACATTAAAAATAAAATGAGAGGACTTCCTTGGTGGCACAGTGGTTAAGAATCTACCTGCCAATGCAGCGGACACGGGTTCGAGCCCTGGTCCGGGAAGATCCCACATGCTGTGGAGCAACTAAGCCTGTGCGCCACAACTACTGAGCCTATGCTCTAGAGCCCGCGAGCCACAACTACTGAAGCCCGCGTGCCTCAATGACTGAAGCCCATGCCCTTAGATCCTGTGCTCCACAACAAGAGAAGCCACCACAATGAGCAGACCGTGCACCCTAATGAAGGTGCACCTGGCTCGCTGCAACTAGGGAACGCCCACGCACAGCAACGAAGACCCAATGCAGCCAAAAATAAATAAGTAAATAAATTTATTAAAAAAATAAAAATAAAATAAAAAATGAGGGATTCATTTAATTATAGTATTAAAAATAACTCTAAAATATAGTGGTCAATATTAGAAACAATAGTAATGTTATGTAACATAATCAATGCCAGCCATCTTCAACATCAAATCTTAACCTATTGCTATTACCCTTGCCTGTTCATCCTGGCTTTCATCCACTAGTGATCTCTGTTCTTTCCCTGTATAAATCCAGAACTAAAAGTATCTCAAAAACAATGCCTCTGATGTCAGAGCTTCACTTATTATTAATTTATTTGACAAGTGCTTAGGGTCAAAGACCAGAATCTTACAGTTGTAAGTAAATTGTTCCTATTGGTCAGAAAGCTTAAAAAAAATCCTTCAGCTTTAAGATAATGTTTGAGAGATTCTGTTTGAACTGTAAGACCATTAGATATTAAAGTCTGCATCTGGGTACAGAATCTTATCTGAACCCATTATCCCCTAAAGTTAGAACCTGTGGTCTTTTCTCAGGGAATATTCTGACAAAACACTAAGCACAAGGAATCAGCCGGAAAAGCACTCAAAAGATACTTTAACGGAAATTAAGAAATGTCCAGCAATAAGTCAATGGAGTCTACCAGAAAACAGAAATGCCCTGAGAAACTAATTTTTTTCCCAGGCTGAAGAGTTCTTAAAATTTTTAAACATGAACATCTAGCCCCAGGTTAAAGGGTTCTTTAAACTTTCAAATATAAACATCTAACTTAGAGTGTAAAACAGTCCAGAAAGTATAGTGGGTAACAGCTTTGAAGGAAACACATCTACAGATGCCTTATTCATTCACCAGACATTCACTAGGCATCTGCCATGTGCAAGGGATGCATAGGTGGAAGCCAAGGTGGTGAGTAAGCCTTCATGGAAGAGGTGGCACAGAATTGCTATGTGGGGAGTGGAAAAAGGGCATGCCAGGCTAAAGAAATGGCCTGAACAAAGTACATGACATATTTGAGAAGTGGGTAAAGTACTAGGGGGTCAAATTGTGTGAAAGACCCTAATGACATAGACATTTCGGACTATATTTTATATACCAAGAGGGAATCTCTGTAGGGTTTTTGTTTGTGTTGGAAAAGGCAGCACATTAAAGGCTAAAATGCAGAGGGAAACTGGAGGCAGAAGACCATTGGCAGGTGAGAGACAGCACTAGTGTAGGTGAGAGACAGGGGTCTGAAACAGGACTGTGGGAAAGGAAGAGGAGAGACAGCCATGAACATGTGGGGAGTACATCCACAGGACTTGATGGCGGACTGAATGTGCATGTGTTGGGGGGCTGTGAGAGCAGGGCTACACTGCAGAAGACTTGCATGTCTGGAGCCTACAGGAACTGCTCAACGAGGCTACCTTTACTCAAGGTGGGAAAGGTAAGGTGAGGAGACATGCATTCAGTTTTGGAAAGCTGAGCTGGAGAGGCCATCGGGCAGATCCAGGTGGAAATAGGGCACTCAGAGATACATCCTCAACTTTCCATTTTGTGGATAAGGCAATTTAACAAACATTTCTTGAGTCTTTACTATATGCCATGAGAAAAACCTTGGCCACATTGGGGTTCATGGTCTAGTTAGTCCCCGAGTAAAAGCAGCCTTCAGTTTAACTGAAATATTATCCCAAGAGCGGACTTAGCGGAGAAATTAAAGAAATGCATTTAAATCTGCCAGAGGGCTTCCCTGGTGGTGCAGTGGTTGAGAATCTGCCTGCTAATGCAGGGAACACGGGTTCGAGCCCTGGTCTGGGAGGATCCCACATGCCGCGGAGCAACTAGGCCCGTGAGCCACAACTACTGAGCCTGCGCGTCTGGAGCCTGTGCTCTGCAACAAGAGAGGCTGCGATAGTGAGAGGCCCGCGCACCGCGATGAAGAGTGGGCCCCGCTTGCCACCACTAGAGAAAGCCCTCGCACAGAAACAAAGACCCAACACAGCAAAAATAAATAAATAATAAACTCCTACCCCCAACACCTAAAAAAAAAAAATCTGCCAGATAAGATTTTTTACAACTGTGATACTCTATACTATGGCAAGATTGAAGAAATAGGCACACTGATGTATTATTATTGGAAGTAAACTGGCATAACTCTTTGTAAAGTAATTTGGAAGTACATATTAAGAGTCTTAAAAAGGATTATAGTCTTTAAATCAGTAATTCCTCAGGGGTTCCAAAGGAAATAATCCCTAATGTAAAAAAGCTTTCTGTACAAAGATGTTCATCACAATAGTATGTGTGATAAGTTTGAGAATTAGCTTAGATGCCCAGTTGCAGTGGAATGGTTTGGTAAATTATGACAAATCTGCTAGATGGAATATTAAACAGTCATTAAAAACTATGCTTGAAAGAAGTTTGTTACTTATGTTATGTTAACTGGGAAAAAATGATATTCAGCATCATCACAATTGTATAAAATAAAACCAAAAGCCCATGAATAGGAAAAGAACAATGTCTAGAAGGAAACACCACAGTTTTAATAGCGGCTGTTTTTCGGCACTAGAATTTGGTTTTCCTTATTTGATCCATTCTTTCGTGTTTCCCAAATTTTCTATCATAAGCATTTAATGACCATTTAATCAGAAAAATAAGTTCTAACTAGAAAATACATAATAAAGACCGATGAGGACTTAGTGGAGACTGCTTTTGAAATTGAAAGGTAGGGACTTCCCTGGTGGCGTAGTGGTTAAGAATCCACCTGCCAATGCAGAGGACACGGGTTTGAGCCCTGGGAGATCCCACATGCCACGGAGCACCTAAGCCTGTGCGCCACATCTACTGAGCCTGCGAGCCACAATTACTGAGCCCACGTGCCACAACTACTGAAGTATGTGCGCCTAGAGCCCGTGCTCCGCAACAAGAGAAGCCACTGCAATGAGAAGACTGCGCACCACAACGAAGAGTAGCCCCTCGCTCACTGCACCTAGAGAAAGCCCGCACGCAGCAACGAAGACCCAGCGCAGCCAAAGATAAATAAATAAATATCTTAATTTAAAAAAAAAAAAAAGAAATTGAAAGGTAGTAGAGAGGGCTCAGAGATAGTACTCAAGCACTTTGCTCTGGGTCTTGCAGGATGCGGAGGTGGATCTGGTGCCCCAAGCTCTGCAGAGACATTTGGAAGACCATGTTCTCTGAACAAATGGCCAGATGCTAATAAGACACCCCTTGATTGGTTTCTTCTACTAGTATTTTCCCCTATGCACTTTCTGCTTCAGGAAAGGTTAGATCACCTCTGGACATCCTCACTAAGGGCCACTGATGGTTCTCCAGAACTCACAGGTTCCTGGGGATTGTGTCTTTTCTCCATTTCCTGCAGTGGCTCCTCAGACTCGGGCAGCCCAGAGCAGGTGGGGGAGGGGAGCAGGAAGCGGGAGATTGCTCTGAGACACACCATAAGCCCATAAATTCTGAAAGGTTAAGCAAAGACTGAGGCATGAAGAGTGAAAATTCTCCGTTCAACAATAATCTCCCCCCTCCCTCTACTCCTCTTAAAATGGAAAGAAGGGGTTCAAGATGACATTAGGCACTTTAAAATATGCAAAATTAGGAGCTGGTGCAGACCTCATTAACACCCGCCTCCAACATCATTAAGATGTTTCCAAGAAAATTAATTGAGAGACTCATTAAAAATAAATTAAGAAAAATGTGTTGCAGAGCGCCTGCCCTCAGCTCATAAATCACAGCTCAGAGCTCCGGCCCGCTGCTCCGGCAATTAACTCCAACCTATTTGTTTTATCCTGACTGTGAAAATTAGAAAGCAGACGTGGAGATTAGATTAGGGACGTCTGTCAAGCGGAACTTGAAGTGAATATTTTAGGATACAAAATGGAAACCAGGAAAACAAAGAAAGCAGAGATTTCATTCTGAGGAGCTTGTCTTTGAAAAGTGACAGGCAGATGAAGGGTGTTGGAGGGAGAGCGTGGGGAAGGAATACATACACTTGTTGGGAGGCAGGAAGGGCAGGGGAGAAAAAAGAACAGACGTTTGAACTATTCTGACCAGGAATAGCACAATGCATTTGCATTATAAATATAAACTGATCCATGTCTCGGTAAAGATGGCATTGAGACGTAAAATAGATGATCCTGATGATACTTGCATACATCATATTTTAATGTTTAGACATATGGCCATTTGGCCTAATCACTCAAAACAGTTATTGGTCTCCTGCAATATGTTATGTATCAGTGATGACTACATGCTCCGTTATATGATGTGAAATATGTCAATCCCTTCCGTGTATCTCTTATGCAATAGCACAACCAAAGATTACTGAGTAGCAGCTGGCACTCTACTGACCTCATTCATATATGTTATTTCATTTAACTTTCATATCTCCAAAGAAGAAAACCATTTTACAAGATGTAGAAACTGAGGCTTCAAGTTCTATGTGTGGGAGTTACTTGGTCAGGAAATGGCAGATTTGGGATTGTAACCCTGGTGTTTTAAATCTAAGACCCATGCAGCCCTCAGTGACACAGCTTCTTTTCATCTAAAAGTACATATTGGGTCACTGTATTTTTCAACCCTCAAATTAGAAAGGCTTTTTGTTCTTCCCTTCCTTCCTCCTTTATCTTCTCCTTCCACAAATATTTATTGCACACCCACAATATGCCAGGCATGGTACCAGGTCTTGGGGGATATAATGGTGGCATTGTTGAATTTAGAAAGACAAGCACTGAATAAGTCACTGCAAATGTGAAGGATGCTATAAAGGATACACTGAGAACACTACAAAGGGAAGCAGAGACTGTCCATCATTTGGGTCATTTATTGAATGCCTACCATGTACCAGCACTGAGGGCCCAGGTGTAGGAGTGCTGGCTCTCCCATTTACTAGCTATGAGACCTTGGGTAAGTTCTTTAACCTCTCAGTTTCCACATCTGTAGAATGGGTATAATACTAATACTTATCCCAGAGGTTTATTTTGAGGCTGAAATGAGAAACTCCATTAGACGCCCTTAGCAAAGTGCCTGGCTCAGAGTAAGCACTGAGTAAATGTCAGCAGTTATTATTTGGAGGTGACATTTAAGTTGGCTCTTAAAGGAGCAGTAGGAATTTAATCAGAATTCCATTTCTGGGGACAGCTGCAGCCTTATGGGTCGTATTTAAAATTATCTGGGTCTTTCAAATAAAAGAGGGAGTGAATAGTCTTGAGTGGATAATAAGAGGCAGGCTAGCCTGTCATGACAGACAGCCTCACTGGGCCAGGGGTCTGCTGTTCTGAGATGCAGAATGAAGAGTGGAATGCAGCAGGGCAAGGAACAGTGGCAGCTTTGCTTCTTTTCTTCCAAAGCATCTCAAAGGTACTGGGGAAAAAACTCCATGCGCAGGGGAGAAAGGTTAAGATCGAGGAGGTGTGTCATGTCACAGAATTTTCACAACCCCTTCCTACCTGGCCTAGGAAACAGGATCAGTAGGTAGTGGACTGGCATCAGTAGGCTTTGGAAATTCAGTGACAGTGCAGTGAATTCGAGTTTATTTTTCATTCTGTTGTAATCTAGTTTTCAAAAGATTGACTGTAATTCTTGACTACAGGTCTGCTGGCCCATCCTTATTTGTAAGGCTGTAATAACCCCTAAGATGTCAATATCCATGCTGATACTCAGCTGGATGTTTTGATATGGCCCCAGCAGTTGCTTGTGATTGTGTTCTTCATGGACCAATCAGTGACTGGGCTGTAAGGAGTTGTTCAGTATTTTGAATATTGCCACTGCCAACAAACAAGGCTGGACCAAGGCAAAGTTTGAAATGTATGAAACTTGAGAAGAAAATACTTCCTAGTTAGTAGGAAAATTACTAGCTAACAGTAGAAATTTCTTTTTTAAAGGTTTCTATCTCTACCTTAAAGCTTAGAAATTTGTTGAAGGGCAAATACCTGGGAAGGGTAACATTGTAACCTTTTACCAAGTAGGATGAATTTCACATCCTTTCCAGACGAGAGAATTTGACAGTGGAAAGGAAGTAAGCATACACGGCCTGGCAGCAGTGGAGGGGTACTGCGCTGAGATCTCTGAAGCTTAAAAAAAAAAGGCAAAAGATAGAAAAAGGCAAATAGCTACACTTGAGAAGTGTTGTCTTCAACTCTGTCCTGTCCTTGGCCTCATGTCCAAATTGGTGCCATGTTCTATGGATTCTGCATCCTCCATATCTCTGCACCCATCTCTTTTCCATCCCTCTCTGCCTGAGCTTGGCTATTTTTTTTTTTTTTTTTTTTTTTGCGGTACGCGGGCCTCTCACTGTTGTGGGCTTTCCCGTTGCGGAGCACAGGCTCCGGACGCGCAGGCTCAGCGGCCATGGCTCACGGGCCCAGCCGCTCCGCGGCATGTGGGATCTTCCCGGACCGGGGCACGAACCCGTGTCCCCTGCATCGGCAGGCGGACTCTCAACCACTGAGCCACCAGGGAAGCCCTTGCCTATCTTTTGTCTGAGCCCTTGCAAAAATCTTCTACTGAGTCCCCTTCTCCTCCAGTCTCCTGCTTTACTCCACTGACAAACATATTGTCCTATAGCATAGATACAAGCGTTTGATGGCTACAGAATGAAGTTCAAGCTTCTCAACTTGGTCACCTTGGATATAGCCACAAGTTATTTTTTCAGGCATATCTCTCACTGCTTTCTCCTTTTCTAATTACACATTTTTGACTTTTGCGCAACCAGACCACTCACTGTTTCCCAAACACACCCTGTATATTTCCCATGCCTTTCACTCCCCCACTACCTTTGTCACACCTGTCTCAATTCACTTCTGGCTAAGACATTTTAACCTTTTATTCAATGTCCAGTCCAAATGCTCATTTCCATTAAGCTATATGACTTTGCCTCCCCCAACCTCAGAGAGAAGTAATTTACTTTTAGAGTGTGCACAGTGCCTTTCAATACTTGCTGAATGACTGAGTAAACTTTCTACAGCAATGATCTCAATGTCTTTTACTCCTCAACTGGTTGCAGTATGTGCATTGGTCTGTCACCTCACTAGATTCCAAGCTTCCTAAAGTTATGAACCATATCTTGTTTGAGTCTCCCACAGAACCTGCACGTTGCACATAGGGCTCCATAAAAGGGCTCCTTGTTATACTTTACTTACAGTGAAATTTAAGTGCTTTGAAATATTATTTCATTTGTTCTGGGTTACTTATGCAAATAAGCATGTAATTCTGCTCTTGATAATGGAGAATTAATGGCACCTGTAGAATAATTTACTTGTGAGCCATAGTGGTAGAGCTGAGGCCAACTCCCCACTTCTGGTCTAGTGCTCTTTTATCCATCCCACTTTATCCACATATCAACATTCCTCAAAGAACTAGAGCACTTCACAATAGTTACTTCTTTACCTAGAAGATAACCTACTGGAGGAGCAATGATAAACCACACACTCTTCTCCACGCACCGAATGATGTACAGACGGTAAATCGGTGCTGAACATGCACAAAACACCTTGTTTTCACTTACTCTCTGAGATCAAGCTTACCACCTTGGCTCACTCTTTCATCTCAGGACAGCAGGGAATTTAAGAAGTCGGACAGCCCCTCACAAAATCCTGGAAACTCTTAGTTGGATATAATCCTCTTCACATAGCCCATAAATGCTAGATGAGTAGTCACATTTCACAAAATAAGGCTGGGCTGCAGATGAACAAATTACCACACTTTGTTCCTTTACCTGAGGCTACATGTGCATGTGTGCACATGCATACACACACACACACACACACACACACACACACACACACACACACACACGCAGAAGGAATCTTCAGGGGCCAAAGTGTCTCTAAGCTACCAGTAATGACTCTCTGAAATGCCCTGCCCAATTTCTTCCTGTCAGTGCTGTGTTTTCACTGAACAGGGTCATCCCCTGCAGGAGACTACAGCCTATGCTATGGAATCCATCCTCTCTGTCAAACTACATGTTTTTATGCTTTATTATCCAACTGGGCTGGTCCAGGCTTTGTGAGCACTGTCTGTGTATTCCTCTGGGAATTCTTTGTTTACAAGATTATTTTGGGCTGTGGTTATTTTTTATACTTCATAGGTATTATCTAGTATTTCCTGCAATAGTAATTAGAGCAAATAGCATGGCCAGTGGCTTTGGACTGATTTAGTCTCTTAAGCTCATATGCAGGTAGGAAAGATTTAACTGCCCTGGTTCTGTCAGGATCCAAATGATGCCTTGGTTTCCTCTGCTTAGTCAAGCATTTCTGGGGTTAGTTTTCATTAAAATGACCCTGACGCTAATCACAAGTGACTGTTTCTGCCCCCATTTGCAATTTTATAATAATGTCCTTTTGTTTGCTTCTCACTAAAGGATACAGAGACATTGTCGAAAGCCTCCATTTGTCCCCATTACATATCATTCTTAATTTTAATATCAGGGTTGTTTCTTTAAAAGAACCTTGTCTCTCTTTTAGAATACAAAAATTTGAGGACAGGAATTGTGTTTTTCATAACCAATACAGTAGGCAGTTGAAATGATAAAACAAACAAATAAGCAAACAAATAATTCCATGTCTGAATGAACAAAATTCTAGGAGTTCACAAAGAAGCATTTAGGCTTGAATCTGGCCAAAACATATCATTAGAGACCTTTTGTGAGGTTCTTAACTCCTTGATCTACCTCAGCAAAAATAGGGATAATAATGCTCACCTTGAAAGGTGTTAGTTGAGATGAGAAAAATGTTTGAAAGCACAGAGTGGTGCTCAGATGGTGAATGCATCTGAGCATATTATTATATTACCAGATAGCCAAGACCCAGTCAAAGAACCCACCCTAAATGCCCATGGAAATGTTAACTAAAGCAAGAAGAGTTTAATATATTTCTTTTATGCCCCCATCTGATTTCACTTGTACTAAAAAAAAGTATGAAATTTAGTGTTTTTAGGAATTGTAAAGACTATTTAGCTTAACTTCCTCATTTCCTAGGCGAAGAAACTGAGATCCAGAGAATTTAACTTCAAGGTTATATGACTAGTAATTAGCATAGACCAGTTTCCCTTACATTCTACACATATGATAGTTTGCATTGTTGTCCTAAAAGATGTGTTAAAGAACTAACTGATCCTTCCTCTTGCATCTAGGGTGAGAATGAGTGATGACAGCAATTCACCTTGAATAAGTTTTTTTAAAAATATATATAACTTTTAGTTATGCTTCCAATGATAAAAGAAACATGCTCATTCTAGACAATTTGGAAGGAAGATATAAGAACAAAAATTAAAATTACCTACAGTTCAAACACTCAGGGATAAATATTTTGAACACTTTAATATGTTTAATAAAATTGGAATAATTCTATATTTTTTTGTACTTGAGTTTTTTTATTTGACATTATCCTATAGATAATAGAATTTGGGGTAACTAAGTTTAAAGACTTTTAACTTTTTAAAGTCTTTGAAAGCATGATTTTAAAGGGTTGAATAACATTCCTCCATGTGGATTTATCATACTCAGGAAGCAGAATGGCATGCCCTTATGAGTCAGACAGATTGGAACTCCAACCCCACACATTAATAGTTGGGTGACGCAAAACCAGTTACTTATCCTCATTAAGCCTCAGTTCTCACATCTGTAAAATATCGATAATATTCACCTCATGTGATTTCTATCAAGGTTAAATGGTATAGAGTATACATGCACTTAGCATTGTGCCTGCACACAGTAAGCATTCAATAAATGGTAGCTATTTATTATCGCTATTATTTTATCACACTCATTATTGGACATTTAGATTGTTTCTAGTTATATATAAATACTGAGAGAGGTATCCTCTCCATAGCCACCAACGTAATCCACCTGAAATGTATATCTGTTCTGGTCACTCTCTTGCTTAAAGATTTTCCACAACTCCTCATCAAATATTTCCAAACTTTCTTTTCAGCAGTGGAACCCTTCTTTTAAATATCTTAAGTAAAACTTCCTAGGGAACTAGTGGTGGCGTTCAGAGCCTGGACCAATTCCCAGCCCCACCCCACCTCCCTGTTGAAAAAGGTCCCTGAAGCTTCTGAGGAACACTAGGGTTGCTCTGGACACACTGGGAGAATCTCTGACCTACAGAGTAAAAGTGAGGCCCCAGAACACAGTGTATGACATCACCAAACTGTCCATTCCTGAAAGATCCTGATGGAGTTTTGTTTTCCTAACCATTTTGCTTATGTTGTTGCTTCTGTCTGGGATGTCCTTGCCTTCCATTTTCCTCAGGCTAACACCTATGATCAACTCAGCCTAAACACCACTTCCTCCAGGAAGGCTTCTCTGCCCCAGGTTGGTGAGATTCTCCTCTTCCGTATTCCCATGATACCCATCCAAGTTCTCCATCATTGTGGGTACCACTTCCTCCTGATGCTCTGGACTGTGAGCTCCTGGAAGACAGAGACTATGCCTTATTAACAGCTGTATTCCCAGTTCTCAACATAGTGTCTGGGACTGGTAGATACTCACTAAAATTATTTGTTATGAATAAATTTGGGGGTGCCTCTCTGGTTATTTCCTTAGGATATTTTGTATAAGCAGGGTTACTGGGTGAAGAGGGATGAATATTTCCAGGCCTCCTGATGCACTTTTGGTAAGATTTATTGCAAAAAAGTGGTAAGACATTCATTTGAAACACAAGTCTCTCTCCTGTGTCCGTTAGTATCTCCTATTTGTATTTGGGGTTATAGCTAAAGAAGTCAATTTGGTGCCTGATTTGATTGAGGCAGACAGAGGTACCAGCATTTGGAGTAACCAGTGCAGAGTGGGGCACTAAATAATGTTGCTTTCCAATAGCCCATGTTACCAGATGGCAGGAGATTCACAATGCTAAAGTATGGTGACTTTAGCCATTTTCTATCCATGTAATATCTCTAAGCTCATGTTCTCATCTGTAAGTGAGTTTACTGATATCTCTTAGGGGGTCACATGATGATTAAATTGGATCAAATGGGCTGACACATAAAATCCTAATACATACATTTGTGTGTGTGTGTGTGTGGTTTTTTTTTTTTTTTGCGGTACGCGGGCTTCTCACTGTTGTGGCCTCTCCCGTTGCGGAGCACAGGCTCTGGACGCGCAGGCTCAGCGGCCATGGCTCACGGGCCCAGCCGCTCTGCGGCATGTGGGATCGTCCCGGACCGGGGCACGAACCCATGTCCCCTGCATCGGCAGGCGGACTCTCAACCACTGCGCCACCAGGGAAGCCCCCATTTGTATGTTTTTACTAATTTTTAATGAGGAGAGCTGGATGACGGGGAGTTGGATAATCTGGACTACACCAGGAGATGGGTAGAGTTCCAAGTTTAGTAAGTATTTCAACTGATCTCTCTGATTAGCTTTGCCTTTCATTGAATCCCATAATGCCCATATGTAAACTATTAGGATATAACTGGTTTACCCTATTTTATCACATGGAAGATAGAAAAACCATAATTATAAACTTAAATTTTAAGGGGAAATTGAATAAATTGAAATGGTTGAAAGACACTTTAAAATGTTACACATTTCTATGTTCTCATTCAACTCCATGGTTTTAATTACTTATAGATCCATGACTTCAAATCTGTAGCCCAGACTTCTCTCCTGAGTTTCAGACTTGTATATCCAACTGCCTGGATGTCACGCTGCTGGACTCAGTATGCTCAAAGCTGAACCTGTCACCTCCTCTCTCCCCATATTTCTCCAAACTTGTTCTTCCTCGTATCTTCCTATCTCATTACCCTCCACTTAGTTACCTCAAGCCAAAAACTGGGGTTCAATTTTTTTCTCATTCTCAGTCTCTACATCTAATTAGACACCAAATCCTCTTGTCCTGATGCCTAAATATTTCTCATGCTCATCCTTTCTTCTCCATCACCACTGTCACTGTCCTGGATCAGCCCCTCATTATTTTTCTTGCCTGGATTATTGCAGTAACCTTCTAGCCGGTTTCCCTGATTCTGGTCTTGCTCTCTCCACTCCATCACTCACATCCCTTTCATGAGCATATAATCAATCTGGATGAAAAGGAGCTGTAAACGGAAATAGATATCAATGTCTTCAAATCATGTTCTTTAAAAAATATGATGTCATAGGTTAAGACATAATCAGTTAAACATAGTTCTTCTGGAGACAGGTTGACTGCTCAGCACAAGAATCAAATGAAATATAACAATGAACGATATATCAGTTCACTTGAAATAATACTCATGGAGAACCGACATATATTGGATTGTGCAGAGATGATGTGGAGGCTGGTAACGCTGGAAGGGCATGGTGGATTAAGATGAACTTCTCCAGTGTTGCAAGGGTCACATGGTTTTCGTGAATGTGGCAGGGAAAGGATCATTTACTAAAGCCTGTTATAGCTTGATAATTCCAGGAGCCAAAGTCACAACCAACAGGAACAAATTTTCTACCCCCCAAATGATAAATACATTGTTAAAGGGACTCGTAGGGGGCTTCCTCAGCGTTATGACCACAACAAACCTCCAAATACTAAGGGCTTTAAACCGTGAGCCTATAACACACCTACTGCCTCCAAGTTAAAGAGAGAAAACTGTCTTAAGTTTAGCATGTTCAGAGAAAATGGCAATGACTACAAAATGTAATGAAGTCTGGAAAGTAGAATAAAGCAAATAAGACTAGCAAGCTAGCAGAAATGAGACATAGTATTTTAATGAGTGTTTCCCAAACTATCCATGGTAAAGAACAGTTTTTAAAAATATCCAAATCATCATAGACTCATACTTTTATAAAACACAGTAAAATGAATACTAGAAAAATGAAATATAAAAGAAATACAAAATACCATGCCTGTTTTTTATGACTATATTACTCAGACATAAAACTACTCTGTCAAGCTGCTATAAAATTTTCTAAATGTTTATTCTTAATTTTTGTATTATTTATCTCATCATGAACCAGTAACAAACATTTCTCTGGTACTGGTCTATGGACCATACTTTGAGTAGCACTGTTTTAAAGGATTTATTCAAGATAAATGACAGAGACTTTTCTCACAAAGATATACTCTTGGGAAGACACTAATCTGTTAATTAATGTTCGTGTTATCTTTCTTTCAGATCTAAAACATTTTGGCTGTTTGGGTCTTGGAAAACTTCCATCTCTGGTCAGGTCAAGTTGACATGATATTTATGCGAAAATACCTATCAAGCCAGTGAGCTTCAAGTCAACCTCTAGAAAAACAATGCCTGGGTGGATTAAAAACTCTCACCAGAAATATATAAGCTGTGACTGTAATGTTGACTGTATTGTTTAGTGATGGATTTTTCAGTCAATCAACCATTAAGAATGTCCCTCCATCCCACCCAAATCTCAATCAATTATCATGATGTCTGATTTGATAGTCACAGTGATAGAACCACTAGTTACAGGGCAGGTTTCTTTAGCCTGTACTGAACAATAAATATTCATCAAGCATGAGCTATAAGCAGGCTTCTTGTTGTCCTTATTCTAAATACAAGGGCAGCTGTCTCTCTCTGAAAAGACATGCATAGTCTGTGCTTAAACAGTAGATGGAAGATCTCAGCTTCTCAGATCTACTATTGTTTTATTGTTAAAAGGGCTAAGAAATATTGATGAATTTTTATTTCTTACCTTTAAAATATTGTTCACAGATAAGCTATTCTCATACTGTGGCTTGAAACCCCATTAGAAGACACATTTAATGTGACTCTCATGGGCTGTTTCACATTATGGCCAATGGTGAAATGATGGTTACTGGTAACTTTAGAAATAAGGAAATGAATATAATGCATAAAGAGGATATGTATTAATTTATATATCAACCTGTACTTTGAGGGGACTGACATTCAGAGTTTGGAGGAAAGAAGATTTCAGGGAGGTAGCCTTCAAGCAGGTGAAAAACTGAAGTCCCATGGAAGTGGGAGTTCAGAATGGCAAGCACACATTCAACATGTTCTATGTATTGGGGATGCAAAGTTAATAAAATGCTGTCTTATTAATCTCCAAAATTTATAAGCAGCTCAATAACAAAAAACCAAACAACCCAATCCAAAAATGGGCAGAAGACCTAATAGACATTTCTCCAAAGAATATATACAGACTGCCAACAAACACATGAAAGAATGCTCAACATCATTAATCATTAGAGAAATGCAAATCAAAACTACAATAAGATATCATCTCACACCAGTTAGAATGGCCATCATCAAAAAATCTAGAAACAATAAATGCTGGAGAGGGTGTGGAGAAAAGGGAACACTCTTGCACTGCTGGTGGGAATGTGAACTGGTACAGCCACTATGGAGAACAGTATGGAGGTTCCTTAAAAAACTACAAATAGAACTACCATATGGCCCAGCAATCCCACTACTGGGCATATACCCTGAGAAAACCATAATTCAAAAAGAGTCATGTACCAAAATGTTCATTGCAGCTCTATTTACAATAGCCCGGAGATGGAAACAACCTAAGTGTCCATCATTGGATGAATGGATAAAGAAGATGTGGCACATATATACAATGGAATATTATCAGCCATAAAAAGAAACAAAATTGAACTATTTGTAATGAGGTGGATAGACCTAGAGTCTGTCATACAGAGTGAAGTAAGTGAGAAAGAGCAAGAGGGAAGAGATATGGGAACATATGAATATGTATAACTGATTCACTTTGTTATAAAGCAGAAACTAACACACCATTGTAAAGAAATTATACTCCAATAAAGATGTTAAAAAAAAGAGAGAGAAAGACAAATACCGTATGCTAACACATATATATGGAATTTAAGAAAAAAAAATGTCATGAAGAACCTAGGGGTAAGACAGGAATAAAGACACAGACCTACTAGAGAACGGACTTGAGGATATGGGGAGGGGGAAGGGTAAGCTGTGAAAAAGCGCGAGAGAGGCATGGACATATATATACTACCAAACGTAAGGTAGATAGCTAGTGGGAAGCAGCCACATAGCACAGGGAGATCAGCTCGGTGCTTTGTGACCGCCTGGAGGGGTGGGATAGGGAGGGTGGGAGGGAGGGAGACTCAAGAGTGAAGAGATATGGGAACATATGTATATGTATAACTGATTCACTTTGTTATAAAGCAGAAACTAACACACCATTGTAGAGCAATTATACTCTAATAAAGATGTAAAAAAAAAGTATAAAAAAAATAAAATGCTGTCTTTGTTTTCATGGTCTGGTGTCAGAGGCTGACATGTATACAAATAATTACAAAATGGTAGGAGACATGCAGAAATAGGAATCTATACAAGGTACGGATGCTGTACGGATG
The DNA here is from genome assembly GCF_039906515.1 of Pseudorca crassidens. Taxonomy (NCBI): domain Eukaryota; kingdom Metazoa; phylum Chordata; class Mammalia; order Artiodactyla; family Delphinidae; genus Pseudorca; species Pseudorca crassidens. Next base: position 47,754,834 of record NC_090315.1, on the reverse strand, counting down.
ACAGAGTGATTAACTCTATCATGTAGAATCATGTAAGAAAATATAAAAGGGTACAAAGCTATTTATATTGGTAAAGTGACTCCCAAAATGTTAAGGTAAATCATTACTAGAAGTTGCTAAAGGGAAACCTAAGGTCTAATTCACCTTCAATTAAGTGTGCATATAAATCTCCCACTTGTAAGGACATAGGTTAAAATACCTTCATTAGGATAATTACCCTCCACCCAAAACTATATGTACACATATCAACACCCCTATCCCTGAACCTGGTACACCTAACAAAATTCTTATTCAAGTAGAACCATTTTGAGAGAGCACTGGAGGGATCCACAAAAATGCAAATAATAATGGATGAAAAGGATGAGCTCTACTTAGCTTAAACCTTCAGGAGTTTATTCCCAAGTATCTTTTTAATACTATTATAAATAAAATTTTTTCCATAGTTTCATTTTTTGGATTTTTTATTGCTAGTGTATAGCAATACAATTTATTTTTTGTATCTTGATCTTGTATCCTGCAATAGTTGTAATAGTTGCTTTTTTTGTGGATTGCCTAGGATTTTCTATATACAAGATCATATCATCTGAACGTAGAGATAGATTTACTTTCCAACCTAGATGGCTTTTCTTTTTCTTGTCTAATTGCTCTGACTAGAACCTCTAGTACAATATTGATTAGAAGTGGTGAGAGCAGACATCCCTGTCTTGTTCCTGATCTGAGGGGGAAAGCATTTAGTCTTTCACCACTAACTATGATACTAGCTTTGGGGTTTTGTAAATGCCCTTTTTCAGATTGAAGAATTTTCCTTTTGATTCTAGCTTATTGAGTGTTCTTATCATGAAATGGTGTTGGATTTTGTCAAATGTTTTTCAGATATTTCTCTGTTTTTGAATTTAAAAATTGCATTGCTTAAGTTTGGCTTTCAGGAAGGTAGGTCATCTACCTAATTGGCTCTGGATTTAGCTATAGAGGATAAGAAACAGAATGTTACTAGTGTACCTTAGTTTCAATTTTCTACATTTGACTAGGTAATACAAGAATGACAGTGCTCAGGAAAGAACTTGCTAATTTGTAAATGAGATTGAAAAATGCAACTACTTTTCATTTCCAACCAGCAAAAGATAAAATTGAGAAATGCTTTGAGAAACAAGGTTGATTATTTTAAAAAGACTCACATCTAAGACCTAACCAAGATCATGGCTATCTTTCTTTCTGCTGAAATCTCTGAATTGATTTGGTGGTGCCCATTCAATGTTTTCAGTTGAACACGGAGAAAAAGAAGTGATGATTGAACCATAATAACATGGCTATCTTCTGCTGGGAAGTTGTACACATTACTTCTACCCACATTTCATTGGCAAAAGAAAGTCTTATAGTCAAGCCTAATATCAAAGACAGTCACCCATACAGATAGGTGCTGAAAATCAAATGAAAACGAGTGGTATGTATAATCATTTTGTAGAGAAGGCAGCCAATAATTGAGAATAATAAAATCTGCCTCAGTCTGTTCTTTCAGTGACAAATATTTTCTCCCCTATTTTATATGCAAAATACTTTCACCTCTTCTTTATAAAAGACACCCCAAAGTCTTATTCAATCACATTTCAAACTCAGAGCACTGGATGTCACATGGCTCCTCTTGATCCATTCACTTATGAACTAATAAGCTAATACTTGCACCCGACATGCCCAACATATAGTGGTGGTAGAGGGATAGGGTAACTATAATAAATACTCCCATTTAGAAAGGGAAAGTGGAAATCATGCAATAGTCACTGATTCACAGCAATTCTGAAATCCTTGTGGGGTTACATGGTAAGGGTTGCCTTAGGGGTAGGGACTGTTTTGATTGGGCTTTTGTTCTGTTGCCTGGGGGAGCTTTCCAGTTCATTGTTCTCCATGGCTCTGAGGGGTCCCTTTTCCCCCTTTTTCCTCCTTGGCCACATCTGAAAAGGACATTGAAAAATGTGCTTCTTAGTGTGGCTTAGCCTGCTTTCTATAGAAGACTGGGGGCTTCAATGTCATTTTTTGTCTCAAATGGTCATATTGAAAAATATCTAGGACTTCCCTGGTGGTGCAGTGGTTAAGAATCTGCCTGCCAGTGTAGGGGACACGGGTTCGAGCCCTGGTCTGGGAAGATCCCACATGCCGCGGAGCAACTAAGCCCATGTGCCACAACTACTGAGCCTGCATTCTAGAGCCCACAAGCCACTACTCCTGAGCCTGCGTGCCACAACTACTGAAGCCCACACGCCTAGAGTCTGTGCTCCACAACAAGAGAAGCCACCACAATGAGAAGCCTGCGCACCGCGACGAGTAGCCCCCGCTCACCACAACTAGAGAAAGCCTGTGGTGCATCAATGAAGACCCAACGCAGCCAAAAATAAATAAGTAAATTTATGAAAAAAAAATATGGTGGTGGCTTTTTGGGAAGTGTTGCAGTGTTAAATGAAATCTTCCAATCCTAAAGCAGAAACTAACACACCATTGTAAAGCAGTTATACTCCAATAAAGACGTGGAAAAAAAAATCTTCCAATCCATGACCATTTATTCAGGTCTTTGATTACTTTCAAAAAATTTTTTTGACATCATATCTCTTTCAAAAACGTAGTTGGCTTTGTACCTATTTGATTCTTGTCAACTCTATAAGTCAATAACCAATTGCTCAATTTTTTGGAGACACGCATCCCTCTAGATTTGACTAGAGGTATCTTTTATTATTATTATTATTTTTGTGGTACGCGGGCCTCTCACTGTTGTGGCCTCTCCCGTTGCGGAGCACAGGCTCCGGATGCGCAGGCTCAGCGTCCATGGCTCATGGGCCCAGCCGCTCCGTAGCATGTGGGATCTTCCCGGACCGGGGCACGAACCCGTGTCCCCTGCATTGGCAGGTGGACTCTCAACCACTGCGCCACCAGGGAAACCCCTGACTAGAGGTATCTTGAGCTCTGAGTTCTGTGGGAGAACCAGCCATCAGTCAATCCATGGGCAACATCAGGGACCATGAGGTGACTGCTCTGTTTTGAACATATAGTCAGAAACATGGGCCTTAATGTATAAGTAGACTGTCTCCAAAACATTGGACAACTGAGCCTATTTTCCAAAATGAGAACCATTCCCTCTACTCCAGTGGTTTTCAAGCAACGGACATTTGGCAATGTCTGAAGACATTTTAGCTGTCAGAACTGGGGGTGGGGGTGGGTGGGTGTTACTGGCCTCTAGTGGGTATAGGCCAGGGATGGTGCTAAACATAAAACACACAAGACAGCTCCCTTCTTGCCTCTACTCGCTACCCCCAACAAAGGATTATTCAGCCCCAAATGTTCCCTATTCCTAACAAGACATTGACACAGAAGTCCCTTTAATACTCCTGATAGGTGTCCAGAGCAAACACAGACAGCATGTTTCTGTGTTTACCCCACCAGCCAGATGTATGTTCTTCAATTTTTTCTCCCCCAGAAGCAAAAAGTAGGATCAGAGAGACTAGGAAAGCCCACTTGTTTTGATACTTGAAGGAATCACAGTTTGTTTTTTTTAAAACACTTTCATTGTCTGTTGACCATCATATTACCATCCTCCATCTTATTTGTTAACATTTTTAACACAATACCTGACATTTTGATCCTCCCTTTAGCTACCAAAGATTCTCTATCACGCTAAAACACATTCTCAATTGATATAAATTTTCTCTCTCCTTTTAAATTCTTAGTGCAGCCTTTCTTGAGGTCCTTTTAAAGGAAAAGCAGAGATATTTGGGAGGATCTGTTCTGGTTTATAATAATGTCTGATTTATCATTATATTATCTAGTGCCTCCAAGAATGTCCTTGTTGTCACTGTGTTTGTGAAGAAAATCCATCAGGTTTCACACTAAAATAGGGGATGTACTCGAGGATGCAAGGGTTTCATGCTTAGGACCTCAGGGTCCTCATGCACCAGGGAGATATTTTAATAAAAATGTGCAGAACGTTTCAGACAGAGATTAGTCTAGCACGAGACAGAATATAACAAAAAGGAAATTATAGCTGCAAAAATACCTATCAGGTCATATCAGGTAGACCTTTTCTCAGAGAGCAAGGCAGGATTGTATCCTCTAAGGATCTAAATTCTAGCAGAGAAGGAAATGCTGGTTTAGTCCTAGTTCCAGCTGTGTCACTAATTTACAGAGCCTAGGCAGAATCTCAATGACTACAGTTAGAATCCATGCTCATATATGACTGAATTATTCTAATATTTCAGATGAAAACAGAGAGAAATAAAGCAGTGTGACTTTTGCAAGCAGCATTTGCTTTCTTGGCTAGTTCCAAATGTCTCTACTATTTCCCTCAAAGGACAATTCTGCCTTCTAATAGAATTCCTGACTAGGCAGATCGTTTTGTTAGATAGATGTTCTATTAATATTTTGCTTTTCTTCATTTTATACCATTCTCCATTTTATTCCTATGTATCATGGTTGAAAATGTATATGATTCTTATCTCTTCCTCAGGTTTTTCTTTTTTTCATTGTGACATCTGTGCATTAATCACTGTTTAGCCAAGCTGCAGGAACCTGATTCTTTTAATGGGAAGAGAGCATGCTGCCATGAAAAGCATGCCAGCCGGCTAGCTGGACACCTGGATGCTAGCCTGGCATCTGCCACCCTCTGGGTGAGTGTCCTAGGACAAGTCATTTCTCTATTGTTTTAGTAGAATTAGGGTTGTACCAAAAGATCTTCAAGGGGTCATTTCCATCTCAAATATTCTCCATATGTCTAATCTTCTTTTATATACATGAGAACAGTGGTACGGTAGTAAAATATTTTCTTTTCTCTGCTTATTTTGCAGCTGTTAAGTATTGTGTGTGTGTGTGTGTGTGTGTGTATGCGCGTGTGTATAATAGTGGTGAAGGTGGGAGTGGAGAGTGCGGAGAGAATGGACTAGTTAACTTTGGTAGAGAATAACAAGGTATAAAAATCTAAATATAACTTGTATTGAAGAAGATATGCAGGTATTTAAATACCTCTGTCAGAGGAAATATGTAAGCATTCATCCTGGTTACAAAATAGCATTCTCAGAAATGTCATTCCCTCCCTCCTCCAGGACAGATGAAGCACCTGCAGATTCTGATGGCCACTGAAACAGCCATGAAAACCTTCGTGCTTTTATAAAGCAGGACCAGGCTTTGAAGCTTCAGCTTTAAATCGCCCCAGCATCTCCCAGCTGTAATGAGGACAGCATTTCCCTAGTCAAAACATCCTAGTTCTATTTATAGGTGTTCACTTATCTGAATAACCAACAGAAGTAGCAGGCTATTCTCATATCATTTTCCTTCAACTACCCTACCATTTAATACAATGCCAACAATGAAAAAAAATCCAGAGCCACAAAACGTAACAATGGGTTTAGTTAATTACCTTAGAGAAGACAATGACCAACGTATATTTGAATAGTCCAAGTCTTGCAAGAATATTTGATTGGCTTTTGTTTACCGGGGGTTTCCGATATCTCCCTTGACATTTCATGGGGGAAGAAAGGTTTCAGTCCTTTAAGTGATTCCAGAAATATCCTGTCTCCCTAGTTGAAGGGAGGCTGTATTCATCTGTTAGGTAAACTCCCTCAGCTGATGTTGCTTTAAATAAGGATGGCAGACAATACAGCATCCACGGAGACAGCCACAATTCACTTCTATTCTTTTTCCAATGTAAGTTTGTATTAGGTTATTTAATGGACCACATTATATTGGTCCACAGAATCCATACCCCCAAATGGCTGCTGCTTAATTCCATCCCTCCGGTCTGTTTTAACTAAGGTGTTTTTCTCCTGTGCATATAATCTTCATTATCGTAGAAGTTATTTTTAATTTATAATTAACATAGTCTCCTCATTATGGATGCCTTGATCGACTTAGACCCTCCAGACACATCTTGTCTGGCACAGTGCTGGCTGTGTCCTGCAGTTCTCCGAATGGGCAGTAGGTGTCTATCTTAGCCTTTCCTTCACCCTTCCTCCTCCTCTTGTCCCTGACACTGTGATATAGTGCATAATTCCAAAATGGCAGCTTTTTGAAAATTCACCTTGATTATCAGACATTAAAAGTGACTCATCCTGCAGTGACTGTCTGGTAGAAGGGATGGGATCAGACAGCAAGACAATGAGGGGACTGGGCGCATTAGCGCACTAGATTACAGAGCCCATCAAAAATACCTTTGTTCTGTCAAAGATCCAATCATTTACTAGTTGTGTTCTGTAGAGGAGAAAGAATGAGAGGGAAAAATCCACCAAACAAACAAACAAAAAAATCCATCTAAGAATTTAAAACCTCCTCAGATCTCTTTATTCTAAAGGGAGGGAAGTACCTGATCAACTTCCTCTAGAGGATGAAAGATGGGGATTGTACTTCCGAAATGGGAATCCATAGAACCTTTTCTTTCAGTAGTTATGAAATTTTTGACACTAGATTCTGTTTTGGGGGGCTTGGTAAGAGGGAGATTGACAAGATAACAGGGTTTGGTTTTGCCTATGGCTGCACTCAGCCTAATTTACTGCTGAATATTTAGAAGACAAAATATTTCATAATTAGAACATTCATTTTCATTAAAAGGAAAGCTTTTGATTTCTATCACGTCACATTATAGTGCTAACCAAGAAATGTGTGACGGGTAAGGGGCGAGAACGCGTAAAAGGGCTATTATTGATAAATACTTTATAAGCATCTAAACTGGCTCATACAAAAGGCAATAGGAATCTTTGAAAATACAGAGCACATGTATTCTTTGCATCAAGCATGTGTGTGCGTTTGTGTGCAAGGGAGAGGAGGGAACTGGAGAAGGGGGAGGTGAGAGATGAGGGCATTCATACTGAGCCCTGTATGGGTGTATAACTGGGTGAGATGTGTGCTGAGTCGTCAGCATGACTGCAAGCCTGGCTAGCTTGTCTGATTCTCCAAGGAGACAAAATGCTCAAATGGGAGGCTGGTGCCTGGCTTTCTTCTTCTTCTTTTTTCTTTTTATCATTTGCCTATGAACTCAGAGGAGCAGTTTATCAGTCATGGAAAATGCCCCTAAGGGGCCCAGATCAAAGGCAGGCTTTGAATTGTGTACTTAGGTGGATCTCCCTGCCAAATACATTAATGCGATTAAAACACAAATTCCATACACAATTATTTTCCATCTGTTTAGCAATACTAATAGTGATGCTATATGCCATCAATGGCATCCTTCCTTTACAGAGATGTACCAAGTGAATTCAAATGCTCTTTTGCACATGGATGCTACAGCACTTTGGGATGATTTAGAAGGTCTTATTCATCAGCAGGACAGGACAGTGGCTGCTGTCACCGTGCAGGGATCTCTTGATAAGAATCTGTATTTTAACCGACTGTCATTTAAAAAATAAATTCATTAAAACAACTCATTGCATTCCACCACTCGTACACTCTACTTGGAGGTTTGTCATTATCTCCCCTGCCTGTATACTTTATTTCTACTGTCAGGTACAGAAAACATATCCTTCTTTTCCCCCTCTTAATTACCCTTAGGTGACTTCATTCCTTTCCCTATGGAGGAAGGCAGATTCAGCAGGACTGCCTGGTCAGAGGGGTTTAGAAACAGTGACACATGCTGAGACCCGTTTGAATTTGTTTGGATTCACAACACAAACTTTGAATAGGGAGAAAGAGAAACCTATAAGCTTTAAAAACCTCAACCTAAACCTGACCAAGAGATTAAAGGGGAGGGCAAAAGGGGAGGACCCAAACCAATTTCCACATACCAGCACTCGTAACAGGGATGGATTCATGAAAGAGAGACATGTGAGAGAGTTTTCATCAGTGGAATTTTAATGAGCCCTAAAGGTTAGCCTTCGACTTCGTTAACAAGCAGCTCTAGAGATAATTTCCAGCTTTCAGTGTTTATAGAATAGTGGTTCCTTGGTCATAATCAAATTCTGAGACTGTTAAGAGCCTATTCTGCATATCCAGCTGATGCTGAAATACAAACCATCACAAATTATTAAATGTGTGCTCAGAATCCAGTGTGGAAGAAGCAAAAAGAGGAAGAAATTTTGCAAATTAAAATGATCACATTAACCTCCTCTGATAAAATCAGTTCAGGCAAACGAAAAATACTTATTTAAAAAAATCTGCCCAGATATTTTAGCTGTTAAAAGGGTAATGATTATTCTAATATTTAAGTGGACAGAGACAAGGAAAAATAGAATAAACAAAAGAGGAGGGCTTCCCTGTTGGCGCAGTGGTTGAGAGTCCGCCTGCCGATGCAGGGGACACGGGTTCGTGCCCCGGTCCGGGAAGATCCCACGTGCCGCGGAGCGGCTGGGCCCGTGAGCCATGGCCGCTGAGCCTGCGCGTCCCAAGCCTGTGCTCCGCAACGGGAGAGGCCACAGCAGTGAGAGACCCGCGTACCGCAAAAAAAAAAAAAAAAAAAAAGGAGGAAAGCTTCATTCCCAGGAGTGAGAGCCAAGAGTCTCTTCTACATGTAAGTAGGCTTCATAAGTGTAGGAAAAAAAAAGCAAAATTTACCAAGACTGACACTAGAGGATAGGTCAGTTTGCTGTATGTCCCCCTTCATCTCTCTCCCTGTTCTCCTCTGTCTTTACTGAGCAGAATGGCCATAATTGTGGCAGAAGGGGAACAAGTATGGCTAGGATTCTAGCCACATAAAACAAAAGCAAAGGGTAGTTAAAACAAAGGACCAAATCCAAAGATCTGTCTTTTCTGCAAACTGACTGTAGCATTGGATGCAAAGTGGACTACTTGCCCTGCAAGGATGATCAATCTCCTAACGGCACTGGGACCAACAGCAGGGGCTTGAGCTGTAAATGCTGGGAGGAATATTCTAACATTAGTTGTATATCTTCCAAAGCAACAAATTCCCTTTTGCTCCCCAGGCTTGCCACTTCCCATCTTGATTTGCAGAGGAATGGAAAGGGTTAAAAAACAAAAACAAATGAGTGGCTGAGTTTCTGTGACTCCTTGGGAAGGGGAAGTTAAAGAGTGAGGGGCCCCTCTGGCCCCTCTGGGTAACACTCTGGTTAGCTTTTGGTACATCAAGGGGCACAAAGGCACATGATTAGGGGCTGGCCGACCTGGGTTCCAATTCTGGTTTTGCATATTACTTTTTACTCCCCATGTGACCTTGATGGGGGCAGTCAAAACCTCTGAGTTGACAGTTTTTTTCCTAGGATGAAAGGGATTGGCAAATTCAGGTAATGTTAGAACTGGGAGACACCTCAGGGATCTAGTCAATTTTCTGCATTTTACAGACAGAAAACTAAATAACAATAACAGCAGTAATAATAATAGTTAATATTTTCAAGCATTTAATATGTGCCAGGCACTATTCTAAGCACTTTACAAGTACTATTCTATTTTCACAATAACCTCGTTTGGTAGGTAGTGTTGTTACTCCCATTTTACAGATAGGGAAACTGAGGTCAGTGAGGTTCAATATCCAAGATGATACAGCTGGTCATTGGTGGAGCTCAGTTTGAAATCCAGATGGCCTGGCCCCAGAGGTACACCTTAATAAGCCATGAATTCCCCATTTACTCTTTTTTGCACAGGGGTGCACTCATTTCAGGAAAGGGGTGTACCACCTGAATTAGTACTGCACAAGGTCATGAAAGTGTAGACCCTACAAAAGAGGTGTTCCAAATATCATGGCAATGGCTGACAATGGCCATTTTGTTCCCTCCAGTTTCCCTGAGGTCACAAGGCCCCTGCAGCCAGGTTTTGCGCAGCCTTCCCAAGATGCCCTGCTCTATATGGTGCCCTTCCCAAAGTCAGACTGCCGAGGGTCTCTAATTGTCTGCTGATTGTTACTCTCTCTCTCCAACCATTTCCTTGAAATTCACTTGAGCAGCTGCTATTGCACTTGTATTTGAACACCCAGCATGATACTCTTTATTTCTTTGCTCCAGCACCAGCACTTGCACACCTTTTGTTAGCCACATGGATCAAAACTGCTTCTCAGAGCAAAAATAAATTGCAAAAAGAGAGATCATGGCAGAATAAACATCAGCATTGCAAAAGACACTCAACTCCAGCAGTGTGGTAGAACGCTCATTGGGTAAGACTGTTTGCAGAGTGATACGCTGATGCTCATTGGTTGATAGAGGAGGCTACAGTTGTCACATTAGCTTTCATTGGCTAATAGCACCCAGTGCCTAGGAAAAATATATAACCCTATATGTAATGGACTGTTGCTAAAAGCCCATTAATAGCATTAATGTCCAATTACTGCTGCATGGAGAAGTGTTAAATAGGCTCTGTGTATCTCCTAAGCTCAAAGAAGCTTGCTGACTTGTCTAGACACCTGGACAAGACTGTCTAGGAAAACTCTTCTGTCTTCCTTTACTTGTACTCACAACACTTCTCAAACCCTTCTGACACTAGATGTGTGGGTTTTCCACACCAAACAATTCTCTAACGCCAGCTGGGTGTCCTACAATTTAATTCAATTAGGATACTAACCAAAGTTAGCACAGGCCCCATAGGTCAAGGGCTTATTCCCCAAAGACTGCTCCCCATTTCAGATGCCAATTGCACGTCAAGGGTCCCCAGGTTACTCACAACTTCTGTCTGACTTGGCTACAAATTGGAGGTTTCCACGACCCCATCTTCGGGTCCAATTATTTGCTAGAACAGCTCATAGAACTCACGTTTACTAGTTTATTATATAATAAAGGATATGATGACGAATACAGATGAACAACCAGATGAACAGATACATAGGGTGAGATCTGGAAGGGACCCAGAGCACAGGAGCTTCTGTTCCCATGGAGTTGGGATACACCATCTTCCCAGCACACAGATGTGTTCACTGACCCGGAAGCTCTTTGAACCCCATACTTTTGGGATTTTCATGGAGGCTTCATCACATAATACATGATCAATCATTAACTCAATCTCCAGCCTCTCTCTCCTTCCTGGAGGATGGGGGCTGGGGCCAAAAGTTCCAAGCTGCTAATCACCGCTTAGTCTTTCTGGTGACCAACCCCCATCCTGAAGGTACCCATGAGCCCACGAAGAGTCACCTCATTAGAATAAAAGACACTCCTATCACCCAGGAAATTTCAAGGGATTTAGGAGCGGAACTGGGGGCAGATCTATCTACCTATCTATCTATATTTCATATATATATATATATATATATATATACATGAAATAATAAATTCTATAATAAATAATAGAATACATATATTCTATTATTTCACAAAGGCACATATGATCCCTTTCTGATGTGGTCTCGCCTGCCACATATTCCACATCTTGATGTCCTTAACACCTGCTGTCCCTTCTGCCTGAGGCAATCATTTCACCAATCCCCTCTCATCACTCCCCACTCTCCAACTGAAAAAAATCTGTTCATCTTTCTGGCCCCAGAATTACCTTCTCTGTAAGGCTCCCTGACTTCTTAGCATTTTCTGTAGTACATATGGTTAGAGCACTCATTGCACAGGATTATAAGTAATTGGTTATTCTTCTTTCTCCCCTTATTAACCAGGGAGCTCCTTGAGAACAGACTATGTTTCATTTATCTTTGTATCTTCAGCGCCCAACACAGGGCCTGGATCATCTTATTTACTCAATGAATATAGAAGGAAGGAAGGAAGAGAGGGAGGAGGGAAGATATGTCCTCCTGAAACTATAAAGCATTATAGAAAAACAAAGAATTACTAATCAGAGAAAGATGTCCACTGTTTGGTGCCCTCACCTGTGCAGGAATAAGCTTACTGTTTTCACAGTCACAATGCTTATGCACAAAATGGAAGCCAATGACAGTGCTAGCAAGAAGCAGACTTCTTACTCCTCATTTACCTGTCCGATGGAGAGGTAGGTACACAATTTCCCTAAGACACAAAGAGTGCCCTTATTGATGTCATTCACTAGCAGTAATTTGGTTAGCTGAATAAGCACAAAACCTAAAGAATACAGAGAATTAAGGAACTGTTTAATTCATGGTACTAAGATATTTTATCAAGTGGTATGTTGTTAAGTGCACTTAAACACAATCACATAGCATTTTGTTTTGTCATCCTCCTCTGGGGGTGTTAGAAGAACCAGGAGAGAAAAGAAGCATCCTCAGGGATTTTTCCTTACAGTACAATTTTTACAAAAAGCTGAGTGTACAACTTGCAAAATAATAAGCTTCAGTGATAACACAAGCTTCTGCTACAATTATCACGAAGAGCAATTCTGCTGCTCAAGCTTCTAACTTATCCTTGTGACTACAGAACAATCCAAAATGTCACGTTCCAGTTGAAGTGACTGCAGCCAATTAGGTGATTTCCACCAAATTGGGTCCATTAATACTTGGGCATTATCTTGAGGGAGAAACAGGACTCTGTGACAAGGTGCAATGTGGCTTGTGAAATATTAGTTTTGGACAGTCACAAATCAAGATCCAAGGGTATGTTAAATTATTCAGCATTCTTGACCTCATTGTTAAGTGACTTCTTATGGGTTTTTGCTCATATTCATATAATATTAGGCTTGAAGGAGCTTGATTTTGTTTCCTTCCCCCAGCCATTTCCCTATCTCATCTTTTTTTTTTTTTTGCCTTCTTCACTCTTTATTTAACAAAGGCTTAGTGTATATCTCTTTTTAAATCCTGTTTAATTTTATAATTTAAAGGGCGATGGCTATGGTTTTGTTTGAGGAACACACAATGAGGATACTTGCTAATACAATGACACATACAAGAAATATGAATATTAGTTAGAAATTTGTCCCCATGCCTTTCTTTGCTAGCAGACAACCTCAGGTAATACAAAAATCTTCCAACTTAACATCTGCTGTAATCCACCTTGTACCAAACAGAAAGCTGTGATTTGTAACATATGGCTTTATAAATGAGTCAGAACTTCAATGCCAAGTCTGCTTCTGTAAGTGTTCTGAAATGATAGCAACAACATTATTTTCCAAAATAATGGGAGAAAGCCACAAAAACACTCCAGAAAGATCATGTACCAAAGATGTTTGTTGATTCCATTTTGTTCCAAAAATGTCTGGAACAGTGGTTAGTTGATGCTGATAGGATTTCTACAACCAGTTAATATGTTGGATATTTAAAACTTTAAACTGGTGTTCCCATAGGTCGTAAAAAACATTAACCAGTTACACACTTATCCTAAGACTATTACTAGCAGATAATTTACAAGCTAAAATGCAACATGGGGGCAGAGCAATGAAACGACCTTGGAATGCGAACATCACCAAATAATGTGACTGAATTTGTGACCATATGCCCCCCCTCGCCCCCTAAGAGTTCTTGCACTAGTGTTCTTTGTGGGATTAATAAAAGAAATTAGGTAACATTAGGCTGCTCCTGGTACAGTTTCGTCTTTCAGATATGTGTGTTTTGTAATGTTGCTTATGATCAAATCATTACAAACACTTTGAAAGCAGAGACATAGAACTCCATTTCATCATCCTCCAACCAGATGGGACCAGAGCAGGTGTAATCACTTTAAAGTGTTCTTCTCTATAAATCAACTTCTGATTCATTCCAGAGTGGAGCTGTCAGCCCTTAGGCACCCACTGAAGTTGAAAATTCTTAGCAAACTAAACACAGGCATTAAAATAATGTTTGAATTAGTTTTAATCACAGTGGCCTAGATTCTCATGCTTCCCAGGACCCTACTGTATCTCTTGCATGTGTGAGATGCATGGGAGGGCTGCACATGGGCAAGACTCACTGGAGTGCAGAGAAGGAAGGAGAATTTAGGTCAATTACCTTTTGAAGTGTGATCCCTTTAAACAGCTACTCAAGGTAGTATCTTGCTAACTGTGCTGTATATAATAAAAGTGACCTGTGCTGTTTCTTTAAATACTGCTTTTTGGTTATAAGCTCTCAAAGTATTAAATATGTGTAAGAAAAAAAAAGATCAAGTGAAGTTTCATCTGTGTTCTTTCTGGAATCTGTTAGGAAGGATTAGGTATGTGGTTTACCTCTCTGAAAGCCTGGGCTCAAAAGGAGGCGCCTCCACTTCAGCATCTCCCAGCTGGGTCTTTGTTTTCTTCATCTGTAAGTTGACGAGATAAGTAGTTTAGGTATGACCCCAGGACCTTTGTAAATATATTAAGAAATTAAAAAATTTTGAAGTAGATGAATGTGTAGGGAGGTGGGAGATGGGGGGCACCATTTTCTATGGATCCATTCTCCAAAGTTAAAAAAATATATACATATTGTATGTGAGTGTGTGCTTTCATTAGTTCCAGAAGAAAAAAAGCCCACTGAATAACTAGTTTCATGGTTTTTAAAATGCCTTTTAAGCGTGAAAAAAATATTAAAGTGTCTTTTAATTAGTAAAATATTTTTGTTGCTTTTAGTGTCACGGCAGGGCTTAAGAAAGTGCAAATAGATTCAAAGCAACACAATGAATATAGGGAATACCTTCTGTAGATCTTCAAAGAAAATGATGTAAAATTTCTAAACATGACTAATAAAATTAATTGCTCTTGTGGTTATAAATACAATACAACTTTATGGTAAAAAATTTGAAAAATATGTAGACATATAAAAAAAATAAAGATCACCCTGAATCTTACAATTCAGAAATAACAACTTACTAAATTTCCTTCTAGTATATAATCACACACACACACACACACACACACACACACACACATTGAAAAAAAGTCTGGAAGGAGATAGCTTGTGCATTAAAAAAAAAAGTTTTTTTATTTAACCATTTCCAAGGTTTTATAGCCACCTATTTTCCCTTATTATATATCAAGTCAGCCAAAATATATATATTTTTAGTAAACTGAAAAAAGTGAGTGCATTTCAGGCCTACAAAGAACTACACCAATGAAATGATAAGAATTTGTTTTCTGTCATTGCCTTTCTTCCAACAGGTTTAGGGGTTATTAGAAAGTTTAAGATGGCTTTCAAAGATGAATTAGTTCCATGTTGAATTTCAACAAATATCCAACAGTGAGAGCAGAGCACAAAATCCATTAAGCCTTGTGACTGTTCATTATGAAATTCTGAATTTTAACCAACTAGAAATGTAATCCAAGCTCAGATTTATTTTTCATCCCTCAAGACTGCAAATGCCAGGCTTCCCTGGTGGCGCAGTGGTTGAGAGTCCACCTGCCGATGCAGGGGACACGGGTTCGAGCCCTGGCCTGGGAAGATCCCACATGCCGCGGAGCAACTAAGCCCGTGCTCCACAACTGCTGAGCCTGTGCTCTGGAGCCTGCGAGCCACAACTACTGAGCCCACATGCCACAACTACTGAGGCCCATGCGCCTAAAGCCCATGCTCCGCAACAAGAGAAGCCACCGCAGTGAGAAGCCCATGCACTGCAATGGAGTAGCCCCAACTCGCTGCAACTAGAGAAAGCCCGTGTGCAACAATGAAGACCCAAAGCAGCCAAAGATAAATAAATAAATAAATTTATAAAAAAAACAAAAACAAGACTGCAAATGCCAAACAGAGCACAGACCTCTTCTTCGGACCTAGGAGGCTACAAGCAGGCAGAGGGGAAAGAGCTCCTTTCCTTCCCTCTGGGTGTTTGGTCTCCATGCTTGCCCAGCACCATGGCACACTCACCAAGCTTGTGGGGTAGCTAGCAGAGAGAGTTATCAATCCCCTTCTGGGGGAATGAATTATAAAGATGACAATCTCGGCCCTTACACACACACACACACACACACACACACACACACACACACACACACACACAGAACGCAGGTCATCTTCCCACAGCCCCACATATAACAGAAAGGCCCAATGTTATGAGGGAAATAATGTCTTGCCCCTCCCGTTCCTCAGTCACATAAACACAAGCCAGGTAGTTGAGGGGAGGGTTTGTTCCTCATTATTTGATGAGACGGAGAAACTGGGGAGCAGAAAGAGAGATTTAGACTAATAATATTTAAAAATATTCCCAGACGCTCATTACTGGGGTCATTTGAGGAAGGAGCACAGGCTTTGAGGTCATCAGGTCTCTCATTTACTGTAACAAATACGTAATGAGCCCCCACTATATGTTAGGCACAGCTCTGGTTGCTGAGGAGGCATCAAAGAACAACACAGACAACAATCTATGTCTTAGTGGAGCATACATTCTAGCGAGGGGAGCAAACAATAAAGATAACATTAGAGGGTAGAAAACCGCTACAGGAAAAGAAAATAGCAGGGTAAGAAAGATTGTGACCGGGGAGTGGGTGGTGTTTTTAAATAGGATGATCAGGAGAAACCTCACCTATTAGGTAACATTTGAGTCAAGACATGAGAACGTGAGGGGATGAGCCATTTAGATATAGGGGGAGGGGGTTTTAGGCCGCAGAACAGCCAGTGAAAAGGCCTTGAGGTGGGAACAGGCTTGCAGGGTTGGAGGACAGTGAAGGAGACGAGACAATGAGATCCGAGATAAAAGGGGTGGGGAGGGGTGTGTATGTACATGTAGGACCTTGAACATTTTAAAAGATTTTGACTTTCCACTTGGGTTTGAAGCCTTGTACCACTGTTTGTCAAAGGTCACAGGCTGAACTTCCATTTTCTTGTCTATAAAATGGGAATCTCATTGACTGTAAAGTTATTTTGAGGATTACAATGAAATATCAAGTACAACAGCTGGCATGTAGTATGTTTGCAACAAATGTTGGTTCCTTTATTCCTCTGGGTATCATTTTGTGTATTTTATAAATGTACTCATAAACATAAAAGGGTGGTGTGACTGACCAATAGTTACCCAGAGGTAGGAATCCAAGTAGATTATAGCTTTGTATATAAATAACATTTTTTCCCACGATAATAAAAGTCATATATTACCAGTACAAACTAATAGTTTGGGAAGGTGGGTTGGAGATTCAAGTTGACCAAGGAACTAAATCTTGGTTGTATGAACCATTAATGAGAACTGATATATTAGCAGAAATGTACAGGCAAATCTCATTATTTCCCATTTCCGTTGAATGTCTATTTCAAAGTTAGAAAAATATGTAGCTGTCCTTCTGGGGGACATCTGAACATTCAAACAATACCAGATAAAATAGTCGGCTTGCAAACTTTTGAAAACACCACTGCCTGCAGGGTTGAAAGGGCCTCTCTTAGATATCAATCTGCTCTGCGCTTTTTTTATACGATGGTGGCAGTTTTACTCTTATGTGGTGGTATCATTAGTTTCACTTGAGTTCACAGAAATCATTTTCTGGCTAAATTTCCACTCAAACCCAGTTGCTATAGAAGTTGAACATCAGTGGGGGAGGCAATTAGTTAGCTAGTTATTATGACTTTACTTAGTACATTTTTAGCAGAAGGAAAAATGACAAAAACTTAAAATAATTCTATAGAAATATACAAGTGACTTCTTTTATCCAAAGATCATTAGCACAGTGGACAGGATTTCAAAGGTACCACCAATACCTACAACATCCTCTCCTGTTGTATTATTATGCAGTTTTCATCAGTTAATAGGGCCAACGGGAAGCATTTTGGTAAAAGTTACATAGTACCTAGAGTTGGAGGACCTGAAACTAATGGAAGAATTGAAGATGGATTCCTCTTTGTAGATCAATGGAAACCATACATAAGTTATTGCCAAGACAATTAGTTATACCACCTTTGGATATTCTCCTGGTCAAAGGCACTTTTAGGAGCTTTAAAAAATATTTGCCAAAGAACTTCTCCAGTCTCTGCTGGTTATCTTACAAAGTTTGTTCTTAAGCACTGATGTATTATTTGGTCTCTGGTCTAAGTTCTGGAATTTACAAAAAATCTGGATTATCCCCATGGAATCAGATAAGGGATTATCTTGAACAATTTGTCATATGATTTTTGTGCCATATATTAGGAGCCTAATAAATGTCTGTTGAATGAATAAGTAGAAAAAAAATTATTTCCATTTCCTTCTACTTGTCCTGTTACAAATCAAAGATTGAACATACAAATACACACACGTGTGCACACAAACACTGTATACTTTACGTATTCCCAATTATATGTATATACCAATACATACATAGATATGTGAAGGATGACTTTTTAAAAAAACATACACACCAGAATTTATATCTCCAAATGAGTATTGCCCTTTCTGAAGTCATTTAAAGAGAAAATCCATTTATTTCACAGATGCAAGTAAAAATGTTGGGAACTCTTCTCTGGGCAGTTCTTTCATGACCTCTGGCCATTATTCTGGATATTAACATTGTTGGCCAATGTTCACCACTTAACAGTAGGTTGGACTACTAAAAATAGCTAAAAGTCAGTTAGAACCAAACTTCTGAAAAGTCAACACAATGGATGACACTATTTATCTAAAAATATTGGGTACAGTCATAGAGTACTGAGTTAATAGTTTTTTAGTATGGCTTATAAATTGCTTTTCTTTTTTTGTAAGCAGATTTATTGGGCAATAATTCACATACCATAAATTTATTCATTTAAAGTGTACAATTCAATGATTTTTAGTATAGGCACAGATATGTGCAACCATCATCACAGGTAATTTAAAAATATTTTCATTAACACAAAGAGAAAACTTGTACACTTTACCCATCACTCCTCTACTTCCTCCCACCCCACCGCATTCTCCCCAGCCCTAAGCAACCACTAAACTACTTTCTGTTTCTATAGATTTCCCTATTCTGGATTCATGGATTTTTACAACAAATATTTACACATGTACTGCACATTCATTGACCATATGCTGCTTTGTATACAGTAGGGACTTACTAATGATGACTATAGTGGCTACAGAATTTCTTTGAAGGAAAGTTTAGAGGCAGCAATCTAGTTGAAAGGAGGAGTTCCCTGAAGCTGTGTTTGCATAGCACTTATGTATGAATGACAAAATATGATTTATCTACAACAAAGAATAGGGGAAGGCTGATGGACACCATGGGAACCTAAAACTTCTTTTTTTCCCGCAGTGGTTTGGCAATTCCACTGTGTCTAGAACCAACTAAGAATCTGAGGAATTATAATCTGAGAAGGAAACATGCTTTCTCAGATTTACCAATGGCTAGTCATACAAATACAGGCGCATGACTGTTCTCCCTTAGCTTCAAGCTTGTATATATACAAGCAAGTGGATAGACAGATATGTGAAAGGATGTGTGGATTAGTGGTAGAAGGGGTCAGCAAGAAGGTGAATGATGAGAGACAGTAGTATCTTGACGGGAAAAAATGGGCTAAGTAGGTAAAAGTATGGATGGGTAGTAGAGAGGACTTCTGCTTAGTGCAGCAACCCAACCTGCTAGCAAATAATCCAATATAAATCTCGATAGTCCAAGGGATTAGTCAGCTGAACCACAAGACCAGGTTCTGATAAGCGTCCTTTTAAAACATTCAATTTCATCCAGTCTGGCACCTCTGAAAATTAAAATTGCCTCATTGGGTCCGAGAGGCTCTGACTAATTTTTCCCATCCAGTTTTCCCCAGATTTTTGGTGTGGATCAACAGCTCATGAGAAAAAACGAGTGAGGGGATTGCATGCATTCCTGGTAATCAATATCCAAAAGCTTTAAACTGGGGACACAAAATGGTGGAAACTTTTCCCAGGGCTGCCCTGGGAAGAAAGGACAATCTACGAGACCAGGATAAAAACACACACTGAAAGAAGAGGGAGTTTGTGATGGGCTTAGGGATTTTCTCACCCCCTTTGGGGTCTTCTGTTAGAAAACAAAATCAAAATTATGTAATACAATTCCTTCCACACGTTTCCCTTGCTCAGAATTAAAAACCATCTACTGAAGACTTTCTCATTTCAAAACCCAGTATCAAGGAGGGTGCCCGAAGAATAAATTGCTCCTATCAGAAATATAGCATTTTAGTTCTGCCACAAGGGCTGAGATCTGTGTTTATAAATCTCTCCAAAGGCAACTCCATTTTTGCTGCTCTCCTCTCATTTTCTTTTGATGCATAAAACCTGTAGACTGGAGCACTGTGATTGCATTCGGCTCCGGAGAAGTGTAATTGTAAATATTCATTGGAATTCAAGCTAGCTTTCCCAGGTCTCTCCTAGGGCTGTGCAGCTATGCAAACAGCAGCCGGTGCTGCATTAGCTTACAGCCCCGAGGCCACCTATTTCCCCACAGCCCCTAGGACCTTTTCTGCAGAGCAAGCACATGCAGAGAAACTGGCCCTTAAACACCACTTCAGTCTACCATTTCACTACCATTTGTTTTTCCTTTTCTCCCCATGACTGCTGATCCTTAGTGATTCTGTCTGTCAGTCCCAAATATGCATTAAAAAGAGAACCATATCCTTGACTAAAAGCCCAGGGTCAGGATGCTCCCACTGAGCATGTGCTCAATCTATTTAGGGGATTAATCAGATTTCAGCCATTGCATGAATACATATACATGCACACACACACACAAATATATATTTGGCAACTCTAGATTAAAAACTAGAATACATACCTACTCTAATTAAGATATGAGTACTCATGAGTTACTCCATCTTTTTCCAAGTTAAAATTTTCAGGAATCAAAAATAAACTAATATGGGATTGGGAATATGACTTTTTTTTTTTTTTTTTTTACAGTACGCGGGCCTCTCACTGTTGTGGCCTCTCCTGCTGCGGAGCACAGGCTCCGGACGCGCAGGCTCAGCGGCCATGGCTCACGGGCCCAGCCGCTCCACGGCATGTGGGATCTTCCCGGACCGGGGCACAAAACCGTGTCCCCTGCATCGGCAGGCGGACTCTCAACCACTGCGCCACCAGGGAAGCCCACGACATATTTTTTAACCTTACAATAAAGAATTATTTACATATTTAAAACATAAAAATTTGGCAAGAAGGAACATGTGTTTGACTCTGCTGGTTCAATTCTCAATGTACTACCTATAAGGCTGAGGTCTAATGTTCAATCCAGGCTCCCTGGACCACTCCCTGATACATCTTCTGAATGTCAGATGATTAGATTCCAACAGAATTCAGGGCACCTGCAATATTAACTTCAAAATAATCTGAGGAAGAAATCGATGCATAGAAAAATGACCTATAGAAAACAATTTATAGAGTTTTTTTTTAAAAAGAGATGTTATTAATGTTGAAACATTTCAGTGCAAAAGTAAGTCTAGGTAGAAATTCTTTGTGCCTGGCCAACATTTAGATTTAATGATATAAGTGAAAAATTACTTTAAGTGGCAAAAATAGAGAATGGTCAAAATTTCATATCTAGAAGGAAATTTATTTTAATTTGATTTAACTAGGTGAGTTCATGAGCAAAAGGCCCTCTGCTAGGCATTTTGAGGGATACAAAGATGAACGATGTATGTGTCCTATGTTTTAAAAGGTTTAGAATTTAGCAGCAGAGAGAAGATGTGGAGAAATAGCTATGCTATAAAAGGGGAAAAATACTACGTTACTTTGACGGAGGGAGTGAGGGGGAATTATGAGCAACTGGATGACAGAGGTGAAAATCAACCAGACTCTGAAGCAGTAGAAGGATTTTGACAGATGGAGTTGGATGGAGGGAGAAATCCATCTCTGAGCGGAAGTGTTATGGATTGAATTGTGTCTCCTCAGAAAGCATGTTGAAATTCTATTCGCCAAAAGCTGTGAGTATGACCTCATTTGGAAAGAGAGTTTAC
This sequence comes from Pseudorca crassidens, assembly GCF_039906515.1. Lineage (NCBI taxonomy): Eukaryota > Metazoa > Chordata > Mammalia > Artiodactyla > Delphinidae > Pseudorca > Pseudorca crassidens. Next base: position 47,733,281 of record NC_090315.1, on the reverse strand, counting down.
AGATGTAATCAAGTTAAGATGAGATTGAACCGGATTAGAGCTGGTCCTAATTTGATGACTGGTGTCCTTATAAGAAGCAGAAAAGTTGGACACAGATTGGGTAGGGAAATTTGGACCCTCTCCTGGGTAGGGGAGGAGGCCACATGAAGATGGAGGCAGAGATTGGAGTGAAGTATTTACAAGCTAAAGGAATATGAAGGATTGCCAGCAACCATCAGAAGTTAGAAGAGGCAAGGAAGGATTCTTCCCCTAGAGCCTTCATAGAGAACACGGCTCTGCTGATACCTTGATTTCAGACTTCTAGCCTCCAGTACCATGAACGTATACATTTCTGTTGTCTTAAATCACCCATTTTGTGGTGTTTTGTTATGGAAGCCCTAGTAAACTAATACAAGAAGAAAGAAGATGTGGTTCAGAGGTGGGAAGTATGAAACTTATTCCGAGAGGTGACGTTTCGATCCGCTGGAGAGCAGTGTATGTAAAGACCAACAGTAGGAACTACTTCTGGGAAAATCAGAGTGCCCAGATGGAGGACTTTGTGCCTTTACCTGTAGTCTATGAAACATTATTAGGAAAGGGAGTGGTGGAAGATTCAGGATAAGTTGGAAGAAATGGGAGCAGTTAGCAGGCTGTTGTGATATGTGAGATGAGAGGTGGCATCCTGGCTAGCAGCAGTGGTTATGGAAAGCAAGCTATGGATTTGAGAGAGGCAGAGGTAGAATTGACGGAATCTGGAGACTAATTAGGTGAAGGATGCATAAAAGTAATTTGAACTTTGAAGTCTGGGGGATGGGATGGGAGGATGAAGATGCTCTTATCAGAGACAGGAAACCCAGAGGGTAGAATTGGTTTGGGAGTATGTGTCAAGAAGAAGAGTCTAGCTTGTAGTAAATGAAGAAGTCCAGCAGAATGCTAGAAATGTACTTGAAGCATGGGAGATTTATTGGGCTAGGGTTATAGATTTGGGGCCATCTGCACTGAGGAGATAGTCAGGGGCTTGGAAATGGTTGAGATCATCAAAGGAATCGAGAGAGCACAATGGAAGAGTTGAACTTTGGAGGAGCACCTCTATTTTGGCAGAAAGAAGAGGCAAGACAAATTAAAGAGGCAAGAGGGTAACCAAGATGAACCCAAGTCAAGGAAGCCAAGGAACATATTTCATGAAAGCCAGGGTGATCAGCAACATAAAATGCTATATGGAGACTGAGGAAGACAAGGACTCAGAATAAGTCACTGGATATAGGGGTTAAAATGTCAATAGTAACTTAAGAGAAGGCAATTTCAAATTAGTGGTATGAGAGGTCATTTTAAAAGGCTTTAGTAATGACTAAGGTGTGAAAGAGGCTAATGTGTAGAGATTATTTTGTCAGGTTTGGTAATGAATAGAAGGAAAAAGGAGAGGATTTTGGTTGTTCTTGCTGTTTTAAGGTAGAAAAATACATGAGCATATTAATATGTAAAAGGGAAGGAATCAAGGATTTGAGAGAATTGTAAAAAATCAAAACAGAGTTGGGGGCTTCCCTGGTGGCGCAGTGGTTGAGAGTCTGCCTGCCGATGCAGGGGACACAGGTTCGTGCCCCGGTCTAGGAAGATCCCACATGCTGCGGAGCGGCTAGGCCTGTGAACCATGGCCGCTGAGCCTGCGCGTCCGGAGCCTGTGCTCCGCGACGGGAGAGGCCGCAACAGTGAGAGGCCCGCGTACCGCAAAACAAAACAAAAAAACAAAAACAAAACAAAACAAAAAAAACAGAGTGGGATAACTGATGGAACAGAGCTCTGGAAGGAAGAGGGATGGATTTAGATCAAGGCAGACAGAGAAGAATTAGCTCTGGAAAGGAGTTAGAGGCACTTTCCCCTCTGAGACAGGCAAAAAGATAATAGGAGGGGTTATACATTACTTAGTTGTGCTAGTTGAAGGAGTTCATGTTGGAGAGTATCATCTCAATAAAGCAGAAAGCAGGTCAACTCTTGAGAGAGAGGTGTAGCTGAGTGGGTTGTGAGCTTGAAGGGATGGGAAAGATGATATCTTAGGGGAATATGTAGAGTGCGAATAAAAGGATTGCTGATAAGCCTCGCTGAGGTGGTAGAAATAGTGCTGATTGACAAAATTAATTTTATTGGACAAGATGTAAGTTTCTAGAGAAAGATCTAAGAGCTTGGCAGTGTCAGGCAGATGGAAAAGCAGACTGTGAGAACAGGCCAGTGTTGGTTATAGGCCAGGTGATGACAGGAAATGTCAAAACCAAGGGATCCCAGGGTATAGTAAAGACTAGGTTAGGACAGGCATTTGAACGATTTTTTGAGTAGCTTTCAGTGTCCTTGTGCTTCAAAGTAACCTAAAAATAGTGAAGGAATAAAGAATCAAGAAAAAAATGAAAGTAAAGGATAAAAATTGTGTTCCTTTCTTCCTTTATTCATTTCTTCTTTCTTCTCATTTATTCACTCAGCAAACCTTTGCTGAATGTAAATCCATGTCAGGGCATGGGGCAAGAAGTCAGGTGTCAGTTCTGTAAGATTAGGTTCCTTACCTTAGAAAGTCTGAAATAACAAGAACAATAAGAACTCAGCTTACACTATCTACCAGGAATTGTCCTAAGTGCCTGTCCGCATACTAACTCACTTAGTACTTTAACCCTCAGATGTAGGAACAATCATTATGCCTCATTTCACTGCTGAAGATACTGAACTGCAGAGAAGCTAAGTGACTTGTCAAGGTCACACAGCTAGTTGCCAGTAGAAGTGGGATTTGAACTTGGTCTGGCTCCAGAGTCTGTACCTTAACCACTATGCTACATGAACTAAAAAGATTTTGAAATGGGTTGTAAGTAGGATGATTATGTATTCCAATCAGTCTGGGACAGACCCACTTTATGGTTGTTGTCCCAGTGAAAGTATTCATTGTATCAACAGAAAGCTTGAAGGATAAATTATATGGTTACCCTAATTATAAGAGAAACTAAACAGTTGCTGGCCTTTTTCTTTAAACAATTAATTGTTGGCTCATGTGATGAATAGAGACAAAGAACTGTAAGGCATTTAAGGAAAATAAATGAAATGGTTCTCCCTTGCTATGATACACAGCCTCAAGACCTGCAAAACCCTGCTTATTTGATCCCCTTGGTAAGATCACAGCTTCTTTCCCATCCCTGCTGGCCTCTGTCCCCCTAAGCACTTTGATCCTACTACTTTCAATTAAAGGAGAAACACAGAAAGGTACTTTCTCCAAGCTGCCACTAACTGAAGTTCTACACATCCATTCTTTAGGCAGTAATGGAAAATGAACACATAAAATCCTAGAGCGAGTCTGTCCTCCCATCTCTCTCTTCCTTATCTCCACCCCAGGCCAGCACTCCACTATTCACTCAAACCTCAGCCATTATAACTACATGTCATCCAGACATGCAGTCTCAGCTGGAGCAGGCATCAGGCTAATGCTAGACCATTTGCAGCAATGTTGGCTACTTTGTGGCTGTCGGTAGTGGCTTCATCTCCTGAGTTCCCTCTCCTTATGTCTTTAGCCTTCAGTGGGAAGGAAGGAAATTCGTACCAGCCAAGGTGGATCTGGTACCCTTGATCACATGAGCACATGAAAAAATGTGCTCTTGTCATCACCAAATTAGTCCCCTTGGAAGATTTAGAGATGTACACTCAACTCCCTATGAAAGAATAATGTATCACTTAGTTCTAATGCCCATTGATGACAGGCATTTATACAACATTGTGATTGGCTCTTACTCCAGTAATACCATTTAAAATGCTGTAATGTGCAAAAATGATGGTAATGCCTAGGCCAGAGCAAGCAGAGAACCAACTCAGCAAACTGAAAAGAAGACATCCATCCAGGATTTTCAATATCCTGCTAAGCGACCATTGTTTTATAAGACTTTATTACTCTCTGAGGTTTTAATATGCTGGTCCACGGAGTTCTCTTATTATTTCTCTGACTACTTTTTCTATTGTCTCCTCTGTCTGTCCTGGGCTTTCTGTTTTTCCTTCCTCTGAACTCACTCGGGCAGTTTATGCATTCACAGTGATTTCAACTACAATTTAGATTACAAACGGTTCCAAATATTCATTGGAGCTGCCTGAAGGGTATTTTATTCTTTCCCCCTTCCTTCCTTGGTAAGCTCATCCACCAATATGATTTCAATAATAGCTAACATTTATCATGTGTCAGGCACAAAATTGAAGCTTGGAACATTACAAGGTAAGTACTATTATTGTCTCCCAGAGAAGGAGCTAGTAAGTGGTAGAACTGAGATTTGAACCCGGGAAATCTTGCTGCAGCACCTATGCTCTTATCCACCCCACTATGATTCCCCTTCACAGTTAACCACCTGGTTCTCTACCTTGTAACTAGATCATTCCAACAGCTTCCTAGTACTCTTTCTAGGATCAGATGAACTCAACACCATTTTTCACATGGAAAGTTTACTGTGTTCTCCATTGATCAAATTTAAAGTTCTCTGTCAGTCCTCCAAAGTTTTCCACCGACTTCTTTGTTACCCAAGTCCACCCAGAATCTATTCCAGTTAAAGACATTGTGTGCCACGCAAAATGTTCTTCCCACTTCTTTAGGCTACTCCCACTTCCTACTTCCTTTCTGGGAAACTTTTTACCTCCTCTTTTAGGATTTACCTCTTTCAGGAAGTCTTCCCCAATTAATTATAAATGTAAGGGTAGGGACTTCCCTGGTGGTCCAGTGGTAAAGAATCTGCCTTCCAAAGCAGGGGACATGGGTTCAATCCCTGGTGGGGGAACTAAGATCCCATGTGCCATGGGGCAACTAAGCCTGCGAGCTGCAACTACTGAGTCCGCGCACCTCAACTAGAGAGCCCATGTGCCACAAACTACAGAGCACATGCGCTCTGGAGCCTGCCCGCCACAACTACAGAGCCCACATGCCCTGGAGCCCATGCGCCACAGCTAAAGAGAAGCCCTTACGCTGCAATGAAGAGTCCACACGCCGAAATGAAAGATCCCACATGCCACAGCGAAGATCCCGTGTGCCGCAACTAAGACCCGACGCAGCCAAAAATAAAAATAAACAAATAAAATAAATAAATATTAAAAAATAAGTAAAATTACTTAAAAAAATAAATGTAAGGGTAAACTACATCTAATCAGGGATTCTGTTTTTGATTTCATTACATTTCCTACAAAGTCTAGTAATGTTTATCATCCATTGATATGCAATAAAGATGGTTACAGTACTGACATAACCATTCTAAACAACACTGGAAAGAACTCAAGTTGGATAACCGAGAGGTACAACTTAATAATTGCTAGAGGCCAAAGTGTAGGTCTTCACCTATGGGGAGGCTTCTGTGCTGTTTCTGGGAGTGTTTGTTTTCAATTCCATTCCTCATTCTTTCCCTGTTCTGCTCTGTAGGGCTGGGAGCTGAACTCCTGCAGGCTGCATTTCTTTTTTATTTATTTGTTTTTTGGCTGTGTTAGGTCTTAGTTGCAGCACACGGGATCTTTCGTTGTGGCGTGTGGGCTCTTTGTTGCTGTGTGCGCGTTTCCCTCTAGTTGTGGCGTGCAGGCTCCAGAGCATGTGGGCTCTGTAGTTGCGGCACGTGGGCTCTCTAGCTGTGGCACGCATACTCAGTAGTTGCGGCGTGTGAGCTTAGTTGCCCCACGGCACGTGGGATCTTAGTCCCTCGACCAGGCATTGAACTGGCATCCCCTGCATTGCAAGACAGATTCTTAACCGCTGGACCACCAGGGAAGTCCTGGAGGCTACATTTCTAGACTCCAAAGTTAACTGGCTAACAGCGAGGTTTGTCCGATGGGAGGAGCTGGAAGGAAAATGGAGAGAGGGAGGGAGAAACCAGGCAAATTTCCCCGCTTCCCTCTGCTTTGAGATACATTCCAGCAGCAACTGTATCTCCTCTGCAGCTCTGGCTCTACCCGTAGGCCTAACAGGATTCCAGTTTCTGTGAGGGGACCCTGGCCCCTGGATTCTGGCAGCACCACCTTCCCCCCTTGTCTCTGTGGGAGGGTAGTGGCTTCCTACTGTTGTTAACTTCACCACCCATACCAGCTGCTCATCTCCCCCATTAATTCCCTGCATTAAATTCCCTCTGTTGTAAATACTTGAAGTGCTTCGTTTTCCTGGTTAGACCCTGAAAAAGCAAGCAACCTATTTTGTTTTTTAAATTATTACCCTAATAGAATCACAGAAAAACTCACCTGGTAAAACTAAATCCCTGCAGAGCTATGAGTAATTTCTGTCCTCTGGTTGTTTGTGTAGGAGGTGAGATCTGGCAACATTTCGTAAGTTTATAGATGAAGAGATGAAACTGACATGGCTGTAACAATGACAAAAGTCTCTAAGATAGTATCCATGCAATGTGTTTCAAACTTATAACTCTTCCACTCTTGAGGTTATCTATTATAAATAAAATTTGAATATATACCACAAATACATAGCTTTGTAAGTAGTAAGCTTAAAAAAACAGGAGAGATTTCCTTACAATTTCATAGTTAGATAAGACTAAGCCAATCTAAAGATTTTGACCTTATCTCATTATTTTATTGGTATATTTAAAGGAACTAGTATAATGTTTATCAACAAGCAGGTATGTTCACATTGTTATAGGAAATGGGGCAAACACTTTTTAACCCCAACACAAATTCCAAGGTAGAGCTTGTACCTAAGATGAACCATAAATTACCCTGTTCCAGTTCAATTAGAACCATGTGGTGAGCAAACACAAAAGGTGTCATCTGTCCTGCCATTCACCAATAGCATCCACCTGCCCTTTTTTCAGCTCTTTTTCTGTCGTCATGAGAGATCCTTGGGAGTATCTTTATTTTTTTAAATTTCATTTTATTTTTAAATTTTATTTATTTATTTTTGGCTGCGTTGGGTCTTCATTGGGTCTTCGTTGCTGCACGCGGTCTTTCTCTAGTTGCGGTGAGTGGGGGCTACTTTTTGTTGCAGTGTGTGGGCTTCTCATTGTGGTGGCTTCTCTTGTGGCAGAGCACAGGCACTAGGCATGTGGGCTTCAGTAGTTGTGGCTTGCAGGCTCTAGAGCGCAGGCTCAGTAGTTGTGGCGCACGGGCTTAGTTGCTCCGCAGCATGTGGGATCTTCCTGGACCAGGGCTCGAACCCGTGTCCCCTGCATTGGCAGGCAGGTTCTAAACCACTGAGCCACCAGGGAATTCCCCCTTGGGAGTATCTTTAGACAAGGCTTTGCAATTCCTGTCTGGATATAGCTTCTTTAATATGGAGGAAAGGAAATCAACTTAACTTTCTGTATGTTCAGTCACTTAATAAATATTCATTGATCATCCCTTCCATGCCTACAGACCTAAAGTGAGAAAAACTGTCTATGGAAGGCACTGTTGATTGGCTACCCCAAAGCCATTCCCAATCCCCTGTCTCTTGCAACCTCCCAACACAGAACCTGGAGTGGTCGATAGTACTTGCTTTCCCAAACTTCCAGACAGAAGGGGTGCATATGTGACTTGTCTGGCTGTGGGGTATAAGCAGATATCTGCTGAAAGGGTGGGAGAGGGGCTTCTGGGAAACCCTCTCATTTCCAGGTGGAAAGGAATAGGCAGAGAGCATGATCCTTCTTCCTTTTTGCCTCTTCTTCCTTCTTTGAACATGGACATGATGGTTGATGCCATAGCACCCATCTTGCAACCAATATGAAGAACAGCCAAGATCTCAGCATCTTTAGTTCTGATGAAGTAGATAGAAAAGGCCCAGTTTTTTTTTTTTTTTTTTTTTTTTTTTTGTGGTACGCAGGCCTCTCACTGTTGTGGCCTCTCCCACTGCGGAGCACAGGCTCCGGACGCACTGGCTCCGCGGCCATGGCTCGCGGGCCCAGCCGCTCCGCGGCATGTGGGATCCTCCCGGACCGGGGCACGAACCCGTGTCCCCAGCATCGGCAGGCGGACTCTCAACCACTGGGCCACCAGGGAAGCCCAGGCCCAGTTTTTTGATGATAGCTTTGGGTGCTGAATCAATGCCAGCAACCACCTAGACTTCTTATTTGAGGGAAATAAAATCTATTTCTTTTAGGCCACTGTTGTTTCTATCACCTGCAGCTCAATAGAGTCCTGACTACTAGTTGAACTCTTTTATAATGCTGGCTTTAGGTCCAATTTTTAATAAACTCCTTATTCAGATTATGCTTTCATTTAGATTTCTTACCTCTTTTCTCTGCTCAGGGCTGATAATCTTGGCAGGGACCAACAGACTTTTTTTCCGTAAAGCGTCAAATAGTAAATATTTTAGCCTGTGTTGGTCAGAATGTCTCTGTCACAACTACTCAGCTCTGCCATTGTATCATGAAAGCAGCCACAGACATTATGTGAATGAGAGGGTATGGCTGGGCTGCAACAAACCTTTACCAAAAAAAGGTGGTTGGCCCATGTGCTGTAGTTTGCCAAACTTTGATGTTAGTAAAGCTCAACTGAGAAAGTAAAAACAGTTCCAAATTTCTGCAGGTTCCCAGCCTCCAACAGCGTTACTCAAATTTCTTTTTCTTCTTGCATCCTTCACCTGAGGGATCCTTAAAAAGACTGAGTGCAGGGCCTTCCCTGGTGGCGCAGTGGTTGAGTCCGCCTGCCGATGCAGGGGACACGGGTTCGAGCCCTGGTCTGGGAAGATCCCACATGCTGCGGAGCGGCTGGGCCCATGAGCCATGGCTGCTGAGCCTGCGCATCCGGAGCCTGTGCTCCGCAACGGGAGAGGCCACAACAGTGAGAGGCCCGCGAACCGCAAAAAAAATAAAAAAGACTGAGTGCAGTCCCTCTGCCGAGGGATCCTTAAAAAGACTGAGTGCGGTCCCTCTGCTGAAACCAAAGGAGAAGGGATGTAGAGTTCCTTTGGGAGAAAAGTTTCCCCAGAATGTATTATATGGAGAATGAAGAGGTTGGTATGAGATTTCTCCCTCAACATAGGTTTTCTTATTGGATCAAGGATGCAGGCTAGGAGAACATACACTTCCCTACATTATTAGTGATGGGGAGAGACCTGTGTTAATCTTGTGAACATAATCAGCTCTCAGCAATTCAGGTTCTAAACAAATGGTGAATTTTCTCATATTTTCCTTTGGCCCTTTATTGTTCAAGTGATGCCAAGGAAATTCAAGGAGATGTAGCTCAATCTGAAATAAAAATTAATGTAATCTCAATTTTGAGGAAAAAAACACACTTTGGTGGTCTCTGAATCACTGGCAATACTATTTAGTCATAAGTACAAGAAAAACTTGTAAATTATTTTCTATCCTGATCAGTCTTTAAACAGAGGCCAAGGAAATGAGCAGAAGCTGTTATGAACCTTCAAACTTCAACACGAGAGCCCAGGAAATCAATCTTTGTCATTGCCAGATTATGTGAAACTCAGATGGAAATTACCTGACCATTTCAGTTTGATAGAAAGCAAATGATATTCAACATAACTAACATTTATGAAGTCCCTGTCATTTTTCAGCTATAAAGGGATGCGGAGGTAAATAAGTTCATATGAACTTAACAGCCTGTAGAAGAAACAAATAAATAAATTATAATCTGTGGATATGTGCAACTACAGAGGTTTGTTCAAAGTTAGAAACGTAGCGTGGGGAAAGGCATGGTTAAATTTATCTGGGGAGGTCAGGGAAGGCTAGTGGGGGTGTGGCATGGTAGTGGGTGGGCAGGGCCTGGGCCTGGGTAAACAAAAGTGAAAAACAGGCCTGGAAATAAAGGGTGTCTTCTTTTGAGAATAAGTAACACTGGATGGTCATTGTCTCATCTTTCCTTTGGGACTGTCACGTGAGATTTTCAACAAAGGAAAGCAAGCCTCTAGACCACCTCTGCTGGCTTCCCACCAGAAGACCTGCATTCAAGTCCTAATTCTTCAACTTAAGTTTTGTGACCCTGGGCAAACTGGTTAACCCTTCAGATCCTCAGTTTTCACTTTTGTAAAATGATGCAGTTGCACCCTATGGTGGACTTGAAACATTTTTTTTATCTCGTGTCCCATCAATGTTTGAACTCTGTCCACACAAGCCAGTTTCCTTCCCATCCTGATCCCTCCTCTCTCCAACCAAAGACTGATGGGAGCACGCAAGAAAGCTTCTTTCCCAAGCACAACACTTGAATGCTTATGAACATTCTATTACCATTTTTATAATTTATGCTTTAAATTTTTTTCTAGGATGTAAGAAATTTTGGAGAGTAAATCTTATCATGAATCTGTAAATATTCTAAAAACCTTCCAGCCCACTTAACCTATTTTGTTTCTCTGCTGATTGAGAAACCTCCTAGCATTTTGCTCCATGCTCCTCTGGAACACTCAGTGTCATGGGCCTTAACTTCAGTCATCTCCCCCTCGTCTAGCTCACATAGCTCAGGCAGGTGAAGTGAGAAGGGGAATAATGCACTGTGGAACTAATAAAAGCAATTGTACAGTTGATTGTAAATACCAAGGGCTGAAGACATATGCAGTAATCAAATAGCCTTCCTTTAGGGACACCTGGAGAAGGAAGCAGTCAAGAGCCTTCAAGATAAAAAGGAGGCTGCAAGCCTAGGTCATATCTGTTTGTATCTGTTTGTGGGGAAAGAATTCCAGTACCACAACTGGCCACTGATGGTTAGAGAGCACTGAATCCTAACCGCTAGACCACGAGGGAAGGTGGCCACTGATGGCTGCACGGCATCTACTGACTGAGGAACAGATGACAGAAGGCCTGGGTTTGACCCTAAGTTTTGCCTCCCTTAACTTCTCTGCACCGTAGTTTTTTCAAACGTAAAAACAGAAACGACTCTTGCCTCACAAGATTGATATGAAGATTCTGTATGGATGTTGTTTGAACCTGAATCATGGAAAAATAGTCAAGAATTAGTAGGAAATAGAGAATCCCTAGTCACCTGACCATAGCTATTCTGGAAGTTAAGACAAGATTTTCAGTTGCAAGAGATTCCAGGAGTTCCTATATACATATAATATTTATATATCAATTATATAATATGTTATTATATATTATGATAAAATACATTATTCATATTATTTTCTATTATATGATTAATACACATTTATATATAAATATGTATACACACATACATATACACACATATATTGTAATGTAATTATATACAGTATAATAAAAATATTTGGGGGGGTTCACTGAGGAGGGATCAAAGGCTTGGAAAAAATGATAAGTAAGGATATGCTATCTAACTGAATCAAATTATTCAAAATCCTTTTAGAACAGCTAAATCAGGAGGCAAGGAGAAGTAATATTCATTTTTCCTTTTAAGGGAGATAAAAATCCTCAGTTTTCTGAGAGTTGGAGGTCCTTTCCACCCGTTTCTCCACAGCCCTGGCTCTCATTCCCCAAAGCATAAGAACAGAGTTCTCTGCCTCTACATTGATGATTTATCCCGGTCACAGAGGGGACACTCGGCTAACTGAGGTTAACAGCTTTCTCGGTTTCATTTCAAAAAGACATTAGCATGGAGGATCTATGAAATGCTGATATGCCAAATACTGATTCATTCACCTGCAGAGTCCGCTAGAAGGCAGGGACCTATTTGACAGGCAGGGCTGAGCTCCCCGCCTTTTCCTAAAGGGCAATCCCATAATTAATCTCCCAGTGCTAAATTACACCTGACACTTCACTGAAGACTTCAGGTGCACTCACCCAACTGTAATACGCCTAATACAGAAGAAGAGGGTTAGAAATGACAAAGGTATTCTTTTTGAAAATAATATAACTAATTCAATTGTGGATGGAAATATCTGTGATGTAATACATTCCCAGGCAGCGTTGGGTAAAGGGCAGGAATTGAGCAGATGTGCATCTTTTGCCTTTGTTTAGTGGGAATGTGAACTGACTGCAGACACAGCAGGAGAGGTGACCCTGGTGAGGTCCTTACCCTGGAAGTGGCTTTATGCATGGGGGTCCCCATGTTGTGCATCTCTACCTGGGCTATGTGTCCCTTGCTGTGTCCTTGGCTTGGCCTATTCACCAAAGAAGTGCCAAGTGTTTCTATAATGTGGGCTTTCCTTCCAAATATGCAGGAAAGAAGATTATCCAGAAGGTGCAAAGCAGTGGGCTCCTACCACGCCTCTGCAGGGCTTTCTGTGGAGCAGCTGGGCTATGGGCATAGAAGAAACAGAATGTCTGTCTCTTGCTATTCAGCAAAGGATGTCCCAGGAGCCAACTACTTTAGCATGGTGGTTTGCTTGTTATCAGACATGGCAATATAGGCCCTTGGGGAGATTTGGTGCAAGAGAAGTTAAAGTAACTTGACAAATGCATTCATTATCTAGCTTCCTCATGCCCCTATCCAGGACTTTTTTCCCACTCTTTCAGTGTGTGCAGTGGCTTGTGGGCCATTTTATTTGATGCTGTGGGAAGGAACTAAGCAGGCACACAAGCCTCGCCAAAGCTCAGGGGAGCTTTGGAGGCGGGAGGTTGAATGTTTTCTCTCTAGCTCAGGAAGTATATTTTGAGTATTTGCTAGGTGTTGGGGACACTGCAGTAAACAGGTAGACACAGGGTCTTCTCTCATGGAGTTTCTGGTGAACTTGGGAGACCTGAGCTTAAGAGGAAGACCAAGATGATTGAGAAGAAAAACTAAGATGTGCACAGCTGGACAGTGTCCAGCACCCATTATGTACTTGATAACTCTTTGCTGAATGAAGAAGTTGTAAGTAGGGTAAAAAGCAAAGAAAAGGAGCTAAACATTATTGACTTCCATGTCACAGATTCCATGCTAGGTCCTTTCCATTATGTTTTCTAACTCAGCACGGGATGAACAAAGTCAAGGTCAGATCCTGGTATATATCCTGGTATATATGGCTTCTGAGATGGTCTCTTTCATGGTATACGCGTGGGAAACAGTGTTGTTTAGTGGAAAGATCCCAATGCTAGGTGTCCATAAAATGTGGGCTTTAGAAATGATTCTGTCATTTATTAATAGTGTAGTCTTGGACAAGTCAGTTATCCTTTCTGAGCCTCAATTTCCACATCTGTAATTTGGGGATGATAATACCTCCTTCTCAGTGTGGCTAAGAGGATTTGATGAGATGGTGAATGTGAAAGGGCTTTGATTATAAATAAGATCCTGCTCTGTGTTAAAGGAAAATCAAGTTTCATCCAGTCCACTTTTTAAGAGTTCATTCTGTTTCTAAACAATGACATTTTATATGGTTTCAACAATTCCAACTACAACATCAGAAATAATAGTAAAGTTGTCCTGGAAGTTAGCAAAATGGTATTTGGAGACATTTATATCAGAAAAATTTTTATAGTGAGCCAAGGTTCATTCAAGGTGCTTATTTGCCCTGAACTCACCAGGTATTTGGGGAAATTACTGATACCCTAGTAGTTATGCACTTAAGTGGATATAATTAAATTCTTTTCTCAGAAATCAATCTCTTGTCCCTTCAGCCTATCTATGAATTCTTTATATGAATTCAAATTTGGAGCAACCAGGAGCATAGCATTTCAGATTCTAACTGAATAAAGAACCACCCTATTTAATGACAGTATGGTTTTAAATGGACTTTCCCTAATCAGTGTTTTAACAATTAAAATGAAAATTGTATATAACTATATTCCTAGTAATCCTTTGTTCTTCTTTTAGTTGTGAGAAGAGGTTAAGTATCACCTATGTTTAATTTTACTCTCCACTTTTATTTTTAACTCATTTTTGTGCTCTAATTGTATCATGGTTTGTGACACTTCCTATGTCAAACTCTGTGAATTCTTTAATTTCCTTCCCTTTCCCCAGATCATTAGTGAGGTGGTTATATGATACTAAAGTGGGCATCAGTCCTCAGGGTTGTCCTGGACACTGTCTCCCACCTAAATGTGAGGGACCACCATTTGTCGTTACTCTTTGTTTATGGTCCTTCAGCCAATTTTCAGTCTATGTGACCATGCACATATTCTACCCAATTTGAATTAATTTTGCAAGTGGAAATTCATGGAGCAGTGTATCAAATGCTTTAGTAAAATCCATATATATTACCTCTAGTGCATTCCCTTCATCCATTAATCTCGTAATGTGATTTAAAAGAGTGATCACATTTGTCTGGAATGATTTGTCCTTTATCCATCCCCAAAGCTGCTTCCTGCTCTTGACTCCATTATCCTCTACATACTCTCAGTTTTTCTCTCTTCACATCTGATTCATTATATTATTAGACACAGAGCTTACATTTTAATAGATGATAATTACTGAGAATAGTTTTGAAAATATTTACAATTTTCTGTTTTGAAAATATTTTTCTATTTTTAAAATATTTATAATTTGCAAATAGTATTTAAAATGTGGATGATTGAAAATAACTTCTATTGATTATTAAATTCATAAGCCAATTGCTTTATGCAATCTCTTTATTTCAAGCTATGATTCTGTTAACAGTCTATTTGTCCAGGTCTTTCTTTGTTTCTTTTAAATAAATTTTTGTTATACAGTATATTATTTAAGCTTTCTTTCCCAGTCTGCTTGTTTGACTTGTGTTTCCAGAGCCATATTTTCCTTCCTGCCTGGAAGATGGCATTGCATAAATTAAGGGTGATTATAAATATAAAATTCTTGCTGTAATTCTAACAATCATATCAACTATGAATGCCTATATTTATTTGCAAAACAAGTCTTAGCAAATGTTTTTCTGTGTATTTCGAGCAATTTATCTGTCTGCTAAAAATATTTCTCACCTTTTAGATTTGGGTAGGCTTTTCTCCTGAAGAGCTCAAGGGTTATATGCCAAATCGGTAAATTTAAAGTAACAGTTAACTCAAAATATAAAATGTTTCAAAAGAGTAAGGAGAGCAGAAATGAGAGAAATAATAATGAAAGCGGAGAATGATAACATCAGAGAGGAGCAGGTAGGTAAAGTTTAAAAGAGCATGCAATAAGCAATGTATCTTTCGAAACCCAGAGACAAGAATATCAGTTAAGGCTACGTGGGAACTTCCTTTCAAAAGATGAAGAGGCTCAAATATGGATTGATGCTTTGAGACTAATTCTCTGAGCCCTAGTTCCACTGTGATCTACTTCTCCCTATCTATCGTTATAGTCATTGTCTAATCTTTTTCCTTTGCTCCACCAACACTCTGTTTAGGAATAAAGGACTTTGAATACTACTTTTTCAACTTTCTGCTTCAGTGGGTGAAAGTAGGTGAATGCTGTAATAGGAGTCAGGTCCACAAGGATATTTAGGCATCTGCTCTGTGGACAGTCACCAATGACCTTGAGAAGATACCACTTGTAGAATACGTGCAGTGCACATGGGTCAGCGTCTTTTTAAATGATGGTGTGAAATGAGCTTTACTCGAGTCAAGATCTTAGGACTCTATATTAACTCAGATTCAATTCTGTAATCTAAATTTTGGGTTGACTAGTATATTTCAATAAGATATTTATACAGAGAGGTGTATTGAAAGCTATTGAAGTGGTAATCAAAGACTCAGGTTCAATATGCATTCGTGCACAAAAATATTGAATGGAAAACATCTACTAGACAATAAAAATGGCTATAAATTTTTTCCAATTTTATCTCCATTTAGATCTCTATCCTCTTCTTCCTATAATAAACAAGTCCATTGTAGATCAAAATCAACTTGTACCCAAGAAATATGCAGCCTCACATTGATATGTAAATGTCCATTCATTTGGGTAGGGATGGCAAGTATTTCTTATTGGGAAAGAAGAGGTGCATACAACATTACTATGCATGAATAAATGCTGATTTTTATGTGACATTAATATTAAGAAGTTGAGTGCATGTCTAAAAGGGTAAGTTCCTGTGAATAAGCATCTATGCTTATCCTACACAAAGCATTTGTGCTAAGAATTGAGGCTTTTATTAGTAGTATTCTATTTTTCAAGGAAATCTTAATAATCATTTTCAAGTACATATGGTTTTAGGGAGAATTTACACATTTGTATGTGTGCCTTAAAATCAAAATCACTTTTCTTGGCTTTTTAAATTTGACTGAAAAGCCCTAAAAGCTCAAGGTATGAAGAAAGTCCTTTCTCTCAATGTCCCTACAGACTCTTTCCCTTGTCTGTATTAATGAGAACCTAAAAGGAAAAAAACAGGTCTGAAACTGGGATATTATTATTATTAGTCCCTCAATATGGGATTATGATTTTTTAGGAGGCTATAAATTACGAGTTGCACTAAAAGGGAAGCATAACATCATCCACATCTTTATTGCCTGGGATATGAAGGTGCCACTAATGGAAAATTTGACTCAAGCAGACATTTAAGCTACTGACTTTAATTTTTTGTTAATTTTAACTTTCTGTGACTTATGGCTTCCTCCTCATTGAATTTTCCTTCCTCTTCCTTTTCAATATCGAGTGAACCGCTGCCATGTGCCAGACGTTGTACTGGGTAGTGTTAATATAAGCCATGACCCATGGCTTCAAGAATGTGTACTCATTGGGAGGGACAGACAAGTAAATTGATGCAGACCCTGTGCTGTGCTAAATGTTGGGTTAGAGAGGTTGTGGGTTCTCTTGGGGCACAGAAGAGTGGCAGCTAACTCCATCTGGGAGAGGGTTAGTGAAGTTCATTAGACAAGATGATGCTTCAGTTGAGTTTTGAAAAATGAGTAGGAACTAGCTAGAGTAGGGGTTCCTACCCTGGCATCCACTGATTCCTAAAGAGTTCATGGATAGAATTCAGTGGGTCTGTGAACTTGGATGGGGAAAAAAAAATCACACCTTTATTTTCACTAATATTGAACAACAATTTACCATTTCCTTCAATTATAACCGTAGGAAACAAACCACAGTAATGGTTACAGCTATTTTCATATTACAGCCATATCATGTATTGTTGTAGGTAATCTCAGAATATCTCTTATTCTTATCACCACCTTAAAATTACAGTTGTAGATCCATCACTGGAACTAGCAACATGTTAATAGAAAGTACACATATAACATAAAAGTTGTTTTAAATATTTAATTGATTTTAATATTTTGATAACTGAATTTAAATATAAATTAATTTCCTTTGTAATTCTATATAGTTTATTTCGTATATTTAAGGGCATTATTCTGAGAAGAGGTCCACAGGCTTCAGGTCTATGGCAGACTGGCAGTAGGATTCATGGCACAGAGAAGGTTAAGAATCCCTGAACTGGTGAGAAGGTTGAGGGAAGGAGCAGTGCTTTTTTCAGGAAAAGGAAAAGTTTATGCTTGACTTTAAGCACTTCATCTAGATGCTTCAAATTTTACATAATGTTTCTTTAAAAGCAAACGTTGGTAAGTATGAAGACTAAATATGTGTTCAAGGGTTTTGTGAAATACAGTGACTTATAGTAAATAATATATAGTCACTATGTTTTGACAGGGGCATGTTTCTGGGGAGCAAACTTATTGATTAGGCATATTAATAATTCACAGAATTTCTGAGGCTAACAAAAAAGATTTGTCATGACATTGGATTCTGCAGCTACTTGTGGTATGATAAAGGCCGAAGAAAGAAGCCTGGAATACTTACTTGTAACCTTTTCTTGCATGAGTAGAATACTAATTATCAATTAAGATCGACCAACATTTGCCTTATATGCATGTCAGTGGTTGTAATAGGTGCTGGAAATACAGAATATGCTAAAATTTTATTAAACATTAATGGCAGCAGCAGGCAGTTTTAGAAAGAGCACTTGACCAGAAGCCCACAGCCTCAGGTCATAGGCCCAAGTCTGACACAAATATCTGCCTCACATTGTGCATGTCTATTATTGGTAAAATGGAGATAATGACTCTTGCTCTAACTTGTCTCCTAAGTTTGCTCTAAGGATCAAATGAGTATGTCAAGATGTTCAGAAAGGCTTGAAACATAATAAATATATGGTTTCGTGGAAATAACAGTGAAATATTGGTATCATTATATTCTACACTATGAATATAGAAACAACAGTGAAATATTTCTATCCTTGCATTATAAAATATGTTGAATGTAAAACCTATTAGGAAAATGGGACTGAAAAATATATCATTATGTAGTAAAACATAAAAGGCAAATATAGCATATGACTATATCTATAACAAAGGGGCTAAATTCCTACAAGAGTAGACACTGAAGATTGTTATCCTAAGCCACTAGATGATTCCATAATAAAAGGTGTGATTTTTTTTTCCCCATCCAAGATTCCATTTCCCTATGGCTGGCAACAAGCTTTCAAATATGACCTGTAGAAACAGTAGCACAAGACAGCAATGAATTAATTTATGTGCTATTTAGATTTAGTGGCACTAAGAGCACAAGAAAACACA